>NC_138497.1:121979265-123179265 GCF_964252035.2 Podarcis erhardii
TTTCTAGATTTCTAGATAATTCCTACCAGTGTCCAAGTCCTTGAGAATCCATTTACACCTATGCACTTAGTGGTCAATCTTGTAAAGAGCTGTGCTTCATTATAGAGAAGAAATGGTGGACTTGTTTCTTGACTGCACCACTAGGACATCTTGAATTTGTCAACTTTCAAATTCCAAAAGTGAGAGGAGATAAAAAGTTGTAACATGACTTTGGAATTCAAAAGGAATTTTGGTTAAAGTAATGTAATTTAGTTTTTCTAAGCAAGCAAAATGTGCATAATTCATTGAAAACATTTGCCAAGCACTTGCAATTATATTTTTAATTAATTTATTTAGCATCACCTGACATTTGCAGAAGGGAAAATTCAAATTATTTTGTTTTCTGAAAGCATTTTGTGTGCTATTGCACCAAAAGTAGACATACCAAGCTAATAGTTGTCCAGCCACAAAATAATAGCAGATTTGAATTTTTCACACCGAAATTTTTAAGACCCTTCACTGGAGAGATTAGCAAAAATTAAGTTTCACACCCTAAAATGACATGCCCTACCACTTAATGAAGCTTGTCTTCAAGGCTAATGCTGTAACAGTGGGAAAAATAAAATGGAACCCTAAAATGTCCTCTTACGAAAGGTCTCTTTTACCCAAATACTATTTTGATTTCCTTGTGCAGGGTTTAACAGGAAGCCCAGGAAGCCCAGGACAGGATGGAAAACCAGGTCCTTCTGTAAGTAAATAACTTTATGCCACTCCTGTTACCATCCTTGATTTTCACATCTGTAATAAAGTAAATATAGCAGCTTATTTAAATTTACTGAGTACATTGGTTTGCTCTGAAGTTATATTAGCAAAGCTTTTACTCTGGGTTTTACTAAATGGCACTGTCAACCCTACTTAGCTAACATTCATAGGGACACCAAATATTATTAGATGAACGTATACTTTCAGTGTCTTAGGGTTCTCTCGTTTTTGTGTGTGTGTGTGTTTTATATCGTTCAAGAATGTTTAAAATGACAGGATAATCTAGAACTGTCTTTGTTTAACTCACAACAGCAAGATGATCCCTTGGGGTTTCAGTATTTCTCTGTTGTTTCTTTACATGTCCCTATACATTTAATTTGCATTTGTTTTCATCAGGGGTCCCCGGGAGAATCAGGGCGAAGTGGTCCCCCAGGACCAGCAGGTCCACGAGGTCAACCAGGAGTGATGGGTTTTCCTGGTCCCAAAGGTAGCGAGGTTAGTATAATCTGAAGAATATATACTTAAGAGGCTACACTTACTTATACTTACAGGTTCTATAAAGTCATGGTGCTGTGACTCAGACAACAGAATATCTGTTTCCAGTGCTTTTTCTCCTACAAAAAAAGAGGTGCCAGAACTCACCATGAATATCTCTGTTGTTCTCTGTTGTTCTCTTAGAATGGCAATGGTGCCCACCTGAGAGGTTCTGGAACTGAGTTCCAGTGAGTCCCAGCTGGAAAAAAAGTCCAGTCTGTCTCTACTTTGAGTATGGCACCCCTGAATGTCTGTGACTGGCCATTAATTATGGCTCTATCACATTATTTTGATAATAAATAGAATCTAGTACACTGAACTTTTATTGCTTTCAGTCCATAGCCATTGAAATTTTCCACTATTAAAAACAAAACAAAACAAAACAAAACAAAACAAAACAAAACAAAACAAAACAAAACAAAACAAAACAAAACAAAACAAAACAAAACAAAACAAAACAAAACAAAACAAAACAAAACAAAACAAAAACAAAAGATTTCAGAGATACATTTCAACTCTGCCATATGTTTTGTATTTCTTAGGGTTCACCAGGTAAAAATGGAGAGAGAGGTTCACCTGGACCTCCTGGCGGACTGGTGAGTAGAATTACCGTAATCAATCTCCTAGTAATTCCATATTATATCTTTATGGCATTATGCTGACCGTAACTAACACCAATTCTTATTTAACAGGGACAACCAGGAAAGGATGGTGAAGCAGGAGCACAAGGCCCTCCAGGACCTTCTGTAAGTAAGCTTCAGTGAGAAACATGACAACAATTTCATAGACTCAGAGTTGGAAGAGGCCTCAAAGGTCATCTACTCCAACCTGCAATTACTGTTGCATCATCCCAATTATATCATATCTACTAAAATTGTAACTATTGGCTATAAAAAGACAAAGTAAATTTATCACCTGTCCTATCTGTAATTCTGTCTGGGACTTCACTTGACATCAGGCAGTGGGGCACAAATTTCATCTGGTAACCATGCAAAGTATTTTTTGATATTTAGGAGAAATGAGTATGTTTGTTCCGATAGCATTGGAAATGAGATTGAGGGGAGCAGAACAGGGAATCATTCATCAGGAATTCAGTACTTTTGCCACCTTCTTCTTCTTCTTCTTCTTCTTCTTCTTCTTCTTCTTCTTCTTTGCCAGTGTGGTGTAGTGGTTAAGAGTGGTAGACTCGTAATCTGGGGAACCGGGTTCGCGTCTCTGCTCCTCCACATGCAGCTGCTGGGTGACCTTGGGCTAGTCACACTTCTCTGAAGTCTCTCAGCCCCACTCACCTCACAGACTGTTTGTTGTGGGGGAGGAAGGGAAAGGAGAATGTTAGCCACTTTGAGACTCCTTCGGGTGGTGATAAAGCAGGATATCAAATCCAAACTCTTCTTCTTCTTGATTAGTGTTGCCCTCTTATTGTTTCTTTATCTCAGCATATCCAGGAACAAAACAGTACAGATGTGCCAATGATGAGTAGAGTGTGTTGGCAAACTACTATGACTACTTTCCCCCTCTGTTTTTCCAGGGTCCTTCTGGGGAAAGAGGAGAGCCAGGAGCAACAGGACCACCTGGATTCCAGGTATTTTGATATTCAGCTGTTATTCATTCTTGAGTATATATTTTTTTCCAAACCAGATTCTTTAAAAGCAAGTTTGGGCAAAACTGTGGAAATGCATTTATGACTCGAATCATTTAATTATATTTTGATGTTCAAGTCTGCAATCCTGAACTCAGCTTGCTTATCCCATCCCATCAGAATCAGTGGGATTTGAGCAATGTAACTGAGCCAATTTCAGCCAGAAAAAAGCAAGGTACCATAGATTTCCCTACTCTGTATTTTTATGCCTTTCCCAACTGCAAAGACACCATGGGTTATCAAATTTAGCTACTGGTCATCTAAAAAGAGTTGTAAAAGATCCATAAATACCTCCCAAGGAATTTATCTAATCCTATTTGTAGGTTTCCTTCAATATTCCTACAGATGTTTTCCTTGACATAGACCCTTCAGGTTAGCCTCACATTTGACTATACGAAGAATTGTTGGTGGCAGGCTGCAAACATAACCTTTGTTAGGGTTACTCTTGAACTGCACATTTTCCCTTATCATGGAATAGAAATAGTATTGACTCAGAGATGGAGTAGCCATTTTGCATGCTTAAGGATCTAGGCTTATTCCCTGACATCTCTAGTTAAAGAATGTAAGGCAGGTGGGGAAAATAGGCCGATGCCAATCAGAGTAGACAATAACTGAAAAGATGGGTCAGTGTTTTGACACAATATAATGCCCATATTCAGATGGAAATCACTAAGTGGAAGAAGCTACTTTCTACTCTTTCTGAATTTTTATTTATAAAGTCATGCAGCACCATGTGCTGGAAAAGCAGACCTATATATGTGCAATGAGTTCTTTTGTCTCTCCTAGGGACTACCTGGTCCTCCTGGCGGACCCGGAGAGAATGGAAAGCCTGGAGAAGCTGTAAGTTGTCCTTTCATCTTATCTTTTCCCTCCTCTTTCCCCTCAATCTTCACCTCCAGAAAAAAAAATGAAAAAAATGGATGCACAGATACACAGTGCTGAGTGGTGTGGTGAAAAACATGCAGGCTTTCCCACATACTATCACAGCAGAATCTAAATGATATCTGGAAATGGTGGCATATATCACTGCTGAAATATCAGCCCTAGCAAACCTGGGACACAAGGAAAATTCCAAGGTTGCTATAATGAATTCTGAGTCCTAACTGTATGTTGACATAGAGCCATTTTCCAGGGGCAGTGGCGGGGTGGGGATTAGACTTGTAGGACATTGCTCTGAAATAGTCTTTGAAACTGATAAGGTTTTTACTTCCAAAACCATTCTCTAATGTTCATATTTCATCTAGAAGTGCTTTTGGAAGCTATGGTCAACAAAACCTCTAGCTTCGCTCATCATCATGTCCAGAAAAAAAGGATTTGCTGCGCGCTAGATATATTCAGACTTCTCAGAACCGAAACTTTACTCTTAACCCCACCTTGCTACATGGAATCTTCTGGAATTTATTGACATATATGAATTTTGCTTTACATTACCTTCCTCCTTCTATTTAGATTCCCCCCCATGTTCCCCCCCCGTCTGTTTTTCATTTTTGTTTTCTCTCTCCAAAATAAATGGGCATTGCGTCACCAGCATGACACATGTTAGATAGCTCATGATCTGGTTATGGATTGTTGTGACCCACTGGATGAAAGATTTTAGTGTACACAATCATCAGCTTCACATGATTTATCTGTTGTTGGACAGGACCATCACAGACCAAAAGCAGGACTATCATGTGTTTTGAATGCCATCTCAAATAATTTTCATGGATATCAAAGTGAGCATGTCAGGGAGAAGTTTCTAGTATAGCTTTAATTAAACAATTAATGAGGTATTACATACCAAGTAATTACTGCCATGAAGTGATGTGACTCATGAGCCAAATAATTTTTTTAAAAAACCTACAACATAGTAGAAAAGTAAACCATAATAATAATAATATAAAACTTTAAAAAGAAAGAGTAGCATAAAATATATTCCATATATGTTCCAAATATGAACAAGGTTAATATTTATAGAAAATATATCACATAATCATGACTGTTGTCAAATAAATTCATATTTAGTAGGAATGTGATTTTTTTAAAAAAGCTATATTTTTTAAAACAATGTCTACAAAATGTTTCCATCAATATTTGCTTCTTAAATAAAAAATTATATTCTCCTGATATGCCAGGATTTCATACAAACTGTAGGGCATAGAAAACTATCAGGACTAAACATGAGGATAGAAAAGAGTGTGGGTTGTTAGCATTTTCCTACAGGTCAAAAAGGGTTTTGATAAAGTAGAATGGAATTATCTTTTTAAAACCTTAAAGAAAGTTAGTACTGGTTCAGTTTCTGGATCCAAATAATGTATAGTTTACTTCAAACCAAAATAACAGATAATTAGATGCATTGTAAGCTTTTGAAGGATGTCTAGTTTATTACTTGTACTGTTCACAGTACCTTTAGCAACTGAAGTGTGAGCAATCCATCGTCTGAGAACTATGGCCATGACATGACCTATAAATCCAATCAATTACTCAGGATTGCATTGCCAGGTTATATTAAGATGGCTAGGAATGCAATATTATGCAGCTTTGCATGAAAGTAAGATTTCCTATATTCAATGTATCTTAATTCCTAGTTAGTGTGTTTCAGAATGCAGCTGTGGTATTATATATATGTTTTCCATTATGGACATTATAATAACTTTTCTATCCATTTGGGCAGATTACTCTTATGCATTTATGGCATACAATTTCACCAAAGAAAGATGTGCCCCTTGTTAATAGCATTAAAAGTAATTTAAAAACAAATATTTATTTTAAAAATAAAATCAAAATTTGAAGTCAATTGCACAAATGTATCTTACTCAGAGCAGTAAAGATTTGGACACAATTAATTATAACTTTTCATGAAAATTAAGAAGCATCTGAAACAATTTGAAAATCTAAAGTTGTGTCAAATATGAGCAGCAAAAAATGTAATAAGCCCACAAAATAACTTTATATTGCAATGTCTCCCAATAACACTTGGCAAAGCTAGTCCCTAGGTTTATATAAAATGACTAAAACTTGATCAATATGATAAAAATGACGAGGTTTATCTGCTTCTAATGGATTGTATTAGTATGACAACTGTATATATTAGGTAATAAACTGGAGACATGGCTCAAAAGAAAATGCCTGGGTGTGTGTTAAGCATTAATGAATATGTATTTCATGAAACATGTAAGTAATCTATCTGCATTTGGTTCATATCAGGGTCCAAGAGGTGAAAATGGAGCTCCAGGACTCCCAGGGACCAAGGTACATTTTGTAACAACTGCTCCGTGTGTTTTGTAACAACTGCTCCGTGTGTTTTGGGTTTTTGTGTGTGTGTGTGTTTAAGTATGGAACAGGGGGGCTGGGAACCAAACAAATACATGCTGTGGCCCTTGGAGATTGTGCAAAGCGAAATGTTTTAATTCACATTAGGGTGAAAATGGCATCCCAGGAGAACGAGGTGCACAAGGACCTCAGGGTCCCCCGGGAAGTAGAGGTGGAGCTGGCCCTCCTGGACCAGAAGGTGCAAAGGTATGTACAAGTTTATTTAGTTTTGTGCACAACTTACAAAATATTTCCAGTCTTCCTCTTTTGTTGTCATGTAATAGCTTCTTAAAACATTCCACTAGGGCCCAGGTGGTCCTCCAGGTCCTCCTGGAGGTCCCGGACTACAAGGTTTACAAGGAATGCCTGGAGATAGAGGAGCCAATGGAAACCCTGGACCTAAAGGGGACAAGGTATGCACTTTTGTACTTACAACAACAACAACAACAACAACAACAACAACAACAACAACAACAACGCATGCTATTCTAAACTCATAATGATCATCTGGCTAGCTTTACTACTGACCTGATCATAGGTTCCTTGAAAAACTGCATTGCCAGATGAGGCCACTAAAAGCTGCAGGTACTTATCTTTCCTGAGATCCCCACTTTTTGGATGCAAAATGATATATAAAAATATTGGGGTCAAATCTTCAGGTAGCATACCTCTCTCACCCCTGCCCTAAGTATACTTACATGGAGTTAGCTTCCATTGGAGTCAGTAGGACTCTAATTGAAACAAAAAGGATTAAGAATGGGTTATTAATCACCATATTATGTTTATATTAGTGGGATTGGTTCAGTTTGACTCTTTAACCCTGAACTTATTGATCAGATTTGCACTTGAGTTCCATGATTGACTCAGCGTCCTGATTCATAACTTTCTAATACTTCCTAATCCTTCCTTGTATACTTTATATACTTTGTGAAAACCAGTGTTTTCTCACAGCAGGCTGTGTACCAGTTCTGTGCCACTGGTAACAATAGGCATAGGAACATAAATTACAGATTGGCAGGGAGGGAATGACCCTTTTCCAGACACTAAGTAGATTGACTCTGTTGGGAGAGTCATTATATCTACAACACTGATCGCAGCAAACAAACTCCTGGTGATTTAGCAATGTTAAGAAATAGCAGTGATGCCTCTTTCTCCCCCTTTCCTGTTCTGGTAACCATATAAGCTTTGTTTGACAGGGAGAGCCTGGTAGCAGAGGTGGAGATGGCTTGCCTGGAAAAGATGGTGTCCGAGTGAGTAAAACCTCCCATGGGTTCATTTTTAGATAACTTGGCTACAACATCCCTTTATACATGGCGGGGGGTGGATTTCCAATAGTTCTCTTCCAGCTCATTATATGAGTTTGGGGAGCTCCTTGCTAACCTTCCCTACCAGTTTCCCCAGTTTCCCAAACTTCCCCTTGTCAGGTAAGTCCAGAGGGCAGGAACCAGCAGCGGAGGCCAGCAGGGAGGGTTGGTAGCAATGGCACAGGTCACATTGGAAATAGACAGTGATGTGTATGCTCAGGAGCGTTTACTGCACAGGGAGTGCAGTTTTCCAATATTTCTCTGCTCAGTGGATGACGCTGGGAGGGATTCTAACCCACACACTCTATGCTCCCATGTAGCAGTGGATGCTCCTGAGCAATGCAAACTTCTATATAGGCCATGCTCCTCAGCGTTAATACAGTGGTGCCTCGCAAGACGAAATTAATTCGTTCCGCGAGTCTCTTCGTCTTGCGGTTTTTTTGTCTTGCGAAGCACCCCTGTTAGCGGATTAGCGGATTAGCGCTATTAGCGGCTTAGCGGCTTAGAAAAGGGGGGGGGGACTCGCAAGACCCGCAAGACGTTTTCATCTTGCGAAGCAAGCCCATAGGGAAATTCGTCTTGCGAAGCACCTCAAAAGACGGAAAACTCTTTCGTCTAGCGAGTTTTTCATCTTGCGAGGCATTCGTCTTGCGGGGCACCACTGTAGATGTTTGACTGTTTCGAACCCTCCTAGCCATTTCTCCCCAACTTAACACGTGTGTGTGTGTATTTAGTGGTGGGGATCAGCTTTGACAACTGGTAGTGGGTGAGCCTATTTTGAGATGCAGAGATTTGACTTCGGCTTAGTATTTCCAAAGTGGAAGATTCAGTTCCATTCCCTTACCCAGTGTGGAATTTCAGCACCATCACTAATTCTCATAGCATGAAAGTATAAAACAACAACAACAACCCAGATTTACCCTATAGATCACCTATAACCCCTGCAAGCCTCGGAGCTGATCGCTTTTTTGCTGAGCGATCAATTCCGCGCCGCCATTACCTCCGCAGGAAACCAGAAATCTGGGAAAAGAATATTCAGAACACTTTTGCTTTCCAGACTTTGTTGAAAGTTGTGTTCACATTTTTTTTTATTAAAATTACACTGCTGAATATATATATATATATATTTCATCCTGCAGGGTCCTGTCGGTTCCATTGGACCCCCCGGTCCAGCAGGCCAACCAGGAGACAAGGTATAGGTCTCATTCCAAAATGGCGATTATTGTTCATATGTAAATGTCAACTGTGCACATTTTGAAGAATCCAATTCTGAAAAAAAAAATATTATTTTCTTTCAGGGAGAGCCTGGTACAGCTGGGCCTCATGGTCCAACAGGTCCCCGTGGTGGTCCCGTAAGAGATCCTTTATTTTCAATCATACTTTAAGCCAATTTTTGTTTTGTACTGCTCCTAAAGTATTTTCCAAGGAAGAAATGTAGTTCTGTACAACCCATTGACTTCACATATAGTACTTTTGAGTGTTGGATTGCTTGCTTAGGGATCAATATATAATAGAAAGTGCCAGAATATCATTTCTTTTTGGCATGTATTTTAAAACTATATATGAAAGTAAATCAGTCCCTCTTCTGTACTAAATTATATGCACAATCTCACAATTTTCACTACCAACCAATAGGAACCTGTACACATATTTCCCTCTCCTTTCCCTTCCCCCGCTAACATTTTACATTTATGCAAATTTAAGGAGCCATGCTTTCAACAGTAGCGTATTCATTTTTCTTATAATAGTCTATTATAAGATCTCTAGTGATAGATTTTAAACATTTAACTCTGCTGATGGCATAAAATCGTGTAAGTAAATTGATGCCTAGCACACAGCACTGATTATCGACAAAATAAGCATCTTTAGCAAAGCAGTCTGGCCATGTAGATACGTACAAGAATATAATCAACGTTTATTTTTATTTATTTATTTTTCTTGCATTCATATCCCACCTTTCTTCCATCATGGAACCCAAGGTGACATACATGCATATTATCTATTCTTCCCTTTGAGGGAAATTAACCTTATTGTCCTATTTAAAATATTATTGATCCTTTCCTAGCTACTTGATAAATAATAGTTCATTATTAGAATGTCCATTTGTGGGTTTATCTAACTTTCCTGCCACACAGAGTACAGTTGGACCCCTGAGAAACATATGAAAATCTCAAAGGGGGAGGGGAGGAATGCACGGCTTTCTTGCATTGGTATACAAAACAGATAAAGAAATAAGAAAGGAACTGAACACAGCAGGTGGGGAATGAGTCAATGTATAGGGCATTCAAGCAAAGTCTGGGTTTAGGCGCTTGCTATCCTTGATAGCCACGCGGGTGGCGCTGTGGTTTAAACCACTGTGCCGCTTGGACTTGCTGATCAGAAGGTCACGGTTCGAATCCCTGCGACAGGGTGAGCTCCCGTTGTTCGGTCCCAGCTCCTGCCAACCTAGCAGTTTGAAAGCATGTCAAAGTGCAAGTAGATAAATAGGTACCACTCCGGCAGGAAGGTAAACAGTGTTTCTGTGCATTGCCCTGGTTCGCCAGAAGCGGCTTAGTCATGCTGGCCGCATGACTCTGAAAAACTGTCTGCAGAAGCGGACAAACACTGGCTCCCTCGGCCTGTAAAGCGAGATGAGCACCGCAACCCCAGAGTCATTCACGATTGGACTCAATTGTCAGAGGTCCCTTTACTTTTACCTATCCTTGATCAAGTCATTTCCATAAGAAGTTGCCAAGCTAACAAAGCATAACCAGTTATGAAGGGGTATCAAAGCTTTTGCACACTTTCTTGGATGTTGTAAACAGTTTGATGTCCTGAGAGGAGAGAATAGGGGGACCCTGCAAATGCAGAATATCTGCAAACCAGAGCAGCTGAAATAGGAACAACAATAGAGGTGGTACTTTGCAAACTTCAGTGGTGATTTAATTGTATTACTCGTTGACATTTTTAGGGTGATCGAGGAGAGCAAGGACCCCCTGGCCCAGCTGGCTTCCCTGGAGCTCCTGTAAGTATGGGGAGGGAGGGAGGGAGAGACATAGGTACAAAGATGCATAGATAGATATATACATAGATACTTTTTTTATTTTCCTAGTCTTTTTCCATAGAAGCTCTGGATTTTAAGTATGCATCAGAAGATCATTATTAACCCATCTTCACTCTCACCTGTGCATAGCAAGAGGAAGGCAACAGCTTCCTATAAATATTGAACCTTCTAGTAAATTCAGGCATTGAGTGCTAATAGAACTACAGTTGTACCTTGGAAGTCAAACGGAATCCGTTCCGGAAGTCTGTTCAATTTCCAAAGCATTCGAATTCCAAATCGCAGTTTCTGATTGGCTGCAGGAAGCTCCTCTGCCAATCAGAAGCTGCGGAAGCCCCGTTGAATGTTCGGCTTCCAGAAGAACATTCGAAAACCAGAACAGTCACTTCCGGGTTTTGATCGTTTGGGAGCCAAAACGTTCGAGAACTAGGCTGTTCGAAAACCAAGCCACAGAAACAAGAGAGAGGTTTCTGTGAAACTCCGATATTTGCAGAAGTACAATGTTTTAGAAATCAAAAACAGAAACGCCTAGCCATAAGGACTGAGCATGCCCAGCAACCACAGAATCTAGGATAATTGTTGGGAAAGACCAGCTGGCTATGACTCTGAACAACTGAGAAAATAGCTGCCTAGGACCCTGAACAGGAGCTCTACTATTAGGAGAAAGGATACACAGCAAGCTTTTGGTGCACATCCACTTGTCTAATAGTAATCCAGATGTGCTTGCTTCTGCTTCTGCATCAAGTACACCTGGCTGCTGCTTTTTAAAATATAGTGATTTAACAAAAGAAAAAAACCTCAATGACATGTAAACAGCAATAACCCCCATTGTAAGGTGCTTGTGCCAAACAGAATTTGAGTGCTCCTTTGATCACAGCAGAATGCCCTGCTGCAACCAGTTGCTTCTTGAGGCGATTCTACCCTTCGCCCTGCACTGAGATTGCCTATAACATCTTTTATAAGCAATAAATGCTGGAGGTGGAGAGCAGAACCAAGGAGGAATCGTGGTCTTTTGAAAAGCCCAGTCTTTGAGTGAAGTTGTCAGGGAAATTAATAAGACATTAGCTCTGTGCACACTACTTTGCAATAAGCATCTTTAATTGCATCTACAGTGAAACAAACATTGAGCTTGACAGGTAATTAAATTTGGGTTCCAGCTTTCCCAAAGCACTCTTTAATAATAATAATAAAAAAATTTTATTTATAGCCCGCCCTCCCCAGCCAAAGCCAAGCTCAGAGAGGCTTTCTACCAGAATCATCCATGACGGGATTTGCAGCCCCCGCAAAAAAGCAGGGGAGCAGGACTCAATAGCTACTGTTAGGTCTCATTATTCACCCCGTAATCAGTCATTATTATATCTCATCAGTGCTATTTTTCTAGAAAAAGAGGTGCTGGAACTCCCTTGTTCTCTTTTAATGGCAATGGTGCCTACCTGAGAGGTGCTGTAACTGAGTTCCAGCAAGTTCTAGCTGGGAAAAAAGAAATCCTGTGTCTCCTACTGATAGTAATGTTGATGTTTAACATGCATGTCTTACTTTTCTATAGGGACAAAATGGAGAACCTGGTGGAAAAGGAGAGAAAGGCCCTTCTGGTGAGCGTGGTGAACCTGGACCCCCCGGTGCTGCTGGTCCATCAGGAGGCCCTGGAGCACCCGTAAGCATAGATATCCTAATCTAATGTTTATGAAGTCAATGTATTGCTGGTCTGTATTTTCCTTCTGGCATTATGATGTATCGTTCTCATATCCTGTCTAGGGTCCAGCCGGTCCCCCAGGAGGAAAAGGAGAGCGAGGTTCACCAGGCCCAGTAGTGAGTATTGTTTTTTCAGCCTCTTCTTTATCAGTAAGCAATGGTGCTGCATATTCCAGTTCCAGTCAGATGTAAGTAGTTGCACTTGCTAAAGTATACTGTGATCTAAGAGAAGCATGCTAGAGTCCCCTGACATAGATAAATAAGAAAGTAGTTTAGGTACTACATGCTTGGTTCAACTGGCCTGAAAGCTCTAATTGACAAAAATATTTTTCATGCATGCTTTGACATACACCGAGGGCCTTCTGGCAGTTCCCTTTCTGTGAGAAGTGAAGCTACAGGAAACCGGGAAGAGGGCCTTTTTGGTAGTGGCACACCTTCCCATCAGATGTCAAGGAGATGAGTAACTATATAAGCTTTAGAAGACATCTGAAGGCAGCCCTATATAGGAAAGCTTTTTAATGTGTAATGTTGTATTGTGTTTTGTTATATGATGGAAGCTACCCAGAGTGGCCGAGGTAACCAGTCAGATGGACGGGGTACAAATAATAAAAATGATTATTATTTAGTTAGACCAGCCCATCCATTGTAAAATGTTGACCTCCCGTTCTTACGTGGAGATAAAATGGAAATGCATTCATATCTTTTCATAACATGGCTACATATTGCACAAAGATGCTCTAGCATTGCTCTCTTAATATATATCTGCCAACAGAGGATAACGCTTCCTGCATCTTATCAAGTCCAGAAAGGTTCTGCTGCAATACTTCTAGGAGTCTTTAGGTTGCCACAATAATCTTGTGTTTCCAGACGTGTTTATGACAGGCACATTCGCCATATAAATCTCAGTTAGTTGCCATGTAAAAAATGCTGTTATTTTTCACTCTCATGTAGTAACTTCCAACATAGTCATCAAAGTAGGTGATTTAATTATGTACTTAAGGATATTTCAGTCCCTTGAATTCTGCTTTTCGGTATTTGAAGATACTAGTGTTTTATGACCTGTTAACTTGAGCATCACTTATATTTTTCAGGGTCAGGCTGGCTTTCCTGGTACTCGCGGCTTACCTGGCCCTCCGGGCAACAGTGTAAGAATACCTACCATTTCCTAATCCTTTCCATGCTACTAATGTCTCCAGTTGCCTTTGAGTTCTCAAGTGGCCAGGGATGAGTGCCCACCTCCATGGACATGAATTTGAAAATTTACTTGCCCATAAGTTGTGCACATATTGCTCGTGAAGTCTTAATCAACTGGTTTTTGTTTTAATAAATTATAAAACAATCTTCCTGGTGGAGAAACACCAAGCTGCCCCAGACTACAGAGCCTCCGATATTGCCTGCTTAGGTTCTTCCAGACTCGCCTGCATCAGAGCTCTAAGGAAGAAACCTCTGGGTGGAATTCAGGGTCACACTCAGGCCAGCAGCTGATGTGCCTCTTCGTGACTCCCTGTGCTTAAATCCTACCCAACGCCATTTCCACACAAGTTGTGACATATGTCTATGTATCAGGCCCAACAACCCCACGTAATCCACTAAGTGAAAAGCGAATCTTCTCAACCAAAGGCCAGTTGTGGTTATGAGTCAAATTTCTTCTGGCTCTGAAAACCAGCAGCCACTCAATGCCTCAGTGGAAGACTCTAAACCAAGGGATGGAGGGCTGTAAAACTGGCCCACGATGTGTGGAAGAGGTGAATGGTGGGCTGCCCTGCCCTGTTAAACAGCCTGCCACTCCAACCCCTTTGCAAGAACCTGTTGGCCTCTATGAGAGGTCAAAAATCTCAGCAATGGAAATGGGAGGCCATGGCGGCATCTGTGCCACCCGGCAATCTTTCTCCAGGCCATTGCTCCTTTCCTTTGCTCCTATGCCACCTGGTTTGAGATCATGCTGTCGCCAGTGTGGTGTAGTGGTTAAGAGCGGTAGTCACGTAATCTGGTGAACTGGGTTTGCGTCTCCGCTCCTCCACCTGCAGCTGCTGGGTGACCTTGGGCTAGTTACATTTCTTTGAAGTCTCTCAGCCCCACTCACCTCACAGAGTGTTTGTTGTGGGGAGGAAGGGAAAGGAGAATGTTAGCCGCTTTGAGACTCCTTCGGGTAGTGATAAAGCGGGATATCAAATCCAAACTACTACTACTACTCCTCCTCCTCCTCCTCCTCCTCCTCCTCCTCTTCTTCTTCTTCTTCTTCTTCTTCTTCTTCTTCTTCTATATAGCAAAATGTCCTTTTGCAACTTGGCTTGAACTAAAGCCTAGCTGCGAAGAACAATTCCTGCAACTGGATCCAAGCAAGACTTAGGACAAGGAATAAATACATTTTAAAATAATAATGATAATAATGATAATAATGTTTGTGTTCTGCTAACAAACCCACCCCCATTTGCTATTATGTTGTTCATCCATAGTCTGCTTTACTCTCAAAGCATCTCTTCTTTTTACGAGTTACTTTTGAATGTGTTCATAGAGCACAATTCAATCCATATTCAAGGGTGGCAAGTCTAAATCAAGGAGGTCTATCTCCTTTGCACATATCGTGAATTCTCCATTATTTTGGTATTCTAAGAGTGTTGATTCAAATACTGTATGTCAAGCATCACTTTCAAATATTGACTCCTAGGGTAACCCAGGACTTCCTGGCAATGCGGGTCCCCCAGGCAAGGATGGTCCTCCTGGCCCAGCTGGTTCTACTGGTCCTGCTGGTGGCCCAGGAGCTGCTGGTCCCAAAGGTGAGCCTGGCCCACCAGGTGAAAAAGGTCCAGCAGGTGTAAAAGGAGAACCAGTAAGTACATTATTTGGGAGTCTATAAAATAGAGTTAAAAATATTCAGTGAAAGATTACAGTTTTCCTGTGATGTCTTACTTCTGATACGTTAAAATTACAGATGCAGTGATTACACTGATCTGTTGTGGGTGTGTGATAAATTAGGACCAATCTTTACAGCTAGTCATAGCAGCTCTTCTTCTTAATCAATGTATTGCCTTGCCTGCATGTCAAAATGGCTGCTCATCACTCTCCCAGGGGTGGGGGACAGATGCAGCCCCTTACTCTTGGCCTCCTTCCTCTGATGGCTTAGGCATAGGCCATTGAAGGGGAATTCCCCATGGACAGCGGGAGTTCAGGGGCGGTCTTCCTGCCCATAACACCATCTCCAGACAGGCTAATCAATGGCCCCACCTGGAGGGCAGTGCCTTGCTGGCTGGCTGGCTGGCTATTGGCTGCTGTCTCCTCCAGTCTGGCAGCAAGGCTTAAGAGGCTAGCTGCATGGAGATTTAACAGCGCTACAAAAAAATTTCATTTACTTAAGTTTTTGTTAACACTCTTCAAATAGTAAGGAGCAAACATACACATTCCTGCTAACCTAGCAGTTAAAAAAAGTGCAAGTAGATAAATAGGTACCGCTCTGGCGGGAAGGTAAACGGCGTTTCCGTGTGCTGCTCTGGTTCGCCAGAAGCGGCTTAGTCATGCTGGCCACATGACCCAGAAGCTGTACGTCAGCTCCCTCGGCCAATAAAGCGAGATGAGCGCCGCAACCCCAGAGTTGGTCACGACTGGACCTAATGGTCAGGGGTCCCTTTACCTAAACATACACATTGTTTTATCTATATCACAGGACTGGATAATGGTTTTCGATCCTAGTTTTCAGGGCAAGCTCAAATCATAGTTTGCCAGTTCACATTAAATGGTAAACTATGGTTGGCCTCAAACCAGGAAATGAGGGAAGAATTTCCCAGGCTCATGAACAGGAGAATACTTCAAGCTCGATGTTTCTTCCAGGCTCATTCACATAGCACCAAACTATGGTTCTGCATTATGCCTCAAACATTCCTCTGTTTCTTAGAAATGGAACAACTCAGAATGTAAAAAGTATTTCCCCCCCCTTAAACATAATTGGTGAGAGGCAAGACTTTAAGTCAGCCTTCCTCAATCTTTGGGTTCCTCAATGTTGTTGATCAGCCCCAGCCATCTGGATAAATGGCACAGGATTGTGGGGGTTGCAGTCCAACAACGTCTGGGGACCTAAGATTGGATTAATCATTATCTAAAAGCCTTAGCAAAAGTTTTATCAGAACACTATTTCTAAGAAATATGGAGGCTGAAATAAGCCCATAATCATGACAGGGCTCACCAACCTTTTGAGGTCCATAGGCCCATTTGCTCACTCGATTAGCGGTTATGGGCACCACACAAACACTGCAACCAAGCACACACCACACTGTTCTGTTGGCTACAATATACCGCTTCTTTCAAGCCTAATCTTAATGTGGAGAGGGAGACCTTGTAGGTGTCAGGGAAGATGGTCTCCATTATGCTCTGCAAGGCATGGAGTGCATTTTCATCTGTACCATCTCTGCTCAGCTGAGCATGTTCTGCAAGAGAAACCTTCCCCCGTCCCCCCCCCCAGATACACATATCTCAGTAAGCTTCAAAAGCCATTTTCTGCATCTGTATTTGTTGGTCTGGGGAAAATGTTTATTGTCCAAGGCGATAAATACAATCAGTAAATAAATCCCATAAACAAATTTGTTTCTGTATTTCTCTTCATAGGGTTTTCCAGGTCCTTCAGGATTGGGTGGCATACCTGGGCAACGTGGTTCTGTAGGGCTGCCCGGCCCGAGAGGTCCATCTGGTGCCAATGGCGCACCTGGCGGAAAGGTAAGGCATTACCCCGTTACTTTTAATTCTCCAAATTATTTAACATAACAAACGTTTTGTGTTTTAGAAATTAGGTCTTGAAGTGATGTGTGTGAGAGAGAGAGCTTCATAAAGAAATGTGTGAGGAAGCTGTTTTGTGGACAAGTCTCCAGTGATCAGTGATTTCCTCCAGTTATAAAACACATAATTCCATGTTAGTGTCAGTATCAGCAGTTCTGTGGTAATATAAGGTGACATTATGTCAGTGATGGTCAGTGTGGTGGGAGAGATGGTAGTAATCACTTGCCTTCACTGAACAGAGTCCAAGGAAGAACAAGCTTGATTATTTACTGACATGCAATGCAATACTGTTGGAGGTCAGTATAATTAGCCGGCATCAAGGGAATGGGAGTTTCCCCCCTCCCCCCTCCCCCGGTAGTTTTGGAGTTTGCTTATGATGGGCAGAAATGTTATTGAGCCCTTTTGCATATCCCATTGCTTTAAAGCTCTTGCCACCTCTCTACCCCTCTAGCAATGAACAGACCACACACTCAAGTAAATTTAAAAGCTTTACTTACTAACTCCTAAGGTCTGATTCATGCGTTGTTCCACGCAGCAGCAAGGAGAACACAGATAGATTACTCTTGGGTGCCTAATATAGCATATAGTTTCAAACATGCACATTCAGATCCGTCCGTCTTGGTGGATTACATAGTGAGAAGAGAGAGAGAGGAATAGGAAAAGAAGCAGCTTCACTTTCTCCCTCGAGAAGGCGTTTGACCTAGCTGAGTCTAGGAACAGATGTCTCTGGTCTTAACTTCTTCATGCTCACAGTAGCTCACATTTAGCAGGTTGTTGTTTTTTTAAATGTCAGTATGTCATTAATCCATCTGTTTTCCCATTGCAGGGTGAAGATGGCAAACCAGGATCCAATGGTAGCCCAGGAGAACGAGGACCTCAAGGTCCACCAGGTCCAATGGGCCTAAATGGAGCACCCGGAGAACCAGGCAGAGACGTATGGAAAGAATTTCATCTTTGTTCTATCCTAGGGATAAACACACACTGCATGTAGAAATTTTGCCCACCTAGAATGAGACAAATTAGCCTCATTCAAACATCCTGTTGTACATCCTAGTATGGAGACTAGGAAAGACTTGGTCTTCCTTCTGTGGGAAGCTGGATACTGGTTTGCACCCAAGCATGCTCATTGCTTGATTTCTTTGAATTTGATTATTATACAAGACAAAGGTCCTTACTTCCTGGGAGACCCATTTGTTGCTGTCACCTGGGTTGGAGGGAGAGCTGGACAAGCTTCCTCTGGTGTGCCTGAGGGACTGTTGCTTGACTGTAGCACTGCTTATTTTGCTCCCCTGTGGCCAGTCAGCTGCAACAGCAGGCCTCCTGGGGGCAGGGACTCCAAGCAGACCGGAGAGGGAACGTCTCCCAACTGGTCTACGCCTAGACGTTAAGGGCTTGTTTGCACATCTTTGTGCTTGGTTTCTCTTCACATAATTATGGTTTAATTCAGACTCGCAGCTGAACATAAGACCAGATTCAATGAAGAGCATTGTGTCAGAGGTAGCATGGAAGTTTAATTTGTAATTCCCTATTCAGACACGCATATCAGCATGTGGTGCTGCATTCCTCTTCATGTGTGATGTGTGGGAAATCCCTTAATGTGTGAGCAATCTCAGAAAATCAGCAGCAGCCTATTTTGACATGCCATTAGGACCACGATAATTTCAAAGTTAAACACTTGGTGGATATATCGCTCCAGAGCTAAATATTTCCTAAATGTTAAAGGATTTCTTTTAAGTCTTTCCCTTTGCTTCAATCTTTTTATACTTATATTT
Source organism: Podarcis erhardii (assembly GCF_964252035.2). Lineage (NCBI taxonomy): Eukaryota > Metazoa > Chordata > Lepidosauria > Squamata > Lacertidae > Podarcis > Podarcis erhardii. Next base: position 121,998,043 of record NC_138497.1, read on the forward strand.
AAAGCCTTCTTTCTCCCATATTTCTCAGGGTAACCCTGGATCAGATGGTTTACCAGGTCGTGATGGGTCTTCAGGACCAAAGGTGAGAAGCAACTTTAACCATCACGGCCAACTTTAACCATCAGATCCCAGTGATTGTGGTTACTACTGCTAGTCCTAATCAATACAGTGGCACCTTGGTTCTCGAACTCAATCCATTCGACTTCCAAAATGTTCACAAACCAAGGCGTGTGAACAATGCCAACAGCCAAAACGGATGTTCGGCTTCTGAAAAATGTTCGCAAACCAGAAAACTTAATTCCAGGTTTGCGGCGTTCGGGAGCCGATCTGTTTGTCAACTAAGCCGTTTGGGAACCAAGGTACCACCGTACTAGCATTTGACTGGGTTTATGGTCATTTAGAAAATTAAATGAATTCCTCACGTTGGCCATTTGTTGTCTCCTCAGGGTGATCGTGGTGAAAATGGTTCTCCTGGTTTGCCAGGGGCTCCGGGTCATGTCGGTCCCCCAGGTAATACTGGTCCAGCTGGGAAATCAGGAGAGAGAGGACATCCAGTAAGTATGAAAACAGTGCTCCCTTCTTATGTTTTCTTAATAGCATCTATGTGATAGTAAACTAGCAGGGTATTAACAGTATGCCATGCTTTTTCCACCTCTGTCTAACATCACAAGGAAGCGGGGAAGCCATCAGCAATACCACAGCGAGGAAGACACCGTATTTTTCACTCTATAGGACAAACCCGACCATAGGATGCACCTTGTTTTAGAGGGGAGAACAAGGGGGAGAAATCGCCCCCTCTCTGCTCAGCGCCCCTTCAGCGAAGCGGCAGGAGAAACGGAGCCCCTTCAATTTCTCCTCCCGCTTGGCTGAAGGGGCGCTGCGCAGCTCTCCCTCTCTGCTGAAGCCAGGAGAGTCTTGCTCTCTTGGCTTCAGTGAAAGGAACCCGAAGCCTTCGGAGTGCAGCGCGAGTTCCCTCCACGCTCAAAAGGCTTCAGGCGGCTATCCCTGAAGCCTGGAGAGCGAGAGGGGTCGGTGTGCACCGACCCCTCTCACTCTCCAGGCTTCAGCGAAAGCAACGCGTAGCCTCCGGAGCATGGAGGGAGCACTCCCTCTGCGCTTTGGAGGCTTCATGTTGCTATCGCTGAAGCCAAGGAGCCTGCATTCGCTCCATAGGATGCACACACATTTCCCCTTCATTTTTGGAGGGGAAAAAGTGCGTCCTATAGAGCAAAAAATACAGTAGCTTGCCCGTTCAGTGGATTTTCTTCGGGTGAATTGCTTCGAGTCGATCCCACTATCTAGCAATTGGGGGGGGGGAGGCATATCAAAACAGGAATTTTCAAAATGATTTAGTTATTTGTAATGTCATTTCCTTTGAAATGCTGAAAACAGTGGGATGTGAACATGTGTCATACTCTAGTGCTCTAGAACAGATTTTCCTCCACTGAAACAACTTGAATTTGGTTTCTTCAATGACCTACTGCTATTTTTCCCGATGAAAAAGCCACTTCAAGTTAAATCCAGGGGCATACACCAACATGACCTGAGTGCACTGTGAAAAACTATGCTGCCTACAAAGTGTTATTTTTCTAGAACAAGAGGCGCTGGAATGCAACATGAATGCCTCCTTTTTCTCTTATACAGTGGTACCTCAGGTTAAGTACAGGTTAAGTATGGAGGTCCGTTCTTAACCTGAAACTATTCTTAACCTAAAGCACCACTTTAGCTAATGGGGCCTCCTGCTGCCACTGCGCCGCGACTGCACGATTTCTGTTCTCACCCTGAAGCAAAGTTCTTAACCCGAGGTACTATTTCTGGGTTAGCGGAGTGTGTAACCTGAAGCGTCTGTAACCCGAGGTACCACTGTAATGGCAACGGCGCCCACCTGAGAGGTGCCAGAACTGAGTTCCAATTAGTTCTGGCTGAAAAAAGCCCTGAGCATACATGTTTTTTTAAAAAAATGGAAGTCATTGAAGTGATGTTTGTTCATTATGTTTGCTAATATATTTGGGAGCTTAATAGTAGAGACGTGAATGTTTTCCCTGTTTTGTGACACATCCAGTTTTTATCCAGAAAATCGATGCTCGGCATAGACATAATCCTGTGTTGTTGTTTGTTACAGGGACCTGCTGGTCCAGTCGGCCCCGCTGGCCCTGCCGGTGCCCGTGGTGCTCCCGTAAGTCTCTGCTTCAGAACTTTGTATGTATGTGTCCAGGGCAGCTGTTTATCAGCTCCATCTGGTATGCAGGCTAAGACCCTACCTGCCCACAGACTGTCTCGCCAGAGTGGTGCATGCTCTAGTTATCTCTCGCTTGGACTACTGCAATGCGCTCTGTGTGGGGCTACCTTTAAAGGTGACCCGGAAACTACAACTAATCCAGAATGCGGCCACTAGACTGGTGACTGGGAGCGGCCGCCAAGCCCATATAACACCAGTCTTGAAAGACCTACACTGGCTCCCAATACATTTCTGAGCACAATTCAAAGTGTTGGTGCTGACCTTTAAAGCCCTAAATGGCCTCGGCCCAGTATACCTGAAGGAGCATTTCCACCCCCATCATTCAGCCTGCACACTAAGGTCCAGCACCAAGGGCCTTCTGGCGGTTCCCTCACTGCGAGAAGCCAAGTTACAGGGAACCAGGCAGAGGGCCTTCTCGGTAGTGGCACCCACCCTGTGGAATGCCCACCCACCAGATGTCAAAGACAAAAATAACTACCAAACTTTTAGAAGACATCTGAAGGCAGCCCTGTTTAGGGAGGCTTTTAATGTTTAATAGGTTATTGTATTTTAGTGTTTTGTTCAGAGTGGCTGGGGAAACTCAGCCAGATGGGCGGGGTATAAATATATTATTATTATTATTATTATTATTATTTTACTAGTTCTCATTAAACCCAAGTATACTCTTATGAAAACTCTTTGTCAATATGCTTCTAAAAGGGCCCTGCGGGTGCACGTGGTGACAAAGGTGAAGCCGGTGAACGTGGCAGCAATGGGATGAAGGGCCACCGAGGATTCCCTGGTAACCCCGGACCCCCTGGTCCAAGTGTAAGTTTGCAGAACTCTCCTGCCTTCCTTGTGTAAGGGGGGGGGGGATGCTGGATTTGTTTCATGACCCCAGAGTTTAGCACAATATGTAACTTTGACAAGAATGAAAAGTATCACAAGTGATCCCTACAGTGCCTGGATTATCCACCAAATGATGTACAATTTAATGTTTTGGCAGAGGAAAACAGGAGTGATTTTGCAGGCGTTCTGGAATTTACCACCCTGTGTCCTGAGCCTTAGTTATGTTTCATGGAGGAAACATGCCTAGCAATATCACTTGGGCATATAATTATTTCATTTTTGTAGGAGTAAAGTTGAACCTTTTGGGATATCCCAATATCCTTGGCAGCAATGCATGAGAGAAACTCCTTACTGTTTTGTTACTGGCATTTATAGACCACTCATTAATGGGTAGGTCACATTCAAAACAACGAAGAAATTTAAAAAATGGCATTTCAGTTTTCTGATACCACATATGCACAATGGCTCTAAGCCAGAGGACGTTTGTTGTACTTGAGCATCCTTGAAATCCATGTAAAACATTTGTCACAATTAACTGAAGTGTCATTGATTTCAATAGGACTTAAGTCCAGCTAACTTCCTTTGATCCGTGGAGTTACCTACCTTTAAAGCCACTGGACCACCTATATTCTAGAATGGAAGCGTTCAAATTGTATTTAATTCTGAGAACATTTAGCTTCTAAACCGTGCACATTAACATGGCTTATGGTCCCATACAAAAGTGTAATAATGAAAACAGAACCATTTTATTTATATTTGACCTGGCCAGTGACATAGCTCAGAGGTGGGGATGTTTTTCTGGATATCAAGCTAGCTTGTTGTCTCCCCACCCCAGTGGGTCACATTTGACAGCTATGCAAGGCCACCCACCTGTCATTCACATGAGGCCATGATGGTGTCAGGTGATGCTGCACTTTGAAGCCCTGATTTTCGGGACGTCAAAGTGCAAGCACAGAGCTGCCGGAAAGCCCTTTTGCAAACATCCCTGCACTGCTATTTGAATCTCTAGTTTTCAGAGATTTGAAGAGCAGTGCTGTGAGGGAGAAGCTCTATCCTATGGAAACTGCTTTCCCCTCCTGGTAAAAGGTAACGGTAAAGGTACCCCTGCCCGTACGGGCCAGTCGTGTCCAACTCTAGGGTTGTGCGCCCATCTCACTTAAGAGGCCGGGGGCCAGCGCTGTCCGGAGACACTTCCAGGTCACGTGGCCAGCGTGACGAAGCTGCTCTGGCAAGCCAGCACCAGCGCAGCACACGGAAACGCCGTTTACCTTCCCGCTAGAAAGCGGTACCTATTTATCTACTAGCACTTAGGGGTGCTTTCGAACTGCTAGGTGGGCAGGAGCTGGGACCGAAAGGGGATTCGAACCGCCGACCATGGCATCGGCAAGTCCTAGGCACTGAGGTTTTACCCACAGCGCCACCCGCGTCCCTCCCCTCCTGGAGCAAGGCATAAATCCACCCATCTCAGGTGGATGGACAGGGGGAGCATGCCTTGCTGTACAAATGAACAATCAGGATTTCAATTTAAGCTCCCAGTTTGTTCTTTTGAAGCCCCACCCTTCTCTTGCCCCATACCTGATGCCATGCATCTGATATCTAGAGAGGTTCTACTGTTGGAGTTTGATGTTCCAGTTAACTTGCATGCCAAATAGCTGTAGATACACACCATATTTTTCACCCTATAAGATGCACCAGACCATAAGACGCACCTAGTTTTTGGAGGAGGAAAACAAGAAAAAATAATATTCTGAATCTCAGAGGCCAGAACAGCAAGAGGGATCACCGCGCAGCGATCCCTCTTGCTGCTCTGGCTTCTGGGATAGCTGCCCAGCCTGTATTCGCTCCATAAGACGCGCACACATTTCCCCTTACTTTTTGGGAGGGAAAAAGTGAGTCTTATAGAGCAAAAAATACGGTATATATTCATCTTCTATGGACTGCCAGATCTTGTAGTGAGTGCAACAATGCAGGTGTTCCAATGTAAAGAAAAGAATGGAAAAACTGGATTTTACTAGATCTACATCATCATTATTTTTTTGACAGGGTGCATTGGGTCCCCAAGGTCCAAGTGGAAGCCCAGGACCTGCTGGTGCAAGAGTAAGTAACCTGTTGATTCTGTCCAGCCGGAATGCATGCTCAAATTATGGCTAGACAGTTGAGAGAGAACTAACTTTCTTCTTCGTCTTCGTCTTCGTCTTCGTCTTCGTCTTCGTCTTCTTCTGTTTAGGGTCCCCCTGGTCCAAATGGCCCACCTGGAAAAGATGGTACAAGTGGCTACCCGGGTCCCATTGGGCCTCCAGGTCCTCGTGGAAGCAGAGGCGAATCTGGTGCTCCGGTAAGGGAATCAGATGATGAAAAGTGAGAAGCATCATCTTGAAAGCTAGTCTCCATACCATCCGGGAGCCTAGCACAAGACTTGACAAGAAGGGAGATCATGTTTGTGCCCAAAGGGATCTGAACAGCACTTCTCAATAAAGAGTGGTAAAAATAAAAGCTGCAGAGTTTAGCCTGACTATGCTGAATTTCAGGCAAATGTATTTTCCTTATGAGAGCTGTACCTGAACCACAGTTATGGTACCCAATCCTGAGTGTGGGAATTAGGTGGCACTAAACAGACAGCTTCCTCCCCTCAACTAGCCACATGCACAGCTAGTTACAATGAAAGTGAAGGTGTCTACCCAGCTGGCCTCACTATTCAGATTTATTCAGATTTGTTGCTCATAAAGCTCAAGCCGGGTGACAGGAGGTTCTTGTGTATTTCATCAGTATGATGATAAAATAGAAGGATGAATAGAATAGAATAGAATAGAATAGAATAGAATAGAATAGAATAGAATAGAATAGAATAGAATAAAAATAGATAATGATTATTATATCTGCTGTTTCTATTGGGTGACAGTACGTTTCCGAGCACAAGTCAAAGTGTTGGTGCTGACCTTTAAAGCCCTAAACGGCCTCGGTCCTGTATACCTGAAGGAGCATCTCCACCCCCATCGTTCTGCCCGGACACTGAGGTCCAGTGCTGAGGGCCTTCTGGTGGTTCCCTCACTGCAAGAAGCCAAGTTACAGGGAACCAGGCAGAGGGCCTTCTCAGTAGTGGCACCTGCCCTGTGGAACGCCTTCCCACTAGATGTCAAAGAGAAAAACAACTATCAGACTTTTAGAAGACATCTGAAGGCAGCCCTGTTTAGGGAAGCTTTTAATGTTTAATAGGTTATTGTATTTTGTATTGTATTTTAATATTCTGTTGGAAGCTGCCTAGAGTAGCCACTTATTATTATTATTATTATTATTATTATTATTATTATTATTATTATATAACAAGGCACAGTTATGGACTGCAATATCACTGGGGAGAGGACTAGTCTGAAACCTTTCCTATCTAAATAGCCCAGTGGCATGTGGTTAGTGGAATAGGGGGACTAGGCTAGTCCCCTAAATGTTCCCAGTAAATAAGAGTATTCAAGCATTAAAGCGTAGTGCCTCCTTCCCAAAGCCTGGGAAGCTTCTGCCTGGTTTAGGGAGGGAGGTGCGACACTCATCACCCCCACCCCCCCAGTCGCCTTCACAAGCTGGCCCTAACTGTTCAACTATTAAAATTTCACCACACGCCACTGAAATAGCCACATACAAGACCAGATCAAAGATAAGCTTGACCAAAGGATAAATATTGAGTCCAACCCTCGGTGGAGATTATGAGCCTGGTGTCTTGAAGCACAAGGCTAGAAGTGCCAGTAACACTGACTGGTCCTTTTTTTTTTTTAGTGTACAGGTGAACTAATGTACATGGTGCATTTTTGAGTTATGGGCGGGGCTTGTTTTATTTTCTAGGGTCCTGCGGGTCATGGTGGTCCTCCAGGGCCTCCTGGTCAACCTGGAGCTCCTGGTCCGTGCTGCGGAGGTGGTGGCCCAGAGAACCTTGAAAAAGGACCATCCTACTACAGAGACCAGCCAGATGAGGACAAAATAGCCATGAGCGATATTTTAACTTCGCTGAAGTCAATCAACAACCAAATCGAAAACATCGTTAGCCCCGATGGCTCACGAAAGAACCCAGCTCGGAATTGCAGAGATCTGAAGTTCTGCCATCCTGAACTTAAGAGTGGTATGGTCATTTCTGTTCTGATCCAGGTCATAGAGAAGTCAGTGAGAAATATGCAGTCTCAAGAAAAGAACCGGGCATTGCGAGGGACACAGAACTGCCCCATATATCTTTTTCCCCTCTCTTTCTGGTAAAGACTAGTAATATAAAATGTGGTGCTCCTTTGGTACACTATGCATTTCTTAATCAATTACAGCAAATGAAGCTGCACAATGTAATGCTCAATGTAATCATATTATATATTTCCATGAAGAGGGGAGAAGGAAGGATCAACTAGTGGCTGATTCCTGCACTTAGCCACAACAGGAGGCAATGAACTACATTAGCTCCAAGTCTGGAATAGTTTCAGGGCTGGATTGCAGGCAAATTGTGGAAATAACAGGGCTTGGGATCCTATAACTATAATGTTTGATGTTTTATTCTGTTTCTGTATATGCCGGAAACTGCCCAGAGTGGCTGGGGCAACCCAGTCAGATTGGCGGGGTATTATTATTTTATTATTATTATTATTACCAAAGTGCTTGATGTGCCTGATAATGAAGAAATGTGTCGGGGGAATGTGTAGCTGTTATTCAGTTAAATTAGACTTTGAAGGAAGTGTAAAGATTAACAGTACTTAATATGACTCAGCAAACGTTAAGAACATACAAGTGTAGAGTAATATTATCATTTAGGTTTGTATTCTTCCCAAAGTAACCCCACAAGGCAGCAGAAGCCTTTGGCATCCAGCACAAGGAATAATCTAATCCCAGGTTAAAGAATGCCCTTTTGCTTTGTCACTTTAGGGGAGTACTGGATTGATCCCAACCAAGGTTGCAAATTGGACGCCATTAAAGTATACTGCAATATGGAAACTGGGGAGACGTGCATCAGTGCTAATCCTATGAGTGTTCCAAAGAAGAACTGGTGGACAAGCCCAGGACCCGAAAAGAAACATATTTGGTTTGGAGAGTCTATGAATGGAGGCTTCCAGGTAAGAAGAACGATGCGTCTCCAGCCCTATTGTTCAGCCTGATGTCCAGCTCCGAGGGCCTTCTGCCCTGTGGAACACCCTCCCATCAGATATCAAGGAAATAAACAACTATATGACTTTTAGAAGGCATCTGAAGGCAACCCTGTTTAGGGAAGCTTTTAATGTTTGATGATTTATCGTGTTTTTAATATTCTTTTGGGAGCCACCCAGAGTGGCTGGGGAAACCCAGCCAGATGGACAGGGTATAAATTGTTGTTGTTGTTATCATTAATATTATTAATATTTGGTCAAGCAAACCTTGACTTGAGAGTGTAATTAAATTGCTTCTCAAGAAAGAAGCAACTCTGGATCCATTTCTAATTGAATGAAAAACATAATTGTCTTCTCTCCCAACTACCATAGCAACTTCCATGGCCCTTGCCATTTTTATCAGATGTTTCTTGCATTGCTAATGCTGATTTTTAAAAATATTTTAAAATATAATGTTACGTGCATGGATATCTATATATATTTCCAAATTTATCCGCTTGAATTTAAAAGGGGGATGTACTGGGGGAAGGCATTGATTGGAAAGACCCCCCCAATAATAATAATAATAATAATAATAATCAGGAAACAACCTTTGCCAGCTCTGGAGCTGGTATCTTTTCTTCACTTTTATTTCCTCTCCATTGTTTCCAATGCTGGTGATGTGGTGGTGGTCTTTAAAAACTGGGGAAAGCTCTTCCAACCTCACGGCAAGAGCCCAGCATGGCTTTGGTTTTGGTGCACGGACTGCCTATGCCATCTACAACAAACAAGCCTTTTGTGTTTGCCCTACAGTTCAGCTACGGGGACCCAGATCTTCCAGAAGAAGTTGCAGATGTTCAGCTGGCCTTCCTCAGAATTCTTTCTAGCCGAGCGTCTCAGAATATCACCTATCACTGCAAAAACAGTATAGCTTACATGGACGAGGCCAGCGGGAATGTGAAGAGAGCCCTGAAGATGATGAGTTCTACCGACAGTGAAATCAAGGCGGAAGGAAACAGCAAGTTCACATACACTGTCCTGGAAGATGGCTGTACTGTAAGTAAACATTGCAAAACAAAATTGAGATTCAGTTCATTGTTCCATTGTGAAATTTCGGTTTTGCAAACCTCCTATTCTCACTCCTAATCTTGTGCATTTTAAAGAGCCTTAAATTTGTAGTTATATCTTTTGACTGGATTTTATAGTGCAGAAGAACTTTAGCATTTTCCCTAGCTGACTATAGAGGGGCCGATCACAAGAGTGAGAAGTGGAACAGGAAAGTAAAACTTTGGGGCAATGCTTGCTAGCAGGGTGGTGGAAACTTTGATTCAAGCTTCCACACATATAGTTACGTACAGACATCTCATCCTCTTCACTGGGTGACCAGTGACCAGTGAGCTACTCCCAGCTCAGATTGGACTGATGAATAAGGCTATCAATGGGAATAGCAAGACTATCAATGGCTACAAGTCAGGATGGTTGTGTACCTCCTTTATCAAAGGCAGTATGCTCTGAATTCTACTTGCTGCTGATTAATACTACTGCTAATAATAATAATAATATGCATTTTATCCCTCACATATGACTCAGAAGTCTGGGGAGGAGAATCATGATGGGTCATTCATACTTCCACCATAGAAGAGCCTGATAGATATTAATCCAAAGTGTCGCTAATCAAACCTTTTTAAAAGCACTTTCTGCTTTGCATTTCACAGAAACACACTGATGAATGGGGTCGAACCGTCTTTGAGTACAGAACACGCAAGACAATGCGGTTGCCGGTGATAGATATCGCACCCTTCGACATCGGCGCTCCCAATCAAGAATTTGGTGTGGACATTGGCCCGGTTTGCTTCTTATAAACCCGAGAATCATGCTCATTCCGAACCCCAACAAACAAATTCACACTCCCACCTTTGCTCTTCTTGTCTTAACCTTGTCAGCTATTAAGAGTCAAATCAACTGTATCCCAGTTATTTATTTGCAAAAAAATTCTGGAGAGAGGGAGGAAAGAGATAAATTGACATAAAAAATGCCATTTTCTTATTTTGCTCTTTACACGACATGCAACAAAATCCCTTCTGCTGTTTCTTTCACCAAAATTGGAAAAAAAAAACCTTCCAACAGTATCTCCATGGTGCTACATTACAACCTCAACACTCAGTACAGCAAAACTGTAATTATAATTGAATGCTTGCCCACCAATCAAGCACTGACGGATTCCAGCATCCAAGTTTGCCCTCCAATATAAGATGCAGTTCATAAAGCTAGAGAGAATTCCCCGTTTCAACTACCTCAACATGGACAGAAACTGGGATGAGTTTGATGATTCAGACCAAGAAAACCAACTCAAAAGATGTTGGAACCAATGAATACATCTGGTCAGGTGGTTTTGTTTCTGTACTGATTATTGATGAACAGAGTACAGTCCATCTGAAGAAGTGAATGCCCCTAGTGTCTAATATAATTTTATTGCTGGACTGCATTGTGTGATTTTTTTGATTTTTTTTTTTTTTTTTTACCGGGTGCTCCTATACTTTCCTGTCATTGCTGGTCAAGACCACTAAAATTAGGGAAGTGTAAAAAGATTAATGTGATGGTGCTAGTTGTGTGATTTTTTTCCACTTCTAAATCTGTGAGCCAGGTTTATTGGCTTGCGTTAAAACATCAAGGCTTGACAACAATTGTAAACGTCTCTCATCAAAAGTCGTATCGTCGGTAGGCCATTGCTGAGGGCTTTTCTTCCTTCCCTCTGTAAAAGTCAATAAAGATGCAAAATTGTGAGCTTCTTTTGTCACATTAACACATTTATAGTGTTGGAGGTTAACCATCTTTGTAAGCTTTTATATGGTTGTTGGTCTTTTCCTTACAGAGACACATAATAAAATATTGTAATAAAACTCTAGCGTTGCCGTTTATGTGTTTTGCTAGATAAATCTCTTTCTGTAGGTTTCATCAACAATGAATTTAGCATAACGATCATTTATTTCTTCAGTACTCTCCAGGTCAATGGCATTTTACAGAGGAGCACAGCAAACTAGGCAAGATCTCCAAAAAGGAATTTTACAATCTACATTTCAACTGAGGAGTGGGGTGGAGCAGAGGGAGAATAGTGGGGGCGGAAAGGGAGCAAATGCAGCTTCATGTATTTAGCAGGGCCGTCTTACCCATAGGCGCTAGGGGTGCAGGGCACCCGGGCACCAGGCTCTCAGGGGCGCCAGGCTGAGAGTCCAGGGCCCGAGAGTTGAGTCCGGGGAAGAGCCTGCCCATAGATCAGAGTTCCACAGTGGGCTCTGCTGCTGCGGGAGGGAAGGCTCTGTGCCGTGAGTTCAGGAGCGACCAAGCCAGCGAGACACTGAGGCGGCCGGCTGCCTCCGCCCACCTGCATGCCTGGGACTAGGCAACTGGAAGGGGTGTTGAGCGGATCTTTGCACCCTGACGCCGCATATGCTTGAGACAGCCCTGGTATTTAGATATCATTTGGCTATAGATGGGAGCAGATAACGGCCAAAGGGGAGGGATTTGAAGGGAAGCGTTATCGTTGTTCTTGAAAAAGAACATAATTCTTGCAGGCTTAAAAACATTCAGCTGCCAGTTGGCACAATTTCCTTTCAAAGGAATATATTTTGTGTTGAGGCAGGTGCTACACTACCTAAATCAGCCTTTCCCAACCTGATACACTCCAAATGTATTGAGCTCCAACTTCCATCAGTGATAGCCAGCACAGGCTGCGACTGCGAGGGAGCATCCCGTGGCCTCTCCATGGCCTCCACCGATGGCCTCCTTCCTTGGGCAGCTCATAGTGGCTGCTGGAGAGTGAGCAAGGAGGAGGGGAGGCAACAACCACCAAGATCCAGCCTTGTATGACATGCCAGCTCCAAGAGGTAGGCAGAGGGCAGGGCCAGCCTTGGAGGGAAGAAAGGGGAAGCAGAGCACAAGGAGTCTTAATTTCTTTTCAATTTCTTTTTTCAATGCATTTTATTCATTTTACTAATAAAGAGTACAAATAAACACACATCAATAAAGTCATACTGGATCCCAAGACTTCCCTCCATCCCATCCATGGAGTCTTATTTTGAACATCTACAACTGCATATTGGTCCGTACTCCATTTTTTTTTATATATCAAACCATATTGTCCATAATGCTTTTTACACTACAAGGGAGTCAAAATCCTGCTCTTGTTTCCATCTGCTTACAGTGGTCTCCTAAATAACTTACAATTTTTTCCCATTCTTTTATGAAGTTTGTATCCTCTTGGTTTATGAGGTTTCCCATCAGCTTTCCCATCTCGGCATAGTCATGGCTTGCCACTCTTCTCTGCTAGGGACTTTGACATCTTTCCAACTCTGGGCCAATAGCATCCACGTGGCTGTTGTTCCATATCTTAATTTCTATTTTTTAAAAAATGCTTTGTGCATCCACGTCTAATCCTGCAGTTATTTACTGGTGTGTGGTTTTCTTTTTATAAATCTACCAAAGAAAAAATAATACAACACACACAACACAATATAATATAATATAATATAATATAATATAATATAATATAATATAATATAATATAATATATATTAAGGGGTTTCCTTAGGATGGTTGAAAGCAGTTGGGGGGGGAGTGATAAGTGTCCCTATTTTCATCTGAGAAATCATCATCATTTTTTTATTTGCATGCCGCCTTTCCACAGTTAAAAAGCAATGCTCAAGGCGGCTTACAGCATAACAAGATTTACATAATTACAAAAGTCATAAACAATAAATAAACCACATAAAAAATACACAACCAAATGGGAAACAATTTCCACGTAAATCAAAATCTAAAACTAAGAATACAGCATTAATATCACAGTTTAAAATGACATAGGTAAAAAATAACAGCAATTTAAACAAAAAACAAAACAAAAAGGAGCCCTCTCTACCCAGCAGCGGCAGTGGCAGCGGCAGCGACAGTAGCAGTCCTTTATAGAGCCCATCAGGCCCTGCCCTAGGCCAGGTGTTGAGTGGCCAGACTCGGGCCCTCAGGTGCTGAGCAGGGGAGTCCTCCTGGGTGGTAGCCGCAGCAACAGAAATGTTGGAGGACATGCATTCATAACACCGCCACTTCCCGAGACAGGGCAGGCATCAGTTTTGTGTGGTCTATGCTGTGTCATCATGACCCTGCCTCCATGCCATGGACAACAGGCAAGCTACAGATTCTCTCATTTGTCCTCCTGCCCCTTCCCTCTATCAAAGTCTGCTGCTGGTGGAGTGAGAGGTGTGCTGGGTGTGGAGGAGGCGAGGTGTTGCCTCCACCAGCCAAGGAACCAGAAGTGGCGGCAGAACAGAATTTATTAATTTCGGTCACAGACCGGTTCCAGCTCACATACAATATCACGGAAGTCATAAAACACAATAGGGATACATTTGAATTTGCAGTTGGGTATAACAGGGCCAATACAGATATAGCAGCAGTTAAAAATATATAAGTTAAATCTTAAGCACTAAAATATAACCTAAAATTGTCACTTAAGGCCTTAGTCATTACGGTAGCACAGCTTGTTCCCTAGGTTTTACGGTAGTTGTGCAGAATTTGGCCACCCTTAGCGTGAACTCTGGATCCCTGTCCTCTACCAGGGATTTTAGACATTGGAGTTTGGATCCATTTGGAGATTTTTGCATAGCAGGGATGATAAATGCAGAGTGTATATCCCCGTAGAAACCACAGCGTAACAAGGTATGAGAGACAGTTTCTACCTCCATCAAGCCACAGGGGCAGACTTGTTCCGCGTATGATTTACCCTCGAATCTGCCCTGCCATAAGGCAGGTGGCAGCACGTTGAATCTAGCGAGGGTAAACAACCGTCTGTATTTAAGTATTTGTAATTTTGGCAGATATTTTGCTGAGGTGAACCCTCTCCCATTATCTTTTATTGCTGGGTTTTTATTCATTTCACTCACGTGACACACCATGAACAGAGAAGCTGGAGTAGGAGCATGCAAGTGCTACTGGTCCGTCAACAAGGCAAGTGCCTGACTATGTAACCAGGTGCCAACAGGCCTGGCCTGAGATACCACACAGTTCTCTCTTTTTTCCATTTTTTTTTTAATTTATTTCCTGCATTTAGAACTAGAATGACTAAATGCTGTCAACCAGCCACCAACTCAAAAACGGACCCTACGCTTGCTGTCCTGGAATATCGCAGGGTGGGGAAACAAAGGCGGAGACCCAGACCTAATGAACTTCTTTAAAGATTTTGAATTAATACTTCTACAAGAAACATGGTCAACTAGAGATATCAAAATCAATGGATTCACCTCCTATACGAAACCCGCATTGAAAACAAACACGAAAGGCCGGCCGAAAGCAGGGTTCTGTTGTATGATCAAAGACAACTTAGGGTTTGAAATCAAGCAACTAGAAGAATGCTTACCACTTGCACAAGCTCTACTTTTAACCCAAAACAAAGATCCCTTGCTACTTGTAAATGTCTATATCCCCCCAACTAAAAACAACAGCAGCAGTGAAAACTGGTCACAACTAACCTCTTATATAGAAAATTTGACCGATAAATACCCAAATGCCTCACTGATAATAGCAGGTGATTTTAATGCCAGAGTAGGAACCAACAATGAACAACTATGTAGCAAACTAAATTGGAATACTGATAATGATATCGCACATGCCCTGAAAATAGGACGATTCTCCAGAGACAGGGTTGTTAACAACGAAGGCTTACGCCTACTTGAATTATGTAACAACTTTAATTTGCAGATTGTGAATGATTCAACAAAAGGCGATAGAAGCGGGGAGTTTACATACTTCTCCCCCCGAGGATGTAGTGTCATCGACTATATTCTTGTCCCTTATAATATTATAAATTCGATCATGGACTTCAAAATTGGAACGCGCACTGAAAGCGACCATCAGCCATTATCGTTGTCTATTAACTTAAAGGACGAAACCAAAATAACTAAGTACAATACCATAGAACCTTCTCAATACAAACAAATGACCCAATTAAAATGGTCCCAGGAAATGAGTGTAGCAGTGGGGCAAAAACTTACATCCAACCTGAGAAAACAAGTATTATCCAACTTAAAGATCACTAATTTCTACAGTGATATTCCGAAAATTTATAATGAAATCTTCCAAATGTTTGTAGAGCTTAGTACTCCACCTAAAGTTTGGGTACTTAAACATACCGCTAGCCCTTGGTTTGATGATGAATGTTTCCAGCTAAAAAGAAAACTGCGCCAAACATTTAAAAATAATCGCACCAAACTAGAGCCCTCTTATCTTGATGAAAAAAGAAAATATCATTACATTCTGGCTGAAAAGAAACAGAAATACGCAACCCAAAAATGGCTACAATTATTTGACTCAATTCAGAGTAAAAACAACAAAGCGTTCTGGAACCTAGTGTATGGAGGATTGAAAGCCGAAAATCAACTAACTCTACCACCAATTGCAGAATCCAAATGGTCCCAATACTTTACATCTGTATTTAACAATCTACACAGTGAACTTAAAGGAAATGAAACCACTAAAAATAAAATTATTAAACTCCAGGAGTGGCCAAGGGTAGAGGAAGAGGAAATTAGAGAGATAGTTAAAAATTTCAAATCGGGGAAATCTCCTGGGCCAGACGGTCTACCAATAGAATTATTTAAGACCTATATAGATTGGTGGGCAGAACCCTTAGCCCAACTGTTTACGCTTATAGATAAATATGGGATCATACCTGAGACATGGCTAAGATCAATAATTATTCCAATCTTTAAAAATGGCGACCCAAAAGAACCAAGGAATTATAGACCGATAAGCCTTCTATCAGTGATAGGGAAAATCTACGCTAAGCACCTCTTATCTAAACTCCTTACCTGGATGAAAAATCTAAATTTACCAGGGAAAGAACAAATAGGTTTCTCCAAAGGTTGCTCCACACTAGACCACTGTCTTATACTTATGCATCTGGTTGAAAAATACAGATCCCAAAGGCAATCTAAGATATACGCTGCTTTTGTAGATTTTCGTGGTGCATTCGACTCAATTGACCGCCCAAAGTTGTGGAGGAAACTCGCAGAATTAAAAATTGATCAGCGCCTATTGATTCTAATGCAAAATCTACACTCTTCCAATACCTGTCAAGTCAAACTTAACATCAAAGGTCACCTTTCATCAGACATCCCAATCTCGAAAGGGGTAAAACAAGGGTGTATTCTTGCCCCCTTTCTATTTAATTTATTTTTATCAGACTTGCCAGATTACCTTCAAAAAATAGAATCACATGCCCCTAAACTTAATCAGAAACCAGTTCCTCTCTTACTATATGCAGACGATGCTGTCCTACTATCCTTAACGAGCTTGGGTCTGAAACGTCTTATATCTTCACTGATCCTCTATTGCGAATGTAACAAACTCTCTATAAACTATGAGAAGACAAAAATTTTGGTCTTCTCGAATGGTTGGAAATTAGAGAAATGGAAAATAAGAGGGCAAGAAATCCAACAAGTGAAAATCTATAGGTATCTGGGAATCTTATTCCAGAGCAATTTAGGGTGGGCAACCCATCGCACAAATGCCATAAAACAGGCAAAGTGCATCTCATCAGCAGTTGCCCGTTTTCATTATCAGAAAGGTAATCAATTTATTCCTGCGGCAAATCAGATATTTCAAACAAAAGTGCAATCCCAGATATTTTATGGAATCCCGCTATGGGTCCAAGCATATAACAATGATTTAAAAAAGATTCACTCTAGCTTTCTGAGACGTATTCTTGGACTCCCAGCTACGATCAAATATGAAACAATGTGTGCAGAAATAGGCATACACACAATGGAATATTGGGCATGGTCCACCTCAATAAAGTATTGGTTACGCTGCCACTTTCGCTGCCCTCCATCAAGTCTGCTCGCTGATTTGCTCAAAGACTCCTATAAATCAAGATGGTATCAGCACCTCGAAAAAAAGATTGAATCTTTAGGCATCGAGCTGGAGCCACTGTACAATTCTAATGAGCAATATATTTCCCATAATATCCTAACTAGACTAAAGGATGTCGAGAGACAAAATATTATGGCAGCAGTAAACAAAATTTGCTCCCCCATATTCTATGAATTAAATATCTTAGATAGCAGAGCCAATTACGTCACTAAACTAATAATCCCAGCCCAACGTAGGGCTTTTATGCTGGCCCGTTTGAATGTTTTTCCCTCAGCATTTGTCAGGGGAAGATATCAAAACATTCCTAGAAACAAGAGACTCTGCAGATGCTCTATGAATGTCCCGGACACTGTAGAGCATATTCTCCTTCATTGCCCATTGTACAGTACGCTCCGTCAACGCGTGCTGTCCCCTCTTTCGGGTGGTCTGGAACCGCAGCAAGGTGAATGTCTGGGATTCTACCTATCCGACGTTGACCAAAGGGTAACGGCGGGGGTAGCCGAGTTTTTGGTAGCAGTCCTCCAAGGAGCAGGTTAACAAGGAAAACCACTGACTCTATATGTATATATATATATGCATTTAGCAAACTGCTGCCTTTTTATATATATTTCAAGGCTTTTATATGTTATTTTCTCTTTTAAGGTTTTATTTCCATAATGCCTAATAAAGGTTTGATAAAGTAAGTAAGTAACAAAAATAACATTACAAAACACACAACAAATAAAAAACACATTTCAATACAAAAAACTAAACACAAAAAACAATTGCTTCTTCAGATACCTAATTTCTATAACACTGTTAACTGACTTCCTCTAATCCCTTCTAACTGAATTTCATTATATCACTTATGTAACAGTTCTTCAAATTCATATTTCTAATAATATTAGAAGATTCTGGAGAGCCAGTGTGGTGTAGTGGCTAGGTGCAATAGACTCGTTATCTGGGGAACCGGGTTTGTGTCTCCGCTCCTCCACATGCAGCTGCTGGGTGACCTTGGGCCAGCCACACTTCTCTGAAGTCTCTCAGCCCCACTCATCTCACAGAGTGTTTGTTGTGGGGGAGGAATGGAAAGGAGAATGTTAGCCGCTTTGAGACTCCTTCAGGTAGTGATAAAGTGGGATATCAAATCCAAACTCTTCTTCTATTAACTCCTTTCATATACTAACCTCTTCTCCTTCATTAGTATTCTAATCCTTAGTGCTTACTACTACATATTCTTATTCTAATCTCAAACCTAATTGTTACTCCAAGTACATTCTAATTATCTCATATTACAATATTTAGCTAAATATTCTTTAAATTTCTTCCAGTCTTCTTGTGTCTACTCCTCTTTCTGGTCGCAAATTCTTCCACACAGTTCTCATCTTCAACTCAGGCAAAGATTTCTCATAATCCCACAAATCCATCAACACTTTATGAAACTTTTTTAACGTAGCCTATCAATGCAACATACCTTTTGCAGTGAAGAGGAGTTTCTTGGGAGAATGAAAACAATTCTTTTATCAATATTCTTCTGCAGTGCTTGGACGGATGCTGCTACACATGGGCACTTGGGAAGGCATCCGTTTATATTGTTTCCACAGCCAACTCCCCTTTCTCCCAAGAATCTACACTGACATATTCACACATGCTCCAGCATTAGGCAGGGTCAGGTATCTGCCTTGGGCAGCAGAAGCCTCCCAGGTAGCACTCTCATGGGCTCTCCACTGCCCTATCACCCCCCCCCCCAGTGATGGAGAAGAGGCGCCACCATCGACATTGATTTTGGGCAGGTCCGTGTCCATGCTGGGTGAGAGTTCACCTGAAATTGGCACCAATGGCAGTGGTGCTCCTCCACCAGCGGTAGATGCAGCAGGGGGCTCGGTGGCAGCAAAGCGGGTAGTGGTAGCAGGACATGTGGCAATGGCAGGGTAGGGCAACACTCCTCGTTTCACCTCAAGCAGTGCAAAGTAACGTGCTGCCCCTGGCATGTTCACACCCTAAAGCAGAGGCAGTTAACCTTTGTCCTTTTAGGTGCTGCTGGACTATAGCTTCCATCATCCCTGACTACTGGCCATGTTTGCTAGGTGAGTTGTAACTAGAGAGAGAACTCCTGGTTATTAGGAAGAGTTTCAGAGGGTCCATAGCAAAAGACATAAATTGTCAGGCTTCGGGGAATCAGCTTCCTCCCCCCCTCTGGCAGTAGAACAGCAGTCACAAAATTAAAAGACGCCTGCTTCTTGGGAGAAAAGCAATGACAAACCTAGACAGCATCTTAAAAAGTAGAGACATCACCTTGCCAACAAGGTAGTTAAAGCTATGGTTTTCCCAGTAGTGATGTATGGAAGTGAGAGCTGGACCATAAAGAAGGCTGATCGCTGAAGAATGGATGCTTTTGAATTATGCTGCTGGAGGGGACTCTTGAGAGTCCCATGGACTGCAAGAAGATCAAACCTATCCATTCTGAAGGAAATCAGCCCTGAGTGCTCACTGGAAGGACAGATCCTGAAGATGAGGCTCCAATACTTTGGCCACCTCATGAGAAGAGAAGACTCCCTGGAAAAGACCCTGATGTTGGGAAAGATGGAGGGCACAAGGAGAAGGTGACAACACAGGACGAGATGGTTGGACAGTGTTTTCGCAGCTACCAGCATGAGTCTGACCAAACTGCAGGAGGCAGTGGAAGACAGGAGTGCCTGGCGTGCTCTGGTCTATGGGGTCACGAAGAGGCGGACACAACTAAACGACTAAACAACAACAACAAAGCAGAACAAAGGAAAGGAGTCTTCTTACCAGTTAGAAATCTTTAATGAGCACAGCAAGAGAACAAAGGATTCCTGTCCTGGGAATTGCGGAGCTCCCAATTAAGGGTTCCACCCACTTCCTCCCTAGTCACCCACGTCACTACCATGTTTTGTAACCTGATCTCGTAACCACTGTGCTTTTGGTGCTGCCACCTTATCAGCTCTTCTTGACCTTGGGCTGAGCGGGTGAATGTTTTACAGAGACAGTGAATCTGTTAACTCTCTCTCCCGCAGCACATCTTCTCCTAGCTGTTCCCCATCCAGTATTTCCCAGCTTCTGCCTTCTGAACTATGTCCCTCTGCAAACCACTATTCCAAATCTATACTGTTCTTCTGCTCCTGGGAAGATTCAGGATCCTGGTCAGAACCAGGGGGAGGGGGAGGCTCCTACCATTCCTCCTCAGTGCATTCCTCCTCAGCACAATCTCTGACATAAATGAGGGCTCCCATCCCCAAAGAGAAAGTTGGTAGAAAGGCTAGAACTCCATATAAATCTTCTCACAATGTTTCTTCAAGTTAGGCACTCTCTCGTGAAAGGGTGGAGGCCTGTGCTAGTAGGCCCAATACAACGGGGCCAACAACTGTGATCATGTGAAAAACAAATCATTCCATTGGTCTGTCTAGCTCAGTTTCATATAAACTGACTAGCAGTAGCTTTCAAGGGTTTCAAAATGGAGCACTTCCTTGCACATGCCATGAATTGCACCTGAGACCCAGGAGCACCAGCTTTAGGAGGTGGAGGAGACCGAACCGCCAAGCTGAGCGCAACACAGCATCAAAGGCAGGCTCCTCCTGAGCACAAAAGAGGAGGAGCAATGGCCATTGAAGCTGCACAGTGCTGGGCAAGACCTCCTCTCAATGACTTGCCTCCTCCTGACAACATGCACATGACACAGGTTGTGTGTGAGAGACGTCTCAGGCATCCACCACTGGCCTCTCCATCTTTGGTCCAAGGTAGCGCCTCTGCTGAAATGTTGCAGAATTCTCCTTTCACACAGGCATGTCTTGTCTTGCATACATACTCCTTTCCAGGTTCTTCTCCATGGAAAGACATCTTTGGATGCTCAAGGCATGATCTTTCACTTGAGAGTGGGCTCAGCGTGAAACCACAAACACTGGACAAGATGCTCTGGTCAGACCTCACCTGGAGTACTGTATCCAGTTCTGGGCACCACAGTTCAAGAAGGACACGGACAAACTGGAACGTGTCCAGAGGAGGGCAACCAAAATGGTCAAAGGCCTGGAAACGATGCCTTATGAGGAACAGCTAAGGGAGCTGGGCATGTTTAGCCTGGAGAAGAGGAGGTTAAGGGGTGATATGATAGCCATGTTCAAATATATAAAAGGATGTCACATAGAGGAGGGAGAAAGGTTGTTTTCTGCTGCTCCAGAGAAGTGGACACGGAGCAATGGTTCCAAACTACAAGAAAGAAGATTCCACCTAAACATTAGGAAGAACTTCCTGACAGTAAGAGCTGTTCGACAGTGGAATTTGCTGCCAAGGAGTGTGGTGGAGTCTCCTTCTTTGGAGGTCTTTAAGCAGAGGCTTGACAATCATATGTCAGGAGTGCTCTGATGGTGTTTCCTGCTTGGCAGGGGGTTGGACTCGATGGCCCTTGTGGTCTCTTCCAACTCTATGATTCTATGACTTTTCATCTCCATTGTACTGCAGAGTTTACTATAGTGGCTTGCCTGTTCTTTGTGATTTCCAGAACAGGGTGAGGCAAGTTACTTGCAATACAACAGGAAGCCAGAACATGGAACTTGCATTATGCCCATCCTCTGTCTAGAAAGATTTTCTCTTTCCCTTCACTAGGCACATTCAGCACAACTGCACTAGAGTTCAGAAGGGGCTGCTTTTTTATAATTGGGACTCCCTCATTTGAAAGTACCCCACTCCACACATCAAAAGGATCCATTGCTGCAGCACAACCGTCTTAATCAAGTCATTGGATTCTGCAAAACAGAAAAAAGTACTCTCTCTGCCGCCACCTCAATCTTGTTACACTGGGTACCAAAGTTTAGAAAGCACAGTTAGATTGAGGTATCATTAGTGTTAGAGCCCAAGTCAGCATTTTAAAACTGTGGAGATGTCATGTGCCTCTTTTGGTGCTTTCCTGATGGGGCCTTATCTATGCCAGTCTGGAACCAGTATAGCAAAACACTATAAAAAAGATAATACTGTGGGCTTTGGATGTGACAGTTGATTTACCACTTTGCTCCTCTTAGACGGCAAAGGGTTGCGCTTTGGTCTAAACCACTGAGCCTCTTGGGCTTGCATATGAGGTCAGCAGTTTGAATCCCCATGACAGGGTGAGCTCCCATTGCTCAGTCCCAGCTCCTGCCAACCTTCAGTTCGAAAGCCCACCAGTGCAAGTCAATAAATAGATACCGCTGTGGCAGGAAGGTAAATGGCATTTCTGTGCACTCTGGTTTCCATCATGGCGTTCTGTTGCACCAGAAACAGTTTAGTCATGCTGGCCACGACCCAGAAAGTTGTCTGTGGACAAATGCTGGCTCCCTCGGCCTCAAAGCGAGATGAGCACCGCAACCCAATAGTCACCTTTGATTGGACTTAACTGTCCAGGGGTCCTTTACCTTACCTTAGACCTCTCTTATGATTGCTTTGTATATTTCTGTTCTCCCTGTCCATTTGTCATTTCATCGATCCTTGCATTTTCAGAAGCCCGTTGCTACTGAATCATGAATAGGAATGGAACCTAACATTTGACAAGGCAATGTTGTGTAAATACTACGGCAACTCATGAAAACTTCTCCCTGGTGGTTACAGAACTGCAAGCACAGATTCCAGATCATGTTAGATCTAATACTAGGAGTCTCAACAACAGCTTCTTGAACCGTATAGCCTGTATCTTCTTTGCACTGTTTTTTGGCTAGAATGCCCAGTGTGAACCTTCAAATATTTCAGATTATAGCATGTAATGAGCAGGACAATCCTAAACTATTATCCACCATGCTGGAAGGTGTTTGGATGAATCAGAAGTATCCCTCAACAAAGGTTTACCAAGCTCCACCAGCAGCAGAGAAGCCAACTCCTAGGAGCTGAGGTCCCTTCTCCCTCCCCCCCATGAAATATTTGAGGGCCCCCCCAAAGTTAATAGGCATTGTCATTCAAATGGTCTGTGTACCACTGTGCTCACCCAAACGGTGCGCATACACTACTGCCAGAGATGTCCCCACCAATGGTAGCCAGTGAGCCCCCTGAAACACAGGTGGGGCATTGAATCAGCATATGATTAACGGGATTTGTGCAGGCCCTGTTGCTCTCACAGTAGACTTGATCCTGGTCTCTTCACCACATCAGTCTGCAAGATGGTGCGCTGTACAGTTTTTTTCCCCTGTACACACCTATCTTTCACTCTGGCTCTTATCGGTACAAGGGGTCTGGTGGTCCCCCTCCATCATGCCCTGAAATTGCAAGCCACAGGTTAGGACTGCAGCCTAACATGTATGTACAGTGGTACCTCAGGTTACAGACGCTTCAGGTTACAGACTCCGCTAACCCAGAAATAATGCTTCAGGTTAAGAACTTTGCTTCAGGATGAGAACAGAAATCGTGCTCCGGCGGCGTGGCGGCAGCAGGAGGCCCCATTAGCTAAAGTGGTGCTTCAGGTTAAGAACAGGTTCAGGTTAAGAACGGACCTCCAGAACAAATTAAGTACTTAACCTGAGGTACCACTGTATAAGCACAATTAAAGGTGAAATGCTACAACCACTGATTCGAGAAGTGCAGTTTGCTTTGAATCTTTCACTCTGTTGTGGATTTCCTCCTATAGCGGGTAGGGGTGGAAAAACCTGTCAGTTTGGGTTTCTCATTTTTACAGCCTTCAATTTCAGTTCTCTTCATTTCTACATCCGTTAGAGAAATATTGAGATAGTTTTAAAAATCCTTGAAAAGATTCATCAACATTTTAGTGCAAATTTCCCCCAATAAACCTATTTTTGTATGCAATTTGGCCTAATATACACATTTTTGCAAAGCAATTTCCCACTTAATATAATACAATTTGGAATGTTATTTGCACCAATACATGCATCTCTATGCACAATTTACCCCAGTACATGCATTTTTGTATGCATTACCTGGCCAAAGAACTGCCTTACAAAATTTGGAGAAATATGAATTCCAAAGGCTGGCTGTATTTCGGTTCACATATTGTTTTGGGACATGCAAGTTAGGAAGGGTCAGGGCTTTAGGGGGAACTCACAGGAACTCAGTTCTGGCACCTCTCAGGTAGGTGCTATTCCCATTGGGAAGTGTTCATGGCGAGTTCCAGCACCTCTTTTTCTAGAAAAATGGCACTGGGAAGGGCTGCCTTTAAATGTGAACCTAATTAAAAAATTTCCCCCTTCTCAAACTTCAGGAGATGTTCATGTGTCTTTCCTGATATATTCCATGTAATTTAAACTGACACACTGATTTTATCACAATATTTTATTCAGCAACAATTTTTAAAAATTGAATTTCCAGAGTTCCAAAGCCAGAGTTGTCAAATCCTGAGTTTCCAGATTTGCATTCAATGGCAATCATTCAGATTGCTTGCCTTTAGTTTTTAAGCACTGTCATAAACATATATAACTAAAAAAAAAATTCCCCTTTATAATTTAATTTATAAAATACTTTGGGTGCTACATTTAAAAAAAAAAATCACAGGCAGCATAGTGCACGCTCACTTATC
Source organism: Podarcis erhardii (assembly GCF_964252035.2). Taxonomy (NCBI): domain Eukaryota; kingdom Metazoa; phylum Chordata; class Lepidosauria; order Squamata; family Lacertidae; genus Podarcis; species Podarcis erhardii. Next base: position 122,022,596 of record NC_138497.1, read on the forward strand.
ACACACACTTATTACACACACATACACATACACAAATACAATACAATCCTGTTTTCTTCCACCAGAAATAGATATTGTGAGAAGGACTCTTATAGACAAAGGAAGCCAGTACTCAACAAGAAACTTGTATTTAATTAAATGCTTTGCAAAGATACATGAATAAAGCTATGCGTATGGCTTTTCTTTCTTTTTGTGTGTGTTTATTTTCAAAAGAAACAAAACAAGAAACGAGAGAGCATAATTCTTCAAGAAAGGAACGGACCTCTGTATCCACATGCTCTGTGTAAAAAAGATATGCTGATGTACACAGCATTCTGTATATGGTATAACCATAAGGGAGAAAAATGCACAGAATAACATTTTCTCCCGGACACCAGAAAACTAATACTAAATTCTACCAAAAAAATAAGTTGATGGCAACAGTCTTTTATTTTCTCAGGATTTTACAGACACCATTTTAGCACCATTCCCTTTTTTTTATTAAAAAAACAAAACCATTTTACTTTATTATATTATATTGCCCTGCCTTATATTGCCCTGCCTATATCCATTCTTGGAATTATAACAGAAGCATAGCACCTTGTTGTATCTAGAACAAACACTAGATTATTAAATGCATCCCAGCTTCTAGAGATGAGGTAGCTCATGCTAAGAAATGATGGACCATTTGCTTGCCCTGGTTGATCAAGGCAGTTAAGTCAGAATTTACGGTGATGCATGACCAGTTGTTAAGCGAAAGTGTATCTCAGCAACAGTAATTTATATTAATACTTGGTTTTGGGGTTAATATATGGGAATACATGACAACACACATAACTGGGCAATACACTAGAGGCAGTAGGGAAATCCCGATGTCATGAAGTCATTCGGGAGTTTTGATATTGACCACAATGCAACAAAACTCTATCCACTGACTATAACTTAGAAGAGGTAATTGCCCATTGGGGATTGCTCATTAGACAGGCAACCAACCACCAATCACACCCCAGTCCCAACCACTGATTTTGAATTGGAGACTTTGGGGGTAAAACATTACCAAACCGTCGACTTATTAACAGTATTTGGAATTATGCATTTAGCTAACTACATTAGGTAGCACGTGTTGTTCTTAATTTTATAGAATTCGAGCCATAAGGAATGTGTACATCATCTACTTCAGCTCTCTTCACTGTGTCAGTACATAAACGCACGATATGCATTATTCCCTATGATCCCAGAGGATAGCCTTCATCAGAGTGCTTGATGGTTCACAAATGGTGGCCAGGACTGAAAGGGATGTCTATATACACTTGCAAATGGTGGTACACAGCTTTGTGTTCCCAATTTTGCTGCAGCAGTTGACAGGTTAGTGTTTAGCTTTACAGCAGCTTGTTTCTTTCGCAGTAGGAGCCACTGCCTCGAAATCGGGAAGCAGAGTTTCAGCTGCATCTCTAACTCTTCTTTTGGATCGTATCTGATCGGGGGTCAAACAAAAGCAGAAAGAAGGCTGTTTCACAGATTCAAATTTTCCCAAAAGTTTGAAATGGCTTAGCTTAAGAACATTGCCCACGAGCTCATGGAAACTTTAGTCCTTTGTTGCACTAAGGATAGACTCTGACATTAATTTCCCCTACTTACATCATGGAAGTAAGACAAAAATGCAAAAGAAGCAAGCCTTTGTAATATCATTGTGGTCAGAAAGCGTCTGATGAACGGTTGGCAAGCTTCCAATGACCTTTGCCTATTGGATGCATCAGATTTGCATTTAAACATTTGGAAACTGCAGACTCTCACACCTTTTGCCTATTTTCTATGCTATTTCAGAAGGGCATAAACTAAAGAAACAAGGAAATTAGCCCTGGCAGGATGCACATGAACAATACTGGAAAGTTAATATCAGTGAAATAGACATTAACCTTGTTCCAAAACACTTCCAAATGTGTATTGAATACCTACTATGGTTGACTATTGAAATTGGGAGCAAAGATGAAGCAATGATATTCTGTTTGCAGAGAGTATACCACACCTTTACAATTCATAGTGTGATTCACTGAAGGAATTGGTGGCAGCAGTGGTAGTAAAACCTCTTGGCAATGTTTCATTGAGCTACCTTGGTGTTTAAGAACATTCTACAGCATGAAATTGCCCAAAGAATATTCTGAACATTCCAAGTTTCGTGACGAAAGTGAAATCTCAGATTGGCTGGGGGAATCCCTCACGTGAGCTGGAGGGACAGGAGGAGCTATATGCTAAAGCAAAGTGACCCCAGACTGGAAAGCTAAGTGGGCCCCAGGAGATAGTGAATTTCCTTGAGTTACCAAACCCAGGTGCAGAATTGATAGTGGTGTGTTGGGGGGGGGGGAGCTAAACAGCAGATGAGATGGACTGAAAACCAGGGAGTTGAGGAAATGAGTTGCGGTAAAGTCATGAAGTTGAATGAGGGAAGTCCAAGTAGAAAGTGGGACATGAGGAAACCTCACACAGGGCAAAGAGGACAGGAATGGTTTTGTACGATTAGCAAGAAAGAAATGGAAAGGTAAGGGAGCTTTGGAGATGGTGGGCCCAGTGGCCTTCGGGGTCCCTGTGTCTGGAGCCTGAGGGGGCCTCTGTACCTTCAAGAGTTACATAGAAGGGATAATTTGACTTATCTTCCTTGACCACAGCACTGTGACTTGGCTAATCTAAGGGATCAGTAAAGGTCAATAGGTGGTTCAGGGCAGAGGTCAATTTCACATATAAATTTGAATTAACTAACCAGTTATTGGTGTACTGGCTTCTTTAAAAAAAAAATCAGTGTCATAATGTACAACTCCTCACTGGTGTAGCAGTGAGTTTTAACTTGGTGGACAATTGACCGTCTTACATATACCCATCGGTTTAGAGTACTTGCTTCATGCGAATTGCACCCATTTTAAACTGAGCAGAAACCCCATGTATAAATAAGAATGACGGTGATGTTTTTGTTTTGTTTTTAATTCAGAAACATGTTAGCTATTTTTGCATCAAAGGGTGGTCATTTGTCCTTCTAAAGTCCTATTACTTCATTAAAAAAGTTGACTTGGGACAATTAAGACTGAAGGTGTGTAAGTCAGTAAAATAAATAACCTAAAGCAGGCCAGGGAATTAGAAAGAACTGTTATATACAATGCTGATTCCAATATCAGCCATTATTTCAAGAGTCTCAGGATTAACTTCACTCAGTCTAAATTCTTGTGTTTTGTTGCTGTTGTTTCCCAATGCTTGTGAATATGTATGTCCCCCCCCTTTTTATTTATTTATTAATTTTTTTCTTTCTTTCCTTTTTTTTACTACACAAAACAAACTGGCCCAATCTCTATTCCAAACTCTTGGTCTGCACTTCCAATGTCCACTGGAGCAATGTCGACTATAGGTAAGCGTGCCACATTCTGGGTTTTGTATTCGAAGACGGTGCTGCCCACGTTCCCGTTGCGTTTCTGCAAGAGAAGGAAAACAAGAGAGGGGGGAAATGACTCGAGGCTATTGGTCAGATCCTCTGCAAACCAAGAAGAAAACTAGGCCTACCTAGCCAATAAACATGTGCTATTCTGGCTGCAAGGGACGCAGGTGGCACTGTGGGGTAACCACAGAGCCTAGGACTTGCCAATCAGAAGGTCAGCGGTTCGAATCCCCGCGACGGGGTGAGCTCCCATTGCTCGGTTCCTGCTCCTGCCAACCTAGCAGTTCGAAAGCACATCAAAGTGCAAGTAGATAAATAGGTACCGCTCCGTCGGGAAGATAAACGGCGTTTCTGTGCGCTGCTCTGGTTCACCAGAAGTGGCTTAGTCATGCTGGCCACATGACCCGGAAGCTGTACGCCAGCTCCCTCGGACAATAAAGCGAGATGAGCGCCGCAACCCCAGAGTCGGTCACGACTAGACCTAATGGTCAGGGGTCCCTTTACCTTTACCTATGCTGGGTGCAGTGAAGATTCAGGAAAGAAAGAAAAAAAGAAAGTACTTCTTTGCACAGCGCATAGTTAAACTATGGAACTCGCTTGCACAGGAGACAATGACAACCATTAACTTGTCTGGCTTTAAAAAAGAATTGGACACATTCCCGGACAATATGGCTATCAATGGCCGCTAGCCATGTTGATTATGATCTGCCTCCACAGCTGAAGGCAGCAAAGCTTCTGAATACCAGTTGTTGGGAAGCTTAGGAGGGGAGATTGTTCTTGTCCTTAGATTCTCCTTGAGAGTTTCCCTGCAGGCATCTGGTTGGCCACTGTGGGAACAGGATACTGGACTAGATGAGCCTTTGGCCTGATCCAGCAGACTCTTCTTATGACCAGCTCCAGTCTGTTGCACACAGACGCACCCCCATAGCCCTCCTTAGTTATTACAATCACTACTTATCCATAGTTCACAGTACAGTGGTGCCCCACAAGACGAATGCCTCGCAAGACGAAAAACTCACTAGACGAAAGAGTTTTCCATTTTTTGAGTCGTTCCACAAGACGAATTTTCCTATGGGCTTGCTTCGCAAGACGTTTTGTCTTGCGAGTTCTTGCGGGTTTGTTTCCTTTTTCTTAAAGCCGCTAAGCCGTTAATAGCCGCTAAGCTGTTAATAGCCGCTAAGCCGCTAAGCCGCTAATAGCCGTGCTTCGCAAGACGAAAAAATTGCAAGACGAAGAGACTCGCGGAACGGATTAATTTCGTCTTGCGAGGCACCACTGTAGCTAAATCCGGCCTCCAACAACCGAGGTGGGCTGCAATCTGATACACACGTCCTGAGCTCATAACTGAGAAGACGTGTCCCAAAAGAGGTGCCTGCTATTTAGCGTACACAAAAGTCTGTGCGATTTTATGATGATGATGATGATGATGATGATGATAATAATAATAATAATAATAATAATAATAATAATAATAATAATAAATTTTATTTATATCCCGCCCTCCCCAGCCGAAGTCGGGCTCAGGGCGGCTAACAATAATAAAATGGTACAACATTCTAAAATCATTTCACTATAAAATTAATTCAAATCAAATTGATGGCAACCATTAGGCTAAAGTTCTGTGAAGATTGCCAAAGGAGGGAGTCAGGCTGTGCCCTGACCAAAGGCCTGGTGGAACAGCTCTGTCTTGCAGGCCCTGCAGAAAGATGTCAGGTCCCGCAGGGCCTTAGTCTCTTGTGACAGAGCGTTCCACAAGATTGGAGCCACAGCCGAGAAAGCCCTGGCTCTAGTTGAGGCCAGCCTAACCTGGGACCTTCAGGATGTTTTTATTTGCAGACCGTTAGTTCCTCTGTGGGACATACCAGGAGAGACGGTCCCGTAGGTAGGAGGGTCCTAGGCTGTATAGGGCTTTAAAGGTTAAAACCAGCACCATATGCTATGTTAAAGGACAGCCTGGTTTGAGCAGAAGAGCCACTACAACACACCGGCAACAAAAGGAGGACTGTAGAAAAAGAGGTGCCAGAACTCACCATGAGCGCCTCCCTTGTTCTCTTAGAATGGCAATGGCACCCACCTGAGAGGTGCCAGAACTGAGTTCCAGCGAGTTCCAGCGAGTTCCAGCTGGAAAACAGCCCTGACTATAGCTCAGTGACAGAGCACTTTGCCTCAAAAAGGTTTAATCCCTGGGGGATTAAATCCCTGGGGGAGAGGGAGACTATTTTATGAAATTGCCGGTCAGTGTAAACAATACAGTCGTATCTTGGTTTTCGAACAGCTTAGTTCTCAGACGTTTTGGCTCCCGAACGCCACAGACCCAGAAGTGACTGCTCCGGTTTGCAAACTATTTTTGGAAGCCCATCGTCTGATAGGGCTTCCACGGCTTCCGATTGGCTGCAGGAACTTCCAGCAGCCAATCGGAAGCCGCACTTGGTTTCTGAATAATTTGGAAGTCAACCGGACTTCCGGAACGGATCCCATTTGACTTCCAAGGTATGACTGTACTGAGCTAGATGAAGGAAAGGACCGAATTTGTATAAAGCTGCTCCCTGTGTTCCTATATTTATCAGGCTCTTGGCAGGCAGATAAGATTGCCAGTTCATATAGAAGCTGCTATGGGCCTTTGGTGTGTGTAGCATCATTGTGACTGCCCAAGGTATGTTGAGCTTTCCCCTCCGCTCAGCTGCCATCTGGCTGTGATGACCAATTAAGTGCACAGGGCCTTCATTGTGACTGGAAATTACACAGTGCAACTGGTTGCGATATCATTCCCCCCCCCCCCCCGCATTGTAAATTCTTATTTCAAAACCCAAAGCTTTGGGGATATTCTCTTGTTGAGAGAAGCTAGTAGTAAAATCCTATTTTGCTTTATGTCTCATTATGAATGCCCAGTGCTGAAAATGCAAAACAAAGAAACCCGCCAACTTACGCTGCAGCTGTCTTGAAGGACAGTGTATCTAAAGCGGCTGTTTCCTTCAGCTTTAATCTCAAGGTCATTAGCTGCCTTCAGGACCACAGCTTTCTTCAGGTTCTTGGCTTGGTCATCCATGTACCCTATGCTGTTCTTGCAATGGTAGGTGATATTCTGAGAAGCTTCTTTGGACAGCAAACGGAGGAAAGTCATTTGAGTGACAGCAGTGTTGGGTGACTCACTATCTCCGTAGACAAACTGCAGAGGTATGAAGAAGTAAAAACTCATTTACACAACTCTAGATAATATCTTCTCTTCTCCCCTAAATCCATGCAATTCAGTTGAAGTATAACTGAAACAGCTTGCTACACAGTATAAGGAATTTTAATTTAATATCTGAAAGACTGTCTCCTTCCTCCCCTCCTTCTTGGGTGTTGAAATTGGCAGAGGAGGACCTCTTAGTTGTTCCACTGCTCTCAGAAGTTTGGGAAGGTGTGGTGGCCCAGGAAAAGACATTATCCATGCTGGCCTCTAAGGTGAGGTGAATTTTTATGCTGGCATTTGCTTCTGGACTGCTGCAATTTGTTACTCCTGTACATTACAAAATTGCTTTTTTCGTTCTAATTCACAAGCAAAACTGAGAGCTTTGACTGCCAAACTGCCAATAATCAATCTAATACATAAAATAAATGCTATATTAAAAACCAAACATATTAATAACTAAATGTGCTTATATTTTTCAACTCACCTAGATTTATAATATTATTTTCATTATGGATTACATTTCTAAAAACCTCCAAAAGACACTGATGAGCTGAATACCCCCCCCCCCCGCAAAAAAAGTAACTTTAATTACCTGTGAACCTCTATTCATATCAAGTCCATACCATATGGGCTTTAGGTCAGATGATCTACTAGTCCACCACGTTTTACGTGGGATGCTAGCTGGGTTGGCAGGTATACACGATTCTCCTGTTTCCAAATTGCAGAATACTTTGATAGCATCTTCCACACAACCCTGATTAGGATCAATCCAATATTCTCCTGCAAAGATCAAACAGGAAAGTTTAAAGCGGGACAAGGCAACAATTACTGGTCCAGGTTAGGTCCAGTGACTAGGTCATAATTATCACACACAGGTTTCTTCCAGCAAAAAGTATACAATAGAGTAAACCAGTTTTGTAAGGCAACAAGCAAACATGTAGACATCTGGAAGTAAATCCCACTGAACAAAGTGGGACTCATTTCCAAGTAAGTATGCATAGAACCATACTACAATTCTTCTGGTTCAATATCATCTATTCAAGATTGAGTCATCCAGCAGCATGGTGGTAATGTAACAAATGAATATGGGACATCTTTAGAGAAGGGGTGGAAAGAGAATTCAACAGTCAGCGGAAGGAAGGGAGAAAGCTCCATATACAAAAACCTGAGAACAACTGAACTACTCCTCAAACACTATATTCATGTTCAATCTTGGGACAGGTTAAATTGGTGTTTTATACCATGTTGCCATTTTATTTTTATTATTAATTGAATTTATATACCGCCCTATACCTGGAGGTCTCAGGGCGGTTCACATAAAAAGATCACAGTACAGTGGTACCTCAGGTTAAGAACTTAATTCATTCTGGAGGTCCGTTCTTAACCTGAAACTGTTCTTAACCTGAAGTACCACTTTAGCTAATGGGGCCTCCCGCTGCTGCCGTGCCATTTCTGTTCTCATCCTGAGGTAAACTTCTTAATCTGAGGTACTGTTTCTGGGTTAGCGGAGTCTGTAACCTGAAGCATCTGTAACCTGAAGCGTCTGTAACCCAAGGCACCACTGTATATAAAATAAAAATAAAAGCAATAACCCAATAATAACCCCACACACACACCAAAAAAAGGGGCCACAATTTAAAAGGGTATGGGATGTTGATCAGGTCAACCAAAGGCCTGGTTAAAAAGGAATGTTTTTGCCTGGCACCTAAAGGTGTATAATGAAGGCACCAGGCGAACTTCCCTAGGGAGAGCATTCCACAGATGGGGAGCCACTGCAGAGAAGGTCTGTTCTCATGTTGCCACCCTCCGGACCTCTCGAAAAGGACCTCCAGACCTTTTCAGGTGATATTCAAATATGGATGCATAAAGTTTAATATTTATGGGCTTGGATCTCAATTTACTCTCCCACAAACTCAAAGGTTCTTTCCACCCATGGAAGACCTTTGACTTTTGCAGCAATTTCCACTGTTCCAGAGGCTGCCACAGTCCAAGGGAACAGATTTTCATAGGGTTTGAAGGCTTGCAGTGGGAAAGAAGAATTGGTGAGAGTCACCTCTCCCCTCCCATCCGGCAGTGGAAGGAAAGTCAGGAGCCAGGTCATTTTATTACATTTATTCATTCTTATAAGCTTATTCCACTCTGAAGACTCTAGGATAGAGCTTTCCAAACTGTGTGTTGTGAAACGTTACTGTGTCGGCTGCAGTGTGTAGGTGTGTTGCTGGAAAGGGGTTAGTTTACCTCCAGTTTGCCAGTAAAACGGAATTACTGTGTTGTGAAATGATGCATGTCTAAAAAGTATGTCACCAACATGAAAAGTTTGGAAAGCTCTGCTCTAGGAGGTTGCAAGAGATTTGGCCGAAATAATTTGTGTTGATAAGTTTAAGGGGAAATCGTTTTTCTTGGAAACTGTATTAAATCACTCCAGCAGATATTGCAGAGGGTTTTTTGTTTGTTTGTTTTTAGATGAAAAGATATGAAGCGAACTGCAATTTTTGCTCTTTTCATCTGCAATTCTTAGACATTCTTGTCTTACGGTCCACGATTCTGGCTTGCTTCCTTCCTACGGACCACCACATTTTCTTATGTTATGGCTCCCATATGAAAGGCTAATTAAAACCCAGTTTCTTCTACACTCTGACACGGATGTACTGAACATGTAGGGTAAAGAGAAAGAGAATCAGCTGCTACATAGCAGATAGACATTGCTATGGTGGTGCTTCTAAGACCCAAGACCATTCAGTGCTGTGGCAGACTGCAGAAGTTTTAATTCTACATCAGTTGACACATGCGACAGCTAGACTGGTGACTGGGAGCGGCCGCCAAGACCATATAACACCAGTCTTGAAAGACCTACACTGGCTCCCAGTACATTTCCGAGCACAATTCAAAGGCGCTGACCTTTAAAGCCCTAAACGGCCTTGGTCCAGTATACCTGAAGGAACATCTCCACCCCCATTGTTCTGCCCTGACACTGAGGTCCAGTGCCGAGGGCCTTCTGGCGGTTCCCTCGCTGCGAGAAGCCAAGTTACAGGGAACCAGGCAGAGGGCCTTCTCAGTAGTGGCACCAGCTCTGTGGAACGCCCTCCCACCAGATGTCAAAGAGAAAAACAACTACAGATAGGTAGCCGTGTTGGTCTGCCATGGTCAAAACAAACAAAAAAAAAAAAAATTCCTTCCAGTAGCACCTTAAAGACCAACTGAGTTAGTTCTAGGTATGAGCTTTCGTGTGCATGCACACGAATCCGACATCAGGAACCACAAGACAGAAAAACCACAAGACAGAAAAACCAGTAGGAGAACACTTCAATCTCCCAGGACATTCTATACAAGATCTCAAAGTAGCTGTTCTATTACAAAGGAATTTCAGAAATAGACTGGAAAGAGAAGCTGCTGAATTGCAACTTATCACCAAACTTAAAACTATGGAGAGACCTGGTTTGAACAAAGACATTGGATTCTTATCTCATTATACATGACAAAGCCATTTTTCACCTTCTCACCCCTTGCTTTTTCCTGTTAGACCTATTGCAGTCGTTAAGAGTCGTCAACAGGCTCATCGCAGCTATCTGCCAATCACCCATTCCCAACACCCTTCTGAGTAATACCCCTCCCCACCTTCTCACTATATAGAAAGGTCCGGTGACTTCTGTCTCAGTGTATCTGAAGAAGTGTGCATGCACACGAAAGCTCATACCTAGAACTAACTCAGTTGGTCTTTAAGGTGCTACTGGAAGGAATTTTTTTTGTTTGTTTGTTTGTTTTGAGAAAAACAACTGCCAGACTTTTAGAAGACTTCTGAAGGCAGCCCTGTTTAGGGATGCTTTTAATGTTTAATAGGTTATTGTATTTTAATATTCTGTTGGAAGCCGCCCAGAATGGCTGGTGAAACCCAGCCAGATGGGCGGGTTATAAATAATAAATTATTATTATATTACAGTGGTGCCTCCAAGACGAAATTAATCCGTTCTGTGAGGCTCTTCGTATAGCGGTTTTTTCATCTTGCGAAGCAAGCCCATTGACAGCTTAGCGGATTAGCGCTATTAGCGGTTTAGAGGCTTTTAGCGGATCAGCTGATAAGCAATTTAGGGCTTAGGAAAAGGGGGGGAGGGAAAAAAACCCCGCAGGAACTCGCAAGACATTTTCATCTTGCGAAGCAAGCCCATAGGGAAATTCGTTTTGCGAAGCGCCTCCAAAACGGAAAACCCTTTCGTCTAGCGGGTTTTCCGTCTTGCGAGGCGTTCGTCTTGCGGGGCACCACTGTATTATTATATTTGCCTTCATCAACAGTGACTCTGACAGCCGACATACATACATACATACATACATAGACAAACATACACGTACCACTCTTCTTGGATGGATGACACAGCCTCAGGTCATCACAGGTGCGGGCTGGATGTTTCTTAGATCCATCAGGGCTACGCATTGTTTCAATCTGACTACTCAGCGACTTCAGTGTGGCATGGACTCCCGGGTCTGTTTTATTGTTGTCATCTGGGGCAGCTTCATCTTCTGTGAATTCCGGCAGTGGATCGTGCATCATATCGTCATAATGTCCCATGATGTCCCCAAGTGCAGCAGTGAGATGGCCTGGAGGACCAGGGGGACCTGGGGGACCTGGATCACCTGGTGGACCCTAAAGGTAAAAGTAGTGAGAGAGGCCAGACTCCTGATGACTCAGTGAAACGCCTGGGGCACAAGCTATGAAGGGACAGCATTCTAGCTAAGTTGCTAAACAACACCTAGGTGCGTTGATCTGGCATGCCCAACTGCAATGGATTTGCGAGTAATGGAGGAGGGATGATTGCATTGTCCCAGCAAGAAAACACTACAGTTACAGCTGAGCAACAACTGGACAAATACTTTGACATAGGATGATGGTCTGAAGACTATCTAATCCTATGCAACATGGCCATGCTGCCTGGGGCGATGGAAGTTGTAGCCCCAAACGCCTGGAGAACAGCAGGTTGGGAAACACTGCTATACAATGTGCAGTGAATGCTAACGTGGGAATAAGTCCCATTAAACTCAAAGAGGCCTCCTTGATCGGGCATGTAGAAGATTGTGCTGTCAATTAATGAACTCACTTTTCTGCCATAAACACTCAAAGCAATTTGTAACAAATCAATCTAATTTCATCTGGTGCTAATCAATCTAATTTCAACACAGTGCTGTTAAACACTGTTGAAATCGATCTAATTTCTGTTTTTCTTTTTTTGACATAAATAAATAAGAATAAATAAGAATAATAATAATGTGCACCCCACCACTCAGACCATTCCATTGTAACTATCCAACCTCCCAAAATTTCAACACCTCTTGCCCCTTTCCATTTTAACAGTACAAATTCTACAAACACCCTCCATATCTCCTCAGAATCATTTCTCCTGCATATTCCCCATCTTACCTTAATGACCCATGTTAATTTATCATTACAGTGGTACCTCTGGTTACGTACTTAATTTGTTCCGGAGGTCCGTTCTTAACCTGAAACTGTTCTTAACGTGAAGCACCTCTTTAGTTAATGGGACCTGCCGCTGCCACTGCCACGCGATATCTGTTCTCATCCTGAAGCAAAGTTCTTAACCCAAGGTACTATTTCTGGGTTAGTGGAGTCTGTAACCTGAAGCATCTGTAACCTGAAGCGTATGTAACCCGAGGTACCACTGTAATAGCTATATCCCACAAAACCAATCTAATTTCAACACAGCGCATACTTTTTTTCACTAATCTCCTCCTTTGGAAATTAATTAGGGAGTCGTTTCCCCCCCCCCAAAAGCAACAAAATTCCCAATAGTAAAATGACTACCAATAGCTTTCTTACTTTTTGCACGAGTAATGGAGTAAATGCTGTATAAAACCCTAAATTGATACCGTCCCAGGCTGCCGCCGCCCTCCCTAAATTTCCCATTGTTTACCTCAGGTCCTGCTTCTCCCAAAGTTCCTCGTACACCAGGGGGTCCAACTGGCCCATGTGGTCCAGGATTTCCTTCTTTCCCTGACGGCCCAACTGGACCTGGAGGGCCCTGCATTGGGAAGGAATTCGCACATTAATCAGCTGAAGAGTTATACTTCTGGCTTTTCCTCCGCCTTATGTACCCCAACCTTATACTGTATGCGACATTAATGACTCGCATTAAATGTAACTGATCTGTAGAAAAGACTCTATAACCTGAAAATGGAGATACGGCACATACTTCTGTAATCCAAGAAAATCTTTAATAAAAAAAATATTTTTTTTAAAAAAAGTATCTCTGGACTCAGCTATACAGCTACAAATAAAACATTTTAAGTGTGTTTTAAGTGCAATATACAATGTGGCACTAGATGGCAATGGCGAGCCTTATGGGAAATTCAATGCGAAAAAGCATTTTCAGAATTTTTTAATATATGTGTAGATTCCACCTCTGTATATTAAGGCACAGATACAGAGCTAAGGCACTGTTTAATTTGGCCTTGCATCTACTTTTTATTCTCCATTTCTTAAGTTTCATGTTCAAATAACCATATTATATGGTTATTTTTGTTGCTAAAAAAGTCATGTTGAAAGCTGCCCTGGGGATTTTTTGTTATAGGGCAGCCTACAAATGCTATAAGTAAATAAATAACATCTAACCTGGCACCTAAGCAGGTAGGGCATGAATAACTGAGGGCAGAATCTGTCCCACTATCTGTGCTTTGTTCATATGCAAAAAAATAATAATTAAAAAATGGAATTGTGTTTGCAAGGAACAGGGAGGCAGTGTAAGTGATGCAAGGAAGTAATGGGAAAATATTGTAAAGAATGAACTGGGAAACATAACTAAGGATCATTAAAGATATGCAAATTAGCACACAAGGCATATACCATTTGCTCCGTGAATCCCATTCATCTTTGTACACAAAAAAATCCAAACATTTCCATAACCTTGAGGGATAGAACCTTGTTATTTGGGATTGAAAATTGAGATCCTCTGCAAGCTAACTTTTTTTTTTTTTTTTGACAAATCCAAGATTATCTTTGGAAAAGAATAGGACAAATAGCTTCAAGCAATAACCTTGCTTAACGAAAGTACATTGTAATCCCCATGCAAAGTTCATTTACTTTGAAATCAACAAAACACCATCTGCACAACAGCAAACTTTCAACAGGGGGGAAAAAATCTAATTGTTTCCATATTGTTTTTCATATCTGGTGTACTCACTCTAGGGCCAAATGGACCTGGAATCCCAGAACTGCCTTGTTCACCAATAGGACCCTGCGGGGAAATAAAATGGGTGAGGCATTATTTAAAATAAACATTATGGTAGTGTTGTGAGTTTGGGTGTTAAGCTGTGTGCCCGACTCCTCTAATCCCTGGACCCTGCAAGTGTTAGAATTTAATCAAGGCTTAATTCTTGGAATAGCCAGGTTAGCCTCCTGGTGAGCTGGTAGCCTGGGTGATTCCCTTAAGCGGGAATTAAATTAAGGGGTTAAAACAGTAAATGGATGGAGCCCCCGCCCTCAACAGACTGAGAGAGCTGGGGGTGCAGTGATGCGACTGGGAAGGAAAGCAGTAAGCTGGAGAGAGAGTCAGAAAAATATTTGAGAGTAACATTTGATTTCTGCTTGAAACCTGCAGCTATAAGAGAGAGAAAAGACCCTTTGGGGTGTTAATACTGTGAACCCCTCTATCACAGGCTCAGGTTGTATATGTAAGTAAATAAAGCATATATAATATCACCACAGTCTCTGCTGTGCCTCATTCCCAAAGGAAACACGAGCCCTGGGTTTGGGACTTTCGTTTTCACTCGCTTTTAAAAGTGAATGGTTGTTTTGTTATAATCCGCCCTGGGACCTTATGGAAAAGAGCGAGTAAGAAATATTGGGTTTTCTCCAACTAAGTTATACTCAGAGTAGACACAGTGAAAAGAATGGGTTTAAGTTAGTCGTGTGCACAGATTTCAGTGGGTCTACACTTTGCTTGACTGAGTTTGGATACTGTTATGTACTGAAGTTCTCACCCTGGGCCAGCAGGGGGATACTATAGATAGTTCAGGTCCACATATGCAAATAAGGGATCGAAAGTGACGTTCAGTGATTGGATAGTTACAGAAAGTTGTTACAGTTACATTGTATTGGAGCTCTATATAAGCAGGCTGGCTGAAGCCTTCGGTTCAGTTCTGTTCCAGCTTACCATTAAAGAGCTGCTTTGGAGAAACCGCCGCGTCGTCTGCTATGTCTACCCACTATTCAACAGATACAATCCCAAATAAATAAATAAATAACGCAGTTCATCATAAGAGGATGCAAAAGCAAAATTGTCTGGTAAATGTTGCCTGTTGTGTTATATGCCCAAGCTTGCAAATAGTCACTCATCTACTTTCCTGTGGCAAGAGCTTTCCAGGCAACTCGAAGAAGAAGAAGAAGAAGAAGAAGAAGAAGAAGAAGAAGAAGAAGAAGAAGAAGATGATTTTGATGGGGTGATTGTAAACTAGAAGGGACTTGGTACTCATCTCTTTCAAGTTCTCGATATGGCAAAAGATTTTCATTTTGGGGTTGAGGGCAGGCAGATAAGAAAGAAAAATGTGTTAGTACATTTTATTTGCAAGACACACAGGGGACCCTTTGGAGTGTGGGGATTCTGAAAAGCAAACAAGAGCACACTGCCTACAAAAGGCTCCCTATTAACTGCAGTGAGGAAAGGGGAAAGCCTTCTATCAAAAGTAATAGGAAGAGCATGCACAGTTGCTCCATATCTACAGTGGTACGTCTTATAAGAATTTTAAGGTCTTATACATATAATAAATGTTCATAAATGTACCAACCAAGCACGTACATAGATCAGCAGAGGAAGACCGACCTGAAACCATTTTGACTCCCAAACTGACAAAATGTTTTCTCTGCAAGGAGGGAGGGGGTCAGGGAGCCTTCCCATTGTTACAGGAATTTAGTAATCACCATTTCAAAGGGTGACAGACTACCAGGAAAGGCAATCAGATAAGGCTTTATCAGATAACCCGACAGACAGGAAAAACAACAACATTCAAATTTCTGTTGTAGACCGCCTTTTCTGTGATGTAGGTATGATGTTTGAGGGGGGTGGTCTTGGGTCAAACCCCTTCTGTGATGTATGTATGATGTATGGAGGGGTGGTCTTGAGCTCCAGGGCAGGGAATTTAAAATGTCTATATATGGGCAGGCACACCTTTGTTCAGGGTCCTCCTCCTTTCCTGCGTGTGAAGGGGGCACCCTGTTGCAACAGATCAATAAAGATCAGACTTACTAGTTGCTTTGCTTCTCAATATTCTCTGGTTGGCCTCTGTTATTCTCTCATACCAATAGGGTACCTACGTAAGGACTCTATAGGGGCTCTTGGATACCCCACAAGGGGAAAAGGGCAGATTTTGTTTACGACATACGCAAGTTCCAGATCAGAGATCATAGACAACAATGGAATCTTTGAATAAAAGTAAAGGCAAAAAAATATTGATAAAGACTCACAGGAGGTCCAGGGAGACCTTGAAGACCAGTGAAGCCTCGGTGACCCTTCTGTCCCCTGTCCCCTCGATCTCCGTTGTCCCCTTTGTCACCACGAGGACCTTGTGGACCCTAAAAGTAGGAAGGGGGGTAAAGTTAAGCATCATTCATGGACTTTAACTTGAAGGGTATTAAAAAGGTAAAGGGACCCCTGACCATTAGGTCCAGTCGTGACCGACTCTGGGGTTGCGGTGCTCATCTCGCTTTACTGGCCGAGGGAGCCGACGTACAGCTTCCAGGTCATGTGGCCAGCATGACTAAGCCAATTCTGGCAAACCAGAGCAGCGCACAGAAACGGCGTTTACCTTCCTGCCAGAGCGGTACCTATTTATCTACTTGCACTTTCACGTGCTTTCAAACTGCTAGGTTGGCAGGAGAAGGGACCGAGCAACGGGAGCTCACCCCATCACGGGGATTCGAACCGCCGACCTTCTGATTGGCAAGTCCTAGGCTCTGTGGTTTAACCCGCAGCGCTACCCGCGTCCCAAGGGTACTGCATGAGGCTTAACACTGATCTGACGATCTATAATTACAACACCCCATCTAACTCCCCCTTTGGAGGTGGGGTATCTCTGAATATCCTGCTTCTGGGCTTTCCATGGGCATCTGGTTGGACTTAATGCGCTACTGGTCTGATCAAGCAGGCTTTTCTTACATCCTTACATTTAACAGGGACACTGACCACGTGCTTAAATATCTCCCAGTGACACAAAAGGTGTACAGTTAGATTGTTCCCAAAATAAGTATGAAAATTCTCCTAGGGCAATGATGCCATAGTTGCAATGTTTTCTTTCCCCCTCTCTTGCAAGTCTGCATAATAAAAAAAACCCTTACAGAATGGCCTTTTGTTCTCTTTATTAAGAAACAAAGATAATTTCTAGCTTCTGGTTAATTCTGTTCGCTCAGAACTTTGAAGGGAAGTACATTTAAGAACATTAGTCCACTGGCTGCACTAGTCAAATGGTGGAACCAACTAAAAAGAAAGATTTTGCTACTGATTCAGCTTCCATAAGCTTGAATCCATCAGCTTCCTTAAGCTTATTCAACTAATAAATACAAGTACAAACCCTGTGTATACTTACTGAACTCACTTTTAAACTACAGTACAGTCGTACCTTTGATCTCAAATGCCTTGGCTCCCGAACAAATCAGCTCCTGAACAATCGAAATCCAGAAGTGAGTGTTCCGGTTTTCGAACGGTTTTCAGATGCTGAACATCTGGCACGGCTTCCTGCAGCCAATCAGAAGCCGTGCTTTGGTTTCTGAAAGTTTTGGAAGTCGAACGGACTTCCCTGAATGGATTCCATTCAACTTCCAAGGTACGACTGTAAAGGCACGTGCCGTTTCAAGGCAAATCCTAAATTGCTTGTACAAAGATTCAGTTCATGAGTAAATTTAGATTAATTTGAAATATTTCAATGGGTTGCTTGCATTAAGTTGGTTGAACCAAAATGCAATGTTATCCCTTTATTTATTTTTTAACAGCTGATTTGAAACTGACACTAATTTTGGAAAACAACTAGAAAGAACTGCAATGGTCTGGTATTTTTTCCTGCCCTAAATTTAACTCATTTACAGTCAGTTAAAAGTACTCATGTAGGACATACAGGCAAACCTCGTTTTCCAGCACGACCAGAAGGGCCCATCGGACCTCGAGAGCCCTACAGGGAAATGAAAAGTGGTTTCATTAGTTTATTCATGATTGATGCCATTATTTTATCAACTTCATTACCATGCTTATAGTTCTTTTACATAGTATCTCTATGATCGCCAATGACACTTCATAACGGCAGGCACTATCTGAGAAGAAGAAGAAGAAGAAGAAGAAGAAGAAGAAGAAGAAGAAGAAGAAGAGTAGTTTTGGGACTTCAACTCCCATCATCCTTAGCTAACAGGACCAGTGGTCAGGGATAATAATAATAATAATAATAATAATAATAATAATAATAAATTTTATTTATACCCCACCCTCCCAAGCCAAGGCCGGGCTCAGGGTGGCTAACAACCGATAATAAAAACGAGTTGAATGAATACGACTTAAAAACAAGATTTAAATACAACATTAAAACGTTAAAACAATTAAGATGCAGCCTCATCACAGGAGGAGAAAGGAAAAAGAAAGAGGGGGAGGGAATCAAATTGACTTCAAGCCAAAGGCCAGGTGGAACAGCCTTGTCTTACAGGCCTTGCAGAAAGAAATCAGATCCTGCAGGGCCCTGGTCTCATGAGGCAGAGCGTTCCACCAGGCCAGTGTTGAGAAAGCCCTGGCTCTGGTTGAGGCTAATCTAACTTCCTTAGGGTCTGGGACCTCTAGGGTGTTGCTATTTATGGTCCTCCATGGGGCATACCGGGAGAGGCGGTCCCCTAGGTATGAGGGTCCTAGGCCATGAAGGGCTTTAAAGGTCAAAACCAGCACCTTAAATCTGGCCCTGTACTCCACTGGGAGCCAATGCAGCTGGAAAAGCACTGGGTGAATATGCTCCCATAGCAGAGACCCTGTGAGGAGCCTCGCTGCAATATTCTGCACCCGCTGGAGCTTCTGGGACAGCTTCAAGGGTAGCCCTGCGTAGAGCGAATTACAATAGTCAAGCCTGGAGGCGACTGTCGCATGGATCACTGTGGCCAGGTAGGGGCGGGAAAGGTAAGGGATAATGGAAACTGTAGTCCCCAAACAGGTGGAGGGCCAAGTTTGGCCATGCCTGTCCTAAAGCCTTTCTCCCAAATGAGTACTGTCACAAGGCAACAGAAGTTTAGGATCAGAGTTTTCTTTCTCCTAAATGAGCTACCTTCCCAGGTTGACGGGCCCCATCTGCCCCTCACTTCCCTCTATAGCACATACAGAAACCACCTTCATGGCCATTGGACCCACTACTGGTCTCAATCCACTGGAGCCTGTCTTCACATGCAGCGGAAGTCCCTAACTCACCATTGACTACCCTCACCTGGTTTAGCAACCAGTGAAAGCTGTTTCCCGTGGTGTGGCCGCTGTCCCACACTGACAGCCACAGGTGAGAACTGAGCACAGGGTGGAGACCAAGGGTGGAGAAACTACATACAAAGGCAAAAGGAATTGCCCATACTTACTGGTTCACCCCTTAGTCCTGCATCCCCTGGAGAACCAACTGGCCCTGGAGTGCCTGGAGAACCCACAGAACCAGGAACGCCTGCCGGTCCAGGTTCGCCACGGTCACCCTGCAAGAAGAATTACAAATATTCACTCATCTGTATCTCACAAATTCATTCTCTGAGTGCCGATCCTTACATAGATAAAGCAGCACCTTATGCACACAGGGCAGAGGTATTAGCAGGAAGACCAAAATAATTTTAGGGAACAATTCTAAGCAGGGGAGAAGGACTCCTCAAACAGCCCAGTGAGGAATGTGCCCATTCAATAGCCACAACAGCTACTCACTTTGGGTTTGAGCAAAGCAAACAGTCTAATTTGTCAGCACCTAAATGATATTGAGCATCAGAACAACTTGAGCACAATAAGGAAATTTTGCCCAAGGTATGAATATTGTCCACCTTCCCATCTCGACTCCCTGGCACCCTATCTGCATAACCTAGCAATTCTAAAACATAGACCAGGCATAGGCAAACTCAGCCCTCCAGATGTTTTAGGACTACATCTCCCGTCATCCCAAGCTAACAGGACCAGTGGTCAGGGATGATGGGAATTCTAGTCTGAAAAACATCTGGAGGGCCGAGTTTGCCTATGCCTAACATAGACACACTTTTACCCTCACAAGATTGAATGTATTGCCCTGCTGTACTTGAGGGACGATTCCAACAGATTCCACACAAAAAACGCTTATGTCCCCGTGGGGATGGCTATACCGAATCGGTGGCACAGGTCCTTCTGGCTTGCACCCTTTATAAAGACGCGAGGAGTAAGATTACCACCCCTCTTTTATTGTCTATTCCAGGTCACCCAATCACTGCCACATTGTCCTTGGCAGATCAAGATGAGCAGGTGACAGCAAAGGTTGCAAGGTTTTTAGCTGGGGCCATCAGAATAAGGTTCACTATTTGACTGCTGCCTCAGGACCCTAAACTGTGTTTTATATAATCGACTTTTATTTCTGTTTTTGTATATCGCGTTGTTGTTTTGTTGCTATGGCCAATGGCTGATGCAAATAAAGATTCATTCATTCAAATTCAATAGCCATAGAATGCTGAGTGTCTGTCTGGTGGGCGGGGGGAATTGAAAACCAGGAGGAAAGAGGAGTGTAATGGAGTATCCTGGAAATGGACACTGCAGATTGGTTGGAAATCTGAACAAGATCATTTCACACTGCAACATCTTGTTGCATGCCCTTGCACGAATTGAATCAGCACTGAAACAACCAGCATGGCATGAAAGAGAGAGAGAGAGAGAGAGAGAGAGAGAGAGAGAGAGAGAGAGAGAGAGAGAGAGAAAGAGAGAAGATGGAGTAGAGTCATTCTCCTCACTCCTAGCAGAAAATCTGCTTCTTAAACTGACAGCCCATATCCACATGGACAATATCAACACATCCATGCAGGCAGGTGGCTCAGCCACAAATATGAGCAATGAGGTTATCTTAATAATGAGATGCACCAACTGTATTTGGCATGGTTTGTATGTAAATATGGCATGTGTAAGTACCACCACTAACCTTTGGCAGTCCTGATACAACAAATAAAAGCTACTGGCAGCTTTTACACTCAAGTGAGACCAATGGTTTTGTGGTGACTTGTAGCTTCTAAAACATTGGGGACGATATACTGGCCCTCCCTGAAACTATGGTTAAGTTTGTTTTCTTGGCTTTCTTATTTGAAGCTCTTGAGCTTTGCTTTTCTTGCAGCAATTCAGAATTTGGATTGTGATGTAACCCAAAGACATAGAAGACGCCAAAACTTACAACACAGCTCCATATAATAATTTACACTATTCTTACCCTTTCTCCAACAGCTCCATCTCGTCCTGGGGTACCATCATTGCCAGCAGGCCCCTACATCACGAAATAAAGTCAGGTGTTAACAGTGGCATTGATTATGTCTTAAACAGTGCAGTGTGCATGGGACTTCCCTTGAACACAGTTTGGAAACTGCAACTGAAGTCAGGGCTGTCTTAGGCATATGCAGTGCCAAGGTGCAAAGATTCCCCCCCCCCCAGGTTGCTCAGTCCGAGGCATACAGGAGGGCGGAACTGGTCGGCCACCTCAGCGTCTTGCTGGCTTGGTTGCTCCTGAACTTGCGGCACAGAGCTGCCCGCAGCAGAAGAGCCCACTGCGGCACTCCAACCGACAGGCGGGCTCTTCCCCGGACTCAACTCTCAGGCCCTGGACTCTCGGCCTGGTGCCCCTGAGAGCCAGGCGCCCAGGTGCCCCGCACCCCTAGCGCCTATGGGTAAGACGGCCCTGACTGAAGTACAAAATTTGCAGGCAGACACATACAAACTCAGCTGTGAGAATTTGCGCTTTGAGAATATATTATCAAGGAGAAAAATTCACTATAATTCACTTCCCTCAAAACACTTTCCAGCTACTGTCACGACCTCAAAAACAACGCAGAAACCAGATCATAATACTGAGACAAGGCATTTCAATCATGTCCGGAAGTTTTAAAACAACTACGCAAGCTCTCTGTCCATTTCTGAATCCAAATCAAGCTGCCAAGCATAACTAAGGCACTAAATGTCTTGGGTATTCCTCAGTTCTCCTACTCTCAAAATTTAAGTAGTTGAAGATCTCTGAAAGATTGTGTCCCTCAACCTTAGAGCCGTCTTTCCAGGGAGGCAAGTCTGCCACCGAGCCCATGGGTTTTCCATCACCAGGCAATTTGTGCAGGCCTTTCAGCTATTGTATTTTTACAACCATCTTGCCCCATATGGTTGTTCTGCTGCTCTGCTTTTACCTTGATATTTTTAGGTATTACTGTTGTTTCAAATTATGCACCACTCGGCCTGAGGGGCTTTCAGCTAATTAAACTGTAAACATAAGCTTCTGTGAATTGGAACATTTAATCAGTGCAATTACTATGTCATACGTTTACAGTGGGGGTTTTTCACCCCTCAAGAAAAATAGGTACCAGAACTCACCATGAAGTTGTAAATTTGCCGGGTGACTTGGGGCAACCCTGAACAGATGCCAGCATAACAATAGAGGTGCTAAAAACTACAACAAGCCGACACCCTAGCTGGTTTGGGGGGGGTTGCTCGTGGTTCTGGTGTAGGTTAAATAAATGTGCCCCCGCCTCCCTTTTTCTCTTAGATTCATGTGGATGGCTAGGGCAGCTCAAAAGGGCCCTCGCGCAAATGTGCATTTATGTGCCTGGCTGGGAAGCTTAAAGCCCGCCACTGCTAGACGGGAAACAAATTGAAGAAAAGGAAATGAGAATTGGCCCCACGCTATAGCTTGACCAATTGCAGCTAGGAGCAAGGTGGAGTCGTAGATCTGAAAAAAGGTGTTTGCACATGTTGGCCAGCTTCCATTTAAAATGGAAATGTTTGTATTGGGCTTCTCAGAAGTACATAAAGGCAAGAAGCAGGTGAGGGGAGCGGTGGCCCATAATGGCACCCACCTGAGAGGTACTGGAACTGTGCTCCAGGGCAGCGCTGGAGGCATATGCACCCGCTGCCCAGGGCAGGCGCGCTCCCAAGAGGGGCATGGCACGGAGGGTGCCCTCCCACATGTGGGATAGCCGCTGAGGTGCCTGGAGTGGTGTGTGAGCCCTGCAGCCGGGGGCAGAGCGAGCTGCCCATGGAGGACAATCGGCATGCCACCCGCAACTCCCAAGCCTCCCCCAAGCTGTCAAAATGAAGGGGAAAGGGGGAGTGCCACTGGCAAAGTGGCGCAGCTCCCCTCCCTTACCCCGACGGCTCGGGGTAGGCTTGGGAGTCGCAGGCGGCCAGTGCACCAAATGTCACCCCCCTCCGTGAGGGTACCCAGGGTGATCCGCTCCCACCCACCCCCTTCCTACGCCCCTGCTCCAGGGCGGTCTGGCTGAAAAATAAGCACTATACCTATATTTCTAATATATTACCGTAGCCTAGAAAAAGCCACTTACTTCTGGACCTGCTTCACCCACTGGGCCATGAGCACCTGGAGGACCTAGTGGCCCAGAAGGTCCTTTGTCTCCTGGTGGTCCTGTTGGGCCTTGTTTTCCTGGTGTGCCCTAGAATGAAAAGAAATATCATGCCTATGGTTAAGGTCACTGAAGAAGCATTTTGTGAAACATACCACTCTTTTCACATTGGGAGTAAATCTGAATGAGTATCGGTGCAGCATTAAGAATAACTATAATGTGTGTCATTCAAATTTTTGTGTTGTTCTACTAAGCGACAGAACAGTGTGGGGCGGAAACAGCCTATGGAGAAGAGACTAGGATCACATTTTGCTGATACTCACAGCAGGACCAGGTAGCCCAGGCATGCCCCTTTCTCCGCGTTGACCTGGCATACCCACAATGCCTCTCTGGCCAGTAGTTCCAGCAGGGCCTGGAGGACCATCAGGACCCTAGGAGGTAGAAGTGACAAGACAGGGGGATTGCATTGCAGACTCTAAGATGCATATTTAACCCAAGTGTACAGCTCTAGTTTGTTTTAGGGATAAAGGGGGGAAAGTACTAACTGTACTATAAAGAGTAGCAACTGGGAAAGATGTCAGAACAAGATGCAGAAATGAAACACCGTAATGCCACTAGAAGGCCCCAGTTTTAAATAAGAAAAGAACAGACATGGAAGTTTTCAATCCTGTTGTCACGTGTGACTTGTGAGAAATGGTTTGATGGTACAGTCATACCTCGGGTTACAGATGCGTCAGGTTGCGCATTTTCAGGTTACAGAGACGCCGAAACCCGGATGTACCGGAACGGGTTACTTCTGGCACTCGTGCATGCGCAGAAATGCTAAATCATGCTTTGCGCATGCGCAGAAGCACTGAATCACAACCCGCATGTGCGCAGACGTGGCACTGCGGATTGCGAACGTGCCTCCTGCACAGATCACGTTCGCAACCCGAGCGTCTACTGTAATGTATACTGTAAAAATGGAATGGAATAAACAGCATTTCAATGATGGATGTCTTTTGTACTTCCCTTTAGCTCATTCCCAAACAGACCTTGGCCATTTGGGTAAAGGCCATGGGAGAATGGACACTGGGGATCAAAGTAGGAGTGCCCATGTGTTGCGTGCAAGGCTTGGGAGGAATTATATGTTGGCCAAGATGGGAAAGAAAAATAGGGGAAGCTGCAAGATGGGGAGAAAGGGAATTAGGACTGCTGAGGGAAAAGGACCATAAGTGAGGTCATGAGAGAAGAATGGCGGCCATGGCACAGAAAGGCAGAAACTGACGTATCTTTGTGCCTCCTGGGGATGAGATTTTTGTTTGGTTATAAAATGTTTCTTGCTGTTAATCCTGTTCAAGGAAGCCAAATGACTGGATCTTTCAAACAAAAACAAAACAAAACATATTTTGGAAAGGAAAGCAAATAGAAAACCCTCCCCAAGCACCGCTCCAAATTACAGGTTGTCCATCTTCTCCTGAGTCTCCTTTGTCTCCAGGACTGCCAGGTGGACCTGCAGGACCTCGATCTCCTACTCGACCATGAGAGCCAGGATCTCCACGAAGACCAGGAGGACCTTCTTTGCCTGGTTCACCAAGAGGCCCAGCTGGGCCAGGAGCTCCCTAGAAATGAAAGTTTGGGTTAGAACTGAACGCAAAGGCAGGGAGCTAGATGTTTTCCAGGCAGTCTCCTTTCCAGGCACTAGCTTTTTTCGTTTTTAAAAAATGTGTGACTATTTTCAAATTCTACATAACAGCCTCATTATTGAGCTGTCCCTTTTATTTATTTCATAAACTGGGTAAGGAAATACAGCATATGCTCCCAACACATATTGCTTCTGACTTAGAATTCACTTAAGGGTGGGATAGCATGTTACCTTCAATTTCTCCTCCACACCCATGAGAGGCAGATGACCCCAAATCTAGACATTGGCAAAGCGGTCCAAATTAATTTGAGATGGTTTCTCACATGAATTATACCTTACTCCAGTGGGGTGTTAAAAATAGATCATGTGCCCTAGTTACAACCAGTTTATAACATTATGATCTTGCCTTCAATAAACTCAAAGGAGCATACACGGTATATCTTCATTTCACACCCCTTTATCCTCACAACAACCCCTTGTGTGAGAAAGTCTTAAGCTGTGAAAGGAAGGAAGAGCATAGGTTACCCAGTCTAAATTTAGCACTTGGCCCACTTGGCTAATCAAAAATGGTAGGGTGTTGTTCAATGCTAGTCAAACTCAGAATCAACCTACTGAAAGCAAACGATGCTAGATTTGTATTAGTAAGTTTGCATTAATTTAGAATGTATATTTATACTTGATTATTATTTTTTAAAAAAATAGCAACCTCCCAAAAAATGTTTCAACTTACGGTAGGTCCCGGGGGCCCAACTCTTCCAGCAGATCCGGGGAATCCTGTAGCACCCTAGAAATAAACAGACACAGACATGAGACAAGAAAAATTGCACCGTATCTATAAAACAAACATCCACATATCATGCATTTCATTTAATTATCAAAAACAAAACACAAATCAATATCAATTAAGGCCTAGACATTCCCAATATTTTTTATTAAATTCAATTACTAAATTAAATTAATAGAAAGCAAATCTACTTACTGGGGGTCCTTTAGTACCACGGCCACCTTTTAGTCCAGGGACCCCAGAAGGACCCTGAATGGAAATGAGAAAACAAAGGAGATATTCAGTTGCTGCAATAGACAGAAACCCTGCATCACCTTTTCCAGCGCTGCTTTTACTTACTGGTGGTCCATGAGACCCTGCAAGACCTTGGGGTCCTGGAGATCCAGCATCTCCTTTCTGCCCAGGCTCCCCAGGTTCACCTTTCACACCTGGCTGACCATCAGGCCCCTGTAAACACGGACACACAGAAGGAAATGCCATGTTAGAGACCTTTGAAAGGTTCCCAGCTTTACATTCTAAGCACGAATGGATCACTGAATAGCAAAGTTTATTCGTTTATTTAATGCATTTGCGTGACATTGGACGTACGAAGTTGCTTATTTTTAAACTGCTTTATTTTTCACTTTCTAAAAATATACACAACAAACAACCCCCAGATACCCACACCCCTTTAAAAATCAAAAACAAAACTCCTTGCATATACAATGTAAATAATAGTCAAGGCTGTATGTAGTCTGGAATCGATTACATAATTTAGATGTATTCTATTCTCCACCAAAGAAGTTGCCTTATACAGTGGAACCTCGGAAGCTAAACACCTTTGAACTCGTATGTTTTGGCTCCCAAACGATCGAAAACCAGAAGTGATTGTTCTGGTTTATGAACCATTTTCAGAAGCCGAATGTCCAGCACGGCTTCCGTGGCTTGGTTTTTGAACTGTTCCGGAAGCCAGAAAATTGGTCCAATGAGGTCTACACTGAATGCCAGTGGCTCTCTGTCAAGGCTTCAGGGAATCCTATCTCTCAAACGGTGGGGTGCCAAGAAGCAGAAAAACCAGAAGAGTTCTTACCAAGTAGTTTATTCAATATTCATAGAGAGAGACAAAGGAATGCAGTCTCTCTTAGATAATGGCATTGCTCCAAGTAAAGTCCCACTCTATTCCAAGTAAAGTCCCTTCTATTCTATGTCACCCCTGCGCCAGCTGATCTTTGCTTTCTGCCTCTGAGCTTTCTGTTCTACTACCCTCAAGGCTCTGGGAGAGGGGGGTTTAGGAATGCTTTCAAGGGACACTGAGTCTGCTAGCTGTCTCTCCCCGGGTGCTTCTTCTTCCTGCTGCTCTCCCAATATTTCCCAGCTTCTCCCCTCTGCAGCCTCTGAACTATGACCTTCTGCAAACCACTGTTCTAAATCTATACAGTCCTCCTCTTCTCAGGAAGGTGCAGGAAGAGGGGGGCAGTGGTTCCCACCATTCCTTCTCAGACCAGCCCCTGACACTCTCTAGGATTTCAGGCACAAACTTTTCCCAGTCCTATCTGGAAATCTTGGAGATTTCCTAGGATGTCCTGCATGAAAATGCACATGCTCTATCTCTCAGCTATGACCAGTGGCGTAGCGTGGGGGGTGCAGGGGGGGCCGGCCGCACCGGGCGCAACATTTGGGGTTAGGGCAAATCCACGGGTTAGGGGGCGCAAATCCACGGGTTAGGGGGCGCAAATTACTTGCCTTGCCCCGGGTGCTGACAACCCACGCTACGCCACTGGCTATGACACATCCCTATACTGATAACTAGGTAGAGCACAAATAAAGGAAATTCACTTGGGTACATCTGAGTGGTAAAAACGTAAGGCCATAGCATCAAAGTGTTTCAACCTGTTATCAGCAAAATGTTTTAATGACTTGCATTTACTACTGTTCTAAGGGCTATTTTACAAATGCTAGCAAATGACCCTTGTTTTAAGAATCTTTCAGAATAGTCTAGCATCTTACTGTGCAGAAGATAACATGGATGCCATAACAGGTGGTGATTAAAATAAACTTATTAGAAGATTCGCATACCTGGGGACCAGCAAAACCAACCGGACCAGTTGGGCCATTTTCACCACGGGAACCCTGAGAATGAAATTTAGAGAGAGAAAAATGGTTTTAAAGGGATATTCAAAACTTGCTTCTAAAGACATAAAATGCAGTCGTCTATAGTAAAATAACATGAGTGGGACAGGAATGATTCTAAGGAACTTTCTGTTGGAAAATAAGTTGATTTTATGCTACAGCTACACTTGTTACACCATTTGTTTCGTAAAAGAAGCTAATAGTACAGTTATAGATAATTTAGGAAAGAAGCCCAGAAAGCAATGCGCAAGCCTATATTTATTCTCCGTACTCAGGGACTCACCTTGGTAATTGTCATAATGTCCATCATTCCCATATGCTATAAGTAGGGATGGCTTTTCAATGCCCAAAGTAATTACTTATTTTACGACAAAGCTCTTTTAAGTTTTACCAAAGGACTAAAATAGCACACGCATATTCATGTACATATAATTATTTAGCTAACAAATCATTTTGGGGGGGTTAATTGTAGGGAGAAATCGAGGGAACTCAAAATGATGGATGCACAGAATCACAAGACTAACAGAGATGCATAGTTAGCAGTATAAGGGCAAGTGAAACTTAACATGTTGAGAAAGCTTGGTCAAGTTAAATAGAAGAAACTAATTAAGTGTGGAGGCAGGGCGAGGGAACATTCTTTTCTGAAGCCCAACTGACATGGACAAGAATTGACCAAATATCTAGAGGGTTGGCACCTAAGACCAGAAAGGTGGAAATCTGCCCAAAGACCTGCTCCGACCATAATGCAGTAAAGATGGATATAAGACTACAACCAGCTGGCTCTTTTAGATGGAAGATGAATGACAATTTGTTTTGAGATCAGGAAATTACTAAGAAGGCCCAAAAAACTTTGAAAGATTATTTTGAGATAAATTTGAAAACGACGGTGGAAAAAAGAATTATCTGGGACGCAAGCAAGGCCGTGATGAGGGGGTTCTTGATACAACAGAACACTGTTAAGAAAAGGGCACAAAATGAGAAAAAAGACATTATTTTGGAGAAAATTAAAGAATGTGAGAAGGAATTAAGATCAAAACCGAAGTCACAGCCGATTCTGAGAGAAATTAAACTTTATCAGGCACAATATTCCAGATTAATAAACCAGAAAATTGAGTGGAAAGTTAAACTAATGAAACAAAAAACATTTGAATCGGCAAACAAATGTGGGAAACTGCTAGCTTGGCAGTTGAAGAAGAGACAAAAAATGAACACAGTTACAAATTTAGAGATTGAAGGAAAAAATGTACAGAACCCTATGGAGATTAGGAAGTGTTTCCAGAGATGTTTTAAACAACTGTACACCCAAGGGCCGCAAGATGAGGCTGAGATAGAACAATTTTTGGTAAAGAATGGGCTACCAAAATTGTCACAAGAGAACAGATCAATCCTAAACTGCAGAATTACACGACAAGAGATTGAACAAGCCATTCAGAACATGCAATTGGGCAAATCTCCAGGACCAGATGGGCTTACCTCCAAGTATTATAAGACATTGAAAGACTATTTGATACAACCACTGATGGAGGTAGGCAATGAAATTTTGGAGGGGAAGAAGGCGCCGGAATCGTGGAAAGAGGCCTTTATCACATTGATACCCAAATTGGAAACGGAAAAAACACAACTTAAGAACTACCGTCCCATCTCCCTTTTATTTTTTTATTTTTTAAAATTTTTTTTATTAAATTTTCACATTTTATACACACAAAACAAAAACAAAAACAAAAACAAAACATGTATAGTTTCATACTCTTACTTTCTTTACCCTCTTTCCCTGACTTCCCCCCACCCCCTCTTCATACATCCCAATTGGGACGTCCCATCTCCCTTTTAAATGTGGATTACAAAATATTTGCAGACATTTTAGCAAGAAGACTTAAAAAAGTTTTAAATGAAGTAATTCACAAGGACCAGGCAGGCTTTCTCCCAGGCAGACAGTTGTTTGCCAACACAAGGAATATTATAGACATTTTGGAACTCTTGCAAACAAACATTAACACAAGAGCTGTGCTAATTTTTATAGATGCGGAGAAGGCCTTTGACAATATTTCCTGGAAATTTATGAAGAAAAATTTGGAAGGGATGGGAGTGGGTCAGGGGTTCGAAAATGGGATAGATGCAATCTATTCAGAACAAAAGGCTAATTGATAGTTTGTTAACTATCAATGTGGTTACAGAAGAGTTTAAAATTGAGAAAGGGACACGACAAGGCTGCCCTATCTCCCCATTGTTATTTATTTCAGTCCTGGAGGTGCTCTTGAATATGATTAGAGGAGACCAGTTGGTTAAAGGAATTCAGGTCAGAGCGAAACAGTACAAACTTAAAGCTTTTGCAGATGACTTGGTTTTGACCTTACAGGAGCCAGAACCCAGTACGAAAAGAGTATTATAATTAATTCAAGAGTTTGGTCGGGTGGCGGGATTTAAATTGAACAAGCAGAAAACTAAGGTATTGGGAAAAAAATTGACAGTTACAGAGTCAGAAAGGTTTCAGAAAGAGACAGAGTTAAACGTGGTGAAAAAAGTAAAGTACCTAGGGGTAAACATAACAGCAAAAAACCTGAGTCTTTTTAAGGACAACTATGAGAAATGCTGGTCAGAAATTAAGAGAGACTTAGAAAGTTGGTCAAGATTGAAACTTTCCTTGTTAGGCCGAATCGCTGCTGTAAAGATGAATGTATTGCCAAAAATGCTGTTTCTATTTCAAACTTTGCAGATTGTGGACAAAATGGAGTGCTTTCGGAAGTGGCAGAGAGATATTTCCAAATTTGTCTGGCAGGGCAAAAAGCCCAGAATTAAGTTTAAGATATTAACTGACGCGAAAGAAAGAGGGGGCTTTGCCCTGCCAGACTTAAGGTTGTACTATGAATCAGCAGCTTTCTGCTGGTTGAAAGACTGGCTGCTTCTTGAGAACACTGATGTTTTAGATTTGGAAGGATTTAACAACGCTTTCGGATGGCATGCATATTTGTGGTATGACAAGGTTAAAATTCACAAGACTTTTAAGAACCATATTGTCAGAAAAGCAGTATTTAATGTCTGGACAAAATACAAAGACTTATTGGAAAGTAAAACTCCAAGGTGGCTCTCACCATTGGAAGCTAAGGCCCGGAAAAGACTCAATATGGAGGCCAAATGGCCGAAGTATTGGGAAATTCTAGAAAAGGATGGAGACAATTGGAAACTGCAGAGTCAGGAGAAAATGAAGGATAAAGTGCGAGATTGGTTGCACTACGCTCAGATTAAAGAAGTTTTTAAACTTGACAAAAAGTTAGGATTCCAGGTGGAAAAATCGAAGTTAGAAACTGAACTTCTAGAGCCCAAAACTAAGGTACTCTCTAGAATGTATAACTTGCTGTTAAAATGGAACACACAAGATGAAACGGTCAAATCAGCTATGATAAAGTGGGCACAGGACATTGGTTATAATATTATGTTTGAGGACTGGGAGAGGTTGTGGACTATTGGGTTGAATTTCACTGCATGTAATGCTTTGAGAGAAAATGTTATGAAAATGATATATAGATGGTATATGACCCCAGTCAAACTTGCAAAAATATACCACTTGTCTGATAACAAATGTTGGAAGTGTAAGGAAAGTGAAGGAACATTCTTTCACCTCTGGTGGACTTGCCCTAGAGTGAAGGCTTTCTGGGAAATGATATATAATGAGTTGAAAAAGGTATTTAAGTATACCTTTTCTAAGAAACCAGAGGCCTTCCTTTTGGGTTTCGTCGGCCAGAAGGTGTTAAAGAAGGACCGAACATTTTTTATGTATGCAACAACAGCAGCAAGGATACTCGTCGCTAAGCATTGGAAAACCCAAGATCTACCCACACTGGAAGAATGGCAGATGCAACTGACAGACTATATGGAATTGGCTGAAATGACTGGCAGAATCCGAGACCTGGGAGAAGAGATGTTGGAAGAAGATTGGAAGAAATTTAAGATTTATCTACAAAAATATTGTAAATTATATGAATGTTAAGAAGGATGCAAGAATATAAACAACTGGGCACCATTAAGATAGAGGAGGTGATATATGAAGATAAGTTAAATTTAAGAAAAGACAAACCTTTGGAAAAATTTTAAGTTATATTTAATTCTTTAAGATTTGAATAAAGGATATCAAAAATTAGAGATATAATATCGGAAAATTAGATAATAAGAATGGAAATAAGGGAACAAATTTGCTGGAAAATATTTTTTTGGCTAGGAACGCAGGAGCGAGAGATGTGAGGGAGTCCAAAGAAGTTAAGAAGATTATGTTAAAAGATATGTTATATTGTATTGTTTATTCGAATTGTAACTAAATTAAAAAACTGCTAATAAATATATTATAATAAAAAAAAAAGTGTGGAGGCAGGGAATCCTGGGGTGAAAGAAGCAGCTAGAGAGTAACTAAGTAAGCAGGCGGGAGCAGCAGGAGGAGAAGGAACTGGACCTTTGCAAGGAAAAACAAAAGCATAAGAAAAACAAGGAATGTAAATGCAGTTGTTCACTTACAGGATTTCCACGAGAGCCTGCAGGACCGACTAAACCTCGAGGACCAGGTTCACCCTTTAAGGGGGGAAAAAGTACACAATATATTATTGTGCGTAGTCTGGAATAGATAAAAAGTAATAGAATACCATAAAGGACACTGATGTGTTTACCAAAATCCTTTTACCTTTTCACCAGCGGGACCTGCGGGGCCAACTGGGCCTAATGGACCTGGGAGACCCTATGGAATAATAAATAATAATAGTAAATATCCAGTCAAAGGAGTGAATTTTCAGAGTCCTGCATTGAAAGCAGGGTTTCCCAAACTTGGGGAAAGGACCTCAGGGGTCATCCGAGTTCAAGCCCCACAAGGAAGGAATCTCAACTATGTTATATATGCCAGGGGGCTATCCAGCCTTTGTTTAAAAACTGCCAAGGTTTGAACCCTATAGTAAAATTGATTCTGGAGCTACTAGGTTGGGCACTTTCAAATGGTGTGTGTGACACTTCTGGAATAAAATGACTGCAGTATGAAGAGCACGGAGATAAAAGGAGCTGTGTGTCTCAGCTCCACCCCATCCTCAAAACCAACTCCAGTTTCTTAACTCCTGATATCAAAACCACATTGCTACGGTTTAGCGTGCATAGTTGTTGATTTCTCGTCACCGGGAATTCCCAATTGTATGAGCATCCAAAGAGGATTTTAGAGCACATTATTATGTCACCAGGATGTGGGTGGGGGAGATAAGAAGAGAAACCAATAATTGACTCACCCTTGCGCCATCGTTGCCAGCTGTCCCTTCACTGCCTTTTTCTCCTATACTGCCCTGAAAAAAGCATAACGAAAGTTCAAGTTATTTGCAATGCATGATACAGAATCATGGACAGAAAACCAGTACTTGAAGGAGAAATAATGGGGGGGGGGAGGCTTACTCTATCGCCTTTGGGACCAGGAGTTCCAGCAATACCTCTTTCTCCCGGCATACCCTGAAGACCTGGTGGCCCTTGATCTCCAGGAGTTCCAGTGGGGCCAGGATTCCCCTACAGTGAATAAAGGATATTGGGTCTTTTTTCCGTCGCAAAATGGAAATTAGGAGGTCTTCTCATATCTATGGAAACTTACAGGAGTTGCTTTCATTTTTCTTTCTTTTTTCCAATTTTTTAAATTGATTTTCCACATTTATCACAAAAAAGACATAACAAACCACATAACAAAGAAAAACACATTACACCACAATAAACACAACTAAACACAAAGGAAATTTGTATCTTTAAATATCTAATTCTCATTACATTGATAACTGACTTCCTCAAACCCCCTCTATCTGAATTTCATTAAATCACCTATATAACAGTTCTCCTACTTCATATTTCTAATATTAACTCCTTTCATTAACGAACCTCTTCTCCTTTATTAATATTCTAATCCTTAATATTTACTACACACATTCTTATTCTACCCCTAAGCCTATTTGTTACTTCCAAGAATTTTCTACTTATCCTATATCACAACATTTGGCTAAATATTCTTTAAATTTCTTCCAATCCTCTTGTATCTCCTCTTCATTTTTCTGTTATATTTTTCTGCTTAACGTTTTTGCAGGAAAATGGATGTCAACAATGCTCACATTAGCTTAAGCAATGGCAGAAAGATGACCATAATTACATCAGGTTTTGTAACAGAGGAGATCTCTTTGTATAATGCGGTAGGAAAGGGCGGGCGATTAAAAAAAAAAGTACTATGGAAGTATGAGTCGGAAGTCAACCTCTAAAGATACATTAAACTGGAAATTAATTTGAGATTTGATAAATTTGTTGATCTCTTTTTTGAAAACTTAATAATAATTAATTAGCCAAAAAACCCCAAAAACACCAATGCTCATGTTAGGATTCTGGAGTACACTTGTATGTTTCTCCTAAACCTAGTTCTAGTCCAGATCTTCCCAATCCATGGCCCACCAGTAAGAATGAATCCCACCAGCCACAAATGGCAACATGCCAGGGTTGGAAAATGTTCCGGGTTTACTGCCTGACTGATACCATATAAACAGCAGATCACAATATATAGCTGGAAGCTTGTGTTTGGCTGGGCGAAGCTACACACTTGCAAACCCAATCTAGTCACATATCCCTGGAAAATGTGGGTTATATACAAGAAGGGAATGGATTACATAAATGCAGGGCTCCTGACCAACAGGGAGCCAAGTAGATTTCTCCTGAGGTTAATGATACAATACTACTAAAAGATGGGCCTATTCTGCCAATTTGGGGGTGGGGATTAAAATCACAGCTGTGCTCTTTAGTCCAGGCTTGTAGACAGACATACAACTGCCAGTGGTGAGCAAGAATTGCCTATGAGTGACCAAGCAAGGAAGTTCATTTAAACTAGAAGAGAACTGCTTCTTTTTTCTTTTAAAGCACAAGCAACACAGGTGTACACAAAGAGCAAGTCGCCATTTTTGTGGACAAGTAAATTATAAACTTTTCTGCAAGGCAATGTCAGCTACCTTGGTTAGTTGTGCAACACGAAAGAGCATGATGTGGGCCACATCTGTACCAAGGTTAAGACAGGAAAGACTTCCACCGTACCATTATATGAAATGGATGATTTAAATTGTCCCTTAATATTTAACTTTCCTGTGTATTCTCAGCTTCCTTAGTCACCTACTAAAATTTGATAGGATCATCATCTGACCAGCATCTTGCTGGATTTTTCCAGAACGTAATTGTTTTGTACATGCTGGTTTGCCCTTGTCAGTTTTGAATAGGACGCACACACACAAAATTACCTTTGGACCATCAGGACCTTGACCTCCAGCCATTCCCTTTTCCCCCTGAAGACCAGACGCTCCTGGATTTCCTCTCTCACCTGGATTGCCACGTTCACCCTGGAAATAGACATATTAAGCAATTATCTAGCCACTCTGGGTTTGCTGGCTGTAATGCTCATAATTATTACAGGACAAGGAGATAGTGAATTCTGTAGACACTGGATATGAGTTGTACAAAAATAGAGTTTAAAGAATAATCCATCATTGACATTGGTGACATTTTGTACAGCATATTATGCTAGGCCTGAATTTTCCCTTCTCCACTCACTCCCTTGCGCAAGAAACAGGTGCAAGTGCCCTCACCTGTGAAAAGGCAATCGATAAGGGAAACGTGGTTTAGTACTATATCTTTATTACAGAGCAGAAATGTTTCAGCTGACACTGCACATTTTATGCAAAGGCCTCATATGCCACACAAATGGTAAGTCAAAGAGTTCCTCACAATTGCCACAAGTTGCTGAAGTGTCATTACTAGTTGAAACTGTGACACCAACACTGGGTCACATAGAATAGTTTGCTGCTACCTGATGTACTTTCATCTCTAAAGCTAAGAAGATCTAGGCCTAGCCGGTACCTGAATGGGAGATGAGCTTGGGAGTGCAGCCACATGTGTGCTGCTTTAAGCTCCATGGAGGAAAAACGGTATAGAAATGTAACTAGCAGTGTAAACATATAGACATATGAACAAACTGAAAATACAAGAGTCATATTCAGACAATCATATTTTGCTTTGACCTTCATGTGAGTGACCAAACAAACTAGGAAGTATTCCATTAACTATAGCTTCCCGCAGGGCTTTTTTTTCCCAACACCCCTCAGGTGGACACCATTGCCATTATAAGAGAACAAGTGGGGAGTTCATGGTGAGTTCCGGCACCTCTTTTTCTAGAAAAATAGCACTGGTTTACCTTTTTGGCTAAACCAAGAAACTATGGTTAACAGTTTCAGAACAAAAGCAAAAGCACAGCTTACCCTTGGACCCAAAGGGCCTGTAACTCCAGGATCACCAGGAACACCCTATAAGAGGAGAGCAAATAAATCATTACTGACTACTAAACAGAGAAAATCCAGGGAAACTTTTTCTTTCTATTCATCATTGTTAGGCTGGCTATAAAAGCATTGTTCTGAAGTGAAGTTGTTCATGCTGAAAATATACCAGCCCAAAAAAGGACGAGGAATTGATTCATATTGTAAACACAGGAGATATTGCACTATAACACATGAAATGGCAAAAGAATGTTATAAAGCAACCTAACTTATGAATGGCAAGTTAAAACATCGTTTGCTTGTTTTTGTTTTTATTTAATTATACTTTTCAAATTTATACTTTTCATTAATTTTACAATCCATTTAACATTTTAAAATTTGTCTTGTAGTAAGGTTAAAGCTTACTGGGAAATGATATATAATGAATTGAAAAGGATGTTCAAAATAACTTTTATTTTAAAAACCCAAAATATTTTCTTTTGGGAAATATAGGGACAGAACTACCAAAATTGTGTAGAAATTTATTTATGTATGCTACTACAGCAGCAAGAATGTTACTTGCCCCAAAATGGAAAGAAGCAGAAGTCTGAGTAAAGGAAGAACGGATACAAAAACTTATGGAATATGCAGAAATGGTAAAACTTACCAAAAGAATAAGAGATCAAGATAACAAACTTTTTATAAAAGATTTGAAGTGGTTTATTGAATATTTGCAAATAAATTGTAAACAGATAAAAACATTAGCAGGATTATTGTAATCACCTGCCGTTTTATAAGAGTCTATATTTACAGCAGATAATTAAATGAGTAAGTTAAATGAATTTGGATATGCAGAAGATATGAAAAAATAAATTTAAGGAACCACAGGAAAAGGGGGAAGGAATTTAAAACATAGTTACCTGATCACCTGGCTTTCCGCCCTCGCCTGGAGGACCTGGAGGACCAGGTAAACCCTGTGGGAAAAATGAGCAGAAAGGTCACTGGACATCTAGGAAAACACAATGGAAGGATTGTCTCTGGTATTTTATGTGGACTACAATAGGATAGTGATTTCCACTTAGCTAAGTACTGTGGACCCCCTGTTTTTCAAAAACCCAGCCATGGACCCTCTACTTTTGAAAATGTTGACATCTTTTGTTATGTGAATGGTGCCACCATACCCTCCAACATGTCCCAGTGCAGAACCAGGATGTGTGTCTTCTGGGTCACACGCCTGCCTGAGCTACATGACCCACACGATCTCACACGAGACGCGCATCCTCACTATCGTGTGCGTTTTGGGGCATCATGCTCTCGCGCAAGAGCATGGCCCCCTCAAAATGGGGTGTCTTGGACTGTTGACGGGTATGTACCTGGGTGGGTTACATAGACCCCCTTGGGGTCCTTGGACCACCAGTTGGAAACCTTTGCAACAGAGCAATCGTGAGTAACCTGAGAAAAGAAATGTACTCGCTGTGCTGTTTTTAACACTTGATTGGGAGCCGCCCAGAGTGGCTGGGGAAACTCAGATGGGCGGGGTATAAATAATAATAATAATAATAATAATAATAATAATAATAATAATAATTTGCATCCAGGAATGGTGGTATAGGATATCAGCCCCACTGCATATATAAACTGAAAAATGTAATGGATTGTTCCATTTTTGCTAAAGTACCTCCTCTTCGCAGGATATGAAAGTTGACATTTTTTATGATAGGGCTGCAAAACATTATCAGTTTAATAATTTTTTAACTCAGGGGTGGGGAACCACTTTCATTCGGAGTGCTGGACAGGTGGGTGGGGCTTTCTACATGTCAATCACCTGATGTTATATGATGTCAGGTAGATACAATCACGTCCAAAAGGACAGCAATAGTTGCATCCGGTGCCAGATTTAAACAGCACAAAAGGCAAGTCAGTGCTACAAAGGAACAATAAATAAGGAGCATACTCTAAGGCTTCCCATTGTTCCTTTGCAATGCCGTCTTTTCCTGCCCCATGCCATACAATGTCAGGTGAGGGGCAGGTGGCACAGCCAGCCCAAAGCAGCCTTAGAGGCCAAATTGGGAGGCCTGTTGAGCCCAATTTGGCTCACGGACCAGAGATTCCCATCAGTGAGTGTCAATTTTAATCAACGAGGACAAATTGTAATCCATAAGAGCATACTGTTTTGAGGCTAGGTTGCATCTGGTGTATAACTAGGTTGCATCTGGTGTATAATGCTATGAACATTGCCATTACAGTGGTACCTCGGGTTAAGAACTTAATTTGTTCTGGAGGTCTGTTCTTAACCTGAAACTGTTCTTAACCTGAAGCACCACTTTAGCTAATGGGGCCTCCTGCTGCTGCTGTGCCCCCGCTGCACGATTTCTGTTCTTATCCTGAAGCAAAGTTCTTAACCCGAGGTAGTATTTCTTAACCCGAGGTAGTTCTTAACCCGAGGTAGTATTTCTGGGTTAGCAGAGTCTTTAACCTGAAGTGTATGTAACCTGAAGCGTCTGTAACCCGAGGTACCACTGTATTAGATATTTCCCAATTACATGATTCCTTTGCACCACACTCACAGTGACTAGGGTTCAGAAAGCATGGGGTGCTTTACGAACATGGTTTTTTATTATTTTAGTTGATATTTCTTTCTTTTATTTAATGCTGTGTGCACTCAAAAGCCCTTCGGTAGGTTAAATTGAAAATAAATTTGATAAATACTCACCTGGAAACCTGTAGGACCCGGGGGACCTTGTTCCCCTCTTTCTCCTGCTAGTCCCTAAAAAGAAACAAACAATTGCATTCTTTACTAAAACAGTAGGGAAGTTTATCATTTTTAACCACGCCCGCTACCTTGCATGAAAACCACTGCAGCTATTCTTCTGAAACTTGGCAAGATTTTACCTCTCAGAACATGGGCATAGCTAGGATTTTTGTTAAGGGGTCAAGCTTTTTTAGGGGGGCAAAACCTCAGATTTGTATTGATTTGGAGGGGGGCAGCTGCCCCCTGCCCACCCCCTTGGCTATGCCCATGTCTCATAATGAGATGTCAAGGCTGCAGAGTTAACCCAATTCTTCTCCCCCACCCAAAAATAAAATATTTTCACATGTGTGTGTTTGTATGTGTATGTAAAGCTACTCAGTACCAAAACTCTTGGACCTATTTGCCTGTAATTTGGTAGGCTTCACCCACCCAGGAGAG
Organism: Podarcis erhardii; assembly: GCF_964252035.2. Lineage (NCBI taxonomy): Eukaryota > Metazoa > Chordata > Lepidosauria > Squamata > Lacertidae > Podarcis > Podarcis erhardii. The sequence continues at coordinate 122,061,694 of NC_138497.1, forward strand.
ACAACTGGGTTTGAAAAAAAATCCCGAAATAGTGAAAGTGAAGGCACAGAGACTCATTCCCCCCCCCCAAACTGGGATTTGGACCAGACTCAAACTGGGCAGCCTCCGAAGAGTTACAGACAAAATCGGTCAGTTTTTCGAAGCATCAAATTGGGGTCCAAACTTAATCTTACAATATATTGCTTAAGTGTCAGTAGTCAATAGCAGGAATAGAATAAGACACCTGTTCTTCTAATTTTGACAAAGTTACAAGAGGGGGAGAAACTGGAAAGATTCCCCTAGTGATATTTGTAACATCTGCAGTCTTTATCTTCCACCTGCTCATACAACAGTCCTATGCCTCTTGGTCTTCACTCCAACCTACGTCACATTTTGACATATGTCCGTATTCATGAATGTCCCGTCCCATAATCCTTCTGATAGACTTATATAAAAAAACACAAATGTATCAGGGAATCAGACATATACATTTGTGTGGACAAATAGCTCAAATTATAGTCACCAAAGTAGAAAATTCATAGTATGACCAGTATTCTCACTTTGGGGAAGCATTCATGCCAAACAAGGGATACCAGAATAATTTACTCATATAGCTTTGCTTGGAAACTTACAGGCGGACCAACGGGACCAGCAGGGCCAACTTCGCCATCTTTTCCAGGAGCTCCCTAAAATAATATAATAAAAGAATAGTGATTTGGCGAACACATATGCATATGTGTCTGTGGCAAAGCGAAAGGTTGTTGTATTCAGACAATGAAAAATACTAAAAATAATAATACTTACTCTCTGCCCTGGGACACCAGCATTGCCTGCTTCTCCAGGTTTTCCAGGGTCTCCCTAATTTGCCAAAAAAAGGGGGGGAGTATATTATTTATGTTTCTATTATTGTAAGTCAAAATGTAGCCAGCTTGATATATCAGTGTAAACTATTAAGACACTAGCAGGACGTACACAGCACTGCTCAGGAATAGACAGACGGATGGATGGATGGATGGGCAGTCAGTTGGATAGCTCAGTTGGTTAGAGCATGGTGCTGATAACGTCATGGTTGCAGGTTTGATCCCCATATGGGACACCTGAATATTCCTGCATTGCAAGGGGTTGGACCAGATGATCCTTAGGGTCCCTTCCAACTCTACAATTCTATGATTCTATAGATATATGTTGGGATTTATAAAGGGATAAGGGAATTTGTTGGTTTATAGGGCCGTACATGGCTCCCATCCAGTGACCTGATGCTGGTCAACCAGGGAAACACTCAACCAGGATCCAGCCCCAAATTATTTTAAGGGATGTGACTAATTTTTAACTAGGGCTTTTTAAACCCTAGACAGCCAGGAGGGGGAAGCAGCATGAGATGCTACCATATTTTTCGCTCCATAAGACACACTTTTTTCCTCCTAAAAAGTAAGGGGAAATGTGAGTGCGCTTTATGGAGCGAATGGCGCTTCGCAGGAGAGGCTCTGCACAGAGAGGGAGAGCTGCGCAGCGCCCCTTCAGCGAAGCACCTCTCCTGTGAAGCGGGAGGAGGAACGGAGCCCCTTCTGTTCCTCCTCCTGCTTCATTGAAGGGGTGCTGCACAGAGACAATGGCAAGCACTGTCGCCACACGGTGGCCAGCATGATGCCTGTGGGAAGCCCACAAGCAGTATATGAGCATCATAGCACCTCTGAAAACTAGATGTGTCTTATGGCCGGGTGCGTCTTATGGAGCGAAAAATACCGTATGTTCCCCACCCCTGCAACCACCCTCCGCAGAGAGGAGGGCTACATTCTGCTGGGTGCTGCTCTGCAACATGTTCCCTGGACAGAACACAATGGCAAAGCAGACTCCTACAGGCAACAGGATTGCACCCTCGGTGAGCTGCTCCTGCACAGCTGCTGTATGTGCTTGGCAGCTGTGCAATGCTAGCTTGCCTTTCCATCTTGGCCCTTTCACTCTCCCACAGCATTGCCTCCAATACGTCTCATGGACCACTGAGGTTCAGGTCCCAGCCATTCCCACTGATGACAACTCCACCGGCTCCCACTCCATGACTGCTGTTTACCAAGCTGCCTTCAATGCAGTTTGGAACAGTTTGGTCCATCAAATCCCATTTCTCCATCTCAGGAACCATCGTGCCAAATCATGGACACTGTTAGGATTCTTTTCCCATGCTTGCAGTCATGGGATTGGGGTTTTTTTAATCACATGACTGTGTATGATCTCATTCCACAATGTGGGAAGTGACAGAGACAGGATGTTCATAACCATCCTCTGCTACCAGGTCAAGACTATCATGAATCCTACTCACCCAGCGTCAAGTAATGAGAGCATTAGGCTTATACTCAAAATTGCTGCAGAGGAGAAAATGCATGTTTCACATCACGATGTGAACACAGCATTTTCTGCTGGGGCCCTGGGTGAGTCAATTGATATGCTACCACATGATGGAGTACAGGTAAAGAAGGGATTGGTTTGTGCTCTCAAGAAATCCCTGTATGGTCTCAAACAAAATGCCCGGTGTTGGAACTCTAAACTAACAGAGACATTGTTTTCTCTAGGTTTTCACCAAGGCAAAGCAGATCCATGTGTGTTTGTCAAATATCTGCAGAGGTGTCCCAATCAGTGTAGTTTGGAACATTTCAATCCATCATCTTGATTCGAAATGAATCTGACCTTTCGCGAACATACATCACAATCCGCTCCTCGGTGTGGGAAATGGTTGTGCCAAATTTGTCAGTGTTATCTCCAGAGGTGTCTAAACCAGTGCAGTCTGGAACATTTTTGTTCACCATCGTTATTCAAAATGGCGTCCGATTGCACCCAAACATAGATGGAAGCCAGCTCCTTCATCTTGATAACCATGAGGACAAGTTTGACAATGATCTCACAAGAGGTGTTATAGACAATCATCAGACAAACCACTTTCCAAAATACCTTGTAGATAAAGAAATAATACATACACTACTGCCTTTTGGCCCAGGGAGACCCATGCTACCCGGCTGGCCTCGAATTCCTATTGGACCCGCTGGGCCTGGTCGCCCATCTTCTCCTGGAGCTCCCTGCAAAACAAAACAAAAACCCCAAGCATTTAATGCTGAAATATTAAACAAATTTGGTCCGGTTTCTTCCCTTAAAGACAGCCATGTACACATGGCCTTCAGAACCATTGCACAAACTACTGCAGAGCCTTTAAGGAATGCGGAAGGCAGAAAGATGAAAGAAATCTGAATCTAATACCTTCTTTAATGCAAGCCATGCAGTTGATAAGGAAAGGGAAGATAATGTTTTCATAACATAGGCTATAAAACAGGGATGCGGGGGAAACTGTAGTTCTCCAGAAGAGTTTGGGGCAATTATTCCAATATTCTTTACAGTAGTTCTTGTTGGACCAATTCCCCATTAGCCCCATGAACTGAGCAGGTGTATGTATTTTGTAGATTGCATTCTGTAGTTTGTGTTTCTGATTTCACATGCAGATGCCATAGAGACATAATTTAAATCATAGCAGTTTCAAGCATTAAGGGGGGGGACAGTTGTGAGTTCCATCATTATAATCTGTTGAATAAAAAAATCAAAGTTTAAATCATACAATAATTTTTAGTTGCTGCATTCGATGAGACACACGCATACGTAAGTGCGTATGCAAGACTGCAGCCGCAGATTATAACTATCTTTCATTAAATCCATCTGTGGTCAGTATTCAGTAGGCTATCCCATTCAGTATTTAAAGTGTTATATCTAAATTCTTTGGATTAGTGCTGCTCATGCATTTAATTTTTTTAAAGCATCCACATGACATTGTCAAAATGCAAGCTCATATTTTCCCTGATCAATCTGCATTTACGCTTTCTACAAAAAGCCCAGCGAGCTTTTTAAAAGCCATGACAACAACCCACCACCTGCGGCCAACAACCTTTTTGCAGTATCTGAATGACCCAATTGCAATATTATGCCCCCGTCTGGAAGCAGCCTTGGACTGACAACTTTAGCCAGCATATTCCCTATGTAAAGTAATATAATAATAATAATAATAATAATAATAATAATAATAATTTATTTCTTCCCTGCCCATCTGGCTGGGTTTCCCCAGCCACTCTGGGTGGCTTCCAACAAAAGATTAAAAATATATTAAAACATCATTCATTAAAAACTTCCCTAAACAGGGCTGCCTTCAGATGTCTTTTAAATGTCATATAGTTGTTTATTTCTTTGACATCTGATGGGAGGGCATTCCACAGGGCAGGCGCCACTACCAAGAAGGCCCTTTGCTTGGTTCCCTGTAACTTTGCTTCTCTCAGTGAGGGAACCGCCAGAAGGCCCTCAGCACTGGACCTCAGTGTCTGGGCTGAACAATGGGGATGGAGATGCTCCTTCAGGTATACTGGGCTGAGGCCATTTAGGGCTTTAAAGGTCAGCACCAAGTGTGAACCAAGAGGAAGTCCAGAGCACAGTCAACCAAATCCCATCCCCTAGAGATGTCTAAATGTACTTACCAAGGGTCCAGATTTTCCTTCTGGACCTGAAACACCTGGGTTCCCTGTAAGACCCTATAAAAGGAAGATATTACAAAACAGCATCCGTTTTAGCACTTGACTGCTAGATTCAGCTCCAAGTCACGTATATTCATAAGGCATATTTAGACATTTTCATAATACAGGGGGCAACCATTCCATGCAGGGGTTCCATTTCCAGCCCCCTCATTGTGCTCTGCTTTGCCCTGCCCTTGTTCTGCCCCATTCTACCCCTTTCTGCCTTTTTCTGGGTCCAAAAGGACCCACATGCCATCAATTGTGCATCAGCTGAATGCATCTGAAAAGGTCACCACCTGTATTATCACATTATTTTAGCTATATCACCATATTGAGCTATAAAAAAGACAAAGCCCTCCACAGAATTCCACAGACTGAAGAATTCTATACATCTATCTCTATATGATGTTCGGAATTCTCCCACTAAAACTTCTTTTACGTTACCAGCCAATGAAATGCCTAGCAGATTTTACAGCAGAAAATGTTGGTGGGCCTTCTCAAATCAGTCTAAGCTTCAGACGTCCTGAACTGACCATTCACCTCTGTCCCTTGGAAATGAGAAAACGAGTTATCTTACCCTGGCACCTGGGAGGCCTGGTTCTCCTGTGCGACCGGGATCACCTTGACTTCCTTTAGGACCAGAAGCTCCTGCAGGCCCACGTTCTCCTTGAGCGCCCTGCAAGGGAAAGCCAAGTCACATTAGTCAGTGGTGGACATACCGTATTTTTCGCCCTATAGGACACACCTTTTTCCCTCCAAAAATGAAGGGGAAATGTGTGTGTGTCCTATGGGGCGAATGCAGGCTTTCGCTGAAGCCTGGAGAGCGAGAGGGGTCGGTGCGCACCGACCCCTCTCACTCTGCAGGCTTCGCGGACCTCTCCGCAAGCGGCGGGAGCGCTCCCGCTGCTTGCGGAGAGTTGCCTGCATGCCGAAGCCTGCACACGCTGAGCTCAGTGCGTCCAGGCTTCGCGGACCTCTCCGCAAGCAGCGGGAGCCAGCGCTGGGCTCCCACGGCTTGCAGAGAGCTGCCTGTTTGGGGGCTGGGGCGGGGGAAGCTCGGGCCTCCCCCGCCCCAGCCCCGCGCCTGGGGGTGAAAATAATTTTTCCCCTTTATTTTCCCCCCAAAAAACTAGGTGCGCCTTATGGGACGGTGCGTCCTATAGGGCGAAAAATACGGTAATTAAAGGGAGTGTGAGTGTGTCTACCACAGGATTTTATTTCTGAGAGGTATATTACAATAAAGCCAATCCAGAATTCATTTAAAAAGCACTCGTTTTCCTCAGAAATCCTATTGGCCAGTGAAAAAAGGCCGAATAAAAATTCTGAAGCAAAAACAAAAATGTGGGCAAATACCTATGCACTCTAACATGTGCCCTATTAACAACATAGGAGTTCGTACAAATGAAGATGCGCTGAGAAGGGACAAATAACTATACAGTTGCACCTTGGATCCTGAACACCTTGGTCCTCAGCCATTTTGACTCCCGAATGCCGCAAACCTGGAAGTGAGTGTTCCGGTTTGCAAACGTCCTTTGGAACCCAAACTTCCGATGGGGCTTCTGCGGCTTCCGATTGGCTGCAGGAGCTTCCTGCAGCCAATCGGAAGCAGTACTTTGGTTTCTGAACATTTTGGCAGTCGAACAGACTTCCAGAACAGATTGTGTTTGACTTCCAAGGTACGGCTGTATATATGTCAAAGAAGTCTGCTTACCCTTAAAGGTCTGGCGGTATTGGGACCCAGTACACCTCTCCCTGTGCCAGAGGTGGCGAGCATCCCGGGGGGCAGAGCAGCGATTTCACCCCCCTCAGGGATGACACCCGGGGCGGCCCGTACCCACTGCACCCCCTTCCTCTGCCAATGACCTGTGCAGTCCGATGTGGTGCAACTGCAGGGGTTTCCCAGCCAGCAAGGAGCCAAACGGTCTTCCACGCCAGCCATTAAGCCGGATGCAAGCCTGCCTGCAAACTGGCCAATCATGGGCGAGCTAGGACACAGGCTCTTCCCGGAGGGTGGGACCAACTGAGCCTACAGGTTTCACTTGGGTCCTCTCCTTGGATATATAAGTTGACCTGCCTCTCCCTCCGCAGAACGTTCCTCATTGGGTCTCCCACCCGCCTTCCCTTATCTTTGGCAATTGGTGCTGTGCTTGACCTCGCGATAGGCATTGTTGATCACCGTATTCGGGGCTGAACAGGAATTTTCCACCACACCAGTTGGTCATGTCTGGTGGTTTTGCCTACCTCATAGCAATAGTCATAAGTTTGGCGGTTTAGGCATTGGGTAAGCCTTAGTCCTGGTCGGAGGGGAGGCTGTAGCCTCTGCCTGCCCCTCCTCAACTCAGGGGTATCCCATTATTTATTTATTTTTAAATGCATTTTTATTGGCTTTTCTTTAACATCAATACAAACAAAACAAATACAGTAAAGTTCCATAATCTTATATCCACTTATTTTCCATTGCTCTGCCGAGCGCAGACTTCCCTCCCTCCCTTCAGCAGGTTTCCATTTTACACTTTACTTTCCTCCGTTTCTTGACAATATCCTATCCACATCCTAAGATTTATTTTAATCCTGCTACAGTCTTTAAACTTCTACAATTATTACTTATATATTCCACAAATTTACTCCATTCTCTTCTGAACTTGGTTATGAATCCTGTAGGTCAGTTTTGCTAATTCCGCATATTCTACCATTTTTGTCTGCCACTCCTCCAATGTTGGTAGTTCCTGTATTTTCCATTTTGGGGCTACCAAAATTCTAGCAGCAGTCGTGGCATACATGAAGAACCTCTGGTCTACTTTTCCTATTTCTTCTCCTGTCGAGCCATGAAAGGGAGCTGCTTCTGTCCAGACATCCAGACAGCGGCTAGGCCATAGCACTCGTCAAGTCAGTAACCCCACAGGAGTTTTCCTGTTTGATATATGTCATAGGACCTCCATGTCATCGGGTTGACCCAATTTTTACTTCCAGTAAATATACTGGATATCAACGGTTGCACCCAATGCCTATGCCAAACATCTGACATCTGCAGTCAATAAATTTGTGGCCTGGTTTGATCCAAACCATTGCTGTGTGTCATTTCTTTGGATATGGGGCAGCGGGTGGCTGCGACACCGGGGCATGTAATTCCACCATGATAATCCAGCATTTCTACTAAGCCTACCTCCCATTATTAAGTGCCTTAATCTACATACTTCACTTAACTACAATGAACAGTCTTTCATGCCAACTTACCTTTGGTCCTGGCAAGCCATCGGAACCTGGAAAGCCACGATTTCCAGGAGGACCCTACAGAATCAAAGACGTGCCATTTATTTTTTTAGAAATGGATTAAATATCTAGACATTGCTTGCAAATGTTTATTGCTGTAAACCGCTTTGAGATTTTTCTTAAAAATATAAAGCTATATAGAAATTTTAAAAATAATAATATCAAAACTGCAGATTGCACAAATGTAAAACACAGATCATTTGTAATTTGGTAATTGCAAAGATCCATGACGATTGCTCCAAAAATTATGATGCGGGTGGTTCTTTAGGCGCAGACAACCCCCCAATTCAATATAGTTTGTTAAGAAAATTCCCAAACTCTGATCCACTGGGTCATTTCTCTATGGTAGTCTATCTTAAAGTTTTTATGTGTTTATATGCCTACCGCATTTTTAAACTTAAAATCCATCATTGTATATTGTTTTAAATGTTTGTATTGTTTTTGGGGTTGTAGTTCCATTTGTGTTTCACAAGCTGGTCTCTGACCGTAATAAATTTCATGTTTCATGATGGAGGTGGAGATGCTCCTTCAGGTATACAAGGCCAAAGCCGTTTAGGGCTTTACAGGTCAGCACCAACACTTTGAATTGTGCTCAGAAACGTACTGGGAGCCAATGTAGGTCTTTCAGGACCAGTGTTATATGGTCTTGGCAGCCACTCCCAGTCACCAGTCTAGCTGCCTCATTCTGGATTAGTTGCAGTTTCCGGATCACCCTCAAAGGTAGCCCCATATAGAGTGCATTGCAGTAGTCCAAGCAGGAGATAACTAGAGCATGCATCACTCTGGCGAGACAGTCCGCGGGCAGGTAGGGTCTCAGCCTGCGTACCAGATGGAGCTGGTAGACAGCTGCCCTGGACACAGAATTGACCTGCGCCTCAATGGACAGCTGTGAGTCCAAAATGACTCCTATGCTGCGCACCTGGTCCTTCAGGGGCACAGTTACCCCATTCAGGACCAGGGAGTCCTCCACACCTGCCTGCCCCCTGTCCCCCCAAAACAGTACTTCTGTCTTGTCAGGATTCAACCTCATTCTGTTAGCCGCCATCCATCCTCCAACCACCTCCAGACACAGGACAGTCAAATTGTCAGTTATTGCAATTTTACCACAGTAGTTTATAAAATGTGGGTTTTATGCTTCGGGAACAAAAAGAAACCAGCCTGGAGCTTTTGAACAGAATCTAGGCAAAGCTACTTAGGTCTTCGTTTGCTTTTTAATTTGTTTTCTTCCTTACCCTTTCTCCCACAGGTCCAGGAGGGCCAACTGACCCTGGGTCGCCACGAGGACCTCTTTTCCCTTCTTCACCAACAGGGCCAATTGGACCCTGAGGGCCGTGTGGACCCTAGAGGAGAAGAAAAATCAATTTTTAAAAGATATGCAAGTACCCATGAGTCATTCATATAATCAGGCATACAAAGACAAACATTCATTTCCAACACGACAGATAGCCATGGCTGTATGTTTAAAATGCTGTGTTTCCTTTTCCGTTTCAGCAGCAGAAGCTAATGTTGCATGAAGGATGCCTGAATGGACTGCATTTCTATAATAATCCTTTACGGTTGTTTCCATGCTTGCATAAATTCTAATGTTCCGGCAATTCTGGAACACAGGCCAAACAGCATTAGAGGGAATTAATTCTATAATTACTCAGAATTCTATCATTACTAATTGTGTAATATATCCATAAACCTTCCTTTCAGAACAAAATTGTGTTTCTGTATACACAAGCTAAATGAATAATGTGCATTTTCAAAACTCAGCTGTAAACATGGGAAGCAAATTCCTAAGCAACACAACGATCATTTATCTACAGAACAATTCCACCTACGTTGGTTTGGAGGTTAACTTTGATAGTAAAGCAGTGATTCAGAGAATCTACATGCAACTGGCAGTGAATAGGATCAGGTAGGTAGCCACGTTGGTCTGACGCAGTTGAAAGAAATAAATAAAAATTAAGTTTTTGTGTGCATGCACGCTTCTTCAGATACCTGAAGTGTGTATGCACATGAAAGCTTACACCCGGAACAAACTTAGCTGGTTTTGAAGGTGCTACTGGACAAGTGAATAGAATGTTAGGATTAGACTAGTGAGACAAGATTTCAAATTCCTGATCACAATGACCACAAAGATCTCAGGTGGTCTTGGTCAAGCCACTATCAACCAGTCAAACCAACCTCACAAGAGATAATAACTTAGGTTGAAGCCCCCCCCCCCCCATTTATGCTGTTCTCAGTTCCTTGGAAGAAGAGGAGAATACAAATGTGGTTGGTTAGGTAAGTAGGTAGGTATTTGAGTTTGTTTGTTTTTTAATGTACACTGTCCTAAGTGTCACCATTGCCTCCAGCTTGGAGAATTCAACATATCTGACACAAACACTAGTCAAAATCAGGGGTCCCGCAAATGCTATTGCTGATCATTTTTCATTGACCAGCAGAAAAAGCCATCTTGGGCACCCCAAAGTTGTATCTAAGGCAATCTTTCACCAGATTAACTACACAATGCATTTTACCTGACTATATTTTTGCAATTGTAAATAAAATTAAGTGGAGTTAGATTTGTTTATGAGCGGATGCTGCATGCAAGTGATACAGTGCAGTGTATACTTATTACGGATGTATTAACTATAACCAATCAGCATGCTTATGAAACCTGTGCATGTTTATTCGGAAGTAATTTGATGTGTTGTGCTCCCAGGTCACAGCCACGTCTGATCTTTTATAGTCAAGGTCATCTGAAGCCCTTGTTGACAGACGCAGTGTCAGAACTATGCAATGCATCAGCAAATTGCAGTAATTAGAACAATGTTTGGATTTACTTCTCTTGTGAGGCATTTGGTGTGGGTGTGCGTGTGTGGGTGTGCGTGTGTGTGGGTGTGCGTGCGTGGGTGTGTGGGTGTATAATACATACACACAAACACACACACACACACACATATAAAATGGAAAGAGCACAAGTTGCTCATGCATTTCCAGTTAATGAATCCATTGTTCTTAATGGAATTGTATGTTATATTTGCAGCTATTTTTTCCTTTAGTAAGGTAAAGGTAAAGGGACCCCTGACCATTAGGTCCAGTCGTAACCGACTCTGGGGTTGTGGCGCTCATCTCGCTTTACTGGCTGAGGGAGCCGGCATACAGCTTCTGGGTCATGTGGCCAACCTGACTAAGCCACTTCTGGAGAGCCAGAGCAGCGCATGGAAATGCCGTTTACCTTCCCGCCGGAGTGGTACCTATTTATCTACCTGCACTTTGATGTCTTTTGAACTGCTAGGTTAGCAGGAGCAGGGACCGAACAACGGGAGCTCACCCCGTCACGGGGATTCAAACTGCCGATCTTCTGATCGGCAAGTCCGAGGCTCTGCGGTTTAACCCACAGCACCACCCACGTCCCTTCAGTACATGGAGTTAAATTATGAGGTGTGTTTTTAAATCTTGGAATCATCCACTTAAGCAGAGTAGGATTCCTGAAGCCCAAAAAATTCCCAAGGTCAAGGTTAACATTGTTTCTTCAAAGCCAACAGGTGCAACAGATTGTGCAATCAAGTCTGAAGTATGTTAGAGAGGGAAATGTGTTCTTTTGAAAGAGGAAAATATAAGGATAGCTCCTAGAAGATATGTTTGGAAGACTTACCGGTTCACCTTTAGGGCCTGCTTCTCCTTTGAAACCGGGCACACCAGGATCTCCCTGAAAGTAAATATCTGCCATTAAAACAGTAATCAGTGCCGTTGGGTTTGTCAAGCATGATAGGGATAACACTGACCGATGATAACATTTAATGTTAGAAAACATTGTGTTAGATTTCTTTTTCTTTTTTAAGGAAAGTCATTTAAATAAAATCACAATGTTTTTTGTGAATTATTGGTAATTGGTTGGATTCTACTACAGTCCTGTCAACAGAAGCGTTGTACATTGACTTCCACTTGTGTATTAGGGCCTCCCCCCTCTCCTCGCCATCCAAAATTGGCTCAGGGGTTAGGAGAACCCTCAGAACATCCCGTAGGGTGAGGAGAAGAGGAATCATTTCTTCTGGCAAGCCAAAATGCTTGCACTGACTAAATGATCACCTTGGCACGGCGCTGAACTCCTCTGAACATCTGCTGATCTACTCTATATACCTCTATATACCCTGTTCTCAATGACACACTAGCAGTGACACTGTGACACTGAGACACCACTGTAGTAAATTGTATCATGTGTCTAATATTTTTCAGTTTAGTACCAGGATATAAATTACGGCTCATGTGCTATTTAACACCTGCGCAAATGTACCTCAGTCGTTCTGTAGGGCAGACAAATCGCTGTTTTGTCAAATGTCTGGACACTTGAACGAAATGTCTTTTACGAAAAGGAGGGGTCAGTAAAATAAAGGCCAATTGTCAAGAGCCACCTAGACTGGAGCCAGCAGCCTTTGTCTGCTGGGACACTATGAGGGTCAGTGGTTTGAGCCCCACTTTGGGCAAAAGATTCCTGCATTTCAGGAGCCCTTCCAATGCTACAATTCTACAGCTCTGTGTGCAGCTCCCTCCGTGTGGTGAATGACAGAACTCGCTTCTGGAAAGTAAAGCATTCATGGGCTCTGGTCAGCCAGGCTGGTCAATGGTTCCTCTTGAATAGTAAGAGCTGTGAGAGATTTCCTGTTGAGAAGCAATGGTCTCCCTGGCCCTGATGTGTTTTGATGCATTGCTCCATTCAAACGCTCGGCTTTGTTCCTCAGCTTTGACACTTGACTTTGTTCCTCAGCTCCAAGTCCCTAGCACCACTTCTGGTTCCAGGTTCTGGCTCAGCCCTGGTAGGAATATACCTAAGAATGATTGCCTCTCCATTTCATCGGTACTCAGTGATCATAGGCACTATAAGCTGGCAATAGCAACACCAGCACCCTGTAGAATATTGTACCATTTCCAATGTGAGGGGAACATCATTACCATTTGCCCTCTGATGCCAGGGGGACCTGTGCTGCCTTGTGGTCCTGGAGAACCAAGAGGTCCTGGTGAGCCAGGTGGACCTGAAGTGCCTGGAGAGCCCTAGAAGACATATAAATATGGTTGACAACATATACATAAGGAAAGACATGCCATCATCATCATCATCATCATCATCATCATCATCATCATATCACCACCTGGTTTATGCAAGAGTAATAAAAAAAATGTTATTTAGGGGAATTGAATTTAATTCTAAATTATATACTGGAAACGTGGGAGATTACAAGGGGTCAAAAAAAATGGATGTACAGTGCCATATTAGAAGCAAAAAAAACCTTGTTTTAATAATAATAATAACAACAACAACAACAACAACAAATTTTATTTATTCCCCGCCCTCCCCAGCCGAAGCTGGGCTCAGGGCGGCTAACAACAATCAAAATAATCCAACATTCTAAAAACCTTTCATTATAAAAATTAATTAAAATCAAATTGATGGCAACCATTAAGCAAAATTCTGTGCAGATTGCCAGAGGAGGGGGTCAGGCTGCGCCCTGACCAAAGGCCTGGTGGAACAGCTCTGTCTTACAGGCCCTGCGGAAATATGTCAAGTCCCGCAGGGCCTTAGTCTCTTGTGACAGAGCGTTCCACCAGATTGGAGCTGCGGCCGAGAAAGCCCTGGCTCTAGTTGAGGCCAGCCTAACCTCTCTGTGATGAATTGGAAGAGCCACAAAAAGATTCCATTGAGCACATGGATTGACAATATGGACAGACTAGCTACATACAAACGAATTGCATGTCAACGCAAATTAAGAATGGATAAATATGAAGAAATCTGGAAGGAATACTTAAGCGATAAGGCGGACAGTGGTGGGAAGTAGGGGGAGGAGAGGTGGGGAAATATTGTTAAAAAGGTGTAGTTATAGGTATATCAGTACTCAAATCTGAATTGTTAAATTGTGTTGTTAGTGTTATTGTGGTTTTTGTTGTATGTGTTTTTTGTGGTTGTTGTTTGTATTGAAAAAAATGATTAAATAAATTTAAAAAACAGCTAAAAAAATAAGGAAAGACATGCCACCACCACCAGCATCATCATATCACCACCTGGTTTTTGCCTGGTGCCTAAAGATATGGAATGAAGGCACCAGACAAGACTCCCTGAAGAGAGCATTCCAGAAACAGGGAGCCACAGCAGAAAGGGCCCATTCTCATGTTGCCACCCTCCAGACATCTCGTGGAGGAGGCACACAAAGAAGGGCCTCAGAAGATATCTCAGAGTCCAGGTAGGTTCATATGGAGAGAGGCGGTCCTTGAGCTACAGAAGTCCTGAGCCATTTAAGGCTTTCTATGTCAAAAGCAGCACTTTGAATTGGGCCCAGAAACTATTTGGTAGTTTATATGATCACTTACCGATGGCCCTTTTGTACCTGGGGAACCATCCGTACCGGGGGAGCCCTAAATGGAGAGTAAGATATATCATCGTTAGCAACAAGCTTCAGCATTCATTCACGCCTTCTTTGAAAAACAGGCAGCAAGAGGAAAATGTGCAGATGTTACGTAGCTTAAACAATGGAAATTTCAGTATTTCTCAGAATGAACACACCTCTGCAGCTGTAAATAAAATCAAAGGCAGTCAAAATTGATCTAATACTATTTGCTGATGCCAATTAAAAATATTTAATATCTTTTTCATATCCAAATTCATTTAATTTGCTCATTTAATTATCTACTTTAAATATACACTCTTATGAATCTGCAGGTTATTACAATAATCCTGCCAATGTTTTTATCTGTTTGCAATTTATCTGTAAATATTCAACAAACCATTTCCATTCTTTTATATAAAAAAAAGTCTGTTATCTCGATTTCTTATTCTTCTGTTAAGTTTTGCCATTTCTGCATATTTCATAAGCTTTTGTATCCATTCTTCCTTTACTGGGACTCCCCCTTCTTTCTATTACAGATTATTAATTCTCTAGTGACCCATTTACTATGCTAGGGGGTCACCAACTTGGCTCCTGCAGATGCACATCTGCCTGTGGAGGACTTGCCCCACCACTGTGCCACTGAAATTAGACTGGAGAGAAGTGTTCTACTGCAAGCAATCTAACAGGTTGTGGGCTTTGAATGGTGCCCATGATAGCTTCTCCTCTTTGCAAATGTGTTCATGGGCCGAGAAAGGTTGGCAACCCCTGAACTATGCATTCAATTATACATCAGGGAAACTGTGGCCTGGCTGTCGCTGTGGAAGAGTGTCTCAAATTGTAGCTCACATGCCTGAATATACTTCCACATGGATGCACACATACAAATCCCTTTACATCAAAACCAAGATGTCAAAAAGAAAGGTTCTAAAATAGGAACATTCAGTGTGAGCTGCCACTTGCAATCCTGTAGTAGCAGAGATCAGACCGCCTCAACAAAAAGTAGGACTCATGAAACGCTCAGGTATTGAAAAGTCTGATGAACTTACAGGAAGACCAAATGTTCCTGCAGGACCTGGCAGACCTGTTTCACCTCTTTGTCCCTGAGGACCTTCTGGACCACGTGCACCTGTTGGACCAGCTTCACCCTGAAAAAAAGGTGGGGGAGAAATGCATTGTTTCTGAATATTAACCACCACCATTAAGAGAAAGATGCTGGCAACGATTGACAGCTCTGGGATTAAACTGCAAAGAGAATATCACTGTAGCAGTGCAGCAGTCTGGTCTGCTCAAACCTGCATCTGGTTGAAGTTCGTGTGGTGGGACACAGCCATGAAACCACTCTCCTGAAACTGGTGTGGTTAGGGTAAAGGGGACCCCTGACCGTTAGGTCAAGTCGTGGCCGACTCTGGGGTTGCGACGCTCACCTCGCTTTATTGGCCGAGGGAGCCGGCATACAGCTTCCTGGTCATGCGGCCTGCATGACTAAGCCGCTTCTGACGAACCAGAGCAGCGCATGGAAATGCCGTTTACCTTCCTGCCAGAGCGGTACCTATTTATCTACTTGCACTTTGACGTGCTTTCCAACTGCTAGGTTGGCAGGAGCAGGAACCAAGCAACGGGAGCTCACCCCGTCACGGGGATTTGAACCACCAACCTTCTGATTGGCAAGTCCTAGGCTCTGTGGTTTAACCCACAGCACCACCTGCGTCCTGCCAGATGGGGATGGGGCAGGGCAGGGCAGCAGTGAGTTCGAGGCCACAGGGACACACCCATGGAGCCAATTCCTTTTTAAAAAATCCAGTTTCCCCAACTTCCAATTTTCCATGTATAAGGAAGTGAACACTTCCAAATAAAGATGCTGCAGAATCCATGTGATAGTTGCACTACTAGTGGCCGATCACGTTCATAAAAATAATCTTCAAATCATGTTAAACGCTATAAACTTGCAGAAGACACATTGCATATGTTTGGTGTATCCCTTAATGCAATGTGAGATCATTCCATCGAAAGTGAGAATCTTAGCCAACACTTCTTTAAACAAACAAACAAAAAAAACCCAAAACCACATACTTGCTGCCTTTCGCCAAGTTCCTTCCCATGCCGACATTGTTTCGGTCTGTCCCTATTCCTTGCTTCCGCCCATCCATTAAAAGGATTGTTACTTAATCCCTTAAATTAGTGCATTGACTAATGATTGTTTAGCGAGAACTGCCAACTGTAAATACAGCGCAAAACATCTGCTAGGCTGATTAGTCCTTGCACTGTTCTCTCCAAGGACATGGCTACCAGATGTTTGCGGTGATGAGATTTTAAGAACTTCGGGACAGAGAAAAAGTTCAGCAGCTCAGCCTCCACCACTCCGCAGAGCAACATCAGCAATGCTTTCTCTTTTGTGCGCACACAGTAAGGAAGAGGGGAAAGCACAGAAGGGTGCTAGGAAAGCAAAGAACTTTCTTCCCACTAAGAAGCCTTTACGGTACAAGTAAGTATCTGTTAATCCCAGCTGGGGAAGGTGACCAACCCTATTAGCACTGCCGGGTTTCACATTCCAGGACATGGGTGGCCAGGTGGAAAAAGAGGACAGGGCTTCTGAACCTTTAATAGTTCTGTAGAATAGGGAATTTGGGCAGGCAGAGCTCATGATGTCTTGATCAATCAAGGGTTGGCTCCACTGGTGCTTTTGCAACACACTAACCTCACTGCCGGGACGCGGGTGGCGCTGTGGGTTAAACCACAGAGCCTAGGACCTGCCGATCAGAAGGTCGGCGGTTGAAATCGCCGCGACAGGGTGAGCTCCCGTTGCTCAGGCCCTGCTCCTGCCAACCTAGCAGTTCGAAAGCACATCAAAGTGCAAGTAGATAAACAGGTACCACTCTTTGGAATTCGCCATAGAAAGGAGAATTTCCCTTAAGTTCTCCTCTTGTGGTCAAGTGCTCAGGTTGGGGCGATAAAAACAGTGGCCCCATTTCTAGGCCCCATCTAGTCTGCACAACACACATGCATACACCCACACATATAATGTGTTTCTTTAAGGGGAAACAGACGCTGAAATGAAAAGAAAATTCAGAGCAACAAGTGCAAATGATGAAGGGTAAGACCCGACACAGACTAATTCAGTATATTTACATGCTTTTCCCAGTTAAAACTATTCAGAACATACAGTCCCTTGGGAAAGTGCCCCCCCCCAAATACCCTTTGAAATAAAAATACAGTGGTAGGTACTTTTCCCAGGACTCTTCCTCAAAATACTTGCTTGTGCCTTTAGGCTATAAAGAACGCCAACTTTCCTATAAACCCAACATTCTTAAATACAACGTTTAAAAGCATGCTAGAAAAATAACCGTGAGAAAACTATAGCCTGCCAGTGAGGCCAAATAAAAAAATGAAATAATAAAAGAAAGAAACTAGATCCAGCATTATTAAAAACTAATACTATCCTAGTGTTGAAGATAGGGGTGTGTTTTCACTATTATAATTCTTTCATCTAAATGGACCTCTCCTGTAGGTTTTTTTTTTAAAAAAAAAAAAAGTTGAGCATGGGAGAAGATGAGCTAACACCAACTTTGCATGAGAACAGGGCTGCTTTATGACACCATATAAATGAGGAAAACCTGGCTGTTTAGCTTTTTCTGCAGTTCATTATTCTGTGGCACAGGAAGAGCCCCAGGTGCATTGCCAACTCCTGTTAAAATGAATTGCACTTCCAGCTGTTTCGGTTTCCTAAGGGATGCAGCAACCAGATCTATCCAGCTAAATAACACCACACTCAAAACCTTAAAAAGGGGGGGGGGACACACAATGCATATAGAAGCTTCGCTCAACAGCACACTTAAATCTCTTCTGTGACTTCGTTTCTTAATATTATTGTCGGATATGTTCATATGTATCACTTCAAACAGCCTGTGCCCATATTAACTTTGGCAGTAAAGCGGTCTTTGCTGTTCACACAGTTGCTTCAGCAAGGAGTTAATAAATGCAGGTTCTCTTTGTGTCCAGGCTAAGAAGGAAAGAGAGGAGCTGATCCTTATTCCCATACATAGGCCTGGTTCACAACACCACTTTAAGCTAAACCATGGCTTAGTGCTGGAGACTCCCAGAGAGGACATTGCAGCTGCTCCTCCCTGGCCATCCTGCTGCAAAGCTGTGCATGGTTTGACCTAGCCATGGTTTGACTTAGCATGTCATCCAAACCCAGGTTCACGGTGCAGCTCTCCCAAACTACAAGCCATTAGCCTTAGGACACACCTGGCCATAATTCATGGTTACTTTGGAGAAAGCTAAACCACGAGCTCGTGTTTGGATGGCACACTAAGACCAGGATCTAGCGACAAATGATGGATGAACTGATTGTTTCTACACCAAATAATCAAAGCATGGCATGGTTGATTTTGAATCATTGGGGGTTTACTCCTGAGTAAACTTTCTTAGAATTGGGGTGCCAGGGATATTTTATCTCCTTGTTCTGAAACAAAAATATGCATATTAGAAGATGCAGTACAGAAAAAGTGGAGAGATATTTCCCTAACAGAATCGAACCAAAACATGACTTACCTTCCTGCCAGGAATGCCTGGAAAACCTGGTGAACCAGCAATACCAAGGGGACCCTACAACAAGGAGATAGTAAACATAATTGAGCACATGTTCTCCTTATCATCTCTACCAGACAACATGATGGTGGGGAAAAACATACTTGGCATTTAAAAGTCAGCTTAAAGTGGTAACTTGCACCAAAATGATTAGCTAACCATGTGTACTGCCTTTTCTTCTGGGAAAGGCTGGTTTTCCAATGATTGTGCATATTTTCCCAGTGAATTTACAATGTGATTGAACATGGCTGCTTGATCAACATGCAGCTTCCAACCCAAGCTCCACGAGGACATCTGCCCAATGTCAATAAATGTTCTTCACAAGGAGCGAGCAATCCATGATAGATCTCTTAGGGCAGCAAACTACAACCAAGATATTTGAAAGTACTTTGTTGTTGTTTAGTCATTAGTCGTGTCCAACTCTTTGTGACCCCATGGACCAAAGCATGCCAGGCACTTCTGTCTTCCACTGCCTCTCGCAGTTTGGTCAAACTCATGCTGGTAGCTTCGAGAACGCTATCCAACCATCTCATTTTCTGTCATCCCCTTCTCCTTGTGCCCTCCATCTTTCCCAACATCAGGGTCTTTTCCAGGGAGTCTTCTCTTCTCATTAGGTGGCCAAAGTATTGGAGCCTTAGCTTCAGGATCTGTCCTTCCAGTGAGCACTCAGGGCTGATTTCCTTCAGAATGGAGAGGTTTGATCTTCTTGCAGTCCATGGGACTCTCAAGAGTCTCCTCCAGCACCATAATTCAAAAGCATCAATTCTTCGGCAATCAGCCTTCTTTATGGTCCAGCTTTCACTTCCATACATCACTACTGGGGAAACCATAGCTTTTAATATACGGACCTTTGTTGGCAAGGTGATGTCTCTACACTGAAAGTACTAGGCGAGTCCTTTTCAGAATTCAGTTCAATGAATATTCACTTTCTGTGGAGAAAATGAATTATGAATGGGAGACATATTGACATTAAATATGTCTACGCCAGGCAAAATATAAAAATCTAAATAGGGCAACACCTTTATTAACAGCAAACAAAAAATTTCAATGAAGTGAGGAAGTTTTTTTAGTCATCAGAGCTCTCCATTGAGTTGGATGCCAACGAAACAAAATGTGAGTGAGTGTGTGGAGGGAATGTTACAGCCATTTTTTGCAGCTGGTGTCCGATTGGAATTAGGCCCTCAGCTGCTATGCATGCAGCATTAGTAAACCAGGGATCTTTGGCCTAAGCAGCTGCTGCCTTGGGTGTGTTGACACTGTATATGTAATGGATGAGAGCCCACACTCCTTGTATAGACACCAGCAGCCTGGGACACTGTGTGAGTCATTTTTTCTTACACCTTTGCCATCATGTTCTAACAGAGTCTTATTGTCGTAGCTTCACATGTTGAGAAAATTAAGCACAGGTCAGTCCTGGGATTGGTATTCGATCTGTCAAATCTTCAAAGCTGAAAGCTTGTTCCATAAATATGCAATCCGATATTGGGAGAATCTGGTTTACTGTGATCCAGAAATACTTGGCTGAAACGAGCATTGCGGGCTGAGCCATGGTGAATTTTGCAACAGATAAATGTTAGTATAAAACTCAAAAGAAAATGATAAAATGCTCAGCTTTGTTGGGAAGGTGAGCCAAGTTTCATGTTCAAGGTCTATAAGGCACATGGAATCATTCCATCAAAATAAAACAACAGCAAAAAGCATGATGTTCTGCAGAATGAACCATCATGGATCAAATGTCATAGGACTTCACATCTCCAAAGTTTAGAATTAAATCCATTTTCATATTCATCAGCAGTATCAAGCGTCACCCCTGCATGTGTGAACTGCTCTCCAGCACTCCTAATTTTAGTACAGTCCACCCAGAAAGTAATATACTGAGACAATAGCAGTGTCTATGGTTGCTATTCTTGCAGAAAAGTTATTTTCCATCCTCTTAGGGAGACTTGGATATTTCTCTGTCATGTTCTTCCACAGAATTAACCAATATTTTCTGGCTTGATATATAGAGGAAAAACTTCTAAGGGCTTTTGTAGTGCTTTTTGTTTCTTTGGCTATGCTGAAGAGATAGATTGTCTAGACAAGCTCTGGGTAGCAGCACACAGCAGCCATAAACATTTACCACCACTTCAAAATGTTCACTGCTCCCCAGTGATTTCCTTTCCTTTCCTTTTTGCTGGCTTGGCACCTTCTGGAAGAACAAGAGGCACTCACACACTGTAAAATAATGCCTTGTTATAAAGGATGCTTCTCCTGGCAATCTCAGTAAGAAGTATGATTTGTTCCAGAAATTAATTCATGATGAGAGCATCATTTGCCATGAAGCCTTGTACTGAATTTTCTTAAAGCATCACTACAACAGCTCAACATTCATATAGATAAACAGTGAACCCAGTTCTCCAAATGTCAGCCCTTACATACAGATGAGGAAGACATCAGCAGGGTTGGGGGGAGCCCAAGGTTTGTGGAAGCACAAAAATAAACACCGAAGAGAGAAAACCCTGAAACAACCCAATGGAAACTGAGCAGGTTCAGTAGCCGCAAAAGGCTGGCTAAAATATAACATGTACTTGTCAAAACTCAGACTGTGTATACACTATGCCTTTAAAGCACAACCACACATACACACCGCAAAGGATTCTGGGCACTGTAGTTTGTTAAGGGTTGCTGGGAAATGTAACTCTGTGAGAGGTAAACTACAGGGCCCAGAATTCTTTGGGGGAGGGGCAGTACTTCAAATGTGCTTTAAAAGTACAGCAGCACTCCCAGTTATCTGCTGCAACACTATTATCAGAATTGGATCTAGCCATTTTCGACTGGAAACAAATTGGACAGACCATCTTGAATCTATGCGTTGACAAGAAGGCCGCTCCGCTTGCCAGCAGGGAGGTGTTGCATACTGGCCACAGGCTCTATCCAAGCACAGCAGGGGCATAGAAATGCCCCCGCACCATGACCCCATCAGGGACCCTGGGGGAGCTCTCAGTTGATATACATCAACAGGGCTGCCCCTACTGGTGGTTGACCCTTACTGGACTTCCTGCATGGTGGGCAGGAGTCAGATATAGTCAATTCAATTCCATTGCCTAAGCCAATACCACTCACATTCTGTAACCAATAAAGTCGTGGGCTTAATTCACCCATTAACCTAAAATACTGTGCCCATGTGTTTTATTATTCAACAAATGGGGGAGCTTGGGGCCTTGACATGCAATAATTGCTTGCCACTTCTATGATGAGCCCTTTGTTAAACTACGGGTAGGCTCCATTTTTAGCAAATCAGATTGTATTAGAATGAATGATAAATATTTTTTGGTCTTCTATCTGGAAACTGAATCAGAATCATGGACCTTAACCCCTGGTGATCAAACCTGGTAGCAAGTGGGGCACAAGCCAAGCACCAAGTAAAGATAATGTCCTTCTACTGAACAAGAAAGCACATGTGGTCATGTGCCCTGATGTGGCATTGCCTGATAAGAAGCAGGCAGGAGAACAGTTCTGGAGAGGCAGGGGCAAGTGCAGGTCTCCCTGACCCTACATCATTCCCCATCCTATGGGCCTTTAGACTCATGTCAAGGCACATCAAAAAACAGCTGCTGTCTGTAACGCTCAGGCCTTAGCTGGAAGCTTATTTTCCAGAACACATTGTGAAATAGGTTGACAGTGAACAGTGGTGTGATCCAAATGAGTCATGTTCTTTTCTCGTTTGAATGAAATGGGACCAGATTGAAAACAACTTGGGTGGAGTGGGGGGCAAAGAAAGATGGACAAGAGTTGCTGCTTACCATTGGCCCCGGCTTCCCTGGCATGCCATGAGAACCACGAGCCCCCTAAGTAGAAAACAAAAACAAGAAAAATGAAGGTTAGGAAAGCTTGGGAGAAACCTAAGAGGAATATGATGGTGGCTCAAAGACAAAGGCCATAACAGCAGGTATAGGGCAATAGGAGGAAATAAAAGTGGGGGCAATTCCAATATAACCTTCTCTCTCTCTCTCTCTCTCTCTCTCTCTCTCTCTCTGTCACACACACACACACACACACACACACACACACACCACTTTATTTTTTTCACTTATGGGAGTCCACTATTCAGCCAAACCAATATATTGTGGTCACCACCAGGACTATAGGTGCCAACTCTATGGGACAGGGCTGACCCCCCCCCCCACACACACACACCTTGAGGAGCTGGGACTCATCGGACCTCACTGAAGAGCACCCCGTTGGGATCTGTTGGGGTTATTCCATTACAAATAACTACTTACTGGAACTCCCTGTGGTCCAATTCGTCCTCGTTCTCCTGCCATTCCTCGAGGACCCTGCAACCAGCAAAAGAGGGAGTGAAAAAAACATTCTAGCGAGCCAAAGTTAAGCGGAGATCACCTTCTATTTACAACTTCACCGCAAACAGTGTGCAATCATGTTCTACAACAGTCGTCGCAGGTGAAACAACCTATGTGATATACTTTTTTTCTGGATCACGTGCTGTCTGTTTTATTCTATTTTATTACTTCATGTGTTTTATCTGCTTAAGGTTTTAAGGCACAACAACAGAAACAGCATTAAAATATTAAACAACAGAAAGCCATAAGAGTGATAAAGAGTACAGTATCTAGCAGGTAACATTACAGATCCATTCCTAGGCAGGGTATATTAGGTTTCCAAGGTCAGGCAAGACAATCCTGTTCACCTAGCTATAATAATGGGTTTATTAATGACTACAATAATGAAAACGAACCTCTAAGTTCAGGTAGACATACAAAAAGGGTTGTTGCATCCCTCCCCTGTTTAAGTAAGGAAGAGAATAATCACTCCCCAAAGATATTGAAGCCTACAATCCTAACCGCATTTTCCTTGGAGTAAGCCCCAGTGAATTCAATAGGATTTGCTTCTGAGTAGACGTGGTTAGGCTTGCAGCCTTCATGCCTAAGATCTGAAGTGGCTTTGATCTGAAATGGTATTCTGCTAAGATTTTCCACACCTTATTGTCCTACCCTCTGACTGCTAGAGGTTTTCTTCACCTCCACCTGGTAGCCACTTTATCAGGCTGAAAGTGATAATATTTACTCACTAAGATAACTTCCCTTTCTTTTGGCTTCAGGCATCATGGCTAGAAATATCAGTCTGGGTGTGCTTACATGCTTGAATAAGAGTTACTGGTATGAGCAAGTTTTGCTGAGTAATGTAAATTGTCAGGCTTCAGGGAATCAGCTTCCTCCCCCCCCCCCCCCCGTGGCAACAGATAAGCAGAACTAAAGAAAAGGAGTCTTCTTACCAGTTAGAAACTTTAATAATCACAGCGAGAGAACAAAGAACCCATCTCCTAAAATGGCGGTGCTCCCAATTAAGGTTCCCACTCCCTTACGTCCCTATTAATCTATGTCACTCCTGTGTCTTGTAATCTGAGCTTGTACTCTCTGTGCTTTGTGTGCTTTCTTTTCTGCCACTTTCTGAGCTCTTCTTGACCTTGGGGAGAGCAGAGGAATGCTTTCCAGAGACAGTGAATCTGTTAACTCTCTCTCCCCCAGTGTTTCTTCTCCTAGCTGTTCTCCATCCAGTATTTCCCAGCTTCTGTCTTCTGAACTATGTCCCTCTGCAAACCACTGTTCCAGATCTATACTGTCCTCCTGCTCCTGGGGAAGATTCAGGATCCAGATCAGGAGCAGGGGGAGGCTCCCACCATTTCTCCTCAGTGCAGCCCTCCTCAACATGGTCCCTGACATAAATACAGTTGGGGAAACTCTGGTCCTCCAGATGTTACTGTGATGCTAAGTGCACAACAGAGAATGATAATAGCTCTGAATTTTTATCCATGGAAGGGAATGGGACAAGGAGACCCAGTCCCACCCAACCTATCCCCAGTGTGTTCAGCTGACACACAATTCTCCCCACAATTGAGGACATTAAGACATCACTCCTAAACATATTTACTAAAGGGAGAGAGAGATTGAACTCATTTTAGTAAACATGCATAAGAACTGCAGAGTCAAACAACATTAGAGAAGATTGATCAAAGTAATTAACGTTATTTCTTCAGCACATGGACCGGATCCATGCTTGCCACAATATTGCAACAGTAAAGCATTCAGGGTGGCAGGAGAAACAGAAACCATAAATAATACAAATGGCACTCACCATAGGGCCTGGTGGACCCATCTGACCCGATGGACCAAGTTCCCCCTATAAATTCACAGAAAACACATATGCAAAAGTTGGGAATATTTAAATTGCCTCGGATAATAACCTCATCATACCATTTTGTACTATGTTATGCATAAATGCAGCACTGTTACTTATGGGTAGACCTTGGTTTATATACTACCAGAAGCATACTCATCTTTAAACACCCAGAATCATAATTTTGCTTCTCTGAAGCATGCATTTGCTTTGTCCCTTAAACCTCTACTGTTGAGAGGAAAACCACTGTCCCATGCAGCTGTCCCCCTAACAACGGGAACAAATGAAGAAAGCAATTTGCATTCCAAGTACCATAAAGCTACAAAAGTGGATTCTGCAACAGATGGGTCCAAATGAGGCATTTAGTTTCAGAATCCCTGGGCTGGAAGCCTTTTTTGGAGATTTGGGCCAGATCTACCCACTGGAAGATGCTAAAGAAAACCTCCCTCATGAGTCGAGGAGAGTCTTCTGGTACTGATAAAGAAGTAATGGGTAACTCATTACATCAGAGAACTATAACTTACACTATATTTTGCTTTGTTTTTCTTCAGGTGTGTAATTTCAAGGGGAAACGGTAAACCAACGATTAAGGATGGCCTACACTTCACAATCGCCAGAGGAAAGCCACTTGATGCCACTCCATTTGGGCCCCATGAAACATAGGTAGAGCAGTTTATACTCTGAATTGCCCCCCAATAGCTGAAGAGCTTCAGAACTACGGCCAGCTCTGTTTGTAGGTGGCATGGAAATGTGTCACAGGGTGGAGCAATTCACACAGCTGCTCTATGCATTATGGTGCTGAGGTAAGGGAACCATTGCAAGAAGCTTCCGCTGCCACCAAATGCAACCTGGCTTCCTCTAATGAGGCTCATTAATCAAAATCCTGCCCCTAGTTATCCTATGCATGAGATTTGATCATTTCAAATTCCTGACAACAGAATCAAGCCATTTCCCTGTAAAACCAAAAATAAGCCATTACCTTAGATCCAGTGGCTCCCATTTCACCCTTCGGGCCTTCGAGTCCTTTATGTCCCTATGACATATATACAAGAATATTTAATTTTTAATACTCAAAGAAGAATAGTTCATCACACTCGCACACACATTATGTGCCTGGTTGACCACAGGGCAGGGAGACACAGGAGGCATGGAACGCCGTTAGCTTTATTCAACAGAAAATAACAACACGGTAGAGTCCTCTGGTTTGCCTTAATCCAGCTGAGACATTGCTGAAACTGACCACCAGCTCTGCCCTTCTCCCTACAGCCTTTTACTCTGGATTCCTCCTAAGCAGACAAAGGCTACGGTGATGGGATGGGCTTCTGCTTTGGGCCTGTCTGGTCCATTGCTCAGCCATGTGCAGCACTCTCCTTGAGCAGAGTGTCAGATGGGGAGAAGGGCCAGCAGGACTGGGACTGTCCTGCTGTTGGGTAGCAAAGGCAACTATCCTGGAAGGGCCTACTTCTTCTGAACCCCCCCCCCCTTGATCTCTCAAACCCCTTGCTTCTAGAACCTCCCAGCTCGTCCCTGCTCTTCAGTGTCCCACCACCAGGATCGGGGATCGAAGTCGTCATCTTCTGTCTTCTCCCTGGCAGGCTCTTGGGTGGGCTGCTCCCACCACTCTTCCTCTTCCAGCCAGTCCCTGATACTAAAATTGACCAGGAAAGCAGACGTGGTCACACTTACCCTATGGCCCTTTAAACCTGGAAGGCCAGGAGCACCAGGAAAACCGCGAGCACCCTGAAACAAAGAGAAACAACTCATAGTTACATAGGTGGTGTATATACTGTGGGAATGTTCAGGGATGCAGGAGAGGATATATTGTGTGATTATATCCTTATCCAACTTGTGTTAACAAGTTCCCAATATCAGCAGAGTAAAACATTCCCCTTTATTTTAAGTTTGCAACGGCAGCGTGTGCTCAGGTTCGCTAGAACCTCTATAATAATTACTCTGGTAATTTCCTCTTTGTTCCCTCTTAAAATAGAAGACACAACACAGTCCTTTACAAAAGTATAAAAAGAGTTTACTCACATTCTGTTCACAATCAGATCCCAGAAGGCAGACAGCTTAATAAAGTAATATACATTTGGATTCTATCTTATAAGAAGATAGTCCCTTTCTCCTCTCTTGGCTGGGAGCCAAGAGGGCATCTTTCACTCAGGAGAGATGTTGCTTGTTCGAAGATGAAGATGGCAGAGAGAGATGGCTGCCCCTGCCCTGTGCTTTTATCATTACCTGCACAGGTGAGGCCACACCCACCTCTAGTCACATGTGGAGGAAGTCTGTCCCAGCCCAGAGGGAAACAGGAAGTTTACCTGCTGGCTGGACAAACATCCCTCCCCATGTCTAAACATGTACACTCTAGGAATGTTGTAATTGACTGCTCCTGTGTTTCACATCCCACATATACTAAGTCAGACCATTGGTCCATGTAGCTCAGTATTGTTTGCTCTGATTGGTTAGCAGCTCGCTAGGGTTTCTTGACAGCAGTTTTGCCCAGCGCTACTTAGGACCATTCTACATGCAAAGGATGTGTTCCACCATGGAGATTTGGCCCAAAAGATGTATCCCATTTATCCTCACAATGAATATGTGAGGTGGGTTAGGTTGAGAGACAGTGGGTGGGCTTAGCGGGGATTTGAACCCTGGCCTCCTAGGCAATAGTCTACACATCTACGTTCAGACAACATGCAAGCCTGATGTAGGGAAGGGGTGAGCAGACTTCAGGCTCTTCCGAGAACTACTGGGCTTTTCAGCAAAACCCACCAACCATCACCAGATGCAAAAGACATAGGAATTAGAATTCAAGAACAGAGTGCCTCTGAGCATACAGTGAGCCTAGGTGTTTGTTTTCAGTAGCAAAACTAAGCTGAACTCACAGTCCTTTGACACAAAAGCGCACCTGGTTAGCTCTCTTCGCTTTAGCAGCCTAATTTAGGTGAGGGAAGTCATTTTGTGGTTGTTAAACAATTGGGCGTCATGAAACCTTTGCCAATCTACTGCAAATCAATAGTTTTGGCATCCTCCTCCTTCCTACTGAATTGTAAGAAAATGAGGCCATGGAGATTCAGGCAGGGCCACCCCCTGAACTAGTTGGAAGGAATAAGACTGATAGGTGGGGGCTTTTTGAGGGCAAACCAAGGTTACTGGGGCTGTGTCCTATTTGCTCTAGCTGCCGCTGGGGTACAGAGTCCTTTTACATGCATGGAAGCAAAACAGCTAGAATGCTTACTGAATTATTTTACACAAGAGAGGTAGACTTTTCATTACCAAAATGAAAGAGAGATATGACTATTCTTTAATTAAACAAATCTAGTGGGAAATCATTTTGAGGACTACAGGCCCAAAAGCAATTTTTTTCTTTTACATGACAGCTGTTAAACCTCTGTCCTGAGTCAGCTAATTTGCACCAAAAAAGACACCACTGAAGAAGCGAAGATGCCCCTCCATGCTTCTTCCATCTAGCTTCTTGTGTCATCTACTGAACAATTTTTTTAATTATTCATTAAATGATCACAGATCTAAAAATGCATTTCTTTTGATATGCTTTTACTGATAATAAACATATGGTTGTTGTTTCCTTTATTTATGGTTTTATGGCATATCTTCATTTATTTAAATGAACTTCTATATTACGATGTAGCTCAACAGCGCCATCTAGAGTGTGTGGAATTTCACACCCTCACAGTGAATCCTGAATAGATGGTCATCCACTGTTTTATTCTTGAACACACATCAAGTTAAGCTTTTTTCCACAAAGGCTGGCTTTAGACATTCAAGTGCAATGTTGTTAAGAAGGTAGACCTACTCTCTAAGTTGATTTCTGATTGATATCAGAGACATTGTGTGTGTGTGTGTAAATATATACCGTATTTTTTGCTCTATAAGACTCACTTTTTTCCTCCTAAAAAGTAAGGGGAAATGTGTGTGTGCATCTTATGGAGCGAATGCAGGCTGCGCAGCTATCCCAGAAGCCAGAATAGCACTGCACAGCGATCCCTCTTGCTGTTCTGGCTTCTGAGATTCAGAATATTTTTTTTCTTGTTTTCCTCCTCCAAAAACTAGGTGCGTCTTGTGGTCTGGTGCGTCTTATAGAGCAAAAAATACAGTATATCTGGTTGAGTGTTGATTTAGGAAGGCTTAGTATACAATTGCCAGCAAGGCTTTTCATATATAATTTCCATGGTAACTCAAAAATATGTTTGGAATCATCAGTGTTTCCCATAATGTAACGTGGTGTGTAGGGTTTTGCTAAGCTTATATGTCAAGCAAAACAAAACATAGTGTAAGTCTACTAGGAGTCTACTATATCCTGGGAGTTTAGGCACCAGGACTTTATATGAATAAATGCTCATGAACATACTGGAGATCCTGGGAATCCAACTTCTCCAGGTTGTCCTGATCTGCCAGCTTCACCCTAAGAAGAGCAAACAGATAAAAAAAATGTTCAGATTTATTTTGCAATCCATCAGTAACGTTCACACATACAAATCATCTATATATGCGAACAAGGGAGTTTATATACAGTGGTGCCTTGCAAGACGAAATTAATCCGTTCCGTGAGGCTCTTCGTATAGCGGTTTTTTCGTCTTGCGAGGCAAGCCCATTGACAGCTTAGCGGATTAGCACTATTAGCGGTTTAGCGGCTTTTAGTGGATCAGCTGATAAGCGGCTTAGCAGCTTAGGAAAAGGGGGGGAAGGGGGGAAAACCCACAGGAACTCGCAAGACATTTCGTCTTGTGAAGCAAGCCCATAGGGAAATTCGTTTTGCGAAGCGCCTCCAAAATGGAAAACCCTTTCGTCTAGCGGGTTTTCCGTCTTGCGAGGTGTTCGTCTTGCGGGGCACCACTGTAATTCAATGTGACATTGTTAAATATCTATATCTGAATATTTCTTCCTTTTTTCCCCCAAAACATTTTTCAAGTTTTCTTTTTTGCTGACCAATATATGCATGTCAGCTTAACGTAACACAACTTTTTGGGTGACAAGATAAACAGAAGACACATAACAATCACCTCATTAGCACTTTCTTATGCCACTCAAGGGGCCTAAAGAAATATTAGTAGTGAACTGATTAGCAGTCATGAAGTGGATTTGGTTTGGTTTTTTAAACCAACAACAGGTGCTGAGGAGGTAGGGATTGTCATTAGCCTTCCCTCCCCGGCCTGGGTTAAAAACACCTTTCTCTGCACTATGATTAGCATTTCAAGGGGAAAACTCTCATTGACCTGTTTAAACTGAGCACTTCTACAGTCCTTTCAGTCTGTCATGCTGCAAACGGAAGGTGTCTCTCAAGTTTCTGCTTGCAGCTAGATAGAAACCTTTATTACAGGTGTGGCGAACCTCCCATGTGCAGGTCAGTCTTAGTCTGCCAAGGGGATCCAGTTTTGGCTGTAATGCCATTTTGCCCAAACCACACCTACCTGCCAATCAGTTGGAGCAGGGGGACAGAAAGAAAGAATCCTGGGTTTTTTGCACACATTGGCTGCAAGAGCGAGTTCTTCCTTGAGCATGCAAAATACAGGCTTCTTTCTCTTCCTTCACCCAACTTTTGGGAAGGGCAGATTTCGGGCACTGCAAGCCGTGTGGTCGCACTGGGCATGCAATCAAGGAGGGTGGCATCTTAGAGCCCATTAAGTACTTGTTCAGCTTCAGGAAGGAGGCATGAGGACTCTGGCAGGATCCTAGTATCCTCCTGAGAGCCAGTGTGGTGTAGTGGTTAACAGCAGTGGACTTGTAATCTGGTGAACCGGGTTCGCGTCTCCGCTCCTCCACATGGAGCTGCTGGGTGACCTTGGGCCAGTCACACTTCTCTGAAGTCTCTCAGCCCCACTCACCTCACAGAGTGTTTGTTGTGGGGGAGGAAGGGAAAAGAGAGTGTTAGCCACTTTGAGACTTCTTTGGGTAGTGATAAAGCGGGATATCAAATCCAAACACTTTTTTTCTTCTTCTTCCTGCCTCCTTCCCAAAGCTGGGCAAATGCTTACCGGGCTTTGGGAAGGAGGAGGAAGGGCTCTAGGGCCCTGCCAGAGCCTCACGCCTCCTTCCCAAAGCCCAGCTTAAGCCAGCACTGCAAATGGCCTTGCACAGGGCAGCATATTACCAAGGACCACCCCTGGGGTGGAGAGAAGGGAGGAAATGGCAGCCCTGTGCTTGGTGCTTCCCGAATCATTGAGCATAAGGTTGGCACCACCCTTTGCACCAGTTCCTAAGTGCCCAGCAGCCAGCTGGCTGTAAGGTGCTTGAGGACCCAGTGTGAGTGGGGCAATCCACCTGCCAATCATGTGGTGTCATAATTATGTCATATGATTGAGAGGCGGATTGCCCCACTCACCTGCAGAATGGAACCAAATCTCTGTTGGAATCTATGTTCGGGGAGATTAATGCAAGCTGTTGCCCTATGTAATGGTGATGGTAAGGGATGGTTGGAAAATGCAATTAAAATGGTCTTGAAACTGAGTCTCCATAGCGGGCTGTAACAACAGTGACTCTGCACTCATACGCCCAGTTTTATCAACCCCATCTATTTATAGCAGCCCCTGAGCCATGCCTTCTACTGAGGAGGGTTTTCAAACTCTGGGGACCAGCAAGGGGGTGTCAGCAGGTAGGGGGCATCAGCACAAATTGGGAGCCATACATCGTGCAAGTGGAAGTGCTTTCTGCTAGCAAAAAGTCATCTATGATGATGTCCCCCTTTAATATAGGTAAAGGGACCCCTGACCATTAGGTCCAGTCGTGACCGACTCTGGGGTTGCGGCGCTCATCTCGCTTTATTGGCCGAGAGAGCAGGCGTACAGCTTCCGGGTCATGTGGCCAGCATGACTAAGCCACTTTTGGCAAACCAGAGCAGCACACGGAAACGCCATTTACCTTCCCGCCAGAGCGATACCTATTTATCTACTTGCACTTTGACATGCTTTCAAGCTGCTAGGTTGGCAGGAGCCTTTTAATATAACTGAGCATAAAACCACGTTTAGCATTCTGCGTATCAATATTGAAGGAATCCAGCTTACAATGAAAAATAAAAGATAAGTTTCTAGTCCATATGTATGCAAAGGTCACTTTGTAAATAGCAAGTGTTGCCCACAGGTTGATGATACAGTGGTACCTCAGTTTTCAAGCATCTTGGAAGCTGAACAATTCGGTTTTTGAATTCCAAAAACCCAGAAGTAATTGCTTCGGTTCTCAAACACTTTTCAGAAGTTGAATGGCTTCTGCTGAGGTTGTGGGTTTTTTTTCCAATTTTCTCCATTGAAATTGCAGGCTGCCCTTTGCACCTTGGTTTTCAAATGTTTCAGAAGTCAAATGGTCTTCCGGAACGGATTACATTCGAAAACCGAGGTACCACTGTACAAGTTTGGAGAAATTAAAAATGGCAAGTTTCAGATTTTCCTAGTCATCTACCAGTAATCTGTGTGCATGGAGGAATCACAAATTCCCTCTTCTGTAGCACCCATGCCACTCAAAAGCTGCTCTGTGGAGTTCCTCACTCTCTAAAGCCAGTTTTTGGGAGTACAGTAGATTACACATGATGTCATAATGCTGCCATTAGCATACCATTGGCAAATCTGAAAGGGGAGCATTTTGAAACTTACGTCTTCGCCTGGTTTCCCTGGAGGGCCTTCTGGACCACGAACACCAGCTGGTCCCTAGCAAGGCAAAAGATGCACTCTTAAATTAACAAATTAAACAATTCCGGGGGTGGGGTAGGGTGGCATGAGGAATAGATTGCTCCCTCATAAAATCAGAATAACTGGAAAACTTAAACAATAAGCAAAGCTTTACTGTCTTGAGAGGAAATGTTTCCCCAAATTTGGTTCACATAACCACCACATAAGTGGTGCCACCACCAGAACTTACAACACCTCATTTCATTGCAGCACACTTTTCTCTCCCTGCCCCCTTAAAATTTAGGTAGGTAGAAGCATCATTGAACTTACCATTGGCCCAGGATCTCCATGTTCACCTGGAGGGCCAGAGGGGCCTGGAGCACCCTAAAGCAGAGAAAATATACATTAGGAATTGGAAAAATCTATTAGACAAAGAAAGACATGGTGCGAAATATCTTGCATTGTCTATCAATCTATTTCCAACTCATATAAGTTTTTATAATGCTTATAAACAGAGATCGGGGTGATCAACTTCTTGACAGGTGACTGCTTGGAGAAGCTGTGGAACTCTCAGCTTCTTGAAGGGAGAGGTAGCAATATGAGCACAGCAGCAAATAACTGTACATGACAACAAGAATCGTTTCCAGTAATGATAAAACTAGCAGCCAATACTTTTATCATTATCCAAAAGATGTCACTGATAAAACTTGGGCAGTAATGGAGCAGGGATTAGGCAAAGCGGTTCTACTGAAGACATCCCTTTCCATTAACTTTGATTAAATTATTGGGGGCTGCAATGTCCCTAAAAGTCTTCTTGTTTACACAATAGCTGTCAAAGAACCACTGTTCTTTGACACAATATTGTTGACACAATAGCGGTCAAAGAATCGCTGTTCTTTATTAAAGGAGAAAGCCACAGTAAGTCTTGAGCTCACACATTCTCCCCTCAGGTTGGAAGCTTTCATTTCTTCTTTTTTTTAATTTAACTACAGCTTGATATTAAGTGCCTATATAGGGAAGTTTGAAATGTTCGATGTTCCATTGTGTTTCTAATACATTGTTGAGAGCTGCCCAGAGTGGCAGTCAGATTAGTGGCATATAAATAATAAAATGTTTGTTGTTGTTGTTTACAAACATGGACAAACAGTGGCTAATCTTAGCAAAGGTTTACCAAAACAAGCCAAATTCATAATATGTTAGGAAATTCCTTGCTTCAACTAACCATAGTTAACAGAAGTTAAGAGTTCAGATGCAATGCTAAGCAGCAGTTGAAAGAAAGAAAGAAAGAAAGAAAGAAAGAAAGAAAGAAAGAAAGAAAGAAAGAAAGAAAGAAAGAAATTCAATTTCCAGACAGTTCATTGGGAGTGGGAGATAACACATTCCTAAAGTTGACTGTAACACACTAATGCAAATGATAAACCATTGTCTATTATTTCCCCCAAATGCTACCAATTATACTTTTATTATCAAACCACTTACAGGTTGTCCCTGCAGACCTTGAGGCCCACGTGGACCGACGGGACCCTGTGGGAGAAAACAAACCTTTGTTAAACATATGGTCTTAAAAGAAAGGAATCAAATGCTTTACAGTATGACATGCAAAACATCCTGCTATATGTGCTCTGTGTCATAAAAGATAAACTGATAAACCTGGGCTTGATCTGTAGTACTAAAAGTGATAGCTTACATGACTGAATGTTCCTCAATACTAGGGTTGCCAGCCATCCTGTATAATAGTTTGTCCCGTATTTCCATTTTGCTAATTCATTATCTCTCTCTCTTTCTCATCCCCTCAAATACTTTGAAGTCAAAATTCGGGACACCATCTTGCCAGATGCCATCTTGCCTTTTTTATTTTTTTGTCATGAGAACATGGTTGCCATTGTGGTTGTCATGATCATGCACCATTTCACACCGTACTCCCCCCCCCCAAAAAAAATGTTTTATCACAAATGTGTGTTTGGGGGCACGGTGTAAAACCACAGCCCTGAAAAACTGCTTTTCCAGTGGGAAATTGCATCATGAAATTGCATGAGATCATGGTAACCAAAATGGCTGACGTGCTCTCACAATAAAAAATGGGATTTCCCAGTCACTTGAAGGATATGACCAGGGAGAAGAGTCAGTAGAAGAAGACTGGAAGAAATTTAAAGTCTATCTACAGAAACATTGTAAAATTAAGGAATGTTAGATGGATGCTGGAATGAAGCTATGTGGTTTTAGCAGTAATGTTATAAAGGATTAAGTAAAAATGGATTGTTAACAGGTCAGAATGTAAAGTTACAATATATTAAGATAAATTAGTAAGATAAAAACAAAGAAGGAAAGGATTTGCTGAAACAACTAATGAACTAGAATACAAAAAAGGGAGGTGCGAGGAGGTCAAGGAAACAAGCAAACGATAGATAAGATATGGAAAGATGGATTTGTTTTTGATTGTTTTTATTTTTTTGTATTTTGTATTTTCTGTTTTTCTTTTTCTTTCTTTTTTATTCTTGTAACTTTTTGAAACACCTATATATATATATATATATATATATATATATATATATATATATGGATATGCAGTTGCCTCCCCCCCGCCCGTCCCCATCCCCATCCCCGTCCTGTCCTTTATTTTCCCAAACCAAATGTGGCAACCCTACTCCAAACCAAAAAATCCCAGTATATGGAAAACTAGGGATGGACTGATCAGTCTTTTTCTGAGCCATGTAAGTTTTCACTTATGCTCCTTCATTAATCTGTTCAACATTATTTTCACATGAATCTGCAAATATGGTTGTTGTACAAAATATGCACTTTTTGTGCTGAAAGGCACATTTCCAGCCACAACCTAAAACATGCATTTTGAAACCATTTTGACCTAAAATAATGCATTTTATGCACATTTTAGTACTTTTCCTTAGCTGAAACATAGGGAGCTAGTTTATATTAAGTCAGATCACTAATCTATCTAGCTCTGTATGGACAACACTGATGGGCATCATTTTACCAGAGTTCCTAGTCCTACATAACACCAAGACCACATAGCACCAGTCGTGAAAGACCTACATTGGCTCCCAGTACATTTCTGAGCAAAATTCAAAGTGTTGGTGTTGACCTTAAAAGCCCTAAACGGCCTCGGTCCTGTATACCTGAAGGAGCATCTCCACCCCCATCGTTCTGCCCAGACATTGAGATCCAGCTCCAAGGGCCTTCTGGCGGTTCCCTCGCTACGAGAAGCCAAGCTACAGGGAACCAGGTAGTGCTGCCTTTCTATCAGATGTCAAAGAGAAACACCCTCCCATAGATGTCAAATATCTGATGTTTGGAAGACATCTGAAGACAGCCCTGTTTAGGGAAGTTTTTAATGACTGATGTTTTAATGTATTTTAGCAGCCATGAAATTAAAAGACGCCTGCTTCTTGGGAGAAAAGCAATGACAAACCTAGACAGCATCTTAAAAAGCAGAGACATCACCTTGCCAACAAAGGTCCGTATGGTTAAAGCTATGGTTTTCCCAGTAGTGATGTATGGAAGTGAGAGCTGGACCATAAAGAAGGCTGATCGCCAAATAATTGATGCTTTTGAATTATGGTGCTGGATGAGACTCTTGAGAGTCCCATGGACTGCAAGAAGATCAAACCTATCCATTCTGAAGGAAATCAGCCCTGAGTGCTCACTGGAAGGACAGATCGTGAAGCTGAGGCTCCAATACTTTGGCCACCTCATGAGAAGAGAAGACTCCCTGGAAAAGACCCTGATGTTGGGAAAGATGGAGGGCACAAGGAGAAGGGGACGACAGAGGACGAGATGGTTGGACAGTGTTCTTGAAGCTACCAGCATGAGTTTGACCAAACTGCGGGAGGCAGTGAAAGACAGGAGTGTCTGGTGTGCTCTGGTGCATGGGGTCACGAAGAGTCAGACACGACTTAATGACTAAACAACAACAATCTTTGTTGGAGACCACCCAGAGTGGCTGGGGAGGCCCAGCCAGATGGACGGGGTATAAATAATAATTTATTATTGATTATTATATTATTATACTTAGAGATGCAAGGGATAGAACATGGGACCTTTTGCATACAAAGCAAGTACTCTACCATTGAGCTATGGCCCTTCTCCAAATGGCTGAGAACTGCATTGCAAAATTCAGAAAAGTTCCAAAAACCACGAATAAGAGTGTTCTACTTCAAGAAGTAGAAATCAGATCAATTTGCTTTAAAATATGGACAAAACAAAATCCTCAAGCATCCCTATAAATAAGCATGTAAAAGAGAAATATGCTAACATAGCTTTCTTGGTGGTATTCTATTTTTCTTTTTTTATATAATATTTTTTATTAATTTTTGAGCATATTAATTGTCATACATACCACAAAATTTCACATCTTATACAATCTTTTTGGACTTCCATCAGCACCTCTGATGACCCCCCATTTTTATCATTTCTTCTGCATTTCTTAAATTCATATTGCCTTTAATTATCTTAACTAACATCTTCCTTTTTATCCAATTATGCAATAATTCAAATTATTCACCTCACAAAACTTCTTGCAAACCTACAAATGTAATCTGGTCATCACAATTACTTTTCAAATAGTCTGTAAATTTACACCAATCTTCTGTGAATCGGTATTCTAGTTTTCTATGTGGATTGATTTTGAAAGATTATATATTTATTGGTATAGAGGAACACTGCTGTATGTCACAAGTTACCACCTCAGTAAAAATGGTCAGAAATGTTACCTGTAAGTAACATATTGACAAATGGCATTAAGAAGAGAAAAAATAAGAGATTAGAGTGTTCAACCTATTTTTGAAATTATTTATAACAGATGTGATATAAAATGACAAAGATCTATCTATATAAAATACACACAGAAAAAATAGCACACTAATTAACAGGGTGATCCTATCCATGGCTACTTTACCTTTTACCTACTCACAAGAAAGCTCAATTTAGTTCAATGGGGCTTATTCCCAGATAAATAGGATTCCAAGCTTTTAGACCACTAACCACTAATAACTCCTAATTTGTCTCATAAAGGTCTTTAATTTGAAATACACTAAATGGAGGGAGAAAAAGAAAAAATATATAAGTCTAAAGCTTGTTCATGAACATCTACATGAGGGAGTTTAGCTTTCTAGGACCTTATAAACAGCTCCTCCAGTTCAGGATCTGAACAAACCACATATTTTCTGATACCACTCCTCTGTAGACAGAGCTTTAGTTGTTTTCCAGTATTTAGGTCTTAGTAATCTAAGCAGATATTTAACATTTTCTGGTTTTACAAATGCTTGTACGCCATTCAATGAAGCCATTCTGGGTGTCAAAACACACACGCGTGCCCATAAAAACATCTCACACAGTACAAATTGCATCCCCTTTCAAAAGTAGATGCCATGCGCCTTGCGGAGCTGCTGTTCAAGAAGCGCCAGTCAAAAGCTTGGCTGGGGACACAGAGCTTTGAACTTTGACCCATAAATAACACATTTATTCTAGTAATTAAAAATGCAGCAGAAGACTCGACAGCAACAAAAGCAGGCAGAGGTGTAGGACCCAGATGTATAATGAGTAGTAATAGCAAACCTCATCGGAATAAGAAAAGAGGGAATTCATTGATTTCAATGAGTATAATCTGAGTACAGTGGTGCCTTGGTTCTTGAACGGCTTAGTTGTCAAACAAATCGGCTCCCAAATGCCACAAACCTGGAAATAAAGTGTTCCAGTTTGCAAACGTTTTTCGGAAGCCAAACATCCGACGCGGCTTCCACTTGAGTGCAGGAAGCTCTTGCAGCCAATCAGAAGCCGCGCCTTGGTTTTCAAATGGTTTCAGGAGTCGAATGGACTCACAGAATGGGTTAAGTTCGAGACCCAAGGTACCACTGTATAATTTAGTTGGATATCATCCATTGTATCCTACGTTGTCTTGCTGGATGGCTGTTGTTTTAAAAATTCTTCTTGTTGGCTAGCTCAGCTGCTTCGCTTTGAAAATGGAAAGGCGCAATAGAAATCCTGTAGCCAACAAATATACAGATAAATAAAATATTCTTACCACTGCTCCGGGCATGAACCCCATTTGGCCAGCAAGCCCAGACTTTTCATCCAGTCCTGCCATCTGAGATGTAAATGGCTGCAATCATAAGAAGGATAACCATTAACCTTAAGGTAAATCCTAAAAGATGTGGGTGGTGTGTTGTTGTTGTTTTGCAAGGTCAGGGGTATGTGTGCAGGTATGAATGGTGATAATAAAAACAACCACAACAATTTATTTATAACCCACCCTTCACTCCGTGGTCGGTCACAACATTAAAAACAATTTAAAACAATTTGCAACCATAAAAGTAAAGCGAGGTACTCGAGAAACCCATCCCTGCACACTTACAAGGCTTTAAGTTCCATTTAACTCAGTAGAACTTATTTCTGATTAAGCATGTCTAGGATTTCACTGCAAATCTTACAGTCATTAGGAGTGAACTGTTTGCTAGGTTGTTGTTTTTTTGCCTCTGGTATTTTCAAGCTGAGATTCGGACCGGGGCTTCTGCCCCCACCCTGCCCCCCAATCCTCACAACTGAATGTTGAACTCAGCATACTGTGATTCCTGTATCATTTATCACCAGGCTTCCCCAACCAGGTGGTCCCCAGATGGTGTTG
The DNA here is from genome assembly GCF_964252035.2 of Podarcis erhardii. Classification (NCBI taxonomy): domain Eukaryota; kingdom Metazoa; phylum Chordata; class Lepidosauria; order Squamata; family Lacertidae; genus Podarcis; species Podarcis erhardii. The sequence continues at coordinate 122,100,839 of NC_138497.1, forward strand.
GATTCCAGCTCCCATCATCCCTGACCATCGGCCTGTCAGCATCGCCCTTGAGCCAGTGTCACCAACTGGACTCATGCACTTCAGCCCCAACTGGGCTAGGCGAGCTGGGTAGCACTTCCAGAGACCACCTTCTGCACAGGAACAGGTCAAAGTGCTGTGGACTCACAGCTTAGAGTTGTGAGCATCGGATTCACTTCCACAATACAGTCGTCGCACAGCAGAGTATAGCAGAGTCTAGCAGTGTATAAACGACTCGGAGAGCAGCTCTGTAGAATATCTTCTTTTATTCTATAACTACAATACAAAACTATATACAGAGCTAAATAGGTCTAAGCATAAATGAATGCTGCACTGAGTGTCTGCAGCTGCTCTTAGCAGCAACCTTATCTCTACACACAATCTCTAACACTCAATCTCTCTCTCTCTCTCTCTCTCTCCCCCACACACTGACTGACTGACTTGGTGCTGGAGCTGAATAAGTAGAAAGCAGAACACTGCTCCTCCTCTCTGGAGAATCAACAGACTCGTCAGGAGATTCTTGCATATGGGAGGGGTGAAATCTCCTCACGGCCATGCTGGTTAGATCTGGAGTCTAACAACACCGAGGAAGGGGAAGGCTGCATTGCTTCAAATTGTACTGAAGACTGAGTAGCTCAATTGGTTAGAGCAAGGTGCTGATAACACCAACGTTACAAATTCGATCCCTGTATTGGACAGCTGCATATTCCTGCAAATTCTGCAAATATTCCTGCAAATTCTGCAAATATTGGACAACTGCATTTTCCTGCACCACACGGGGTTGGATTAGATGACCCTACAACTCTACGGTTCTTTGATTCTATTATTCCTTGAGTCTTACAGACCTCTGGACAGCAGCCTCAGCTTTGTAAAATTCAGGTTTTCCTTAAGCTTATCAATTCCAAAGTCCATTAATCATTTGCCTTCAAAATTCATTCTGCCATCACCTGCATTTCATTTGTTTCCAAAGGTATGCCAAGTTTAATTAAAAGGAAAATGCCTTATCCTCACGTTGAGCTCTGGGAGTCAAGAGTTTGAAAAATGAGCATGAATTGAATTATCCCAGGCTCTGCTTATTTTTAAACAACGTACCGTGTTATCTCCCAAGCCCATGAGAATGATAGCCCTGTTCCCTCTCAAGGATGTCACACACGCCATGATCAAGAATAATTTCAAACTTAATTAAAAAGGAATAATTTATAATTAAACCAGCACTGATTAAACTTTCTGCACGTCACAAGAGGCTGGGGTAAATATCAATGTATGTAAATATTTAAGGCTGCCATCCCGTACACACTTACCAAGGAGTAAGCCCTACTGAGCTCAGTGGGACTTACTTCTGAGTAGAAGTGTAAAGGATTGCGCTGTAAATCACTGTTTGTTACCCTCACACTCTGGCACTACAAAGCTGCTGTCAATCTGGATTTTCTGATTGACACCATGCTCATGAGGTTTCACCTATGAGCAAAACACATCACTCTTTTTAAGCAGAATAGATGGCATAATGGATGCCAGACCAAAAATAAATAAATCTCCAGACATATAAGGAAACTAGCATTTTTGTCTCAGAAATGGTAATTTTCTGAAGTACCGTATTTTTCTGTGTATAAGACTAGCTTTTTTGACCCAAAAATGAGGTTCAAAATTTAGGCTTGTCTTATACACGGGTAGTGCTAAGGGGGGACGCACGAATGGTTTTTTGGCGTGAGCCCAAGATTGTAAGCAGCGATTGGCTGCTTGCTTGTTGGGGGGAATGCCAAAAATCACTCACCCTCCAGAACGGAGCCCACAACCGCTCGTGTGGCTTACAATTACCGCTTATAATCTCAGGCTCACACTTCATTCCAACGAGTGAGCGATTTTTGGCATCTCCCCGCCCCGCCCCCCCAACAATCAAGCGGCCAATCGCTGCTTGAGGTTGAATCCTGACAGACAGAAGTACTGTTTTGGGGGGACAGGAGGCGGGCAGGTGTGGAGGATTCCCTGATCCCGAATGGGGTAACTGTGCCCCTGAAGGACCAGGTGCGCAGCCTGGGAGTCATTTTGGACTCACAGCTGTCCATGGAGGCACAGGTCAAATCTGTATCCAGGGCAGCTGTTTACCAGCTCCATCTGGTACGTAGGCTGAGACCCTACCTGCCTGCGGACTGTCTCGCCAGAGTGGTGCATGCTCTGCTTATCTCCCGCTTGGACTACTGCAATGCGCTCTACGTGGGGCTACCTTTGAAGGTGACCCGGAAACTGCAATTAATTCAGAATGCGGCAGCTAGGCTGGTGACTGGGGGCGGCCGCCGAGACCACATAACACCGGTCTTGAAAGACCTACATTGGCTCCCAGTACGTTTCCGAGCACAATTCAAAGTGCTGGTGTTGACCTTTAAAGCCCTAAACGGCCTCGGTTCAGTATACCTGAAGGAGCGTCTCCACCCCCATCGTTCTGCCCGGATGCTGAGGTCCAGCGCCGAGGGCCTTCTGGTGGTTCCCTCATTGTGAGAAGCAAAGCTACAGGGAACCAGGCAGAGGGCCTTCTCAGTAGTGGCGCCCGCCCTGTGGAACGCCCTCCCATCAGATGTCAAAGCGATAAACAACTACTTGACATTCAGAAGACATCTTAAGGCAGCCCTGTTCAGGGAAGTTTTTAATGTGTGATATTTTAGTGTATTTTTGGTTTCTATGGAAGCCGCCCAGAGTGGCTGGGGAAGCCCAGCCAGATGGGCGGGGTATAAATAATAAATTATTATTATTATTATTATTATTATTATTATTATTATTATTAAAAACTCGGGCTTGCGTCGCAGAAACCACCTATCAGCTCCCCAATCGCCAGCAGCAGCAACCAATCAATTGGCAGGTTTTGAATAAACACCCACAAATTTATATGACAGATAAGGTAATGATATGTACAACTTTTAATATGCAGAGAATAATATGTGCAAACAAATCAGAGAGGGGAGCTGAGGGAAGTCTTTGGTGGGGGGGAGAGGGAGGGATGGGGGGAATAAAATGGGTAAAAAATGTAATTGGTTATTTTGATTGATAATTTGTTTTGTTGAAATTGTTTTTTTAAAAAAAAATCAAAGGAAAGTTCACCTAAGATAGCCCTGCGTTTCCACAGATCTCTGTATAGATTCTTGCCTCACGTATTACCTCAGGGGTGTTTTCCTCAACCATCAAATCTGACAAGTTGCCTAGGATTTCGTTTGTTTTACCTCAGTCAGCTGACATTTACGCAGAAATCTTGCCACAGAAATTGTAATTCTAAGGTACAACTAGGACTTACAAAAGAATTAAGCAGTGCCCACTGTCAAATCGCATATTATTTAGTTGACTGAGATAATTATGCAACATATAAAGTGTCTTTCTATAGGGTTGCCATATTTCAAAAAGTAAAAACCAAGATGCACCAAGAGCTGTTGAGCTTTCCTTAGACCAGGCATGTCCAAAGTCCGATTCAGGGGGCCTAATCCGGCCTGCCGGTTGATTTAATCCGTCCCCTGTGGCAGTATATGTAACTTTGGGGTAAAATCATAAAAAAAGCTCAACAACTTCAATCTTAAAAAAAGCTGAACAATTTCAATCCTAAAAAAGCCCAACTTTGGTCAGCCCTCACGCATGTTCACTTCATCAAATCTGGCCCTCTTTGAAAAAAGTTTGGACACCCCTCTTTTAGACAATCCCCAGATTGGTTGAGATTTCTTTCACAAAAAAGCCTAGAAAATGTGATTATTCAATTGACTTGCCTAAGATCCTGGACAAAGCGTCACATTTCTGAAATCTGCCCCCCCCCATCAATTCCGCCTTTGAAATCCTGGTAAAATCCAGACATATGGCAGCCCTACTTTATATGCAGAGATGTCACAAAGCATCCAGCACAAATATGTGAAGCCTGAGTCTTAGACTGCAAGTCACTTGGTTCAGGGCATATTGTTGGTCTCACTGTCGTAAGGCGCCTTGAGCACAATTTTTTTGTTGAAAGGCGGCATGCAAACAAAATGATGATGACAAAGACGATGCATACAAGTGTATAAAAATGCTTATGCATACTGTAGAATCATGATGCAGAAATATAGTAATGCTTTTATATATATTACACATAAAATATGCATATTTTGTGATAATTTTTCAGATAAAGTTAGTGAGTTGTTGTTTTTTAATGCACATAACTGGCCATTTGATGCAAGAGCCATCTGGTGCAAGCAAAGCTTGATCAAATTGGAAGCGCCAATTTAAAATGGATTCCTCCTCCACTCCTAGCTACCTTCACTTTGTGTGAGATTTGACTGAGGCAGCTTCCCAGCAGACAAAACTGAACCTTCAACTATTCTCCCACTTTCTCTTTAAATCGCACAGTCATTTATTTCAGTTAATAAAGCTGAAATAAAATTCTAAATGCATCAATATCCAAATAAATAAATTCCCTGATTTCCTATTTCAATATTTTACCTTTTGATTCCAGATGATTAAAAAAAAAAAAACCAGTCTTTGCCTGGAGAGCCAGTGGCATGAAAGATCAACACTATGGACTCAGCTACGTTAGTCAAAAAACAATGGTTCGAATTCGTTATGAACATGCAACACCAGATGGCGGCAGAGAGCAAAAGAAAAAATCTATGCAGTTTTTACATAGTATTTTTTCCCTTTTGTTATAACAATTTAATTTCTCACTTATTTATAGCGTTTCCCCCCTGTGTGTGGAGCCACCCTATGTCTCCATCCAAAGGCAAGATTAAACTGAAACCAACCGAAAATTCAAAACATTTCTACATTTATTGTGTCAGTTTGAAATCCTGAAGTTCAAACATCAGCCTGCACGCTGTCAGTATATGGAAACATCACCGCTGCAGACAGCCAGTTTGTTGACACCACATGATACCCTTATCTGTGGGAAAGAGGATTTTCCCAGGACGTTCACGGGCTGGATAAGTCTTTGTGAAGAGTGTAACTTAAAAGTGCGCATGTGCAGGAAGTTTGTCAGACTTGCTGGAAGAACTGACCTGAAAGGACGTGTTTTTCTCTAGTGCTCTAATGTCAGGAATAAACATCATGTAAATAGATTTCTGACTTATTTTCTTTCCCCTGCGGAAGCAGGAGGGGTTGTGCATTTTGCCCATGCTTGGGAAAATGTTGCCTATCAAAATCTCCCTCGTCTGTCTGGATATCAGCCAGAGGAGGTTACCGGTAAGCAAGCTCCGAGGACAGTGAGAGGGGCCAGACTCTATGGAGGGGGCTTGCAAACCAACACATGCTGCTACCCTGAGTTTCTCTTCTTATAGTGCCAAAGACAAACGTCACTTACTCTGCCGACTCCATCTGGCCCTGTAGATGGTTGACCGGGAGGCCCAGGGTCGCCAGGTTGTCCAGGTATACCAGGTTCCCCATCTATTCCTGGAGGACCACGTGCACCCTAAAAAGAAGAATAGTAAAAATCAGTACAGGTATTTGCAGAACATAAACAGACCAACAAAGCGAACCGTTTGTAAGCCAGTTCCAAATTAGACTCGGCACGCGCATGACGAATACAGAGAGCCCTTCTTGTTACTGAAGGTACCTAGGCAACGATAGTAGTATGGCCACAACTCCAGAAGTTTCAACCCTCACATGGAGTCTGTTGAAATATTCTAGAAGGCACTTGAAAATGGTCTTGAACAAGCCGCTAGGCAACAGAAAATTCCCCCAGCAACAGGTGCCTTTATTAGGTCATGTGATCAATTAAGGCTAGGTCAGTGTAAATGAGCATGTGAATAAGTCAGCATTAGGTCTCTGGCCGGATGGCTAAAAGAGGAAAAGCATTGTGTTGCTTTATTTGTTTTTTAGCTATTTATTAATGAACAGTGTAAAGTTTTGCAAATAATAAAGACTCCGAGAAACAGAACCAAATGGTGTTTATTCCTGCAGTGGGAATTTCACTAAAAGCTGCAATGCCGCTGCTGCTGTTGTAAAGAAGAAAAAGATGCAGAAAAGCTTTTCTGTAAAAAGAACTCTGCTGCAGAAAGAAATGAAAACCCACGGATAGATGCTCACACACCAACAGAGTCAACATCACTGCACCACAGCTTTCCCACCAGCCTTAAGATGGGAGCTATCACATTTGAAATTAAATTATTAGATAACTTCCATTCTCAGACAGATCCCATTCATTCCAGCAGAACCTGGCAAAACAATCTACATTTGGGCTGAATGTTTCCACCCACGGTTTCTTTTTAAAAGCCAGAAACATCAGACGGGTGATTATGACTTTGATACCATTTCCCCCCTTCTCCTAGAAAGATTCAGATCTAAGAACTAAGGGTGGCATCCAGTTCATTCTGTCTGCTGGTGGAAGGAATTTGTCAGTGGAAAGGGGGGTGGGAGACAATATTCACCAATTCCCACTCTCCTTTCCAGTCCTTTATAAAAGGTAAAGGTAAAGGGACCCCTGACCATTAGGTCCAGTCGTGGCCGACTCTGGGGTTGCGGCGCTCATCTCGCTTTATTGGCCGAGGGAGCCGGCGTACAGCTTCTGGGTCATGTGGCCAACATGACTAAGCCACTTCTGGTGAACCAGAGCAGTGCACGGAAACGCCGTTTACCTTCCTGCCGGAGTGGTACCTATTTATCTACTTGCACTTTGACGTGCTTTCGAACTGCTAGGTTGGCAGGAGCAGGGACTGAGCAACGGGAGCTCACCCCGTCGCAGGGATCTGAACCGCTGACCTTCTGATCGGCAAGTCCTAGGCTCTGTAGTTTATCCCACAGCACCACCAGCCCTTTATACCTCCCTCTAAATCTGCTTCATAGGGTTAAGGCACCCTCCAAAACAGATTTAGGGAGCTCTTTAGGGCTCAGCAAACAGCAATTCAGGTTTTCCCCAGATTGTCATTTACTCCACTCTTATCGTTTTTCACTCACACTGGTGCAAATTGAGAGGAACCTCTTGGGTTCCACGGCACACGGTCCAAGATTTATAGCAATATATTTCCGCATGATAGCTCCTTTTTCAGCACAAGGCATATAGCCAAACAGGCTGTTTGGATGACAGTGAGGCAGGGGAGAAATGAGGAAAACAGAAGAAATATTTCCTGGAGCTGTCTGGAATAAAATCTGTGGTGACTCATCTGATGTAAACTCATGCACTTCATAGCCTTGTTCATTTGTGAGAGGGCTCTGCCATTTTGACTTTGAATGGATGAGTCACTTAGTAGCTGAGTATGAGAGTTCAGGAGGAGAATAGATAAGTGCTGCCCAGCAGTATCTTCAATAGGAAGGGATGGCCTTTTGATTTGAACTACAAATGTGCTTCCTCTTCATGTTTTTCACCTCATCTTTCTCTCACCTGCAGAACAGGACCAAGTGTATTTTATGCTTGGGTTTTTTTAGAATAAAAAAACTAGGAATATAGAAATATTGCTGACAGGTGAGAAATTCTAACTCAAGAAGAAGGTAGGCTCCCACAGATGAAATGAAATGTCATATGGGGGCTTCTGAAGGTTCCAGTGTTCAGTGTTAAATATCGAGATTGAGAGGCCAGCCAAAATAACATCACCACAACAGAAATCTGAGGCATTCTGAAACTTGCAGTGGTCATACTGTGTACCATCTTTTGATTATAACAAAACAAAACTCAACATTGGTTTTCTAAATATTGTTATAGGTTGGGGGGCCCTAAATCCTAAAAATTAATAAATGGCAGGATTTTGATTATTTGAAATGAAGGGAGAAATACCAGCTTCAGAGCTAGCCTAAGCAAAAATGACCCAGCCAAGCAAGGGCCGTTAAGAAAAAATACAGAACCACTGAGGGCTATTGGCAATGCAAGAGAACTGTCTTCCTCCCTTGTCCTGAGGTGTGAAGAGAGACTGGGGATTTGGAAGGCTGCCAGGGTAACTGGGTATGGGGCAGGAAAAAAGAGCCTATAGAGCAAGGTGTGGTGGGAAGAAGAAGGGGGAGAGAAAAGATTAGGATCCATGTTGGGTAGGCTGGATGAAGGCTGGCTGGGAGAGATGCCTTGGACTCCAGGGCTGCACTGCTGTGGGGGAACAAGCCCTTCTTGAAACAACCAAGCTGTAAAATCTGGACTTACTCTCTACAGACTGAAGGTGTAATTAGGTGAATAAACCATATTTCTTAAAGCTACGACAGTCTCTGCCACGTCTCAATTCTCCAAAGGAACACAGACCCTGGGTGAGTGCCTGGAACCCCCAGGAATCTTGCTACTGCTCATCTGGTGTCTATCATCCTCCTCCCACCAGCCTCTAAGCATTCATTCAGAAAATCTGAAAAAAGCTTGCAGGTTCTCTGTGCAGAGTCTAGAACCCTGTGCAACCTATGGTGCTACGACCCTCTGATGCTCCAATAAATGGAGGTTGGTTCTAATCCGCTTCCCCTCCCCTCCACAGTTATTGTTGTGTGAAGAGGGCTTAGGTGTTGCCTCGCTGCAGCCAGCAAGTTTGGTGTGAGCATTCTCCAAGAAATGTCCCCTCTCTAAAGTATTTTTCAAGTGCAGGCTATCTGAACCATGGACTGCACTGTATTTGTATTTCCTTATGACTACAGGGGTGTTCACATGTTGCATTCAACGCGTACAGTTTGTCTACCTGTATGTACACAACAAATCAACAAGTGTACAGTCTTTCACACAAGCACTTGCACACGTGAAGAGACAACTTGTGCTTGCATTCAGTGGAACATGTGAACAAGCCTAAATTCCTTCCATTTCAGGACGATATCACGGGGGTATAAAGCTGAGCACCATACTAAGGGGTTAAGACTGATATCTACTCTCACCCTTAAAAAGAAGAAGTTTAAAATGAAGAATATTAGAATTCCACTGCACTGGTGGATCGCTGCCTCAAAAGAAAAGATTAGAGTTTTAAAAAATAAGCATTAGCTAGAGGCTAACCCTGCAGCTTCTTATTTCAACTTGTCCCAAAATGCAGTGCATATTGCAATGGCGTAGTTGCCTAAGGAGAACCACGAGATGGCACCATAACACACTATTATTCTTGCATGGCTTCCTCATTAACTCAATGGCTAAAATAGATTTGGGAAACATGACAACATAATGAAGTGCTTGCAGCCAAGGAACTGGATGGCTTGTTCAAATCAATATGTGAAATTCAACCCAGAGAGACTGAGACAGTCAGTGGAGTCTTTTGGCCCTCCTTGCTCCCTTAACATCGCCAACTCATAATGGTGCAACCCACAAGTGGCCAAAGGAATTCCCTTTCTCTGTAACTCTTAAAGGTACACTAGCCTTGCCAAGGTCTAGACTAGGAATGGGGAAACTTTGGTCCAGTACAGACCTTTCTGTATTGCAACCCCCATCATACCTGGCCATGTTTGCTTGGTCTGATGGGAGTTGGAGTTCAGCAGCAGTTGGAGGGCCATAGGCTCCTCACCCCAGTCTAGACAGTAGGTTTTAGCAATCCTATATCCCTTTGTTTCCTGGCCCACAGTTACCAGTCTTCCAAGACATCATTGCCTGCTTCCTTCCAGCCCATACAACATGTTCCCTCCAGGTCGTAGGTCCTATGTGCTTGTGCCTCCTTCTTGCATTTCTCCTTGGCTCTGATATTTCATCTCCACATCTCTACCACCCATTGTTTCCTTGGGACTCATCTTTTCAGCCACTGCTTCTTTCCCCAGCTTTCTTTTTTAGTCATCCCGCCGATTAGTCATCTTCCCTAGCATTCCTGTCTCTCTAAACCCCCACCACCACCACAGCACCATCATGACCTTAAAGCTCTGCAAGGTTTTTCCAGAGGCCTGTCTCTCATTAACTCTTTCCCTGTCTTCTCTGCTCTTTTCATCAAGCCTCCTCCTGCTCCTCTTTCCTCAGGTTCCTATACTCCCAGTTCATTGTTTATTCTGTACCTCTCCTTCAGACAGCTTGCCTCCGAACTCAGTGCCCTTTATCTTTCCTATCTGCTGTGTCCTCATCCCAGTAATCAGCCCATCCCACAAAGCTGCGCCTGTCTGAAGCAGGAGTCGTCAATATGGGGCCCTGTTGTTGGACTACAACTCCCAACAGCCCAGCCAGGCATAGAATTATAGACTCCTCCCCACAGCTGTACCTGAGTGGGCTTGAACCGCCAACCTTCTGGTTATCAGCCAGATGCACTGACCCATTCTGCCACTGGATTATTGGGAACTTTAGTTCAACAACATCTAGAGGGCACCTTATTGGTTAGCACCCCCGATCTAAAGGATCTGTAAAGTAAAGGTAAAGGGACCCCTGACCATTAAGTCCAGTCGTGGCCGACTCTGGGGTTGTGGCGCTCATCTTGCTTTATTGGCTGAGGGAGCCGGGGTATAGCTTCCGGGCCATGTGGCCAGCATGACTAAACCACTTCTGGCTAACCAAAGCAATGCACGGAAACGCCGTTTACCTTCCCGCCAGAGCGGTACCTATTTATCTACTTGCACTTTGATGTGCTTTTGAACTGCTAGGTGGGCAGGAGCAGGGACCAAGCAATGGGAGCTCACCCTGTTGCGGGGATTCAAACCGCCAACCTTCTGATCGGCAAGTCCTAGGCTCTGTGGTTTAACCCACAGTGCCACCCGCGTCCCTACAAAGGATCTGAGACAGGTTTAAAACCCTAGCCAACTTCAGTTGTGACACAGCCGTGTTCCCCATCTCTTACAGAAGTTGGACTGCAAACATTCCATACCATCACTTGGCCAATTTGTGCCAGACCCTTGCTTGACGTGATCATGAAGCAATGCAGAAATACACATTTTCTACTTCAAAATGCAGCTCTGCAATGAAACAAGACACTAAAGGGATATTTGGCACCATGTTGTAGAAAAAGCAGATTATTTGCTTTCATCTAGCCTTTTGTTCAAGTTCCCTAGGCACTTTAGCAGTAATTGATTGATCAAAGGATGGTTTCTTGACCATCACTGGGGATGTTGACTCATCCTTCTCTACTTGACTCATCCTTCTCTGTTTTGGTCTAGCTATGCAATGCATTTATATTTGCAAATAAATTTGCAAACAAACCAAGCATTACAAGATACTGTATGTATCCAGTAATCTTTCCTTCCAACAGGAGGTCAATCCGGGGTACCACACCTGCTGCAAGTGTGAAGAACATAATATATTAAATAAGGTTCTTGAAAGCATATGTTAACAACTTACAGGTCTTCCTTTTGGTCCTCTGTCTCCTCTTGGTCCTTGAGATCCCGGAGGCCCCTAGACCAACAATTAGAACTGTTAGGGACATATGCATACATTTTGAAATAGCATAATGAGCACAGCACAGTTTGGAAGTTAAGTAATTATCTGTTTCATGAAACGTGGATTCATTGTCTTGTTAATGTTGAAGCTGCTCTCGTTTGGCTCCATGCATCTGGGTCCTCTGTGACTGACTGCATTGCCACAGTAGTTTTCAAACTGTGTTCCATGGAGCCTTGTAAGCTTCTCAGGAGTTGGTCAGTGAGAAGTTTCCTGAACAGCAGCCCACCTGGCATTACTAAACTTCTGCAGCAATATGAAGACACAGAGGAATGTTGGGTGTGTTCTCCAGGTCTTGTTCTCAGTTCAGGCAGGACAGCAGTGAATCCCAACAAGGCTGATCGCATGAACTGATGGTAGGTCATAAATCTGCTCCAGAATCTTCAGGCTAGAGTTCTGTGGCAGATGCACAGCAGTTCCTCAGCAAAGGAGCCAACATGGAATGTCCTCTCTGAAGGCAGATGCCTGGAAGCCACTGCCATAAACTATGGCCCATATTCCCCTAAAAAGTTCACTATTGAGGGTTAAAGGAAAAAAGACATGAAGAATTGCCCAGAGACCTCTGGTTAAACATCAGAGGCATACTCTCCAACATCTCACAGAGGAAAATCAGGGCACATGAGAAAATCACGAGACTCAGAGGAGATCATGGCCCCCCAAAATGTGCATCTTTCAGGGCTGTGCTCTTACGGGAGCCCAAATGAGACAACCCAAGATCCAACTGCTTCTGCAATTCTGGAATGTCCTGCTTACAGTGGGACAGTTGACAGGTATGCAGATGGGGACAAGAAGTCAGCAACCTAAAATGAACTTTACTAAGTTGTGGAACCTGTGTATAAGAAGACCCCTGCTGGATCAGGCCAATGGCCCATCTGGTCCAGCATTGTGTTCTCACAGTGGCAAACCAGATGGCTATGTAAAAACACAAGCAAGCCAACCATTCTGAGCTGCCTGGCAATGTTATTTTTGTCTGCCTACTGAAATATATTTTTCTCCTAACCCTGGATCTGAGATCTTTCACTTCCACTCATGGTGAGACCAAATGTTACATTTCCAATGAGTGCAATGAAACTCAGGTGGCAGCTGATGTTAGAGAAAGGCTACTTTGCAGGGGCAGAGTTGCAGGATTTGGAGCACAGAAGCATCAGGCAAGGAGAGATGGCTTAACTCTCCCGCCCCCCTCCATCCTGCAACCCTACTACTGCAATCCCTTGTCCCTACTCCATGTTTGCAAATGCAAACACTCACACACGTCACTTGGGACCATCTAAGTACAGGGAAGCATGGGGGGACTTCTTTTCCTAAGTATTATATGTGAAGTCTAAAGTGCAGGAAGAGCAAATGGGAAATGAAAACCGATTGGGAAATCTATATGAAAGACCTCATGCACAGCAACCACTAACAATTGTATAAATAAGAACTATAGCATGGCTATTCAGCATGCCCTAGAAGGCAGATGCAATAACCAACTCTGAAAGGAAGAGATCAGAACAGCTGCCAAAGATAAGAAGAAAGTGCACACTGGGAGAATATTCCACATTCTTTAAAGAATACTAGAGTTAGTGATTACTTACAGCTGGTCCGGGCCGGCCTCGAATACCTGTAACCTAAAGACAGAGAACAAGTTTAATAACAGATCACAACTTAGTAAAGTGTAGCATGTATTTTCTGGTAATAATTTGCAGCATGATTGTCAGCAATAATTCTCTCTCTTTGTCTGACAGACTCCATTAACATTTCCACAGATTTTCTGCAGAAGGAGTAAGAGCCGGAAATGAAAAACCAAACACTGTAAGTACGTTAAAAAGCTATCTGGCGGCTATGTATTTTCACTTCCCACACAGACACACATCTCTTGGTGCTTGGCCTTGTTAGGGACATTGTTGGCCACTGGGGCTAGGCAGGAAATTTTCCATTTGACATATTGGCCCTGGCCCTGTGGTTTTCGCCTTCCTCATAGCAATCATCACAACTTTGTGAGGCTTCGTCTTGGATGGAGGAGAGGTTGTAGCCTCTGCCTGCCCCTCCATGGGAAAGGGGATTCCATTAAAGGGATCAGTGAGGAGCTGCTTCTGTCCGGTCACCCAGGCAGGGGCAAAGGACATAGCACTCCTCAAATGGGGACCCCAGTGGGGGGACCCCTATTTGATGCAGGTCATAGCCCCTGCCCCCCAAGGTTGGGTTAACCCTAGAATACACTCCCAGCAGATGGGCTGGATTTAAAATGGTATACCCAATGCCTAAGCCCAAACGTTCACATCTGCAATAAATAAAGTTGTGGTCTATTTCACCCATTCTTCACTTATATACCATATTTTTCGCTCTATAGGATGCACTTTTTCCCCTTCAAAAATGAAGGGGAAATGTGTGTGCGTCCTATGGAGCGAAGAAGCCATAGCCCCGCGACCCTCTCCCGGCTGGAGAGGTGACGCGCGGCTATGGCAGCAGCCTCTTCACTGCGCGCCTTTCCTCTGCTCCCCACCTGCTCTTTGGGGCTGGTGGTGGGCTTCCCCTCGCCAGCCCCAAAGAGCAGGTTGAAAGGAACCTGGAGAGCGAGAAGGGTTGGTGCACACCGACCCCTCTCGCTCTCCAGGCTTCCGAGGTAGCCGCCTTGTTTTAGAGGGGGAAAACAAGAGAGGGAAAATTCTCCCCCTCTCTGCGCAGCGCCTCCTGCCACTTCGCTGAAGGGGCGCTGGGCAGAGAGGGGGAGAATTTTTTTTCCTTATTCTCCCCCCTCTAAAACAAGGTGCGTCCTATTGTCCGGTGCGTCCTATCGTGCGAAAAATACGGTATACATTGTCCTGTCTGGTTATTTTACAGTCATGTTACGTTTGCTTCATGTTACGTTTTTTCAGGTTGCGTCCCACGGCGACCCGGAAGTACCAGAAAGGGTTACTTCCGGGTTTTACCACATGCGCACAAGCGCCAAACCGCACTGCGCACCTGCGCAGATACGGCGCTTCAGGTTGCGGGCTTTTCATGTTGCGAATGGGCCTCCGAAACCTATCTCGTTCGCAACCAGAGGTACCACTGTACTATATTTTACTATATCAGAGGCAAAGAGGTCACGAGGCCTTGACACACAAGTTACTGATTACTTTATACCATTATTTGACAACTGTCATTGTTTTATTGCAACCTATCTTTGGGCAGGGGCTGGGGGAATCTAAGGACCAAAAGATGGAACATAAATGCCTCTGATAAATAAGTTGTTTTACATACTATGCCCCGTAAAGAGTCATGTCAGTGAAAATTAAAATGGAAACCATAAACAAAGGAACCCAGCAACAACTTACCACGGGCACAATTCCAGGCTCTCCTTTTTGACCCTGCAAGGTTGGAAACAAACATTATTTCTGACAGCACGATAATAAGGAAGATTGTGTGGAGGAAATGCTTTTCAACGTTCCACATAACACACATGATGATATTATACAGGGGGGGGGGGGTCCCAAATTATTAGAAAAGCTGGAAATCTCTTTTAGCATTAAAGGCTAAATCAGTGCAGTTACCTAAAGCCTGGTCATGGATATGGGTGAAAGAAGCTTTGCTGTGTGTGTGTGTGTGTGTGTGTGCGCGCGCATTCTGGTTCTTGTATTTTCTCCCCTTCAAAATGAATCTATCTGTGCACCACAAAGAGTACATTGTCTGGGGGCAGGGGCAGGGAGAGATCTCCTTTTACATGAACATAGTTCCAGCTGTCATGACTTAAGATGGTGATGAGAAACCTGTGGCCCCTTCAGATGTTGTCAGACGCCATCTCCTATCAGCCCCGGGCAACATATCGTACGGTCAGGGATGGTGGGAGTCAGAGTCAATCAAAAACTATAGGTTTCCCACATTTGACTCAGGACCTGGGTACCTGGAGGACCTCTCTTTCCTGCATGTATCTACCCATACCTTGAGATCTTCATCAGAGTCTCATGTTCCCCATCTCTAAAATCGGGTGGGTAATGAGCAGTGAGAAGCTTTATTTTCAGTGCTCTGCCCAAAGATGTACTCTTGTATTCTTCCAGCACAAGTTGAAGACTTTTTAATGTTCTCAGGCCTTTTTTAAAATATCAGTTGAATGCGGTTTTTATTCTGCTCTGTGGTGCTTGTTCTATACTAGGAATGTCTAACTTCTAAGAGACTGTGATCTACTCCCACTAAAAAAAATAAATGGCAGTGATCTACCCACTGGATTAACCAAAGGTGTTGAGCTTTGAGCTCCTGGTATGCCCAGCGGAGGACCTTAAGGTCCACAAATGACAACACTTTGGAGGTCCCAAGTCACAAGGTGGTTAGATTGGTATCAACTAGGGCCAGCGCTTTTTCAGTACTGGTCCCAACTTGGTGGAACGCTCTGTCACAAGAGACTAGGGCCCTGCAGGACTTGACATCTTTCCACAGGGCCTGCAAGACAGAGCTGTTCCGCCTGGCCTTTGGTCTGGACTCAGTCTGACCCTTATGTTTTCCCTCCCCTTACAGTTTTGATCTATGGGCTACTTTTAAAATGAGGCTGCATTTCAAATTGTATTCTAACCTGTATTTTAAATTGGTTTTTCCCCCCTATTATGTTTTTATTCTAATTTCACTGGTGTTAGTTGCCCGGAGCCCGGCTCTGGCCAGGGAGCGCGGGGTATAAATAAAATTATTATTATTATTATTATTATTATTATTATTATTATTATTATTATTACCGATTAACCAGGATAACACGATTGACAAGGCTCAACCAGGGACGCCCCACAATCGACCGGTAGATCACGATCAACCTGTTGGACATCCCTGTTCTATACTACCTGTTCTGCTTTTTATTATATTGTTATGATAGGTCATTCCATCATCTAAACTGCTTTCTTTGTACTTGCCTTCAGAATATTTACTCAAGGAAGGGGTATACAGATCCTTCTGCTCGTGTGCTATGACTTCCTGCTGTGTTTAAAATCCAACAGACCTCCCACTATGACTTCAATAGTTGCAGCTTATTTGTACCAGCACCAGAAAGTCTGTATCTATCACTTTCTAAGGAATCTCTATCATCTACGTAAATCCTGAAAGATCTCAATGGTTTTCCTGTGTTTGCTCTTGCATATTACCGTGGTACTTCAGTTTACGAACGTAATCCCTTCCAGAAGACCATTCGAGTTCTGAAACATTCAAAAACCGAAAACTCAATACAGTGGTGCCCCGCAAGACGAATGCCTCGCAAGACGGAAAACTCGCTAGACGAAAGAGTTTTCCGTTTTGGAGGTGCTTCGCAAAACAAATTTCCTATGGGCTTGCTTCACAAGACGAAAATGTCTTGCGAGTTCCTGTGGGGTTTTTTTCCTCCCCCCCCCCTTTTTCTAAGCCGCTAAGCCGCTTATCCGATAAGCCGATAAGCCGCTAAAAGCCGCTAAACCGCTAATAGCGCTAAGCCGCTAAGCCGTCAATGGGCTTGCTTCGCAAGATGAAAAAACCGCTAGACGAAGAGAATCGCGGAACAGATTCTTTTCATCTTGCGAGGCACCACTGTAGCTGATAGCTAGGCGTCGGGATCTTGTGCTCATGCCGCGTGGCATGTTCGACTTCCGAGGCGCATTCGAAAACCAAAGCATTTACTTCCGGGTTTACGGCGTTCGAAAACCGAAATGTTCATCAGTGGAGACGTTCAAAAACCGAGGTACCATTGTAATTAATTTGTGAGAGATATGTTATTTAAGGTTCCTTGAAGTTTTTTCAAATTACCATCAAAGCACTTGGGGTGGCATTTTATGTAATGGGTTAGTAAAGGGTAAAGGGGACCCCTGACCATTTGGTCCAGCCATGACTGACTCTGGGGTTGCAGCACTCATCTCGCTTTATTGGCCTAGGGAGCCGGCGTACAGCTTCCGGGTCATGTGGCCAGCATGACTAAGCCGCTTCTAGCGAACCAGAGCAGTGCACGGAAATGGCATTTACCTTCCTGCCAGAGCGGTACCTATTTATCTACTTGCACTTTGAGGTGCTTTCGAACTGCTAGGTTGGCAGGAGCAGGGACTGAGCAACGGGAGCTCACCCCATTGCGGGGATTCAAACCGCCGACCTTCTGATCGGCAAGTCCTAGTCTCTGTGGTTTAACCCACAGTGCCACCCACATCCCTATAATGGATTAGTAAGGTAAAGGGACCCCTGAACATTAGGTACAGTCGTGACCGACTCTGGGGTTGCGGCGCTCATCTCGCTTTATTGGCCGAGGGAGCTGGCGTACAGCTTCCGGGTCATGTGGCCAGCATGACTAAGCCGCTTCTGGCGAACCAGAGCAACACACAGAAATGGCATTTACCTTCCCACCAGAGTGGTACCTATTTATCTACTTGCACGTTGACGTGCTTTCGAACTTGGCAGGAGCAGGGACCAAGCAACGGGAGCTCACCCCGTCACGGGGATTTGAACCACCAACCTTCTGATCGGCAAGTCCTAGGCTCTGTGGTTTAACCCACAGCGCCACCCGCATCCCAATGGGTTAGTAGAGGGAGGCAAATAAAAGTGAGAATGCTTACCTTCCGTCCTCTACCTGGAAGAAAAGGAAAGAAGAGAAGAGAAATTAGCTCAGGTGGGTTCCCAGCATGTGTATGGACAATGATTTCCATGCCTGATGTTATGAGCTATATTCAGGCATTCAGAATGTGACTTTACTAAACATGCACAGAGAGGCGAATATACAGGTACGCTTTATCTCCACTTTTCATCCATTTCTGTCTTCTGTGTAGTCATAGAGGCTTTTGCACAATTCAGAACCCTGGAAAAATCAGAATTCCAACATGCACAAGGCAGCTTCCTCCATGCTGCTAACAGTGATGGGAGTTGCCAGCATGTTCATGGGTTAAAAGATTGGTTGGCTGAATCAAACAGGAGACAAAAAGGCAAGCGTCTTAAGAAGTAGAGGCCTGAGGGGAGAAAGTTGGGAAGAAACACAGGCCTGAGAGGGAAACGCATGAATTTCGTTACATGGATTACGGAATAGGAGCAGCCATGGAGAAAGAAGGAAAGACTCAGGCAAGGGCCTGAGAAAGGTCTGTGTTGCTACCAAGAAAGGAGAGAACAAAGGAGCCAAGATGCAAGGAGGAAAAGTGGAAACGCAGGAGAGGAGGAATGTCACATGCAGAACTCCCCAGTCATTCTTTGGTGCACAGGTTGCTAATTTTGACAGTTGCATAAATGTGTGATTTATTGAGTGAAGCTGGAAAATTGCTTAAGCCATCCTGCGGGAAGATACTTCCTATTTCAGGAATGCAGAATTTTATTTTGCTTGTATCACAGATGAAGCAATTTTGCATTTCCTGTAAATAAAACTCTTCTCTGCAAACCTTCCCTCAGACCACAATCCTATGTATGTTTAATCAATAGCCCCATTGTGCTCAAAGATACTTACTTCCAAGTAAGTGTTTATAGGATTACAGACTGAATCTGCTATGTGCTGGTCTTTGGCAGCTTCATTTAATGTTCATATTTTGTCTTTAAACCTAGCTGGTTGTTACATGCAATCAAAAGTTGGCCAGCAAGCACAAATAATCCAATAAATGTTTTCTAAATACTGCCTCCCCTCATCATTTTTATCGAATTTTGCAAGAGCTACAGCTGGCTGGAAACCTATTTAGCACCAGGCACTTCTAACATGCATACTAATTATAAGCAAATGGCCAGATGTGAAGTCAAACCATAATATAATTCTTAGGCAGGTGTTGACAAATGTATTTAAAAGCATTCAGGCAGTCTACAGCTTTGGCATCGTCTTCTTTCCGCTTGTGTGGCTGAAATTTGCAGCCTTTGGCCTGAAACCTGCGAAATGCACCCATCTGCTTATTAAAGCATGCCATATCTTGTCTTATTGCTTCATCATCTAACAACCAGATGTACAGCTCTTGTTCATACTCCAAGTCATCAAAAGTAATCCAAATGGCAAATAGTAAAGGTAAAGGGTCCAGTCGTGACCGACTCTGGGGTTGCAGCGCTCATCTCGCTTTATTGGCCGAGGGAGCTGGCGTACAGCTTCCGGGTCATGTGGCCAGCATGACTAAGCCGCTTCTGGCGAACCAGAGCAGCGCAAGGAAACGCCGTTTACCTTCCCGCCGGAGCGGTACCTATTTATCTACTTGCACTTTGACGTGCTTTTGAACTGCTAGGTTGGCTGGAGCTGGGACCAAGCAACGGGAGCTAACCCCGTCGTGGGGATTCGAACCGCTGACCTTCTGATTGGCAAGTCCTAGGCTCTGTGGTTTAACCCACAGCGCCACCCACACATTTTTGAAGTCTCCATGCTCCTCAGTAGAATTACCATATTTTTCCGTAGACAAGACTAGGGTTTTTTTTACCAAAAAAAAAAAAGGTTTAAAAATGGGGCTTGTCTTATACACAGGTAGTGCTGAGGGGTGTTTTCTTAATTTGGAGTCCCCAAAAATAGGGGGCCTCTTATACATGGGGGCGTCTTATACATGGGGGCGTCTTATACAGCAGTACTCAGCACACGTGTCAGGCATGCTTGAGCACAATCTGCTTTGCTTCCAGTATAAAGGAAGATAAGAAATTCAAAGATTTCCTTCTGCTGCAGGTCCTTCCCTTAACAATTAGTGAAATATCCAGTTTATGTTCCTCGGGGCATACAAAGGAAATGAACTATAACACCAGTTCAACAAACTTTTCCTGTTTAAAAAAACCCCCACAAATTGTATGGTTTGAATTTTGTAAGAAAGTGCTGTATTTGCGTGAATCTGTGCCGTTGAATCTAATGCACACCTCAATTTTCAAAACCTTGAAACCGAAATTTGCTGGCACCATCAAATCAAATGCGCACCCTAATTTCCGCAACGTAATTTGGCCAAAAAAGGTGTGCATTACATTCAAGTAAATACAGTAGCATTGGTTTAGTCCAGGGGTGCCCAAATATTTTGCAAACAGGGCCAGATTTGATGAAGCTAACATGCGTGAGGGCCGACCAAAGTTGTTGAGTTTTTAAGGATTAAAGTTGTTGAGCTTTTTTTGCAATTTGACCGGGAGGTTGTTGAACTTTTTTTTAGGATTTAACTGGAAATATAGACATATACTGCTACAGGGGCCGGATTACGTCGACCGGTGGGCCAAGTTTGGCCCCCGGAACAGACTTTGGGCATGCCTGGTTTAGTCTAACTCATCTGTTCTTCACAGTTTTGTTTTTCTTGCCTGAAAATATATATAGTGCATCACAGCTCTCCAGTCCAGCCAGGATTATGCCTATTGCAAACCATCACATGCTCAGTAGGGGGACCCCAACAGCAGATGCCATGTCGGGGCACCACTGCACATCTGACCTCCCAACAGTTGAGTCACTGTTGCTTACTGGGAGAGAGAGGAGAGGTTTGCATGGTGCAAACACGCCAGCGGAAATACCAGTTTGATTCCGCCAGTGCTCCCAGCCACCTCTCTTCTTCCCTCTCTGAAGAAGCAACGGCAACTCACCTGTTCGGGGGGGGGGAGGTGCAATCCCCTACTGCTACCTCCCCACAAAATTGCCGCCATTTCAACCAATAATCTGGCGAGCGTGGCATCCCCACTAGAACTTTTACACCGCAGAGGCACTGCTTCTCTGTAATTGGTTGGAAACAGAATTAGAACGACATGCCATGTCATCCAAACGATGCCTTCCCTCCACGACTGAGGCCCTTTTATAAAGTTTATCCAGGAGTAAACTTCATTCGGAAAGAAGTCCTTTCAATGTTAATTAAACACTTCCTGATTGCAGGGCCTGACCTGACTGTTGTTTCTTGCTGGCCACAGCTGAAGGATTGGTAATGAATAGCCTCTTAATTATCCTTGAATAGCCTTTCTTAATATCCCGTTGTCAGTTTCCCTTTCTATGGGAAGTTGTAGGGGGAGGTAAGACTTTAATTACTGGTTTCATTTTCCTGCCAGATTGCACCATTTTGCTATACAAAATTAAAAGGAAAGAATGAGACTACAATGATGTGACAACAATATCATGCAGATTCTCTGTAAAGAATGAACTGCACAGCAGGGCAGCAATTGGGGGGGGGGAGTAAGTTACCATGGAAACAATCTAGGATGGTGTAAACAGTGGTCCAGTTGCCAGAGGAAGATAGGGAAGTTAGGAACTGAAGCTATATGTGGCTGGGAATATAGCCTAAAACTTCAAGCATGGACCACATGAGCTATCATTGAGTCTTTGGTGGATGGTCCCTATTTTCCAGGGACAGTCCCATATTTACAAGAGCTGTCCCATTTTTTATTTTTTTTTAATTCTGGAAGGTCCTGCTTTTCCTTGGGACGTCCCTATTTTCACCAGAGAAACATTGGAGGGTATGGAGTTATGTGACCCCCCCAAGCCAAAGAGATAAGTAACTATACAACATTTAGAAGACATCTGAAGGCAGCCCTGTATAATTATTATTATTATTATTATTATTATTATTATTATTATTATTATTTCTACACACACACCCAAATCTGGCTGGGTTTCCCCAGCCACTCTGGGCGACTTCCAACAAAAGATTTAAAATACGTTAAAACAACAGTCCTTAAAAACTTCCCTAAACAGGGCTGCCTTCAGATGTCTTCTAAATTTCAGACAGTTGCTTATTTCCTTGACATCTGACAGGAGGGCGTTCCACAGGGCGGGCACCACTACCGAGAAGGCCCTCTGCCTGGTTCCCTGTAACCTCACTTCTCGAAGCAGAGGGAACCGCCAGAAGGCCCTCGGAGCTGGACCTCAGTGTCCGGGTTGAACGATGGGGGTGGAGACGCTCCTTCAGCCATACTGGACTAGTTTTATTATGTTTTTATATATGTTGGAAGCTGTCCAGAGTTGCTGGGGCAACCCAGTCAGATGGGTCAGGTATATGAAATAGGACATCCCCGATTTCATCGGAGAAATGTTGGAGGGTATGCTATTGGAGGCAGTGCTGCCCACCTGGACTGGTTTTTAGTAAGAAGGCAGGTGGGGTGGTGGGCTAGCTGAAGACAGACTGAGATTGATGGAGTCGTGCCTCACTCACTTTAATGGGCCAGCCTCTACTGCACCAAACTGCGTCCCACCACCACCACCACCATATTCACACATGGTGCATAGTAATATCTCCGCCTAAGTCTGTTTGGGGACATGGGTGGTGCTGTGGGTTAAACCACAGAGCCTAGGACTTGCCGATCAGAAGGTCGGCAGTTCGAATCCCCACGATGGGGTGAGCTCCTGTTGCTCAGTCCCTGCTCCTGCCAACCTAGCAGTTCAAAAGCACGTCAAAGTGCAAGTAGATAAATAAGTACCGCTCTGGTGGGAAGGTAAATGGCGTTTCCGTGCGCTGCTCTGGTTCGTCACATGACCCGGAAGCTGTACTCCGGCTCCCTCGGCTAATAAAGCAAGATGAGTGCCGCAACCTCAGAGTTGGCCACGACTGGACCTAATGGTCAGGGGTCCCTTTACCTTTAAGTCTGCTTGAGCCATTTTATCTTTGTGAATTCCTTGAGCCTAACCTGTTCTGAACCACACATCTTAGACTAATGTGTGGGTCAGAACTGAATTATCCCCCTGGTTTTTGCGCTTTCCATATGTCCCGGAAACAGGGCTGGCCCAAGACATGTTGATACCTGAGGTGGAGCCCAAAATGGCTTCCTCCTCCCCCCACCCCACCAGGGAAGAAGGGATGAGGCAAAATCTACATCAGGAACAAGGGGGGAGAGAAAGATCTCCATCAGGGTCTGCTGCCTCTAGTGTACCCTACCAGCCTGGCCTCATGCGTGGACCAGCCCTGCCTGACACTATTTTCAACTCTGCATGTGTTAAAATGTATATTTTGAGGAAAAAACACTTTTAGAAATGGGTATTCTGAGAGAAAATACGTTTTAAAATATGCAAAAATTAGATCGGTAGTTGGGTTCCTATTGAGGGTACTTGGCAAGCCGACAGGAGAGCGACGAGGGACCAAGGATTGAAGTGGTTATTCTGTGATATTATGGCAGTGGACAAAGCTGTATGGTAACTTTTGAATATATGTGTTTTAATATAATAATAATCAGTGCTTTTTTGGGGGGGGTGCAGCGGTACGCATACTCTTAAACATTTTGTGAATCTTTGTACTTTTGTCCATTTACAGTGGTACCTCCGGTTATGAATGTAACCCATTCCGGAGATCCGTTTGTAACTGTAAACTGTTCTTAACCTGAGGTTGATTTTGCTAATGGCGTCTCTGGCGTGCGATTTCTGCTAGCATCCTGGGGCAAAGTTTGCAACCAAGAGCTACTTCCGGGTTAGCAGAGTTCGTAACCCACAGCATGTGTAACCAGGAACGTACGGTACATGCTCTGGTTATCTCCCGCTTGGACTACTGCAATGCGCTCTACGTGGGGCTACCTTTGAAGGTGACCCGGAAACTACAACTAATACAGAATGCGGCAGCTAGACTGGTGACTGGGAGCGGCCGCCAAGACCATATAACACCGGTCTTGAAAGACCTACATTGGCTCCCAGTACGTTTCCGAGCACAATTCAAAGTGTTGGTGCTGACCTTTAAAGCCCTAAATGGCCTCGGTCCAGTATATCTGAAGGAGCGTCTCCTCCCCCATCGTTCTGCCCGGACACTGAGGTCCAGCTCCGAGGGCCTTCTGGCGGTTCCCTCACTGCGAGAGGCCAAGTTGCAGGGAACCAGGCAGAGGGCCTTCTCGGTGGTGGCGCCCGCCCTGTGGAATGCCCTCCCATCGGATGTCAAGGCGATGGACAACTACCTGACATTCAGAAGACATCTGAAGGCAGCCCTGTTCAGGGAAGTTTTTAATATGTGACATTTTAGTGTATTTTTTATCTCTGTTGGAAGCCGCCCAGAGTGGCTGGGGAAACCCAGCCAGATGGGCGGGGTACAAATAATAAATTATTATTATTATTATTATTATTCGTAACCAGAGGTATCACTGTACTGTATTTATTTTTCCTGATTTTAGCTATAAAATGGTGGTTTTCTTGAGTCAAAATGAGAGTACGCCTAAACATTCTTTTAAGGAGGGAAGCACTGTGAAGAAGAAGAAGAAGAAGAAGAAGAAGAAGAAGAAGAAGAAGAAGAAGAAGAACAACAACAACAACAACAACAACAACAACAACTTGTAAGTGACTGGAAATAGACCGATACAACCATATCCTTACCTAGATGGACTGAATTAATTATTGGCTCTTCTGCAAAGGAAAGACTACATGAATCATAAACACATACAACTAATAGAGAGCGCCATTCAGGATATGCAGCTGGGAAAATCACCAGGACCAGATGGACTAACTGCGAGATACTATAAAGCACTGAAGGATTGGTTAATACAACCATTGAAAGAAGTTTGCAATCAAATTTTGGAAGGGAAAAAGGCTCCCGAATCGTGGAAGGAAGCATTCATTTCACTTATACCGAAGACAGAAACTGAGAAACATCAAGTTAAGAATTACCGCCCTATATCACTCTTGAATGTGGATTATAAAATTTTTGCAGACATTTTAGCAAAAAGATTCAAAAAAGTTTTGTTAGAGGAGATTCACAGGGACCAAACTGGCTTTCTACCAGGCAGGCAATTGTCAGACAATGTGAGGAATATTATAGACATTTTAGAACTTCTGGAAACTGGCATAAATAGAAAAGCTGTTTTGATTTTTGTGGACGCAGAGAAAGCCTTTGACAACATTTGTTGGAGCTTTATGAAGAGGAATCTCCAAGGGATGGGGGTAGGCAAAAACTTTGAAAATGGTATAAGTGCAATTTACTCTGAGCAAAAGGCCAAACTAATTGTAAATGGTATGGTTATGGACGAAATTCCAATAGAGAAAGGGACACGACAGGGATGCCCAATTTCCCCTCTATTGTTTATATCGGTACTGGAGGTTTTCCTAAATATGATCAGAAGAGACCAGCTGGTTAAAGGTATACAGGTCGGAACTAAACATTACAAGTTAAGAGCATTCGCAGATGATCTAGTCTTGACATTACAACAGCCAGAAACCAGTACAAAAAGAGTTTTGGAACTTATAGAAATATTTGGTCAGGTAGCAGGTTTTAAATTAAATAAACATAAGACAAAGGTGTTGGAAAAAAATCTTACGGTCGGGGAAAAAGATAGTTTTCAAAGAGAAACTGGTTTGGAAATTACTAAAAAGGTAAAATATCTGGGGGTGAATTTAACATCTAAGAATGTGAACCTATTTAAAGACAATTATGAGAAATGCTGGGCCGAAGTGAAGAAAGATTTCGATATATGGTCAAGATTGAGACTTTCCTTGTTAGGCCGAATTGCTGTTATCAAGATGAATGTATTGCCGAGATTGTTGTTTCTGTTCCAGACATTGCAAATTTTAGATAAGATGGACTGTTTCAAGAAGTGGCAGAAAGATATATCTAAATTTGTCTGGCAGGGCAAAAAACCCAGAATAAAATTTAAGATTTTGACTGATGCAAAGGATAGAGGGGGCTTTGCCCTGCCGGACTTAAAACTTTATTATGAAGCAGCGGCTTTTTGCTGGCTGAAACCATGGCTACTTCTTGAGAATACAGACATTCTGGACCTGGAAGGTTATGATAATAGTTTTGGTTGGCATGCATATTTATGGTATGACAAGGTAAAGGTACATAGAAATTTTAAAAACCATATTGTTAGGAAAGCATTGTATAATGTATGGAATCGATATAAAGATTTGCTTGAAAGTAAAACCCCCAGGTGGTTGTCACCAATGGAAGCCAAGGCGGTAAAAAGACTGAACATGGATACAGAGTGGCCAAAATATTGTGAAATTATAGAATATGATGGTGAAAAGTTGAAACTACAGAGTTTTGAGAAATTGAAACCTAAAGTTCGAGATTGGTTACATTATTTCCAGATCAATGAAACTTTTAAGCAGGACAGAAAACTAGGATTTCAGAAGGAGAGGTCAAAGTTAGAAACAGAATTGCTAGAACCCAATACCAAGAATTTGTCTAGAATGTATAATCTGCTGCTAAAATGGAATACACAGGATGAAACGGTTAAATCAGCTATGGTTAAGTGGGCACAGGATATTGGTCATGATATCATGTTTGCTGACTGGGAGCAGTTATGGACCACAGGTATTAAATTTACGGCATGCAGTGCCCTGAAAGAGAACATAATGAAAATGATCTATAGGTGGTACATGACTCCAGTCAAGCTTGCAAAGATATATCATTTGCCCAATAACAATTGTTGGAAGTGCAATGAATGTGAAGGAACTTTTTATCACCTTTGGTGGACCTGCCCAAAGATTAAGGCCTACTGGGAAATGATCTATAATGAAATTAAGAAAATCCTTAAGTGGACATTTGTAAAGAAACCGGAGGCTTTTCTCCTGGGCATGGTCGGCCAATTGGTACCAAAGAAAGATAGGACCTTTTTTATGTATGCAACAACAGCAGCAAGAATCCTTTTGGCGAAGTATTGGAAGACTAAAGAATTACCTACTCTGGAAGAATGGCAGACCAAGGTGACTGAATTTATGGGACTGGCAGAGATGACCGGCAGAATTCGTGACCAGAGGAAAGAGACAGTGGAGGAGGACTGGAAAAAATTTAAAATCTATCTTAAAAATTGTTGTAAAATTTCGGAATGTTAAGATGTCAAGGGATTGGATACAAAGAATTACAGCTATAAATTGAAATTTATAAAATAGAATTTTTTTAAAGAGAATTAAATATAAAAATGGGATGAAGAATTGCTAAAAATTTTTAAAATATGGATGCAGGGATGGGGAGGTTTGGGGAAGTCGTGTTATGTTTATTTGTTTTTTGTTTATGTTGTAAAATCAATAAAAATTATTTAAAAAAAAACAAACATAAACACATACAACTGCACTGCTCCCTAGGTTCTAGGTCAGGCACCTCCAAACTCGGCCCTCCAGCTGTTTTGGGACTATAATTCCCATCATCCCTGACCACTGGTCCTGTTAGCTAGGGATGATGGGAGTTGTAGTCCCTAAACAGCTGGAGGGCCGAGTTTGGGGGTGCCTGTTCTAGGTGTTCTGGGTGTGGTGAGTATGCACAAGTGCCCATCTCCCGTGCCACATGGACTCAGGCAAGTGCGTACACGTCGAAGTGAAGCTGTTATATATCCCAGCATGCAACTGGCCCCCGATTATCACATTTGAAGCAATCTTACCAATAGCACCTTCAAATCCATTGCGGGCTGTGTTTGGACACACAAGGCAGCACTCTCCCGGAGGGACCTGTGGATTTTCACATTCCAGAACATCGAGACATTGGATCTCATCGCAGAGAATGGCTCCGCTGTCGCAAACGCAAATCTGGCATGGGGACGGCTTCCAAATGTCTCTGTTCAGATACACCTGGCCATTCTGCGTGCAGGCGACCTCCTCGGTATCTAGTTCTAAAAGAAAGGAGAACAGAAGGCAATGTAAGTGGCTTCATTTTACTACACGGTGACAACACAATGTGTCAACAGAATGACAACCCCTCATGAGGTGCATGTGCTTCTTCACTTGTTTGTGACATGCAGGAATAGATCCTGGTTTCCTGCTGCGTACAAACCATGAGCCATGGCTTATTTTTTATTTTTGAAAAAGAAAAGCAAGGCAATAGCTCTAAGTTGGGACTCAGCTACATTAGTTTTTTAAAAGCGTTTAAAATGTGTTATATCGCTGCGACACCAGGTGGTGCTGTAGAGTTCCGACTTTCGGCAATGTGATTTCACATTAAGAGGTTTACAACATGTTTTCCTGAAACTTTTTTTTTTATATGTGTCTAGATCCAGCTCTGGAGTTTGTACCCTAAAGCTATTCTGCCAATTGTGAAAGCAACCAAAAGTGAAACAGATGTGTTGTTAACTATTACCTACCCACATTCTCACTTCTTGGCTTCCACGACCAAAAAAATCATCTAACCCGGTTGTTTGAGCTCTGATGCCTAGCATGAGTGGATAATTCATGGTTCCTGTTACACAGGCAGCCGCCCCTCTTCCTGCTCTGTCCTCTGATGTTTGGCATGTGGACTATGGCTCACTTAATGTGTCACCTTCAGAAATGACGAAGTTGTTCAGAATAGAAACAGAGGTTTCTGAGTTAAAAGAAGTTCTCTAGCTTGCTTTCAAATAAACCACAAAGTTACAGGCCTTGTGCTGGGGCTGCTAAATGTAGATTGTGTACATACCATACATTTAAAGCCCATTCCACTCCCCCCCACAAAAAAAATCCTAGGAACTGTAGTTTTCCACACCACATAGATACAACTCCCAGCAACCTCCCCCCCCCCGGTAGTTCTCAGGATTTGGGAGGGTGCTTTAAAAGTATGGTACATATGAAGCCTTAGTCTATGTACACATTAGTGGCTTAAAATGCAGAGAGGTCATCCCCCCCCCTCACTTTATCTCACGTTGCATTTGCATGTTGTAGTACACACCAGAGAGGGGCCAGAGATGTCTTCCCCGTTAATGCACATTACCTCTTTGGTTTTCCCCATGCCCACAACAAGAACCACCCCACTCCTTTTCATGAAGCTGTTGTCTGCACATGCTCTCTCATCCACACATATACTTTATCACGTATACAGTCATCAAACTGTTTTTTAAAACTATGAAAAACAAAAGTAACAAATAAAATAGTAGGATCGAAAGAAGCAAGAGAAATTGTTGCCAAAGTGAGTCTCCCTCGGTCACAAGCCAGGTGTTAGAAAGAGAGGGAAAGGAAACAAAATTAATAATAATAATAATCCACCAAGTGACAGGAGCTGTGGTCTAAACCACTGAGCCTCTTGGGCTTGCTGATCAGAAGGTCAGCGGTATGAATCTCCGCAGCAAGGTGAGCTCCCGTTGCTCTGTCCCAGCTCCTGCCAACCTAGCAGTTCGAAAGCACGTCAAAGTGCAAGTAGATAAATAGGTACCGCTGCAGCGGGAAGGTAAAGGGCGTTTCTGTGCGCTCTGGTTTCTGTCACGGTGTCCTGCTGTGCCAGAAGCAGTTTAGTCCTGCTGGCCACATGACCGGGAAAGCTGTCTGCAGACAAACGCTGGCTCCCTCAGCCTGAAAGCGAGATGAGCGCCACAACCCCATTGTCACCTTTCACTGGACTTAACCATCCAGGGCTTCTTTACCTTTACCTATCAGGGCTGGGGCTCCTGAACATTGGCTGTTTACGTGCCATATTTTTAAAGCACACATTTGCCCTGATTGCTAATCCTCGGAACCATAGTTTACCCATGTGATGGCCTGGGATTCGGACTTGGAGGCTGAACCTGAGGAATCCCAGCCTGCACAGGTTTCCCCGCCTCCAGAACCAGCTGAGCCGGGGCTGGGTCTTGAGCCTGAAGGGTCCTCAACTGTGCTGGATCCTCAGGCGCAGGCATCAACTGAGCCTGCTCTGGCCCCTGAGGTGACGGAGGACCCATTGCCTGAAGGTGCTCCACTCTCAGCCCCGTCAGGGGAGGCTGAGCTTGCCTCTGGGTCTGGTAGCCCTCCAGCCTCTCCTGAGCTGCAGAGGCTCAGGGCAGAGAGGCGGAGGGAACTAAGTTCCTGCAGGAGGAGTGCTTGCCTCCAGGCCAGGAGAGGCGAGTCACCTGTGGACTGGGGCTGCCCTATGCCTCGGGGCAGATAAAAGCCAGCCAGCCCCAGTCCCAAGTTGCGGGAGCAACATTGTTGGTAGCCAATTCCTGCCGGATTTCCTGACCTCGCCCGACTCCCTGCTTTGGACCCAGCTTCAGCTTTGACGGATGGCTTCAATACAGCACCCTCGACCTCAGACTAAACTTGGACCACGCCTCACAGAAACTCCATGGGACCAGCACAACCTTTCTGAGGTGAGACAGTGATGTTTAAAATAAAATTAAGTCGTATTTTGGAGTATCAATGGCTATGATGATGACCTCACCGTTTCGCTTTTTATGAGGCTGTTAAAAAGGTAAAGGTACCCCGACTGTTAGGTCCAGTCACAGACGACTCTGGGATTGTGGCGCTGAGGGAGCTGGCGTTTGTCCGCAGACAGTTTTTCCGGGTCATGTGGCCAGCATGACTAAGCCGCTTCTGGTGAACCAGAGCAGTGCACAGAAATGACGTTTACCTTCCCGCTGGAGCGGGATCTATTTATCTACTTGCACTTTGACGTGCTTTTGAACTGCTAGGTGGGCAGGAGCAGGGACCCAGCAATGGGAGTTCACCCCATTGCGGGGATTCGAACCGCCAACCTCCTGATCAGCAAGCCCGTTAGAGGCTGTTAAAAAGTAAAGGGACCCCTGACCATTTGGTCCAGTCGTGACCAACTCTGGGGTTGCGGCACTCATCTCGCTTTATTGGCCGAGGGAGCCGGCGTACAGCTTCCGGGTCATGTGGCCAGCATGTCTAAATTAAAGGGTTTAAGGAGGCCAAATCTCTCCTGCCTCCATTGAGAGCACAATATCTATTGTTGCTATTCCCCAGGAATAGGGTTGTGGGCTCAAGGCCCACACTGGGCAAAAGATTCCCACATTCCAAACTAGATGACCCTCATGGTCCCTTCCAATTCTATGGCCGAATTGGGACTTGTGGAGAATTTCTGCAGTTATTTCATTTAAAGAATTTAGTGTGCTACCGCTAGGTGGCAGAAAAAGCCAGCTAATAACTAGGTAGAATTATCTTCTTGCACAGTGAAGGAAAACAGGCCAGCCTTTCATTTGTTTGGACTTATTTGGGTTTGGGTTTGTCCTGGATTATGACTTCCTGCCAAAGCAACTTCTCAGAGTAAATATAATATCAACACTGCTGAGATGCTGAGGGTAATAAGCATTGTGCTTGCTCTCTTCAAGCAGCGATGGCAGCAGCATCTTCTGCTTGCTTATATTAGCGAATGAGGCTGACCTTTGAGAATTCACTCAGGACCTACCCAATGGCTTTTTACCAAGATGACTGAATCATCGCTCACCAAAATTGCTGGGAATATGAGAAACAGAGGAGAGAGAGAGGAGGACATGACCCAGATTCTCTTACCAAGAACGTCCTCCAGTATGTTCTCTTTTTTTATTTTTTAAGCATTTTTATTAGCAGGGGTGGATGAGAGTAAAAGCAAGCACTTATTCTTCTTCCCTATCCTTCTAGTTTCCAGACTCTGTGCTTCAATCCAAAGCAAGAACAGGGAAATAGATTGTGTTGGATTCCAGCTCCTTTCAAGACAAGCATGGCTGATGGTCAGATTCGGTAGGAGTGGCAGTCCAATCAACATCTGAAGGACCACATTTTCCCCATCACTGATCTGAAGGCCCCTAGCAATTACTAGTAGCCATTTTTCTGGCTACCAAATCGTTGTTCCCTAAGGCACATTTGAGAAGCAAGAATCTCCCCCCCCCCTTACCCGTTAAATTGATTTGCCATACAAAAGGTAACAGGATATGTCTTGGCATGAGCTGGACTTTCTAGAGAAATGGGCCTTCATCCACAACCCTTCTCAAGAGCAATTACTTTAAGGATGGAGAAAAGAACATGGAGAGAAGGTGAAAAGGCTCGGATGAAAAATTGACAAGATGAAGGTACGGAGAGAAGAAATTTAGAGATGGAACCATGAAAAGAGAAGCACACATTATGATAAGGGGACCCACAGTCTCACTTGGGCAGTGGGCACATCATGCATTTAAAGCACATGATTTCCCCCAAAGAATAAAGGGAACTATAGTTTACCCTCACAGAGCTACAAGTACTCTTAGCAAACTGCAGTTGCCAGGATTTGGGGGGGGGGCATATGCTTTGAACCACAGGCTTGTGGTTTAAGGCTGCTTGATATGTTCATCACAGGGGTTTGGTGTTGGCTACAGACATGGAATACAGTGGTACCTTGGTTGTTGAACTTAATCCATTCCGGGAGTCTGTTTGACTCCCGGAACTGTTCGAAAACCAAGGCGTGGCTTCTGATTGGCTGCAGCAGCTTCCTGCACTCAATTGGAAGCCGCATCAGCTGTGCTGGACGTTCAGTTTCCAAAAAACATTCGCAAACTAGAACACTTACTTCCGGGTTTGCGGCGTTCGGGAGCCAACTTGTTCAACGACTAAGCCATTCGAGAACCAAAGTACCACTGCAGTTAATCTCACCCACCTTTATCCAGCTTTAATATGGTAAGTTAACAGATAAATAGGTCTGTTTCATTGGACATGTGAAATGAGTAATTATGTAGTGAGAGAACAATGCAAATTCACTGAAAATTATGTGGCTCATTGTAAGCTTGTGGGCAAGTTACTCTCAGCCCAACCTACCAGCCCAGGCTGCTGCTAAGAATAAAATGGGATAAAAATAAAATGGGATAAAATGGGATTAAAATAAAATGGGATTAAAAACTATATACAGTACAGTGGCCAGGTTAAGAACCGGGTTCTTCAGGTTAAGAACTTAATTCATTCTTTACCTCGGGTTAAGAACTGAATTCGTTCCGGAGGTCCATTCTTAACCTGAAACTGTTCTGCAGAGGCTGCAAAGTCCTCTGCAAACCAGCAGCCCACATGTTAGTCATAGGTTTACAGTGGTTCCTCTGGTTACGTACTTAATACGTAGGTTGTTAACCTGAAACTGTTCTTAACCTGAAGCACCACTTTAACTAATGGGGCCTCCTGCTGCTGCCACGCCACCGCTGCACAATTTCTGTTCTCATCCTGAAGCAAAGTTTTTAACCCAAGATTCACCCGGGAGATTTAGCGGAGTCTGTAACCTGAAGCATCTGTAACCTCAAGCATATGTAACCCGAGGTACCACTGTATTAAATATTCCTAAATATTAAATAAAGTCGAAAGAAGAAAATGGTAAGTCTGCTTACCTTATTTGGTAGGCAGCGTTATGGCCGGGCCCTGTGTAACCTGGCCAAGGGTCAGAGATTGGCATGCTCCCCACTACTGCCTCCCCACGCTGTTGGCACTGGGTGGGGCCCCGCTCAAGGGACAGGCCTCGCCAACCTATCAGCGCCGACAGGGGTGTGTCCATAGGGAATTTAAACTCTGACGCGGTGAGGGAAGCACAATTGTCTTAAAGGCACCACTGCATTCCCTTCTACAAACTCTCCTCTATTTTTTCCACCTCCCCCCTCTGAATTTCATGCAATAAGCGTCAATGAATTAATCTTTCTGCATAGCAAACCAGAAGCGCAGAAATAAATCAAAGTGAAAGCTGCTATGCTATGCTCCGCAGATGTGCTGTGCAAAGAAATGAGATATACTGTTTAATAATCCTATTGCCACTCTACGGCACCACCCATGTGCCTGAGCCAGAGGCTGCAAATGAGATTCTAGTGGCTAAGATTCATGGATATGCCAAAATGATTATTCCATCATTAAGCATTTTTATTGATTTCATTGAGAGAGAACGTTAGGAGTGTTCTGCCTAAGCTTAGCGGGTGCCCTAGAAATGCCCTCCAGATGTTGTTGAATTGCAGATACCATCATCCCTGGCCATTGGCCATGCTGGATGGAGGCTGATGAGAGCTCAAGTCCAACAAAATCCAGATAGCCATAGGTTGTCCATCGACCTATGTCCTAGAGAATGACCCATATTTTCTGCCATCGAGTTCAGAGGCAGATCTGCATGAGTTTCTGAACAGATGAGTAGATATGGACAACACTGGCTCGAATGAATGAAGCCTCTCACGATGAACCACTCCAGAAATGATCTGGATAGTAGCTTGGAGTTTACTATCATAAAACTCTCTAAAGGGAGAGATTTGCATTTTGTGTGACCTTAAATACAAAGGTTTCCTACCTCAGGCGTACCAGGGCATGTGCCACTGAGGAAATGCCTATGGGATGAGATCCTATTACAAATTTTTACTCCTGTACATCAGGCGCACTGGGATCACCACATGCACTTTGGCACATCACATGACAAAAAGTACATGGTCTCCAACTGCCCTGAAACTGCCAGAAATGTTACGAATACCCTTTGGCCAACATGGTTCCTCACTATGTCCCAAATTCTGCAAGAAGGGAAAGGGAGTGGGGAAGGGGGGGCAGGGGGGAGGAAGAGGCCAGTCGCCTCACATGGGCATAGTCAGTGGGACCCATTGGGAGGGGAGGGGGCAGGGTGGCAGTTGCTGCACTGTGCTCCTCAGCTTGTAGTGCTCAATGTGACTATGGTGAAGGTGGGGGCACAAGAAGCCTGTTGTTGTTTAGTCATTTAGTCATTTAGTTGTGTCCGACTCTTCATGACCCCATGGACTCCTGTCTTCCACTGCCTCCCACAGTTTGGTCAGACTCATGCTGGTAGCTTCGAGAACACTATCCAACCATCTCGTCCTCTGTCGTCCCCTTCTCCTTGTGCCCTCCATCTTTCCCAACATCAGGGTCTTTTCCAGGGAGTCTTCTCTTCTCATGAGGTGGCCAAAGTATTGGAGCCTCAGCTTTAGGATCTGTCCTTCCTGTGAACACTCAGGGCTGATTTCCTTCAGAATGGATAGGTTTGATCTTCTTGCAGTCCATGGGACTATCAATAGTCTCCTCCAGCACCATAATTCAAAAGCATCAATTCTTCGGCGATCAGCCTAAGGGGGTACAGTTCAAGCAGACACACAGGGGCCCTTCGCTGATCATAGCCACTGACCACAGACACTACGTTACTGGCGCAGAAGTGCCGCCTTGTAAACACCCAGCCCAGGTGCCTCTTCTGACATCCAAGGCAGGCTGATGAAAGCCTTGTGGTTTTGCTATATATCATCCCACATATAGCCAAGACATTTGCCAATATGGTACATACTCCTCTTGGCAACAACTGTTGGGGTGTCAGGATACTGTCAGCGGCTCCCAGCTGGTTGCTCAGGAAAGTATAAAGACAAGGAAAAGTTTATTACAGCCCTTTTTTATTTTAATCTTTTCAGAGAGAGGTTACAGAACCCAGCCTCTTGGATAATGGTGTTGTCCTGAGTGAATCTCCACCCCCACCCCCTTCTCTCCCACTTTCTTACTCGTCATCATCACCACCTACTCTGCGGGTGACACTAAGTGCCCTCTGTCTTTGAGCTCTTTGCTCTCCTACTTCTAAGGCTCGCCGGCTTCTGGGAGATAGAGGGTCTGGAATGCTTTCTGATGACAACATGTCAGCCGGGTGTTGCTCCTCCTCTCCCATGGTTTCCCAACTTTCCCCCTCATCTGCCTCTGAGCTGCGACCTCCCTCAAACCCCTGTTGTAAGGCTCTGAAAAAGGCTGCATATAAATCTTATAAATTAATAAATAGTCTAGGTCAGGCATGTTCAAAGTCCGTTTCGGGGACCTAATCCAGTCCCCGTGGCAATATACAGTATGTCCTGTGTTGTGAAATCCCAATTTCAAAAGCTGAACAACTTTGTGGTAAAATTGTAAAAAAAAGCTCAACAACTTCAATCCTAAAAAAACTTTGGTCGGCCCTCACGCATGTTCACTTCATCAGATCTGGCCCTCTTTGAAAAAAGTTTGGGCACACCTGGTCTAGGGGGTTCTGTTGGAGGGTCCTGTTGCTTTTATTATTGCTCTAATTTTAAAAAAAAATATTTTCAAGTGCTTTTAACTGCTTCTTAACTTGTGCATTTTTATTTATATTTTAACACCAGGCAAAAATGTTTCTCTAATTTAACATTCTAAGGCCTTTTAAATGTGTTTGTGGGAGAGGGGTTATTGGGCTTTCTATTTGTTTTACTTTGTTAGTTTGTTAGTTTATTTTGTGTTCTCCTTTCGTATTTTACTGTTGGGAACCTCCATGCGATCTTCGGATGAAGGGCAATATACAAATTTAATAAATAAATAAATGAAAACATATAAATAGAGGGGCCTGATTCAGCCGTCTCTTCTACTGATCTTATAGGGCAGTACCCCATCAACCTCAATCTGCCTGCAGCCGGCTCCCCAACTGCCTGCCTTTGTGCTTGCAACTACTCAACAGGGTGGCACTAGCAACTCCCATGATCCCTAGCTAACAGGACCAGTGGTCAGGGATGATGGGAATTGTAGTCCCAAAACAACTGGAGGGCCGAGTTTGCCTATGCCTGCACTAGCCTGTCAGCTCCCTCTTTCTTAGTCTCATTGTTTCCTTTGTAGAATTGATCAAGGAAGATGATGGGGACAAAACTAGCATGAGGACTCAGCTATACAGCAGCAAATAAAACGTTTTAGGTGTGTTTTAAGTGCAATATACAATGTGACACCAGATGGCGACGGCGAGCGTTATGGAAAATTCAATGTATTTTTTCAAAACGCTTTTTGAAAAAAACATATTCAGAGCAATTTAAATATGTATCTAGACTCCACTGAGTAGGCCCCTCTCTGCTTTCCATACTATCGGTCCCAATACGCACCAGCCATCACTGGAAGGAAGGGCTAGAAGTTGCAGTGGTGGGTGACATTGTGGGGTTCACATTTCCATGCAACAGAGGCCTCACCACAAAAGCAAGCAAAATTGCTAGTGTAGGAGTAAGTCCTCATGCAGAGAAGAGTCAAGTTCTGCCACATGCTCATTATTCTCTACATTCTGACAGGGGGCTGAGGAGGAGACTGCGTGCTGGATTCTAATTTGATTCAAAATTCTGAGCGCCTTCCAAAATGGCCACTGTCCAAGGACTTTAAGAAACTCAAGGCTAAGTAGCAGTCCA
This sequence comes from Podarcis erhardii, assembly GCF_964252035.2. Lineage (NCBI taxonomy): Eukaryota > Metazoa > Chordata > Lepidosauria > Squamata > Lacertidae > Podarcis > Podarcis erhardii. The sequence goes on from NC_138497.1 coordinate 122,137,599, forward strand.
AGTCATCTTCCCATCGATGGTTATCTTATAACACACTCCTCTTCCTCTGCTATGAAAATACGCAAAACTGGCTTGACCCAAGATCATCACCACACAAAAATGAATGTTTGCACAGTCATTTCAATTGGGGGCAACATCCCACTGCCAAAACTCTGAGAAGTTATCCTTTGTACACAGCCACCGATGGCTATGGAGTTCTGACATACATTGAATTTTGCTGGCGGTAGAAATGAACCCAACACCCTTTTCTAAAATAATATTAGGACATGTCAGACACCCAGGTGGAATTTAGCATTTAAGATAGCCCTCTTATCATTCAGCGTCCAGCGCAAACCAGATTGTATAAAATCTAGGTGGAGAAAGAATTCCCTTGTGGAATTCCAGCTATAGGATAGATAGATAGCTAGAGATATCATTCCAGCACTCAAATTCCATTCTATATTCCAGTACATCCCTGAAGCATTAATAAACAGGAGTCACAGAGTCTGAAGGGGGAGGAGGATATAGGAAATAACAAAATAAATAATATTCAGCTTCACATATTTCTGGGGTTGAGGGGTGGCTCACATTAAGCACAACTTAAAAGATCTGATCAGTAAAAATAACTATTGTAAGGGAAAAATTCAACCCCATACTATGCCATTATTAAGACAGAGCAATAATTTCAGCTTGCAGGGTGGAATGAACCCACTATCCACCCCATGTCACCCTGAGGTTTTTTCCCACCCCCTCAAAACAACTTGGGGGAGTATGGGGAGACACAGGGCAAGAAAACCCCGTCGCACAACTTGTGTGTTCTATGGTCCTTGCATGGGCTTCCCCTGAAGGAAACTCATTAGTTTAATCATCCCCACTGGTTTTGTATCAATTGAGCTGAAAACATGGAGAACAGGTAAACATCTGAATGCCCTTTCCTTGCCTTTGTCCCATCACAATCTCCTGAACATATCAGAATGGCCGTTTATCAAATAAGAATTTAACCCCGCTTTAGAACTCATTTCTTCTAAAGATCCTGCAAAACCTGACCAGATAAATATTTGTGCTGTGCTTCAGACACGATAGCACAGATGCAGTGTTGTCTTGTAGAATACTACACTGTGCTACTTTTCTTCCTTCTAAAGCTTTCGCAAAGTCAACATCTTTCCATTGAAACATTGCCCTAGCTCCATTAGCACCATCTGAAATGAAGCATTTGATACCAAAACTCTCTGCTTCTTGTTCGCTACAATCCCCACCTATCTGTTGTCTTCTTTCCCTCAGTGCCCCCTGCACTGCCTCAATTTACATTGCAAGTTCTGTCGGCGACTGGCAGGATGCTGACAAGTGGACACCAGGAGAAGGGGAGCTGGAGTCTGACTCCAGAGATGGGGTCAGTGATTTGTGGGGAACTGTTCCAGCCAGGTGAGAAGAGTCGGAGGCAGGGGAAGCTTCAGAGCTAGAGGGTGGAGCACAAGATGGGTTGGAAGAAGAGGAGGAAAGAGCAGGTCAGGCTCCCCACCCTCTTCTGAACCACTTTCTCCTAGTACCATGAGCGGACTGAAAAGGGATGAGCAGAGGAAGACGCCATGCAGGCATAGTCTCCAGCTGCGTGCATGCAGCCCATTGTGGGAAGGTTTATTTAAATAGTTATCCTTTGTTAGGCATAGCAAACCACACATTATCAAACAGACACCATATACAAATTGTGCAAAATATGAGCTCAACATAACAAGGTTTGTCCCGGTCAGATCTTTGACTCCAGAGAAAATCAATTTGCATAAATAATACAATAAGCACTACCTAATCCCCGATCAATTAAGAACCACTAATTCTCTTTATAATGACCCAGTCTTTCTACATGGACACCACTCAGTATATAAATGGTTAGGAAGTGATCTCCTGTTGCTCCATGAAGTGGAGACCTGGGAATAGCTGCCTAGACACTAGATAGGTGTGTGAATTCGTTAACTCTTTGACAATAGAGTTAACGAACGTGTACGTTCCTTTGGCTGGGAAGCACCTTTGACAAGGAGCAGGGATCTGTCTTTTGCTGAAGTTAGTCCAGGGTTGAACAATATAGCACCCTCCAGATGTTGTTGGACTACAATTCCCATCAGCCCCAAGATGGATGATGGAAGCTGTAGTCCAGCAACACCTGGAAAGTACCATATTGGCTACCTCTGTGGCAGTTTTCCAAATGTCATATACACTGTTGATAATATGTAACATTTGTTATTGTTGTTGTTTATTAAAAGCAGCCCTAGTTATCTGCATTTTTCCATATCAATGCAAACTATTGTTTGCAAGGTATTTGCAACCCCAAATCCTTTGAGAGGCTAGTTGTTGTTGGGTTTTTTTTTAAAAAAAAATTAAAAATTATTATTTGGCTCTATACATTTTTCCATCCTGAGCTTTTGGGGGAGGCAGGGGAGGAGAAATTTAAAATCAAAGTATTAACGCCTGCAATCTAGCCATTCCCCCCCCCTCCCAGAATGCATATTCCACACAATGGGCTCAAGTTTTGACCTAGATGGTTTCCTTCCTTCTCCCCCACTTTCCAAAAATACGGTCTCCTAATTAGAAAGTTCTGCCTACTTCACAGAGAAGATGGTTTTGATTCAAGCTCCAACATGCTCAGCTGAAGAGCAAATTACAGCCCTTGCTCCTCCTGTAGCTGGAAAAGCCGCATGAATAACTTGCTGACTGCACAGCAAAACTATTCATCTAATGTAATGCTGGGCCTGTGGGAAATTTAAAAAAAGAAAGAAAGAAAGGGCAGCAAGAAAAGCTGCAGTAATGCCAAGAAGAAAAACTCAGACTCCCAATTTCCTCTTCGGATTTGCCCAGCTCACAGTCAGCAAGTTTTTATTCCCTGCTGACAAAGAGCAGGCTTTCTGACATCCCACGGTACTGAGGATAAAAAGACATCAAGGCTCTGACAGGATTATGTAAAATGCTACCTGGTATAGCATTCTAACCACTCACGCAGGAAGAAAGTGCCACTCGCCAAAGAAAGTGCACACACAATTCTCGTTTTTGCCTGCAATCTCACAGGCACACATACACACTTACTCCTGAGTAAACTGATTAGTGTGCAGGTTAACACTGATACATTTTTTATGTATATTTTTTTGGCAAGCCATTCTGAGAGCCTTTTTGAGATTACTTGAACAAATAAATAATGAAATATACATTTTTTAAAAAAACCAGAAGCATTTTTACTTGGTATTATAGGTCAGGACATTAATAGCCAAGATGTTAAATTGTTTTTATATGCAACAACTGCGGCAAGAGTATTGTTAGCCCAGAAATGGAAACAAGAAGAAATTCCGACGAAAGAAGAATGGCAGGCGAAATGAATGGACTGTGCAGAATTGGACAAAATGACAGGAAGGATTTGAAACCTGCGGGACCAGAGATTTACAGAAGATTGGAAGAAGTATATGAATTATTTGAAGAGCAACTGTAATCAACAAATTACGCTAGTAGGACTAAAGAAGTTTTGTAAGGAGAAATATACGAAGTGTTACAAAGTAGAAAAAGATAGAGATATTGGTTATGACTTTGAAATGTAATAGGGAAGATAAGAAATGCATACTGAGAGATTAGACTGGAAAATTTTCAGACAGGATTGATGGAAGTCAAAAATTTGAATAAGATGTAAAAGTATGTTTAATTATTGTTGAAAATGATATGTTTAAAACACACACACACACACACACACACACACATATATATAATGATAAACACATAGACAATCCAGCTGAAAGCATTCTTCCTCCGGAACGTTCTTTAATGCAGGCTTTACCAACCTGGTGCCCTGCCAACACTGGGAATGGTGAGTGTTGTAGTCCAAAATATCTGGAGGTCACCAGGTTGGAGAAGGTTCCTTTAATAGAATGAAAGGGGCTCCAGACCTCTGAAGCAGTGTGGTAAATGATAATTTGAGGGGCGACAGTGCCTCCTCACAGGCCCTCCAACCCTTTTGAGGGCGGCTGGAGCAAACAGTGAAGTGGTTTGCAGAAGAGCGACTTGTGGTCAGAGGCACCGGGTTGCCCCCAAGATTGGGGAGCCGGCACACAACACACGTCACATACATCTCCCAATGCTGGGGCCCTCAACACTGGGGGGCTGGGCCCCCTTCTAACAAATATTGAGGGGGCTGAAGACACCTCCACCCCCTAGAGTTGGCACACCTGATCGTGATGACTGGGAGCAAAAGGTGAAATCCCACGAGATTTGGGATTTCATATGAAATTTCAAGTTTTGGAGTAGGCCTGTATAATGCTCCTCTCGACATGGCCTCCCCTCACTCAGCTTAGCGGACGGAATGCTCCACCCATACCCAGTGTCGGATTTATGTATAAGCTAAACAAGCTATAGGACGCCCCAAAAAAATAAAGAAAAAAACTAGATGTACATTTCCAAAATCTAAGTTCAACAATTACTTTGATAAATACATATTTTTTAATGTGCAAATGGCATTAGATACCTATTAGGTCCATAAATTACCTTACAGCATATATTCAATACAAAAATAGCGACAATTTGTTGTTGACAAAGGACAGCTGGACATATAAAGGGCCCCATTACCTTCAGTAGCTATGGGCCTCGTCAAACCTAAATCCGGCCCTGCCCATACCCTATATAAAGATTTCCTCAGGTTTTTGTGGCGCTGTGGTCTAAACCACTGAGCCTAGGGCTTCTCGATCAGAAGGTCGGTGGTTCAAACCCCCACGGCGGGGTGAGCTCCCGTTGCTTAGTCCCAGCTCCTGCCAACCTAGCAGTTTGAAAGCACGTCAAAGTGCAAGTAGATAAATAGGTACCACTCCGGCAGGAAGGTAAACAGCGTTTCTGTGCACTGCTCTGGTTTCGCCAGAAACGGCTTAGTCATGCTGGCCATATGACCCAAAAAAACTGTCTGCGGACAAACGTCGGCTCCTTTGGCCAGTAAAGCGAGATGAGCGCCGCAACCCCAGAGTCGTTTGCGACTGGACTTAACTGACAGGGGTCCTTTACCTTTACCTTTACTTTTGGAACCCAGAAACATTTCCCCATGCTGTCCTGATCAGCCCTGGATGGGCATGTTTTTCGCATTCCATGGCTTATCATGGGTAAATCATTCTCGCTGAATAATCATCTCAATCTTACAGACAGTATGGTGAAAGCAAGCCAGAGATTGGGATGGACTAAGGTAATTAGGATGTGTAGTTATTTCCCAATCTCAATGCCTTTGTAAACAGTGGTGCATTTTTAAAGTAACCCATGGAGTTAACATGCCCAACTTATTTTGACTTTTCGCAGATTTTGAAATCTAAAATCCCATTTGGATCATGTTACAATGATTCGTTTGACCTGCAAAGCCAACATTTTCCAGGAGGCTGATTTGGAATGAAACTGCTGTAGCTAACAAAACCACTTTCAACATATAACAACAAAACTAAAGGCAGCGGTGATTCTTTATTTTTTATTTTAAGCTGCAAAAAAGAAAGAAGGTCATTTTACAATCACAGGGTTGTCGCATGGTTTTCAACACATGCATATTAGTTATTGTTCTTTTTCTTTTAGGATTACTGTTTCTGGGACACAGGAAATGAAAGAAAGGTTTTACTTTAGGCTATGGGGCCCTTATTATTAACATGTGGCTCCTTGCATTGGGATCAAGTATTATGAAACTCTCCACTACGTCAGACAGAGAGTCTCCGTGAAACATCCATATCCGAATTAAAATTCAGGAAAGGATGTGCACTTTAAAACAAATCACCATATGCTTTGCAGTTCATCTATCATCTATTTCTGTACCACAAAAGGCAACCTTCTGTCTACTAGTAGCATTCGTTATTTCTCCCTCTCCATTCAGTTTAATCCTTTACAAAACCAAGGGGCAGGTTTATTAAGGAAATGTAGGTATGGCTAGTGTTATGTACCAAGCTTGGATCCTAGAACAATAGTCAGGTAGGGTCCTAGAATGAAGCAACCTGATTGGCTTGCGGGAGCAGCCCAATCAGACTCCAAGAGGAAGTTAATCAGCCTATTAGGCCGGTAGAATCCTAGGATACAACAACTGATTGGCCTGCAGTAGCAGCCCAATCAGCCTCCAGGAGGGAAACAGAATCAACCAATCAGAAGGGACTCATTGTGTAAACAATGTATATAAAGCCTGAGGTTTGGAGGGAAATTCATTCACTGTTTTTCGAGCTGCAATAAAGAGCATGAAATCACTACGCGACTCCGAGTATATTTCACTGGTGACAGAACCTCTTCAGTTTCTGTTAAGTATCTGAGTCCTGTCAACTACAGTGGAACCTCTGTTTGTGACATAATCCGTTCAGGAGGTCCATCCCGAGGTCGAAAACCGTCGTTGGGAAAGGTGCCATTTTGTACAGGTGCAGGCGGCGATTGCCCGCTTCTGCGCATGTGTGAACGCCAATTGCCCGCTTCTGTCCATGCGCGAATGGTGGCAAACCCTCCAGTTACTTCCGGGTTTGCCGCGGTCGCAACTTGGAATGAGCGTAAGAAGAGGCAGTGGTAAACAGAGGTTCAACTGTACACTCATACCTGACGGTATTTATGAGAAACAGCTACAAGAGACAGCAGAAAATATTCTAGCAGAAGCTATGTTAATGCCACCTGTTTAAACAATTTAAGTTGCAATCCTATACTCACTTGCCTAGCAGTAAAGCCCATTGGACTCAATGGGGCTGACTTCTGGGTATAGACATACACAGTGCTTTTTTTTTCTTTAAATAAAATGTTTAAGAGTACTCTCATTTTGACTCAAGAAAATCACCATTTTATAGTTCAAATCGGGGAAAATAAATATAGTAAATGGACAAAAGTACAAAGATTCACAAAATGTTAAGGGGTATGCGTACCCCTGCGTCCACCCAGAGAAAAAGCACTGCACGTATAGCAACTTTCACCCATTTGGTGCCCTCCCAGACAATGAGCTACAACTACTGCTGTGCTGGCCAGGAATGATTAGAGTTGTGATCCAACAATATCTGGAAAAAACCGGCTTGGCAAAGACTGGTGTATAGAATTGTCCATCAGTCATTCAACATGCTCCACCCCAACCTTCAATGCAGCTCCCAAGAGAGCTTCTTGGCATCTTTGTATGGCTGTGTTTAGAAGCTTTCACTGTGCAACCAGGAACCCTGACAATGCAGTTAGAGAGTGGCTAGAAGCTATTTTCAGACCTTCCTGCTACGTGGGCAAAGGTGTCCTGTGGTGGCAGGGCTTGCCTGATCGACCTTGCTGCCCTCTTCACTTTGGAAAAACAAACCTCTTATTGAACAGTTCTGTGATGGGCTCCTCCATTATGAGGCCTTCAGAGAACATGGTAGCATAACAGCAGAACTGTTGCAATGTCAAGCTTCTTCATTAAAACACACACACGCACATGACTTCGACTATCTTTTTTTGTACAGTGGTACCTCAGGCTAAAAACTTAATTCATTCTGGAGGTCCGTTCTTAACCTGAAACTGTTCTTAACCTGAGGTACCACATTAGCTAATGGGGCCTCCCACTGCACCCCCACCGCACGATTTCTGTTCTCCTCCTGAAGCAAAGTGCTTAACCCGAGGTACTATTTCTGGGTTAGCGGAGTCTGTAACCTGAAGCGTCTGTAACCCAAGGTACCACTGTATTTATATTCATTATATACTGTATTTTATTTTAATACAATAAAAATACCTTAAGAAATAAAAATCAATATGAACATTTAACATTATGGATGTTCTGTCTCCCATATTCAACCACAAATACATGCTGTGGTCCACCTGAATGGACCCGTGTGAGAACCGCTGGCTTCTATTCTTATTATCATTATCATATTTCCCACCTTCCCCCCCTTTTTATTTTTTATTTTGACAAAGTAATAATCATAAATAAATAAGAATAAAGTGTTCACCCCACCACCGAGACCATTCCATTGTAACTATCCAACCTCCCAAAATTTCAACACCTCTTGTGATGGTTTGACCCCTTTCCGTTTTAACAGTACAAATTCTACAAACACCCTCCATACCTCCTCAAAATCATTTCTCCTGCGTATTCCCTGTCTTACCTAAATGGCACATGTTAATTTATCATTAATAGCTCTATCCCATACCTCTTTATGCCATTCTTCCTTGGCTATCTTTTTGGCTATCCAAGATCTGAGAGATTCTACCCCTTCATGAGAAGGACACCAGAGGATGCCATTGATGCCAATCCAACAAAAGAGGTGGAATTTCCATTCACAGACACATTTCTGCCATGCTACACCATTATGGCATGCAGATGGTAGAGGGCAGGACACACAGAATGTGTGGATAAGCTACTCTCATGTATTAAATGATGCCTCAGGGTGGTGACTGGCTCTGAAAAGTTCCTACCAGCACCTCAATGTATTTGTTTTGTATCACCAACATCTAAAACTCCAAGTTAAGACGTAAGTGCTCAACTCAACGAATTTTGTCTATCCAATGAAATGGCAGAATAAAAAACACTAGCAAAATAAGAAGGTGTTAGGAAATAAAGGTAAAGGGACCCCTGACCATTAGGTCCAGTCGTGGCCAACTCTGGGGTTGCGGCGCTCATCTCACTTTATTGGCCGAGGGAGCCGGCGTACAGCTTCCGGGTCATGTGGCCAGCATGACTAAGCCGCTTCTGGTGAACCAGAGCAGCGCATGGAAATGCCGTTTACCTTCCTGCCGGAGCGGTACCTATTTATCTACTTGCACTTTGACGTGCTTTCCAACTGCTAGGTTGGCAGGAGCAGGGACCGAGCAACGGGAGCTCATTCCGTCGTGGGGATTCGAACTGCCGACCTTCTGATCAGCAAGTCCTAGGCTCTGTGGTTTAACCCACAGCGCCACCCGCGTCCCTGTTAGGAAATAGAGCCATGCTTTAAAACAGCACTGTACATCTCAGAAAGAACAGGATGAAAAATTCACTATTTTATTTTTCCCTAGGCAGATGTCCCCACTTCAAATATTATTGCAATTTGTTCATTGAGATCTGAGTAGGAAAACCAAGTAACTGGGATTTCGGCTCCCAAATATTCAAGCCTAAACTTTTGATCTAGAGCTTTCTGCTCAGCTTTAGAGTTCTACCATTAGCGAAGGACACTAGGCACCACTGATTTCTTTGAAGAAAAACAAACTTTCCCCTTCTAAATGAAAGATCCCATTCGTCAAGTGAAAGCTGTCGTGTCACTAATTTATATCCCTGCTGGCATCGCACAGCTAGATAACTGAAGCGATTAATGTCATGTTTTTAGGTGAATTTGTTCAACAACTGGCAGACATCCACCCATAAATGATCCACCGTATGCATGAACTTAACCCTCCTGTTTATAGTTTCCCTTTTAATATGCACCACTTGGAGAGCAATTCTTCAAAGGTTTCAGTCTCCCACACATCACTGCTTAGGCTAAAAACTGAGCGCCACATCTTGAGCAAACAATGAATATAAAAGGAGTGTTTCAAAGAGTAAACTTTGCAAGCACCAGAGGCTGACCTCTGTTGTTTTCCGTTTGCATGTAGCACTTCAAATTTCAAAAGTACTTTCTTGGTTTGCCATGACCTCACATCAACTCTGTGATGCAGGATACCATATGGGTATGTCTACACACTATGAACTTTTATTGGTTCTATACCGATCAGTCACGGTTTGCCCTGAAGGAACACTGACATTTTTTCCTTTGCTGAGGGTGCTGATAATTTTCCATTAGAGATCCCACACTCCCAAACAACAGTGCTTTGAGTCTCTGGAGAAGAGGACAATGACTGGTAGCTTGTAAATAGTGTGGATATAAAACTTTACTTACAACTAGGTGGCTCAGGAGGGACAGCTGTTACTGCAAAGCCACTTGGCTGATTAAGGCCTTGAATCCTCTGAGATCCAGAAATATCTCTCTGGTGACATTAGGGCATGTCATTTTAGAGGGTGAGGGTCTTAAAAATACGATTTTGGGTGTCAGGAATTCATACCTGTTATTGTTTCTGTGACTGGACAACATATGATAAATATTGTCCAGTCACAGAAACAATAACAGGTTTGAATTCCTCACACCCAAAATGGTATTTTTAAGACCCTCACCCCCTAAAATGACATATATATTATCATATGATATATTTATATCATAGAAACATAGAATTTGTTTGAAAGGGACCATGAGTGTCATCTATTCCAACCGCCGCAATGCAGGAATGTTTTGCCCAACACGGATCTCAAACCCTTGACCCCGAGATTGAGTCTCATGCTCTACCAGCTGAATTTAGCTTGGCGATTCTGTGTTTGATGAAGAAGCACATAAATTGCCTTCTGAAATTCAAAGAATTTTTTTTTCTGAAAAATGTCAGGTAATGCTTAATAAAATAATAATAATAATAAATATATAACTGCAAGTACTTGGCAATCATTTTTAATCATTTCTATGAAATTTTACATACATTTTACTTACCAACCAAACCAAATTATATTACTCTATTCAAAATCTCTTTTGGATTCCCAATTCATATTACAACATTTTAGCACTCCTCGTTTTTGGAGTTTGAAAGTTGAAAATTCAGCACGCCCAAATGGTGGTTGTGGCCACAGCAAGAAGAAGAAGAGGAGGAGTTTGGATTTGATATCCCGCTTTATCACTACCCGAAGGAGTCTCAAAGCGGCTAACATTCTCCTTTCCCTTCCTCCCCCACAATGCTACTCCCGACATAAGGAGGGGGGTTGCGGGCTCACGCCCCGCCTACATCCTCACGGGGCTGGCGGCAGCCCCGCGGGACTCAGGGAATTCCCGTCATTATTATTCATTAGTCACTCCGCCAGCCAATCGGCTGGCAGCAGGGGTGGGCTTACTAGGGGGCAATTTAAGGTCGGGGCAGCCCTAGCTCGCCCTTTTCCTTTCTTCTAGCAGCAGCGGTTTCCCACCCACCCACCCTCTAGGTTTGCATTTGGACTTTGCTATGGGCTTCAGCTGGTCGCCGCATGGGGCCTGGTAGGAATTTTTTCATTTGGCTAATTGGCTGTATTTGGAAGCCACTTGGTTTTTTCGCCTACCTCGTAGCAAAACATCACAACACCTTTGGTTTTGGCGGTTAGGCATTGGCATGGAAATTATTATGCAAATGAGTTGGGGGGGAGGAACACCATCACCTCCCCCAAATGTTGAAGGGTAGTTCGTTAAAGGACTCCGGGGGGCGTCGCCTCGTCCGAAACCTACGGAGGCTAGGGCCTAAAGCGCGCTCCCGAGCGGTAACCCCTCGGGGAACGCCTAGGGATGTGCATCTCGGGGGCTCCCCCTGTTGGTGCTTAACCCTTCACGGTTTTATACCGATAGTCTGATAGGGCCAATGCCTAAAGCCAATACTGCTCTTACCTGTAATCAATAAAGTTGTGGCCATTTTTCGCCCATTAACCTTAATTCTGGTGTCCGGTGTCTTTATTTACTCTCTGTGGGAAGGGGCAGGTATTGCCACGCAACAAACACTCTGTGAGGTGAGTGGGGCTGAGAGACTTCAAAGAAGTGTGACTAGCCCAAGGTCACCCAGCAGCTGCAGGTGGAGGAGCAGACACGCGAACCCGGTTCACCAGATTACGAGTCACTGCTCTTAACCACTATACCATACTGGCTCTCAGTTTTGTTTTTGTTTTTAAATAAAAAAATTAATTTGAGAGCCATTTCCATGGTATCACAGAAAATTGCCATGGTCCGTAGTTAAAGAGGCCAGGATCAGACACATGCCTTCCCACTCAGATAAGTTAGAACAGTTCACGCTGCTCCAAGAACTATTGTTTTAGCCTCGCTGCATAACATCCACATTCCCCCCTCTCCACCCTACAAATCAACACATGGGCGAGAAACATGCTTTTTGAAAAGGATAAGCAAGTTCAGTTTCCTGCACATTTCAGAATAAATCTTCACTTATAGCGTTCAGTTACAGACCTTGTTTTTCATTAAATGGTTGACTAGATGCACAGCGGAGCTCAATTCTCACTCTGAAGGTGATGCACAGAAAGGGGGTGCTTACCTCTTCAACAACCAACCCTTCTGCAACCAAAATGGAGATCCACCCCCACCCCCTGGGTGTCAGAAGTCCAGGTTCCCAGCTTGATAACACAGCAAGCAGAGGTAATGAAAAAGGAGGATTTATTGCAAAAACAAACAGATACGGTAGTTCCGGACGGTTCTTACAAAGCCTCCGGCATCATTACTCAATATGACCCTTCTGAAGACTCTTTCCGGTGTCTACAGAATATATTGAACTTTTGCACCTTACGTCTCTTGTTTTGCTTCCTGTCTAGCAGCCCTCGCCTTCGCCAACTGTGTGGACGTATTGGATCAGCTCCAACTCTACCTTTCAGAGAGGCTGTCTCTGAGTTTGTTTGCTTTGTTTTGTACTTTCTGCGAGCTTTGGCAGTGTTCCAGCCTGCTCTCAGCTACTGCCTTATCAGCCGAGCCGTCAAGTTCAGGAAGAGCGGCTGCCAGCTCTCCCCTGCCTAACATCTAAGCTTCTCTGTTCCTGGCTGCTTTCTGCCATTGGCTGCAAACTTTCGCTTGGAGCTGGCTCATTCCTGACACTGGGTGACTAGGATTCAGGAGGGGGAGACCATATGAATGTCAATGGGGACTCCCCTCCCTTAAGGCTCCTCATCACCCAAGGAGGACAATATTATCACTAGACATGGAGGAAAGAAGAGCTAAGCCTATTCATCAGTCCCCTTCCAGTGAGTTGCCTTTCCAGTACGAATCTGGCTCCTCCACGCCTGTAGTTCTTTAAGGGAAATGAGATACATGAATCACAATTAAGTCAATGATGAGTTTGGCCCCTAGTGACAAATTGCAGGTCGCCTAGAAAAACGAAGATAGATCCCTGCCATTTGCACAGACTGTCTTGTAGGGTTCACAATGGCCCCTTTCAGCCATACTGATGTCTAGCAGGGAGCAACAGAGCTTGAAGCTTGCGCTACAAGTCAATTACCTAAATCAATTGTGCTAAATGATGAGCATATCTGCTGCATCCTTTAAATCAGAGACAGTCAGCACCTCGCGTCCTCTCCAAGTGGAGGCTGCAGTATGCCGTGGTAATAAAATGAAGCAACTATGCCCATTCTGAACCCTGTGGAGCATGCCCGCGTCACTGCCAGCCACTTCCTAAAACCTCTGGCATTGACAAGAACATTTCCCATGTAATCACAGTGGACCATGTGGCAGGACAGTTGGGTCAAACAGGGAGCAGTAGTCCCACAAAAGCAGCCTCCAGATTGAGAAATGGATAGATAAGTCAGTTCTTAGCCCATATGTAGGCATCAGTCAGTGGGATGCCAGCAACAGCAAGACATCAGTCAATTCATACCAGTAAAGTCCACACTTCAAATTGCTGTATGAAATCTCCATCACAATCTTCTGATGTGGTTTTACAATGAGAAACATAGTCCATTTCCAATGTTGCAGTCGAAAAATACACAAGACCATGATGATGCATTAACCAAAAGTCTACCGTTATGATGGCTGTGTAGAAGGAACTCAGCTGTGAGTTAGTGCGTCTCTGTTCCCTCTAAACCAGTACTCTTCAACCTTTGCAGTACCAGTCACAGTAACACTCAGGCAGTGAGTACTAAGTGGGATGAGAGAACAAACTCAAACAGACAACAGTGTGGATTAAAAATGGCCACAATTTTATTGGTTACAGGTGTAGGTGGATTTTGCCTCAGCTATTGGGTGTGTATCCATTTTAGCTTCCTGGCGGAGGGCTGAAACCACATCAGGGACATGCCAAGGAATGTGGCTTCCCCCCAAGATGTTGATCTACCAAGGTAGCCGTCCTAGACCCTTCAAGACCCAATGCCTTAACTGCCACACAATGTGGCTTTCGAGACATCTCATCGCCAAAACACATACAACTTCAACCAATCAGAGATACCCTTAAGCACATCCGCCAACCGGCACTCGTCCCCTGAGGTGGAAAAATGAACACCATCAGATTTGGGGGGGAACCACTTCTTAATTTTTTAACATGTATATGCATGGTGGTAGTGCTCCTCTTGTGACCCACCTTAGACCAGGATGTGACCCACTCGTCGGTCCTGGCCCACCAGCTGAAGACTCTGAACAACTGTAGCCATGCATGAAAGCAACACACTGTGAAGAAATACCTGTTTTCACAGGCATTCCCTTGGTCTCTCAAACTCAACTGTGCGTTTTAATTAGCATGTTGTTTTAATGGGACTTTTGTTGCAAAAATTTAATTGTGAGCGTTTATATTTTCGTGTTTCACTGGGGTTGTTTTACTGTGTATTCCAATTTGTTTTAATTGGCTTTTGTAAATTGCTCAGAAGCTACTTTGGCATTAAATGGGCTATAATTGATAAATAAGAATAATATAACAACTCTGTAAGATTGATGCTAGGTAGTATCTCAGGGTAAGGCGGGGGTGTCAACAATGACCACCATATTCCCTGAGTGTACTGATTTAATTCTTTTCTCAGAACTGAGTGACAGACAGTTTCCACAGGAGAAATTAAAGAGATCCTTGTTGCTTACACCAATGGATAAGGGCCAAGCCTGCCCCCTGCTTCTGACACACTTTGTTTGTTCTTGTTTTGTCATTTGGCTATACTAACTCCCACCCCCACCCCAAAAAATAAGGGGGCTAGCAGTGAAAAACTGTGACTTCTGAATTTGGGGGTGAAAGTGATGGACTGATTGAACCAGCAGTTCCATTTCATGAATTGCCTTCTCTGGAGCAGCCCCTAAGCTATGAGGTTTCCTGCTTACAGTTACGTCTGCTGCCCTTATTGTGCAGTTTTTACCATCTGCTGATAAAGCATGGGTATGATCAGATACATTGGTTGGTTGGTTGGTTGAACAATGCTAGTCTTCTGATGTAAATTTTCTTAACTGATTTTCAGTATTCTAAATTCTGTTTTATACTGATTGAACTGAGTTCAATACTGTGTTATATTGTTTTAATGTAGTTTTAATATTTTGTTGGAAGCCGCCCACAGTGGCTGGGGAAACCCAGCCAGATGGGCAGGATGATGATGATGATGATGATGATGATGATGATGATGATGATAAGTTGTTGTTGTTGTTGTTGTTGTTAGCTGGCCTGGGGCCTTGTGGTGCAGGGTGCGTAAGAAATCTTATAAGAGAGGCATAGGCAAACTCAGCCCTCCAGCTGTTTTGGGACTGCAACTCCCATCATCCCTGACCACTGGTCCTGTTAGCTAGGGATGGTGGGAGTTGTAGTCCCAAAACAGTTGGAGGGCCGAGTTTGCCTATGCCTGTTATAAGGATTTCCCTTAGAATCCATTCAGGAGGAAAATGGTCAGGGTTCTTATCCTAAACCACCTCAATTATTTGAAGGGCTAGATATAAATCCATCAAATTAATTAAATATATTTTAGAAAGAAATGAAAACTCATTGTACAAACTTCCTGAGACTGAAGTGCCTCAGATTTCATATAAGGGATTACATATATGAATGTCTCTAGTGTTAGAAACTTTTGTCAGGAGAAAGCTAGCCTATTAGGGAGGAGCCTAAACTAACAACCTGGCTTTCCACATGCAGGGAGTTTTGGACATGGGAGAACATAATCCCCTGCCTGCTTTCTCAATTACTGCAGTCCCAAGAACAGTGTGGCATGTTCACTTTCTGAGAATTTATACTAGCCCTAAATGCCATACGTGAAAGGACAGGAAAAAATAACATCATGATTTAAGCTCCACAGTAAAGATAACAATGAGTTTATAGAAAACAGATGTCTTGGGCTGCTATTTTATAGGTAAAGCTGTGTCAGCTTTTCTGAAATAAGCATCCTCTTTTCATCGCTCTAAAAAATTGGCAGTAACAGTTTCTACATCTTACCAACAAGTTCTCACTCCAGGAATGATATGCTTGGAAAACACTGAATAAACATTAGTTTGGGGCACAGAATAGTTTCTCTCTCTCTCTCTCTCTCTCTGTGTGTGTGTGTGTGTGTGTGTGTGTGTGTGTGTGCCATCCAACAAAACTGAAAAACAGATTGTGTGAATAAGAAATGGAGGTAGACGTTTTACACACTGCAAAACTTTTGTAAGCTGTCCTTCTCTCCCGGCAAGATTAAATTCTTGAGATTGCAATGAGAAAGCACCTTCAATGTTATGTTGGAAAATTAACCATGGAGGAGGGAATCTATCAGATCTATCATTTGGTTCTCTTCTGCAAGTCTAGAGAGCAAGCCAGATGCCTGTTTTATTGCCAGTCAATGTACAGCTGTTACTTCGGTTCAGGCGATCTAGATATCTTTATCCAACGTAGCACTTTTGCTTCAGGGACACTGCGGTCTCCAATTGCAGTTTCCAAACAAGCAAAATATTCAGACAGAAGCTAATTCATCCCTCTTTGCCTTTGTTTCCAAGCAGGAGAACCATGGCAGCTCCATTTCAATCTGTTACAAGGTCTATTGAACACAATGGGAATCCTTTATAAGGAGGAGGTGACCAGCTGTTTCAAATACCCCAAGAAAGAAAATATCCACACTGCTTTATAATATCAGGTTGCTTAATTACCTTGATGCCAGTTCCTAACATAGGAAGCTGCACTACACCAAGATGGATCACTGATCCACCGATCTCAGTGTTGTCTTTGCTGAGTAGTAGTGGCTTTCTGGGATTTCGAAGAACGAACTTTCCGAGCCACACCTGGAGGTGCCCAGGATTGAACGAAGACCATCTGCGTGTTCTGCCACTGAACTACAGCCCCTGCTCTAACATTTGAGAGGCAATAGAAGTGTTTGCAGCCAATTACAGCAAGGTTTGATTGTAAGCTAATGGACCAATTCAGCAATGTAGATAAGTATGTGGGGGGAAGTTGTGAATCTGAATCTTCATGATGCCCTTCTGAATACAGTCCTACCTCGGAAGTCAAACAGAATCTGTTCGACTTCCAAAATGTTTGGAAACCAAGGTAGGGCTTCCAATTGGCTGCAGGAAGCTCCTGCAGCCAATTGGAAGCCGCGTCGGACGTTCGGGTTCCAACGAATGTTCGCAAACCGGAACACTCACTTCCGGGTTTGCGGCATTTGTTTGTCCCGCAAAGCATTTTACTTGCAAGGTACAACTGTATGACAGAATTGGTTGGGCATGTTAAATAACAACAACAACAACAGAGATAAGAGATAATACATGGTGAGTAAAAATAAAATCTATTTACCTAGAGTTGCCACACAGTGCTGCCTCGGGTTACAGACGCTTCAGGTTACAGACTCCGCTAACCCAGAAATAGTACCTCCAGTTAAGAACTTTGCTTCAGGATGAGAACAGAAATCGCGCAGCGGCAGCGGGAGGCCCCATTAGCTAAAGTGGTACCTCAGGTTAAGAACAGTTTCAGGTTAAGAACGGACCTCCAGAATGAATTAAGTTCTTAACCTGAGGTACCACTGTATTTCAAAAAGTAAAATCCAGGGCACACTGAAAGTTGTTGAGCTTTTTAAATACAAACCCCAAAGGTGTTGAGCGATTTCTCAGTTTACAAACCGCCACCTTCTGGAAATTCCCCCAAATGTCCCTTCCACCTTTGAAATCCCAGTAATGTCCAGGAAATCCCGGCCATATGTCAGTCCTAATTTACCAGTTCTGGAAAGATGTTCTTACAGGGATGCCAGCTTGAATAAAATATTGAGGTGGAGGCAGGTTAGCCCTGCTCCTCATAATCGATCACATGGTACAGTGCATGCACACCATTTGAATGGCAATGCCCATCAACTTTGTGGGGGGGGGTGGCTGCCCCCTCAAATATTTTATTAGGGGTCCGAAGGAACCTCGGTCCCTAGGAGTTGTCTCCTATGCATGCTTAAAATGCTCGATGTGAAGAAATGGATTGGAGGAAGTGGCAATCAACTCTTTTCTGTGTCAACTAAGCTTTCTGGCCAGTTTGTGAATGAGAGCATCTGTGTCACTATTGTCTTCTGTATGAGAACTTCCATTTGGTCAAACACATTAACAGCCAGTGCTACTTGAGCAGCTTAGGTCCATGTTTTTAATGCCAAGGAAGTTGACTGCTCCCTCTGCTACATTATGCCTCCTCTCTATAGAAACAAGATGTCCACTTAGAAAATGGGGTCTCCAGCTGCAGCTCATCTCTGACCATTGGCCATGCTGCCTGGGACTGATGGGAATTAGAGTCTAGCTACACTGTCTGGAAGGAAGGGACGCGGGTGGCACTGTGGGTTAAACCACAGAGCCTAGGACTTGCCGATCAGAAGGTCGGCGGTTCAAATCCCCATGACGGAGTGAGCTCCCATTGCTCCGTCCCAGCTCCTGCCAACCTAGCAGTTCAAAAGCACCTCAAAGTGCAAGTAGATAAATAGGTACGCACCAGCGGGAAGGTAAACGGCATTTCCATGCGCTGCTCTGGTTCGCCAGAAGCGGCTTAGTCATGTTGGCCACATGACCCAGAAGCTGTACGCCGGCTCCCTTGGCCAGTAAAGCGAGATGAGCACCGCAACCCCAGAGTCGGTCACGACTGGACCTAATGGTCAGGGGTCCCTTTACCTTTACTTTACACTGTCTGGAGGGTCTCAGTCCCCCATTCCTAACTTAAAAGTGTGGCATATGCTTGCTTTTTTTCTTCTTTTGCTGATTTGTGGTTTCGAAAGCAAAATAGCTACAGACATATAATTTTAGTTGGCTACAATGCTGGTGCATGGTAGCTTACAATTCAGGCCCTTTGTGGTGCCTTAGTTTTTAATTTCCCTTTAGCTCTTCCCCTCGGGCATTCCTGCAAAATCCCCCTGGAAAAAAAGTACCGTTTCATTCGTCATGGACTCAGTTAGTTTGATGTTGCGCAGAGCAGGGCAATGACCATACTCATAGCTTACCTTTAACTCAAATAGGGCAACTCTATAACAAACACACACCAAAGCTAGCTCAGAGGCCTCGTGACAACTTTCCATTTATAAAAGAGGTGTCTGGAGAGGGAGGGAGATTATGGCATAACTTAGCTACGCACACATGGCTTGTCTCACAATGCTCCAAGGACCTGGACTGCAAGAGTCCATTTTGTAAAGAGAAAGTTTAAAAAAAAAAACACCGCACTCACAAATGTTCAGGGTGAGGCCAGGAGGGAGAAGATGCACTGCATATTATTATCAATTCTTCTCTTTTCACAAAATCTTATTGGGCTTCAGTGTTCCTCTATCCTGGGTTTATCATCCCCTAGGTGAGCCTAAAATAGAAACGAGCCAACAAACCGCTGCAAACAAAATGTGTGTGCTTGAGAATCCATCAAAATTGCGCGCTCTCTCTCTCGCTCTTGGTTTCACAGTCTTAAGGTCAGTTCTCCAGATTTCCAAACCAGTTTGCAATTTTATTTCACTTTTTAAAAAGTTTCATTTTAAAAATCATCAACTTTTCGTGCAAATATCTCTTAATATACATATTTTTGTCTGCAATTTTTCTCCAACTTGCAAAGCCACTTTCCCAATTTTGTACGCTACTTTTACCAACCTGTGTGTTTATATGCATACACCACCCATTTCTGCCTCCATTACTTGGCTGCAGAGCTTTACTGAAGGATAGGCAAACTCAGCCCTCCAGGTATTTTGGGACTACAACTCCCATCATCCCTGACCACTGGTCCTGTTAGCTAGGGATGATGGGAGTTGTAGTCCCAAAAATATCTGGAGGGCCGAGTTTGCCTATGCCTGCTTTACTGCAACGCCTAGAGAAGTGCAAATATTGAAAGATGGGTTTTGGTTCGCATATTGTTTCAGGAAATATGAACTGGATCGGATTTCTCCCCCTTTCCTAGTTTCTGCAGTGCAGAATTCTTCAGAAACCAGGACACAGTTCCACCCCCAAGTTTAAAGAACGCTCACTGCCTTATGTCTAAAAAGTCCCTCGACATTAATCATTTCTGTGCAGATTATCTACCCACCCAGAAAGAGATGCCAGCCTTGAGATACAAACAGGTCTTTGTGCCACGTTGCATATCTATTTTTGAAGAAGAGAGCCATTCTCTCGGGTAAAACTGGCAGCTTCCTGCCACATCCACCCACATTTGCTAGAGTTCCTTCTTGCAAAGCCTTTGACAACCAAAGGAGGAATTGTGGTTTGGTTTTGGGTGTGTGTGTGTTACTTCTTCAAGAGATCATAGAAACTCACTACATACGAAACACTGCTGCACTAATTTTTCCAAGAATTTCCCAGGCCCCAAATTATAGGATGCAGGAATGTCCTGAGTTATTTCAAACCACGCACACAATGCAGAAAGATTGTTTGTGGGTTTATGATGTGCCGAGAGATGATTAACCCATCGCTCCAAAGGCAATGCAGCAGGCCTTTGGTCTGCACTTTTTAAGCCTGTAATGCAGAAGCGGTCAGTGTGATGCGCGGATGAGATGCAGAGTCTAGGGCAGAAGCAGGAGGGCACATGAACTAGGAGCCAGGGCTGCGCTCCCACCAGGGCCGTCTTAACCATAGGCATTAGGGATGCAGGGCACCCGGGCGCCGGGCTCTCAGGGGCGCCAGCCGAGAGTCCGGGGCCCAAGAGTTGGAGTCCGGGGAAGAGCCCGCCTGTTGGAGCACCATGCTGGGCTCTTCTGCTGCGGGCAGCTCTCTGCCACGGGGGCAAGCGAGGCCCTGAGGCGGCAGACCAGCTCCGCCCTCCTGTGCACCTGGGATTGGCACAGGGCCATGGAGAGGCCCACCCAGGGTGCGCTGCCCACACAGCGAGGCACCCAGCCTAGCGCCTCTGCCTCGCACTCCTCTGCGCCCTGCTCTGCCCTGCCTGTGCACCTCAACAACTCTGGCCAACCTGGGGGGTGGGGCGCCAGGCAGATTTTTGCACCACAGCG
Source organism: Podarcis erhardii (assembly GCF_964252035.2). Taxonomy (NCBI): domain Eukaryota; kingdom Metazoa; phylum Chordata; class Lepidosauria; order Squamata; family Lacertidae; genus Podarcis; species Podarcis erhardii. Next base: position 122,158,405 of record NC_138497.1, read on the forward strand.
CCGCATAAGCTTAAGACAGCCCTGACTCCCACCTTGGCTATTCATGCTTCATTGTTTCCAAATGCACTAGGATAATTCTACCCCAAGTCTTAGGGTGTGGGCTACATATGTACTATACTGTCACTAGGCTGGGCTTTATGTCTTTGAATATATTTCTGGCGCCTACCCAGGCCCAAGCAGTGTTGGTCTAAGGGAAGACCATTATCATGCTGGGAGTGGAGAGAGTAGATTATGCTTGAGGATGTTCGGGGGGGGTGTTCGAGAGGCCAGATCTCTTTATAAGATCTTATTGGATTTGCTGGAGCCAATCAAAAGCAGTGCTAGATCAGAACAGACAATATTCACAACAGCTGCTGGCATGCCAAGATTGCAGGGAGGGAGAGAAGGAGGGAAGAGTGTCTCCTATGAAATATGCTCTCTCTCAAGTACCCAAAGTACCCACTGGTATTTCCTTTACATAAGCAGGAGAAGCCCACAGGATCTAGCAGGAGGAAAGTGGGGCAGGAGAAGGATAATAATCAGCGGCAGTGAGATCCAGTGCTGCTGATAGAATTACAGTCTTCGGAAATCAGGGAAGACATTAAGTTAGTCTACTGATTTTCAGAGTACATACCTGTAGGGATGGATGAATCTGTCACTTTTGGTTTCTCTCCATTTCTAATTTTTCCACATCACATCACTGCTTCGGGTTGTTATTTTATACAAACACACACACACACACACACACACACAATCACCAGCACTTTAGTATGCATTTCTGTTAATATACCATTTTTGCAAAGTATTTTCCCTAATATACATTATGCATGTTATTTTCACAATCGTGCACATCCTTCTACACATTTTATTCGTTTGTTTGGATGACTGCATCACAAAGTTCACTGAATTCCAAGGGATAATTGTGTTCTGGTTTCTGTGTCATTTCACGAAGGTCAGACCAGTTAGGTTCTCATTAAAATGCAACCCATGCCAAATTTCTCCCATATCCCTACATACATGTCAGTTTGTTCTGTGTGGCTGTATGTACAGATCACAGAGCCAGAATCATAAGAACCGCTTGCTAAAGGACACCAGTCAGTCCTCCAAGTTGACTGGCTACAAGTACCCACCCTGGAACCTTATGCTGAAAGGCTCTTATGAAATATAAAAATCAGAAGCAGCTCACAGGGTGGGGCAGTACCCCTATGCTAGCTTCCCAGGAGGTTGGCCACTGTTGCTTTCAGAGAGCAGAAGCATGGTGGGGAGGTCAGAGTGGTATAAACTCACCAGCAGGAGCCAATCTGCTCCTACTGTTGCATTTGCACTGCGCCAACCTTTCTTGCCAATCCCCTTCTTCCTCCCAGTGAGGAACAACATCCCACCTGTGGGGGATTAGCAGTTCCACCACACCAAGTGAGCCTTTGACAACCATAAGAATAAACATACAAATCTGGCATCCAGAAACACAGTAAAGGTAAGGGGACCCCTGACCATTTGGTCCAGTTGTAGCCAACTCTGGGGTTGTGATGCTCATCTCACTTTATTGACCGAGGGAGCCGGCATACAGCTTCCGGGTCATGTGACCAGCATGACTAAGCTGCTTCTGGCAAACCAGAGCAGCGCACGGAAACGCCGTTTACCTTCCCGCCAACTCCATTTTAGGAGACACTTCTGCCAAAGAAGCGGAATGATGTTGAACAGGGAAGGTTCGCTGCATCTCAAAATAGAGTCACAGCAATCTGCATATGTTGCATTCTACATATAATGCCTTCCTCTTTTCCTCCCTCTTTCACTGCCTGATAAAGCCTTTCTTGCAATTCTCGTTGCAGCTTTAAGCGTTTTTATGTAGGAGGTTTGCCTATATTGATTCAGTATGGCCATAAATAAGTACAAAAGAGATGGCACTTGGTGCAGTTCGCTGCATCTGGAGTTCTTCCTCTCTCTCTCTGTCTTCCGTTCACTTCCTCTCTTCCTCTCTCTCTCTCTCTGACACATGCACACACATCATCAGCAGCAGCAGCATCAAAACAAAATAAAAAAGTTCCTTCCAGTAGCACCTTAGAGGCCAACTAAGTTTGTTATCGGTAGGAGCTTTCATGTGTATGCACACTTCTTCAGATACAGATAATGATTCGGATACAGATATCTGAAGAAGTGTGCATGCACACCAAAGCTCATACCAATAACAAACGATACGATACAATACGATATCTTTATTGTCATTGTTCCATACAGAACAATGAAAATGAAAAATATACATAAGACATTCAAAACCCCCTAAAAACTCTGAAACCCCATTTTAAAATACAATATACTCCTATAGAGACTCCTTATACTGCATTTAAAACCAGAATTGCATTTGGGTAGAAACTGTTTCTCAGGCAGCTAGTCCTGATCTTTATAACCCTGTACCTTCTTCCAGAAGGCGGAAGCTGAAAGAGTTCATTTCCGGGGTGCGCACTATTCTGCGCTATCTCTGCAGCTTTCTTATGGCACTTGGCAGCATAGATTTGATCCAAGGTGGGAAGAGTGCACCCAATTATTCTCTGCAGTCTTTACAACTCTGGACAGCATTGTTTTTCCCTCTCCCAAACCACACACACAGACCATAAGTTAATACACTCTCCACAGTACAATGGTAAAATGTCATCAACAGGTCCTTTGAGAGATTGTTTTTCCAGAGGATTGTCAGAAAATATAACCTCTGCTGTGCTCTCTTCATCAGGTCTTTGCTGTTTTCTCCCCAGGTTAGGTCATCTCTCAACTCCATTTCCAGAAATCGAAACACCATTGGTCTCTAAGGTGCTATTGGAAGGAAATTTTTTTTATTTTGTTTCGTCTACGGCAGAGCAACACAGCTACCTCGGCCTCGGTCCAGTATATCTGAAGGAGCGTCTCCACCCCCATCATTCTACCCGGACACTGAAGTCGAGTGCTGAGGGCCTTCTGGCGGTTCCCTCACTGCAAGAAGCCAAGTTACAGGGAACCAGGCAGAGGGCCTTCTCGGTGGTGGCGCCCTCCCTGTGGAACACCCTCCCACCAGATGTCAAAGAGAACAACAACTACCAGACTTTTAGAAGACATCTGAAGGCAGCCCTGTTTAGGGAAGCTTTTAATGTTTGATGTATTACAATATTTTTTTTAAAAAAAAATTGGAAGCCACCCAGAGTGGCTGGGGAAGCCCAGCCAGATGGGCGGGGTATAAATAATAATAATAATAATAATAATAATAATAATAATAATAATAATAATAATAATAATTGCCTGTATCATCATCATCATCAATAGTCCCACCATGGCACTGTGCAACCATTTCAGCACCTATCCCAGTTAAGCCTGCTGCACAGTCTGCCTGCCTGGCTCTGTAGCTCCCATCTTAGGATGCCTTAGCTGAGATTTCTGCCTTGTGGGGAGGTTGGGCTAGATGCCCCTCCTGGTTCCTTCCAGCTCAACAATTCTATGATTCTATGACTGTTTACACCCAGGAAGCCTGCCACCTTGAGCACTGTGCCCCTGGTGTATTTTTTGGAACGCTTTAAGTCTGGAAAAAGAAAAGAGCTAGCAGATTAAAGTCTAGGGTTGCCATAAAAAAAACACCAGGACACCCTGAAATGTGTTGAGCTTTTTTTAAGGAAGACCCCAAAATCCAAAATTGAGGAGCTTTCTTTTTTATGAAAACACCGAAATTACACATTCAGTTTACTTGCCTAAGATCCACCGCCTTCTGGAAATTCCCCCTGGACATCACTTCCACCTTTGAGATCCCGGTAATGTCTGGGAGGGATGCGGGTGGCACTGTGGGTTAAACCACAGAGCCTAGGACTTGCCGATCAGAAGGTCGGCGGTTCGAATCCCCGCGACATGGTGAGCTCCCGTTGCTCGGTCCCAGCTCCTGCCAACCTAGCAGTTCGAAAGCACGTCAAAGTGCAAGTAGATAAATAGGTACCGCTCCAGCAGGAAGGTAAACGGAGTTTCTGTGTGTTGCTCTGGTTCGCCAGAAGCGGCTTAGTCATGCTGGCCACATGACCCAGAATCTGTACGCCAGCTCCCTTGGCCAGTAAAGCGAGATTAGCTCCGCAACCCCAGAGTCGGTCACTACTGGACCTAATGGTCAGGGGTCCCTTTACCTTTAATGTCCGGGAAAATCCAGACTTAGCAGCTCTAATAATACTCTTCCTACATCCTTCCTCAACTCTACAATTTTTTCAAAACAGAGATGGGTATCCCAGCTGCTGAGCCATCATCTCTATAGATTTTTTCAGGTTTTCAGTGGTGTTAATGTTTGTGGTAACAACAGGAGGATAGGGTGGGGGCTGCAGGAGAGACCCTAAAGGGCCGTAGACTGAACGCTTTGGCTGAACGCATCCACTCTAAGCAATCTGATCCCTCCGCCACATTTCATTCAGGAATAATGAATTGTCATTATAAAATTCATTTATCATTAAAGTTACCATAGGGTAAAGTAATCGTATGAGTAGATAAGAGTGGATTGGAGGGGGGGGGTTTCATGATGGTGCTATTCTAACAGAATAATTTTTTAAAAAAACACCAGTGTGAATCAGACTGGTAAATTAGTGTGAATCCTTGCAAAAATAGTTGGGTCAGTGAGGAACTTGGGCAGAATCTAATCAGAAAAAGAGTAAATTATGACTATAGATGAACTCTTGCAAATTCTGGAGTTCGTTGGCTCTTCAGACCCTACGTTCTTGTTTCAGGCCTGTAATTCTTTATTTTTTGACTGGGCACTGTCTTTCTCTGTGAAATATTTTATAGCTGCCATAAATAAAAAAAAAATCCTGTTAAATTTGACTTTCCAGACAAGCAAAGTGTAAAAAGACTTATCTGGAACCATTCCTATGGGTGAATTCAGGATTGTCAGTGCCCAACAACAGAAGAGACTGGAGGTTCCAAAATATCAGAGGAATCTTTTGCATGCAAACTGTGTGTGTGTGTGTGTGATGTCTGCTTTTCTTTCCGCTAAATATTCATTCATTGCTCTGAAGCTTCCCCAACTGCCTGAGCTAGGCTCTAACTGAAGTGCAGGAATCTGCAGAGATGGACTATTGAGCATCTGAGAGCAGTACACTCACTGATTATTATTATTTTAAAAAATACTGTTCTAAAAGAAAACAATGAACAGCTGCCTAGCACATCATAGACAGTAGCAGACAGCATGTTGGGAAGGAAGCATTCGCCTGATCCTCAAAAGCATTAAAATTATTATTATTATTATTATTTATATGTTGCGTTGATATTTTTATTCTCGAAATTCTACAGCAGCTTGAGACACCATTCATGAAGGGTGATTTAGAAATATTTAACACATTCAATACATTCCAATGCAAATGTCAACATCTACTACATATTAACCATTGCCTGTTACGCAATCTAAAATATTCTCTAGCTGCTTCTCAAAATATCAGTTCCTCCAATCCTAGCCCTTGAACTAGCCTTCTCTCCTTCCCCGTCTGCCATTTCCTTAATCTAAGGTTGCCTATCAACATCCATGGGCCCTTGAATAATAGAGACATGGTGCCTAGGTCATTCACCAGCCGATTCATGCTGACGTCATCAGTAATGAGGTCAGCACCACAAACTGTGTCAAGATGTAAGTCTGCATCAGGAGGTCAGGAAAGCTAGGCCAAGTTAGCAGCACAGACCCAGGGAAGGAACACTAAGCAATCCATTCACCTTCAGTACATAACTGAATAACTAAGAAAAGAGAAAATTCACATCAGCCAATGCATCTATTCCAGAATTGCCTAGGACATGCTAATGAGACGACCTTGCTTTTTTGGTAAAGAGACACATAAGAAACATAGGCAGCTGCCATTGGTCAATCTAGCTAAGTACAGTGGTACCTTGGGTTAAGTACTTACCGTAATTCGTTCCGGAGGTCCGTACTTAACCTGAAACTGTTCTTAACCTGAAGCACCACTTTAGCTAATGGGGCCTCCCGCTGCGCCTCCAAAGCATGATTTCTGTTCTCATCCTGAAGCAAAGTTCTTAACCCGAGATACTATTTCTGGGTTAGCGGAGTCTGTAACCTGAAGCGTATGTTACCCGAGGTACCACTGTATTACATTGATTGGCAACAGCTCTCCAGAATTTCAGAGAGGGTGTCTCTCAGCCCAATCTGGGAGGTTCCAAAGATAGAACCTCTGACTTTCTACATACAACACATGTGCCCTCCACTGAGCCACAGCCCTTCCCCAGGGCCGGATTTAGGTTTGATGAGGCCCTAAGCTACTGGAGGTAATGAGGCCCTTTATATGTCCAGCTGTCCTTTGTCAACAACAAATTGCCACTGTTCTTTGTGTTGAATACAGTAGTATCTCTGGTTACGAACTTAATTCATTTCAGAGTTCTGTTCTTAACCTGAAACCGTTCCTAACCTGAGGTACCACTTTAGCTAATGGGGCCTCCCGCTGCCACCGCATGATTTCTGTTCTCATCCTGGGACAAATTTTTTAACTCAAGGTACTACTTCCAGGTTAAGGGAGTCTGTAATCCGAAGTGTTTGTAACCTGAGGTGTTTGTAACCCGAGGTACCACTGTATATGCTATATGATAATTTATGGACCTAGTAGGTATCTAAAGCCATTTGCACATAACAAATGCGCAAATAACAATTTGTGGAGGCCCTTATTTACACCATAGGAGCTTACACAACACAAAACACTGTTGCTGTATGTAGCTTTAATTTTATTTTTATCTTATATTTTGGAAATGAGTTTTCCAGTTATAAATGCTTCCGGAAATGCAGGCTTCAGTTTTCAAACATTTTGGAAGTCAAACAGTCTTCCGGAACGGATTACGTTTGAAAACCAAGGTACCACTGTATAGATATAGATATAGATATAGAGATATGGGTTGTGTGAAAGCTGCTTCTCCCTTATTCCAGGATAACTGGAAAGGAAGCCACATACATTTGCAGAGTTGTTCTGAATATAGTAAATTGTCTGGAGCAAGAGCCCACATATGGTCATAACAGAGCTGGATATTAAGACACCAAGAGATATACCAGCTGAATGGTGGTGGGCCTTTCAAAGTTTAGCAGGCACCCTGAATATCACAGGGCTGTGCCACTTACTAGAACGTTTATAGCCTGTAATGCACATTATTAGGAGCAGTTGCTAAACGTTAAAATGTGTTCCCATCACGGAACCTTCGGTGCATTTCCAAGAGGCAACGTAAATTATCTCTCTTCCTTATGTTCATGACGAGTCAAGCTATTTGCATTAAAGCTGAATCCAAATCCTATAAACTAGGCACTCGGAATTCCCATTGTCTTGGAGAACTCAATAAATCACATGCAAAGTCTTTTAGCCTCTCCAGTCATTAACGTAATGAACGGGTACAAACTTAAACATCTTCGTTGTGATGAGCATATTTGCCTGGAGAGATATGGAGTTAGTGCTGGATGACCTCCGTTCCATACAGCTGAAGCACAGACAAACATTTGGTTCCAATCTCCTAATATGGCAATAGATGCAAGAAACCCACAGCCAAGGATTCGTGTGCTCCCCTGTTATCTCTGGCAAGGTCAGGCCATTGCAAAATGTGTTCCATACACCCAAACAGAACTAACACGCTAGATTACTGGCTGGCTAACAGTTGTGTTCAGAAAGGCTCCAGAAGCATCAGTAAGTTAAAGTATGTTTGGACAGAGCCCTAAACACACTGCACAAATGTTGCATTCTTCCAGTCATATTATCCTCTCCTAGTTCAAAATCACCTCCTGGCAAATAGAAGGGGAAGAAATGGAGGCAGTGAGAGGTTTTACTTTCTTGGGCTCCATGATCACTGCAGATGGTGACAGCAGCCACGAAATTAAAAGACATAGTGATGTATGGAAGTGAGAGCTGGACCATAAAGAAAGCCAAAGAATCGATGCTTTTGAATTATGGTGCTGGAGGAGACTCTTGAGAGTCCCATGGACTGCAAGAAGATCAACCCTATCCATTCTTAAGGAAATCAGCCCTGAGTGCTCACTGGAAGGACAGATCCTGAAGCTGAGACTCCAATACTTTGGCCACCTCATGAGAAGAGAAGACTCCCTGGAAAAGACCCTGATGTTGGGAAAAATGGAGGGCACAAGGAGAAGGGGACGACAGAGGACGAGATGGTTGGACAGTGTTCTCGAAGCTACCAGCTTGAGTTTGACTAACCTGCGGGAGGCAGTGGAAGACAAGTGCCTGGCGTGCTCTGGTCCATGGGGTCACAAAGAGTCGGACACGACTAAATGACTAAACAACAACAGTTCAAAATATCCTCAGATGATGTGTCCATGGCTTATTCTTTTCCTTGGTGTGACCTGAATTCCAATCATTAAGAGGCAAACTGAAGTTCTTTCACCCTAATTTCCAGAGGGCTGGTATGTAAGTCTGCTGTACAGCAAAAATAAATAAATTAAATGTCTTGTGGCACCTTTAAATAACTAACCACTCTGTATGGCAGAAGCATTTGTATAGATTACAGTGGTACTCGGTTTAAGAACAGAACCGGTTTAAGAATGATTTGGTTTACAAACTCTGCAAAACCGGAAATAGTGTCCCAGTTTGAGAACTTTACCTCGGTCTAAGAACGGAATCTGAACGGTGGAAGGGCACCAGCGGTGGGAGGCCTCATTAGGGAAAGCGTGCCTCGTTTTAAGAACTGTTTTGGTTTAAGAATGGACTTCCAGAATGGATTAAGTTCATAAACCGAGGTACCACTGTACTTTATAATGTCTTTTCAGACCTCCTGTATTTTTATCTGCATGCTATGCATATTTATTATTTTTATTAAAAATAAGATTGAAAAGCTCTCTAAAACATTGATGTTGTTGTTGTTAAATTGATTGGCCCTTCTTCTATGATTCACTGCAAGGTGGCAGGGCCAGTTACAACAATTTATAATACAACTTTAGAACCGTTTTGAAACCTGCAATTCAAAAACATGATCACAAAAAAACAGACTGGGTGGAGCTGACTCCAAAGGTTTATTTCAGCTCATGAACCTATGTGTAAACCTGTGAACCTATGTATAAACATCTCAAAAAACGAGACACCGTACAAAAATCAACAATTACACAGCTCAAAATTCACATTGTAAGCTTTATAGGAAAAGGAAAAACAGGAATGACATTAAAAGATCAGACTAAAGGGCTATATAGACCAGCATCCTGTTATCAGAGTGGCCAACAAGATGCCTCTGGCAAGCCTGAAAACAAGACATCAGCTCTCTTCCCACTTGTTTTTTTCTCTCTCTCCCTTTCCTGCATCGCTGCCCCATTCTGCATAGTATGGGCTCCTCGGTTTGGGATTTGATGCAGAAGTTGCGCTCTCAATTTGGAAATAACTCGAGAGCAGGAAATGCAGGCACTTCCTGTTCCTGTCACATGACCTTGCTATAAAATAGCAACAAGTTTTAAGAGCCAGGTCACAAGTGAATGCACAGACTGGAAGATATGTAGAAACTACCTTGTTCTCATGTCCCAGAGAGATACCTTTTTCTTTCCAATGGATATTGAGAAAGTAACCCTTACCTCCTTCTCTTTATTTACTACTAGGCAAAGAAAGCCAACCTTTGGCTGGAAACCAGCAGAAGGAAACAGCCTCAGCCAAAGCCCTTACTGCTTATGCAGAGCAGGGCAAAAGATGTGAGAGTTCCCTGATTTATTGTTCCCAAAACACCCCATTTCAAGCCATCTAAACCACAGAGCCTACGGCTTGCCAATCAGAAGGTCGGCGGTTCGAATCCCCGCAATGGGGTGAGCTCCCATTGCTTGGTCCCTGCTCCTGCCAACCTAGCAGTTCAAAAGCACATCAAAGTGCAAGTAGATAAATAGGTACCACTCCGGCGGGAAGGTAAATGGCGTTTCCATGTGCTGCTCTGGTTCGCCCAAAGTGGCTTAGTCATGCTGGCCACATGACCCGGAAGCTGTACCAGAATGCGGCAGCTAGACTGGTGACTGGGGGCAGCCACCGAGACCATATAACACCAGTCTTGAAAGACCTACATTGGCTCCCAGTACGTTTCCGAGCACAATTCAAAGTGCTGGTGTTGACCTTTAAAGCCCTAAACGGCCTCGGCCCAGTATACCTGAAGGAGCGTCTCCACCCCCATCGTTCTGCCCGGACACCGAGGTCCAGCGCCGAGGGCCTTCTGGCGGTTCCCTCATTGCGAGAAGCAAAGCTACAGGGAACCAGGCAGAGGGCCTTCTCGGTAGTGGCGCCTGCCCTGTGGAACGCCCTCCCATCAGATGTCAAAGCGATAAATAACTACCTGACATTCAGAAGACATCTTAAGGCAGCCCTGTTCAGGTGTACTTTTGGTTTTTATGGAAGCCGCCCAGAGTGGCTGGGGAAACCCAGCCAGATGGGCGGGGTACAAATAATAAATTATTATTATTATTATTATTATTATTATTATTATTATTATTATTTACGCCAGCTCCCTTGGCCAGTAAAGCGAGATGAGCGCCACAACCCCAGAGTCAGTCATGACTGGACCTAATGGTCAGTGGTCCCTTTACCTTTACCTTACCCCAAGTACTATATATTACGGGATGGCATATGTATCCGGAGGGAAGGGTCATTTAAAAAAATAATAATCTCATTTTCTGTTGCTCCCAGAGAATACCCAGGCATGCTGCATTTTAGGATTTGAAGTGTCCACAGTATGGGTCAAGAAGAAGGTTTGCAATCCACCAATCGGATGCATCACAGAAACTACAGATCCCGGGTTAGTGTTCATTGTATCCAGAATGAGATATGAGCAAGCTGTTTGGAGGGAAGTGTAAGAATGTTAGAAAGGTCTTGGCATAAGAAGTCATATAGCAGGTTTACATGAGATTACACAAGATGGTAAGGCATGCAATATTGTGGTGGTTTTATGTAAAAGCAGCAAAATATTTCATAGTACAGATGCTACAGTAAGATTTGGGGTGGGTTAGTCAGTCAGTTCCAGTTTCTCTCAGTTACTCATTGTTCTGGTCATAAATTCAGTTTTCCAGATTTCTGTGTCAGTTTCTGAATATTTTGACAAAGATTCATCATTATCTTAGTGCACGTTTTTCAAATTGTTTCCCCTCATATAATGTATTTTTGTATGTTATTTTCATTAATATGCGTGTTTCTATGAAGACTTTCCCCTAATATATACACTTTTCTACACATTACAGTGTTACCTCGGGTTACAAATGCTTCGGGTTACAAGCACTTCAGTTACAGACTCCGCTAACCCGGAAGTAGTACCCCAGGTTAATAACTTTACCTCAGGATGAGAACGGAAATCGCAAGGTGGCGGTAGCAGGAGGCCCCATTAGCTAAAGTGGTACCTCAGGTTAAGAACAGTTTCAGGTTAAGAACGGATGTCCAGAACGAATTGACTTCTTAACCAGAGGTACCACTGTACTTGGTTGGAAAACTTCATTGCAAAATTCGGAGGAATGCAAATTACAAAGAATACCTGTGTTCCGATTTCAGAAAGTGAAAATTACGTAGTTTCACATTAAAATGAAAACTGAACTGAATTTCTCTTCCCATCCCATAATGCTAATCATTGGGAACCAAGTAGGACAAAGAAAATATCCCTAGCCAGGGAGAACATGTGGCTGGTTCACTAAAAATATGGCAGATTTTTGTATGGCATCCAGATCTTTCTGAAGAGAATTGTGAACCAACAAAAAGCACAATATTTACCCTGAATTCATTTTATAAGAAAACAAAATTTGGAAACTAGCATATATGTCACAGTAATTGGAAAAAGCACCAGTATGGCTTGTTTATTTGCCCTTCTTATTCAAACAGGAACGGATACTCAAAAGTAGTTTGGGGAAAGGTAGCAAACGAAGGCCCAGCTTGGATTTATGGGCCGAGACCAGCATCTTGAACGGAGTCCTAAAACAACATGGTGTTGGTGCCAAAACTAAAGCAGTAATATAGAGTTACGCAGCTAGCCCAGTTAAGAGGCAGGATGCCACAGTCTTCATTAGCTGCAATTTATGTATCATATAGCAGCTTTTGAAGATCATATATGCCCTTGACATGATTTGCTACGTTATACACAACATAGTTTAATTTTCGATGCTTCGTTTTCACAGCTGCCGTCCACCTTGTGCGATGCATTCTTTTAAAAGCTACGAGAATTGAGGATCAACCCACCATTTCAGAACACCTTACCCTGTAATATTGTAACGCCACATTTTGAACTGAATTCAGTTTGAGGTGGACTGGATTGTAGTTTAGCTTTCTGCAAGCAAGCAAGCCTTTCAGGTACAAATGAAAAGAAGCAGTTCAAGAAGATCATAACCATCTTATGTTTGAAAGGTGGCATGTGTATGTGTATGTGGGAGAGTGTGGGAGCAGGTGGCACTGTGGTCTAAACCGGAAGGTCGGCGGTTTGAATCCCCACGACAGGGTGAGCTCCCGTTGCTTGGTCCCAGCTCCTGCCAACCTAGCAGTTCAAAAGCACATCAAAATGCAAGAAGATAAATAGGTACCACTCCGGCAGGAAGGCAAACGGCGTTTCCATGCGCTGCTCTGGTTCGCCAGAAGCAGCTTTGTCATGCTGGCTACACAAACCGGAAAAACTGTTTGCGGACAAACATCGGCTCCCTCGGCCAGTAAAGTGAGATGATTGCCGCAACCCCAGAGTTGTTCACGACTGTACTTAACTATCAGGGGTTCTTTACCTTTACCTTTTTTATACAGTGGTGCCCCGCAAGACGAACGCCTCGCAAGAAGGAAAACCCGCTAGACGAAAGGGTTTTCCGTTTAGGAGGCGCTTCGCAAAACGAATTTCCCTATGGGCTTGCTTAGCAAGACGAAAATGTCTTGCGAGTTCCTGCGGGGTTTTTCCCCACCCCCCTTTTACTAAGCCGCTAAGCCGCTTATCAGCTGATCCGATAAGCCGCTAAAAGCCGCTAAGCCGCTAATAGCGCTAATCCGCTAAACTGTCAATGGGCTTGCTTCGCAAGACGGAAAAACCGCTAGACGAAGAGACTCGCGGAACGGATTAATTTCGTCTTGCGAGGCACCACTGTAATTTGACTGATATTGTTTGGCAACACAGAAAATGCGTTGAACCAAGAGGTTTGTTAATTTTCTTGTCGTTATTTTCAGCGTGTTATAAAATACACCTACTCAGTGCTACTCTCCCCTACTCTCTGGGGGGGACGCAGGGGTACGCATACCCCTAAACATTTTGTGAATTTAAGTTTGGCCTCATTGAAGGGCAGTATTTCAATATACACTGTACTGTATATAAATTAAGTAGTGTCAACCTCCTGTCCTAAGGAGGTAATAGGAGACAGGAGAGCTAGCTGATCACCAATGGAACAGACTACTATGAGAGGTAGTGGTCTCTCTTTCCTTGGAAGTTTTTAAGCAGAGATTGGCTGGCTATCTGTCATGTATGATTTAATTAAGATTAATTGCAAGGGGGTGATGACCCTCAAGTCCCTCCCAACTCTCCAATTCTATGATCCAGATGCATTCAGTTTTGCTTTATTTACTTCATCAGATGTATCATAGCTTGTTACTTTTCATAGCTCATTTTTCAGTTAATTAGATGCCAGGATGCCGAATCAGCGTTTTAGCTGATCCTATCCATGCTTTAGGGACGCGGGTGGCGGTGTGGATTAAACCACAGAGCCCAGGACTTCAGACAATCAGAAAGTTGGCGGTTTGAATCCCCGCGATGGGGTGAGCTCCCGTTGCTCGGTCCCTGCTCCTGCCAACCTAGCAGTTCGAAAGCATGTCAAAGTGCAAGTAGATAAATAAGTACCACTCCGGCAGAACGGTAAATGGCGTTTCCGTGCGCTGCTCATGACCCGGAAGCTGTACGCCGGCTCCCTCGGCCAATAAAGCAAGATGAGTGCCGCAACCCCAGAGTCGGTCACGACTGGACCTAATGGTCAGGGGTCCCTTTATATTTACTTTTATCCATGCTTTAGGTGCTACCTGTCTTGCAACAGCTCTGAACATGCACTGCCATGCAGCATACACTGCCCCAGTTTATATCCTGCTCAAATCCAGTTTATATCATGCACTACTCCAATTTGGCACCACAAACACATGGAACACGATCCAGTCAGTGTTGAGAACTTTTACTTCCTACCCATGTCGATAGAAAAAAGAATCACGTACTGAACTTAACACTTTTCCTTTAAAATAAATTGAACCAAAACTCGAATTGGAACCCAGTTGGTGCTCCCTCCCTCTAGGGACAAGTGCTTGCCGCACCATTCTGACACTGATTCCTGCTTCCATCTACCTGCTTTCCATGGTGCCACCTGACCCAGCTCTGCTCCAAAGTGCTTCTGGCGTCCGTCTGAATATTGTAGTTGGTTCTGCTTTGAGGTAAGAGTGGAAATGCTCGAAAACTTAGGAGGAAGCGATCGTGTTCTCCTGGGTTTCCGGATACAGAGGCAAGGGAAAACTGAGCGTAGTTGGGCACGCTCTCTGGACTTTAAGAAGGCCAGTTTCGAAAAGCTGAAGCAGCTACCGGGTTTGATCCCATGGTCAGAAATACTCAATGAGAAGGGAGTCCTAGAAGGATGGGGGGTTCTAAAAGGAGAAATAGGGAAGGTCCAAATGCAGACAATACCAACAGGAAAGAAAAGTGGGAGGCATCTAAGGAAACCAGTGTGGCTGAGAGTTAATAAGGGCATGTATAAGAAATGGAGGAATTAAAGAACCTTTTAATGAAGGTGAAAGAGGACAGCGCAAAATATGGTCTGAAGCTCAACATCAAAAGAACTAAGATCATGGCCATTGGTCCCATCACCTCCTGGCAAATAGAAGGGGAAGAAATGGAGGCAATGAGAGATTTTACCTTCTTGGGCTCCATGATCACTGCAGATGGTGACAGCAGCCACGAAGTTAAAAGACGCCTGCTTCTTGGGAGAAAAGCAATGACAAACCTAGACAGCATCTTAAAAAGCAGAGATATCACCTTGCCGACAAAGGTTCGTATAGTAAAAGCTATGGTTTTCCCAGCAGTGAAGTATGGAAGTGAGAGCTGGACCATAAAGAAGGCTGATCGCCGAAGAATTGATGCTTTTGAATTATGGTGCTGAAGGAGACTCTTGAGAGTCCCATGGACTGCAAGAAGATCAGACCTCTCCATTCTTAAGGAAATCAGCCCTGAGTGCTCACTGGAAGGACAGATCGTGAAGCTGAGGCTCCAATACTTTGGCCACCTCATTAGAAGAGAAGACTCCCTGGAAAAGACCCTGATGTTGGGAAGGATTGAGGGCACAAGGAGAAGGGGACGAGAGAGGACGAGATGGTTGGATGGTTGGACAGTGTTCTCGAAGCTACCAGTATGAGTTTGACCAAACTGTGGGAAGCAGTGGAAAACAGGAGTGCCTGGCGTGCTCTGGTCCATGGGGTCACGAAGAGTCGGACACGACTAAACAACAACAATAAGAAATGGATGAAAGGTGAAATCACAAAGGAGGAGTATACATGAGTAGCCAACATTTGCAGGGGGAAAGTCAGGCTGGCTAAAGCTCAGAATGAGCTCAGGCTTGCAAGAGAGGTGAAAAATAATATAAAGGTTTAATTGGCTATGTCCAAAGTAAGAGGAAGAAGAAGTAAGTGGTAGGTCCTCTGTGTAGGGAACACGGAGAAACGCTATTGGGTGACAGAGAAAAGGCGGAACTACTCAACACCTACTTTGCCTCTGTCTTCACCCAAAATGAAAGCAAAGCCCAACCTGGTGATAACAGAATATATGACGTAAGGAGGGAGCTGCAGCCCAAGATAGGAAAAGAGGTAGGAAAGGAACATCTAGCTACTTTAAATGAATTCAAATCTCCAGGGCCTGATGGGTATAGGGCGGTATAAAAATAAAACAAATAAATACATAATTTTGACTGGACTGTGCCAAATATAAATGCCTAAATGCCTAGGCACTGCAAATTGCATGGGGGTGATAAACCGTATTTGTGATATTTGCAGTACTCATTTGAATAAGGTTACTGTTTAAATGCATTAGCTACATGCATATACACATATAGCTTGGCTGAATATTTGAAATCAATTAAATAACGGCCATCTTTACGTGTGGTGAGTCAAACATACAAACTTACTTCTTAGCACTATTCTAATAATAAGTTCTCAACAAAGCAGATATATATCCAATTTTTTTAGATGTTCATTATTAATCGTCATCTCCTAGTGCAAATTTAGGCATGTCTACTCAGAAGTAAGTCCTGCGGGATACAGGATTACACCCTAACTGTGCTAAATTGTCACTGCTGCATTAATGTATAAATGACACATTGCTGTAGGAGGAACATCTCCCTCCACTTTGACTGGATTTAATGTACTGTTCTCAAAAATTTAATAAATGTACAAAAAACATTACAATGTGGTCTTAATAACAGCCGTTCTTTGGCATTAGCTACTTCATCAGACCATACTTCCAATTCCCTAACAGTTGGTATACAAGTTTGCCTTTTCATCAAAATAACCAGAGTAATCTGTAAGGATTGTCTTCCAAAATAAAGTGATCGAGAATTAAAAATTCAGTTCAGTTCCATCTGAGTCTCTTCTTGCTATCATCGACACTGAATCCTGCCTTTGGTCTGTGCTGTTCAAGCTTTCCATTTCAGAATGTTCCCTCTTCTCTTGCTGGCAACATAACTAATTGGTTGCAGATGTATTTCCATAGCGATCAGCAAATGGCTATGACATCATACTATATATACTAGCAACCTGTGTTTCCCCAGTGGCCAACTCTTCTTCTAAAAAAGCACTTCTTGATGGTATTTAGGTTGCAAATCACAAGGATTGTCATGGAACATATCTGTTCGTCGAGTTTTCCATCCTCTATCTTCCCGTATCATGTGTTAAGACTGTGGAGCACAAGGTTGTACAGTGGTACCTCGGGTTACATACGCTTCAGGTTACATACGCTTCAGGTTACAGACTCCGCTAACCTAGAAATAGTACCTCAGGTTAAGAACTTTGCTTCAGGATGAGAACAGAAAGCCCCATTAGCTAAAGTGGTACCTCAGATTGAGAAAAGTTTCAGGTTAAGAACGGACCTCCGGAACGAATTAAGTACTTAACCCGAGGTACTACTGTATATGTTACATTTGCCCCTCCTGACTTGGTGCATTCCACATGTGGGACTGCAACTTCCATCATGCCTGACCAATGACCTTGTTGACTGGGGCTCCTGGGTGCTGGAGTCCAACAAAACCAGAAGGGCACCAGGTGGGGGAAGGCTGCTTTAGAGTCTACTATACTGAACACGGGACGCGGGTGGCGTTGTGAGTTAAACAACAGAGCCTAGGACTTGCTGATCAGAAGGTCGGTGGTTCAAATCCCCGCGACGGGGTGAGCTCTCGTTGTTCGGTCCCTGCTCCTGCCAACCTAGCAGTTCGAAAGCACGTCAAAGTGCAAGTAGATAAATAGGTACCGCTCCGGTGGGAAGGTAAACTGTGTTTCCGTGCGCTGCTCTGGTTCGCTAGAAGCAGCTTAGTCATGCTGGCCACATGACCCGGAAGCTCTCTGCAGACAAACACCGGCTCCCTCGGCCAGTAAAGCGAGATGAGCACCGCAACCCCCGAGTCGGTCATGACTGGACCTAATGGTCAGGGGTCCCTTTACCTTTACCTTTATACCGAACACACTAAAATGCAATATGCAGCGCTTAATAATAAAAATAATAAAGATTTATCTATACCCTGCCCATTTGGCTATGTTTCCCCAGCCACTCTGGGCGGCTTCCAACAAAACATTAAAAATACATTAAAACTCTGTGCATGCCACAGAGCAAGGGTGGCTAACCTGTTGTCCTCCAGATGTTGATCATTGGCCAGAATGGCTGGGGCTGATGGGAGTCCAACAACATATTGAGGGCCCCAGGTTAGACACCCCGCCATAGAGAACATACTATCCCCTTTGCCTATGTTTCTTTGAAGCATGTACTCATAATGTGGCCCGCACAGATACCACATAAAAGCAAATGGCACTTTGACTGGGCTTAATGTGCTTTTTCCTAATAGTTTACTAAACGTACCAGCACAGGAAAAATATAGGCTTGCAGACAAAATATAATATTAATATTATATTATTAATATAATAATTAATATAATTAAATATAATTAAATATAATTATTATATTATATTATATTATATTATATTATATTATATTATATTATATTATATTAATAAAAATAATATTAATAATCACAATGGGACGTCATAGTAAGGGCAGATAAGAAATATAGCAACAGTAACAGTGGCATGGAGGCCTCTTACAATCGTG
Source organism: Podarcis erhardii (assembly GCF_964252035.2). Lineage (NCBI taxonomy): Eukaryota > Metazoa > Chordata > Lepidosauria > Squamata > Lacertidae > Podarcis > Podarcis erhardii. The sequence goes on from NC_138497.1 coordinate 122,176,657, forward strand.
TAAAAGGTTATAGTCTCAGTGTGTCTCCACATAAACAAAGGCTACTAGAAATGCTAGTGCTCTGTATCTGAAACAAATGGGACTCCCTGTGTGATATTTTCGAGCTTGTTTTCGTAGCATGCGTCCAGGAATTTGGCGGCAAGGGAAGAATTCTACATGCTTCACATTACTCTTCTGTATCATTCTCCCAACCGGACCTCATATGCCTCCCATAAAGTTTGCATTCTTTAATATACACCATACAGTTGCTTTAAGATACATTACACGCTCGGTGGCCAAGGCTGTTGTTTTTTCTGCAGCCAGTTCTGCAGCAAGCACAGCTGTCCACTAACGTGAGAGCTGCTGATGGGAGCAGGATCCGTGGCGGGAAACTCCCTTGAGTGGAACACCAAAGAGGGAGGAAGGAGGGGAGATGACACAGCAGGTAACTGGATCGTGTTCTTGGTTTTTGAATAATTATGCAGTTTGCAACCCCCGCCCTGCAGGCCTTTATGGAACAGCAAGGCCACCGGCACATCGGCAACCCTACCAAGCCCTAAGGAGGCCAAGAAGTTGGGGGCCATGTAGGTTGCTTCACCAGTCTTGAACCGACATTGAGGCTTCCTAATCACTGTAGGTGCTGTAGCGGGTGGCGCTGAGGGTTAAACCACTGAGCCTAGGGCTTGCCGATCAGAAGGTCAGCGGTTCAAATTCCCGTGACAGGGTGAGCTTCCGTTGCTCAGTCCCAGCTCCTGCCAACCTAGCAGTTCGAAAGCACGTCAAAGTGCAAGTAGATAAATAGGTACTACTCTGGCGGGAAGGTAAACTGTGTTTCCGTGTGCTGCTCTGGTTTGCCAGAAGCAGCTTAGTCATGCTGGCCACATGACCCGGAAGCTGTACGTCGGCTCCCTCGGCCACTAAAGTGAGATGAGCGCCGCAACCCCAGAGTCGGTCATGACTGGACCTAAGGACAAAATATTTTGGCACTCCCACCCACCATTGCACCCACTGTGTTTAGACTTCACATGGTTTTGGTTTTAGGCGCAATCCCTGTAATGTAACCCCTGTATAAATTGAAGCCATATGGGAGATTGAACATGCACCAAAGCCTGTTGTCCCTATACCATTCCTAATATTTGGGGAGCAGGCTTCACCGTATCTTTGGGTGGTTATGTAGATAAATTAGGAATTTCCTATCCAGACACCTTGACCTTATTGTGCCTTGTCTTAGAGGGGTCAGCAAACTTTTTCAGCAGGGGGCTGGTCCAAGGTCCCTCAGACATTGGGGGGGGGGCGGACTATATTTGGGGAGGGATGAACAAATTCCTATGCCCCACAAATAACCCAGAGATTCATTTTAAATAAAAGCACACATTCTACTCATGTAAAAACACCAGGCAGGCCCCACAAAGAACCCAGAGATGCATTTTAAATAAAAGGACACATTCTACTAATGTAAAAACACGCTGATTCCCGGGCCGTCCGTGAGCCCGATTTAGAAGGCGATTGGGCCGGCTCCGGCTCCCAGACCTTAGTTTGCCTACCCATGTAGACTTAGCCTGAGTAAGTGTAAACCATTTTACACACTGAAGCCAACAACAACATACAACTTTTATAGATGGGAGCAACTGAGGTGTTTCTGGATACAAGGCTAGAGGCCACTTTGACCGACTCTACCAGCACAAGCCGGGCTCAATGCACACACGAGCTCTGATTAACTATGCTTTGAACACGCACACAAAGATGCGCTTGCCGTCTCTAAGTGTGCAATGCAGCCCACACAGTGTTGGATTATATTGGAAACGTGCACTTCGCTGAGCAGCAATTGGTGCCCAAGTTCCAGTTGGGACATTACAAAGAGCCACTTGCTACTTCCGCTTCCCCTCATCTGGTAACATCTGTAGTCATGCTCGGTCCGAAGTTCCAAAGCTTTCGTTCACATCCAGCACTACTAGCATGTTTGAACAAAATGTTTGTGAGGAGCATACAGCTGACATTGACTAGTTGAAGCTGGAATCCTGCCCTGCTGACGTGGAGGAAGGGTAACCACAGAGGGCCTGAGTAGGACCAGATGCTTCTTCACTCAGAAAGGAAATTGAAGTCTATATAAGAGAAGTCTGGCACAGACAATTTTTTAGGACAGGCAATTTAATGATCTCTTGGGACATAACATCATGGCCATATTTTTGCTCCTACAGCTCTTTTTTTAAAAAAAGAAGGCAGGCTGTTACTTACAGGGCCAGCTGAACTGTGGATTGTTGAGCACTGACATTTTGTTTTCTTTGCTTAGGTGTTGCTTTTACTCAATATAATCGTACCTTGGTTCGTGAACGCCTTGCAAGTCAAAGGCTTTGGCTCCCGAACGCCACAAACCCGGAAGTGAGTGTTCCGGTCTGCGAACGTTCTTTGGAACCCGGACATCCAACGTGGCTTCCGCGGCTTCCAATTGGCTGCAGGAACTTCCTGCAGCCAATCAGAAGCCGCGCCTTGGTTTCCGAAACTTTTGGAAGTCGAACGGACTTCCAGAACAGATTCTGTTTGACTTCCAAGGTACCACTGTATTTGTTGCTTCTGTATACCTAACACTCTCCAAAGGAACTACTGTGGAACCGTCGAACAGGGGCTGCATCTAGCGGGGTGTATAAATGGAAATTGGGGGGGTCTTGTGCAAGAAGAAACACCATTCATGCAAGCAGCTTTAGGGATCCCATCATACATGCAGAAGGGAATAATCTTCTTTCTCCTATGTTTGCTGAATACTTTATTTAAGAATCACGCCGTTACTGCAATTGGGTATGAAAATGCTATTTTCATTATCAGTTTCCAGAGATAAAACATGAGCCCTTGGGATGCACATAGCCATATGTACTCTCATCCAGCAGAGAGTCTCCATTTGTGACCCTCACACTCCTATTAGCTACCTCTTCGCCTTCTTTCAAGTGGTGGGACAAGGGAAAGTAAACCCTGCTAGACAGAGTGGAAGAATCCATTGTTGTTTACATTTCAATGAGCGATTACCTAATGTGCACTTCTCAAACCAATTCACACTTCTGGAACCAATAAACAAACCAAAAAATAGCTACCATTTGAAACTCTCACTTCTCTTAATTTTATGATATAGTTATCCAACCAAGCAATGTATACAGACGTTCTTATATGGGGGGGTGCCTAAATATGCGTATGAAAACAACATAGAAAAAAATGCAACACATATGGGGGAATTGCTTGCAAAAGATAAACCCTGTGGATTGGTCAAAACTGCATAACAGTTTATCAGGAGACATTTCCACTAAAATGCCATCAAATTTTCACGACGGCATTTGTGAAACAACCACACAGAAAAATGGCTGTGGAATTGTGGTAAAGGTAAAGGGACCCCTGACCATTAGGTCCAGTCGCAGATGACTCTGGGGTTGCGGCGCTCATCTCGCTTTACTGGCTGAGGGAGCCGGCGTACAGCTTCCGGGTCATGTGGCCAGCATGACTAAGCCGCTTCTGGCAAACCAGAGCAGTGCACAGAAATGCCATTTACCTTCCCGCCAGAGCAGTACCTATTTATCTACTTTCATGTGCTTTCAACCTGCTAGGTGGGGAGGAGCAGGGACTGAGCAACGAGAGCTCACCCCGTCACGGGGATTCAAACCTCCAACCTTCTGATCGGCAAGCCCTAGGCTCAGTGGTTTAACCCACAGCGCCACCCGTGTTCCTGTGGAATTGTGGAGAACTGAATTTAAGATTGAGAAAAAGAGAAGCTGAAATGAACCAAAACAGGCAGATTCACATAGCCCTAAGCTGTGGTTCTTAATGTCAGATATGGAGGGTACCGTTTGGGATGCAAGCCAAATTCCTAAACTTCCATTGCCAAGCCCACATTAGCAGAGGGATAAAAGGAGAGCTTCAAACCTTCAGTGTCTCCATGAAATCCTGGCCATATGCTTGGATGGTAACTAGAGGAAATTACATCACTGGTTTACTTTATCTGAAGGAGGATAAAGCTGGGAGGAAGGAGGAGCTGGGAGTTGACGATTGCCTGCCACTCAACAGAGTATGTCTTTGAACATTCAGAACAAACAAGTGCCTTTTTCCTTTTAATGCCAGACATGCTTTCATCTCTTAACTTCTTCAGTCTTCAATAATTACCATTGAACTTCCATAATAACCAAGTGTTTCAAACAGCAGTGGGTTGTCACAGAGAATTGCTGTTTCTAAGGCTGGGGCATGACTGAACAACAGTAGGTGGAAGTAGATTTCTCCCTTTTATGTATCCGAAATAATGAAACCTTCAGATGTTATTGGATAACAATTCTCATCAGCCCCATGTCATCATGGCCAACAGATCTGGACCTGGACACTCAGAGTTTTAATCCCAGAGTTTTAAACTTTTGGGGCTTATCCACACTTAACTTTTGCCCATGCAAAACCTGCTATTAAAAGCTGAAGCACAACAAATGCCAATTCAGGTTTCTCTGTGGATTGTCATTTGTTCCGATGCAGCAGCAAAGAGTGGGTTTTCGTGGGGAAAGCTCTAGAGCAACAACAAAAAAGAGCACTCAGACATGGAGCTTTAAAGTGTGGAGGAAAGGTAACTGTGGCTAAGACCTTGGAAGGCCACAGATTCCCAATCTGTGTGATAAAATCAAACTGAAAAAGTGCAAGATTGTGACTTGATCCAATGGTTACCAAGTAACCCGCTCACCCTGGTTTTGAGTCTTCCACTACTCCAAAACTATAGGAAAACATTTCCTATTTCACTGCTCTGATATAAAAATAAAATTTATGTAAATGGAAGACCAAAAAAATTTGTTCCACAGATTGTGGTGAACTCAATCAGCTTGTGACATTTCCCTCCACTTGAAATTGAAACTGAAATTCCAGATTATAATTTACACTCTTTCCTCCCAAACAGCAGGTGAACTTCAAATCTGGTACTAAATATAAAAAAACCCCATGCATTCAGTTCCAAAATTGTAGGGTAAACTTCTCCACCACTAAAATCTACAACTCTCCTTTGGAGCTTGTTATTACGGGAGTGGCTTCAAACTAGTTTCTTTAATTTTAAAAAATGTCTCTTATTGTAGAAATACAAAATTTCATGATTTTTATTCAACATTATGCTTTAAAGTTATATGAAATTGAACAAAACCTGGATATATTATTTATATACTTCAACAGAACCTATTATTGTGCAAACCTGAAATAGTGCAACAAAAAGTTCTCCGCACAATTCTTTCCCCTTTGATTTCAGATTGTATCAAATAAGTGGATCCCGAATGCAGAAAGCAGTCGGTCGCAAGGGCCCTCAGCAAAGCATTGATAAACTCAGATCAAACACTACAGCTGTAGCTTATTCAAATTGCCCGTGGAAAAGTCAACTGAAATTTCTGTCTTGCTCATGAACCAAGTGGACAGAACCCAAGGTCAAATGGCAAACACACATAGTATGGACAGGGGTTTTGCCATACAATATTTAATGGTCAATGTCATGAGATTTATTGAACTGTCCAGAATTTATTTGATTTTTCTGCCAGGTTTTGGCCATGCTCACAGACTAGACATGATGGGTGGTTAAGTCCTTGAGCAGCCAGACCCAGATCCAAATGACCAGAGGCAAAGGATATGGGTCTCAGAAGGGTCTGTTGGATGCTGCACATTGTTTATGTAATATTGCTATAGTTACAATGGTACCTCGGTTTACAAACTTAATCCGTTTCGGAAGTCCGTTCTTAAACCGAAATTGTTCTTAAACCGAGGCACAGTTTCCCCAATGAGGCCTTCCACCGTTCGGATTCCATTCTTAGACGGAGGTAAACTTTGCAAACCGGGACACTACTTGCTGTTTTGCGGAGTTCATAGACCGAATAGTTTGTAAATAGGGCTGTTCTTAAACCAAGGTACCACTGTATAGTATTGAATTGTAGGGGGTTCGTATGTTATTCTATTTGCTACTATTATTATGTCATTGTTACTATGTCATTGTTTTGCCCTGTTATAAAATTGTTACTATGTTTTGCTATTTTATTATGAAAATGTTTTGTACTGTTGGTTTGAAATGCATTTGTATTTTCTTTGTTGCAAGCCACTTTGAGCATGATTTTTTGTGTGGAAAAGTGGCGTGCAAATAACACGACTGGATGAATGGATGACTGTTGGTCAGGTTTTAAGGCAGAGCTGAGCAACGCTGTTCAGCAGCTTCTGCCAATGAGAAATGGAACTTGGTCAACATCAGCTGACAGTAATTCAGTGTGCCCACCAGAAGCCTTGGAGATTGAGTTGCCCCTCTTGGTCCATATACTTTTAAGGTTTAGCATGTGGGAGAGAGACTTAGACAGTGTACACCCCCCCCCCCCATTTATATGACTCACTGCATTTCCACTGCTGAGTTTTTAATCCATGTTCACATAACATTATCCAAAACGCATATGCACCTTGTACTTTTTTAATACTATGTGATGCAGTTTCTCTCAAACCAGTTTCACACAGGTTGGAGTCTTTAAGCTGTTCCTAATTCTTCTCTAGCAAGGTGTGAACACCTTTGCATATGGTGAAAACATCCCTGACACATCAAAAACAACAACCCGGTGTGTAAGAAAGACATGGGAGGGGGACAACTTTGCAGCACTCTTAAGGCAATGAACATCCCCTAAGTGCACTGTGCATGAAGGCATTTTGTCATCTAGGGACAGAAGATTCTCTGAGGCAGGAAAAGCAGAGTGCACAAACATCATATTCTCCCCAGTCCGTGGAAATACAGAAAGTGGAGGAGAAAAGGTCCCACCAGGAATTCTTGAGCTCTGACTCTAATTTATTCAATTGACGTCTGGCCCATCTTCTGTGAACAAGCCTGGCCCATCTTGCTATTTTATTACGAAATAGCAGATGCACAACCTCCAGGAAATTGCCAAGTGGGGCAATGAAAGCCATTGCCCAGCTCACTTCTACAGCACATCACCCATTTGAGTGCCATACCACATATGTCTCCTGCATCGGAATGTTGGAGAATTCCAACGGAAAGGGAAATGGGAGCAAAAATTGCCAAAGTTCTCTTCCTCATCCCATGTCTAGAACGGAAATCAATCCAGCGAATACCATCAATATTTGTTGCTGTTGTTTTCAGTCTGTGATATGAAATGATGTGTAATTGACAAAAGTCTTCTGACCTTCGCATTGCATTTCCATTGCAATGGTGTGGAATAATTATGTAATATTCCACCACAGCAGGTAAAGGTAAAGAGACCCCTGACCATTAGGTCCAGTCGCAGCCGACTCTGGGGTTGCGGCACTCATCTCGCTTTAGTGGCCGAGAGAGCCTGCGTACAGCTTCCGGGTCATGTGGCCAGCATGACTAAGCCGCTTCTGGCGAACCAGAGCAGCACACGGAATGGCATTTACCTTCCCGCCAGAGCAGTACCTATTTATCTACTTGCACTTTCAGGTGCTTTCGAACTGCTAGGTTGGCAGGAGCCAGGGACTGAGCAACGGGAGCTCACCCCGTTGCGGGGATTCGAACCGCCGACCTTCTGATTGGCAAGTCCTAGTCTCTGTGGTTTAGCAAGTCAAATAACTGGGATTTTTGTTGTTGTTTTTGTTTTTTTGGAATTCAAACCACAGTAGAATGGTAACACTGCTGCATGACATGAACTTGGGTTGGATGGAAACCAGTGCCTACTTACATCTCTACTCCTGCAGCACCCTGGCTTGGCCAAAGCTCTAGAACAATGTTTCCCAAACTTGGGTCTTCCATGGTTTTTTGGACTACAATTCCCATCATCCCTAGCTAGCAAGACCAGTGGTCAGGGATGATGGGAACTGTAGTCCAAAAGCAGCTGGAGACCCAAGTTTGGGAAACACTGCTCTAGAATGTTTAGAAGATCAGTTTCCCATATTTTATTCACATATCTGCCATAAAGAACCATTGGCATTCCTTGTTTTACAGATAGATAACAGCAGATGAGAGAAAATGGGGGGTCCAGAGACTTCCAGTAAGCAGATGCTGGGATATGAACCTGGAACTCATGAGCACAAATATTACATTATTCACTGTGCCACAAAAACTTCTTTATGCTCCCCTCATGAATGGCATAAATATTCACAGCCATTCAGTAACAATGTAAATGTATCCTTATCACTCAGTGACTTAGAAGCCCTTGAACACTGCCTAGTTTTCAGACAGTACTATCTGTGGAATGCTTAACATAGGGTGCAGCATGCTTGAAAATACAGACTCTGTAATTTGAGCTCGGCTGCTGCACAAGTTCTTTATAAGCCTTCTGCAGTGTATAGTTTATATGTGCACTCTGTTGTTATGGTTACTATAATTTCTGTAATTGCTTGCTGGATGAGGTAAACATTAAAAAAACTCAACACTGGTCATTACTGGCAAACTTCTTCCACCATAGCATGTGAATTGTGGAACTAAGTAATCGAGCCATGCAACTGATACACCCAACGACAAATATCCTCTTATGGCTGCTGTGTATCTTCGCACACTCCCATCTTGGTCAGTCCGCTATGCCAAAAATTCACATTGCGCTATACTGTAAATATTAAAATGCATTACAAGATTTTGAAGGTGAGGGATGCTCCCACATATGGGCTTCTTCAGATATTGGAAACTCTCACTCAGCACATACCACCCCCTGAGGTGAGACCATGCTGTTTCCTAACCCCAACCACACTGTGAATGAGTACAGCGTCAGGCTATCCACAGGCTGACAAGTCTGCACATTACAGAGAGAAATGTCCCTGGAGGTGTCTACAAAGCCACATCACGCCCAATTTGCCAGAGAACATCTTCGAAACCTCTGGTGTGGCGGCCAGATTCAACTAAGTAGTTGCAACTCGCAGGGACCCACACACTGAGTCCCACTAGCACAAGTCTTTTCCCACTCTCCTTCCTCCTCCCCAAATTGGCTCTGGGTAGTTGGGAGACATCTTAAAAAGCAGAGACATCACCTTGCCAACAAAGGTCCATATAGTTAAAGCTATGGTTTTCCCAGTAGTGATGTATGGAAGTCAGAGCTAGACCATAAAGAAGGCTGATCGCCGAAAAATAGATGCTTTTGAATTATGGTGCTGGAGGAGACTCTTGAGAGTCCCATGGACTGCAAGAAGATCAAACCTCTCCATTCTTAAGGAAATCAGCCCTGAGTGCTCACTGGAAGGACAGATCCTGAAGCTCAGGCTCCAATACTTTGGCCACCTCATGAGAAGAGAAGACTCCCTGCAAAAGACCCTGATGTTGGGAAAGATGGAGGGCACAAGGAGATGGAGGGAACAGAAGTGCCTGGCGTGCTCTGGTCCATGGGGTCACGAAGAGTCGGACACGACTAAACGACTAAACAACAACAACAAGTTGGGAGAAGCCCCAGAACAGCGCATGGCAGGGAGCAGGGGGCAGATGATGCCATCAGACAAGCCCAAATTCTTGTGCTAACAGAACTATCTCACTAGCACTACTTTGAAACTACACGTCGCCATGTTTAAAGGCCTGCTAAGATTATTTTCACAAGTCTCCTCACAAATGGGAACCCAGATAAGAGCTCCTCACGGCAAGGGGGGGGCTTGTAGGTACATTCACCTGAACACATTTACAAGACCCCTTCAGAGTGTCATGCTGAATAAACCAAGGATGGGAGTAGAAGGGGTATACCAGGCAATGTTGAGAGCAAGACTGAATCGCCCCCTCCTCATTTATCCCTCAGGTGTCCAGGCTGAATGCTTGAAGAGGACTGTTATTATCTGCAGCCAAAGGTCACTAGTATTCTGGGATTTGCATTAAATTGTAACGTTTGTTTTATTTGGAGGGAGAGTTTAGAAAATGCTTAATCTCACCTAATTCAGGAAAACAGGAACGTCTTCAAGCACATGGGAAAAAGCAAAGTATGGGAATAAGGAAGAAGGGAATGAAGTAATTTTAAAAACAAAACAAACTATATTCTCTGTGCCAGAGGAATAATCTAGTTAGAACCCCCAGTTGGCCAGATCTCTAGTCATGGGGCTGAATGTGACACATTTCCTACCCAAAAATGTTTGAAGTAGCCCTTAGGGTGAAATTCAGTCCGGACCTTCTGGGGTCAAGTTAAACAAAGCACTGAGGACCAGGCAACTAGCCAGCCAATTAGCATTCACCGAAAAATTCCTCTACTGTTGCATTGCAGGGTCATAAGCAAATTCATACATCTTGCCTCTCCTGATGGTGCAAACAGGAAACTGGACACTGCAGAACAGAGCTCCTGTGGGAACTCACGCTTAGCTCCACAGCAGTTTGGAAAACACCAAAGAGTCACGGAAGCATTGCTGATAGAATAGTCGCTCTGATCCCGAGACAACCCCAAGGTAAATATCATTCAAGAGATGAAAGGTACTTCAAATATCAGCTCTGGGTTCACTTCAGTTGGTTGTAAAGCCAGGAGGGAAAGAGGTATCATGGCCTGCCCTTTGAAGAACTTAGCTGAAGTACCATACAGAACCTTCCAGAAAGCCTTGCTTAACCCCTTCAAATCCCAAGCCAGTCAGGCTGCTGCTGAGAATCAACCTTTACCTGCTTAATTTGCGTGGGCCAGTCTAGAAATTTTAATAGCTCTTGGTATCAGGGTGAGCGCTGTGGCAGTGTCGAGATGGCAACAGTAAGGGGAAGCTAAATGATGTCATCTGGTTTTCTCCCCCACAGACAGTGATAGAGAACCTAAAGCCGTCCAGCCCTTGATGCAACAACAACAACAACAACAACAACAACATATTTATATGCCACTCATCTGACTGGGTCGCCTCAGCCATTCTAGGCGGCTCACAACAAAAAATAGTAAAAACACAATACAACCCTAAAAACTTCCCTTACCGTGGCTGCCTTCAGATGTCTTTTAAAAAATCACATAGCTGTTTATCTGTTTAACATCTGCTGGGAGGGCATTCCACAGGATGGACATGACTACTGAAAAGGCCTATGCTTGCTTCCCTGTAACCTCGCTTCTTACAATGAAGGAACTGCCAGAAGGCCCTTGGTGCTGGATCTCAGTGTCCGGGCTGGATGACAAAGGTGTAGATGCTCCTTCAGGTATACTGGGCCGAAGCTGTTTAGGGCTTTGAAGATCAGCACCAACACTTTGAACTGTGCTTGGAAACATACTAGGAGCCAATGTAGGTCTTTCAGGACCGAAGTTACATGGTCCCGGCGGCTGCTCCCAGTCACCAGTCTAGCTGCTGCATTCTGGATTAGTTGTAGTTTCTGAGTCACCTTCAAAAGTAGCCCAACATAGAGTGCATTGCAGTAGTCTCCCTACTCTCCCGGGACACACCCTCCCCCCCACCCCGGGCCACACTCCTCACAGGCCTTGCAGCACATCTTCTATGACTGTTTTTGCCTCTGTGGGATGCATCCTTGACATCTGATACAGTGATACCTCGGGTTACATATGCTTCAGGTTACATATGTTTCAGGTTACAGACTCCGCTAACCCAGAAATAGTACCTCAGGTTAAGAACTTTGCTTCAGGATGAGAACAGAAATCGTGCAACAGCGGCGCAGCGGCAGCAGGAGGCCCCATTAGCTAAAGTGGTGCTTCATGTTAAGAACAGTTTCAGGTTAAGAACAGACCTCCAGAACAAATTAAGTTCTTAACCCGAGGTACCACTGTATAGACTCCTGCTTGCCCAGAAGGACGTTAGAGCAGGTGTGAGCATGAGTGTAGAAATGAACCTACCATACAAAGGTCAATTTCATATCTATTGCTCTGCCCCAGTTGCATGCAGACCCTGGGCTGGAAAATGTTGCCCATTCCTGCCCTTGGGGATTTCCGAATAATCAAGAACTCTGCCAACCTACAGCCCTCCATGTGAAGGGATCGCATCATCTTTAATTGCATTTGTGATAACTGCAGTCAACCGTTTGGCCAGAGAGCATGACCAGTCTGGATTAAGCAGTGGTCCAAACTGGACAAGACAGGCAATTGCATGTATCATTCCATTTTTTTTTACAACCAAAAGTAGTCTCAGAAGGCTGTGCATTGAAGCCAAGATGTGCGGAACCTTTGGTCCTCCAGTTGTTGCTGAACTACACCTGCCATCATCCCTGTCCATTGTCCATACTGGCTGAGGGCTGGTGGACGTTGTGCATGCATACAAAATTTTATTGCCGTTCTGCAACCTCTGGAGGGCCAAAGTTTCGACATACCTGATCTAAGCCCTTGGATGGGAAGATTCTGTTTAACCCCTTTCATTTGTGGATGGTTGTTTGTCCATCCAATTCTCTTTCACACAGAGAGCCAACAGGGAAAATACATGCATGCATCTAAATTTTCCAATGCAGGCAGCTTTGAAAGGTAACTTTGAACACACACACAAACAGCCCTTCCATTCAAAGGTGCTTTTCCAAAGGCTACTTTTAATTTTAAAAAGGGAAACATTTGAGAACGGGTATGCATGAGTACATGTGACATCTAATTTGGGCTTGAGCGATTGATTTGTCCAGGATTATCCAATGAGATTTATGACATAGAAGCTAAGTGCACATTATCTGCAAGTTTCAACTACGTGTAACTGAGTGCTGAAGCTGTGGATAATGACGATGAAACTCTCTTTGGGAAGAGAAATTTGGAGTGAATAATAAGTGTAGGAGAGAGATGATGCTTAACCCTTTGCAAAGGCAAACATGCTTTTCAAACTCCACCAGGGCCAGTCATTTTAGAGGGCATTTGGGAGCAGAGAAATACAAGCAAGTTAAGTGTACCTCTTCTGATGCCTCTATACTCTAAATATCCCATTTCTAAACCGGCATTTCTTCAAAAATGCTGTCAAGTCTCCACTGCATGCTATGGTTAATTCAAACCAGAGTTAGTAAACCCACTTAGAACCATGGCTACGCATCCTGGTTTGCAGCATGGATAAAGGTAAAGGGACCCCTGACCATTAGGTCCAGTCGCAGACGACTCTGGGGTTGCGGCGCTCATCTCACTTTATTGGCCGAGGGAGCCGGCGTACAGCTTCCAGGTCATGTGGCCAGCATGACTAAGCTGCTTCTGGCGAACCAGAGCAGCGCACAGAATCGCCGTTTACCTTCCCACCGGAGTGGTACCTATTTATCTACTTACACTTTGACGTGCTTTTGAACTGCTAGGTTGGCAGGAGCAGGGACCGAGCAACAGGAGCTCATCCCGTCACAGGGATTCGAACCGCTGACCTTCTGATCAACAAGTCCTAGGCTCCGTAGTTTAACCCACAGAACCACCCACGTCCCTTGCAGCATAGATATTCAGATGTAAACCTGAACTACCTGCAGTACATCTGCACAAAGTATCGCTCACTCAGAAGATACTTGGAAGCACCATTACTCTGTGTGGACGAATTATAAGGAGGCACCTTTGAAATTCCCCTGTGGCTATATTCCCAAGTCAAATAAATGGATAAAAATAGACTAGCAATTGTTCTCTATTATCTAGTATGAATTATAGCTGTAACAGTCTGTGTATTCTGGGCACCGAAATGAATCTGCTGGCTCCTATACCCTGCATCTGTTCTCTCTTTTGCATATTCTGCTTATTGTGCCAGTCTCTATGAGCTCTTGTGCCTCGTACATCACTGTTTCACTTCCTTTTTTCTCATTTGGCCAGTACGTGTTTCAGTATTCCTTCTCGTTGCCAAGGCAAGCATTTAAACATCTGGAAATCGTCCTCCATCATTGTTACTGGTGAGATACTGCATTCGTCTGAAGCATTGTTTCCATAAAGATACCTTAGGATTCCCGTAATGCCTTTTCTTAAAAAAAGAAAATTGAATGGGGCATTCTTCCCGTTTCAAGTTGAGTGATAGTAACCACGATCAGTTGTGAATTACCCCAGTCCGTTTACCATAAATAGCACAGCCTCCTCTTAGCTATCCATTAAACCACATCTGACCTTCTCCATCTGTGTCTCAATTTGCCTTGACCTCCATTGGTTCCCTTGTAACCCAACCTCACTACAGGAAGGAAGGAAGGAAGGAAAGAAGGGAGAGAGAGAGAGAGAGAGAGAGAGAGAGAGAAAGAGAGAAAGAGAGAAAGAAAGAGAAACTCTCTCCTACTATTGGTATGGTCCATATAATGATCCTTTACAGGTACAAGAGAAAGGCCTTTGAGGGCTTCCAGCAATCTACTAATACCTGGCAGAGAAACATTTTATGCTCTTGGAAGCTACTAAAATGACATTTGTTATAGTGGAACAAACTATGTTTAAAAGTTCCTTATTGTGAGCATGCAGTAAAGGTAAAGGTAAAGGACCCCTGAACCAAAAGTGGGGTTGCGGCGCCCATCTCGCTTTCAGGCCGAAGGAGCTGGTGTTTGTCCACAGACAGCTTTCCGGGTCATGTGGCCAGCATGACTAAATGCTTCTGGTGCAATGGGACACCGTGACGGAAACCAGAGCACATGGAAACACCATTTAGCTTCCCGCCAAAGTAACTATTTATCTACTTGCCCTGGTGTGCTTTCGAATGGCTAGGTTGGCAGGAGCTGAGACAGAGCAACAGGAGCTCACTCTGCTGCAAGGATTCGAACTGCCAACCTTCTGATTAGCAAGCCCAAGAGGCTCAGTGGTTTAGACCACAGCACCACCCGTGCCCCTGAGCATGCAGTAAAGGCAGCACACATGGATTAAACATGATGCCAGGGATCTGAAGAATTTCAATAGGCAATGGCTTTTCAGTGGTCTTCACCTTCTATAAACCATATTGGGGGGGGGTCACTGAAGAGCCATCCCCTATTATGAATTTTAAATCAAGTCTAAGCCTTGGGCTCATAAGGTACCTGCATAATAGCCATGTCAACACTTCAACCTCTGGTTCAATTCAGGCATCACATCAAACCTTGGTCAAGAAGGCATGACTATAGAGTTATTTAAGGTGATGCATGAATCAAAGGCCATGTTGTGCAAGAGACTCACGAACCAGAAAAATAAACTATGGTTTGCACGATGCCCTACTCAGTGGCGTAGCGTGGGTTGTCAGCACCCGGGGCAAGGCAAGTAATTTGCACCCCCTAACCCGTGGATTTGCGCCCCCTAACCCATGGATTTGCGCCCCCTAACCCCAACCCCCAGATGTTGCGCCCAGTGTGACCGGCCCCCCTGCACCCCCCATGCTACGCCACTGGCCCTACTTTACAAACCATAGTTACAAACCAATGCTCTTCCTCCAGAGCGTACAACACCATGGGGTCAGCAGTAAACAAAGGGCTGCCATACGTCCAGATTCCCCCAGACATTCTTCTTCTTCTTCTTCTTTGGCAATCACTTGTAGCCAAGTAAGATTGTCTTCCTAAAAACGGTTTTAACTGTGAGACCGTAAGTGACTGTGGAGGCCAATTCTGGATCCACACATCCTTCCACAGTGGGGACACAGGTTCCCGGATGGGTGTTGATCAAGGTGAGGGTTTGCCAAGCGTGCCTTCGTCTTAGCATGTTTCTCCCTTTTGTCCTACGTTCAAGAGTCTTCAAAGCCCATGACACCTTTGGTAAAGGCTGTTCTCCAATTTCAGCGCTCACAGGCCAGTGTTTCCCAGCTGTCGGTGCTTATACTGCATTTCAATTTGCCTTGAGAGAGTCTTTGAACCTCTTTTGTTGACCACCAGCATTACGCTTTCCATTTTTAAGTTTGGAATAGAGTAGTCCCAGACATTACCAGGATTTCAAAGGCAGAATCCGGGGGGGGGGGGGGATTTCCGATAGCACTTTGTCCTGGATCTTAGCCAAGCTCAACAACTTTTGAGGTGTCCTGGTTTTTACTTTTTGAAATATGGCAACCCTAGTAAACATATGAAACTGAAAGTAGACAAGAAATGCTAGCTATAATTTGTATGCTTGGAAGCAAAAACCATGTCTCAGGTTATTATCTGTGGTTAGTGCAAACCATGATTTCTAGTGATGTCTATATGGAGAATACTATAAGTATTCTTATATGTGTTTGTTGGGTAAACAGGGACCCAGATTGCCATCACTCTCATTGAAGCCATTACATTGCACAAGGTTACATTGACCCGTGTCAAAAAAAATCACTACTGCAACAACCACCCCTAAAAAGCACTGATCTTCCATACATTATTTTTAAAAATCCTTATTTTCACTAGTTGTATTGGAAATCCACAACTGCTTCCATTTTATTTTGGTGTTGGGAGGGAATTATTTTCCTACAAGAATTTTAAAAAGCCATTTGCTTACACATTGGAATTGCACTAACATTTCATTTTGGCAAATATCATAGCCGCAAGCTATCTTCTTTTCCTTTAAATAAAAGTCAACATTAAGGACAAGTCGTACTGTACTTGATGAACCTTAATTGCCTGCTATAGCCCAGAGCACATAGTAACATGCCTATACTTTCATTTGAATAGTACTTAATGTGCCTCAAGACATCGTTAAGCAAGCACATAACATGTGGATTGTGAAATTTGATACTATTAACAATTAGCATATTACCAAAGGAAATAGCAACTCCAAGTTATGCATCTGAAAGAGACAAGAATCTGTGTCAAAGAGTAGCAGCCTGAATATATTAAGCAATTCGCCCTATTCCACTTTCACTATATGCAATGGGCAGAATGGAGAAATCACTTTTGGAATATGCATAGCCGTCACACAATTTGGATACATTTTTGATCTGCTAATGTTGTTTTCTTTTTTTCCTCAGTCCTGGAATTGGAAAAGAGGGTGAATTATTATATGAGGGGAGGGCACTGGGGGAAAGAATTGTATCTCCACCCCATTCTCATTTTCATCAACTTCTGTGATCTGGAAAGTGACTGTTTGCAGGAAGGAGGCTTTTGTATCTGTGGAGGGAGGCTCCCCACACATTTTGGAGCCGGGAGGGCAGGGGATCAGAATTCCAAAATGCACATAGGCCCTTCATGGCTACAAGAGGGTCCTCACTGCAGCCACCATCCAATTTATGGAAGGTGATGAAAATGGACACAGAGGGATGGAGATAGAACACTCATCTGCATTGGTCCATGCGTGGTGACTCAACCACAATGTTAAAAGGTGAATAATATTTATTTATTTATTTATTTATTTATACATACTCCGCCCATCTGGCTGGGTTTCCCCAGTCACTCTGAGCAGCTCCCGATTGAATGACTTAAGAGAGTTCCTAGCTTATTAGAGGCTGTTCCTAGGAATGAACATTTTTGGCTCTGGTTCTAGAAGTGGGATTTTTATCAGATAGATTATAAATGCTCATTGTAGATGAGGGCCAGTGTGACAGTGTTGGCTGTGTCATTTTAGGGGGTTGAACTTACTTTTTGCATTTTTTTCAGCAAGGGTCGTTAAAGTATGTTTTTGGGTGTGATGAATTCAAATCTGCTATTTTTTATGATTGGACAATATTTAGCTTGGTAAGTCTGTGCTCAATGAAGAAGCACTTAAACTGCATTCAGAAAACCAAATAATTTTAATTTTACTTTCTGGAAATGTCAGGCAATGCCTAATAATAATAATATAAGTGTAGGTACTTGACAATCATTTTTAAAGGCTTCTATGCAATTTCAATATACATTTTACTTACCAAGTAAAACGAAATTAGATTAATTTAACCAAAACACTTTTTGAAGTCCCAAGTCCTTTTACAACGTTTTAGCACCCCTCATTTTTTGAGTTTGCATAGTACTTAAAGAGGGTTGGACTAGGATTGAGGAGAATTAGGTTCAAAGTCCCACCAGCCACAAAGCTCACTGCATGACCTTGGGGCCATCACTGTCTGTTAGATAGGAAATGTTGCTGAATGTGATTGGAGTTGCAGGAATTTTATAAGGAGTGGCCGGCTATAAGGTTAAAATTCTGCTCAAGGCTATGGATTATCAGCCTGTATCTGCATTCGACCTGACTTGTTTATATATATGAAATTGTTTCATCCATTTTCATTGTTGGCTTTTAAAATCTGAATCGCTCTGAGATGTTTCCCAGGATGCGATTTGTAACTAGAATTAAATAATTTAAGGAAACTGCTGTAGTGATTCAGGTTGTACATCCTATTTCAGAAAGCAAGGGTTATTTAACATGGCATACACCAGGAAAGATAAGGCTTCAGCAATATGTGAGAATTACATCCAGTTTTCTGATCTTTGTTTGCTGGTTTGAACAACAGTATTGTTTGCCTCGATATAGAAAAGGAGAGAGGAAATCCCTGCATGCAACAGAGGAAGAAAGGGGGGTTGGGGGTGGAAATCGATGCTTGGACACATCATGTTGTTACATCTGCACCACAAATGTGAATAAGGTCCAGCCTCTTTGCACATACATCCAGCCAATCATAACGGTGGGTGTTTTGCTAATCGCCTAATTAGAAACAGGCCATTTCGCGAAATCAATAGGTGACAGTCAGGGAGAATGACACATATATGAACACAGACGGGATTTCTAACTTCTAAAGGAATTTGCTTAATAGATTTTCATTAGCAAAAGATTAGAGGTTCCAAGCAGCACCCAGGACTACATGTCTTCTTCTTTGGCGATCATTGTCTTCCATAAACATGGTTTTCACAGTGAGTCTGTAAGTGACCGTGGAGGCCAATTCTGGATCCACATGTCCCTCCACAGTGGGGACATAGGTTTCCAGCCAGGAGTTGATAATGGTGAGGGTTTGCCAAGCGTGCCTTCCTCTTAGCACGTTTCTCCCTTTCGTCCCGACTTCGAGTGTCTTCAAAGCCCACGACACCTTTGGTAAAGGCTGTTCTCCAATTGGAGCGCTGACAGGCCAGTGTTTCCCAGTTGTTGGTGCTTATACTACATATTTTTTTAGATTTGCCTTGAGAGAGTCTTTGAACCTCTTTTGTTGACCACCAGCATTACGCTTTCCATTTTTAAGTTTGGAACAGAGTACAGTGGTACCTCGGGTTAAGAACTTAATTTGTTCTGGAGGTCCTTTCTTAACCTGAAACTGTTCTTAACCTGAGGTACCACTTTAGCTAATGGGGCCTCCCGCTGCCTCTGTGCCGCCACCACACAATTTCTGTTTTCATCCTGAAGCAAAGTTCTTAACCCGAGGTACTATTTCTGGGTTAACAGAATCTGCAACCTGAAGCATCTGTAACCCGAGGTACCACTGTAGTTGCTTTGGAATACGATAGCCAGGCATCCACACAACATGATGAGTCCAACAAAGTTGATGTTGTAAAGAAATACACCATAAAAGGGTCATCAAGGGGGAAGCAACTATGCAGTAGAGAAAAAAGATTCTCATATCCATTGTGGCTTTCTATAGCATACATCGTGACATGCCTAGGATCATAAGACCAATATAAGATAGGAACATGATAGGGTGCTATATAGCATCAGGCACATCAGGCTACCAGCACGTCTCCTGAGTTTCAGGCAGACAATAACCCCAGCCCTACCTAGAGATGCTGAACCTGAGACCCTCCGTAGGCAAAGCTCTAGCTCTGAGCTAGGACCTTTCCTGGAGAATCAGCACTGCAAACACAAGGGAAACCCACATGACCTGAAAGTGTTGCTGTGCAATGCCAAGTCAATGATGAATAAAACCACTGCCATCCACGACCTGATTGTGGATGGAGGATTTGACCTGGCATGTGTGACAGAGACCTGGTTGGATGAAGCAGATGGGCCTGTCCTTGCCGCTGCTTGCCCACCAGGTTTCTCTTACGCACAGCAACCCAGGTCATGTGGGCGGGGAGGGGGGGTTGCAGTGATTTTTAGGAAGTCATTAGTCTGCACCAGGCGTCCTATTGGGAAGACCCAGTTTTCTGAGTGCATGTTCTGGAAGTTGGGCAATAGGGGCAGTACAGGATTCCTACTGGTGTACCGACCTCCCTGCTGCACCAAGGATTCCCTGCCCGAGCTGCTTCAGGTCGTGGCGGATATGCTCCTGGAGACACCTAGCTTGGTTGTCCTGGGGGATTTTAACATCCATGCCGACACGACCTTACAAGGGGCCGTTCGGGACTTCGTGGAAAGCATGGCCTCCATGGGGCTGTCCCTGAATAAGTCTGGCCCAACTCATAGCCACGGACATGCCTTAGACTTGGTGTTTACCTCTACGGATGTTGGTGATCTGACATTAACTAAAAGCGAAACAAAAGAAGTGCCATGGTCAGATCACTTCCTGGTGCAACTGGACTTCTCTGCAACCCATCCCCTCTGCAGGGAGGTGGGACCGATTCGGATGGTCCGCCCCCGCCACTTAATGGATCCAATTGGCTTCCAGAGAGTGGTAGGGGATGCTTTATCCCAAGTTGATGGCCTTTCAGCTGATTCCCTGGTGGCATGCTGGAATGCGGAGTTAACCAGGGCTATTGACTGTCTGGCTCCGAAGCACCCTCTCCGATTGCATGGAGCCCGGACAGCCCCGTGGTTTTCCCCGGAGCTGAGGGTGATGAAACAATCGTTGAGACGGCTAGAGCGCCGGTGGCGGAAAACTCATTCTGAATCAGACCGGACACGGGTTAGAGCTCAACGTCGAGCCTACCAAGTGGCAATGGCGACGGCGAAGAGGGCCTTCTTCGCCGCCTCCATTGCATCTGCAGAAAACAGCAGCAGGAGACTTTTTGAGGTGGTTCGCAGTTTATCGGAACCACCTGTACCACCGGGGCCTGGTAGGGACCCCAAGATCTCCTGCAATGCTTTTGCAAAGTTTTTTGCAGATAAAATCGCTCAGATTCAGAAGGAGGTAGACTCCACAGTGGGAGCAGGGCCAGGGCGGGAGAGTGCTAGAGTTCTGTCTGGTCCTGTTATATGGGATCAATTCCAATCTGTTACCTCCGAGGATGTGGACAGGCTGCTTGGATGAGTGAAACCGACCACCTGTCTCCTTGATCCTTGCCCATCCTGGCTGATAAAAGCGAGCCGGGAAGGGCTGGGCGATGGGCTTTGCGGGGTGGTGAATGCTTCCCTCTGTGAGGGAGCCTTCCCAGACCCGCTGAAAGAGGCGGTCATTAAACTGCTTCTTAAAAAAACATCTTTAGACCCGGCCAATTTGGCCAACTATCGCCCAGTCTCAAATCTGCCATTCTTGGGCAAGGTGATTGAGTGGGTGGTTGCTGAACAACTCCAAGCACGCCTGGAGGAAACGGACCATTTGGATCCCTTCCAATCGGGATTCAGGCCTCACCATGGGACTGAAACTGCCTTGGTCGCGCTGGTTGATGATCTCCGGCAGGCTAGGGACAAAGGTGAGAGCTGTTTCCTAGTTCTGCTGGATCTCTCAGCGGCCTTTGACACCATCGACCATAACATCCTTCTGGACCGTCTAGAGGGGCTGGGAGCTGGGGGCACTGTCATACAGTGGTTCCGCTCCTTCCTCCTGGGCAGTGTCCAGAAAGTGGTGGGGGGGGTGAGTGTTCGGACCCCTGGGCTCTCACTTGTGGGGTGCCTCAGGGTTCTGTCCTCTCCCCCATGCTTTTTAATATCTATATGAAGCCGCTGGGAGAGATCATCAGGGGGTTTGGACTGGGTGTTCATCAGTATGCAGATGACACCCAGCTCTACCTCTCCTTTAAATCAGAACCAGTGAAGGCGGTGAAGGTCCTGTGTGAGTGCCTGGAGGCGGTTGGAGGTTGGATGGCGGCTAACAGATTGAGGTTGAATCCTGACAAGACAGAAGTACTGTTTTTGGGGGACAGGAGGCGGGCAGGTGTGGAGGATTCCCTGGTCCTGAATGGGATAACTGTGCCCCTGAAGGACCAGGTGCGCAGCCTGGGAGTCATTTTGGACTCACAGCTGTCCATGGAGGCGCAGGTTAACTCTGTGTCCAGGGCAGCTGTCTACCAGCTCCACCTGGTACGCAGGCTAAGACCCTACCTCCCCGCGGACTGTCTCACCAGAGTGGTGCATGCTCTGGTTATCTCACGCTTGGACTACTGCAATGCGCTCTACGTAGGGCTACCTTTGAAGGTGACCCGGAAACTGCAATTAATCCAGAATGCGGCAGCTAGACTGGTGACTGGGAGTGGCCGCCGGGACCACATAACACCGGTTCTGAGAGATCTGCACTGGCTCCCAGTACGTTTCCGAGCACGATTCAAAGTGTTGGTGCTGACCTTTAAAGCCCTAAACGGCCTCGGTCCTGTATACCTGAAGGAGCGTCTCCACCCCCATCGTTCAGTCCGGACACTGAGATCCAGCGTCGAGGGCCTTCTGGCGGTTCCCTCATTGCGAGAAGTGAGGCTACAGGGAACCAGACAGAGGGCCTTCTCGGTAGTGGCGCCCGCCCTGTGGAACGCCCTCCCATCAGATGTCAAAGAGATAAAGAATTACCTGACATTCAGAAGACATCTTAAGGCAGCCCTGTTCAGGGAAGTTTTTAATATGTAATGCTGTACTGTTTTTAACACTGATTGGGAGCCGCCCAGAGTGGCTGGGGAAACTCAGCCAGATGGGTGGGGTATAAATAATAAATTATTATTATTATTATTATTATTATTATTATTATTATTATCTGAAATCCTTTCGAAGGAACCCAGCTGCAATCCTAGGAGCCAACTCCTAGGGGCCGTGGAGGAGGCCAGACTCCCACTAAGTTGATTGGCCGTCCCATTCAAATGGTGTGTGCGCACTGCACCATGTGATCAGTTACCTGGGCCCCCACCATATTTTATTCAAGTTGGCACCCCTGGCTCCAACTTTCTAGTTGTTGCAAAATAATCCTAACAAATGCTCTTGAAACACATTGGTTCGTTACCATGACTGAGACCTTTTTCAAGGACCATAAGGGACTCAGCTACATTAGACAAAAAACAGTGCTTTGAATGTGTTATAAACATGCAGCACCAGATGGCGCTGGAGAGCAAAAAAAATTATTTGAGATTCTACATAGCGTTTTTTCCCCTTTGTTATAACAATTTAATTTCTGACTTATTTATAGCGCCCCCCCCCCCCCCGTGTATAGATCCACCCAAGCTGTGCTCAATTGGCATGTTAAACATTCAGGGCTGGATCAAGAGGCACTCTTCTGTATACAGCTTTTTCTGACTCCACTTGAGCTCCTAGCATGAGAAAAGAACTGAACCCTAGAGGTGTCCTTCCACTGGTGCCAGGAATTTTGCAATCTCTTGCACTAGCTCTTGTACATTGCTCCTTATGTTCTAAACCTGTTTTATGATGGCACCTCCAATGTACATCTGTACATGTTTTCTCACTGCTCAGTATTTCATGGTCCAGAGGTTTATACACATTTATAAAGTCACTTGACTTCCACTAGCTCTAGCGCAAAAAATCATGAACAGCACCATTGCCAGAACCTATTCCTCCAGACAGTGCATTCCTGGATCTGACCTTCAGTCATCTAGAAGACAACTTAAGAATGGGGAGCAAAAACCACACACCCGGCGTTTGAAACATGCTCGTTAGCTGGAATTTGATGTGCCTCTTTTACGGCCCACTTTTTATGATATACAAGTTGCATACGAGTTGCCACATTGTAAACAGTTGGCTTTGCATCCAGAAGCCCCTCTGCCTCCCTCTGCAACGCACACATTCACAAAAGAAGCCATTATTTAGGATGTCTCATAAAGCAACAGATCCTGTGTGGTCTAATCACTGAAATAACCGAGAGAGAGAAAACAAGGGGCTGCTAGAGGTTCTAATCCCCATCATCATGGCTAAGCCATTTAACCTCCTGTGGCTCAATTAGCTCAGCTGGAAATTTGGGTGGGTTCTACTTAAAAACACATGCTACCTCTGAGCTGGGTTTTCCTAGGTAAGCATATAGCAAAATAGCTGCTTTTTGGCAGAGGTTTTGGTTTTCCATGGGGTTTGGGAAGCTGGTATGGAAAATAATATGAAAATAGGACATTTTGTAGCAAGGCCCAATAATTCTGTGCCAATAAAAATGGTACATTAAAAAGGTAAAGGACCCCTGACCATTAAGTCCAGTCGCGAACATCTCTGGGTTTGGGGCGCTCGTCTCGCTTTACTGGCCAAGGGAGTAGACGTTTGTCCACAGACAGTTTTTCCGGGTCATGTGGCCAGCATGACTAAGCCGCTTCTGGTGAAGCAGAGCAGCGCACAGAAACACCATTTACCTTCCCTCCAGAGTGGTACCTATTTATCTACTTGCACTTTGATGTGCTTTTGAACTGCTAGGTGGGCAGGAGCAGGGACCGAGAAACGGGAGCTCACCCTATCGTGGGGATTCAAACCGCTGACCTTCCAATTGGCAAGCCCTAGGCTCAGTGGTTTAGACCACAGCATCATATATGCCACAAAGCTAAGAATGTCCTTTGAGGTGCATGCTGCCAATTAATGTGATATTACTCTTGGGGATAAGCAACACTGTTGCGGAGTAACAAGGCAAGAAAGGATATTAGGAGCATAAAGGTATAAAAGAGCAACATTTGCATTAACCAAGATATTTTAGGTATATGCACATGTAGGTATAATACCAAGGAAGTATGTCTCACATCTATATCTATATCTATATCTATATCTATATCTATATCTATATCTATATCTATATCATCTACACACACATATATACACATCCCTTCTTTTAGCCCAAATCGTTCATTTAGAAGCAAGTATCACTCTTTCCAATAGGACTAACTCAATGTAAGATTTGTGGTTGCTACTCAAAAACTGAGAAGAATGTTCATCAAGGATAATACGGTAGACTGTAAAGATCTAATCGTCAATGAAATGTAGAAACACATGTGTTTTGGTTTGCATTTCAAAATATATATGTACGGCTAATGCTGTCTTTTAATGGTGTGTCTATGCGCATTCTGCATAGTATGGATAGGATTTATATTTCTTTTTAGTGATGGTCAAAATGACCAGGATGGTCACAACAACAAAATAAACCATAGGACTCACTCCCAAGTTAAGGACCTATCCACACCTGCATTTCTCCCGCCACTTTTGCCGAGGGATACCTGATCTTTGGTGCTGAAACAGAACAAATGGCAATTGGATTTTTCGCAGGTTGCCATTTGTTCCGATTTAGCACTAAAGAGCAGGTTTTCCAGGGGCAAAGTGCAGAACAAGCAGAAAACTTCTCGGACCCATGCTTTCTCGGCAAGCTGAAGTGCGGAAAAGCCCTACATATGTATCGGATTGCAACCTAACCTGCCAAACGAAAGACCGCACTTCTGATTTGGTGGGCACTAGGCATAAGAAACACATTTGGCATGGTCAGTGATGGCTGTTTAATTAGGGCAGATGAGGCTCTGCCACAAAACCCCCAGCCAGCCCTAATCTGCCTGCCTTCTTTCTTACATTCAGTCCAGGCCTGTGCTGTCAGCTTTCTCCACCTTTGCATCAGTGCTGACATCTCATCAAGGAGAAGGATAGAGGCCAAGCAAGAATTAGTTGCCCCATCTGCCATTGGCTCCATCATCTGCTGGGCTCTCAGCTTTCTGCCCTTCCAGTGCCAATGGAAACAAGGTACCAGATCTGGCCCTCTGGTCAGATCCTCCTCCCCACCCATAGCAAAGGAGCCTTATAACTGGAGTGGGGGAGGGAACAGGAATTAGAGCATTAGAGATAAAGCCAGATCACATTCTGAAACATTTTTCTCCTGGATACGCTCAACAGACAAGCTTTATGTGCTTGTCCCAGGTCTAATGCAATGGTTCTCAATCTACTCTTTAGATGTGATTGCAGGAAGGCAGTGGCAACTGGTTCCACTGGCCTCTCTCACCCTCGAGCAACATGGTGATTGCAGGAAGAGGAAAAGGGAAGTCACAGCTGTAAGCTGGTCCCTTGCACTTCTATAGAGCTGGCCAGTCAGAGTAGACAATATTGGGTGAGACAGCTTCCTATTTTCCAGTGTTCAGGGGCCTGCAATATGGTTCGCATAGGGTTCATTAATCCATCCCAGTCGTCTTCTTTTCCCCCACGTGCCAGCAACACTGGTTTTATACCATTTTTAAAAATACATTCCTAGTTATATTATATCATGATTTTCCATGGGAAACAGATCCTTCAGAGGAGTCATTGTTGAGAAAGCAGGAATTGCACATTTTTCCAACTGTTGCTGCTTCTCTTTGCTGGATCTGGAAATCATTAGTAGAAGTCATGATCTATTGCAATAGTTTGCCAATTCTTTGCAGTGAAATTTCTGTATTCTCTGTACAGAAGGGAGCTTGTAGATCATTATGCTGTAATCAAGGCCCCCAATTGAACCAGGGTCTCCAAGCTATACTTAATCCAACCTTGGAGCACGTACGGATTCAGCTGTGTTCAACCTTATGCCAAATTCAAAGTGGAAGGATTTGATAAATGCTGTTCCTGCTATCACACTGTCCAGTACTCAATGGCTGCTTGGCCTACTACAGGTCATGGTTTGGCAACCATCTGTTTTTCCTTCCTCATGTCATAGAAAATATAATAGCACAGCATAAAATCTATAGCATCCATTATACTGTAACTATTTCCAATGCTGACATAGTAAAAGGTAAAAGGCAAAGGACCCCTGGATAGTAATGTCCAGTCAAAGGCAACTTTGGGGTTCAGCGCTCATCTTGCTTTTCAGGCCAAGAGAGTCGGTGTTTGTCCACAGACAGCCTTCCAGGTCATGTGGCCAGCATGACTAAACCTCTTCTGGCACAACGGAACACCGTAATGAGTGCCAGAAAGCACTGAAACGTTGTTTACCTTCCTGCCACAGTGATACCTATTTATCTACTTGCACTGGTATGCTTTCGAACTGCTAGGTTGGCAGGAGCTGGGACAGAGCATCGGGAGTTCACCCCGTTGCATGGATTCAAACTGCCCACCTTCCAATCGGCCTAAGAGACATAGTATGAGCACTATAACTGTGCTTAAAGGAACAGCACTGGCTATAAAATCACCTACCAAGATCCTGCCACAGTTGTAAACAGATCTGTGTTTTGTGATCAGATATATGTTTTTTGAGTTTAATTGGTGGTATTCAACTAGCTCAGAGGAGACCCAATGAAATTAATGACCATGACTAAGTAAGGTCCCTTGATTTTAATGGGTTTCCTGTGAGTAAAACTTGGTTGAACAACACCCAAACATCTCTCTCTCTCTCTCTCTCTCTCTCTCTCTCTCACACACACACACACACACACACACACACAGTACATACTGTATAATTTTACATGAGATTCTTTGATTCCTAGTTAATTCCAGGTGTGATTCAAAGTACTGATATTGACCTTTCAAGCCATCAGCAAGAGCACTGAAGAGAACACATACCTGTCTACACTTTAATGTAACTAAGGGCAGTGATTCATAAATACCCACCAAGAACAGAACACCGCATCTATTGCCATATCACATCCATAACACACAGTGTGGGGATGGGGAACTTTTTTTCAACTGGAGGCCAAATTCCTAGAAGTGGGTGGGGCCTGCTGCGTTCCCACTCTCTCACATAAACCTTTATCTGCATACATCCATATTTAACCCTTCTTGTATCTAGCATTTTGCCAGCCCATCCATCTGTCCATTCATTCTTGGACACATCTGTCCACATATACTCATTTTCTCTGCCATGTGCACACAACAATTAACCTTGGAAATAAAAGCCATGGAGCTTTTTCAAGTCTAACTGCTGGGGGGGCAGGGGGTGGTCTTTGTGAAAATCACAGGGCCCTTCCCTTTCCCCTCCTCAACCCAACTGGCTCCATGCTGCAGTTAAGCTGAAAAACAGTTTCCCATTACAGCTAAAGGAAGATTTTCTTAAAACAATCAAATTTCCATACGGGGGCATTGAGAGAGAGAGAGCAGGGAAGGTTCTGGAAGAATGGGGAGGCCCCACGGTCTGAAAGTTCCCCTCCCCTGTCCAATAGAACTTACCCATGTGCTGATGTCACAATGTTCCATGTTTCCTTCAGATCCTGCCTATGTCAGCCAACGTTGTTGAGTAAAGGAAGGAAAACTCAATACAGTGGTCCCTTGGTTCTCGAACGGCTTAGTTGACGAACAAATTGGCTCCCGAATGTTGCAAACCCGGAAATAAGTGTTCCGGTTTGCGAACGTTTTTCGGAAGCCGAACATCCGACACTGCTTCCGCTTGAATGCAGGAAACTCCTGCAGCCAATCAGAAGCCACGCCTTGGTTTTTGAACAGTTTCAGAAGTCGAACGTACTCCCAGATCGGATTAAGTTCAAGAACCAAGATTCCCCTGTACTACAATGTCAGAGCATGGGTACTGTATGGATGCAAGAGAGTGGTGAGCTCAAGGCATGGGTGCCTTTTTGCTGGCACCAGTTCATTTAGCGCAATGTCTAGAATTCCCCCGTGCTCATCAGAGCCTGTGCACCTCCTTGGCATTCTGGGGCCAGCCTGATGATGAGAAGTTTCTAATGTGGATCTCTCCACGCAAAGAAGCTCTTCCAGCAGCTTCATCACAGGCTTTATAAATACTGTACCTTTATGCAAGTTTCCGTAGTGTAGTGGTTATCACGTTCGCCTAACACACGAAAGGTTCCATGTGAGAAACCAGGCAGAAACAGAAAAAGATAAATACTGTACTGTACCTTTCAATTCTACAAGGGAGAGATGGGAAACCTGTGATTCCCCCAGATATTATTTAACTACAGCCCTCGATGGAAGGAGGATTCAGCTTGTGCTGTAGAACCCTCTACCGCCCACCTAGAATCCTGAAACACCCACTAGTGAGTGGTGGGGACCAGGTTGACAACCCCTGGCTTAAACAAAACTGAACAGAAAATAGGTCATAATTTGCCTTCACGGTTCATGAAAGTCAACCCTTTGCAATCAAGCTCAAATAATCACCACAGCGCTGGATTCAGTTTATTAAAATGAGCAGAGGTGAAGTCTGAGTAGGCCAGAACTTCCAAGATAGAAACATCTGGCAACTGCCCATGGGGAGGAAATGTGGAATGAGGTATGTGGCGTGGAAGGTCTGGGGCAGGGCCTTTCCAGTGGCACCTCCTGTGATGACTTGGCCACTGTTCTCCATGCTCTGATAACCTCCAGACTAGATGACTGCCCTGCGCTCTACATGGGTCTTCTCTTGGAAACCATAACAAAATTTCAACTGTCAAAGATGCAGCAGCCAGATTACTGGCTGGAGTTCCATTTAGAGCACACGTAACCCCCGTCTTCATACAGCTACACTGGTTGCCAGTTTGCTCCTGGGTCCAATTCAAGGTGCTCATGTTAGTGCTTAAAGCATTAAGCAACTTAGGCCACAAATACCTGAAAGAACTTCTCTATCCCAATTAACCTTCTTACAGACCCTCTAAGTGTCCCTGTTTTAGAGGAGCTGTCCTGGTTTCTGATTTGATCCTGGCATGTCCCATTTTTCCTTAGGATGTCCCTATTTTCATTGGAGAAATGTTGGAGGCTATGAAGTTATCTGATGCCCGAGCCGTCTGAAGACAATCTTGTATATGGAAGGGTTTTTTTTAATGTTTAATGTTTTATTGTGTGGCTGGGGCCACCCAGTAAGATGTGTGGGGTATAAATAGTAAAATTATCATCATGGAATGGGATGTCCCTATTTTCATTGGAGAAATGTTGGAGGGTATGTTCTCAGGGATGGAGACCAGCAGAAGGACACTCTTGCCAGTTCTGCTGCCCTCAGAAGTGTGGGGACTGGCAGCCCAGAAGAAGGCCTCCTCTGTGGCAGCCCCTAAATTGTGTAACTCCTTCCCCACAGAGGTGTGTCTGCCACCTTCACTGTACAGCTTTCGTCATACCCTGACCTTTACCAGTTAAGGCATGTGTGTGCTGTGGGGGAGGGGGCTGATTCTTTTGTTGACTTTATACTGTTCCGTTCCATTTAGAATGGTTTTGTTTGTTTTCTAATTTTAACAGTTTTATCTTTATCTTATAAAAAATGCATGTTAGATTGTTGTAACCTGCCCCGAGGCCTTATGGAGAAACACAGGATAGAAAACTTATAAATAAGTATGTAGAACTCCATCCCTGCAGAACTGTGCTAGGCCTCATCTCTATATAAGTGCAGGCGATTGGTTAAAAGGCCCCCTTTCAGCAGGCTTTTGGAGGAAGAGGAGACCTGATTGGATAATTTGATTAGTGCACTGCTGCTGCTATTAGTAAACTGATGTGAGTTGTTTTATGAATTTAGAGGTTATGCTATTTTTTGCATTGTTTGGATCCGGTTTGATTTTGCTGTAAACCACCCTTTGGCTTGTACAAAGGATGGGCTATAAATCATCTAAACGCAATCTAAATTCAACATAAGTGGTGTGGTTAGGCCACATTCAACTATGTCGTCCTGAAAACTAGCAAACAAGTCATAGAGCCCCCTAAAAATAAGTGGGATAGCATCCCACCTGACTTTCAGCACTTCTATTGAAGAAAAGGGAGACCTCCAGCCATCCATACCTACATTAAAGATGAGTGTAGTCAACAGGACTCAACCAGAATAGTAGCAAACAATGCCAACCCAGCTGGGGCTGAGGAGTACATGCAGAGATCTGGAAAGGTGCAGGATCTTAAAAACTCGCCAGCACATCTCACAAATTGTCCAATTTAAGGGAACAGCCTGTTCCGCTTCAGAGCAGGCACTTTTGGGAGTATGCAGAGACATCGCTACCGTAAAGGCCTAAGAACCAGGAGGCATGTGTCCAGAGGAAGCTTTAGGGAAGATTCTAGTTTCCTAATCCTATGGGAGCTCTCCCATGAGTATACTCTCCGTGCTGCCTCCAGACACCACATTGCCATCTGGGACTGCAACATACCCTAGTGTAGAGGCAGCAGCAAAAGTAGCAAGCTAGAGAGTCAGCAACGCCCAGCAGCTGGCTGGCCAATATGCCATGCATTGGCTGGCCTTGCTGTAATCCCACGTTAAATAAAACTACTACAATGACTTACAAAACACACGCTTTCTGCATCATGGATCGTGTCATTAGATAATCCCTACCACAAAACAAGCTGGTGCTTCCTGTGAAAATGAGGTTACAGATGTGCTCCTCCAAGTCTTGAATCCAAGGCAACTCATATAGTTTTAAACGTGTAGTAAAACCGCTAGGCAGAAGGGACAATAACCGAATAGGCTACGGTCATGCCATAAAATAGTTCACATTCTGGCCTGCCAAGTCATCCTCATCTGCTCAGTTGAAAACCTCTCCGCGTGTAATATCCATTAGCAAATGTGTTGCAATGCAACATCCCTGGCTCACCCCAGGGTTTCCATAACAGAAACAAACAGACAAATGGCATGTACTAACCTAGCCCTTCAGAAATCTCGCTCGCTGGAAGCATGCTTTCTTATTGACTTTGAAGTTAAAACTTTGTGCTCCAGCTTCCCTTTTCTACTTTCGACAAAATGGTGTTGTAGTTGCAATCCTAAGCATGTTTGCTAGGGAACGAGACCTATTGGGAAAAGCGAGACTTACTCGTGGGTAAGCATGCATAGGATCGCTCTGTAAAACCCACTCAAACTAATTACACCTCTGGGTACAGATGGCTTTGGAGGGAGCTGTGTGTTTCCCATTGTCTTCCCATTTCAAATCGGTCCTGTCTGAAGCCCTGGTGCAAATCATCTTGAGCCAGCTGAGGTTACATAAAGCCTCTGCCGGTCTGCTTGCACAATGTACAGAACTGGAAAAAGGTTTGTCTTCCTTTGCAAGAGGAGGAGGGAACCCTCTGACCTGGTTCAAACCTGAACCACGTATCAAGCATTTTACTGCATTCTGTACAAAGACAATTGCGCATCCTACTAACACCGTTCTAACAATGCAATCCAGTAGTTTGCAAGCGATCTTTATATATGTTTCACCTTATTCTCAGTTCCAATTTGTGACAAATATATCAGATCCCACGAGGGATACTTTCACTGCCACATGCAACTTTCCAGCTAGCCAAAATGTATTAAGACAGCAGAATCTACCTATTATGAAACCCTCCCAAACATTGCATTTTAATTGATACAAATAGGAAGCAAACAGGCCAGCTGAAAGGAAACCATCTCTAATGCCACGAAGACAAGTACCCGAGCCTCCTAACTTCCTGTCCTCTCTAACATCAGGGGACAAAATGCCAATATCCAGATAACACAGAAGTCTGAAGGGTGGGAACACAGTATGTCAGAAGTCTGGATTCCGTCAAGCCAAAGTCGCTGGGCAACAGGGAGACAGCTCTCTCTCCCGAAAAGAGAAAGAGAAAAGCAGAGAAATAGAGAATAAAGTTCTGTGTAATTCTCTCAAACAAAGAATGGAATAAAACAGATGTAGTTCAGGCAGTGCATAAGGACTCCACCCTTCCAAGTCCTTGTGTTTACTTCTCTCTCTCTCTCTCCTCAAAATGTTCCAAAAGTTTCATCCCTACCACTCTCTTTTGTTGCAACACACACAAAATAAAACTTTCCACAATCTCACCCAGAGGGGTAATGCCAAGTAACAGGATTTTTCACTGCAGAGATTTCTTTTCCCCCTCTCGTTTGCTTTGTTGCATATTTCATTGTTCTTTACTTACTCCCGTGTTTGCACAAAAAGCAAAAGACATTTCAACTTTTTAAAACCCATCTCCAGCCCGTTCCTTTTCAAGCCCCCATTTCACAACAGTGACACACAGGGGAGAGACCACACTGACACACGCACACAGCCCCTTCCAGACTTCCCGATCCACTGTTACTCAACGTATGCAAGCAACAAAAGAAGAATTTTCTTAAAATAACTCACCCCCTTCAAACTCTTCTTCCTCTTGTGCTCGTATTGTTCGCAAACATCCTAGAAAAGCAATAAGAATGACCAAAGTTCTTCTTTGAGTCCAGGTTGCCATCATGTCTAAATATTAGACATGTATATCCTCCTCCTGGGGCGGGCGGGGTGGGGGGGATGCAAAAAAAAAAGTGTAAAAATATTATTTGAACACCATGAAGCCAGCTCTTTTCCTTTCAGCACTCACGCAGGATGAAACAGAAAAGAAGTCTGCCAGTTCTCCGATGCTTGCTTGCTTTTTAAAAAAAGAAAAAAACTGCACTAGCTCTCGCAGAGTCTGCAAACACCCCCCCCCCAAGTGATGCAGCTTTAAATAGGAAGAATGCTGCCTCCACGTTTTTTCCTGCCCCTTTTCAGTTTCTTGAGGCTCATAATCATCCAGTCCCTGGCAAGAAATAGAGTGATTGATGGTAAACAACCGAATCAGAACTCGCTTCACGCTCTCCGCTCAAACTTTTTCCCTCTATTATTTTTTTTTTAACATGCACAGTTTTTGAGAGGAGGTTGCTTCCCCCCCCCTCTCTCTGCTGTTGTTCAGGAAAAGATCTCCTATGTAAAGAATTTATTGGGAGCAGAACATACTTGGCGGAGGTAAGATGACTCTACCACTCACACTC
Organism: Podarcis erhardii; assembly: GCF_964252035.2. Lineage (NCBI taxonomy): Eukaryota > Metazoa > Chordata > Lepidosauria > Squamata > Lacertidae > Podarcis > Podarcis erhardii. The sequence goes on from NC_138497.1 coordinate 122,209,849, forward strand.
TTGGAAGGAGGAGAAGGGAGGCTGAGATGCTAAGACACTCTTTATATAGTAACGGGCCAGGGAAAGGGAGAGACCTAGCCCCCCTCCTCCAAGCTTCTGGGAAGAGGCTACACACACACACACACACACACACACACACACACACAGCTTTTCCTTGTTGATGACTGTCTGGGAGTTTTAACCATTCCCCTTTCCCTCTAGCTGCTGCATTCTCTAAGGCTACCCTAGTCTCCTAGGTGACCGTGAAAACTGCCCATCTCTCCCTCCTCTAATGGTGGCAGGGAAATCCAGTGTGCAAACTGGTCATTTCTATGCCGGGGGCAGGCTCCAGCTTCTAGACCATGCAACGGAGGTTCAAGAAAGGCTGTGGGCCTTTAAGTGTTGCCGAAATTCTATGGCCTCACCCGCTGATACGCCCCTGTTCTGCGGCTGCTGTGCAAAACAAGCACGCAGACACACAAAAACAAGTCCACTGACTGCTCTCCATTTTCCTCCCTTGACCACCAGCAATTTTTTAATACATCCCCATGACAAGGGGCCACAAAATCGGATGGACAAGGGGCTGCTTCTCATGTTAGACCTTTGTTGCATTCACACCATGGCTTTCTTCCAAGGAATCCTGGGAATCCCTCGCAGATCTACAATACCCATCACTCTTAACAAACTACAGTTCCCAAGGTTCCTTGCAGGGAGCTTGTGCTTTTTGTGGGGGTGACTTGACACACCAGCAACCCTCTGTTTGGTCCTACTGTTTGGCTCCTTGGAAAACGAGTGATGGGCTACCGTGAACATGGCAGAGTTTAGACTTCCGGCTTTTGTCCCCAATTGTTCTATGTCATCCGTTGGTGGCTAACCGTAATTCAAAGATAACTGGTGGGCAGAAAGAGGTGTCTAGCTCATCTTCTGCTCACAGAATCTCTTCCAGAGCTGGTCCCCTTGAGGCCCCCATCTCCACCTTAGCATCAAAGCCAACTTGGGAGGGGGGGGGACGTAAGATGTGAAAAGGTGTACATCCCCTATCTGCCCGCAGACTGTCTCACCAGAGTGGTGCATGCTCTGGTTATCTCTCGCTTGGACTACTGCAATGCTCTCTATGTGGGGCTACCTTTGTAGGTGACCCGGAAACTACAACTAATCCAGAATGCGGCAGCTAGACTGGTGACTGGGGGCGGCCGCCGAGACCATATAACACCGGTCTTGAAAGACCTACACTGGCTCCCAGTACGTTTCCGAGCACAATTCAAAGTGTTGGTGCTGACCTTTAAAGCCCTAAACGGCCTCAGTCCAGTATACCTGAAGGAGCGTCTCCACCTCCATCATTCTGCCCAGACACTGAGGTCCAGCGTCGAGGGCCTTCTGGCAGTTCCCTCATTGCGAGAAGCCAAGTTACAGGGAACCTGGCAGAGGGCCTTCTCGGTAGTAGCACCCACCCTGTGGAACGCCCTCCCATCAGGTGTCAAAGAGAAAAATAACTACCAAACCTTTAGGAGACATCTGAAGGCAGCCCTGTTTAGGGAAGATTTTAATGTTTAATAGGTATTTTAGTGTTTTGTTGGAAGCCGTCCAGAGTGGCTGGGGAAACCCAGCCAGGTGGATGGGGTATAAATAATAAATTATTATTATTATTACTTCCCATCTATTCTCCCCTGCCTGGCATTAAGATGTAAGCACAGGGGTTGGCAAAGCCACAGGTAGTTCTCCTTCAAGGAAAAGCATGCTGTAAATTTCAGATCACTCTTCCAAAGTTTATGCCCCCAAAGATGCCCCCTTGACTCTCACTGCCCAGGAGACCACTACCCCTTTGGAGCCTGTTATGTATTGAGTTGAATAGGATCCAAAATGCAGCAATCTGATTGGTCCTAGAACAATAGGATCCAGAATGCAGCAGCCTGATTGGTCCTAGAACAATAGGATCCAAAATGCAGCAGTCTGATTGGTCCTAGAACAATAGGATCCAAAATGCAGCAATCTGATTGGTCCGCAAGAGCCACCCAATCCAGCTCCAGGTGGAAGTGAATCCTCAACCTGATTGGCCTACAGGAGAATCCCAGAATTAGCCAATCACGTGGGGCCCATTGTGTAAATAATGTATATAAAGCAGACATTTTGGGGGAACTGGCATTCCTCACTACTATGAGCTGAATAAAGAGCATGAAATCCGCACTCGACTCCAAGTATATTTCTGAGTCCTTGTCTGTAGCCGGGCACTTCTGCGGAGCGGTCAGGTTTCCATCTAGCATTTGTGGCACTGCCACTCCCTCTGGCCTGGGACCCATCCAGCCTCAATGTCAGAGGTTGAACTCCCCCTGGCTGTGGATGGTCTCTCCTCAGTCTTTGTAACATGATCCTGGCTTCTTCTTTTTTTACCCAGATGGAGTCTGGCCCAGGGCTTGGTGTAATGTCAGGTCCTCCTTCAGTGAGGAGTCCCATGGCTAAGGCAACTAGTGATCTACCTCTGGTGCCAAGCCTGAGGACAATTTGGGCTCTTGCTTCCAAGATGCCTACCTGTGTTTATGCCTGTTACAGATAGGTAGCCGTGTTGGTCTGCCATAGTCAAAACAAAACAAATTCCTTCCAGTAGCACCTTAAAGACCAACTAAGTCAGTTCTTGGTATGAGCTTTCGTGTGCATGCACACTTCTTCAGATACCTTAGCACCTTAAAGACCAACTAAGTCAGTTCTTGGTATGAGCTTTCGTGTGCATGCACACTTCTTCAGATACCTGGTATCTGAAGAAGTGTGCATGCACACGAAAGCTCATACCAAGAACTGACTTAGTTGGTCTTTAAGGTGCTACTGGAAGGAATTTGTTTTGTTGTGTTTATGCCTGTAACTCAGTGGTTTAAACAGTAGAGTGCAAAGGGTATCCATTTAGGGTATTTGTGGGATGGAGGAGAAGCCAAGCCGTTAGACCAGAACAAGCCCCCACTGGTCCACAGACTCCTAGTTATTCCACTTACCTGGGCCCGCCACAGCAGAGGAAGCCTAACTTTCCTGGTCCCTCTGCCTGAGACCCCATCGAGAAAGATTAGTCCTTCTGCAAGACCTGCCAAGGAAAACAAGGAACTTATTTATGTATGCTACAACAGCTGCAAGAGTCTTGATAGCACAAGGATGGATGGATGAATGAAGAAACCCCAAGAAAAGAACAGTGGCAAGAGAAATTTATGGACTACGCAGAACAGGCCGAATTGACATACAGATTGTGAGACAAGGACAACTGTAACTTCAAGGAAGAATGGGAACTTTATACAAACTATCTAAAAACACAACAAACTGAATTGGACTCCTTGGCAGGTTTTGAATAAACATGCACAAATTTATTGTTGATAACATGAAGGATAGATATGTAAGGATACAGTGGTACCTCGGGATGCGAACGGGGTCCGTTCCGGAGCCCTGTTCGCATCCTGAATGGAACGTAAGATGCGATGGCGCGTCTGCACAGGTCGTGTTTTGCCACTTTCACACATGCGCGTGACGTCATTTTGAGCGTCTGCGCGAGCGGCGAAACCCTGAAGTAACACGCTCCGTTACTTCCGGGTTGCCGCAGAGCGCAACCCAAAAGCACTCAACCTGAAGCACATTCAACCCAAGGTATGACTGTATATATAATTTTATAATATGCAGAGAAAATATGGGCAGCGAAATCAAGGAAAGGAGCTGAGGGACGTTCATGGGGGCGGAATTATGTAGGTGATTGTATAATTTGTTGTGTGGAAATTGATTGTGTGGAAATAAAACAATATTTTTTTAAAAAAAGAAAGAAAGATTAGTCCTTCTGCACTGGTGGAATAATCACATCCCACTTTCTGTAGAAGAACTAAGTTACCCAGTGAAGCTGCTGATTCTCCAGGCTAGGGAGGACCCAAGGAGCCTTAGAGGTCTCTCATCTTCCCTCCCTGCGCACTGTGATTCTGATAGCAATTGGAGACCCCTGCAGCTATAATTAATTTAAGAAAAACAAGAGAGATAGCTGCATGTCTCACATCAAGCCTAATCAGTAATTTGTGATCATTCTGACTGCTGGGGCTGCAAAGGGCTGAATGATAAAATATGTGTGCAACAAGTCAGTTTCAAGGTCCCTCTTTCTAGGAAAACCTGATAGGGAGGCTAGGGAAAGGAGTGGTTAGGAAGAAAGCAAAGTACTCAGTGTTGTTGATGTTGTTGTTGTTGTTGTTTGGGGGGGTTAAACAATTTTCATTTTTTACCAACAACCAAACACAAACAGTGAAACCCCCCAGGCGGCTGATACATTGGGTATACATAATCAATAATAACATATTCAAATCAACCATATGTACAATTTTATATACGTTAACACTCCTCCATCCACAAGGTTTATTTAACTTTTAACATTTTAATTGCCCCAAATTGTTCAAACCTACCCAAATAATTCAATATCTTCTCAAACCAATCCTCCTCTTTCTCACTGACCTTAAACCCTTTCATTTTGTGTATCTTCACAGTTAGATATTCTAAGATTATAATATTATTCAGTTTTTTTCCCCTCCATTGGTTCACCCCAGCTCTTCTGTATTTTCCCAGTTATTCGCTATAAACTGTCTGGCTGCAGTTACCGTCAATTTTACCCATTTACATTCCTCTTTTGTTTTTAATTTGGCGCTACTCAGACTAATAAGAACCATTAATTTAGATATTCCCACCTTCCTACCCACAATTCCAGATATTTCTATACCAATCTGTTTCCGAAATTCATTAACTAACAGACAATCCCACCACGAAGGAAAGTACTGGTAAACAGAGTGAGAAGAAATCCCATGAGACAGGGGATCTAAGTGACCAGAGAGGCATAAAGTCTGAAGGATGGGGTGCAGACTACTGAGGGGAAGACAGAAGCTTGGGGGAAAGAGGTGGAAAAGAAGGTTAAGTGTGACAGGAAGTTGTGGAAATGAAGGGTCAGTGAAAGAGGGGCCATGGAGGAACATCCGACAAAGAAAGAGGGGCCTAAGGAACTGCAGAAGAAACTCAGAAAGAGGCAAAAGGGGCAGTGCACTGTTGGCAGAGAAAGAGGGAACAAGACTATGGCTGAATACACAATATGAAGAGCATGCTTCACCAAAGCATCCTAGGAACTGTAGCTTGTTAAGGGTGCTGGGAACTGTAGCTCTGTGTGAGATAAACTACAGTTTCCATATTTCATTGGGTGTGGGGAAGCAGGGCCGTCTTACCCATAGGCGCTAGGGGTGCGGGGCACCCAGGCACTGGGATCTCAGGGGTCCCAGGCCAAGAGTCCGGTGCCTGAGAGTTGAGTCTGGGGAAGAGCCCGTCCGTCAGTCGGAGTGCCACGGCGGGCTCTGCTGCTGCACGAGGCTCTGCGCTGCGGGTTCAGAGGCGACAGAGCCAGGAAGACACTGAGGCAGCCAGCCGGCTCCGGTCTTCTGCGCTCCTGGGACTGGGCATCTGGGAGGGGCGCCGGGCAGATCTTTCAACCCTGGCACCGCATATGCTTAAGACCAGGGGTAGGCAACCTAAGGCCCGGGGGCCGGATGTGGCCCAATCTCCTTCTAAATCTGGCCCGCAGATGGTCCAGGAATCAGCGTGTTTTTACATGAGTAGAATGTGTCCTTTTATTTAAAATGCATCTCTGGGTTATTTGTGGGGCCTGCCTGGTGTTTTTACATAAGTAGAATGTGTGCTTTTATTTAAAATGCATATCTGGGTTATTTGACAGGCATAGGAATTCATTCATTTATAATTTTTTTCAAAATATAGCCCTGCTCACCACATGGTCTGAGGGACGGTGGACCGGCCCATGGCTGAAAAAGGTTGCTGACAGCCCTGCGGGGGGCGGGGGAGCATTGTGTTTCAAATGTATGGTGCAAATGCAGCCGAATCCTCATCCTCAGAAGCTGCCTGTATCTTTTAGAGTTGTATGGAAGTGAAACTTATGGTGCAGCTTCCCGCATCACTCATCACTAAATGTTCTGTCACATATGTTCAAAACAGTTTTTTGGGGCTTTTTATTAAACGTTAGCTTTCTTGGAATGGAAAAGAACATGACAAAAAAAACAAAACAACCACTGCAATCAATTATAAACCTGACTTGCATACTTGAGAGGAGTGTTTTGGAACACACAACGGAATGAACATATCTCGTAGCAAAATCACAGTGAATAATGTATTGTGTGCAACAACTGTTCCACTACATAATAGGAATGTTTATCATACTAGATTTTTAGTTGGGTTCAGGAATTTTAATTTGTATACAGTAGGCTGTGGTAATAGAAGAAACTGCTTGTTTATTTTGGCACAATGATATGGCATGTTGTTAGTGTGCAGAACTATTGGAGGTGTTTTGGCAAAATGAAGGTAAGAATCGCTATCTATTTGTTACATTTATTTTTGACAAATCAGATCCAAATATTTGTTAAATCAAATAACGTGAGATCATCTGTTATATGCTGGCAGAATTTTACTTAACAGGTTGTGGAATTCTGGTTATTATTAGGGTCTGCAAGAAGATGTTTATGTTTAGTCACACACCCAATCATTTTCACTATTAAAGACTGTATTTGTTTTATTACCCATTCATGAAAATTGCAGTTGTTCCATTCTATATTTGTTTCATTACTCTCATTAGTTGCATTCGCATACAGATGACTCTGAAAAGTTTCTTTGTTAAAAAAAATAATAATAATTTTTATTAATCGGCCAATCAAATCAAATTAAATCACATCACATAAATTCTGAATTACAAAGCCGAATTTTAAATTTTGTTGGGGGGACCCATATTTCAAGATCCGAAGGGGGATTCTGATCATCTTCTTGCTACTGCGTTAATGTCCAAATCAGCCCAAATCAATCCAAACAAAATTCATAATTCTATCCAGTCTTATCTTGCTGTTTCCACATCACATCTTGTTCATATATTTTCTCTTTTTTCTTTATGATCTCTTCTGATAGTCTCCTTAAGCTGATAAACACCAATAATAATCCTGTGTGAATTTTTCCGTTCTTCCAATCCTCAAATTGAGATGGTTTCCATATATCATTGCCTTCATAGATAACATCACTCTTTCCATCATTAATCTCACAAAACTGTCGCTCTTAAGTCCCACTGAGGAGTTTCACCAACAATATAAAAACAGCTCTATTTCTCTATTTCTCCTCTCAGACTTAAGTCCTCCGACAGAACTTCCCAATATGGCGACAGCATTTTTAACTGTGTCATTCCAAAGCTCTTATACATTCCACGCTCTTCTTAAAACATGCTTTGGTTCGAAAGTTTATCTCCACACAGCCTTAAATCCACAGCTTAAATCCTTAAAACGACATTTCTAACTCGTGAGGGGAGGGGATTCTTGTTTAATCACATAAGGAAAGAAAGGAAGGTTTTTTCCCTCCTCCCCCATCAGTAATTTGCCATACCGAGTCTTGGCGTATCTTCTCATGATTTCTCTTGTTCCTCTGACTCATCTTATTTTATCAGAGATCTCTTCTGTTAGCAGTCTTTACTCCCCGTTCTTCCTTGAGATATGTGCATTCCTTCATCCAAATTGTTTCTTTTGAAGTTCTTGCAGCTAGTGGCGCGGATCAGGGACGGCGTCCAGGAGCACCGGAATCCCACAGGAGGGCTTTGTGCCTAGTGCCCCCATCCCCACAAATTCGGGGGTGGTATAGGGCACAGCAGGCAAAGCTGTCCCCCCCACCATCCTGGGGGGGGGGATAGGGAGGCTAATTACTCCCATCATAGCCTCCAAATTACCTCGTGTGGGTCGGAGAGATGTTATTGTCAGCTATCTTCCGATGCGCCCCCTAGTGGCCCCCCCGACTCTGAAAAGTTTCTTATCTACCAAAGCGACAAAAGCCATCAATAAGCACTAGAGATGTCAGACAGGGTTGTATGTTAGCGGCCCCTTTACTATTCAATCCATTTAATAAGGACTAAAGAGAGGCTGATTCTTCCTTTATTAAGAACTCTAGCTGGAAAATCTAATGAAACTCTGATATCTGTCTGTTTAAGAGATTACTCCTTCTGTGTTATGGAAAAGGTGGCTGAATTCTTTCTCTCCCCCATACAAATTAGAAAGCATTCACTCCCCTTGGGTGAATCTATCGGTATTCTTATGTCATTTATTCCGTTCATATCACCTTTCATTGATGGCCATGATGCAATTATTCTACTGGTGGCAGTGTTATTATAACCACCTAGCATTCACCATTCAGCCAACAAACCTTAGACCTCATTCCTACAGAAAAAGGCAACAGGGAAGTACTGTGGCTCAGTACAGTGGTACCTCTGGTTAAGAACTTAATTCATTCTGGAGATCCATTCTTAACCTGAAACTGTTCTTAACCTGAAGCACCACTTTGGCTAGTGGGGCCTCCCGCTGCCGCTGCGCTGCTGCCGCGCGCTTTCTGTTCTCATCCTGAAGCAAAGTTCTTAACCCGAGGTACTACTTCTGGCTTAGCGGAGTCTGTAACCTGAAGCGTCTGTAACCTGAAGCGTCTGTAACCCGAGGTACCACTGTAGTAAGAAGCACCTGCATTTCTTGCAGAAGTTCCCCAAATTAAATCTCTCTCACATATCCAGTTATATGGATCAGGTGAAAGGTGTTTCAAAAGATATAAGTGTGTACCCAGTGACGTGTGAAAGGAATTCCACTCATGCAGTACAACTGCCCTTTCCTCCCTGCTGAACCCAAATTATGCTCCCTGGAGCAGATTTTAAGGGGGCTGCAGGGGGGTGTGGACAGGAAAGGGAAGTTCCAATTTGCAAGTGGAAGAGCAGCACTGGATATCCCCCATATCCTGGAGTCCTTGCAGAACTGCTGCCATCCAGAATAGGCAATGCTCACTTGATATGAGGCAGTTCCTTCGAGCTGGACTCACATCCATCTGCAACTAGCAGATACCTCACTTCCTAATCCCTGCTTCGGAAGGATTCTCCAGTTGTTCAAATTTGAGGATATGCACTAGTCTGCATCTGCTCCGAGGCACTTTCATCTCTGCTTTTTATTAAGCGCTCCCAGGCCAAGCTCAGCCTCCAAAAGCAGATACCAGTGCAAAGCTCAAACATGTGTGTGTGTGTGTGTGTGTGTGTGTGTGTGTGTGTGTGTGTGTTTCCCCAAAGCACTTGCATCCAGGGCATAATGCATTTGAGTGGTATTGCTTATTTACTTCCATACATTTACAGCCTACTTTTCTTCCATTGTGGAACTTAAGCCAGCATAAATGCAATTCCCAGGCAGACACCCATCTAGACAGTTACTAGAGAGGGAGATGCGGGTGGCACTGTGGTCTAAACCACTAAGCCTCTTAGGCTTGCCAGTCAGAAGGTCGGTGGTTCAAATCCCCGCAATGAGATGAGCTCCCATTGCTCTGTCCCTGCCAACCTAGCAGTTTGAAAGCACGCCAATGCAAGTAGATAAATACCATACTGGCCTGAATATAAGCCTCACTTTTGCCATCAAATTTCAACAGTGCAAAGTTAAAGTGCGGCTTAAATTCGCTACCTTACAAAAATTGGCTTTTACGATATCGCTGCTGAAACAGACATACAGTAAAACAGAACGGATGTGAATGTCTGTGGAATTTTAAGGGAGAGGTCTATGTTCGGGTATTGTCTTTTTTTCTCCCCCCCCCCTTGAATTTTAAAGGCGCAGCTTATATTTGGGTGAGGCTTATATTGGGGCCAATACGGTAGGTACCCCTGTGGCGGAAAGGTAAATGACGTTTCCGTGCACTCTGGTTTCCGTCACGGTGTTCTGTTATGCCAGAAGCGGTTAAGTCATGCTGGCCACATGACCCGGAAAGCTGTCTGTGGACAAATGCTGGCTCCATCAGCCTGAAAAGCGAGATGAGTGTCGCAACCGCATAGTCGCCTTTGACTGGACTTAACCGCCCAGGGGTCCTTTACCTTTTTTTTAGAGAGTGAGAGGTGTACATCTGTGGCTGTGTGTACATGAGTGTGTGCAAGAATGTGGCCACCTTGTATATTTTTCTTTGTAGTGGGGGAGGAGGAGCAGGAGGATAAAATAAAAATGTGTCCACTGGTCCAAAATGTTGGCGGCCTGACTTAAGGGGTTTTTCACTCAGCCGATAAGGAAGCTAGCTTTTCCTTATTGAAGTGTCTGGCCAGTTATACTGATCTTCTGCTGCACCTTGCCTTGCAAGGAAACATTGCATGTATTTGAGGGTGAATCAACTCAGCAGGGCTGGCCTGCAATGTTTTGCTGTTTGAGGCAAAAAATCCCACAGCTGTATCCCCTGTGGGTACAGGCACATCCCATAGCCATGCCCCCACTGCAGGAAGCACAAGCATGGCAGTGGGAGGGCTCACCCTCAGAGGAGGCGAGTGACTCACTCCTCGGGTCCAGATCAGTTGCCTCACCTCACCTCACCTCACCTCACCTCATGGGTGGGCCGGCCCTGGAACTAAGTATTGTGTTCTAGAATATATACACATGCAGTCTGTAGTCCGCTGGCAGTAGGAGTACAATATGGGCATGTCTTTAAGTTAACATCTTACATTAAAAACCTGACAGTACCAAAACTATCGAAGGCTTTTCACCAAAGCCAGACTAAACGTCTTTCCCTCTGCAGTGTTGGATGGCAGGTTGCGAGGAGTTCCCTACCAGGATAGACTTTGCTCGTGTGCTCAAGACATCGATTCCATAAAACATATTTTGTTGCACCGTGCAAAATATGAGCAAGCCAGGGCTGAACTGATACTACCCTTGCTGGTACCTTTCCCGGGAAAATCAGAGGCTTACTATGTCAGGTTCCTGTTGGAAGACCGGACAAATGCTAGAACATTAGCAGTGGCAAAGTTTTTATCGGTGGTTGCAAGAACCAATGATCCCTGTATTCTGAACAAAATGCTTGCTTAACCTGGTGGTAGGCTGTATGAATTGTGTATTGCTTTGTAACAATTTGTTGGGTCTCTGGACCCTAATAAAGATTGATGATATATACAAGAATCCTCTGCAACATGGTAGATTCTGAGGTGGAGGTGCTTGGCAGATAAAAATGGATGCAGAAAGGAATCTCTGAATATAGGAACATTGAAAATCATGGGTGTTGTTTTGTTTTGTTTTGTTTTGTTTTGTTTTGTTTTGTTTTGTTTTGTTTTGTTTTAGCTTCATTTGCTGTCTTGGAAACAAGCTAGTGGAATAGTCAAATCAACCAAAGCAGATACTAACTCTGGGCATGAGGGCAATGTACATCCTGACAAAAAGATAGTGGCAAATTGCCTGCTGATCTACATGGTCCTGGCATGAATCAACTGACAAATGAGAATATTCTACTACATTGAACCCTGGGACTCAGCTACATTGGCAAAGAAAAAGCGTTTTATATGTGTTGTACATGCATTATAACACTATGACACCAGATGGCGCTGTGGAGGTCCATTTTTGCCCACCCGATTTCTCATACAAAGTTCGCAATACGTTTAACTGAAACGCTTATTTGGTGTAAGCGCTGAAGGTAGCTGAATTATTTCTTTGTGAGTTCTATTCCCCTACTCTTTACTCAAAAGAACACCATGTTTTATCATGTGTGGTGGGACTGCAAAAAGGTAAAAACTTATTGGGAAATAATATATAATGAGTTGAAGAAAATGTTGAAAATAACTTTTGTAAAGTGCGAGACTGGCTACATTATTATCAAATCAGAGAGGTTTTTAATATGGACAAGAAAATAGGTTTCCAGGTGGAAAAATCGAAATTAGAAACGGAATTGTTAGAACCTAAAACTAAGGTATTGTCAAGAATGTACAACTTGCTGTTAAAATGGAATACTCAGGATGAAATGGTCAAATCAGCTATGATTAAGTGGGCACAAGGCATTGGTTATAACATTATGTTTGCTGACTGGGAACGGTTATGGACCACCGGTATGAAATTTACGGCATGTAATGCCTTGAAAGAAAATATTATGAAAATGATTTACAGGTGGTACATGACACCAGTCAAGCTTGCAAAGATATATCATTTGCCTGATAATAAGTGCTGGAAATGTAAGGAAACTGAGGGAACATTCTTTCACCTCTGGTGGACGTGCCCAAGGGTAAAGGCGTTCTGGGAAATGATCTATAATGAACTGAAAAGGTATTTAAGTATACCTTCCTTAAGAAACCAGAGGCCTTCCTTTTGGGCATTGTTGATCAGAAGGTGTTAAAGAAGGATAGAACCTTTTTTATGTATGCAACAACGGCAGCAAGAATACTTATCGCAAAGTATTGGAAGACACAAGATTTGCCCACCTTGGATGGATGCAATTGATAGACTATATGGAATTGGCAGAAATGACTGGCAGAATCCGAGACACGGGAGAGGAACAAACAGAAGAAGAATGGAAGAAATTTAAAGATTATCTGCAAAAACATTGTAAATTACATGAATGTTAAAGTGATGCAGGATAGTGAGATAATGTGGCATTAGTGACAAAGCTGAAAGGAATGTGTAAAGATGTTCTATGAGTAACAAGTAAAGAAACACAGTTAAATTAACCAAATGATGGGGGATTAGAAGATAAGTGGATAGCAGTAGGAATGGTTAACTTAAAAGAAATTAAGAAATACTAAATTAGTTAAAATAGAGGAAAAATCTGCCGAAACTAAATTGGAAATTTGAATACAGAAAAGGGAGATGCGAGGAAGTCAAGAAAGTAAGTTGTATGAAACTAAGACTTGAACTTATATATTTTTGTTTGGTTTTCGTGTTTTTTATTGTTCATTGTTTGTTGTTGTGTTGCTTTGTTTTGTTTGTTACTATAAAATCTGTTGAAACTTTAATAAAAATTCTTTAAAAAAAATGAAAAATGAAAATAACTTTTGGAAAAAAAACCAGAGGTATCTTAGGCCAAGATATACCAAAAGAAAAGAGGACTTTATTTATGGATGCCACTACAGCTACGAGAATGTTGATTGCACAAAATTGGAAGACTGGAGAAATACCAACTAAAGAACAATGGCAAGAGAAGTTGATGAACTATGCAGAATTGGCAAAAATGACAGTCTACGAGAAAAAGACAACAGTGACTTTGAAAAAGAATGGGAACCATTTATTTTATATTTGTAGCAACAAAGAAAGTCTATAGACTTGATGGCAGGATTTAAATAAACATTCACATCATTGGTATTAAAAATGTGTAGAAGATAGAGAAATATGGTGTACTTATTTTTATCCTTATGTTTTTAGGTTAGATGTTATTGTATAAATATGTTATTAGTACTTTTTCTTTTAGGAGGTAGCAAGATGAGTGAAAGGAGAAACAAATCAGAAGTGGAAGTTGGGGGAAGGGAGGGAGGAAGGAATGCATAGTAAATGTTATGAATATGAGATGTATGTACTGAATGAAAAAGATAATTGAATAAAAATAAAAAGAACAGCACGTTAGGCTATCAAACTTTGGCTTTACTGTATTAACTCTTCGGCATTTTCCTCGGCACTGGTATTCCACATATGTTTAATTTTCTGTTTCATAAGAATTCGTGTAAACGTTGTTGGTTTTTCCCCCTTTTAAAATAAACAACTATTTCAGTTGTTATTCTGTTGCCAGTGGATTAGAAGTATGTGATACATTGCGATAAAACACACTCACACAAAGAAAGCTTTAAAAGCTAGTACACACCCGCTCTGTCGGCTTCCTCACATAAGCCTGCATTGAATTCCAAAACTTCACTGAATTCAAAAGGAGTTTAGCATACACAAAGTTCAGTTCCAGAGAGAGAGAGAGAGAGAGAGAGAGAGAGAGAGAGAGAGAGAGAGATTGTAGAATATTGTGCATCTTTCCGAGACAAAAGATTTAGATGACAATCTTCCACATCATCTATTGCCCTATGGATATTAAATTAGAGCAGGCATAGGCAAACTCAGCCCTCCAGATGTTTCGGGACTACAGTTCCCACCACATCTGACCACTGGTCCTGTTAGCTAGGGATCATGGGAGTATTAGGCCAAAAACATCTGGAGGGCCGAGTTTGCCTATGCCTGAATTAGAGGCTGATTTTGGGTCAGTCTTCAAGATGTAACATACTTTAGGACTATTGTATTCTATGCCAATAAAGGAGATTGATTGATTGATTGATTGATTGATTGATTGATTGATTGACTATTACACTTTTACAGGCAAGTAAAGTTATGCATCCCAGTCCAATGGGACTTACACTTGGGTAAATCTACAGAGGATCATAGTGTAAGTGCTACTGGAGTCCTTTCCTGATACCCCAAATCAGCCGCCTGAGGCAGGTGCCTCACTCTGCCTAACGCCAGAAACTTGTATCTTGTAACTTGAATAGCCATGGCTTCCTGTAAAGAATCTAGGAGCTGTCATTTGTTAAGAGTGCTGAGAGTTGTTAAGAGAACCCCTCACAGAGTTACAGCTCCCAGGACCCTTCTCAAATGACAGTTCCCAGGATTCCTTGGGAGAAGCCATGAATGTTAAAGTGGTATAATAGTGCAGCTGTTGACCTAACTCAAATTCTCTCCTAGTTCAAATTAAAATAGGAAATGGGTTTGGGGGGGTACTGAAGATTAAGAAGACAATCGCAAGTTGTTTCACTGGGTCAGTAGTTGTGTGAAATGTGAAACCGATGAATGAATTTCTTCTGTCTAAGCAATTTATGGCAGACAATACAGAGAGCTTAAGCTGAATTATACGCAAGAGTGACAAATCCGGTACATGTTATGACTAACATTTGAGCATTTCTCCATACTTCTATTTAACCAACATTTGCAGTAGGCGTTCATAATAAGAGAAGGTATCGGCATTCGATAAAAGTAGGGCACTGATCAACATCAGAAAATGATGCTCACTTCCCTGTTGCAGTCATGGTGAGACTGGCCCAAGAAGCATAGGCCTTTTCCACTGCCCTTGCCCAGCCCACAACCCATTGGTCCGCTGGGATGGGGGTGGGACGATGGCCACCCTGTAGCCAAGGTGGGTAGCCCCTGGTCCCGGGAAGCCTCGTGCTGGATCACAAACCCCGCCCACCTCTCGGAGGGGGTGAGCGGTAATTACATAAACTTTCCAATTTGTTGTTGTTGTTTAGTCCTTTAGTCGTGTCCAACTCTTCGTGACCCCATGGACCAGAGCACGCCAAGCACTCCTGTCTTCCACTGCCTCCCGCAGTTTGTTCAAACTCATGTTAGTAGCTTTGAGAACACTCTCCAACCTTCTCATCCTCTGTCGTCCCCTTCTCCTTGTGCCCTCCATCTTTCCCAACATCAGGGTCTTTATCAGAAAGTCTACTCTTCTCATGAGGTGGCCAAAGTATTGGAGCCTCAGCTTCAGGATCTGTCCTTCCAGGGAGCACTCAGGCCTGATTTCCCTACAGAATGGATAGGTTTGATCTTCTTGCAGTCCATGGGACTCTCAAGAGTCTCCTCCAGCACCATAATTCAAACGCATCAATTCTTCGGCGATCAGCCTTCTTTATCGTCCAGCTCTCACTTCCATACATCAACTACTGGGAAAACCATAGCTTTTACTATACGATTTTTCCAATTTAGAATAGTGTTAATGAGGTGAATAGATTTGAGAATACTCATTACATAATGCAGAATCCTGTTACCTACAGGTTGTGTGTGCATTGCATCTTTCCTACTGGATGTTATTTGTGGAAAGAGCTTCATCGTTTGAAGAGATTTACACACATGATCTGTCTGCAATACAGACATCGATAAGCCACAGCTGCAGAAACACCCGTGTATCTGTTTCACAATAGAGATGCATATAAATCTTTCTGCCCACGTTTTAGACCTGCGCTCCAGTCCAAAGCCTGATGGATTCTGCAGTGAGCGTTCCCTCATTCACATCAACATCTGCATCCAATTGGCTACCCAGAACTGCCCCTCCACAATGTTGATGTTAATGTGAACCCTGGGTGCCCCAGTGAACAATTGGTTCAGAGTAAGAGGGGGTGACTTTCAGGAATGAAAGATGAGACTCCAAATCCAGGATAATAAACAATATCCCAAGATATTTCACTTACTCGTATCCTTCAGGGAGGACATTAGATGCTCCCGTGCTCAAATTTAGGGACCCAAATGAAGAACAGATTTCCCCACGCAGACATGTGAGTTATTTTCTGTGAATGAATCCAATTTCCTTGGACCTAGTATCCCCGTCAAGTTCTAAATTGGAACGATCAAGCAAGTATTTTCAGCGTGAAGTTAATTCATGCCCTCATGCCTGGCTTTGCTTACACCAAGGGTAGCCAACACATGGGCCCACCCTAAGATGTTGTCAGGCTACAACCCCTGTTGTTGTTTAGTTGTTTAGTCGTTTCCTACTCTTTGTGACCCCATGGACCAGAGCACGCCAGGCACTCCTGTCTTCCACTGCCTCCCGTAGTTTGGTCAAACTCATGTTAGTAGCTTCAAAAACACTGTCCAACCATCTCGTCCTCTCTCGTCCCCTTCTCCTTGTGTCCTCCATCTTTCCCAACATCAGGGTCTTTTCCAGGGAGTCTTCTCTTCTCATGAGGTGACCAAAGTATTGGAGCCTTGGCTTCAGGATCTGTCCTTCCAGTGAAAACTCAGGGCTGATTTCCTTCAGAGAGCCAGTGTGGTGTAGTGGTTAAGAGCGGTAGTCTCGTAATCTGGGGAACCGGGTTCGCGTCTCCGCTCCTCCACATGCAGCTGCTGGGTGACCTTGGGCCAGTCACACTTCTTTGAAGTCTCTCAGCCCCACTCACCTCACAGAGTGTTTGTTGTGGGGGAGGAAGGGAAAGGAGAATGTTAGCCGCTTTGAGACTCCTGAAGGGGAGTGAAAGGCAGGATATCAAATCCAAACTACTCTTCTTCTTCTTCTTCTTCTTCTTCTTCTTCTTCTTCAGAATGGATAGGTTTGATCTTCGGCCATGATAAAGTGGGCACAAGACATTGGGCACAATATTATGTTTGAGGACTGGGAAAGGTTGTGGACTACTGGGCTGAACTTCACTGCATGTAATGCTTTGAAAGAAAATGTAATGAAAATGATATATAGATGGTACATGACCCCAGCCAAACTGGCAAAAATATACCACTTGTCTGATAATAAATGCTGGAAATGTAAGGAAAGTGAAGGAACGTTCTTTCACCTTTGGTGGACTTGCCCTAGAGTGAAGGCTTTCTGGGAAATGATATATAATGAACTGAAAAAGGTATATAAGTATACCTTCTCTAAGAAACCAGAGGCCTTCCTTTTGGGTATTGTCGGCCAAGGGGTGTTAAAGAAGGACCGAACATTTTTTATGTATGCAACAACAACAGCAAGGATACTCATTGCTAAGTACTGGAAAACTCAAGATCTACCCACACTGGAAGAATGGCAGATGCAACTGATAGACTACATGGAACTAGCGGAGATGACCGGCAGAACCCGAGACCTGGGAGAAGAGACGATAGAAGAAGACTGGAAAAAATTTAAGATTTATTTGCAAAAATATTATAAATTGTATGAATGCTAAATAGGATGCTTGATTACAATTAACTTGGCACCACTTAAATAGAGGAAGTGTTGTATGAAGATAAGTTAAATTTAAGAAAAAACAAACTTTTAGATAATGATTAGGCTAAAACTAAAATTTGAGAGATAATAATGGAAAACCTGATAGAAAGAATGGAGACAAGGGGATAAATTGCTGGTTTAATGCTTATAACTTGGAACGCAGGAGCGGGAGATGCGGGGAAGTCTAAAGGAATTAAGAAAATATGTGATGACATGTAACACTTTTGTTTGTTCATTTATATTGTATTTGAAAAACCTTGAATAAATATTAAAAAAAAAAAAGATAGGTTTGATCTTCTTGCAGTCCATGGGACTCTCAAGAGTCTCCTCCAGCACCATAATTCAAAAACATCAATTCTTCGGCGATCAGCCTTCTTTATGGTCCAGCTCTCACTTCTGTTACAACCCCTATCAGGTCTAATTAGCATGGCCAGTGGTCAGGAATGATGGGAATTGTAGTTCAGCAACACCTGGAGGGAACTAGGTTGGCTATCCTTGACTTGCACAGTTCCTGTTATTTGGGAATAAATTGCATTTCCAATAGTAGTAGTAGTATTAGTAGTAGTCATTGTTGTTGTCAAACTAGGGCATCGCTGCAACTTCAGGCGCAACTTCAGGCTTTATACCTGTCACTCTGGCAAAAATTTGGTTCCAGGCCTCTGTTTCCCTACACATATCTATCAGTGCTTTCTGTTCTACAGGAATTCTGTTGTCAGCTATTATTATTATTATTATTTAATTAATTAAATTTGTATACTGCTCCTTATCAGGGTGGTTCACAACATAAAAATACAAGATAAAAACATAATAAAAACAAGAACAAAAAAAAATACCCACGACCCAATAACCCCCTCCCCTACCCCCTTAGAGTCCTAGAGATGTAGCTAAATTTTGCCTAAAGAAAATATTGAGGCAAATTTGGAAGGTCCTGGTCTCTGTACAAATGGGTGGATAAAAGAGAATGGGTGTTTCAGCTAAGGTGGAATTTCTCAAACGATACTTATCTAGGGACATTTCTGAGATTTATTTTTCCTCACCCTCAACAGAACAAGGAGGTGGAACTTTACAGAATGTTCTCCAAATATCACCATGTTTGAGGGGAAAGAAGGCCATTTTGATGCTCATTGGTGAACACACGAACACTTTTTTTGTGGAATAATTTCACGGAAGATGGTACAAGCTTGTAAACCAATGGATTCAAGTTGCAAAAAAGGAAATTCTGACAAAGCATCAATAAGACACAAAGAACAGTGGAACAGATTCCAAGAAGAGGTGATGGACTCTCCTTCATGGCATATGCAATGGATGCTTTAGCTGAGATTCCTGCCATTGCAGAGGGTTGGACTAGCTGACCCTCAGGATACCTTCCAGCACTGTAATTCTATGAGTCTGTATATTTTTTCTTTATATATTTTTATTTACCTCTGGCAGCTTTGGGGTGGCTAGTGGCTGAGAGAGCAAGTTTACAGTGACAATAGTGGGTGAAAGGAAGTAATTCTTACAGGAGAAGGGGATGTAAAAACATTGCCAGAATGAGAATGACTTTGGAAAAATAGGAATTGTCCAAAAACCAGACTGTGTTCCAAGGTTTGGATGTGTATGATACCTGTCAGGGAACTGCCATCGGAGAGAGAGGTGGTGGATAAGTTCCATGAGAATAGGAGAGAATCTGCAGCAGAAGGAACCAGCAGGGGGAGTGCAGGAGTCACAGCGGAGGGGAGGCTCTGGGATACTTCCAGTGACGACAGCGAAGAGGTAACAAGACCCCCGTTAGGAACTCCCACCCTGCGCCGGAAACTGTCACGCAGAGAGTCACGAAAGCGCATGTCTGTCAAACAGCTTTTATGTTGGCGTAGGTTCCGTAGACGCCCACTGTCAGATACTACCAGCGACTAACGGAGTCATGCTTTGGGGAGCTCCGTTAGTGCCTAGGTTGGGATGACCAGCCAAACCCCAGAGGGATCAAGCTTTACGCACAAGCAGCTCATTATCCCATCACAGCAATCTGACAGTCTCTGAAAGCAGCTTGTGCAAGCAGAGGGCATCATGAGCGAACCAGCTGGAACCGGAGGTGCAGGAGCTGGGGCTGGAGGAGGTCCAAGCCTGGAAGACAGGTACAGGGCGTTGGAGGTCCAGCTCGCGCTGCAAACGGCGAGGCTCGAGGAGAGGAGGGCTCAAGATGCGGATAAAGGGAAACCCACCCCACTTGCCAGAAAGGTGCCTGGATTGGTGCAGAAATTTGGGGGGGATCCCAGGAACTATCAAGCCTTTAGGACAGAGATGCAATATGCTCTTAACCTACTGTTTGATGACTTCCCTGATGAGAACTCTAGAGTGGCGTACGTGATCGGCCATCTAGAGGGAGGGGCGAGGGACTGGGTGCGGCCCCTGATGGCAGCCAATAATGAAATCTTAAAGGACACTATGAAGTTTTTTCGCGCCATGGACTTGATGTTTTCCAGTGAGATTGAGCAAGGGGTGGTGCGGAGGCAGTTAATGGCGTGTAAACAGGGGAGCCGATCTGTACGTGAGTACTGGACTGAGTTCAGCATGCTGATTCATAGACTGGGGTGGGACCTTGCGAGTGAACCTATTCAAATGCTGTTTGAAGAAGGGCTCTCTCCGGCAGTGAAAGATGAACTTTCCCGGGCGCCCAGGGCGGAGTCTATGGATCATCTGACTAAATCAGCGCTGTCCATAGGAGCGCGCCAGGAGGCAAGGGCTTTGGAAAAGCGGGAAGGAAAAGGGGAACGTTGGAAGGATTTCCGCATTCCAGAGATTCCGGAGCAGCCTTTCCCGCCAGCAGAGCCGATGGAAATTGGAACAGCGCGCGCGCGCGCAGTTTCAAACACCAGTGAAGGGCGGAAGAAGGAGGGGAAGGGCGCCAAGAGATGTTATCTCTGCCAACAGCCAGGTCACTTTGCCAGAGTCTGTCCGCAAAGGAAGGAATGGCAAGGAATGGCGGGAACTGTTGGGGGGAAGGAGGAAGGAGAAACAAGCAGCGAGCAAGTAAAAGCCAACGCCTGGCTGCCAGCATCAGGGCACCGCAGTCAGGCAGAGGAGAAGTGAATGTGCCCACGCCGGAACCTCCAAGACCAGCGCTTGTGATAGAGGTGTTGCTGGAACTGTCCAATGGACACCCACTAAAGATAAAAGCGCTATTGGATTCAGGCAGCTCCTGTAATTTCATGAGTAAGGAGTTTGCAGCTGAACACCAGATACAGACTATCCCATTAAGTAAGCCTTTGCAGGTTACCACGATTGATGGGAGGGAACTGTTGGGAGGAGAAGTGAGCCAGCAGACTGTTCCAATGGTAATGAGGGTGGCAAGACACACAGAACTGATAGCGTTTAACGTAGCCACTTTGGGAGGAGCTCCCATTATTTTGGGAATGAGCTGGCTAGCACTACACGATCCTCTAGTAGGCTGGCATCAGAGAGTGGTTTCCTTTGGATCAGCACATTGCCTAGAACACTGCAAAGAGGGAGAGGTTCAGGCAGGGGCCAGGGCCACTCTAGCAGGGGTGGAAGTGATGGGCAAGGGCAAGGTGCCACCACAATATGCTGACTTGATTGACGTCTTTAGCGAAAAGGAAGCAGATAGACTGCCCCCGCACAGACCCTTTGACTGTCAAATTAACTTACTCCCAGGGGCACAATTGCCAGTGGGCAAGCTGTATGCAATGTCAGACAGTGAAATGCAGGAGTTAAGGGAGTTCATTGACAAGAATCTCAAGCGAGGTTTCATCAGAGAGTCACGAGCGGTGGGGGGCAGCCCAGTGTTCTTTGTGGACAAAAAAGTTATATGTTATATGCCCCCCTAAGGTCCAGCTTGGTAAAAATTTTCCCTTTTCTGACACAGGTGAGAAAAGGGAAAATTTTTACCAAGCTGGACCTTAGGGGGGCATATAACTTGATACGTGTGAGAAAGGGGGATGAGTGGAAGACCACTATGTTCACCCCCTTGGGGGCTTTTGAGTATTTAGTTATGCCTTTCGGATTACAAGCGGGCTCCGCCTGCTTTCAATCATTCATGAATCACGTCCTGGGGCCACTGCTCTACAAGAACTGCGTAGCGTTCTTAGATGACGTCCTGGTGTACTCAGCGAATGAGGAGCAGCATGTGCGAGATGTAAGAGAGGTACTGAGCAAGTTGCGAGAAAATCGGCTGTGGGTGAAACTGGAGAAGTGTCAGTTTCATACCAGGGAGGTGGAATTCCTGGGGTACCGGTTGTCTGACAAGGGGTTGGCCATGGATCCCAGCAAGGTTCAAGCGGTACTGGAATGGAAAACACCAAAGACCAAGAAGGACGTGCAAAGGTTCCTGGGCTTCGGAAACTTCTATAGGAAGTTCATCAAGAACTTTGCCCATTTGACAGCGCCTATCACGGATTGTCTTAGTAGCAAAAAGAAATTTGTTTGGACGGAAGAAGCGCAGCGGGCGTTCGAACGCTTAAAGCAGGCGTTTGCGTCGGAAGAGCAACTGTTGCATGTGGATCTACAACAACCAATGAGAGTGGAGACTGACGCGTCAGACCGAGCGGTGGGGGCCGTTCTTCTCCAGCCGGGAAAAGATACGTCTGAATGGAGACCGTGAGCATTCTTCTCGCGGAAGTTGAACAAATCTGAGAGGAACTACACAGTATACGACCGAGAACTGCTCGCCATTCATGAAGCCTTCCGGAAATGGCGGCACTTGCTGATTGGGGCGCAGCACAAGGTTCAAGTCCGAACTGACCACAAAAATCTGGAATATTGGAGAACAGCCCGAGTGCTGAACCAGAGACAAGTACGATGGGCCCAGGAGTTCTCCAAATTCCACTTTGAGATTCGTTACGTGCCCGGATCCGAGAACGTGAGGGCGGACGCTCTTTCCAGGAAACCTGAGTACTTAGAGGGGGAGGGAGCGCCCGAGGCAAGGCATGTAATCCCTGAAGACCGCTGGGTGTGTGGGGCGGCATTGGTGGGGCAGAGGGAACTGATAGAGGGTACTGAGAACGATGAATACGCCCAAGGGAAACTCAGAGAGCTCCGGAGGGCAGAGGAGAACACAGGGGGGTTTGAAGAAAAGAACGGGGCGTTGTATTACAAAGGGGCACTGTACATACCCGACGGGGAACTGAGGGGCAGAGTACTCAAGCAGTTGCATGACAGCCCCACCGCGGGACATTTTGGACAGCACAAAACCATGTGGTTGGTTACCAGGGAGTTTTGGTGGCCCAAGGTGAGGGAGGACGTACGGGAATATGTCAGGGGTTGCGTCAGGTGCCAGCGAGCAAAAGGAGAGAGGGTGGCACCAGCGGGGCTATTACAACCCTTACCCACGCCCGAAAGGCCATGGGAGGCAGTATCCATAGATTTTATGACGGACCTGCCAAAATCCAAAGGCAAAACAGCTGTCATGGTGGTGGTAGATCTATTAACCAAGATGTGTCATTTTATAGCTTGTTCACATGCAGTCACAGCGGAGGAAACCGCCAAGTTGTTTGTAGAACATATTTTTAGGTTGCATGGCGCCCCCTTGAGGGTTTTGAGCGACAGAGGGAAACAATTTACTTCCAGGTTCTGGAGCTTATTACACGTAGAACTCAATTTCTCAACTGCTCGGCACCCAGAAACCAATGGGCAAGCGGAAAGGGCAAATGGGATTTTACAACAATACCTGAGGTGTTATGTAAAAGACAGAGAAAATGATTGGGTGGATAAGTTACCTCTAGCAGAATTTGCCTACAACAACGCGGAGAACGTGTCCACAGGGATGAGTCCCTTTCTGGCAAATTATGGATGTCACCCCCGGGCATTCCCAGGAGAGGGAGGGGAGAGGTGGAGCGTGCCGGCGGCGGAATATTTTTTTGAAGAGATGGAAGCGATCCACCGTCAGCTTCAACTTAACTTAGAGAAAGCCAAGGAAGAATATAAGAAGCAAGCAGACAAAAATAGGAGGGAAGGTGAAACCATAAGGGTGGGGAACCGGGTGTGGTTATCCACCCAAGGACTACCGTTCAAAGGAGGGTGTAAGAAATTGAGACCCAAAAGATTGGGACCCTTTGAGGTCATACAGCAGGTCAACCCAGTAGCATTCAAACTCAGGCTGCCCAGTCACATGAAGTTACACCCAGTATTTCACAGGTCATTACTGTCGCCGTACCGAGAGGGACGTGAGTGGGGGGAGCATGAGAGAGAGGCCACCCAAACGCCCGTGATAGAAGAGAGAGAGCGCGACATGAACGTGGCAGGAATCATTGATTCCAGGTGGAAGGGGAATCAGGTGGAATATCTGGTAGAATGGGAGGGGGAAGTAGAGTCGGAAAACACTTGGGTACCAGCAGAGGTAGTCAATGACGAGGTTTTAATAGAAACATTTCATCAGCGTTTCCCAAGAAAACCGCAACCCGTGGCACGATTTAGAAGGGAACACTTTGGTACCACCGATGAGGAAGGAGAGTTTGAAGGGTTCCCTGAGTCAGGGGTGGGTGAGGAAGCCGACTCAGACGAAGAAGAGGAAGACGGGGAGAGAGACGGTACGCCGTGGCTAGAAGTGTTTGAATCCTCGGACGACGAGGAGAGTTCCTTCAGGGGCTTTCCGTCCTCACCGCCAGTGGGAGAGGAGGCGGGAGGGGGTGAAGGGGGCCCTGGGGGGGAGGTGGATGTCAGGGAACTGCCATCGGAGAGAGAGGTGGTGGATAAGTTCCATGAGAATAGGAGAGAATCTGCAGCAGAAGGAACCAGCAGGGGGAGTGCAGGAGTCACAGCGGAGGGGAGGCTCTGGGATACTTCCAGTGACGACAGCGAAGAGGTAACAAGACCCCCGTTAGGAACTCCCACCCTGCGCCGGAAACTGTCACGCAGAGAGTCACGAAAGCGCATGTCTGTCAAACAGCTTTTATGTTGGCGTAGGTTCCGTAGACGCCCACTGTCAGATACTACCAGCGACTAACGGAGTCATGCTTTGGGGAGCTCCGTTAGTGCCTAGGTTGGGATGACCAGCCAAACCCCAGAGGGATCAAGCTTTACGCACAAGCAGCTCATTATCCCATCACAATACCTAACCACAAGAGATATAATTCACTTTCTCTACTTTTGGGGGGGGGGGTGAAGTCACCAATGGAATTGTAGCCCAGTATAACAATATTATAAAACTGTGAAAACAGTTGCCTGGTTATTTCAAATATAGAATGAAAAGCAGATTTATTAAAAGGAGAGGTCTTTTATGTACTCTCTTTACTTTTCCATTTTCCCTCCCCACCGACTTCTTTCCAATATTTTACAGCCTTTTACATTGTTATGGATTGAATCCATATGTGAAACAGATTTTCAAATACTTCATAGAAGTCTCTGTAAAATCCTGCCTGGATATTTGTCATGGCTTTACGCTGCTTGTCAAACGTAAATTCGATTACTGTTCTGAATTTTAAACAAAGGTGTTTTGGACTCCGTAGGTGAGCTTATCACTAGCTATGCTTCATTTTAAGAAATTAATTTTTTAAAAAATGCTCTTTTGAAAAACACTTCCCCTAGAGCAAGGAATGCTCAAGGATATAGTCTCAAGCTGAAATCCTATGCACATTTTCCTAGGAGTAAGCCCCATTGATGATGCTAGGATTTTCAAGTAAGCATGTTCAGGCCTGTGCTGCACATCTAAGGAAAGGGCCCAGCGGGTCTATACATGTACAAATCTCCCAATTCCCCAGGAGAATAAAAACAATTGCTATTTGTAACCACTGAAAATTTCCTCTTATGTAACAGGGATGGATAGTTCCTGGAGATATGCTGTTTGAAGAAGAAGAAGAAGAAGAAGAAGAAGAAGAAGAAGAAGAAGAAGAAGTCGTCTTCTGGCAGTCATCTTTGAGAATTCCTGGAGAACAGACGAAGTCCTGGCAGACTGGAGGAGGGCAAATGTTGTCCCTATTTTCAAAAAGGGGGAAAGAGAGGACCCAAATAATTACCGCCCAGTCAGTCTGACATCAATACCAGGGAAGATTCTGGAGCAGATCATTAAGCAAACAGTCTGTGAGCACCTAGAAAGGAATGCTGTGATCACCAATAGTCAGCATGGATTTCTGAAAAATAAGTCATGTCAGACTAACCTGATCTCGTTTTTTCACAGAATTACAAGCCTGGTAGATGAAGGGAACGCAGTGGATGTAGCCTACCTTGATTTCAGCAAGGCATTTGACAAGGTGCCCCATGATATTCTTGTAAAGAAGCTGGTAAAATGCGGTCTTGACTATGCTACCACTCAGTGGATTTGTAATTGGCTGACTGACCGAACCCAAAGGGTGCTCATCAATGGTTCCTCTTCATCCTGGAGAAGAGTGACTAGTGGGGTGCCACAGGGTTCTGTCTTGGGCCCGGTCTTATTCAACATCTTTATCAACGACTTGGATGATGGACTCAGGGGCATCCTGATCAAATTTGCAGATGACACCAAACTGGGAGGGGTGGCTAACACCCCAGAAGACAGGATCACACTTCAAAACAACCTTGACAGATTAGAGAACTGGGCCAAAACAAACAAGATGAATTTTAACAGGGAGAAATGTAAAGTATTGCACTTGGGCAAAAAAATGAGAGGCACAAATACAAGATGGGTGACACCTGGCTTGAGAGCAGTACATGTGAAAAGGATCTAGGAGTCCTGGTTGACCACAAACTTGACTCGAGCCAACAGTGTGACGTGGTAGCTAAAAAAGCCAATGCAATTCTGGGCTGCATCAATAGGAGTATAGCATCTAGATCAAGGGAAGTAATAGTGCCACTGTATTCTGCTCTGGTCAGACCTCACCTGGAGTACTGTGTCCAGTTCTGGGCACCACAGTTCAAGAAGCACACTGACAAACTGGAACGTGTCCAGAGGAGGGCAACCAAAATGGTCAAAGGCCTGGAAACGATGCCTTATGAGGAACGGCTAAGGGAGCTGGGCATGTTTAGCCTGGAGAAGAGGAGGTTAAGGGGTGATATGATAGCCATGTTCAAATATATAAAAGGATGTCACATAGAGGAGGGAGAAAGGTTGTTTTCTGCTGCTCCAGAGAAGCGGACACAGAGCAATGGATCCAAACCACAAGAAAGAAGATTCTACCTAAACATTAGGAAGAACTTCCTGACAGTAAGAGCTGTTCGACAGTGGAATTTGCTGCCAAGGAGTGTGGTGGAGTCTCCTTCTTTAAGCAGAGGCTTGACAACCATATGTCAGGAGTGCTCTGATTGTGTTTCCTGCTTGGCAGGGGGTTGGACTCGATGGCCCTTGTGGTCTCTTCCAACTCTATGATTCTATGATTCTATGATTCTAAGAAGAAAAAGAAGAAGAAGAAGAGTTTGGATTTGATATCCCGCTTTATCACTACCCGAAGGAGTCTCAAAGCGGCTAACATTCTCCTTTCCCTTCCTCCCAAGGTCACTCAGCAGCTGCATGTGGAGGAGCGGGGAAGCAAACCCGGTTCACCAGATTACGAGTCCACCACTCTTAACTACTACACCACACTGGCACCACACTTTGAGACTCTGAAGACCAATGGTTTGAGCATATTACACCGATCCTGGCCCGACTGCACCGCCTGCAAATTAGTTCCCCAGGCCCAATTCAAAGTGCTGGTTTTGACCTATAAAGCCCTAAACAGCTCAGGACCACAATACCTCAGAGACCACCTTTCTGCATATAAGCCAACCCAGACTCTGTGTTCATCATCTGAGGCCCTTCTTTGTGTGCCTCCTCCACAAGTCCAGAGGGTGACAACACAAGAAAAGGCCTTTTCTGCCGGCTCTCCCTATGCAGAATGCTCTCCCGAGGAGGGGCCACTAGGGGCGCATCGGAAGATGGCTGACAATAACATCTCTCCAACCCACACGAGGTAATTAAGAGGCTGTGATGGGAGTAAATAGCCTCCCTACCCCCCCCAAGGTTGTGGGGGGGGGCTGCCCTTGCCTGCTGTGCCCTACACCACCCCCGAATTTGTGGGGATGGGGGCACTAGACAGAAAGCCCTCCTGTGGATCTTGGCGCTCCTGGATGCTGTCTCTGATCCATGCCTCTAGCTGCAGCAACTTCAAAAGAAACAATTAGGAGGAAGCGAATGCACATATTTCAAGGAAGGAGGGGGAGTAAAGACTGCTAACTGAAGAGATCTCTGATAAACAAGACGAGTCGGAGGAACAAGAATAAATCATGAGAAGATCACCAAGGCTCGGTATGACAAAGGGACTGGATGGGGGAGGGGGGAAAACTTTCCTTTCTTTCTTCTATGTGATTAAACAAGAATCCACCCCCCACAAGTCAGAAATGCCGTTTTAATGACTTAAGCTGTGGATTTATGTCTGTGTGGAGATAATTTTCTAACCAAAGCATGTTTCAAGAAGATCGTGGAAAGTATAAGAGCTTTGGAATGACGCAGTTAAAAATACCGTCACCATGTTGGCAACTTCTGTCGGAGGACTTAAGTCTGGGAGGAGGAACAGAGCTGTTTTTATATTATGGGTGAGACTCCTCAGAGAGACTTAAGAGCGACAGATCTGCGAGATTAATGATGGAAAGAGCGATGTTATTTATGAAAGCGATGATATATGGAAACCATCTTGATATGAGGATTGGACAAACGGAAAAATTCACACAGGATTATAATTGGTGTTTATCGGCTTAAGGTGATTATCAGAAGAGATCATAAAGAAAAAAAGAAAAAAATATACAAACAAGATGAGATGTGGAAACAGCAAGATAAGACTGGATAGAATTATGAACATTATTTGGACTGATTTGGATATTAACGCATTAGCAAGAAGATGATCGGAATCCCCCTTCGGAACTTGAAATATGGGTCCCCTCAACAAAAATTTAAAATTCGGCTTTGTAATTCGGAATTTATGTGATGTGATGTGATGTGATGTGATGTGATTTGATTTGTCGGCTAATAAAAATTATTTGGGGGAAAAAACAGAATGCTCTCCCCAGGAAGGATCGCCTGGCTCCTTCATTACATCTATTTAGGCACCAGGCAAAAATGTTTAACTTCAACCAGGTGTTCGGCTGATTAACATTCTATGGCTTTTTAAATATGTTTGTGAGAGAGAGGTTATTGGTTTGTTTTTGTTTTGTTTTATATATCATATTCTCACTTTATATTTTTTTCTGCCCTGGGATCTACTGATGTAGGGTAATATACAAATTTAGTATATTCAGGGCATTTTTTTTTTCTGTTGGAACTCATCCAGAACTCAGTTCCGGCACCTCTCAGGCACGTGCCATTGCCATTATAAGAGAACAAGGAAGGCATTCGTGGCGAGTTCCAGCACCACTTTTTCTAGAAAAATATCACAGAATATTATAGTAGTAGTAGTAGTATTGGTGCAGTTGAGAACCTTCCCAATTCTGCCCTATTAAAGCTTACTGGAAGGAACCATGCTGTTTATTTGAGATCATGGAGGTAGGGTGGATTAGGGAGGTGGGGTTGCCATCTTCTGCAAGGAAGGTAGTTATGATCCAACCTCTTCTGAAAACCACAACACTGAAGTCAGTGGATGAGCCACTGGCCAATTTCCAACATTTCTGCATGGGGAAAAGTTGTGCAATATGTGCTGAATTTCTTAACTCATTTCAGTTTGGCCTCTGTCATTTTGGACTGTTGTTGCAGTTGGCAGCCACCTGTCTTGGGAGACAATGGAGGAGTGTGCTTTGGTGGGTGAGGTCAACGCCAGCTTTAACAAGAAGAAGTGTTATTATTTATACCCCACCCATCTGGCTGGGTTTCCCCAGCCACTCCAGGTGGCTTACAGCACATAAAAAAGTGATAAAATATCAAGCATTAAAAACTTCCCTTAAAAAAGTTGCCTTCAGATATCTTCTAAAAGTCAGGTGGTTGTTTATTTCCTTAACCTCTGATGGGAGGGTGTTCCACAGGGCAGGTGCCACTACCGAGAAGGCCATCTGCCTGATTCCCTGTAACATCAGTTCTCGCAGTGAGGGAACTGCCAGAAGGCCCTCAGAGCTGGACCTCCCTGTCTGGGTTGAACGATGGGGGTGGAAACACTCCTTCAGGTATACTGGGCCAAGGCCATTTAGGGCTCTAAAGGTCAGCACCAACACTGTGCTCGGAAACGTAATTGCATACATATACAACCTACAGGAGATGATGCCTCCATTATCCTGGAGTTATCATGACTTTTGATAAGAATGTAAGCAGCTGTTTTATACGCAGTCTGATCACTGGTCCATCCAGTTCAACATTGTCTACACTGACAGAAGTATTCCAGGGATAAAGGTAAAGGTAAAGGGACCCCTGACCATTAGGTCCAGTCGTGGCCGACTCTGGGGTTGTGGCGCTCATCTTGCTTTATTGGCCGAGGGAGCAGGCATACAGCTTCCGGGTCATGTGGCCAGCATGACTAAGCCGCTTCTGGCGAACCAGAGCAGTGCACGGAAATGCTGTTTACCTTCCCGCCGGAGTGGTACCTATTTATCTACTTGCACTTTGACATGCTTTTGAACTACTAGGTGGGCAGGAGCAGGGACTGAGCAATGGGAGCTCACTCTATCGCAGGGATTCGAACCACCAACCCTCTGATCGGCAAGTCCTAGGCTCTGTGGTTTAACCCACAGCGCCACCAGATTAAATCTCCATGCAACACATATGCTCTACCATGCTCTACCATCATACTCTAGTTATGTCCCTTCCCCTAGTGTAGAGCGTGGCATTTTGCTATGCCATGCTGATCATCTGTCTTGCTCTAGCGTGCTTTCAGAGTGGACTCAAAGGGTAGCCTATTCAACCCCACAGGGACCATCTCGTAACTTTTCACAGCAGCCCATTATTATCATCAATCTTGTTTAATATCTGTATGAAACTGCTGGGTGAGATTGTCCACAGCTTTGGAGCATGGTGTCATCAATATGCTGATGACACCAAAATCTATACCCCCCCCCTTTGAAACAGCTGGGAGCAACTCTTATCTGGATGCTGTCATCAAGTGGATGAAGCTAGCAGAATGAAATGAAACCTAGGCAAGATACAGATAGTGCTGCTGAGGAATACTGGTATTCTTGGAGGTGTGCAAGTCCTTGTAAGTGGAGAAAGAATCATAGAATTGTGGAGTTGGAAGGGACCCTGAAGGTCAACTAGTCCAACCCCTTGCAGTGCAGGAATATCAACAGAAGTATCCATGACAGATGGCCATCCAACCTCTACTTATAAACCTCCAAGGAAGCAGAGTCCACCACCTCTCATGGGAGTCCGTTCCACTGTCAGACAGCTCTTACCATCAAAAATTTCTTCCTGGTGTTCAGTCAGAGTCTCCTTTCTTGTAACTTCCAATCCATTGGTTTGGGTCCTACCCTCCAGAGCAGGAGAAAACAAGCTTGTTCCATCTTCCATGTGATAGTAGAGACCCGATACAATATTTGCAGATGGCCATCATATCTCTTCTCAGTCTCCTCTTTCCTAGGCTAAACACACCCAACTCCCTCAACTGTTACTTATAAGGCTTGGTTTACAGACCCTTTATCATCTTGGCCACCTTCTTCTGCACACACTCTGGCCAACTGAATAGGAGGTGCAACCTAGGGGAACTCCATACACATTCCTTTTTGAGAAACAGGAAGCAGCTCAGGCAATAAGTAAACTAAACTCAGTTACATAAAAAGGTAAAGGGACCCCTGACCATTAGGTCCAGTCGCAGACGACTCTGGGGTTGCAGCACTCATCTTGCTTTATTGGCCGAGGGAGCTGGCGTACAGCTTCCAGGTCAAGTGGCCAGCATGACTAAGCCGCTTCTGGCGAACCAGAACAGCACACGAATTGCCGTTTACCTTCCCGCTGGAGCGGTACCTATTTATCTACTTGCACTCTGACGTGCTTTCGAACTGCTAGGTTGGCAAGAGCAGGAACTGAGCAACGTGAGCTCACCCCATCACGGGGATTTAAACCGCTAACCTTCTGATCAGCAAGCCCTAGGTTCTGTGGTTTAGACCACAGCGCCACATAGACACCTTGAAAAATACAAGGTGGCTATGCCTTCTCCTAGAGAATAAGGATCCTGCCATAATCATCCATGCTCTTGTGTTTTCCAAGGAAGAACTACTCACCTCCCAAGGAACAAAAGATGGTGCAGACATACCAGTTTTGCAGTAGTTGCTGATTAGTTTAAGCCTGATTCAAGGCACTGATGTCTACCTATAAAGCCCTTCAGTGGTTGCATTCTGCACACAGACCACCTTGCCCAATATGAAACTCACTGCCTACTTCAATCTACTTCCAGGTACCTTTTCCATAGTAGTCCAAATGACACGGAACAAATTCCCAGAAAAAGTCAACAGGGCATATTGGAAAGCTCAGTGTGATCTTTTGCTATGAATCAGGTTTAGTTTTCGTTTCCTAATTCTTCCTATTAACTATTTTGGATGTTTGACACTTTTAAATGTGGGAGAAATACAAATTAGCTAATCAACTAACACAAATATGGAACCTATGGTCCTCCAGATGTTATTGAACTTCCAACTCATCATCCCCAGCCAGCAATGGTCAATGCTCAGCGATATTGGGAGTTCAGCATCATTTGAAGGGCGACAGTTCACCATTCTTATCTTAGAATACCAGAAAGACATTTTTAGACCTGGCAAACTCATGCATATTTTGTTTAGGAATGGACACATCTGCCTATATCTGTGTAACTTTTTGCATGCATTCAGTCATAAATCTGGTTCATACCATTTTCAAATTACTCAGCATTTTTATTTTATTTTAAAAGAATTTACAAATCTACATTTACATGTATTTTCTCTCAAAATGAGCACTCCTAAATGCATTGTCTCAGAATCTGCATTGTAAATGCACTCTGATACATTTTGAAGCCATGTTTTAAAGCAGGGACACAGGTGGTGCTGTGGGTTAAACCACAGAGCCTAGGACTTGCCAATCAGAAGGTCGGCGGTTCAAATCCCCGCAACGGAGTGAGCTCCTGTTGCTCGGCCCCTGCTCCTCCCAACCTAGCAGCTCAAAAGCACGTCAAAGTGCAAGCAGATAAATAGGTACCGGTCTGGCGGGAAAGTCAATAGCATTTCTGTGCGCTGCTCTGGTTCGCCAGAAGTGGCCTAGTCATGCTGGCCACATGACCTGGAAGCTGTACGCCGGCTCCCTCGGCCAATTAAAGCGAGATGAGTGTCGCAACCCCAGTCAGTCACAACTGGACCTAATGGTCAGCGGTCCCTTTACCTTTACCTTTAGGCAACCCAAGGCCCGTGGGCCACAAGCGGCCCACAGGGGTCATTTAACACAGTCCCCCCCCCAAACTGAGCCACCTGCTCAGCAAGTCCCCGCACGCTGCGCTAAACTGGTGCACTGCGGCACGGGAACTCGCTTCCGTGGTGGCGGAAATCGCATCTGTGCATGCTCAGACGCAAAAAATCGTGTCTGCGCAGATGCCAAAAATTGTGTCTGTGCAGACGCCGGAAATCACAGCCACGTGCACTCACACGCACACTCGATCTGGCCCACAGAGGGATCTCCGCTGGAGTGAACCAGCCCAGGCGAGGTAAACCTTGCCGACCCCTCTTTTAAAGCATCAGAACATTCTAGAAGGGTGAAAGCTTGTGGATGACTATGTTCTGAGCCACACATTAGTCTGGAAGGTGACAATCGGGCCAGTTCATACTGGAATTCACAAAATCACATTTTCCTCATGCATCCCTACATGTTCTTCAGCTGACCACCATAGCATATGTGTAGTTGAGCTGTTGCAAATCAAAGCCCACAGAACGTTCAGATCACTTCCTGGGAATGATTTTCAACGGAGTCAGCCCACGCATTCACCAACTTTTAAACTTCTAAAACCTTCAGCTACATATGTGTAACATAAGCCTATTTGGTTGCAGGTTGGCTGGAATATGTCGAAGAGTGAAGAGACATTAAACATTGTGAAAGGAAAGCCAGCTTTCACGATACATTCTAACCTAAATCAGAAGTAGTTCAGTTTAAAAAGAAGCAAGAGATAAGCGATTTCTATATTGTGAGGCTGGAATACTCCCCCTTCCTGTATTTCTGGAGAAGTAATTTTATGGACATATGGGACTAATCAGGAAGTCTTGTTAGAACACTCTATTGAAATGGTGCGATAGAATAAAGCAAAGACTTCTGAGACGTAAAATATATCACAATTTTCTATCCAAAGTTCAAAAGATTTCTTATTGGAACAAGTATGAGTTCTTGTAAGTACAGTAAGCACCTAGGGAACTAGAGCAAGCCTTGCAATAAATAAGCTTTTATTTTTCATATGAAACATTCCTTTAAGATTAATGAATGGAATGGGAGCGGATGGGCTGGCATAACACAAGCTGAAAGCCAGGAAGTGTTATCATGACGTTCAGTGTGCTCGCTGCCAAAGTAATTGAGTAGAAGAAAGAAGGAGGAGGAGGAGGAGAAGAAGAAGAGGAAGAAGAAGAAGAACCATGTCATCTGAGATGTTCTGGGTCCCTGCTGAGTACTTCTGTTTTACCTTTTATTTATACGTTTACTACTAATTTTCCAAGGAGACCTAGCAATGTGTGTCCAATTGGCATTATTTATGAATACTGTGCAGCACTTTCTTGTTAAGATTAGAAGCTTGGGGTCCTAACTCTTCCTCCATTTATCTTGTTTTCCTTTTGAGGTTGAGGTGACATAATAAATAAGGCTACACCTATCTGGTAGGGGAGCTTGTTTGGCAAGTTTATGGGACTTTTGCCTATAGGGCTAAGGTTCCCAACTCTTGGTTTAGCACATGCAGTGACAACATTTTCAAGCACTCTTTCCTCCCACAAAGTTTCAAAACAATGGCAAAAGAGAATCAGGGCTGCTCACATTGCCCATTGCTGTCCCACCAAAGCAAATTTTAATATACTTACCATATACAGAAAACAACCATGTAAAATGATCTACTGCTTATTCCTGCAGAGACCAGTGTTTGCCATTGCTCTGAGTAACAGAATGCAAAATGATTTCCCAGTAATGGCGGGCAAGTAGTTTTACTGAAATAAATATAAAACAAGGAATGCAAAATTGGCAAAACAAGTTCCAACTCTTCCACCGCCCAAAAGAAAACGACACTGAGATGTTGCTTAACATTTGCTCCAACATTAGCTTTCAAAGATTGTGCACTCTCTCTTGTCATCCTAACTTTAAAATAAACACTTATTGAACATCCTGTAACTAGGACATAAATATATACACTGCCATTGGCATCAGGTTATTGTCTTGGCCGTTTTCCATGCATTGCAGAGCATCTTAAGCCAACTGACAAGGACTGTGGGAAAGAGCTCTTCTTTCTCGTCTGCATTCAATAGACTAATCTGCATGACTCATGCCTTTTGTAAACTATTGCCAGTAGTCCACCAAGAGATTAGGCTGCAAACCTATACAGCGGTAGCAGTCAGCAGGGCTGTGGTGCTTACCCAGCCTCCTGTTACTGCTGTTACTACAACTTACTGGGAAAAGGAGGTGTGTGATGCAAACACATTGGCTGGAGTGCCAGATTGCCTTCACCACTGCAGCTGCACCATGCCAGCCTTTCCCCTCCCGTTCTCTCTCCCCGTAAGCCACAGTGATGCCAGCAATGGGAAGCTAGTATGTTAAGTGCGTCTAATAGATTTAATTGATATTGGAACAAAAGTGTGTATTTATGAATGTTTAAAATGGAAAATAGCTAAATGTGTATTGCTATCATTGCTTTTTTCCACAGTAGTTTCTAAAAGACTCTGAGCTCTTGATGAGTTTATGATTGTTGCTTTCTGCTGCCTAACATGTGAGTGTTGTAACTTTAGATCAGGTGGACCATGGCATTGGGTTGCAAATTTGCCATCTTGAAAGGGTGGTGTCTGTTAGTCTTTCTCTGAACAGCCACAGGGAATAGAAGATATAAATGAAGCTCTCAAGGAAAACAGCTACAGAGAAACAGATGCTGTTAATGAGAGTGAGAAACCTCTGCTTCTAGATCTGTTTGGATCATTTTGATGCTGAGCCTGTGCTGGATAGCACAAGATATTGCATGGATATTCTTGGATGCAGTGGGCTTTTTTCTAGAAAAAGAAGTGCAGGAACTCCCACCTTTTTTGACGGACAACCCTAAGTCATAGAACAAAGCGCCAAAGCCACTCAATGTGCTAACTCCCGATCCATCCAAATTCCTCCACCCAGAAAACGCACTGCCTGCCCGCAACACCAGGATTATTATAGACACAGAAAGGGTCTGCCGGAACGCTCAGGAGAGGTACCGGAACTAAGTTCTGGAGTGTTCCAGCTGAAAAAAGCCTCCATTTTATGTTTCTGTTTCGTCTTAAAGAATGCTGCAAGTAAACGTTTGAATAATATGTTTATGAGCCCGGACAATGATTTCTTCCAAAAGAAGTCAGTTCTTACGCATCCAATTGCTTCAAACTGCACAATATTACTATCTG
This sequence comes from Podarcis erhardii, assembly GCF_964252035.2. Classification (NCBI taxonomy): domain Eukaryota; kingdom Metazoa; phylum Chordata; class Lepidosauria; order Squamata; family Lacertidae; genus Podarcis; species Podarcis erhardii. Next base: position 122,245,726 of record NC_138497.1, read on the forward strand.
CAGCAAGGTACACACCATTGCCTCACCAATCCCTACTGTATAGGTCACATGGAGAAAACCTACTTGTGGCACCACACCCTACAGAGTGGTAATCCAAAGAGAAAGAGCATGTAAAAGTAATGTGTGTCTGTGTGGAAGTAATCCTGGAATATGACTAGAGTGTGGATCTGAAAACCCATATAACATTTCTCAGACTATCTTAATCATTTTTAACTGGAAATACCTGATTTTTCAGCCATAGACCTTTTGCATGCAGCGCAAATACTCTGTTACTGAACTATGGCCGCTCTCCGTGGTAAGATAAGCTAAACAACCACCCTCTCATTTTAAGATGTTGTCGAAAATAAGCATTGTTCGTTCAATATCCTCAGCCAAATGAGGAGGAGGAGGACCAGAGAATAAATTGCTGGTGAAGCACACATTCAGTCACGCAAAACCCACTGGCAGTGGAAATAACAGAAACCAGGTGTGAGGGAGAAAAAATAGCTGACTGAGCTCTTTATGCAAAGAACTGGCTTGAGGAAATTTGTGTCTTTCTTTTTCACTGCGATAGGTTAATACTTTTCTGGTGCGCTGCAAATAAACCTAAAAGTGGCACAAAACCAAAGAAAAACACTGTGCATTCTAAGAGAAAATACCAAAGAATGTGCACAGCTTAACACACCCATTGTATAACTACAGGAAGCCTTTTTGGTGGGGTAGTAAATTATAGAGAAGCAGATGAAGATTGTCTTTGGCAAAGGGCTTGGTCTCTATGAACAGGAACGCAGCAGATGTAGACTTAGCTGTAGACTTAGCTATCTGCAGCATGTGAAGCTGTTGAGCTGGGAGGGAGAAGGATGCCCTAAATTGCAAGGTGGGGGTGGAATCTAGAAAAGGAAACAAGCAAATACATGATGTGTCCTTATATCCCTTATGGTTTTTTTTAAAGACACTCCTGCAATATCTGATTTGTCATTTTCAATCAAAACTTTGCCACTGCATACCTTTCTATTTGCTGTCTCCTTAAGTCAAGCCAAGAAACCCTCTGTTTTCCACATTGTCAGAAATGAATAATCTATGTAAAACAGGTCATAATAAGTATATTTTACACACACAGTTCCACTGACAGCACATGGTTAACCTATGCAATTTGCAAATACAGAACTTGGTGTTGGTCACCGACATGTATGGCTTTAAAAGGAAGATTAAACCAAAAATCGTTTGGGGCAAGTACTCTTTAGTGAGAGAACCCCAGCAGAGATTTAAAATGACAAAATATGCAGCACAGTAAAGCATGGAAATATAGGCTGTTAAATATGCCCTTCTAAAGTTTCCCACTTCCCCCATCATAGGAAAAGACCACACATTTGATAAGTTAAATAAAAACCTGTTTACTTAAAAACTCTCTAAACGTCAGATTCATGTACTTCAGAAAGTTGCACAGGCAGTAAAACTTAACTTAATTACAAAGTGCAGAAAGTTCCTAAATTATTGGTATAGGCTTGTGATAGCCATGTGGTTGAGCTGCAGCAACCAGCTCAACTCTTCACACGCTGAGCTTCTCATTGAGACTAGGGAGAACAAAGGCTTGGTTACCTTGTTCCTCCCAAGGTGAAGGGAAGTGGCATAGCTAAGCCGGGCAGGACAGCTTACTGCATTGTATTAAGCTTTTCATACATTCTTCTTCTTCTTCTTTGGCAATCACTCATAGCCAAGTAAGATTGTCTTCCAAAACATAGTCTTCACAGGGAGTCCGTAAGTGACTGTGGAGGTCAATTCTGGACCCACACATCCTTCCACAGTGCGGACATAGGTTTCCAGGTGGGAGTCGATCATGGTGAGGGTTTGCCAAATGTGCCTTCCTCTTAGCACGTTTCTCCCTTTCATTCTCAGTTTGAGTGTCTTCAAAGTCCATGACACCTTTGGTAGAAGCTGTTCTCCAATTGGAGCGCTTGCAGGTCAGTGTTTCCCAATTGTCAGTATTTATACTATATTTTTTTAGATTTGCCTTGAGAAAGTCTTTAAACCTCTTTTGTTGACCACCAGCATTACACTTTCCATTTTTAAGTTTGAAATAGAGTAGTTGATTTGGAAAACGATAGTCATGCATCCAGTCCAACAAAATTGATGTTGAAGAATCATTGCTTCAACACTGGTGATCTTTGCTTCTTCCAGTACACTGGCATTAGTTCACCTGTCTTCCCAAGTGATGTGTAAAAATTTTCAGAGACACCATTGATGGAATCTTTCAAGGAGTTGGAGATGGTGTTTATAAGTGGTCCGTGTTTCACAAACATATAGTAAGGTTGGTAGTACAATAGCTTTGTAAACAAACATTTTGGTTTCCCTGTGAATGTCCCAGTCGTCAAACACTCTGCACTTCAATTGGGAGAAAGCTGCACTCATAGAACTCAGGTGATGCTGGATTTCAGCATCAGTGTCAGCCCTTGTGGAAAGATAACTGCCCAGGTAGGAGAAGTAATCAACACTTTCCAACGTTACACCATTGAGTTGGATTTGTGGTGCTGCAGAGGGGTTATTTTGTGCTTGTTGGTGCAGCACTTTGGTTGTTCGGATGTTGAGCAATAGGCCAAGCTTTTTGTAAGCTTCTGCAAAGAAATTTAGGATGGTTTGGAGATCATCCTCTGAGTATGCACACACTATGTTGTCATCAGCATATTGAAGCTCTATGACAGAAGTTATGGCAACTTTACTCTTTGCTTTCAGCCTACTCAGATTAAAGAGCTTTCCATCTGTTGTATATATCATTTCTACTCCAGTGGTGAGTTTCCCTTCAACAGGGAATCATGGCAATGAAAACAATAGGATCATGGCAATGAAAACAATAAATAGAGTTGGGGTGATAACGCAACCCTGTTTAACACCTGATCCCTCTGTGAATGGTTCACTTTGAGAACCATTGTTATCTGCGATTGTTGCTGTCATATTATCATGGAGGAGCCGAAGGATTGTTCACAGATTTATTAGACTTAAACATATTGGTTATATGCAGTGCTTTTTTTCTTAAAAAAATGTTTAGGGGTACTCTCATTTTGACTCAAGAAAATCACCATTTCATAGTTCAAATCAGGAAAAATAAATACAGTAAATGGACTAAAGTACAAAGATTCACAAAATGTTTAGGGGTATGCATACCCCTGCGTACCCCCAGAAAAAAGCACTGGTTATATGAGGCTGGTTATCTCACAGAATTCATGGCAAATGAGGCTATCAGTGACTACAGGTCATGATGACTTAATTCCAAGTTCAGAGACAACAAGCTTCTGAATTACCAGTTACTGAGTAACTAGAAGTAGGAGAGGGACATTGTATCCCTGCTTTTGATAACATCAGATGCTGACTTATACTTAGTGAAAACATTGGCCAGTCCAGCTCAACAAACACACATAAACATAACAGCTACCATCCATGACAGAAAATCCTAGATCTTCTTAGTTATACAACTAACCTAGAAAAACAGACTAGACATAGACCTGTTCTCTTTATCTGTTAGGAAGCTAATCTTCTACAATGAGAAATGCTTGGGGTTCAGCACTGTGAGGCAGGGTTTTCATTACTCAACAGTGAGTACAAGCAGGGCTTATTTCGGGCTGGAGCTGGGCTCTCATCCCTCAGCAAAGCCTCGCTGTGTCTCCAGCTCATGAGGACGCCGTCCCTGAAGCCTGAAGGGGACATCCTCTGTGGGCTTTGGAGAGGGTCTCCTTGTGGGCCGGGGACACAGTTAGGCTTTGTTGAGGCTCTTCAGCCTTGCAGCAAACTGCACGCACATAGGAAAGCAACCCTATCCTTCCTGCTTGTGCATGCAAGCCAGAGAGGCAGGGCAGCTTCCTTGACCTGCAGAGGAGAGACACAAGGAAGAAGTCTCCCTGTGCCTCAGCTGAGCAGCTCAACAAGCCTCTGGCTGGTGAGGAGACCCTCCCCGGAGCCCAAAGATATCTTCTTTAGGGTCTGGGTTGGGTCTCGTTGCAAGTCACCATGACTCTCCAGTGTGCTTTCCATTCTTCTTCTTCTTCTTCTTCTTTGGTAATCACTCATAGCTGAGTAAGATTGTCTTCCATAAACATGGTTTTAACCATGAGTCCGTAAGTGACTGTGGAGGCCAATTCTGTATCCACACATCCTTCCAGAATGGGGACATTGGTTTCCAGGCAGGAGCTGATCACAGCGTGGATCAGCCAAGCATGCCTTCCTCTTAGCATGTTTTTACTACCGCTGGGTGGTGACCCCACTGGGCGCAGTAATCCAGTCAGGGGGAAAGGGAGGCAGACTATGTTAAGGGTACCTTTTCTGGCCCCTCCCCCTTTTCGGAGTGAGCAGAGTAGATCCTGAAAAGGGCTGGTCAGTCATGGATACAGCTGCCGAGCTGTTCAACTGCCTCATTCCTTGAGTCAGAGCGACTGGATCTATATCTACTGCCGGTTCATGACTAGGGGCTTCAAGATTTCACGATCCTGCCCCTGTTACCATTTGCCGATCACCATGGGACTTTTGGGGTTTGGGTTTGGGACGGGTTTTTGGAAGTCACCCAAGGCGGTCAAGGTCAAAGGGAAGGAGCTAGACAAAGAGTGCTCCCCATTATATGTGATTTCACTTACGTCCACAGGGGCCCAGAACTGAACCTCCATGTCAATGGGCAGTCACCTGTACTACTAGTACAAAAGTTTGTATGTGGTGAATTCCAGCACCTTTTCTCCCCTCCCCCCCCCCAAAAAGCACTGAGTAAAGGTCTCTTTTTCATCATGACTTCGCTTCTTCAAAGGATGAGTTGCCACTCCGCGTTCGAATTAAGCCCTTGCCCAAAGCTAACCCTGCACTCCAATAAAATAGAAGCCCCAGGCTAAATTTACAAACTGTGGCCCTGTTCTGAACCAGCCTATTTTTCCTCCTCAGTGTTTGGTCCTGTGTAGAATAGCAAGCTGTCCCAAGTTCTCAAGTAATTATACGGAATAAGTTAGCTACAGAGAGAGGAATTTGGCAGGGAGGGGGTGAAAGGTAAAATTCAGCAGCTCACTCACAGAAAACGCCCCTCCCCAATCATTTTTACAAGGTTTTTTTAGCTTCATAGAAGCAGAATTATTGTCTGACTTGTCGATTACAACTGTTTGGGATCTGGGACTGGAAAAACTAAAATGACATCAGCAAAACCAAACCCCAGACTGCCGGGATGAGTCACATTTCAGTCTGTGTTCCCTTGATCAAAATTTTTAACATTTGTGCGGTCTGAATAAGATGCAGTCAGCCGCTGGTGAGAGAAAATAAATGGAAAAGGCCAAATATGGCAAAGTTCTGACTCACTGGCTAGGTATCCTTCATTTGAAGGGACGTCTGAGAAAACGATCTTAATGAGCGGAAACCGCTGACAGAATCCATATGAACAAAGTTTAGCCACCTTCTGAAAGTTAGCATGTATCATTAACTCAAGCTAATTGAGTTTGATTTGCTTAGTTTGAGGAAAGAGAGAAAGAACAAAAGCTTCGCCACCTACAAAATCACAGTGGCTCCAACAATAATACATGCTGGTTTTCTTTAAATCAGAATGCATGACGAAAGAAGAGTATTACAATAAAGAATAAGAAGGAAGAGTTCCTTATAAAGGAAGTTATTCATGTATCCAAGATACTTTAAGTAACTTTTTAAAAAGTACCTTTTATTGTTTTATCTCTTTTGTGAATGGCCCTGAGAGTTTTTGGGTTGTTTGCTTGCTTTCAATCAAGCAGTGTATAAACTTTTTGAAATAAATAAATCTGTGACACATATGCATCTACAAAGAACTGCTAGCTCTTCTGGCAAATGTTAGTAAAATGCCTCAGTCTGGAAGAATAATTCAAGAAGATATGGATTACTGTTGGTGGAGAAGTATAGGAGACGCTGAACATCTGGCATAAAGCTGAAAATGAAGAAAGCAACCCAAATAAGATCTGTATAGCTTGGAGATTACACAAAAGAGAAAAGTTAGTAGGCCTATGGATTAGAGGATGAAAGAATTCAATGAATTGAAAATCCACTATATGTGCCATTGTGGTGCTAGTCACACCAATAAAACTCAGAATGCAATGCTAGGGTTAAAACCAGCCAAATAATTCATGCGAAATGAATTCTTGAACGCTGTTGATTGTTTTTAGCCATATTTTGAATCGTTACAGGATGTCAATGTAATCCATTGCATATTTTGTCATTTCTTTGTGTCATGTACAAAACCACCTTAGATTACAGTAATGCAAAAAGGCAATGCACAATTTTTTAAAAAAGAAATAAAAATCAAATCCATAGCACTTTAGCAGTCCAAACTGGAGAGGCTGGCATCACTATTCTCACCGCAAACCAGGCAATAAAAATGTGGTAGGACGTTATGGTAAAAACACTGGATTCCATCAGTTTGGCAATGTTGTCACCTGGGTTTTTCATAATAACTGAGGGAATGAATTGATGCCAGCTCCACAGGAAATGGCTGTGTGCATGCAATCTATCTTTTCCTTCTCCCCACTCCTACCAATTTGAGCTCTCCTGGCTTGATTCTTCTTTTTTATCTTTGTATGGAGAGACTCTTTATGGATAAATAAAGTTCCTCCACAAGGTTCTTATCGCTCAAGGTTCTCAGGATTAAGTTCTAGGGTTGCCATATGTCAACTTTTTCCAGGACACATCCTCTTTTTCATGGGTAGAGTCGCCATAGCGAGCCATAGTTAAAAGTAGAAGTCAGCAAATGTAAAAGTCCTCTTTTTTTGCTCTTCAAAATATGGCAACCCTAGTTAACGATCTGTGTTTTAAGGATATGTAACTTTAAAAATGATACAGCGACTGACTAAAATTGAATTATTATTATTATTATTATTATTATTATTATTATTATTATTACCACAACCATCTGGATGGGTTTCCCCAGCCACTCTGGGCAGCTCCCAACAGAATAATAATAATAATAATAATAATAATAATAATAATAATGGCAATAAAAGATCAAACATTAAAAACTTACCTAAACAGGGCTGCCTTCAGATGTCTTCTAAAAGTCAGATAGTTGTTTTTGTCTTTGACATCTGGTGGGAGGGCATTCCACAGGGCAGGTGCCACTACCGAGAAGGCCCTCCACCTGGTTCCCTGTAACTTGGTTTCTCGCAGCGAGGGAACTGCCAGAAGGCCCTCGGCACTGGACCTTAGTGTCCGGGCAGAATGATGGAGGTGGAGACGCTCCTTCAGGCATACTGTACCGAGGCTGTTTAGGGCTTTAAAGGTCAGCACCAACACTTTGAATTGTGCTTCGAAACGTACTGGGAGCCAATGTAGGTCTTTCAAGACTGGTGTTGTGATCTCAGCGGCCACTCCCAGTCGCCAGTCTAGCTGCCGCATTCTTGATTAGTTGTAATTTCCAGGTCACCTTCAAAGGTAGCCCCACGTAGAGTGCATTGCAGTAGTCCAAGCAGGATAGGCCAGGGTCATGCTAGCTTCTCTCACTCCAGTGTTCATGAAAGGCCTGTGCCAATAGAGAGAGGGCCCAGTTCTTCACTGTGGCTCTAGCAGCAGCTCTCAAAACCTCTATTATGACACAATATACAGAAGATGATGAATTGCCACCAGCCAGCTAACATGAGTGGTTCCTGCCAGATGCTGAGTCCAAGGTCTCTTTAATCTAGCACAGGGGTGGCCAACTCCCAAGACACTGCGATCTACTTACAGAATTGAAAACTGGCAGTGATCTACCCCCTTTTTTGTGGGACCAGGTCAAAGTTGTTGAGTTTTTTTAGGAACAGCCACTCATCAACAGATCGCTGGGTAAAACAAACAGCCTCACTGAGTCTTCCATTCTGCGGATCATGCAACAATGGAGGGCGGGGCCAGATTCTCTTTTTCCAATGCTAAGGAAAGGGAGCCAGCGATCGACTGCAATCAACCAAAACCTTGCAGGGATCTACCAGTAGATCGCAATTGACCTGTTGGACATCCCTTCTCTAGCAGAATGGGCAATATGCTCCCATCTATAGATACACAAAGGGATGCGGGTGGCGCTGTGGGTTAAACCACAGAGCCTAGGACTTGCCAATCAGAAGGTCGGCGGTTCGAATCCCTGTGATGGGGTGAGCTCCCATTGCTCAGTCCCAGCTCATGCCCACCTAGCAGTTCGAAAGCATGTCAAAGTGCAAGTAGATAAATAGGTACCACTCTGGCGGGAAGGTAAACAGCATTTCTGTGCGCTGCTCTGGTTCGCCAGAAGCGGCTTAGTCATGCTGGCCCCACGACCCGGAAGCTGTCGCTGGCTCCCTCGGCCCATAAAGCGAGATGAGCGCCGCAACCCCAGAGTCGCTCACGACTGGACCTAATGGTCAGGGGTCCCTTTACCTTTACCTATAGATAAACAAGGAAGGGAGAATCAGACTATAGAACTGGATTTAGAAAAGATTGTTGTGTAAGAAGCAAAATAAAAGACACCAAGTAGCCAGAATTATGTGTACCAAGTACTTAGGAAGTTCTGGTACACAAAACGATGGCAAATGGAGCCAAGAAAAGAAGCTCTTTCAATTCTGATTCCCAGATGATGGCTGGTTTCTGCGTGGAAACCAGAGTCCTATGAAAGAGGTTGTTCCAAGCTTGTATTATGAGCTCATCCACATTCTACAAATCAGAACAACACAAGGGGAATATATCTGGCAGTAGTATGAATGGAGGTGGCCAATTTTGACAGATGGCAGAAGAATATCTCAGAGCACCTGTAAACCTACACTCCAAGTTTGTAAATCCCTTTGGGAATGCAGCTGATGTTAATAGGTTTTTTACATTTGGCAGTGTGAAAAATGCTTTAAAGAAGCAAAAAGTGTATATGCCTGCGCTCGGAACATTAGTGTAGTTAAATGCCATACATTAATCCGATTGCAGTTTTTGAAGTTAAATAAATACATCTGAACAAAAAATGCCCTGTATGTATGGATAATGTATATGGTATAATTTTGCAAGATGCCTTTTCTTTAAGTCATAGAAAAGGAGGCCGAACACTTTTGGTCAGTCTGGAGCAAAGTACAACTTGATGCACTACAATAACCAGATTCAGGTAGGTAGCCGTGTTGGTCTGACACAGTCGATATATATATATATATATATATATATATATATATATATATATGGAGATTTCACCCCTCCCATACCCAAGAATCTCCTGAGAATCTCCTGATATATATATATATATATATATATGGAGATTTCACCCCTCCCATACCCAAGAATCTCCTGAGAATCTCCTGATATAGATATATATATATATATATATATATATATATATATATGGAGATTTCACCCCTCCCATACCCAAGAATCTCCTGAGAATCTCCTGAGGTCTCTGCTGACTCTACAGAGAGGAGGAGCAATGTACTGCTCTCTACTTAATTAGTCAAGTGAGTGAATATCTGTGTGTGAGAGAGAGTCAGTCAGTGTGTCGGAGAGTGAGTGCAAGAGATCGTGTTTAGTGATAAGATTGCTGCTAAGAGCAGCTGCAGGCACTCAGAATATAGCATTGATTTATGCTTAGAATTTGTAGCTCTGTATATAGTTTTGTATTATAGCTGTAGCAATAGAATAAGATATTCTACAGAGCTGCTCTCCGAGTGGTTTATACTCTGCAAGACTCTGCAAAACGCTGCTGCGCAACGACTGCATTATTGAGACAGTGAATCCGGTGCTCTCAGCTCCAAGCTGTGAGTCCACAGCACTGTCACCTGTTCCTGTGGGAAAGGAGGTCTCTGGCAGTGCTACCCAGCTCGCCTAGCCCAGTCGGGGCTGTAGTGCATGAGTCCAGTTGGTACACTGGCTCAAGGGCGATGCTGACAATATATATATAAAATAAAATGTCCAATAGCACCTTAGAGACCAACTAAGTTTGTTCTTCGTATAAGCTTTCATGTGCATGCACACTTCTTCAAATACATTTTTTTTATATATAATAACCAGTATAAATTGCATTAAAATACTGATTATAGCTACTAAATATGTACAGTTAGAACACATATGATCACTGTGTTCTAAAAACTGGTTTAAACCTAGCGTCGAGAAGACTGGAAAGCTACAATGTACCACTTATGTTAGCATCTGGCCTCTGAAATATAATTTTCATTCCAGTTGGGATTGTATTGCATTCCAAAACCTACTACATGAAAATCCAAGAATAGCCTTTTTAAAATAAAGGGGTTTTTTATTATAAAAAACACACCCAAAAGGCTGCATTATAAAACATTTGCTCTCTCTCTCTCTCTCTCTCTGTCTCTCTCTACTTTATGGCTTCCCATGTAATGCAGAGCCGCCATTTGATAGTTTATGCTGCTTTCGTATGATCACCATTTGCTTTTTCTTCCAGCGGTGGATTTACTGACCCCACCGTAATGATATATTCATCCTTTCCTGCATTACTAAGCTTCTGTTGATGTACTCTGCAAGTTCAAAAACACAGAGCAGCTGGGAAAAGCTGTCTTTCACTGGGCAGAAAGTGAAAAACAGGCAGTTTCCACTCTGCTTAGATGGGTTCTCGCTTTCTACTTCCTGACAGGAGCATTGTTTTCATTCATCGTGGACCAAATTTATTTTAAACAAAATCCTCTTCCACCAGCCTTCCAACCCTGAGACTTGCTGTGCCAGCAAGTGAGAGCCTAGGGCATGGCAGACAGGGCCAGCGACAACTCAACAAGCTCCCTAAACATTATGCTGGTTTCACAAAGAAAATGCAATGGTGTGGTAGAAATGAGCTGAAAGGGGGGGAAACATATTATGAACAACTTTTTCCAGTGGTCCGTCCCCTTTTCAGAGACTGCTTCAAAAGGACTTGAAATCTTTTGCCTATTCATAGGTCTTCCAGACACCTTGTTTATCAAACATTCACCCTGATCTGCTTGCACAGAGATTACATGGAAGTTCAACTATGGCTGCATTGACACTGGATATTTAAAATTCACACACACAAATGAATCATGGGAACTGTAGTTTGTTAAGGAAGCTGGGAATTGTAGGTCTGTGAGGTGTACAATACCACAGGTGTACCAACTCTATTATTATTATTATTATTATTATTATTATTATTATTATTAAATTCGTATGCCGCCCTGTACCTGAAGATCTCAGGGTGGTTCACAACATAAAATCACAATTCTACATGTGAAGTGTCTTCAGGTCCCTCAATCATTGTTGGACAGGGATCGCCCCCCCCCCTCAATGTTGAGAGGCCCCAGCATGCATTGCATGCACACAATGTCGCTCAAAGTTACACAGTGTCACACGCATTGCAGCTTCATCGGCCGGCTCCTCCAGCTGACACAAGATCGTGCATGCGTCACTCGTCGTGTGACATCACACAGGCGCAGTGTGCAACACGTGACATCACGCCAGCCCCCCCTCAATCTTGGGGGCTACCTGGTCCCTCTGATTCCCAGGATTCCTTGGGGAAAGTCATGCACTTTAAATATATGATGTGTACACAGGGAAACTCTGGCCTTTATTGAACATTTGTTCCAATTTGTTTGGTAGGCAGCGTTCATCCTGATTTGTGGGGTGTTTGTACATCTTTCTGTTAATCATTCATTCACCCTAAATATCTCAGTACATTTCCTTGTTGCTTTCCTAACCACAAAATATCCATTGTTTTGTTGTTTTTAAAGTGGATTTGTTGCACTAGGGCATAAGTAGGCAAACTAAGGCCCGGGGGCCGGATCCAGCCCAATCGCCTTCTAAATCTGGCCTGCAGACGGTCCAGGAATCAGCATGTTTTTACATGACTAGAATGTGTGCTTTTATTTAAAATGCATCTCTGGGTTATTTGTGGGGCATAGGAATTCATTTATTTATTTTTCAAAATACAGTCCAGCCCCTGCAAGGTCTGAGGGACAGTGGACCGGCCCCTGCTGAAAAAGTTTGCTGACCCCTGCACTAGGGCAACAGAGAGCTCTTGCCCGCTTCAATTGCCATTCGATTTCCACTATTCCTCCCACAAAATTGTGGCAGACTTCTAAAATAGCAACCTTTCTGGCCGGGTTGCGATCTGATAATATACGTGGCACTGACCTCAGCGACTGAAGCTTGTAAGTACTGGTTGTCGAGCATCATCGTCTCCTCTTTGCCAGGAAGAACCCTGGCATGAGGTAAATAGTAGGAGTGAGGAATTTGTCTGTCCTAAAGGATCTGTTTCCCTTGCCCCTAAGCTTTCAGCAGAGATGCCTCTCTCGAGGAGTCGCTTCCATGCCTAATGAAAGGAAACAGCTGTGCGACATGCATCACAGCGGAGGAAACGATCAGGTGATTTTGTTTCCATTCCAAACTGAAGGGAGTTCCTCCAGGAGTCTGCGACAGGGAACCTGAAAAAGCACTTGCGGGCTTGAACATGTGCCATAGACGACATGGCCTGGGCCCAAGGCAAACTCGTCCGCTTTCATGCTCTAGTGGGGCACTTGCGGTTCGCAGCGCACAGAAGGAAATAACCAACTGCTTTGGCCTTCTGATGAACAGTTTGCCAAACATTTAGGCAGGCAGCTGTGGGCGATGCAGCAAACCACAGAGCAAACAAGACGATGGAATACATTACTTGGGATGGAATTTTAAAAACTGTTTTAAACCTGGCCCCTGGTGTGCTGGGTTTGAGCTATAAAGCCTTAAACGCCTCAGGACCGCAATACCTCAAGGACCGCCTCTTTCCATGTTAACCTACGTGGACCCTGAGATCATATTCTGAGGCCCTTCTTTGTGTGCCGCCTCCTCCTTGAGAGGTCCAGAGGGTGACAACACAAGAACGGGGCCTTCTCTGCAGTGGCTCCCCATCTGTAGAATGCTCTCCCTAGGGAAGTTCGCCTGGCACCTTCATTATACATTATACACCTTTAGGCACCAGGCAAAAACATTCCTTTTTAACCAGAATTTTAGGTGATTTGATTGACATCCTATGTTCTTTTAAATTGTGGGGTTTTTTCTTGGGGCGGGGGCGGGGGAGTTATAGGGTTGTTGTTTTTATTTTGACTATATATTTTGTGGTTTTATATTTTGATTTTGTTCTGAGACCTCCAGTATATAAATTCAATAAATTAAATAATACAGTGGTTACAGACGCTTCAGGTTACAGACTCCGCTAAGTTCTTAACCCGAGGTACCACTGTAATGGGTATGTATTGCTTCTCTGTACTGAAAAATTTCAATGAAATGTGTGTGTTTTTAATAAAATAAAATTTCTATTGTAGCTGCTAGAAGCCTGTGTGTGTGTGTGTGTGTGTGTGTGTGTGTGTGCCTCTTAGGAGTGCGGCAAGTGTTTGTCCTCCTTGGCTGGGTGTGTGCAGGTCACTTTGTAACTCTAAAGCTGAAACTCCCCAATCCCATTACAGTGGTACCTCAGGTTACAGACACTTCAGGTTACAGACTCCGCTAACCCAGAAATAGTACCTCGAGTTAAGAACTTTGCTTCAGAATGAGAACAGAAATTGTGCAGCGGCGGCAGCAGGAGTCCCCATTAGCTAAAGTGGTACCTCAGGTTAAGAACAGTTTCAGGTTAAGAACAGACCTCCAGAACGAATTAAGTTCTTAACCTGAGGTACCACTGTATTTGCTTGGGACTAAACTATCACACCACTTGAGCTTTCTGGACAATCTTCTAACTCCAGAGATGGGGCGAATGAGTCAGTCTCCTCCCTGCCCCCCAGCTGTGCTTCAGTTTAGCTGCTGCTAATAACCATTCTCAATTCTCACAATTATACAGTAACAGTTGGACATGGACATACACACAGTAAATAGCAGGTCAGTAATTATAGCTATGATGGGCCAGTAAATGCCTTTTGCTCCAGATTTTAACTTGAATGTTATGATTACAGTCAAAGCTGTACAGTACAGAAAACAAACAGCTGCAACACAGTCCATCATTCAGGTATGCCAAAGGGGTTGTGTGTGTCCAGTGTTGAGTTTCATAGGCTTTTATTAACCCTCTCCCACATAAATGCAGTGAAAGGGAAACAGGGCTTTGTGAGCAGGGAGAGTCTGTGACAGAGAGAAGTCCAGAATCGGATTGGGAAGCTGAAGCAGAAGAGGAGGGAGGCCAAAAGGCAGAGATAGATCAGGCTTGTGAAGAGGCACAGGTGTCTCCCCCTTCTGCTGTGACAAGCATCCCTTCCCCCTGGTCTCCCAAAACCAGAAGAGGCATGAAGGGGGATGAGCAAAGGCAGGCATGCAGGTGCAATCTCTGGTTGCTGGGGGGGGGGGGGACCCTGAGAAGATACATAGGTGACTATGGGGAGGCAGGAACCTTTAGTCTTAGCAACTGCTTCATGGGGGCAAGACCTGACAGAGATGAATTACTATGTTATTTAGGCCTGGCAGTCCTTTGTACAGTGATTTTTTTTCTGGGCGGATGCAGGGGGACGCATACCCCTAAACATTTTGTGAATCTAAGTTTGGCCTCATTGAGGGGCAGTATTTCAATATGAGTACCTCAAAAATGAGAGTACCCCTAAACATTTTTTTAGAAAAAAAGCACTGCCTGTGTAGATCCTCTTTGGCTAATAAAGAGTTAACTCTACCTCAGTGTGATTTATTGCTGCTCACTCCAGTCATTATCCATTAAGAAACATGAGTCGATAGCAATGTTTAGGGTTTTTAAAAGTTTCTTTTCTTTCTTTTTTTAGAAAGGCCTTCCTTCCCGATGCTTCTTCCCAATGCCCCTTTCTCAGCACCTCAAAATACATATTTTTCATCTAACATCTGTTTCTTTTTCACCCTCCATTGCATGTAAATAGCTGTGGGGGGAGAAACAGCCACTACAAAATACCAGATTTCCTTGGTAGGATTTCAAATTACAGGCAGTTGTGGGATTGAAAGCTACTAATCCATGCCAAAAACATGGTGTAAGGCTTAAAAATGGCAGTATTACCAAGCCAGAGCTGGACATATTTAGCTACTCAGAGGATCTTTCAAATGAGCAGAATATACAGAAAGTTATGAATGTTCAATTTTCATTTATTGCAATTATATCCCACCCTTCCTTCAAGGAGCTTAAGGTGGAGTACATGATTTTCCCCCTCCTCATTTTATTCACACAACTTTGTGAGGTAAGTTAGGCTGCGAGTGAGTGACTGGTCCAAGGACGTCAAGTGCATCTGATGGCTGAGCAGAGATGTGAACCCTGATCTCCCAGGTCCCATACCTTCCAAGTGTCCCGATTTTCCAGAATTACAAAAACCGTCCCAGCTTCTGATTTGATCCTGGTATGTCCCTGTTAGTTTCTGTTCTTATCACTGTGCAGCTTCGTGGAGTCACAGGACTCTGTTTACATTCCTGGGATTCCATACTATTGGAGTCTCAAGGGAAAGGAGACGGGATATTATGTTAGTGGTTTCCTGTTTCCTTTGTTCCCATGTTCCGTTGATCTTCTGTTCTGCGTAGTTTAGAATTAAAACTCTTTCCAATGTAGCTCATACTGTCTCATCCTTCCCTGTGCTGGGAACTCTGCTGGGAGGACATGCCTTGGAGCCTCATCAAAGGCTCGAGGTTGCTAAACACGTTGGGAGGCGATTCCGTAGATGAGCCACCAGCTTGGCCGAACGGAGTTCCGACAGTCCCTATTTCTCCTGCCACTGCTGCCACTGCCAAGCTCGGGGAGGAGGATGACCCAGCGCTTGTCCCAAGCAGTGGTGGTGAGAGAGCATCCCATTGCCTCTCCAAGACCGCTGTTGCCGGCCTCCTCCATTGGGCAGCTTGTAGTAGCTACTGGACAGCAGGTGAGGAGGAGCCACCACCATTGAGGCCCAGCCCCACAAGATGCACTGGCTCTGAGGGGCAGGCAGAGGGCCAGGGCTGCCCTGGGCAGGCAGGGGAGCAGAGCACAAGGAGTCTTGATTTGAAGGGGGGGATGATTTGTGCATTCACGTCTACTCTTGGCCCTTTGTAAACTTTATTTATTGTTTTGTGACATCTGAAGGCAGCCCTGTTTAGGGAAGTTTTTAGTGACGGATCTTTTAATGTATTTTTAATCTTTTGTTGGAAGTCGCCCAGAGTGGCTAGGGAAACCCAGCCAGATGGGTGGGGTAGAAATAAATTATTATTATTATTATTATTATTATTATTATTATTATTATTATGCTTTTCTTTTTGTAAATCTACCAAAGAATGAAATAAAATTGGGATTAAGGGGTTTTCTCAGGGTGGTGAAGAGTGTGTGCGTTGTGTCACGTTGGTGTTGTGGTGCTGGCACTCACCATTTTTCTGACAGAAAATAGTCTGAGGGGGACAAAAATGGGTGGTCCAGGATGGTAATTTGGCGGGGGGAGTGAGAAATGTCCCTATTTCCATCTGAGGAATGTTGGAGGGTATGAGGTCCTAGTCCTATACTCTAACCACTCTAACACACTGGTCTATGGTAACACACCCAAAATTCCAGAGACAAATGCTTAAATCTCCTTCATTCCACCAGAGTAGACACATGAGAGGAGAGCTCCCCTTGTGTCTATGATAGAACTTACCAACTTTATAATTACACCGCAAGACATAAAGGAATCCTTGGCGGAAGTGCAAAACACGATAAAAGGACAAAACTATCTCATTTTGGAGGAGAGGCAAGGAGGTGACGTATGACTTTATCAAAGCTTCTCCCAGCCTACTGATAAAGGTAATTCAACTTCCAGGTGTGAGTACTTTCATTAGGAAGGTGGCATAATTTCTTCACTTTGGAGGAAGTTTTCCAAATTATTTGGGAGATTGTGTGCAAGCACAGGAACGAGATAAGAACTGAAATTCCCAAAGTCACTGCTTGCTCCTTTATTTAAATACTGTTACACTTGCCAGGACAATATTAATTTAGCCATTTCATTCAGTGTTTCTCGGCTAGGTCTGGTGGGTATCGGTGGCTTCTGTGAAAGGAAACAGAACGGGACATAATTGGGAATAGCAGCTAAAATTGTTTCGATGAACTCAACTCAGAATTGAAATTAAACTAAACTCTGTCCTCTTCCAAACACTCAAACCGCACCCTTTATTTCATCTCGCCCCCCCCCCCAATTCTTTTTATGCCTTTAACTGCAATTCCCAAAGTATAATTCACCTACCACAATACCACATCTTAGTAACTGACATTTTACATATATTTTTCTTTTCTTTTACTATTTTACATAACAGATACCGATAAATAGTTGAGACATAATTCTAACAAACTCATGTTTAAACGTGTTTGGCATGCTTATCTTTGTATTTTGTTTAGATTGTGAAATAGTACAATAATCAAGTTTTATTTACTTTAATGCATATTACTAGTTACTTCCGTCTACCTTCTTTGCCATGTAAGCAGTAACCCAGACTTTAATTCATAAATCTATTCTACTCCATTCCTGTATTAATATGTGAATTCTTTTTTAAAAAATAGACTCAAAATTAATTATCTCCAAATAAGTATATATGTATTTTAACCTAAAGTATATACTTTTAAATACAAATTTCTTTTTTCTTTTTTTTTTCTTTTTTTTTTTTGAGCTGAAAACTATTGTAAAATTTGGAGATGTATGAAATCCAAGGGATATGAACATTCTGTTCTTTGTAGTAGTCCCAGGGGGAACAAATTAGGCCAGTTCTGTGAAAAATGTGGATCAAATAAAATTCTGCTCCATCCCAACTATTACTGATATGATGCTATCGAAAGCCTGTATATGTTTGGTATTTAGGGGGGAAATCAGCTTTGCTTTTAAATGCAAGTTTGGGGGCAGATAAAAATAGGCGTGGTAGATTTCAGGAGAACTTCAAACAGATAGTTTCGTCACATATTAACGTATTAATCCTTCCCTGAGGGCAACATACTTTAAAGTTTGGGGTTTTTTTCATACTCAACAATGCAGGCAGTTCCTAGGGAAGGTAAATAATCATCAGTTTAATTCTTAATAAGATGTGATGTTGGGAATCACCAACAGTCTGTGCAAACTGATAGGTCCTGACATAAATATGAAATTGCTTCTCATTTCCCTAGGGAGGAGAAGGGGTCAACAAGGGTTTCAAGCATCTGTTAAATAGAGCACATTGCACACACACACGCACACACACCCCATAATGATCACTATGAGACACCTTCAAAGTTTCATAACTATGATCTGTCTAAAATAGTGTGATAAAGTGTCAATCTTTACAGAAATGGGGGAGTTCTGAGGAATCTAAACCCATCGAGCCCAACACACTTCCACCATGTATCTCCCATAATTTGAATTGCAGTGCATTTATTGGAACATGGAAGACCATGGTTAAATCCTTAACCTCCAGAAAAGCATGCAACTAGTGGCCTCAGTGTAGTTGAGGGGAGTGTAACATGCAAACTAATACCAGTGTACTAGAAGAAGCAAAGATCACCAGTGCCAAAGCAATGATTCTTCAACATCAACTTCGTTGGACTGGTCATGTTGTGCGGATGCCTGATGATCGTCTTCCAAAGCAACTACTCTATTCCAAACTTAAAAATGGAAAGCGTAATGATGGTTGTCAACTAAAGAGGTTTAAAATCTGTCTTAAGGCAAATCTTTAAAAATGTAGTATAAACACCAACAATTGGGAAACACTTGCCTGCGAGCGCTCCAATTGGAGAACAGCCTTTACCAAAGGTGTCATGGGCTTTGAAGACACTCGAACTCAGGATGCAAGGGAGAAGCGTACTAAGAGGAAGGCACGCTTGGCAAATCCACACCATGATCAACTCCCACCCGGAAACCAGTCCCCGCTGTGGAAGGATGTGTGGATCAAGAATTGGCCTCCACGGTCACTTACAGACCCATTGCTAAAACCGTGTTTATGGAAGACAATCTTAATCAGCTACAAGTGATTGCCAAAGAACATGTTTCAGTCTCAGGGCATCATTCCTTTTTGGGCAACCTGGGGTAGGCAGGACCCGAAGCAGAAGTGGGCCAGTTTCGCCACATACACACACCTTCTTTAAATGTTTTCAGAGGGAGAACTGTGAGAGGAGGGAAACTGTTGTCCAGGAAACAATGGCTTTTCCCACCTGCGTTGCCTTACCCCTCCAGCCCTAGGAGCCTTCATAAGGGAGCTGTTCGCAGAGGAAGAACTGAGAGAGGAGAGAGACTTTGTTTGCCATCAGGCAGTCGTCAATTTACCTGGGCTACCCCACCTCCGTCCTGAGGAACCTTCAAAAGAAATTTGCTGCCGTGGGCATTGTCTATGTGTCTTTTAATGAGCTTAATAAAGCAAAAGGGCTTTCTTTCTCTGCTCCTCTGCTTTAACAGAGCACCACATATTCTGCAACGATTTTCATTTACTGTAGTTCATTGGCACCCTAGATCAGGGATATCCAACTGGTCGACTGCCATCCCCAGAAGGTTTGAGTTGATCACGGTCGATCGCGGGCTCTTCTTCCTTTGTGGTGGAAAAATAGTATCTGGCCCTGCCCACTTGCCGCTTCCACCTTCCTCCATTCGTGCATGATCGCTAGAACAGAAGACGGAGTGTTTGCTGTGAGGCTGTTTGTTTCCTGACTGATCTTTCAGTGAGCGACTTTTCCCTTTTCCCCCTAGCATTTTAGACCTGCTTAAGGTTCGAATCCCTGCGACGGGGTGAGCTCCCGTTGCTTGGTCCCTGCTCCTGCCAACCCAGCAGTTCGAAAGCATGTCAAAGTACAAGTAGATAAATAGGTACCGCTCTGGCGGGAAGGTAAACAGTGTTTCCGTGTGCTGCTCTGGTTCGCCAGAAGTGGCTTAGTCATGCTGGCTCCATGACCTGGAAGCTGTACGCCGGCTCCCTCAGCCAATAAAGCGAGATGAGCGTCGCAACCCCAGAGTCGGCCACGACTGGACCTAATGGTCAGGGGTCCCTTTACTTTTAAAGTTAACTGCTTTGACTATTCTCCCCCAAAAAAGCTCAACTTTGACCTGAGCCCGCAAAAAAGGGGGGTAGATCACTGCCAAAAATATATATCTGTGAGTAGATCGCAGTCTCTTGGGAGTTGGACATCCCTGTCCTAGATAAATCATGAGCATGTCAAATATTCAATTGTTCACATTTGGAGTTGGAGACAACATGAAGGACACGAGTCAGAATCTATTTCCAGCCAATGGAATTGACAAGAATTTCCCCAACCAAAAGCTAATTAAGTGTTTGGAACCCCTCTCCCCTCCCCACACACAGAGAAATAATATTTCCAGACAGCGAAGCCATATTTTCCTGACTGGTCTAAGAAGCCATTTTTCCATTATAAATTATTTCTGTAGTGTGGGCGTAAGCAAGTATTCTTATAATGGTTCCAGATCCCAGATCTTCTCTCTTGCTCTCTCTTTAAAGGGACAGGAGCTCACTTAATTGCGCAAGGAGGCAATTATACAGTGCTTTGTTTAGTTTACAGTTTATGAATATTAATGAGACCAAGGTGGAACCTACACACATATAAAAAACGCTGTGAAAATGCTTTTTAAAAAAAAGTTTTGGAAAAAAACATTGAAGTTTGCATAGCTCACCGCATCCATCTAGTGTCACATTTGTGTATTGCACTTTACAACTCATTTAAAACGCTTCATTTGCAGCTGTGTAGCTGAGTCCCACATTCTGCTGTTGCGTAAACCAAACGCTACATTTACTATTAAGCTGCTATTAGCATTCACAGAACACCTACCTCCTCCCATACCACTGATCCCTGCAATAGTCTAATCCAAAACAGAGCGTTTACAGGAAAATTGCACCTTGCTCTTTGCTCTAATTTTGTGGCAGCTACACTCCCAGAAGTTATCCCAGTTCACATTTTCTATTGTACTTTTCCAGGCTGTAAAATTGACTGCCATTCTCGTTTCACTTACTGTATCCTAACCCCCCTGTGGGTTGCTGTCCAAAGAACCCAAAAATCTATAGGGTGAGAGAAAAGCCATCGGGCAAATCATAATGGCTCGGCAGCAAGGAGTGATGTTCCAGCAAACTGTTAAGACTATGTCACCCTCTTTGGATACTTATTTCATTTTTTAATTTCATATACATTATAGACTAATATTGAGGGGCAAAAACATCAAGGTGGTTTACAGCCAGGGCTTGTTTTTCCAGCCGGAACTCAGCTCCGGCACCTCTCAGGTGGGCACCATTGCCATTGTAGGAGAACAAGGGAGACGTTCATGGTGAGTTCCAGCACCTCTTTCTCTAGAAAAATAACACTGCAAACGGTGATTTAATTAACGAGTACCGTCTGCCCTGTGAGAAGAAAAAAGAGCATGAGGTATGGAGGAACATACAGCAAGGCCTGCTCCAGTCAGGCTGTTTCCCCCCTCACCACTACTATCTTACACGTTGTATCATTTTTCTTCAGACGTACTTTAAAACTGTAAACCACCTTGGGTGCCTTGGCTGAAAGGCGGTATCTAAATGCAATGAATAAGTAAGTAAAATAAATTCCAGTATATTGTTTCTAATTGGCAGCTATGTATATGTATGATATTGTTTCACAGTATGTATTCTTGTGTTTCCATTCTTATTCTCTAAATGTGCTTGGAACTGCATTGAGCCAGTGTGGTGTAGCGGTCAAGAGCGGTAGACTCATAATCTGGGGAACCGGGTTCGCTTCCCCGCTCCTCCACATGCAGCTGCTGGGTGACCTTGGGCCATTCACACTTCTCTGAAGTCTCTCAGCCCCACTCACCTCACAGAGTGTTTGTTGTGGGGGAGGAAGGGAAAGGAGAATCTTAGCCGCTTTGAGACTCCTTCGGGTAGTGATAAAGTGGGATATCAAATCCAAACTCCTCTTCTTGTTGTTGTATGCAAAGAGGCAAGGTAGAAATTCAATAAATAATAATCTCATACCCTCCAACATTTCTTGGATGAAAAAAGGACATCCTATTCCATAAAAGTAAAAAGTGTAAAGGACCCCTGGACAGTTATGTCTAGTCCAAAGTGACTATGGGGTTGTGGCACTCATCTTGCTTTCAGGCCCAGAGAGACAGCATTTGTCCACAGACAGCATTCCGGGTCATGTGGCCAGCAGGACTAAACCGCTTCTGGAGCAACGGGACACCATGATGGAAGCCAGAGCGCAGGGAAATGCTGTTTACCTTCCCGCTGCAGCAGTACCTATTTATCTACTTGCACTGGCATGCTTTTGAACTGCTAGGTTGGCAGGAGCTGGGACAGAGCAAAGGGAGATTTGAACCACCGACCTTCCGATTGGCAAGACCAAGAGGCTCAGTGGTTAAGACCACAGTGCCACCTGTGTCCCACCCCTATTCCATAATAGCATTCATAATAATTTTTTTTCATTTATACCCTACCCATCTGACTGGGTTGCCACTCTGGGCGGCTTCCAACATACATAAAAACATAATAAAACTATACAGGGTTGCCTTCTGATGTCTTCTAAAGGTTGTATAGATACTTATCTCCTTGGTTCAGGGGGCACATAAATCCATACTCTCCAACATATCTCTGATGAAAATAGGGATGCCAGAAGAAGAAGAGGAGGAGGAGGAGGAGTTTGGATTTGATATCCCACTTTATCACTACCCTAAGGAGTCTCAAAGCGGCTAACAATCTCCTTTCCCTTCCTCCCCCACAACAAACACTCTGTGAGGTGAGTGAGGCTGAGAGACTTCAGAGAAATGTGACTTCGCCCAAGGTCACCCAGCAGTTGCATGTGGAAGAGCAGAGATGCAAACCCAGTTCAACAGATTACAAGACTACCGCTCTTAACCACTTTACCACTCTGGCTCCTTAAGGAAAAGCAGGACATTCTGGGATCAAATCAGAAACCAGGATGGCTTCCGTAAATCTGGGGCTGTCCCTGGAAAATCGGGACACTTGGAGGGCGTGTAATCTGAACTGTGACCTTCCCTTGTCCAAACGTAATCCTCAGCCAAGGAATAAAATGGATGGGTTGCTGCACTTTGGCCAAGCAGTTTGGCAGGAATCTTTATGGAGAATACTGCATGGTCGACAGCTAGCACTCTATTAGTATGACACAACTGCCAGACGTGAGGGACAAGCAGGAGAGAGAACTAGACAACCTTGTCTATCCACTCTATAGAACTTTGGCAAAATCTCGGATAAATATGTTCAGGCTTTCCCTGAAAACAGAAATAAAAATGCTACTTTGGCAGCTAAACCAAATGATACTCCAGTGCCTCCTGGTGGTTCTGCAATCGCTCCACTTACCAAAATGTGGAATATATTGAATGCCTGCAGAGAGTGAGACATTGGCTGTTAAAAGGAAGTAGTAGACAAGTGATTCCTTACACATCTTCCACGCTTTTATGGTTCCATTATATGGCTACAGGGGTCCAACTCATATATTTCCTTCCTTTTGATAGATTTCTTTCCAAAAGAAAATATTCCGCTTTATCCAGAAGACCACTTGAAGTTGTTTTTTCCCTTGCCCTCCATCAACATATGGAAAGAAAATAATATCTTTCTCTATGGCAGGCTCAAGTTCCACTTCTCTCATTCTCCTAACAGATTTATAAGGGGGAAAGGGTAGACAGGATCAGACATGTTGTGGGAGAGGATAATGTAGTGCTAAACACTCACATAAAATTTGCATGAACCACAAAACTGGGACCTTGAAATTTACAGCGTTTTTCCATTGCTGGGAAACAAGACTATTATTTCATACCCTCCACTAGAACCTATAAAAACAGCTGAGTTTTCCCACTTTGGAACTTGGAAGATGCCACTTCCTTCAACGTCTTTTGTATTCTCCGTGCCACTAAAATTGATTTTGGTGGCCTTTTGGTCACAGATGCCAAAGAAAATAAACGTGAGCAAGCAAACCATGGTGCTTAAGCCATTGGGACGCAGGTGGGGCTGTGGTCTAAGCCACTGAGCCTCTTGGGCTTGCCAATCAGAAGGTCGTCAGTTCAAATCCGCACAACGGGGTGAGCTCCTGTTGCTCTGTCCCAGCTCCTGCCAACCTATCAGTTCAAAAACGCACCAGTGCAAGTAGATAAATAGGTACAGCTGTGGCGGGAAGGTAAACAGCATTTCCATGTGCTCTGGCCTCCGTCACAGTGCCCTGCTGCACCAGGAGTGATTTAGTCCTGCTGGCCACATGACCCAGAAAGCTGTCTGTGGACAAATGCCGGCTCCCTTGGCGAGATGAGCACCGCAACCTCATAGTTGCCTTTGACTGGACTTAACTGTCCAGGGGTCCTTTACCTTTACCTTACTTAAGTCATGTAGGTTGAAAGAATGCTGGGGATTTGTTTCCTTTTACACTAATATCAAATGGCTCACCTTGCTTCCATTTCTATGACTAGTCTTTATATACAGCACTTATGAGTCAGAAAAGCAGAAAAATATGCCTTCTAGGAGATTTATATGATTTAACAGCACCATTACCAAATTCAGTACATTTTACATTTACAGTGGTACCTCGGGTTACATACGCTTCAGGTTACAGATGCTTCAGGTTACAGACTCCACTAACCCAGAAATAGTACCTCATGTTAAGAACTTTACTTCAGGATGAGAACAGAAATTGTGCTCCGGCGGTGCGGCAGCAGCAGGAGGCCCCATTAGCTAAAGTGGTGCTTCAGGTTAAGAACAGCTTCAGGTTAAGAACGGACCTCCGGAACGAATTAAGTACTTAACCTGAGGTACCACTGTATAGTATTTCTCATTCAGGCTGTCATATCAGGGCTGTCTTAAGCATATGTGGCGCCAGGTGCAAAGACCCGCCTGGCGCCCGCCCCCCAATTACCCAGTCCCAGGCACGTAGGAGGGTGGGGCCAGCTGGCCACCTCAGTGTCTTGCTGGCTCGGTCGCCCCCGAACTCGTGGCGCAGAGATGCCCGCAGCAGAAGACCCCGCCGCGGCGCTCCCACCAACGTACAGGCTCTTCCCCGGACTCAACTCTCGGGCCCCGGACTCTTGGCCTTGTGCCCCTCAGAGCTGGGTGCCCGGGTGCCCGGGTGCCCCGCACCCCTAGCACCTATGGGTAAGACGGCCCTGTGTACTATGCAATCTAGTAGGCAAAGTCTCACAACACACAAACGTGAATGTGAAATAAATGCTCAGAATCACCATCATCATCATCATCATTATATATTTATACTCCACTTTCCCCCCAGATTCGACTCAAGGTGGCTTACAGGAAAAAAGAACCACCACCAAAAACATAGAAAAATCAATCATTAAAATACAATTAAACACTATATTCATATATAAACTCTGCTGGAAGATAGTATAGATTTAGAAAACCAACAACAACCAGTGGTGTTAACGTCAAGTCCATCCACTGCTCTCTTCCTCCCTCCTTCTCTAAAGAGGCAAAATGAAGGAAGGGAGAAGTTGAAGGCAGGCTTGTGAAGTATTAGGAGCTCCTAAACAAAAGGTCTGGGGAGTTTCATTCCTTGACACTAAAGTAAGTACAAAGGATACTGGAAGGGAAAAACTGGAGATTTAGCAACTAGGTGCCTGGCAGTTTCTCCTCAGCCTAGGTGCCACCAGTTGCTACCCTCACCTTACAAAATAATTTTTATAGGGATCTTTTAATGTTCGCTAACAGAGACCATTATTCAATAAGCAACTTATTTTTTCACTTACAGGGCATTGAGTAACGTTGACTCTTCAACACGCTAATGCCTTGTATTTAGAAAGAAAACAAGCATTCAAAACTTTCCCCTAAAATGTAACTGATGTTTCCTTTAAGCTTATGCTACTATCTTATATACCAGGGGGGGAAAGGCCCCAAGATTCCATAAACAAAAGAGCTGGAGGACTGTCCTTTTCCAGTTAACTTTTGTAAGTTCAGCACATTTATAACCTGATCATTTTTCATGCATTAGATGTTTTTTCCACCACGTCTCTGCCACTGGCAATGCCACCAGAAATTATTTTTAAAATCACTGCACTCCTAATAAAAACTGAACAGCTTGTGAAGGCATTCACTGAAAACCAGCAGAGGGGGTGGGGGTCATCCTCTAAAACACACACATATTTCCTCTTTTGTATTGAATGTTGACTATTCCCAGAGGTATAATCGTATCTCTGTGTTTCAGGGATGTTTGAAGAATCTGATCTTTGCAAATTCCAATGTAAACTTACTCCATTGGGCCTTCCCTGGACTAATGATCAGGTCATAACTTTGGGTTCTTTGAGACTTCTACTTGTCCTGCCAATTCACCCCAGAAAGCCCAATCCTTACCACCTGATCAGAGCAAAAATCAATCGGGTTTTCCACCAATTTAAGTTTGCTCCAATTCAGTCCTAACGTTTTCCCGGGGAAAGTGGGGAGGCAAACAGAAAATCCCTGACATAAGAATTACGAAAAGCCTTGAAAACACACACACACACAACAGCAGTCATGAAATTAAAAGACGCCTGCTTCTTGGGAGAAAAGCAATGACAAACGTAGACAGCATCTTAAAAAGCAGAGACATCACCTTGCCGATAAAGGTCCGTATAGTTAAAGCTATGGTTTTCCCAGTAGTGATGTATGGAAGTGAGAGCTGGACCATAAAGAAAGCTGATCGCCGAAGAATTGATGCTTTTGAATTCTGGTGCTGAAGGAAACTCTTGAGAGTCCCATGGACTGCAAGAAGATCAAACCTATCCATTCTTAAGGAAATCAGCCCTGAGTGCTCACTGGAAGGACAAATCCTGAAGCTGAGGCTCCAATAGTTTGGCCACATCACGAGAAGACTCCCTGGAAAAGACCCCGATGTTGGGAATGATGGAGGGCACAAGGAGAAGGGGACAACAGAGAACGAGATGGTTGGACAGAGTTCTCGAAGCTACGAACATGAGTTTGACCAAACTGCAGGAGGCAGTGGAAGACAGGAGTGCCTGGTGTGCTCTGGTCCATTGGGTCACAAAGAGTCGGACACAACTAAACGACTAAACAACAACAACATATACATGTGTGTGTGTGACTGCAAGCCCATATTTTTTGTTTGTTTTGACAAAAACAAATTTAAAATAGTGAAAAAGAGAAAAACTTTTAACATATCCATACATGAGATACTCTGAATCTCGTGACTTCCCTATATGGGTCCTTAAATAATTTTTCTAAAACTACATATCATTACATTCTCCACCGTTTTCATTTCTCTAAATTGTCCATGTATTTTGTTTCTTTACAAGTTATTTTTAAAGTCCAGCTAGTTTGCAGTGGTCTCCCAAGTAAGTTATGAATTTTCCCCATTCTTTTTTAAAGTCTTTATCTTCTTGATTCCAGAGTCTCCCAGTCAGTTTTGCCATTTCAGCATAGTCCAGCAGTTTGGCTTGCCATTCTTCCCTAGTCAGGACTGTTGCCTCCCATCCAAGTACTAACCAGGCCTGACCCTGCTTAGCTTCCAAGATCAGACGAGATCGGGCGTGTTCAGGGTAGTATGGCCGTAGACCAATGATGGAGGTCAGCAACGAAATCATGGAGGGGAAGAGGGCGCCGGAATCGTGGAAGGAAGCTTTCATCACATTGATACCAAAATCGGAAACTGAAAAGACACAACTCAAGAACTATCGTCCTATCTCCCTTTTAAATGTGGATTACAAAATATTTGCAGATGTCTTGGCAAGCAGACTTAAAAGAGTTTTAAATGAAGTAATCCATAAAGACCAGGCAGGCTTTCTCCCAGGTAGACACATGTTTGCTAACACAAGGAACATTATTGACATCTTGGAACTTTTGCAAACAGACATAAATACAAAAGCAGTGTTAATTTTTATAGATGCGGAGAAGGCCTTTGATAATATCTCTTGGAAATTTATGAAGGGAAATCTAAAAGAAATGGGAGTGGGACGGGGTTTTGAGAATGGGATTGATGCAATATATTCAGAACAAAAGGCTAAATTGATAGTTAACAATGTGGTTACAGAAGAGTTTAAAATTGAAAAAGGAACCCGACAAGGCTGCCCGATTTCCCCTCTGCTATTTATATCGGTTCTGGAGGTGCTCTTGAATATGATCAGAGGGGACCGGTTGGTGGAAGGGATCCAGGTCGGAACGAAACAATATAAACTTAAAGCCTTTGCAGATGACCTAGTTTTGACTTTGCAGGAGCCAGAATCTAGCA
This sequence comes from Podarcis erhardii, assembly GCF_964252035.2. NCBI lineage: Eukaryota > Metazoa > Chordata > Lepidosauria > Squamata > Lacertidae > Podarcis > Podarcis erhardii. The sequence continues at coordinate 122,273,687 of NC_138497.1, forward strand.
CAAAAAGAGTATTGCAACTGATACAAGACTTTGGTCGGGTAGCGGGATTTAAATTAAATAAACAGAAAACCAAGGTGTTGGGGAAAAATTTGACAGATAGAGTCAGAACGGTTTCAGAGAGAAACAGAACTAACTGTGGTTAAAAAAGTAAAATACCTAGGGGTAAATATAACAGCAAAAAATCTGAGTCTATTTAAGGATAACTATGAAAAATGTTGGTCTGAAATTAAGAGAGACTTGGACAGTTGGACAAAATTGAAGCTTTCTTTGTTAGGCCGAATTGCTGCTATTAAGATGAATGTATTGCCAAAAATGTTGTTTTTGTTTCAAACATTACAGATTGTGGACAAGACGGAGTGCTTCCGGAAGTGGCAGAAAGATATCTCTAAATTTGTCTGGCAGGGCAAAAAGCCCAGAATTAAGTTTAAGATATTAACTGATGCGAAAGAAAGAGGGGGCTTTGCCCTGCCAGACTTAAAGTTGTACTATGAAGCCGCAGCTTTCTGCTGGCTAAAAGACTGGCTACTTCTCGAAGACACTGATGTACTGGATTTGGAAGGTTTTAACAATGCTTTTGGTTGGCATGCATACTTATGGTATGACAAGGTTAAGATCAATAAGGCCTTTAAGAACCATATTGTCAGGAAAGCAGTATTTAATGTCTGGACAAAATACAAAGACTTATTGGAAAACAAAACTCCAAGGTGGCTTTCACCTCTGGAAGCTAAGGCCCGAAAAAGACCCAATATGGAGGCCAAATGGCCAAAATATTGGGAAATATTAGAAAAAGATGGAGACAATTGGAAATTGCAGAGTTTGGATAAAATGAAGGACAAAGTGCGAGACTGGTTACATTATGCTCAGATTAAAGAAGTCTTTAAAAATGACAAAAAGCTAGGGTTTCAGGTGGAGAAATCGAAATTGGAAACAGAATTGTTGGAACCAAAAACTAAGGTACTTTCAAGAATGTATAACTTGCTGTTAAAATGGAATACACAAGATGCAATGGTTAAATCAGCTATGATAAGGTGGGCACAGGACATTGGGTATAATATTATGTTTGAGGACTGGGAAAGGTTGTGGACCACTGGGCTGAACTTCACTGCATGTAATGCTTTGAAGGAAAATGTAATGAAGATGATATATAGATGGTACATGACCCCAGTTAAACTTGCCAAGATATACCATTTGTCTGATAATAAATGTTGGAAATGTAAAGAAAATGAAGGAACATTCTTTCACCTCTGGTGGACCTGCCCTAAGGTGAAGGCCTTCTGGGAAATGATATATAATGAGCTGAAAAAGGTATTTAAGTATACCTTTACCAAGAAACCAGAGGCCTTCCTTCTGGGCATTGTCGGCCAGAAGGTGTTAAAGAAGGACAGAACATTTTTTATGTATGCAACAACGGCAGCAAGGATACTCATCGCTAAGAATTGGAAAACCCAAGAACTACCCACACTGGAAGAGTGGCAGATGCAACTGATGGACTATATGGAACTAGCTGAGATGACTGGCAGAATCCGAGACCTGGGAGAGGAGAGGGTCGAAGAAGATTGGAAGAAATTCAAGATTTATTTAAAAAAATACTGTAATTTGGTTGAATGTTAAGAAAGGATGCTAGATCATAAATAATTGTGCACCATTAAAATAGAAGGAATTAAGATGATAAGTAAATTTGAGGAAAAATTATAAACCTATTGGAGAATTTATAGATTATATTTAAATGAATTTGACACAAGAGTGTAAACAAGATGATAAATTGCTGGCAAGAATTGAAAATGATGCAAATGAGAGTGGGAGGCGTGAGGGAGTCCATAGATGTTAAGAAAAGATGTTATGATATATGTTATGCTGTTTTTATTTTTGCATTTATGTTTAAAACCCAAATAAAATATATATATATATTTTTTTTAAAAAAAGGACTGTTGCTTCCTTCCATCTTTGGGCTAGTAGCATCCTTGCAACTGTTGTCGCATACATAAGCAGTCTTTTCTGGTCTTTTGGAATGTCGGTACCTTTAATTCCTAATAGAAAAGCTTCTGGTTTTTTGACAAATGTTATTTTAAACATTTTTTTCAGTTCATTATATATCAACTCCCAAAATGACTTTGTTATCTTACATGACCACCACATATGATGAAAGGTACCCTCTTTTTCTTTACACTTCCAGCAAATATTTCAGCTTGTTCTATACATTTTAGATAACTTAGCAGGAGTCAGATACCACCGATACATCATTTTCATGTAATTTTCTTTCAGCGTACAACATGCTGTGAATTTCAAATCCGTTCTCCATAGCCTCTCCCAGTCTGCTATTTGTATATTATGTCCTAAATCCTTTGCCCAGAAAAAAACAAAATTTTAAGCACTCTTCATGTTTGTTTCAGTTTCATACACAGCATGGAGGCACATGTTTAAGGCAATATTGCTTATTTAATAGAGAATAACCACTTCACTTAAAAATAAAATAAAAAACCCTGCTCTGGTTTTCCTTGCAATTCACTTTATGAATCAAGCAGTCCAAATGAACTTTCTGACCATCATCTACTCCACATAAAAAAATAACTTCCCAGAAATAACCTCTTTCATCAAGAACCTGGCTCAGATTAAACAAAAACCAAGTCAAAGCTATGACTATCTTCCCATTATTGCTTTGTATTTCACCTCTGGAATTCAACTTAGCTGTGCTTTTCCTCAGCTGTAACCTTCCTTACGAATCTTTTGCCATTTTAACAGCCATTAAAAATGGCTAACCACTGAAGTATATAAAATGGGTGAGCCAGATGTTGAGCTATTGTAAGAGGAATCCCAAAGACCCATTACTCTGCAGTTTCAAACCACAATTCTTAACAGCTAACCCAAAAAACATGCATGTGTTATAGGTTTCAATTTTTCGGAGAACCGGACTTTGAGTCAACAATATGTGCTTCTGAAAATGGGGTGGGGATTTGCATTTTATTAGTTCACAGCTTAGAATTCCAGACAAGGGGTCTCTTTGACTACAAGCACATAAGCAGAAGGAAAAACATCTCAGAACAAATCAAAATTATTTGATCAAATCTGCCCCATGGCAATTAGATTAAGGGAAACCTTACTGACCCGGTTTAGCTGTTGATTCTATCTGCAGTATACATAATAATTCTGCACTTGGACACACACGCAGCAATAGATTAGGGTTGGTCCTGATTTTCATCCCAGCTGAATTATTAGCGATTTTAAATAGAGGTGGGGGAATTCAGTTTCATTCGCCTTTAAAGGCAAATCGACCCAATTCTCATTTTCCAAGGCATGCAAACCAAAACACAGCCTTGCTTCAAAATATACAATTTTCTGAATATTACAATGCAGTTCTCCAAACAAGTAACATGACAAAATGGCTTTGTATAAATTTGTACATTTTTAGAAATTGCGAGTAAAATGATAAAGTTTCCTAATAATAATAATAAATAAAGTTTCCTGAGGACTTTTAAAAAACAAATCACAAACTGATGCGGAAATGTGGACAACAGAATTTAAGAAGGGAAAAATGAGAATCTGAAATGGACAGATTTGCCCATTCCTAGGTTTGAGGTGGCCAAAAGTCCTCCTCCAAACAAAACAAAAAGCTTGAGGGTGGGTGTGTTGCAGTTACTTGTGAGGTGGTTAGAGGGGTTTTTTCAAGTTCAAAAAGCCATGTTGTTGTCCTGAACCCCTCGCCTACCTGGCAGCAAGGCAGTATGACAAGTCCCCAGGCCAGGGTCAGCAAACATGTCCAGAGTCCAAACTGAAGCACAGTCCTACAGAGAGCCATCAGAATGACCAATTGAGTAGACCCAGCCCTTCAGCTCTACTGCCCTTTTATACTTTGTATTCTGGGCATCTGGGCTTGATGAGGCAGGTGACCCTCACCTGTTCCAAGCCTACCCTTCTTGAGGAATCACACACCTCCTCCCAGAGCTAGCAAGCCCTACCTAGCCAGCTAGGGAGCTGAGCTGTGGGCCCTTGCCTGCCTCAGCATCCAGGAGCACCCTGCCCGCTGTTCCCTCTACCTCAGAGCCCACCATGTTCATGGAGACAGGAGGCCCTCTGGCTTTGGTGATGGGTCCTGTTGCTCTGGTTCCTGCGCACTGATCCCCATCCCCTTGTCATCTTCTGTCACGCTGTGAGTACATCCTACCATAGCTGTCAACTTACAGATTTGAAAATAAGGGACCAGCAGCCTCAAAAATAAGGGATCAACAGCCAAAATAAGCGATTTTAGTCAACCAGCAACCAAACGAAGCCTCAAGCAGTGGTTCCCACAGCGCAGCAACCCGGCAAAGGGGATGCAGCAAGGAAAACCACTGTCACCTCTCCGCTGGGAAGCGCTGAGCAAAGGCAAGTCCCCAGGCAACGTGGTTGATTTGATCAGCACAGGGCATGCAAGCTCCACCCCCCCAGTCGTTCTTAGACTCCTTACTGGGTGAGCAACACAGCCAAGCAACACAGTTGGAGCCTCCCTCCTCCCTGGCCAGCAGGGAGGGAGGGAGAGGAGCTGCTTCCTTTGAAACCTGGGAAATTTAAGGGACATCATCAATAAGAGACAGCAGCGGGATACGGCGCTGGGATAAGGGACTTTCCCGCCAAATAAGGGACGGTTGACAGCTATGCATCCTACACCAACCTCTCCTTCTTCATCCTCAGTGTGTCCCGGTTCCAATTACACCCATCGTCAGAATCCTCTTCCCTGTAGTCCTGCCAGCTCATGACAGTTGTGTGCTTAGCTGCCACACTTTTTGAAACTGAGCTGCTAATATCTCCAAGTGTGATGGCCTGGGATCCGGGCTCGGACTCAGAACCAGAGGAGTCTCAGTCTGCACCAGATCCCCTGCTTCAGGCAGCATCTGAACCAAGTCTGGGGCCAGATCCTGAAGAGCCCCAGTCTGCACAGGTTCCCCTGCAACAAGCATCAGCTGGGCCGAGTCAGGGGCATGAGCCTGCCCTGGCTCCAGATGCGGGGATTACCTTGTTGCCTTCAGCTGGGCAATCACTTACAGCTGCTCCACTACCGTTGGGTCAGGAGAGGCTGAGGAGGCCTCTGGGTCTAGTAACCCAACATCTCCCGAGCTGCAGAGGCTAAGGTCTGAGAGAAGGAGAGAGCTGAGTACTCGCAGAAGTAGTGCTCGCCTTCGGGATCAGGACTGGCCGTTACCCCGACAGAGATAAAAGGCTGTCGGACCCTGCCCCAGGTTGCGGGAGCAACATTGCTGTTTGCTAGAACCTGCCTGTGACCCTGTGCCTGACGTGACCCTAGCCTGGTGTCCTGCCTTGGCCCTGTCGGACTGACTCCTTGCAGAATCCTTGGATTTGGGACCAGACCTGGACCGCGTTTGGGACCAGACCTGGACCCCCGGGCCCAGCACACCAAGTATGCTAGGTGATGATGTTGTATCAGACAGGGACCTGATGCGGGGGGGGGGGAGAGAGAGAAAGAGGTTGCTCTCACAATACACACACACGGGTGGCACTTTGGTCTAAACCACTGAACCTCTTGGGCTTGCCAGTCAGAAAGTTGGTGGTTCGAATCTGTGCGACGGGGTGAGCTCCCGTTGCTCTGTCCCAGCTCCTGCCAACCTAGCAGTTCAAAAGCATACCAATGCAAGTAGATAAATAGGTACCGCTGCAGTGGGAAGGTAAACAGCATTTCCATGTGCTCAAAGTCCTCCATGTACCAGTAGCAGTTTAGTCAAGCTGGCCACATGACCCGGAAAGCTGTCTGTGGACAAACACCGGCTCCCTCGGCCTGAAAGCTGAGATGAGCACCGCAACCCCATAGTCACCTTTGACTGGACTTAACCATCCAGGGGTCCTTTACCTTTACCTACGTACATACACGTTTCACATAAATTCTGGACCTACCTTCATTTGGAAGAACTTTATCAATGACTAATGTAAATCTATTTTTCATTCTATGAGATTCATAAAAAAAAATCCTAACACCTCATTCATACGAAGCTCATTGAACATGACACATTTTGCATAAAATTAGCTCGCAATATAATGCCTTCAAGCAGCGATATTCCCAGTTAGCTTTGATTCTACTGGAATTTCTATTCCAGTTTAAGCCAGACAGAAGAGGTGAGACTAACCATGACATTCTGCTCTCATAGAAAAGTCTCCGTTGCAAATTACTCTTGGGGGATGTTTATTGTATTAGAGTTCTGATTACTAACACAGTAACAGTTCCCAGCCTCTCAGTCTTTCCATTATAAATCATTATCTTTCAGCCGTGACATTTCTCTGTAGGCTGACATTTGGAATTAAGACAACTTCTTCTAGGAGAGAGACTCAGTGATGAAATAATCACATAAACACACCAAAGGTAACAGCCCATTGTGTGGTGTAGAATAGAGGATGAGCATAATGCTCCCCAAATTAAGAAACTTTAAATTCCACTGGTTTCAATGGTGTGTGTTGAATGAAACCAGTTAAAATGAGGTATCTGTAACTGGAAGGACAGATTCTGAAGCTGAGGCTCCAATACTTTGGCCACCTCATAAGAAGAGAAGGCACCCTGGAAAAGATCCTGATGTTGGGAAGGATGGAGGGCACAAGGAGAAGGGGACGACAGAGGACGAGATGGTTGGACAGTGTTCTCGAAGCTACCAGCATGAGTCTGACCAAACTGCGGGAGGCAGTGGAAGACAGGAATGCCTGGCATGCTCTGGTCCATTGGGTCACGAAGAGTCGGACATGACTAAACAACTAAACAACAACGTGTGTGTGTGTGTGTGTGTGTGTGTGTGTGTGTGTATGCATGACTGCAAGCCCATATTTTTTGTTGGTTTTGACAAAAACAAATTTAAAATAGTGTATGTTTGTATGCTTGTATATTCGCAATATGTGTGTATTAATGCTGAATTATTTTAATAAGAAAAACTTTTCAAAACTCAATTTTTTAAAATAAATAAATAAAATAGTGAAAAAGAGAAAAACTTTTAACATATACACGAGATTCTCTGAATCTCGTGACTTCCCCGCGTCCCCTACATGGGTCCTTAAATAATTTTTCTAAAACTATGTATCATTACATTCTCCACAGTTTTCATTTCTCTAAATTGTCCATGTCTTTCATTTCTTTACAAGTTATTTTTAAAGTCCAGCTAACAGTTTTATTTGTTTGCAGTGGTCTCCCAAGTTATGAATTTTCCCCATTCTTCACAATATCTGCGTTGTCGAAGCTACCAGCATGAGTTTGACCAAAGTGTGGGAGGCAGTGGAAGACAGGAGTGCCTTGCGTGCTCTGGTCCATGGGGTCACGAAGAGTTGGACACGACTAAACGACTAAACAACAACAATCTGTAATACATTTTCTTTGAAAAGTTCATATAAAATTCAATGCTAAACATTCATTAGAAGTTTTGGGGCACTATTTCCCCCAGGAATTACGCTACAACCACGGCATTGTGGAGAAATCAAAATCATGGCTGGGCCACCCACAATGTCCATCTTTTGTTGCCACCTACCTGAAAGGCAGCACCATACACAAAATTTTAAAGAAATCTTTGTTGCTAATGGTGAATCTCTGACAAATGCAGCAGTGGAGTAGAATGACTTCTCACATGGTCACTAGACTGTTTTGCATGGTGTCAAGAATTTTTGCTGTTGTTGAATGGCCAGACAGCAGTGTGATGCTTGGTTCACGGCTGAACTGTAGTTGGCTACATTAGCTTATCTTGCAAATAATTTTTCCAATATTTCTTGTCTCCGTTTGGGCTCTCAAGGTCTGTCTTTGTGCTCAATGTTCGCCATAAAGTCCTAGGTTTTGTGAGGAAACTCCCATTGTGAACTCATTTTGTAAGAAGGAAACGTTACTTTAGCAACTTTCTTGACCAAAAATGACGTTACTCTTGTCATCTGTTTTTCCAACCTGTATTGTCACTCACTTAAAGTCCTCGTGGGAGAAACCTTCACACTTACCTTCCCTGAAAACAATGACGAGTCCATTCCGTTCATGACCTTTTCTGATGTATCAAGCCTAGCAAAGCTCTTAAAAGGAAGGAAAATTTGAAGAAACTCTCAAGCGATTAACTTAAAATGGAATTTTGCAATGCAGACATGTTCTGCTTTTTGATGCAGGCTACAGATGAGTAACTGGGCTTTTCTACTGCTGCTGGAAAGAACGGCGGTGTCTTTTGGTTTGGTTTTCATTCATTCACAGCAATTAATCTATCATGCTTGCAGCTAAAACTCAGTAGCACTGAGCCACACACTGAGGAACTTCATGCAAGCCCACCGGTCTCACAGACAATATAAAATAAACTTTTTGTATTTCATCAGTTTTCTTCCTCATAATATTCTTTTTCAAGTCTATTTAATATGCCCAGGTTTATCTTTATTACACTACCAGTGGTGCCCACCTTGTGGAACGCCCTCCCATCAGATGTCAATGAAATAAACAGCTGACTTTTACAAGACATCTGAAGGCAGCCCTGTTTAGGGAAGTTTTAATGTTTTATTGTGTTTATAATATTCTGTTGGAAGCTGCCCAGAGTGGCTGGGGAAACCCAGCCAGATGGGCAGGGTATAAATAATAAATTTTTACTATTATTATTAGTAGTAGTAGTAGTAGTAGTACAGATATTTAGGTTAAAGAACTTTTTCACAGGCTAACTGATCTGTGAAAGGGCCCAATCCCATTGCGGGGATGCAGATGGCGTTGTGGTCTAAAACACTGAGCCTCTTGGGCTTGCCGATCGGAAGGTCGGAAGTTCAAATCCGCACAACAGGATGAGCTCCCGTCGCTCTGTCCCAGCTCCTGCCAACCTATCAGTTCAAAAACACACCAGTGCAAGTAGATAAATAGGTACCACTGCGGCAGGAAGGTAAACGGCATTTTCGTGCGCTCTGGTTGCCGTCACGGTGTCCTGTTGCACCAGGAGTGGTTTAGTCATGACCCGGAAAGCTGTCTGTGGACAAACACCGGCTCCCTCGGCCCATAGCTGTCAACTTTCAGATTCGAAAATAAGGGATCAGCAGCCTCACCTGTCCCGGGGACAGTCTACGGGATATCTAACTATCCGGGATAGCAGCAGGAAGCAGCGGGGAACAGAGCTGGAATAAGGGAATTTCCCGCAAAAAAAGGGAAGGTTGACAGCTATGCTTCGGCCTGAAAAGTGAGATGAGTGCTGCAACCTCATAATCGCCTTTGACCGGACCATCCAGGGGTCCTTTACATTTTATTCCCATTGCACAATTCCGTGATTGGCTCTGTCCTATGCTACTGTTTTGTAGCTCGCCTCTTTATTATCCACTCTAGCTGCAAATGGCATATCAGACCGTGGGATATAGTCATAGTAGAGAACCATCTACAGTGGTACCTCGGGTTAAGAACTTAATTCGCTCTGGAGATCCGTTCTTAACCTGAAACTGTTCTTAACCTGAGGTACCACTTTAGCTAATGGGGCCTCCCACTGTCACCGCCACACGATTTCTGTTCTCATGCTAAAGCAAAGTTCTTAACCCAAGGTACTATTTCTGGGTTAGCAGAGTCTGTAACCTGAAGCGTCTGTAACCTGAAGCGTCTGTAACCTGAAGCGTCTGTAACCCAAGGTACCACTGTACAAGTTACAGGTGGCAAAAGGCCAAGGGCATGTTTTGGAATTTTTATGTAATATAGAACAGCTTCTTTACATACCCAAATAACCATCAATTCAAGGCTTATATCACTTCTTCACATACAGGAGAAAGACTGACCTGGAGAATAATAAGTAGCTGCCAGGATAACTGCTTTGGAAACAGAAGCTGGAGCAGTGGTTTCATGCATTTACAGTGGTACCTTGGTTCTCAAACGCCTTGGATCCCAAACTCCGAAAACCCAGAAGTAAGTGTTCCGGTTTTCGAACATCTTTAGGAAACCGAATGTCCGATGCGGCTGTTGGCTATTGTTTCTGGGGTGCCTGCACCAATCAGAAGCCGTACCTTGGTTTTCGAACATTTCAGAAGTCAAACGGACTTCTGGAATAGATTAAGTTTGGTGCTTTTGTTTTTGCTATTTATTTTGTGTTTTGAGGCCTTTTTGGTTAATTTGTTTCTGTGACTGTGTGGAACCCAGTTCAGATACTGATTGATTGATTGATTGATTGATTGATTGTGTGAGTGCAGAAATGGATAAAAGCCCCCCATCCAAACAACGACTATCATCAGTAAGATTTTTCATCGGATGTTTTCCTGATTTTTTTTTAAGCCCGAAGCTAATAAATTAAGTGATGTATTTTCTTCCTTGCATTATGAGCTGAATCTATGAGCTATAACAGGCAAGCACAGCTGGGTTGCAAGTAGTTGTCTAGTTGCTAAATGTTCCAGCTACATCACCACTGCCAGGAAACTTTCTTGTATGTGTGTGTGTTTTCAGACAAATTGTTGGTCTGCTTCTATCTACATAGCTATAACAGAGTATAAACAGTGGGACAGGAGAAGAACAGTATTATTTCATTGGGATCTTCCACAGCAGCTGTGCAGTGTAAAGCATTCTCTGCTCAGCGTTGTAAAAATAACAACAACTAATATTTCTCATCACAATTTTGCCCACAGCTTTCGGGATGATTAGTAACGTTTAGGTTGCAACCTAGAGAACTTGGAACAGCTTGGTCATATATAACTATTTGCTTGATCCCTGTACACTTAATGAGTTCAACTGCGAACACACTCTGGTGCACACCAGACATATAGCACGTCCATAGAATGAGCGCACAGAAAGAGGCACTCTCAGCTGTTCCACACTTCTGGAATTTCCTGCATGTTTTGCAACAAACCTACAAGTTAGCAGGCAGCACTAGACCCCCACCTCTGAAATTGCTTTGGAGGAAAGTAGGGTAAACTTGGCTTCTCCTCCATCTTGGGTTAAAATGCAAATTGGAGAACCTTTTAGGCCAATATCCTCATCTAACATTTGAAGCAAACAAGAAAGTCATGCAAAAAAAAAAAAAAAGTATTTCCAAGCCAGGAAATACAAACCTCATCTTGTATCACCATAAAACATTTAGAAATCTAACCTTAAACTCAGGAATGGTAACCTGAAACACATCTTCTGCAGCTTGAAGAAATAGAAACTAGAAGTAATTTCTCTTCAACAAAAGGCCTAAATGAAGGCAGTGAACAGCCCACAATTTCTTCAAATTTTACATAAACTATGTTCTGGTAAGCGGCATTTTGACATTACAATAGCTCTTTTCCTCTCTATTCCTCTTCCATTTGTGCAGCTGAAGTACACCTATTAGCACATTTCAAACTTTAGAAGTCAGTTTTACCTTTAAAGGCATGGGGGGAGGGGAATCTATAAGCTACCAGTATTTCACAAAATCAATATGGAGGTATATTGCTTTCTTCCTTTCCAAACATTTTAGGAATAACATTAGTGATCTAGGTCTATCCATTGTGAATGAATTGGGTAAATCCAGATTTGCAGGGCTAAAGCATTGATATTGGTGTTATTTTGAGTGAAGCATCATATGCATCATGTCAATTAAATGGAAACACAAAAAGCTGAAAACAGACAGTAAACTCGGTGTGAATGAGCCCTGACCCACAACCTAATGTGTCAAAAAATATATATGCTTGTTGAAGATTTTGCAGCAAACTCCTTTCTGGCAAGTAACAAACTTCCCAGCATCACCTGGTGCCTGGACCAAAGAGGATTGGAGTCAGTTCAGTCTCTATTAAGGTAAAGGGTAAAGGGAACCCTGACCATTAGGTCCAGTCGTGACTGACTCTGGGGTTGCGGCGCTCATCTCACTTTATTGGCCAAGGGAGCCGGCGTACAGCTTCCAGGTCATGTGGCCAGCATGACTAAGCCGCTTCTGGGGAACCAGAGCAGCGCACGGAAATGCCGTTTACCTTCCCACCGGAGTGGTACCTATTTATCTACTTGTATTTTGACGTGCTTTCAAACTGCTAGGTTAGCAGGAGCAGGGAGTGAGCAACGGGAGCTCACCCTGTCGCAGGGATTCGAACCGCCGACCTTCTGATGTGACCTTCTAAACCTAGGCTCTGTGGTTTAACCCACAGCGCTACCCACGTCCCTACTCAGCCTCTATTAGCATATGGTTAAATAAACTGCCTTGGAAAGGGCCCTGTCCATTTGTAACTAAGACACTTCTCATGTAAGTTTCCTCATGAAGATTGCCAGTATCAGTGGCTATTTAAGGTTGGCGTTGATACCTTATTTCAAAGCTTCCCTGTCCATTTCCAAACACAACACTAGAAAGCAGAGATGGAAGAAACAGCGTAACATTCTCTGTTTCACTCATCCCAGACCAAAGCAGCCTTTGGATCTCTTCAATTTTTTTTTTTAATTTTCAGTCTAGTTTTAAAATGACTCAAATAATAGGGTTGGGTGTTTTTTTTCCATTCCCCTTAAGGAAACTGGCAGTCTGAATGATCTCACAGTAAGGAATTTCCCCCCAGTACTCAGACGTTAAGTTTTCCTGTGTTCATTTCTGTCCCAAAATTACTCCCCCAAGCTTCTTGGAGCCATTTTAGTCATTATTACTACTAGTAGCTCAAGCTGCCACACATGCGAGCTCCCCCTCTTCATTTTGTCCCCACAACCAACCATCAGATAGGTTTGACTGCGAGATAAGTGACTGGCCCAGATGGACTGCATGGCTGAGTGAGGATTTGAACCTGTGTCCCCAGGTCCTAATTTGATGCTCTAACCAGTATGCCGCACTTTACTTTTTTTTCAGATGATCTTTATTGAATTTTTAGTTACATACTGTACATACACATACATTATATTTCACATTTGTTCTTGCTCTCCCGAGCTGACTTCCCTCCTTCCTTCTTCTGGCTTTTTTGTGTCCTCTTTGACTTTTCGCATTGTCTTTGTCCATTTTCCACAAGATTGTTCTTCATTTTTTCCATGAAATGTCCGTAAACAAATAAATCTTTCTGTATATACAAATTCTTGCTGTCTGTCTATATTCATTTACAAATATTGTTCAATAATAATCCTAATATACATTTTTAATTCATTTTGATATTATTATTCAGTAAATTTCTTGTATTTTCCCATTATGAGATATTATTTTAATTCTACTGGTTTCCCTATTTCACATCATCTTCTCTCTATATAACATAAAGTTTCCCCATTCTTTTTGATATGTTTCATCCCCCTGATGTCAATTTTTTCCTGTCAATTTTGCTATTTCTGCGTACTCCATAACCTTGTACTGCCATTCTTCTATTGTAGGCAATTTTTGCTGTTTCCATACCTGAGCCAGCAGTAGCCTCGCTGCCGTTGTTGTGTATAAGAACAGTTTCTGGTCATTCTTGTCAATGTCCCACCATTCCCAACAGGAATGACTCTGGTTTTTTCAAAAATGTATACCTAAAAATCTTCTTTAATTCGTTATATATATTTTCCCAATTCGTTTTCACTATGTCACAAGTCCACCACATGTGGAAGAAACTGCCTTCTTTCACCCCACACTTCCAACAATTTTTATTTCCTGTATGCCACACTTTACATTTGACTAAGGCTACCTATTGTTCCAACATTCACTTCTGTAACTCCTTCCAATACACTTCACAAAGAGTCTTTCGGAGGGACTTGAGTGGAAACTACCGTAGTTTTCCATGTATAAGGTGATGTTTTTTCATTATAAGGAAATGATAAAAATAAGGGGTCATCTTATACACGGATAGTGTAGATGCGGGATGGGCAATTGGTGGCATCTGCAAGCAGGTGATTGTCAGCGGTGATTGGGCGGGTGGCTGTGGCAAGGCATGCTGGTAATTGACAATTGGGCGGACAATTTGCGGTGAGTGGACAGACGATTGGTCGGTTCGGCGAGGCGTGCGTTTGGCAGCAGCAGTCAGGTGGATGAGCGATTGTCAGCAATCCCCCCCAAAAAGCTGAAAAACTCTTTCCTCCCCCCCAAAAAAGCTAAACAACTCTGGGCAATTCCACCCCCACCCCCATTTCCTTAATTTGTAGTCCCCTCCCCAAAAATAGGAGTCGTCTTATAAATGGGGGCGAGTTATCAGTGCCAGATTTATGTATAGGCTAAGTAGGCTGAAGTCCAGGGTCTCTAAATCCAGCGGGCAGTCTCCTCTCTCCCAAAATTGCAAACCCAAGACTTCATGCGAGGGCTGGGCAACTCGGGCCTATAAGTCTAGGGGGCCTCACCAGCCTGCCCTCTCCCCAGGACTTTTCTTGAAAATTGTTCACTGACAAGAACACACATGCTTTTTTCCTCCAGAAGAGTACCCCATCTCAGGCAAGGAGCCAGAACAACCACCTCCTCCCGGGGCTGATGGAGTTGTAGATCCTGAGAGAGGTTGCACTTTGTTAACTGCAAGGTTTGGGGTCTCATCTATATGCATCAGTTGCAGGGAGAACAGCTGTGATGGCTCTGCTCATTTCTCTGGTGGCCAGAAGTGGCGCGCCTGTATCAACCTCTCTACGCACGCAGCTTCAGCAGCAAGCACTTCCCTTCCCCCTCCTTTTTTTTTTAAAAAAAAAAGATTTGCTGCAAGACCAATGACAAACTCTTGGCAATGTGATTGTTTTCCCAATATGAAATACTGCCAATACAGCTGCTCAGATTTCACCCCCTTCAGCTGTTGCTGGAAAAACTGCTGCAGCCAGATTTTGAAATCTTATCTTTACAGATGGGTGACAGGAACTGATTCGCTGTTTAAAATTTTTTAAAAATCAAATGGAAATGCCATTATATAATTACTTGTGTACACTCAGAAACCCCAAAGCATTTTGTTCAAAAAACAAGGAACATGAGACAAGGTATTTGACGTTAAGTAACTCCAAAATGCATATGCACTATAGAATAGGCAGCTTACAGCTGGTTTAAGACGGAGACAAAAGTACATTGTCCTTTCCTGTTAGGAAAATGAGAAAATACATTTTCTACTGTTATGAATACCAAAGACCATTTTGCAGTTGAATCGACCACAGTATTATAAACAGAAATGTCAATTTCCTTTTCAGAATAGACCTCAAGATGCCACCTTTCTTTTCTGGTATTCAGACAACACACCACGGAAAAAGTAATCGCAGGCTGGAAAACTGTACTGAGCTGTAAGGAAGAAGCAAGAAGCAACAACCTGGAGCTAACTAAGACCCACAAACTTCATTGATTTCTCCCTGCTTGCGCAATTGCTACTTCTCAGGCAGTTACTGACTTTTCTGGAAGATGAGTAAGGACAAGAGAAGAATAAGAAAACCATGATGAGTGGTATCCAATGTCCTGCAAATGAACAGATAACAGTTCTTCCCTCTCCTCTCCTCTCCTCTCCTCTCCTCTCCTCTCCTCTCTTCTCTTCTCCTCCTGCAGCCCCCTCTGCTCCCAAAAGATGCTCTAGGGCATAGCTATCAACTGCCCCTTATTTGGCGGGAAAGTCCCTTATCCCAGCGCCGTGTCCCGCTGCTGTCCCTTATTGATGATGTCCCTTAAATTTCCTGGGTTTCAAAGGAAGCAGCTCCTCTCCCTCCCTCCCTGCCGGCCAGGGAGGAGGGAGGCTCCAACTGTGTTGCTTGGCTGCGGTGCTCACCCAGTAAGGAGTCTAAGAACGACTGGGAGGTGGAGCTTGAATGCTTTGTGCCGATCAAATCGGCAGTGTTGCCTGGGGACTCGCCTTTGCTCAGTGCTTCCCAGCGGAGAGGTGACAGTGGTTTTCCTTGCTGCATCCCCTTTGCCAGGTTGCTGCGCCGTGGGAACCACCGCTTGAGGCTTCGTTTGGCTGTTGGTTGACTAAAATCCCTTATTTTGGCTGCTGATCCCTTATTTTCGAGGTTGCTGGTGCCTTATTTTCAAATCTGTAAGTTGACAGCTGTGCTCTAGGGCAGAGCTTTCCAAACTTTTCATATTGGTGACACACTTTTCAGACATGCATGATTTCGTGACACAGTAATTCAGTTCCACTAGAAAACCAGAGGTTTAACTAACCCTCTTCCAGCCCCGGCAGGGAGCAGTTGTGAGACACACCTACACACTGCAGTCAACACACTGTGTCACGGCACACAAGTTTGGAAAGCTCTGCTCCAGGGGGTCATCAACTCCTCCAGAACAGAGTGGGGCACAGAGGGGAGAAGGGAAGGGGGACCCTGTTCCATGAGCAGAACTAAGTTCTACTAGATGGGGAATGTAAGTGGATGCCATCCTACGAAATTTATTTAAGGAAGAACTGTAAAGCTGAAAGTCAGTCTGCTTCAAGTTTAGAACACAAAATTGGCTGAGAAATGCAGTTCATGGCTTCTGTGGGTTTGAATCAAACGTACAAAAAAATGAGAAGATTGTCAATCATGAGCACACAGCTCTTAAATTTAATATCAATGAACACAGAATTTTTCCAGTTTCACAATGCAAAAAAAAACCCATTGCTTTAACTTTTGAAAGAACTCAACCTTCTCCTAGTTAGCAAATATGGGCGTTCACCATTATACGTTGAGAAAAAAAGTAGTGTTCAGGAGTCTCTACAGATTTAAACAGATGTGTGTGATTAATGGTATAAATATGCTCAAGAGGTTCATTCCATTCCTTCTTCATTTTTCCTTAACCATTTAATCAGCCCTGGCATTGTAAGTGCGTGACCTCCTAGCATGGAAGGAAAAGGGAAGACAATTTTTTAAAAGTGAACAGTAGACATCGTGATGTAAGAAAAACAAAACAGCCTCAGGTTTTCTTCATGATCACTTTTCCTGCACAAGGGGAAAGAATTTGTCTGACTTGGGTATAAACCAAGTTTTCATAATGTACAAAACAATGCTTATTTCCTTGAAAGAAAAAAAATATGAAAATGGTTTCAAAGCCAAAAGGATCCACTATGGTCCTTCTTATGCATATCTGGATCTCTGATAAAAGTTGATTTTTTTTAGCTACAGTGGTACCTCGGGTTACATACACTTCAGGTTGCAGACGCTTCAGGTTACGCACTCCACTAACCCAGAAATAGTACCTCAGGTTAAGAACTTTGCTTCAGGATGAGAACAGAAATCGTGCTCCGGCGGCGCAGCAGCAGCAGGAGGCCCCATTAGCTAAAGTGGTGCTTCAGGTTAAGAACAGTTTCAGGTTAAGAACAGACTCTAGAACGAATTAAGTACTTAACCCGAGGTACCACTGTATAATGCAACAAACACATGCTACGTGTAAGATTGAAGACTGAAACACAGACATATCAATACTCAATTACTTGTATACTAACACAGTTTAGTGGTCAGATTTGCATCATAGTTTAAGGAATAAGTAGTACCAATGGGAAACTTGATTTAAAATCAATCTAGCCTGCAAGTTGTTAAATCAGAATCTGAATAATCCAATTTACAATGCAGAGAAAATCGGGCTACCACAAATCCTTAAGGAGTTGCTAAGAGGGGGGGAAAGGAGGTGGATAGGAACATTTGCAAAATTTAAAAAAAATATGAGTCATATGTCTGCTGCATGGAAGCATCAAAAAAATTTCCCTAGGAAGAAAAGAGATCGCTTTTTTTATTCCATTATGTCAACACTCGCAGTGGCTCTAATAATCCCTCATTTTATGTATCCATTTCTTCCAAAAGTTTTAGCACTGAGATGAAGCTCTAGTGACACCCAATGGCTTTCCCAGTTTTAGCATGCAAGAGCAGTCGATCCAAATTTGCATCCATATTTTAAAATAGGGATTGTTCAAGACAGCATATGGAGGAATTGTGTTTCTTTATGGGGATACTTTCATACACATTCAGAAGACCCCTTTTTCACACGTTACACATGATAGAGCCTGCCTTGCTTTCTTTTACCTGGTTATCTTCTGTTTTATTTCTCTAACCAAGAGTGGGCCTTAGAAGAGCCTATGTCCCTTGAGAGGGAATGGGGTGTAAAATCAAACAAAGGTAGTATTACAAGACAGAGCGGGCTCTCCTTCATGGAGAGCACGTGTTGCGGTGGGAGCAACCATGACATTCCCTGTTGCTGGGCAGATTAGTTTGGATGGCCACGGATTTGACTGGGCACTTCCAATGTCACTGGGGGAAATTGATTGTTGCAATTTTATTTGATTGATGGAGGTGCTATATAGGTCCCTGTGCGCAGCGTTAAGCTTCTTCTTTTTGCTGCGCACATCGGATTACCCACCCTCCCTTTATTTAGGGTTTGTTTGCACTGACCTTGCTAAGCCTGTCATGGGGTCGTTTGCTTTGGAGCAGGGGCTTGGTAGGAATTTTACCATTTGGCTGACTGGCTGGTGCCATTTGGGTTTTGCCTACTGCGTAGCAAATCGTCACAACTTGTAAGTTGCGGTTAAAGGTAAAGGGACCCCTGACCATTAGGTCCAGTCGTGACCAACTCTGGGGTTGCGGCACTCATCTCGCTTTATCGGCCGAGGGAGCTGGCATACAGCTTCTGGGTCATGTGGCCAGCATGACTAAGCCGCTTCTAGCGAACCAGAGCAGTGCACAGAAACGCCGTTTACCTTCCTGCTGGAGCGGTACCTATTTATCTACTTGCACTTTGACATGCTTTTGAACTGCTAGGTTGGCAGGAGCTGGGACTGAGCAACGGGAGCTCACCCCGTCGCGGGGATTCGAACCGCCGACCTTCCGATCAGCAAGTCCTAGGCTCTGTGGTTTAACCCACAGCGCCATCTGCGTCCCAAAGTTGCGATTAGGCATTAGGCATTGGTTAATTTTTTGGTTGGTGGAGGAGATGAGGTTGGCTGTGCCTGCCCCTTCAATGCTGCTGCTGCAAGGGTATCCCGTTAAAGGAATCCAGGGGCTCGCCATGCTTTTGTTCGTATCCCTGACAAAGGGCTAGGGCCAGGCAAGAGCCCCAGGGAGCATTTGGGGAGAGGTGTGAGCCTGGCACCCAGCTTTTTCTCTCCCCAGAATTGCTTACCCTTACTGACTTCCGCATGGGTGTAGTTGTCCTGCCTCCAAGTGGGAACAGATAGTCGCTAACCAATGCTAAGCAACCACTCACTTACTGTAATTCAATAAAGTTGTGGCCAAAATCCAAAACAAAAATGATTTGTGAACGTGTTTTTATTCAGGGGTGTCTTGGGGGTCCTCGACATGCAACTTACCCAAGCAAAAAAGCTTCTAAGAATTATGCAATAACATGGCCCTGCTTTTGATATTTCAATTCATTTTTCATGAACCATCAATGTCGAAATCTAGAGTTAGAAAACTTCCCAATATCTCTTTTCTCCAGTTTACTCCCAGCAGATTGCTTTTCCTTTTGTACCCTTTAAATAAATTAATCCATTCTCTATCATTCTTCCTATTTAATCAAGGAGTGCTGGGAAAGCTCTTTCCAGTGCATACAACTCACCCCAGGCTCAACCGCAGCTGGGTATTCAGTTGGCAAACGTCTGCAGAGATAAGCATATTGATGATATTTAAGCTTACAGCTCTGTGTTTTGTTTTTAAAATACCGGTAAGTTTTGTTACGATATGGATGCAATGCAGCTGCAAAGTGCTAGCTTGAAAAGTAAACATGATGGGAATGTTGGGACTGCCCATGGGAGTCAGAGGGACAGTCTATTCACAGTGCGAAGCACCGGAATTAGCTCAGAGTGTAATATGAGCTCTTCCGTTTATTCCTATCCAGGAAGTGTTTGTCACTAGACTGCTGGAGCTTGAAGAGAGCAGTCACGTTTTTGTAATGCTGCAAAGACAGAAATAAAGGCATGTAAATACGTTTCTGTCTATCTCTTTCCCCTGCCGGGGGGGGGGGCAGGAAAGAGGGGTGTGTTCTTCTCACGTTTGAGAAGAATCAGTGATCGAGACCTTGCCTGCGCCTGCTGGGGAATGCAGCCAGGGAGGTCAACAGGGAATCAAGCCGGGTGCCTAGGATTGTTGCCAGTTCCTCCTGATAAAGGGCTTGATATCCCGACAAGTTTGAGGGTCAGGTCTCTCAGCACCGTGCAAAGCAGGCTCGTGAGCAGGAAACTGATACTGCCTTCAAACGATGGAGACTATCTATCATATTTACTCGAGTCTAATGTGCACTTCAATTTTCAGAACCTTGAAACAAAAAAAAGTATTTGCTGGCGAATGTAAATGTGCTGTCGAATCTAATGTGCACCTTAATTTTCGCAACATTATTTGGCCAAAAAAGGTGAGTAGTAGATTCGAGAAAATACAGTGTGAGTGTGTGTGTGTGTGTGTGTGTGTGTGTATACACACGTACATTTGTGTAGAGAAGAGCTTTCCAAATTTTTCATGTTGGGGGGACACTTTTTAGACATGCATCATTTGGCGACACAGTAATTCAGTTTTGCATCATGTTGTGACACAGTAATTCAGTTTTAATAGCAAACCACAGGTTAAACTTACCCCTTTCCAGCCCCAGGAGGAGCGCAGGGAGCATTTGTGCGATGCAGCCAACACACTAACGTGTCACAACACATAAGCTTGGCAAGCGCTGGTGTAGAAGATTATAAGTGTAAAAAGTCACCCACCCATGATTTTGTTTAAGCTAAAGGAGTGCCTCCAATTCTAATCTCAGGCAGACGGGTGGGGCTACAAATAACAAAATTATTATTCTTCATTTATCATTACAATTAATCCCCAGAACGGCTTCCATCAACGGGTTATCTTTATCTTTTATACCCTGCTTTGACCTGTCCATAACACCCCCTGCGCCAAGTAAAACAAAAGCCACGCAATGGCCACCACACCGTTTATACTCAAGCGGAATAAACGCGCAATGCCACGAGGCTGCCGCCCCGCCTCCCTTAAAAAAAATGAATGAAACTCAACGTTTTGTATTTAAAGGAAAGTCGCCTTTAACTGTGAACTCTTTATATTGCGTTGTTTCCCATCTATGATGGAAACCCTGTACTGTACACATAGCATTGGAAGCGAGATGGAGACGCAACTCAGCCTCATGCAGAATAAGGATTGCGCGACTCTTCCATTTCTAGCTCTATGCCCCGTTCTTCCTGGCCGGGAGCCGATTGCCAGACCCTGAGGCGGACTTTCAATCCATAGAGCCTAGAAAAAGAGGAGCGTCGCTCTTCCGGTTTCTGTTTCGAAAGCTCTTTCTATCCCATTCCTTTCCATCTCTATGGTCCCTCCACCCCCCCCCCTATCGGCTTCAATCGTAAGAAAACCGGAAGTACGGGTCTTAACCCCTTGGTACGTCGTGACAGGAGAGCGGAAAGAGGAGGAGGGCGCTGCTACTGAGTTCTAAGGGAAGGTTTGGGCTAGAGCGGCAACGGAGCTTTTGCTCTTTCTTCCGGAGGAGCGAGGCGGGTCGGGGGAGGTCAGAGGTCGCCGAGGAAAGATGGTGGCGCATGAGCAGCTCCGCGTGGTTCGCTGCGGCGGCAGTTGGCTGAGCGGGAGCCGCGCGGTCTTTTCGGCTGATTCGAAGTGAGTGGCGCTGAGGGGATCAGTGGGGGCTTTTCAGGAATGCCAGCCGCTTAAGCCGCGGGACGGCTGAATTTACTCCCGAGTAAGACACGCGTCTAGACGCCACATTACTAGTAGTATTAAGACACGCGCTCAGACTCCATATTATTATTATTATTATTATTATTATTATTATTATTATTAAGACGCGCGCTGAGACTATTATTATTATTTATTAGTACATGCTCTGAGACTATTATTATTATTAATTTTTTAAATTATTTTTATTAAGACACACGCCAAGACACTACCATTATTAAGACACACGCTGAGACTCTTTTTTATTATTATTATTTATAAGACACGCAGTGAGACTCATTACCTGTACAGTGGTACTTCGGGTTAGGAACTTAATTCGTTTCGGAGGTCCGTTCTTAACCTGAAACTGTTCTTAACCTGAAGCACCACTTTAGCAAATGGGGCCTGCTGCGCCGCCGGAGCACGATTTCTGTTCTCATCCTGAAGCAAAGTTCTTAACCCGAGGTACTATTTCTGGATTAGCGGATTCTGTAACCTGAAGTGTATGTAACGCAAGGTGCCACTGTATCTTTATGGTAATAATAATTACTATGATATAATTGCTATAATTAATAGTATACCGCCATGTTCCAGAAAGTCGCAGGGTGGTTACAACATAAAATCACCAACATAGAAAGACAAAATACATAACAAAAATAAAAACAACACACACACACACACACACGTCGTGTTTTGTGGGTTTTTCTACATAAGGCTGAGTGGACTGTAGGATCACACACAGTCTGAGGTGCACGGTTTAGGTTGGTTTTGTTCCACCCTTCTCCCTTTTTAATTTCCTAAAAATTATGGTTTCAAACAACAACGACTACCACAATTAAAAAAAGAAAAGGATGCCCAGCAAAATTTACTGCCCTGTTCTAAGATACGCAAAAGTGAAAACACTAAAAATAGGTTTAAGATGACCCCAGCTGTCAACCTGAACAAGAATATTTTTAGTGGGGACCGGAATGAGTACAGCAAAGGCCCCTGTTTGCTCTCAACAGGCAGCAAGTTTCAAAGCGCAGGCACTGCTACACTAAACTATCAAAATATAATTGCAAATGCAGAACGGGCATTGTGTGGCAACTGTGGCGATGCTGATTCTGCCAATTAAATGTAGGGATAGGAGGTATGTTCTGTTAAAACAGTGAATTTTTCTTCATGGGGATTTGTGCCCCAGTATCAGTAAGCTTTTAAGATCTTTATAACAGTGAAAGCAATGCAAGAGGAGAGGAGTATTACACTAGATCAGCATAAGAAATTGTCTTATACCCGGGCCTTCTGCTCTACCACTGAGCCTATACCTTTTCCCCTTAGAGTTTTGAAAAGTGCATATATTATGTGGTACAAACAATCCAGAGTAAAAGAGGCTTCTGATAAACTGGTATTTTTAATAGACCTTAAACTTCCTGGTACTATGACAAAAATGTGTTTAAACCACATGGTAATAAATGCAACACAGTTCATTCTCCAGTTATCTTTTGCTTCCATTCCCTCCTCTTGTCAACATGTTTCATCCCTGTCCCCCCCCCCCCAAAAAAAAATGAGCTGTACACTCTTTTTATGCTACTCTAAGCACTGTGTATATTAATGCCAATATATTTAAAAAGCATATTTTGGTCTATTGCTATCATTTGGAGAAACAAAATACAAGAATATTTATTTAATTTTTTAACAGTTATATTTCACTTTTCTGTCTCCGTATTAGGCGTGCATGGCAGCTTGTGTTTAATATAGTATTTAAATGCCATTACACGTGGCATTTAAATACTACCATGACCTGGTTCCCATGTATCATTAAGATAAACCAATGGCTAAAATGCGCTTGCAGGAATCATGGCCACATTGCTCCTTTCCCCCAAACTGCACCAAACTCAGCTTTGGTTTGGTATAGCCAAGGTTTGTTCTGCTTACTATGTACGGTTTGTCTGGAGGTGACAAGCTATGTGCCCATGACTTAAGTTGCTAACTCCCACCCAAAATTAGCTCCAAATAGCTTGGCAGTAGGAGAACTGGAAGAGGAGTAAAACAGCTACAATTTTTACTGAGAGTACTTGCATATCCGCACATTCATGGTTTGGTATTGTATGCATTAGATATGAACTGGACCATACTGAAAAATAGTCTGGTTTTTCTGTACCTTTGGCAGTTGGGAATTGGTCTTTTACATGTAATGCTGGATGTGAAGATGGATAAATATTATCTAATATGCTTCTAGAATTTTCCAAGTTAGCCTATGTTGTTTCTGTCAAGTACTATAAATGCCTTTTAATTGATTTCTGGCTTTGATTTCATTGTTTATAGGTACCTTTTGTGTGCTTCTGGTGACTATGTGAAAGTCTACAGTACAGCTACAGAGGAATGTCTGCATGTTCTCCAAGGTCACAGCAACATAGTGACAGGAGTCCAGTTGAATCCCCAAAACCATCTACAGGTTGTTAAAATTTTGGCAATGCTAGTCCTATCTTAGAGCCAAACTACAAGCAGCATATGTAACATAATTGTAATTAAGTGCAAACTTTCCCCTGCCCCCAACTTGCTTGGAGAGGGGCAATTTGGATTAGAGGGCCTGAGAGAGCAATTTACAAGAGGGCAAGGAAGCTCCCACTGGAGCCTCTTTTTTCACTGCAAAATTTCAGAACCACATAGGGATCATAGCAGAGGGCAAAGGATTTAAGTTCCCTCCCCACATATGCCAGGGTCCTAATCAACATCAGGGCACCAACACTCACATTTATGAAAGAAAATTGGCACTCAAGGGAAAACTGGGATAAATATCCTAGGTAATTTTTCTGGTGCTTAACGGTGACCTGCCCTATAATCTTTGAATGAAGGGCAGCGTAGAAATTTGATATATTGTTGCTGTTGTTGTTGTTGTTGTTGTGATATGTTGTTGTTGTAATCCCAGGCCAAATCCATGATTATGGCCAGGTATGAGTATAGCTCAAATGGAGCAAATTATACCTATTCTGCAATAGTTTCTTATCACTTCCTGGCCCAGTTGAAAATGCTGGTGGAAAACCTATAAAACCCTGCCTGGGCTGAGGTCTGCATAGCTTAGATAACATTTTCTCTCATCCTCATGTGCAGATCTATAATGGAGATGCTGCTTCATATCTTGTCTTTTATGGACATAAGAATTTGAAAGGACTCAAAGCTGCATCTTCCTTATGTGACAGACACAACTAGTGGAACAGTCTGCTCAGTGATGAATACTACACCTCTGCTGGTATTCTGGTTTCTCATAGAATACATTTATTCCCTTTTAAGAGCGGTTGGCGCTAGGACATACTTATTTGGACTTAAGTCGCAATCGTTTTGTCTGCATCGTAGTTGATTTTGATTATCATCCCATCTCTGGGCTGTTTTTCTCGTAAATGTGCTTGTGTGTTATATCTTCAGCAGAGAACATGGTATGTGCAGTTTTAATTAAATAAGTAGTCAGAGCTTTTTTCAGAGTTGTTAGAACCACTTCACATTTTGTTAGCATTTTTGTCATACACAGGGAGTAATCAGCACTGCTAAGAATCAAAATGCTTTGTAGATAAACCAGAATAGGAGCTTACAAATCATTTTAATATGTCTTTTTTCTCTCCGCCAGCTCTATTCCTGGTCTCTAGATGGCACTATTAAACTCTGGGATTTTATGGATGGCATTCTCATCAAGGTTTGTTATGTTTTCTTTGCATCTCTTCTTTCTCCATAGCAGCCCATGGGCTTCTCATTAGATTAATGAAATGGTATGTATCGGAGTGAATAAAACAAATCTCTGTGATTCGTGAGTAAATGCTCTGTTTGCAGACCTGGATATGCTTTGCCACTGCTGTGCAAACTGCACTGTGGCATCTTGGTTGATACGAGTCATCACTAACTGCATCTACAGTGGAATCCTCAATATACCGTATTTTTCGCTCTATAAGACGCACCAGACCACAAGACGCACCTAGTTTTTGGAGGAGGAAAACAAGAAAAAGAATATTCTGAATCTCAGAAGCCAGGACAGCAAGAGGGATCGCTGCGCAGTGAAAGCAGCAATCCCTCTTGCTGTTCTGGCTTCTGGGATAGCTACGCAGCCTGCATTCGCTCCATAAGACGTGCACACATTTCCCCTTACTTTTTAGGAGGGAAAAAGTGAGTCTTATAGAGCAGAAAATACGGTAGCTACTCAAAACTAAGACTGTTAAGTTGAGCAGGACTTATTCCCAGCCAATTGTGTATAGGATTGCAATGTAAATGCATTGCAATGGAGTAGGGGGGCGAATGGGCTCTTTTCAGCATACGAGTGTCTAGCTTCAAAGACTAATAAGCAGGGTCTCTTATCTTCTTATCAATGAAGGCTTAGAATGGACAGTGTTTTCTGTTGATGATTCATGACTGAGATGAGCTGCATTAGAGATGGGGAACCTGTGGTCATCAGGATGATGTTGTACTACAACTTCCATCATCCCATGCTGACAGGGACTGATGGGAGCTGCGGTCCAAAAACATGGAGTGCCACAGGTTCTCCATCCCTGAACTGTATGCACAACTTTATTGATAATTGTGCCTAAACCCATTCCACACCTTCTAACTAGCAGGGTTGTATAAACTTGCATGGGTTTCCAGCTTAGCTTTTAGATGAGACTAAAGAGATTGATTTTGTGTATGTGTGTGTTTTCTCTTACAGACATTGGTTGTCGGGTTCAAACTCTTTGCATTCTATGCAGTTGCGGGATCTGAGAATTCGGTGTTTGTTATCATCTCAAAAGATAACGATGAAAGATCAGGTATGTCATAATTGCTGTTCTTTTAATTTTGTACATCTTGTTTTTCATGATTGTTGTTAACATGAAGACTGTGAGCATTTTTGCGGGTTTTATTGTTAAGTAGAAAGGCAGGATAAAGAAATTGTTTTCCCCTTTTGTTGCTGTTTTTTCTTGCCCTTGGGGAGAAAAGTGGGGTACATAGGAGCTTCGTCACATCTTAGGGATTGGTTATTTATTAATAGACTATTAGTATAGACCATATCAAAAGTGAACAAAATAAAATACAAACAAACTCCACATACGTCAATGCTCAACATAAAAGTATACCAAAAATAGAATTTTGTATGTGGTGGGGGATGGGGTAGAATCCCTATAAGGAATAAATTCCCAGAGAGGAAATTTATGTATCACTTAAGTTTAAGTCCCCTAATGGTATACCAGCTGCGGTAGTGGAAAGGTTTGCGCAAGAGAAGGCATAGGAAGCCAGCATGGTTCTAATGCCTGGTTGCAGCTCCAATACCTGTTGCACAGCAGGCTTCTGCTAGCACAATGGTTGCGCTGTATTTTATATTGTGCAACCATAATTCTCGCCCTTACACTAGCACAACACCCCTTAGGCTGGCAGAGAATGCTGAATCCGGTCTCCTGTTTGTTTGGAATGTTCCTGCTATAGCAGGGTGGTCCGCCTTTAATGGCAGTCATCAGCAACAATCAAGAGATAACATCTTAAAACCTTTTTTAAAAAGTGTGTCGTATTTTGCTAACAAAAGCACACACATCTGTTTGCGTATTAAATTTGTGTAGTAATTAGATCTATCAATTGTGTGTTTAATTAAGTGTATTTAATTACATATATTAATTAAATATATTTAATTACATATATCATGTATATTAAATATTAAATGTATTGTTAACACTTCAATTTACAATATGGAAATTTAGTTCAGTGTGTGGCAGCACTACTGCAGCCCACTGGGTATGAAAAGTTGGACCGCCCTGTGCTGTAGGACAGCAGAGGAGTAGAAATAGGTTTCTTAATTTGTGAAAAAGATGCTAAGCAGACTTCTTAAAACACTATGTTGTCTTGGATTTGGACATTTATGGAGCGTGGAGGCATAGCTGTCATATATGCTGCTCAGAACTTGAAGCCCAGTCCCGTGAACTGCTTGTTCTGGCTGGTAAGCATTTATGGTTAGGGTGATATTCAGTGACTGCTATATCAGCACTATCTGTGGTATGCTGACACAGGAAAGCCTAATCAGTGCAGAATAGGTGGGCTGGGACTACACAGCCCAGAATCTGTTAACATAACTGCATGCAACAGCTTTGCGAATAGGGGACAAGGTGCACTGTTACCGTGAGTGCAAATCCCACCCCCGAATTAGTGGGATTACAGATTTATTCCAGTTCACTGCCTAGCATGGGAAGAATGCTTTAGGTGTTTTAGTATAAGCTGCTGTATCACAAACAGGTATTTTATTTAGAGGATCGATGAACTGCAGGTTAAAAGAACTAAAGGTAGGAATGGCTAGCCCCAATGCATTTAATGCTCCTCATCTTAGTGTGGCAGTCATGCTTAAAATGAAACACTGTGCTCATCAGCTTTTGCCAACCTGCTGGAGGGCATCATGGTAGGGAGATATACATTGCCATAATTTTGTCTGTAACTATAAAAGTTTTCACAGTGCGTGTTAATTTTTGCCGAGCATTGTGGGGGGAAATATTATTTAACCATAGAATTGTAGAGTTGGAAGGAACCAGGATCATCTTGTCCAACCCTCTACAATGCAGGAATCTTTTGCCCAATGTGGGGCTTGAACCCACTACCGTGAGATTCAGAGTCTCATGATCTACCGACTGAGCTATCCCAGAGTTTCATAAGGCATGTTGCTGCATTGGCTAGGAATCAAATCTAGGCCTCCCACGTGGCAGGCAAGAATTATGCCACTGAACCACAAATGCTGCTATAATTCACAGTACACTTAGTCTTTGTGTAGGCTTGTTAGGAGAATAAAATGAGGCAGCATTGTTGATGTCGCTTTGAGTTCTGGGAACGACAACCTGGTGCAAATATGATAAATAAAGGCCATACAACAAAATACAGTCATACCTCGGGTTACAGACGCTTTGGGTTGCCGAACCCGGAAGTATCGGAACGGGTTACTTCTGGGTTTCGGCGCAGAAACGCTAAATCGCAACCCGCGCGTGCGCAGACACGGCGCTGCGGGTTGCGAATGTGCCTCCCGCACAGATCACGTTCGCAACCCGAGCGTCCACTGTAGCCTAATTGCACTCAAGCTAATGAATGAGATAAAAGTTAGATGTGATAAAAAAAATATTATTATTTCATCTATATGAGAATAATTGGTTTAAAACTGAAATAAATTTTGTTTCCATCAGGTCCATTTCAGCTAGCTTCACTGAAAATCCCCAAAACACCAGGTCAGGAAGTAGAAGCCAATGATCTGGAATTGATTTTGGATGGTGTAAGCCAGTCACCCAAATGTACAGCGCTTGGAAGAGAAGTATATACCTTTTCTTTCTTTCTTTCTTTCTTTCTTTCTTTCTTTCTTTCTTTCTTTCAGTATATCATATTAGAGGTCTGCATGCACAAACTTGATATCAAATCATCCTTCTTTACTTCCTCAGCTCTTAGAGCATGCACCCTCTTCTTAGCCTGTTCTCCAACCACAGCCTTACTCGTTGCATTCCTAGCCTCTTTGCCTTGGCTGCCCACTGTAAAATCTCAGAAATTTAGCCAATCCAATGCAGAGGCCCTTCCACTTTTTTTGCTTTTCCATGAAATGTGGACAGAATAGTCAGTCACTGCCAGGGCGGCTTTCTAACTACCATAAAATCCTTTACCGCATTATAGCATAGGTGTTCTGCTGTAAGTATCATATTCTGTATAGTTTTGAAGAAATCCCTCTCTAAATTTCCCTGTTTCTGACCCTGGACACAAAATACCTGTATTTCTCTCTGCCTTAAGGGGGTATCCAAAGAGCTACCTTTTTATCTGTTACCTGTTGTGTTCTCAAAGGAATTTATCACTTTTATATGAGGTCTGCTTTTCAGGCTGTTTTGGAAACACTTCCTGTTCCAAAAACAGGTTAACAAAAGGCAGTGGGGTGTATGGCATGTTTTTGTAAAACGCAAGCCCAAAACTCCTTTGGGTACACTCCTATGTCTTAGGATACCAAGAACCACATGGCCAGTTCTGTGGAGCCAAAGGAGCTTCAACCTTGTGGTTTGCCACCAGCAGCTAGGCTGACTACACCCATGTTCAGCATCTTTGCTATGTTTCTTTAAACTCCGCTTTCAATCCAGATCTCAGGGCACCTAAATTAGCCATCATTTCTCTTGAGATCACTCTGGGTAAAAGCCATGGAGGAAATGTCTGAATTTGATTTAGAAGGGAAAAAGCACTGGTTGCAAATATACCATTGTGCTGCTTTAGCTGACTTGCATAGCAGTTGTCTGTCTCTTGCAGTTTGCCCATCACATGTTCTATTATTATTTTTTTATCATACATTTTAATCCACTTGGACTCTGGCATGTACTAAACTATATTTTGTTTATAACAGGGTGAATATGTGGTATCTGCTTGCGGCGGTCACCTCGTCGTCTGTTTCTTCAGGAAAAAGAAGCTTTACAGGTGAGGGCAGACAACTCCAGCTAGTAATTGCTTTGCTGCTTTGAATATGCATCTGTTGCTTCTGAACTGGCCAGGAATTTGCTGTTTCTTACAGAAGTGTCTGTAGCCCTGATAACACTTATGCTTATTAATGAAGAAAAGAAAAGAAAAACCCACATGGTGATATCCAAACTGTAGTTGGAGTAGACCAATTGAAATCAATGTGTTTAATTCTATTGACTTTAGGGGATTTATTCTGAATATGACTTAGCTGGATATCTCCCAGCTATTAATATCTTTGGAGAAGGAAAGGCTAAAGAGGAAAAGGTGAAGTAAACTGCCTCTGGTGCAACAGGACAGTGGGACGAGCGCCAGAGTGCAAGGAGACGCCATTTATCTTCCCGCCGTAGTGGTACCTATTTATCTACTTGCACTAGTATGCTTTCGAACTGCTAGGCTGGCAAAGCAATGGGAGCTCACCCCGTTGTGCAGACCCAAACTACCAACTTTCTGATCGGCAAGCCCAAGTGGTTCAGTGGTTTAGACAACAGTGCCCCCGCTCCTTTTATCTGCTAAGGAGTAAACCCTATACAAATCTGGAGTGGAATTTCCTAAGTGGATGGTGCCTTTGTGCCTCCTTCTGGCATCTCCTGCAGCCAAACTGGTGCCAAACATATTGCTCTGCTTTCCTTTGGACCACAGCGAGGCTGGGGGGGGGGGGTGTCTTGTCGTCTGGGCAGTCCAGGATCTCCATACACACTATCCAGGTTTGACTTCACACACACACACACACACACACACACACACACACACACACACACCCCAGCGCACTCCATTGTCTCTTGAGACAAATGAATGCCAACAACAACAAAATGAACCAGTGATAGTACTGTAAATCCCATAGGATAAGGCTTGGAGGAGCAATAGAAGCTGCCTTCTATATAATCATTTCATACGTCCAGACCGGATTCTCTCCCAGCCATAGCTGGAGCTCTTGGAACTTTCTGCATACAGAGTATGTGCTGTCCTGCCTGTACCTTGTAGGGACGCAGGTGGTGCTGTTGTCTAAACCACTGAGCCTCTTGGGCTTGCTGATCAGAAGGTCATCGGTTCGAATCCCCATGATGGAGTGAGCTCCTGTTGCTCTGTCCCAGCTCCTGCCAACCTAGTAATAATAACAATTTATACCCCATCCATCTGGCTGGGTTTCCCCAGCCACTCTGGGTGGCTTCCAACAAAGTTTAAAAATACATTAAAATGTCACACATTAAAAACTTCCCTAAACAAGGCTGCCTTCAGATGTCTTCTAAATGTCAGGTAGTTGTTTATCTCTTTGACATTCCACAGGGCGGGCGCCACTACCGAGAGGGCCCTCTGTCTGGTTCCCTGTAGCTTTGCTTCTCGCAGTGAGGGAACCACCAGAAGGCCCTCAGGGCTAGACCTCAGTGTTTGAGCTGAACGATGGGGGAGGAGACGCTCCTTCAGGTATACTGGGCCAAGGCTGTTTAGGGCTTTAAAGGTCAACACCAACACTCTGAATTGTGCTTGGAAACATAATGGGAGCCAATGTTGGTCTTTCAGAACCGGTGTTATATGGTCTCAGTGGCCGTCACCAGTCTAGCTGCCGCATTCTGGATTAGTTGTAGTTTCTAGGTCACCTTCAAAGGTAGCCCCACGTAGAGGGCATTGCAGTAGTCCAAGCAGGAGATAACTAGAGCATGCAAAACTGTGGTTAGACAGTCTGCAGGCAGGTCGGGTCTCAGCCTGCGTAGCAGATGGAGCTGGTAGACAGCTGCCCTGGATACAGAATTGACATGTACTTCCATGGACAGCTGTGAGTCCAAAATGACTCCCAGGCTCCACACCTGGTCCTTCAGGGGCACAGTTACCCCATTCAGGACCTGGGAGTCCTCCACACCAGCCTGCCCCCTGTCCCCCAAGAACAGTACTTCTGTCTTGTCAGGATTCACCCTCAATCCCTTAGCCGCCATCCGTTCTTCAACTGCCTCCAGGCACTCACACAAGACCTTCACTGGTTCTGATTTAAAAGAGAGGTAGCGCTGGGTATCATCCACATATTGATGAACACCCAGTCCAAACCCCCTGATGATCTCTCCCAGCGGCTTCATCTAGATGTTAAAAACCATGGGGGAGAGGACAGAATCCTGAGGCACCCCACAAGTGAGGGCTCAGGGATCTGAACACTCATCCCCCACCACCACTTTCTGGACACGGCCCAAGAGGAAGGAGCGGAACCACTGTATAACAGTGCTCCCAGCTCCTATAGACAGTCCAGAAGGATGTTATGGTCTATTGTAACAAAAGCTGCTGAGAGATCCAACAGAACCAGGAAACAGCTCTCACCTTTGTCCCTAGCCCGCCAGAGATCATCAACCTAGCAGTTCAAAAGCACGCCAGTGCAAGTAGATAAATAGGTACTGCTGCGGCGGGAAGGTGAACGGCGTTTCCATGTGCTCTGGCTTCCGTCACGGTGTCCCGTTGTGCCAGAAGCAGTCCTGCTGGCTCCATGACCCGGAAAGCTGTCTGTGGAAAACGCTGGCTCCCTCAGCCTGAAAAGTGAGATGAGCACCGCAACCCCATAGTTTCCTTTGACTGTCCAGGGGTCCTTTACCTTTACCTTTACTTTGTCAGAGTGAGCACAATGGAAAGGAAAACTGCTGAAGTTATACAGAAAGAGCATGTGCTCTTCTTGCATGTTCCTAGTGGCAGATACTACTGCATCAGAAATGCTTCGGGGGGGGGGGGATTTATGCAATGGTTGCTAGTACATCCCAGAAATGGAAAGGTATTCCCCATCCACCTTCCTTGCACTGTTGAGCAGCCAGGGATTAGTTGACATTTCTTTCAGCTCAGTCCAGCCAAACTAACTTAAAGCCATGACTCCTGTTTTTGAAGCTTTTCTGTAGATGGGAAATCCAGAATAAGCGACTTCTTCACCTGCGTAGCCTGCCACCCAAAGGAAGATTGCATAGCAAGCGGACACAGCGATGGCAAAATCCGGCTGTGGTGAGACAAACGTTTGCTGCTATTGGCAGTGGTTTTCTGATAAGCATGCATATCCTTCCTTGCTGTAATCTTGCAGTGCAAGTCTGCAGTACAAAGGCACAGTTTCGGCCTCTTCTCCCTGCCAAAGCTTGCGATAAAATGCGCCTCTGATTCCAGCAGAGAAAGTTTCTGTCTTAGAAGGTGTTGATTATGGAGTGGTAAAGATATACTTGGGGCAGCTGGAGGCAAAGGAGAAGAGGCCTGCTGTACAATTTAATAGTTGTTGGAAATATCTACTCTAAATCTTCATACTTGAATAGTGGCAAGAGTGCATATCTGTAAGTGAGCAAGGGCTATTTATTTGTTACATGTATAGTCCAGTCTTCCAAAGAACTCAATAATAATAATAATAATAAATTTTATTTATATCCTACCCTCCCCAGCTGAAGCCAGGCTCAGGACGGCTAACAACAATAAAATAATACAACATTCTAAAATCATTTCATTATAAAATTAATTCAAATCAAATTGATGGCAACCATTGGGCTAGAGTTTTGTGAAGATTGCCAAAGGAGGGAGTCAGGCTGTGCCCTGACCAAAGGCCTGGTGGAACAGCTCTGTCTTGCAGGCCCTGCGTAAAGATGTCAAGTCCCACAGGGCCCTAGTCTCTTGTGGCAGAGCGTTCCACCGGCTTACATATGGTTCCCGGGGCTCTTGACCTGACCAAACCTGCTTAGTTGCAGTAGTAGGACTGCTCCATCTGCCTACAGACCATTCTCATGGTTATTGGTAAAAGACCTGGTATTGAGGCTTCTGGCCTTAATCCAGTTTTAGTTGTCAGTGGGCAAGTAACCGAGGGAGAGGATGGATGCACCATGTGTATTGGAATACACCTTGGGATGTACATCCCACTAGAAAGGACTGCAATGCAGGTGGACCACATTTTATTTGGGCTTTGAATGCGCCATCACCTTTAGGCCTGCAGTTTCCTGTCTGGTGAGCAGTCCCCATGTGAAAGTCTATTGATGCCAACAGAGCTCTTTAGCTGAATCACAGTGCCATGTTTTTATTCTGTATGCAAAGCACAGGAGAATATAATTAGAACCCGAGAATTAACATAGGTTAGCAGTTTCCCAAGGTGCTTCATGTATCTCTTTGTGCACCAGTCCTCCTCCTCAAGATCCCTAACTTGGAAAGTTTGCCCTAAATTGAATGGTTTTTTCCCCCCCGCACTAGGAGAAATTTTAATCACAAGAAAGAGTACACGTACTCCACAATGCACTGGCACCACGGTGAAGTTATGGATCTCGCTTTCACTGTTGAAGGTAACGTTACCCAAGCTAGGAACATTTGCTGTTTCAATTCTCTCACCTCTTCCATCACCTCACCAGTGGCCTTGAGCAAGTCACTTTTCTAGCAATCTCTCCCCATGCAGATTCACCCATCTGCAATATGATAGTTCTGAAATTCTACTCTCTTGAATTTGATTTCTGTTTTCTGTATGTGGCTTTGAGATCCTTTTGAAGATGAAGCAATTAAGAGAATTTCTCAACAGATTCCCAACATTCTCTTCAGAAAACGCTTGTGAACTGCTCTTGATTTGAAATACGCTATATAAATGTACAGCAGTGTCAAAGCAAAAGAGTTAGATCTCCTCAATACATCTTGCAAAAGTGTGGAAGTTTAGAGATGGGACTGTGGCAAATGCAACAGAGTTGTCTGTGTGTTGCATAAAGACAGAGATAGCTAATCTGGTGCCTTCAGCTCTAGCCACCATGGCCAATTTTTGGGGATGATTAGAGTTGTAGTCATATTGTGAGCACAAGGTTGGCTACCCCTGCATAAAAGTGCTTCGTGCCACTCTCTTTGGGTTGACAGGCAGAAGTAAACTGTTTCGGTTCTTCAACAAGCAGAGGAAGTAGGAACTTAATCCTCTCACAAAATAGAACTGAATAAAATTTGTTTTTCTATGTTGAAAGCTGTGAAGATAAAATCTTGTTGACCTCAGCGGGAACTTGAAGTGACCCACCGCAGTGTTTATTTTATTCTTGGCTTCCCTCCGAAACAGGAAGCAGTTTGACCTGACAAGTGGGAGCATTTTGTTGTGTTGCAACATAACTATTTGCTTCATAAACACAATCCAGTTGCTCCTGATCTTCTTGTTGCTGGGTTTTTTCAGTTCTTATAGTCGGGCCCACAAGAGCCCACGCAGTCTGTGTCCACATGTGTGTATATTGTTTATTACACTTGCATTTGTGTCCATATGGCAATTGTGCACCAAACTCAGTGCATGCCTATCTACTGGGAAGTAAATCCCATTGGGTTCACTGAGCCTTAATCCCAGGTATACGTGTATAGGACTGCAGCCTTGGTCCTTTTCAGCATCTAAACCTAGATCAGGGTTGCACAACCTGTGACCTTCCAAATGTTGTTGGACTACACCTCCCACCATCCTCGATCACTGGCTATGCTGTCTGGGGCTGATGGGAGATGTAGTCCAGAAACATCTGGAGGGCCGAAGATTGTGCACCCCTGTCCTAGATTAATGTATATGGCCACAGGTAATGATGCCCTCCGAGACTGTAACATCCATGGAGAGTAACCAGATCTGTGGCAAGTCACATTGCTCCAGTTGCACTGAGCAGTATGCTGTGTGTGTGTGTGTGTGTGTGTGTGTGTGTGTGTGTGTGAAGTGCTACATTTCTAAGGCACACACATTTTGTTCGGTTTGATAGGAACTAGCCTCCTGAGTGGCGGAATCGAGTCTGTCCTGGTGCAGTGGCGAGATGGGTCAGATGCGAAGAAAGAATTCTTGCCCCGGTTGGGATCCACAATAGAGCACATCTCCGTCTCTCCAGATGGAGCCTTCGTTTGTACCTCGCATGCAGATAACAGTAAGTCCAAATGGGGGAGAGAAACCTACCTCTTTATAATGTCAAACAACCGTGGCTGTTAGGGTTTTGAAAGGTGATAACCTCCTTAAATCAGTGATTTATATCCAAGCACCTCCAGCTTCAAATTTCCGTGAGCACCTGAGCCATGGATTGGAAACCAGCAATAGCCCTCTAGGTACTGTAGGACTACCAACTCCCATCAGCCCCAGCAGTCAGGGATTATGGGAGTTGTAGTTCAACAGCATCTGAAGCCACCCCGGCCCTTTCCCTCCCTGCTTTGTGATTGGCATCTCTCTGTTTATTCTATAGGGCTTGTGGGGAGGGGGAGGGTTGCTGTCTCTGGATTTATATTTTTATCACCTGTCGCTCCATGAGGATCTTCCTGCCTCAAGCCCAAACCCAACGATGAACTGGCTTTCTTTCAGTGCCAGTTGTATGCCTGAGGTTGTACTGGTTTAAAAGACCCTTACGCAGCTGTACATATGAATGAACAATGTTTATAACGGCGAGGCTGTGGTGCTCTCCCAACTGGAAAGTGGGGGCCACTACTGAAGAAGCTTGTTCAAGAATGACTCCCAGCCCTAATAGTTAATGGGGCCTTTTCAGCCAGTCTGAAAAGATTGGGGAAGTACTCATTGGAGAAAGAGTTCTCTGTTCCCTAGCAAAACTGATTAACAGGCTTACAAGATAGGCACCAGAACTTTTGATTTAGCACAGCAGCCAGGGAAGCAAATCTAGGATGGGTGTGGCATGCTCCTTGTATCTCATACCAGGCTCATTCTGAAGTAACTGTGATTTCCAATCTGCCTCAGCCCCTTGCCCATTAGTTACTAGGGCATGTTCAAATATTTTAAAGTCCCTCCTTTCAAGGAAGGGATGTTGTTGTTTAGCCGTGTCTGACTCTTTGTGACCCCATGGACCAGAGCACACCAGGCACTCCTGTCTTCCACTGCCTCCCGCAGTTTGGTCAAACTCATGTTAGTGAGTTAGTTAGCTTTGAGAACACTATCCAACCATCTCGTCCTCTGTCGTCCCCTTCTCCTTGTGCCCTCCATCTTTCCCAACATCGGGGTCTTTTCCAGGGAGTCTTGTCTTCTCATGAAGTGGCCAAAGTATTGGAGCCTCAGCTTCAGGATCTGTCCTTCCAGTGAGCACTCAGGGCTGATTTCCTTCAAAATGGATACGTTTGATCTTCTTGCAATCCATGGGACTCTCAAGAGCCTCCTCCAGCACCATAATTCAAAAGCAACAATTCTTCGGCGATCAGCCTTCTTTATGGTCCAGCTCTCACTTCCATACATCACTACTGGGAAAACCATAGCTTTAACTATAAGGACCTTTGTCGGCAAGGTGATTGCTTTTTAAGGAAGGAATATCAACTGGCAGATCTAACTAAGGCTGACCATATGTGTTGTTGACCACCACATCAGTCTTGGCCATACCAAGTGGAGTTCTGCATCCAATAATGTTCCTGAGCTGCAAGCCATATCTGGCCATTTGAAGTGCACCATTTTTTTCTGAATAAAACGTTTTATGCCTAGGGAAGGCCATCTGCAGCCCTCTAGATGCTGTTGCATGACAAGTTCCCCACTCCTGTTCTATGGGCTGATGCAGATTCTGAATCATCATTTGGTAAACAATAGGCCTTTTAATGCTCTGCCAGCTTTCATTCTTAACCTTATTAACTTTCTTTTAAAACTCCTGTAGAAATAATCATCATACACAGCAACTTGAAGGTCTCCACAGTCATTCAAGGATTGAGCAGAGGTATGTTTGCTTCAGAGAGCTTATTTATATACCTGCGTATCTCCTTTTCTCCAAAGAAACTGTATTCCAGCTCAAACCATCTGTTTCCTTTCAGGCAGTGATGTCAAGGCTGGCTTGATGGTTGACCCTCGAACTAAAGCTTTGGTTCTGAACGGCAAACCAGGCCACCTGCAGTTCTATTCGCTGCAAAATGACAAGCAGCTTTACAATGTAAGTTAGGCCAGTGATGATCTATGCTCTCGTCACAGTGGCAAATAAGGCTTAGGACTAGCAACGCTATTTGTGGCTGCTGTTTGGGGTTGTTGTTTTTTTCTTAACATTAACTGGACATATAATTTCTGCATAGAAACAAAATACTACTAGGGCTGGGCGTTATCTGGTTTTCAACATCATGATATATCACCAGTTAAACGTTGTGTACTGATACAGTGGTACCTTGGTTCTCAAACTTAATCCATTCCAGAAGTCCGTTCCAAAACCAAAGCGTTCCAAAACCAAGGCGCACTTTCCGATAGAAAGTAATGCAAAATGGATTGATCCGTTCCAGACTTTTAGAAACAACCCCTAGAACAGCAATTCAACATGAATTTTACTATCTAAGGAGATAAAATGAAAGCAGTAAACAATGTACTGCAGTCACACACGCAATCAATCAGTAGCTGAACTGGGTTCCACACAGTCACAAAAACAAAACAAAAAGAGCTGCCTAAACAAAAACGCAAAATAAATCACAAAAACAGACAGACCCCAGCGTAACACTCAAAGCGGAGGTGTGGCACTCAAATCGGAAGCATAACACTCAAAACGGAACACATTCGACTTCCAAAAAAAGTTCGCAAACCGGAACTCTTACTTCCAGGTTTGCAGTGTTTGGATTCCAAGTTGTTTGAGTGCCAAGGCCTTTAAGAACCAAGGTACCACTGAATATCATGATGTCTGTAATAAGGATAAGCTATGTAGAGACATTGGCTGGCTTCACGGTTTTTCCCCACATCGTGATTTTTGCATAGCGTGCATACACACACACACACACACACACACACACACACATTCAATATATTGTTATATTGCCCAGGCCTAAATACAACCCTGGCCCAGATGGCTGGAGAACGAGTAGTGAACACAAGGTGTGGTGTGGCAGTGTTGCTGTAGGTAGGATGAGGCTAAAGTATTTCAAGAAAGGCTTTGCTGGAAGTAGTGGGGAAAGCAGCGCAACTTGGGGGCAGGAAGAAGCATATCAGATGGCATTGGAATGAGAGTGGGTGATGGGAATAAAGAGGTACAAAGTGCATATGTGTTTCTTCTCCAGTAGCTGGCTTCAAAGTGTTGGTGCTGACCTTTAAAGCCCTAAATGGCCTTGGCCCAGTATACCTGAAGGAGCGTCTCCACCCCCATCATTCTGCCCAGACACTGAGGCCCAGCTCCAAGGGCCTTCTGACGGTTCCCTCCCTACGATAAGTGAGGTTACAGGGAACCAGGCAGAGGGCCTTCTCGGTAGTGGCACCCGCCCTGTGGAGCGCCCCCCATCAGATGTCAAGGCGATAAACAACTATCTGACCTTTACAAGACATCTAAAGGCAGCCCTGTTTACAGAAGTTTTTAATGTTTGATCTTTTATTGTGCTTTTAATATTCTTTTGGAAGTCACCCAGAGTGGCTGGGGAAGACCGGCCAGATGGGCGGGGTATAAGTAATTAATTTATTATTATTATTATTATTATTCATTGACTGACTGACCTTCCAAATGTGCATGAGGCCATAAACCTACTCCATCTCTTCTTTCAAAAAATTGCAGTTGGATATTGTGCAGCAGGAGTATATTCATGAACACGGGCTGAACCAGATTGAGTTAGTGAAGGCTGCTTTTGATTCCGAAGGCAACTGGCTGGCTACTGTAGAACAGCGGCAAGGAAGCAGCAGCGATCTTGAAATGTACATGAAACTCTGGGCTTACGACGAGCAAAAGCAAAGGTACTCATGCTTGCATTGTCTAGCAAGTTGGAAGAAAACCGGTTGTTTCAGATAATGTAGATTTATCAGTCTCAAGTGTTTTCATTGCCCACACTTGCTGCCCCCATTAAACCTGTGACAAGATGGGACTTGAGGTATGAGCATCAAAGGGAGCATGCATGTGCAGTTGTTGCGCGTCATTACTTTGTCCATGCACATGTGCGCACACAGGTCCCCCCAACATGTGCCCTAGTGGCGTGGCTGCTCCTGTTCTGTGGCCGCTGTCATGTTGGTCGGAACCTGTGTAACGGTATCCACCAAGGCAGATATGTGCCTCTTACTATGGAAACAGAAGCCCCTGCAGCTGAATG
This sequence comes from Podarcis erhardii, assembly GCF_964252035.2. Taxonomy (NCBI): domain Eukaryota; kingdom Metazoa; phylum Chordata; class Lepidosauria; order Squamata; family Lacertidae; genus Podarcis; species Podarcis erhardii. Next base: position 122,313,441 of record NC_138497.1, read on the forward strand.
GGACACATCTGTGGGCAGCCTGAGGAAGTGGGCCTGCCCATAAAAAAACAAGTCTGAAGTAAGAGACTAGGGTGATCTCTGCTGTTTCCAAGAACTCTTCTCGTTGTGAGGCTTTTGGGGGTAAGCTGAGAGTTTGTTTGGACCCCGAGTGAGAACCCAGAGGCTAAGGGAGGGTGTCTCTCTCTCTCTCTCTCTCTCTCTCTCTCTCTCACACACACACACACACACACACACGCATTCATTCATACCTTGGATCCCAAACACCTCGCAAGTTGAACATTTTGGCTCCCAAACACTGCAAACCTGGAAGTGACTGTTCCGGTTTGCAAACTATTTTTGGAAGTCTGACGGGGCCTCTGCGGCTTCCGATTGGCTGCAGGAGCTTCCTGCAACCAATCAGAAGCTGCGCTTTGGTTTCCGGACGTTTTGAAGGTCGAACGGACTTGGGGAACGGATTCCGCTCAACTTCCAAGGTACGACTGTATATATGTAGCGTTGAATTAATTACCATTTTATATGTAACTGTACTGTCACAATATTTTAAACAAAATTTAAAAAATCCTTCCATTAGCACCTTAGAGACCAACTAAGTTTTTTATTGGTATGAGCTTTCGTGTGCATGCACATGTCTTCAGATACCACTTCAGATAAGTGTGCATGCACACGAAAGCTTATACCAATAAAAAACTTAGTTAGTCTTCAAGGTGCTACTGGAAGGAATTTTTTTATTTTGTTTTGACTATGGCAGACCAATACGGCTACCTACCTGTAACTTCAATATTTTAAGTTATTTGTTGTTCATTTTTTTGCACACTGCTTAGAGATCCTTTTATAGCGGTATAGAAATTAAATAATCAAGATATCAAATTGAATCCTGTCAGATGAAATGAAAATGTAAAAAAAAATAAAAAAATCTCCATCCTTTTTATTTTATCTATCTTAATTTCTTAGGGAGGGTGGTTATAATGTCAAAGTATAGTGCTTACGGAGATCGCAATCCAACATGGAGTTAGGTGCCCTTAAGCACAGTGGCTTCAAGGAATCTCTCTCCTCCTTTCTTGCAGCTTTACTCTGAACACAAGAATAAACATGCCGCATGAGGATTGTGTCACAGCTATGTGTTTCCGTTGCACAGACGCATCTGAAAATATAACCCCAACTTTGGTAACAGCTGGCAACGATGGGCACTTTAAAGTCTGGATGCTACTGGTTGACAATGATGGTGAAAGTGAGTAAAAGGATGGTGGTGTACCTGTAAAATACTACATTGTGCTTTTATTCACCATAGAGAGGGGGGAAATCCTCTTCTCTCTGTTTACTGATAAGGGCAGGGACGTGAAACAAGGCAGAGCAACACTTTTATCCTTCCGTAGATTCACATAGTGTGCTTCTGATGCCTTTAGATTGTGCTTGTTTCATCTTCAGGTCAAAAACAAGAGCTTCCCACAGAAAACACACGGCAAGTCTGGGATTGTTTTCTTTTTTCTTTTTGGTTAATAAATTGTTTTTATTACTTTTCAATTACAGTCCAGTAATAGCCTCATTATAACAAAACCAATTTACAGGGAATTGCTGGGTTTTACGGGGGGGAGGGGGGGCAAACTGAAATCAATGGAAAACTTAAGGAGCCAGCTTATGGATTGGTTGCAATATAACGAGATATACAAATTAGATAGAAAGAATTGATTTTTGGACCAAAGCTCACAATTAAAAAAAAAATTCTTACAACATATGGGTAAACTTCTGTCTAAAATGTATAATTTTTAATTAGAATGGGAAACAAAAGACGAGCTTGTTAAAGCTTCAGTGACATACTGGGCAATAGATATAGGAGACAACATAGATCTTAACCTCTGGGAGAAACTTTGGAAAAGCGACTTGAAATTTGCTGCATGTTATTCATTAAGAAAGAACTACTTGGAAATGATTCATAGATGGTGTTTAAGTCTGAGTAGGTTGGCTAAGAATTATAAGGCGGAATCAGATACATGTTGGAAGTATAAATTGAACTAACTTTCAGAGGAGGGTTGCCGAATCATAAATGTAGAGAAGAAAACTTTAAATAAAGAAACCGTAGGCTCTCCACACACACACACACACACACACACACACACACACACAATCTTTTGCATCAAATGAAGTCTTATCACAAATTCAAACTTTAAAGTCCTTGTAGTTGGTTTGTTCCACAGTTTGTGCTCTCATCTCTTCCACCACACACCTGTACTTTCGTCCAATTAAGCTCTAATTAACAAAAGAACCTCTGCTTCTTAATGGCGGCATTGGAGGGTTTTCACCAGGCAAAGTGCTTTCGCACTCAGCGCCTCTCTGCCCCCCGCATTCCATGCCGGAGCGAGAGCCAGGTACCGAGACGAACTCCAAGTGAAGCCCATTCCTCCTATCCCTGGGGGTGGAATTTGCAAGGATAATTTACCCTCAATCACCCTTTGTCCTTCACCTACAATCTCCTGCCTGCAATCTATTAAGGCAGAGCGGAACCGGAAGCCAAGTCTGGGGTTGTTTTCAAACAAAAAGGCATATGTTCCTATGACTGGCATTCAGCAAAAGACATATAGTACTCATTTAATGTGGTATAAGAATATAGTGCCTCTTTAATGTGGTACTGACAACTCCTACAACAGAAGTCTGAAATTGCCCTTGGACACATCCCAGGAAAAACAGCTGAGGTGGTCACACACCTCAACTATCCTTTTTCAAGATTTAAGTACTTCCTTGTAATCAAAACAGTGAGTCATGTTTGTGCCAGGAAAAGCCTACACGCTTGTGATCACTATCCCGGAATTGCTGTTGAAGTTGATGTCAGCATAAATATGCAATTTAAATAAGGTAATGGCTTATTTAACGTTTGATTAAATGCTCAAGGAGCACACACTGTTAGGTATTAACTAAGTGCCCTCACCTTATTCCAGCATTCCTGCTTGCCCAGAAGAAGTGTGGCACTGCTGTCTGGTGACAATGGCAAATCCCAGCCTCAAAAGCTTCAGCTATGGGCAGGGGTCACCTCAGCAATTGCACAATAGTCCCCATACCCCAGGCATAGGCAAACTCAGCCCTCCAGATGTTTTTGGGACTACAACTCCCACCATCCCTGACCACTGGTCCTGTTAGCTAGGGATGATGGGAGTTGTAGTTCGAAAACATCTGAAGGGCCGAGTTCGGGGATGCCTGCCCTACCCTCTTCCCAGCTTCAGGGTTAGGAAGAAGGTGGGGAGTGTTGTGGCCACAGGTCCAAACAGTCAAGCATTTCCCTGCCACTCCACTTACTGCCCTAAGAAGGAATACATGGTGGAAGGCTGCTGTTCCAATGCGGAGCCCAATGTGTAAGCCCCGCTTCCACTTATGGAAAAAGCAATGAAGGATTCTTGGTCTTCTGCAGCCAAGGAGAGACCAGGAAACCTCCCTTTTCCACCAAAGGTCTGGATCGCCTTGCCACATGATGCATCCAAACTTTCAATGGGTGAGACAAATGATTCATAGTTCTTGGCTTGGGTACCAAGGCCAAATGGAAATGGTGGACCCCTGCCTTAATATTCTTACATACTATTTATCATGTTACTCAATTTTAACACATCTTTCCTGTTACAAAAGTGTGGGATTTCTTTCTCTTTAACAGATCAAAGCATAACTTGGGCCTGCGACTTCGTAGGAAGCTATCACAACTATCAAGCTACAAATTGCTGTTTCTCCGAAGATGGCTCTTTGCTTGCAGTCACCTTTGACAAAATAGTCACTGTGTGGGACTCGGAACTGTGGGATCTCAAATGTACTTTCTGCCATCTTCCTGGGACTATACGGTAAGTAACCATGTGTTCCTTTAATTTAAATCAGTTAAAAAAAAAAAAAGATTCATTAAGCATGTAATGAAACTAACCTAATATTTCCCCAAAGTTTTTAAAGCAATAATCCTTAATATTTTCCTATCAGAAACTTTTTTATTGGGCCCTTCTGAGCTTTCACAAGAATCGTTGGTTTTAAGGGAAAGCTCTTTAAATAGCAACAAAGCTCTGTAACAAAGTCAGCTTATTTTTTACATGTGTCCAGAATAATCTGTGCAGAACTAGAAATTGCATTGGGTGGGAAACAAACGCCCATCTTCCCTCCTGCAGCCACCAACCTTCCCTCAAATTTTTCTCCAGATGGTCCTCAGTCCTCTGGAGCAGATTATTGGGCTCATGGAAGTTTGGGGCATGAGTAGGAAGTAGAAGTTCTGTCATGTGACATTGGGTGTTGCCTATAGTTTGATTTCAACAAGACTGCAGAAATACCTTCCGCTTTTGGAATTACCTTCTTGCATGCTGCTTGCTTCCCCTGTCTAGTTTACTTATTGCAAAAGTTTCCTAAAGAAATCTTGCCCTGCTTTTTTAGCACCTGCCCACACCAGTGTTATCTTAAGGGGGATTACAACAGAACGGGTTTGCTAAGAAGCTGTAAGCTCTACAATTAGCCCGAGAAATGCCTCTCTGTTTATTTAGAGTAAACATTTACCTGGTTGCAAGGGGGGGGGGGAATCTCCCTTGTTGGAATTAGAGGGTCATAAAATAAGAGTCTGAGCGCAAACAAAATTGCTCTTGAGATCGAGAAGAAAGAGAAAGGTTGTGTGGTGGTTTAATGGAAAGACTTCAGCCAGTCCTGTCTCTTGAATCCCTGATTCGCCTAGGCATCAGCAGTGCCCATTGTGACCCACTTTTTAATGTGTGGCAGGTCTCCAAAACTGTAATAAACCACTTGCTTTTGAGCACACGTAGCCTTTCACTTAAAATTACTTGCTTAAACTGTATACTAAAGCATGCAGAAGGTAGATTCCCATCTTTTACCCGTCTGTGAGGTATGAGCTCTTGAGCCAGGATTGGGGAAAACAAAGCATGGCACCTAAGGCAGACATGGCTGGCCTCCCTCCTGTAACCATTTCAACCATGGAAATAGCAGAAATAGCTGCCTGAAGTGAGCTAGGGTTGTCTTAGATCAGGCATGGGCAAACTTGGCCCTCCAGATGTTTTGGGACTACAACTTCCATCATCCCTAGCTAACAGGGCCAGTGGTCAGGGATGATGGGAATTGTAGTCCCAAAACATCTGGTGGGCCAAGTTTGCCTATGCCTGCCTTAGATTATATAGTGACCCTACGGCGAAATATCTCATGGACACGACTAATTAACATTATCTTTGTTATTTATTCTTCCAGAAACCTGTGTTTTGGGAGGCAGAGTTGTTCAAAATACCTTCTTGGCACCACCAACACTGGATTTTTGTGCTGTTGGAACTTGCTGAGCTGTACATGTAAGACCATTTTATCACCTTTCCTTCCTTCCTTCCTTCCTTCCTTCCTTCCTTCCTTCCTTCCTTCCTTCCATTAAAAATTGGTCATTCTGAGAGAACCCAAGGAGGCAAATTGCTTTATATTTCAGCTTAACACCAAATACTTTTAGTTTTTATTTATCCAGTCGTTGGAACTGTATCGCATAAAATTATACGGCAGGTCTTGTTGCTGAATCCCCAAACGACCTCCTCTCCCCTGTTCAGATCCTCCCTTTGAAAGTTCTCCTAGCTGCATTCATGGTTTGAATTAATTGCAGTTCTGTCCTCCTTGGGAGTCTGTGGTTCTCCGTCATAATCTGGTTATTTTGATTTTCAGTGGAATGGAGTGCCCAATTAAATGTCATTGTTCTGCAGCCAGATTGTCTGTCTGAGAACATCGTCGCGGTTTCATCCCACTCGGAATACTCAGATGGTGAGCATAAAGACCTCTTTCATTTTTGTTCAGGATCACTGGCCAAAACTGCAGAACCATACTGTCCAGGAAAATATTTTACTTCCTTGGACTTGAAAGCCACTTAAAATAACTCTTTAAAATAGGCCGCTCTTGTCTACATGGAAACTATACCATGGTTTGGATCTTAAGACAAGAAAGTTTGCTGATGGAATGTTTCTCACCCCCCTTGTACTCAAACCTAGCTTTCAGGCTTCCCCATAAGCCTCTGGTTTTCCTCTGTGAGAACAGAATCCTGAACCAAGTAGGCTGGTCTTTCCCCCCACAACTGCATCCTCAAAATGCCCATCTATAAGATCGCTGGTCCTTCTGAGCCAGGCTAGAGCATGGTGGGATTGCTGGGTGAGAGGACAAGTGCCCCAGAATTGGTTGGCCTGAACTTCCTTGTGTCTTGGCGCCCAAACCCCTTTTATCTAGGGCATGCATCCCCAAACTCTGCCCTCCAGCTGTTTTGGGACTACAATTCCCATCATCCCTGACCACTGCTGCTGTTAGCTAGGGATGATGGGAGTTGTAGTCCCAAAACAGCAGGAGGGCTGAGTTTGGGGGCGCCTGATCTAGAGCAAGGTGGTCTTGCCATTACCGAAGTAGGGCAATCTGTCTAGCAGACCTTTGGGATACCATGTCGCTTAGAGCCTTGCCCTGAGATCTGTTTTCTGGGTTGTAGATTCTCATTATAAGAAAGCTATTTTAATGAAAAAGGCCACCTGACAGTCTTGGCACCGCAGAGCCTTTTAATAACTTCCACCCACTACTGGGCTAGATCAGGTGAGCGGTAATATCTTGTTCACATTCCTTGTTTTCTGTTCGTGGGGTGGTTGTTCTCTGGGAGTTTAAAGTCTATGGTGGGGGGAAAACCTATTTCCATTTCAGGAGTTCCTTTTTACTGTTCTTTATCCTGCAATGGGTGATACTCTACAGCTGGGTTGGGCAGCCCATGGTCCTGCAGATGTTGCCAGACTACAATTCCCGTCATGCCCAGCATTTAGCCACACTGCCTAGGGCTGATGGGAGTTCCCCATCCCTGCTCTGTAGCCTATTTCTCACTGAGGTGGTACAGTCCAGTGACAGGTTTACTAACTGACTGAGAACTAGGCCTATCATGCTGTAGCTTGATCCATACTAATCTTTATTGGTGGAACTCTGTAGACAGTGGACTGGTTTATTTAGACTTCGTTGATAGGTTCCCATATAAGTACCAGGAGCTATACTGAATGTATGGGTTTCTTTATCATTTTGTGATCATGCATTGACTTCAGACCTCAGAAAAGCAACACACAAATTGGTTCTTAAAGACTAAAATTCTCTTTTTCTTCTTTTTCTCCCCCTCAGTATTTGTATTCAAACCCTGTGAGCCGCAGCCTTTGTGTATCCACAGAAAGGTCTGCAGAGGCCAAGTCCGGTGTGCTGTTTTTGTTCCAAGAGATCTACCCGAGCCCATTCATTCAGAAAAATATCAGTGGCTCAGCCAATCTCAGTTTTACTTCTTGACTGAAACACTTGTAAGTGTTTAAATGCGCATCCGGGACAATATTGCAATGAGTTGTTAAGTGCTCAGAAAGCCAAGTGGGCGTGCTAGTCATTTCTGTAGCCCTTTCCAGCTCTGCTACCCTTACCTACCATTAACATGGTGAGACAGGACAAGAGGTCATCATTTAGCCGCAAAGCTCACAGGGGGAGTCAGTTGAGAGCTAAACCTGAATCCCTCACTTCGGAAATCAATGTTGCTCCCTTTCTTGGTATAAGTTTTCTGGACAACACTGCTTTAACTCAGAAATCTTCTGCTTCCCTTTTTTAATTACAGTGGTACCTCGGGTTAAGTACTTAATTCGCCATGCCACCAGAGCCCGATTTCTGTTCTCATCCTGAAGCAAAGTTCTTTTTTTAAAAAAAAAAATAATCAAAGTTCTTAACCTGAAGCACTATTTCTGGCTTAGTGGAGTGTGTAGCCTGAAGCGTATGTAACCCGAGGTACCACTGTAGTTCTCATTAGGGGAGATGGACGATAGTTAGTAGGTAGGGCAAGAGACTCTTAATCTCAGAGTCGCTGATTCTATTCCCACATTGGGCTACAGATTCCTGCGTTCTGGATTTGGATTTTGGATTTGATATCCCGCTTTATCACTACCCTTAAGGAGTCTCAAAGCGGCCAACAATCTCCTTTCCCTTCCTGCCTCACAACAAACACTCTGTGAGGTGAGTGGGGCTGAGAGACTTCAGAGAAGTGTGACTGGCCCAAGGTCACCCAGCAGCTGCATGTGGAGGAGCGGAGACGCGAACCCGGTTCCCCAGATTACGAGTCCACCGCTCTTAACCACTACATTGGACTAGATGACCCTTGGGGTCCCTTCCAACTCAAATGATTCTGTTGTATTCTAGTCTAAATGTTAGCTAATCATGTGAGTTTTAGTTTCATAAGGGTAAAATCAATCATGTTGACTAAGCTGGCGTACATTGTTTCTTGTTGATTCCTTCCTAGAATAAGAGAGGGAATTGCCTTGACTACAGAGGTGCCTTTCTTCCACAATTCTATACATCCTTTTGTTTAAAACCTTTCGATCAGCTAAAAAAATTGTCAGGTGATAGGGATATAGACCAATAATATTGTCATTTTTACTTGTAGTCGGTTAAATCACGCAGTTTTATTTGGTCCCAAAAAATACTGTCAAATATTAATGAATATCCCCAGTGTCCCATGAAGAGAAAAGAGAAATAATTTCAAACGACATTAAACTTTTCATGCTTCATGTTATATCTCTTCTGGATTTTGTTTTTAAAGAGTAAATGCTTATATTTCTCAAGTGCATATGCTACAAAATAAATCATCTAGATTGTGTGCCATATTTTAAGACTCACCGAAATCCTACCAAAAGATTGTTTTTCATAATAGTGTTTCTTCCTTCTGGATGTTTAGGAATTGATGACATTTAGCACAAAGACCCCAGAAGAGAGACTTACACCTTCCAGCAGACAGGTAATTGTTCTTTAAAAGAAGTGAACAAAAATTCTAACAGTCTACATTCCATTCTGTGTGATTTGATTGAACTGCCCTGTATTAAAAATCGGTTTGACTTATATTAAGCTTCGGATCCAAAGATCCCCTTCTGGGTGGTGTGCAGTGCATCATGGTGGGACCGCAAAGGTAGAGGATCTACTTTGGAATAGATCCTTGAGCGCCGCAACCCCATAATTGCCTTTGACTGGACTTACCCATCCAGGAGTCCTTTACACTTTTTACCTACTTATTTTTTATATATATAAAAAATATGCATCACACTTGGACTTGGGGGGGGGGAGTTCTATCTTAAACTGCTTTATCAATAAAGAAATGCATGAAAAGCTAAGCTTTTGGCATTTGCCCAAATTTAAATTATGTCTGCCTAGGCAAGGATGAAGTGAGCACTTAATTCTGTTTATGCTTTACTCATAAATAAGAAGCGAGCTGGAAAAAAGATACCTGCCTTTCTAATTTTTACAATTGCAAAAATAAAATATTTTTGTAATTGCCCCCCAATATACATAAGGTACAACCAGTCCAACATAAAACCTTATAACAGCCATCTAGAGCCATACAGTGGGCCAGGAAATAAATGGTGGCAGATCTCAGGCTGCCAATGGGACATTTGGCCCCAACAATGTTCAGGAGGCCACCGGTTTGACTTCACCCCCGGAGGCGCACTCCATTGTCTTTGGAGACAGACGGATGCCAACAACAAGGAGCATAACTGACTTGTGAATAACAAAGGGCTGGATCCAACTACTAGTAATTGCGGTGGATGGGGGGGGGGTCTCAAAAGAAGCTGTTGGGTTTTTCTCTTAGCCAGCTTGCTTGCTGTTAAAGTGTGCTGTCGTTGAATTCAGAGGGATTCTCATTACAGCTTTGCCCTGAAGAACTTCTAATGGTTCTTTATATATCCAAAAAAAAAAAAAAGGAGCCAGACATGTAAGGAAGCCATTGGGGACAAACCTGGGAATCCTGTGCCCCTCCAGAAATTGTTGGACTCCAAGTCCCATTAGCCGCAAGCCAAAAGTTGAGGACTCTAGGGGTTTGCTTAACTTTTCTCCAGTTGCACTTCCCCCCTCCTTTAATTTAATAACTTTGGACACCATGGCAGGTGGGAGGCAGGGATTAAGTACCCTATTCTGTTCTTTAACTCGGGTCTGTTTTCTCCATCACCACTTTTTAGTTGGCAGTTGAAGAGAGCTTCCCCATGACTCCTTTTTACCTGCTACTGGGAAAGCACCAGCAACAGAACAAAGAGGCTACAGAAACTGGGAGACTCCCTGTTCAGAAGAACTTTGCACAAGAATCGCCTGCTGTCAAAGAAGTAAGAATAAACACAATGCCTTTTCAGGAACATGCAAATACTGACTACCATTTAACAAGCTTTCCTTCTTATTGTGTCCTTTTTTTTTTTTCTTTCCTCCCCAGCTTCTTCACACTCCAGCTCATGTCTTACCATCTGCCTCTTTCCTGTGCCCCATTTTTATCAACTCACTGCTGATATCCAAAGCCAATAAAAGGTAAGAAGCCCTCAGTTTTTTAAACGTTTGTTTTCGAAGGGAGCCGACAATAAAACTGAACTTTACAGAACAAAAGAAGGTCGCGCACAACATTTTCCCCTATCCGCTTACATTGTGAGGTGGTGGTTCTTCACGAAGCTGAGTTAAGAGGGCATTAACACGTTACCATTGTCATAGAAACGGAAGCAAAACGACTCTTTGAAAATGACTCTTGCCCTATAGGAAGCACAGCCATATTCACACACAAAAAATGAGTGAGAAGAGAAGGTATTAAAACATAATTCTCCCATTTGGGAACCTGGTATGATGACACATATCTGGTGGGCTAGAGAACCTCATGTCTGAGGTTGCATTCAGACACGGGGCGTTATTTCATCATTTCCCAATCATTAACGGTAATGTGTCAATTCTTACATTCCTTTGACACAGCATAACTTTCTTCCATTAGAGAACACTGCCTTTTTGATCAGTATACTGCCATGTCACACTAAATTTTAGTTAGTTATTAGTTATTATCAAACCTTTATTAGGCATTATGCAAATAAAACCATAAAAGAGAAAATAACATATAAAAGCCTTGAAATGTATATAAAAAAAGGCAGCAGATGGCTACATACATATATATATATATACATATAAAATCAGTGGTTTTCCTTGTTAACCTGCTCCTTGGAGGACTGCTGCCAAAAACTCAGCTAAATTTTAAATGTTTGGAAAGGACAGTGCGCCAGAACGCTGCCTAAAATTTCATCATGGAATTACAATGCAAAACTGCAGTTTTCTGGGTCACTGGGGCTGCAAACGTATTTTTTTCTGGAAACAGGTAACACAGAATTTAGCACTAAACTTTGGCTAGATTCCACTAGTTTTCCAAAAGTGCCTTTTACGTCATGTGAAAGATCACATAAGATATGTAAATACAGTCGTACCTTGGTTTTTTAACAGCTTAGTTTTCAAAAGTTTTGGCTCCCGAACGCCGCAAACCTGGAGGTGATTGTTCCAGTTTGCAAACGAGTTTTGGAAGCCAAACATCCAACGGGCTTCCTGCAGCCAACCAGAAACCACGCTTTGGTTTCCAAATGTTGGAATCCGGAACGGATTCTGTTCAACTTCCAAGGTACGACTGTAAAGGAAACATTGTGAAAATGGAATTAAGTGCTGTCTCAACACAGCCTGTGACCTGTGGCTAGGCCCAGCATGTTCAGTAGAATATTTTATAAAATACTGAAAGGTTTAGTGTGTATTAGTATGAGAGGTTGTGTGTAAAACTGAATCTTAGCAAAGGCTAGTCTTAAAGGCACCTCCACTGCCTGTACACTTCAGGAACATTTCTGGGCCTTTCCCTGCCATGCCTGTTTACGGAGTATTTTCTTTGTGTCAGGATGCATTGAAAAGCTTAATTCCCTCCTAATTTGTGTTTCCTGCTGATCTCCCACTGCTTCAGATTATTCTGCAACCCTTATAATTCCCATTCTCTTATTGGTGACTTGTGTGGAAACTTTTTTCCACTTTTAAGAAGTCCGCGTCCCCCGTCATACTAAAGCTTACTTATCATATTCATGAGAATATTGAGAAAAGTATCTACAACCCAGCAAATATTCTAGCTCTGAGACTTGTTATAAATGTCTCAGTGGTCTCAAATGCACATTTCTATTGATCCTTCCATTTGTATTTTTATAGTACTAGTGAAGTTGCCAATGAAGTGGAAATGGAAAGCGACAACAGCGAGAATGAATCGGAGGAGGAGGACACGGAAGTTGCTAAAATGGACTCAGAGGCACCACAGGCGACAGATTGTTTGGAGGACAACATTCCACCTAAATTGTCAAAAGAACAAGGGAAAAAAATGCGCCAGTTAAGAAAAATGGACTACAGCTGGGCATCTGTTCTCTAGACACATAGTATTGTGAACTACATGTATTTATATTTCTTACCAATAATTCCACAAGATGTCATTCTTTCAAATAAAGGATTGCGATTTTCCAGGGTGCTTCTTCACTTCTTGGAATAAATTGTAACAAGTGTCTCCTGCAGTGAAGTCTTTGAAGCAAGCATTTTTATGGTTTATTTACAGAAAATGTGGTTTTGTAGGGGAAACAATTCAAAACAACTGCATGCTTCTACCTCTAGGTTTTATCCAAGGTCCAACTGGTTTTACAAAGTGTTGAGGTTTTGAAATGGGAGTTGCTCTGGAAATGGGAAGATTTGCCATTATTGTTTTCTGAAAGCACCGTGAACAATCATAGCATGAGGCACCCGTCCTTCAGGAGGGACGGCAAACTTGCTGAACGAAATGGAAGTATTTATTAATCTACATTCCTAAGACGTCCAGGAGCGCTTGAGGCAGAATTTGAAATGCAAGACGCAAAACAAATCTACTTTTGTCCAGTGCAGACAGCAGGAGCAAAATAGGTCACTGGGTAATAGGCCACTTCTGAACTCTCAAAATAGCCTGCTCAAAACCTTTTAGTAGAAAGCATTGGGAGGGAGAAATTATATGCATGCTCACCAAGATGAAAGAATAATGAAATTAATGCTATGGACCCCAGGGACCATTTCAAACAACACTGCCTCCCATGATAAACTGCTTTTGAAACGGCGACGTCAACAGTTCCACTATGCTAGTATAAGACCCTTCTATAAGCCCAAACAACTCTGAATCCAGTGCATGTCTGTGCATGTGTCTATAGGTATGCATGTTAGTGCTGTTGAACCTTGAAGATGCATCTATCTTAAGTACAACTGTTAAGTACAAGCAAAGGAATACGTGGTACCTCTGGTTACGAACTTCATTCCGGAGGTCCATTCTTAACCTGAAACCATTCTTAATCTGAGGTACTACTTTAGCTAATGGGCCTCCCGCTGCGCAATTTCTGTTGTCATCCTGAGGTAAAGTTCTTAACCCGAGGTACTACTTCCGGGTTAGTGGAGTCTGTAACCCGAAGTGTTTGTAACCTGAGATACCACTGTACTAACAGAGTACAACAGCTCAATATTAAAACTGATGAAATGTTGTTGAGGAGGAAGCCATAAGTAGCAACCAAATTGGCTCATACTTATTTATTTGACTAGAGCTGCTATGGAGGAAAGTGTTTCTGAGGAAAATAATTTCAGTATGGACAATTCTGTATAATAGGGCAAACTGCATCTAGACCAGCACTTTACCTCATGGCTGGCCAGGTGGAACACCTGATGATAAAATAAATGGATATAACTTGCTTCCTCAACACTTTTAAGTCAGAGATGTTCAGAGCTGGGGTGCTAACCTGTGTCTCTCCAGCTTTAGGACTACAACTTCCACCTGTGACCATTGGCCATGCTCACTAGAGCTGATGGGAGTCCAATTTTACATCCCAGGAGCCCCTGCCTCTGGTATAGAGAGACTGGGTTGGCTCTAGACTTGGAAGCAAAACCCAACAAACTAGCATTCCCTGCAGAGCTAGGGTGAAACAAACTTTGACAAACACCTCTATCCAGGCAAACATCAGAGCAAGGGCATTCTAGTTAGGCAAAATGGGTGATAGTAGGGGCAACAAGGGTGGTGGCCTGGGCAGAGTGCCAGAAAAACTGGAGGGGCAGCATTTGCCGCCTGGGCCTAAGGTCCCCCATTCCTTTAAACAGCTGCTTTAACTGATCGCTGAAGCTGGAGAACATTCCTGTTAGGTTTGTTTCCAACTTGTCAAAACTTGTGCCCCTTACAGACCTCCTCCTCTCACTCTCATTCAGATTGCAGTCTGGGTGACCCTCATAATTCTGGTCTCCTGACAGTGACTTTTCTGTGGAAAGTAGTATTTTTAGGTCTCTCTGCTCTTTTCGTGCGAAGATCTTCTTGTCAAAGCAGGAAAGAAACGGTATGCACTGAAGTAGATAGCATTTTGCCCCGACATGCAAAAGGAGAAAAAGATAATGCATTAGTATGTCTTGTCTGTTTCAATACATCAACCCTAGCTGCTGGGCCTGGTGGGCAAGTGGGGAGGGGAAGTGACATATAAAGTTTAACACCACTTTTCTTTGCTTTTCCGCTTCAAACCACTTTTTCCTGTTGCTAGGTAAAGGGACCCCTGACCATTAGGTCCAGTCGTGGCCGACTCTGGGGCTGTGGCGCTCATCTCGCTTTATTGGCCAAGGGAGCCGGCGTACAGCTTCCGGGTCATGGCCAGCATGACTAAGCCGCTTCTGGCGAACCAGAACAGCGCACGGAAACGCCGTTTACCTTCCCGCCAGAGCGGTACCTATTTATCTACTTGCACTTTGACGTGCTTTCAATCTGCTAGGTTGGCAGGAGCAGGGACCGAGCAACGGGAGCTCACCCCGTCGCGGGGATTTGAACCGCCGACCTTCTGATCGGCAAGTCCTAGGCTCTGTGGTTTAACCCACAGCGCCACCCGCGTCCCTGTTGCTGCATATTGTTGCATGGCATTTTGGCATTTGAGTTCACCAGTAGTCCTGGCTCAATCTCTACGCGTAAATCGCTCTCTGTGCCCCTGGCTAAAGTTGTGTGTGTGTGTGTGATGTCCAGTCTCTTAATTCAAAGGAACCGTCAGCTCAAATACAATTTTCATGCTAATGGAGAAGAAGGCAGGGTGGCTCTTCTGAACGTCTCCCTCTCTTTTTAAAACAGATGTGTTATTAATTGGTTCACACTCGCAAGCGAAGGAAGAAACCAATAAGACAAGTTGGGTACATGAGGTTACTTCATTTGTTTTTCTGTGCTCCAAAAATCCAAAGGTCTAGTCAAACTTATGCTGGGCTTACTGAAACAACTGCAATTAAGAAAATAGCATGATGCTAACAGATTTGGCAACGTCTCACAAGTCTCACGATTGAAATTGTAAGGGTGGTGTCTGTTGTGTTGAGCTAATTGCAGGCTGTCTGTCATTATCTACTTGTTTTTCTGGTGTGTTCCTTTGCTTCAGTCGCTAGCAGTGCATGAGAGTATTTTCATGAAACGCTCGTTAGAAATCTAATGATCTTTGGATTGGTCTTGAATGCAGCAATTTGCCATATTATCAATGAAACTCTGTATATGATATAGCCAGCAAGAAAAAAAAGATGCTTAATAGTGTTCCTCATTCTTGGATCTTTCTCCTTCATTTGCCTTATGGGATGCATGAGGTATGAAACAGACTTCCACCACCTTATAAGCACTGCAAATACTGAGATATATTATATACATTAATAAGTACACACACAATTATCATGCTTGGAGAACGCCCTTGTAGATGCTTATCGAGCTAAAAACCTACTAGTTTCTCAGTTTTGACTGCAACTGAAACATTGATGTTTGTGAAATGCCCTAAGTTGATGATGTGAGTGAATTTTAAAAGAACGATTTGATTTCTACTTGTTATAGCAAGGGAAATTGCCATTTATGTGTCAATAGGTTCCAAAAAAATGCTATTTACTGTTCCTCAAGTAACTACCCATGCAGCATGGGTCCTTTGGTTCATTTTATTCTCATATGTTGTAGAACGCCTTGAAATGTTGTTGTTTTAAGTGTGTATTACACACACACACACACACACACATTGTGTATTTTTTTTAAGCTTTCTGGTGAATTTATTTACCTCACACAATAGTTTTCTGTGTAAGAGCAGCTGAGTGTTTTTCCTTGGTGTGCACTCAGAGGTGATGTAGTCTCATAAAGGCCCGCTTCATAGCCTTTTCAAAGACTCTGCCTTATTTTGAAGTATTGAACCTCACTGGATAGCGACAGAAGTTTCAAAACCCTTTCTGCGTACCCCAAAACTGCAGTTTCAATTCATCTTCTTTTGTTGAGTATTGCAGGAAGCTCAGCCAAGGTTAAAGATGATGTCTCAAATAGAACTGAACCAAAATTCTGCAGAATAATTTTTTCCTGAAAAATCTCTGCGATCTCTCTCTCTCTCTCTCTCTCTTTCTCTCTCTCTCTCTCTCTCTCTGTGTGTGTGTGTGTTTGTTTGTGTGTCTGTCTCTCTTCATCAGCACAGTTCCCTTCAAAAAAGCAACCTTACAGGATTTTCTCCAAATAGTTTACTTCCATTTTGGGGGTGGCATTTGCCATTACCCACGCGCAACGTCTCAGAATGATGCAGAACGGGGAGTGCAAATAGTGCCCCGGACTAACAAGATAGTTACTGGAGCACCACACACACACACACTCACAAACACACACACACAACGGAGATCTTGGCGGGGGTGGGGGAGAAAAAGAAGCTGTGCTACTGCCTCATCTAATGTTGAGTCTCACCCCTAAGACACTGTTGGAGAATTTATCTTTGCCATGGAAAAATTCAGTAAAATGGTCTCTAGATCTCTCTGTCAACCAATAGGGGAGAATTTTGTGGCCATTTGTGCATATCTAGAGTCTCAACAAAGATAGTATGTTAAGAGCCTGTCATTTTAATTTCAGTCATCTGCTGTTTCCTTCTAGAGGTCAGTTTTTCCCTCTTCATATTTGTCTTAAGAGTGTGAGTGCCAGATTTTGCTGACAGCACGGGCTACAAAATTTATTTTTCCATCCATCACATGGAGTCGGGGCTAAAAGAGGTAATAATAACCCAGTTGCATTGCAGGAGGTTGTGTTCAGAGCTTTTCCAGAGGGCTACGATGAAAATACTGTACGAATTGACACAAATAACTTTATAAAAACGGCTCCATGCTGAAGCTTGATATGACTAGCAGAAAGTTGACAGAATTTACTGCTGAGGAAAGAGCAAACCATACACACATGACAATAAATGGATGGGAATATAGAAATTGCAGGCTGTAATTGATGTTGACTTTGCCTTACTGGAAAGCGCTTTCATTCATACAATTTGCGATTCCAATTTTCACTTATTTTTTACTGAATGGGACACCTTTGTATCCAATCTCAGCTATATTGAATTATTTGATTTCTTTAATTTGATGTCTCAAAGCAGACCTCTCTTCCATTCCAGGGGATGTTTAAAATAGCTTCTTAGTGTCAACCACTAAGACTTGATTTAAGCAAACAAGAAAACTCAACTCTTAGCATGTATAATACAGTGGTACCTCGGGCTACATACGCTTCAGTTTACATACGCTTCAAGTTACAGACTCCGCTAACCCAGAAATAGTGCTTCAGGTTAAGAACTTTGCTTCAGGATGAGAACAGAAATTGTGCTCCGGCGGCACGGCGGCAGCAGGAGGCCCCATTAGCTAAAGTGGTGCTTCAGGTTAAGAACAGTTTCAGGTTAAGTACGGACCTCCGGAACGAATTAAGTATTTAACCTGAGGTACCACTGTACTTGGCACCATTTTCAGCAAGCTTCGTACCCCTGCTCTAGTACGTTTTCCCCAAATGCAATTTTTCGATTCCATCTCCCCGACACAGCATGATCAGGTCTAGATCCTCAAGAAAGTACCTGCACCTTTAAGAGTTGTACAGAAAAAAGAGAATTGCTCCAAGTGTGTCTTTTCCAATACAATGGGGATAAGTTCTGCCTAACAAATTCCTTTCACAAAACTCTCAAGGACCCCTCTTAGGGTCTGAACATTTTGCCCTTTATTTGAGGAGTGCAAGACATCTGTATCTCTAATAATGCTACAGAAGAAAGAAATCCAGCATTTACAGTTTTTATAACTCCTGATAGACAAGCTACACCTGCCAGAACTCTCTCTCTCTCTCTCTCTCTCTCTCCTACCCAATTATTAAAAGTACAGGAGAAGACTTAACTTCCTTTGCATGTGGTCAATTTACCCTCATCTCAAAGATGAATAACATCTCAGGGCTACGTTTCTGCACTTTTCAAAAAATGCCCCCCTTGTTGAAATTCAGAGAAGGCAATGTTTTTCCTGGATTTTTGACTGAAGGGCAAAACCTTTCCACAGAACACCGTCTCAACATAAACACCAGGAGGATTAAGGAATTCCAAGTAAGCCATGATGTTACTGCTTTAGAAGTTATGCCAGGGTGTTAGCCGCAACAGCACAAACTGGTAAAAGTTGTCAAGTTCAGTGGCTGTAACTGCCTTTCCCGATATTATCCACGCATAACACTATGGTGCCTGTCTGCTTCTAAATCAGCAAGTAGATCAGCTATTAAGAAATCATCATCATCATCATCATCATCATCATCATCATCATAAGGTCCGTATAGTAAAAGCTATGGTTTTCCCAGTAGTGATGTATGGAAGTGAAAGCTGGACCATAAAGAAGGCTGATCGCCGAAGAATTGATGCTTTTGAATTCTGGTGCTGGAGGAGACTCTTGAGAGTCCCATGGAATGCAAGAAGATCAAACCTCTCCATTCTGAAGGAAATCAGCCCTGAGTGCTCACTGGAAGGACAGATCCTGAAGCTGAGGCTCCAATACTTTGGCCACCTCATGAGAAGAGAAGACTCCCTGGAAAAGACCCTGATGTTGGGAAAGATTGAGGGCACAAGGAGAAGGGGACAAC
The DNA here is from genome assembly GCF_964252035.2 of Podarcis erhardii. Taxonomy (NCBI): domain Eukaryota; kingdom Metazoa; phylum Chordata; class Lepidosauria; order Squamata; family Lacertidae; genus Podarcis; species Podarcis erhardii. The sequence goes on from NC_138497.1 coordinate 122,332,153, forward strand.
AGAGGACGAGATGGTTGGACAGTGTTCTCAAAGCTACCAGCATGAGTTTGACCAAACTGCGGGAGGCAGGGGAAGACAGGAGGGCCTGGAGTGCTCTGGTCCATGGGGTCACGAAGAGTCGGACACGACTAAACGACTAAACGACAACAACAAATATTATCCACACATAACACTATGGTGCCTGTCTGCTTCTAAATCAGCAAGTAGATCAGCTATTAAGAAATCATCATCATCATCATCATCATCATAAGGTCCGTATAGTAAAAGCTATGGTTTTCCCAGTAGTGATGTATGGAAGTGAAAGCTGGACCATAAAAAAGGCTGATCGCCGAAGAATTGATGCTTTTGAATTATGGTGCTGGAGGAGACTCTTGAGAGTCCCATTGACTGCAAGAAGATCAAACCTATCCATTCTGAAGGAAATCAGCCCTGAGTGCTCACTGGAAGGACAGATCCTGAAGCTGAGGCTCCAATACTTTGGCCACCTCATGAGAAGAGAAACCTCCCTGGAAAAGACCCTGATGTTGGGAAAGATTGAGGGCACAAGGAGAAGGGGACGACAGAGGACGAGATGGCTGGACAGTGTTCTCAAAGCTACCAGCATGAGTTTGACCAAACTGCAGGAGGCAGTGGAAGACAGGAGTGCCTGACGTGCTCTGGTCCATGGGGTCACGAAGAGTCGGACACGACTAAACGACTAAACAACAACAACAAATATTATCCACACATAACACTATGGTGCCTGTCTGCAAGTAGATGAGCTATTAAGAAATAATAATAATAATAATCATAAAGTTTCCTAACTTTGTAAGAAAATACAAGAACAGAATCTTGATACGAGTAGCCTTGTTAAAATATGAAAGAGTCCATATTAACTGAATCCTTCTCACAGTGGTCTGGTTTGTTGGACAGAGGTTGAACATTGGCACCAACTTTCCCCTTTTATCTTGCTATCGCCATTTCAGATTCAAAGCACCTGACTACTTTGTGGAGGGAAGCATGTCAGGATCGCCTAGCAACTGTAGGACGTTCTTTTCAGTCACATAATCTTTTGGTGCCTTGTAGCACAAATCAGCTGCCATTGATGAGTCACAGGAAACCTTGTGGCTTAATTTAAACCTGACAACTTGAAATGCTGCAACAAAACATTATGACTTAAAAAACAACAACACCAACGATCACTTGGCAGTATCTAAGCTCGAGACTAATTTTTAATCTTGTCATTAGTCGCTCCTTTTGAAACAATACTGCAGACACAAGCTCTATAAAATTACAAAGAAAGAAGAGAGTTTTAAAATGCACATTGTGTATATATACTTTGTTCTTCAAGCTATTACCGATGGGCAACAATTGGCAAATACAACAAAGAAGGAAAATGGAAGAGGAGGCGAAAGAAGCCAGTGATAAAACTGGAGAAAACTGCAGTAGCCAATTTTGAAACAAACTTTGGGGGGGGGGGTGGAGGAAGAATCTGAAAACTCTCATGTATATTTCTCCTTGGTTCTCAAACTTAATCCGTTCCGGAAGTCTGCTCCAAAACCAAAGCCTTCCAAAACCAAGGCACACTTTCCCATAGAAAGTAATGCAAAATGGATTAATCCGTTCCAGACTTTTAAAAACAACCCCTAAAACAGCAATTTAACATGAATTTTACTATCTAACGAGACCACTGATCCATAAAATGAAAGCAGTAAACAATGTACCGCAGTCACACAATCAATCAATCAGTAGCTGAATTGGGTTGCACACAGTCACAAAAACAAAAAAAGAGCCACAAAAACGCAAAATAAATAGCAAAAACAGACAGAGCTCAACATATCACTCAAAACAAGTGTGGCACTCAAATCGGAAGCATAACACTCAAAACAGAGCATGTTCAGCTTCCAAAAAAAGTTCACAAACCGGAACACTTACTTCCGGGTTTGCAGTGTTTGGGTTCCAAGTTGTTTGAATACCAAGGCTTTTAAGAACCAAGGTACCACTGTAACGAAATCTGCATTTCACAGCTGACACTGAATAAACCTTGGTGTCAATTTAGTGCAGAAAAAGATGGTAACCTGTATTCATAATGTAGAAGAGGACTATGTAAAATCATTGGTAGGCTACCAAGAATTTCTCTATGCCCAATAAAGACAGTCTTAACAACTTGGTAGCACGTTACAAATAATGTATTCATTTAACTGGTAAGCATGTTCTAAATGTTAACATTAATCAATATTTTAAAATACTAGGTGCTACCCAGTGAAACAGGTGTGTCTCACCTGGGTCTACTTAAAATAAATTCTTGGATGTCTGTGGTTAGACCAAATACAGCTAGGTAAGCAGATTTTTCCTGGGATGGTCTTATTTTTTCTGTGTCAATAGAGTACATCCTGCCACATTATGAATCAAAGTCCTTGTTTAATAGGAAACATGACAATTTTAAACTTTCCAGGTCTTTCTGTCAGCCGATTTTTTAAAAAATGTTTGCCCACAGTGAAGTTACCACACAAACTTTTTAAAAACTTATCCTGGCAAATGTTCTCCATCCATGTTAAATGTTTAAAAGGAATCATGCATTAGTTTTTCTGGCTGAAATAAGGATTTCAAACAGTGGAGCAAGGTTTATGAAGCATGCCTTCACCCAAAATCATTCCTTAGGCTCTAATGCACAACTTGGGAGAAAGTCCCATTCAACTCAATAGGACTCATTTTTTGTGCCAGGTGTGGGGAACCTGTGGTCCACCAGATGTTGCTTGAGTTCACCTCCCATCATTCCTAGTCAACATCAGGAATGACGGGAGCTAGAGTCTGTCAACACCTGAAAGGCCACAGGTTCTACAACCCCTAAGGCATTTCCCCATGCCTTTGTATATTGTATTCACTTTATAGGTGAGATCTTCATTAAACTGAGTTCTTCAACAGAGTCAAACCCAACAGTGGACTCTGTACCCGACAAGCAAGATCTTTATGGCTTATCTAGCCAAAGCATGGCAGTAAGAGAGTCCTCCCCACGATCCTTCATTGAATTTCTCAAAATGAAGGAGAATGACATGAGCCAACAGTGTGACGCGGCAGCTAAAAAAGCCAATGCAATTCTGGGCTGCATCAATAGGAGTATAGCATCTAGATCAAGGGAAGTAATAGTGCCACTGTATTCTGCTCTGGTCAGACCTCACCTGGAGTACTGTGTCCAGTTCTGGGCACCACAGTTCAAGAAGGACACTGACAAACTGGAACGTGTCCAGAGCAGGGCAACCAAAATGGTCAAAGGCCTGGAAACGATGCCTTATGAGGAACGGCTAAGGGAGCTGGGCATGTTTAGCCTGGAGAAGAGGAGGTTAAGGGGTGATATGATAGCCATGTTCAAATATATAAAAGGATGTCACATAGAGGAGGGAGAAAGGTTGTTTTCTGCTGCTCCAGAGAAGCGGACACGGAGCAATGGTTCCAAACTACAAGAAAGAAGATTCCACCTAAACATTAGGAAGAACTTCCTGACAGTAAGAGCTGTTTGACAGTGGAATTTGCTGCCAAGGAGTGTGGTGGAGTCTCCTTCTTTGGAGGTCTTTAAGCAGAGGCTTGACAACCATATGTCAGGAGTGCTCTGATGGTGTTTCCTGCTTGGCAGGGGGTTGGACTCGATGGCCCTTGTGGTCTCTTCCAACTCTATGATTCTATGATTCTATGAATTTGTTCTAACAGAATCTTGCCACATAGTGGTCAGTTATGGGTTGAATGTTATGGCACTGTGAGTTTTAAGCTTCTTTCTTTAGAAAATTATCCCATTTGTTTGACTTTCTAATCTGCTGTTTTAAATGAATGCACTGTTTGTTTGAGCCAAGCGCATCAAGAAGGCTTTTTACATGAAAAGCTCTGCATTGCAAAATGACCGTTCCGACTTGGTACAAGAAGAGTGTGTGGGCAAATATAAGGTGGCCACAAGACCATCAGAGACAGGATCAACAATCAGAGTGCCAGGCAGCAGCAATAATCTTTGAGGGGCTGCTTTGACCAATTTGCTCTGCGCTTCACAGATAAATTGGCTGACCGTGATGCTGTTGTTGTGACTAAGTGAGCTATGGATGGGACCAAGATACCATCTAGAACTGTTAGGACAGATACTTTTCAGGTTGCTTTGCCTGAGGAGGTAGACAAACTGTTTGGAGCGGCAAGACCTATGACCTGCTGTCAGGGACTGGGCAGAGGAGGAATGGTGGAGACCGCCTCCCCTCTTCCAGCTTGACTCTTCCAGAGAAGGAGGAGACAGTTCAGAATTACAACAGGGGTTTGAGGAAGGTCACAGCTCAGAGGAAGATGAGGGGGGAAATTGGGAAATAATGGGAGAGGAGGAGGAGGCAGAGCCAGAGCAGCTGGCTGACACTTTATCACTAGAAAGCATTCTAGGCCCGCCATCTCCCAGAACCCGGCAAGCCTTGAAAGTAGGAGAGCAAAGGGCTTGGAGACAGATGGCCCTAAGCGGCAACCGTGTGTGTGTGTGTGTGTGTGTGTGTGTGTGTGTGTGTGCTGTTGACGAACGAGAGCAGTGGGGTGGAGATTTACTCGGGACAATGTCATTTCCAAGCCTCTCTCTGTGAATATTGAATAAAAGTAGATGGTAAGAACTTTTCCTGGTCTTGCCCGTTCCTGGCAACCTGCTGCGGGGTTTGGTTTCTGTGCTGCCCGACACTTGTTTACTTACCCCTTGCCATTCATGGCTTTTGGTAGCTGTGAAATCAGGGCTGGGTGACTGGACCCCAGAGGTAGTTAATGCCTCATTGACAGAAGGAGTGGTTTCTATCTGCCTCAAGGGGTGAAAGTGTCACCGCTCCTAAAATGCCAAATTTAGATCCTTTGGCCATGGACAACTACTGGTCTGTTTCTAATTTGCAAGGCGATAGAATGAGTGGTGGCCTCTCAACCTCAGGCAGTTTTGGATGATATCGATTACAGTGGTACCTCGGGTTAAGTACTTAATTCGTTCCGGAGGTCCATACTTAACCTGAAACTGTTCTTAACCTGAAGCACCACTTTAGCTAATGGAGCCTCCTGCTGCCGCCGCGCCGCCTGAGCACGATTTCTATTCTTATCCTGAAGCAAAGTTCTTAACCTGAAGCACTATTTCTGGGTTAGCGGAGTCTGTAACCTGAAGCGTATGTAACCCGAGGTACCACTGTACTTGGATCCATTCCAGTCTGAATTCAGACCTGGTTATGGGGTGGAAACAGTTTTCGCCATTCTGGTGGAGGATTTACATTGGAGAATGGACAGCAGGGGGGAGTTTGGATTTGATATCCCGCTTTATCACTACCCGAAGGAGTCTCAAAGCGGCTAACATTCTCCTTTCCCTTTCTTCCCCACAACAAACACTCTGTGGGGTGAGTGGGGCTGAGAGACTTCAAAGAAGTGTGACTGGCCCAAGGTCACCCAGCAGCTGCATGTGGAGGAGCGGAGACGCGAACCTGGTTCACCAGATTACGAGTCTACCACTCTTAACCACTACACCACGCTGACTCTCCACACAGGGATGCACCATAAGTCTTCCTAGATCTCTCAGTGGTTTTCAGTACCATTGACCATGGGGCTGCCTTTGAAGACAGTTCAGAAACTTCAACTAGTTCAACTAGTGCAGATGCTAGAGTCCTTATGGGGCCAAGGCAGTCAGCCTATGTAGCACCTTTTATTATATCAACTCTATTGGTTAATAGTGCATTTTGGGGTCTAGTTTGCTGTTTTTAACCTTTAAATCCCATCCCATCCTGCCTGCTCCTTACGATTTGCTTCCAAGACTGCCCTGGTGTTCCCACCCCTTCAGTCAGGAAGGCGGGTTGCCACAAGAGAGCCAGTGTGGTGTAGTGGTTAAGAGCGGTGGACTCGTAATCTGGTGAACTGGGTTCGCGTCTCCGCTCCTCCACATGCAGCTGCTGGGTGACCTTGGGCTAGTCACACTTCTTTGAAGTCTCTCAGCCCCACTCACCTCACAGAGTGTTTGTTGTGGGGAAGGAAGGGGAAGGAGAATGTTAGCCGCTTTGAGACTCCATCAGGTGGTGATAAAGCGGGATATCAAATCCAAACTACTCCTCCTCCTCTTCTTCTTCAAGAGAAAGGTCCTTTATTATGGTGTCTTCTTGGCTATGAAACCTCCTCTCATCGGACCTTCACAAAATCTCTACACTGCTCTTTTTTCAGAAGGCCCCAGAGGCTTTTTTGCCCCCTTACTGGCCTTCAGGCATGATGTTGCTTAGATGAATGGTGGTCCTTCTCTGTTATGTTGGTGCTGTTCAAAATATAAATTGCCATGTATGGTTGAGCTGTAGTCTTAAGTTTTCAAAATTATCAGTTTTGCACTGCTTTTATTGTAAGCCATTTTGAGAAAGCATTTTTCCAGAAAAGCAGCCTATTTTAATAAAAATAAAAATAATAGTATACTGTGACTTACCATGTGGAATATGGATGCACACGTAGCATGGGAATCTACTGAACATGGCCTGTGAAATCAGCCTGTCTGCAGCTCTCATTCTGCATGCAATTTTGTGACTTTTTAATCAGTTTTGTCATGTATTATCTTTTTAAAAAAAGAAGATAGTCTACACCACAGGGCTTTAGTTGGGAATATTTATTTAACTTTTTTTAAAAAAAACCAACCCAGCAGCATAGATATGGCCAGCCCACTATGGATTGTAGTCACCACAGTGCTAATCAAATCATGCCATCAGAACAAGGATTTCTCCTTGCACAATGGAATGTTTCCTCTGCTATGAACCCCCTAAATCTATTCACGCGTTTCCCCCAACCCTCCAGAGTAGATGTGGGGACAGTGTGGTGCAAGGAGAAGGAGAAAGTCCCATTGCACTAGTGCTAATCCTTGTGCTAGTGCAATTATTCAGTTGAATAAGGTAAAGGTAAAGGGACCCGTGACCATTAGGTCTGGTCGTGACCGACTCTGGGGTTGCGCGCTCATCTCGCTCTATAGGCCGAGGGAGCCGGCGTTTGTCCACAGAGAGCTTCCGGGTCATGTGGCCAGCATGACTAAGCCGCTTCTGGCAAACCAGAGCAGCACACGGAAACGCCATATACCTTCCCGCTGGAGTGGTCCCTATTTATCTACTTGCACTTTGACGTGCTTTCGAACTGCTAGGTTGGCAGGAGCAGGGACCGAGCAATGGGAGCTCACCCCATCACGGGGATTCGAACTGCCGGCCTTCTGATTGGCAAGTCCTAGGCTCTGTGGTTTAACCTACAGCGCCACCCGCGTCCCTCTATTCAGTTGAATATCACCCTATAAAAATACATTGGCATTAAGTTACCCCCGTCTCACTTTTCATGTATTTGTGGATGCAGTTATCACTAACAGAAGAAAATTCTGCACATAAGAACAATACTTTGGAGCTACAACATTTGTGTAAGCACATCGATTCCGCTGACGAAGGAAGAAAAGAGCAGCTGTTCCTCAATATGCGCCTTTCTAGCAATTCAGGTGGTTGAGCTGATGCAGATGCCAAGACTCATGATTTAAGTTCCTGCTGCGGTCATTTAAAATGCCTACACAGCAGACAGAGCACTGAAATGGAAGAAGCAGCTAATGGGCAAAAGCTGTTCCCAGGCTCTGGTTAGATTGCCAAGCACAATATTTTGGATACCATGCCGGGACATTTGTGTTGAATGTGTTCATAACTGGGTTTCCAAGGCGTAATAAATTACTGAACTTCTAATGCTTTGTTGATTCCACCCCCCTCTTCTGCCAGACAATAGCTGTTTCCATTAATTCATGTCAACAATAATAAACTGTGTGTCCACATCAGTGACACACCCACACCTCCTGTAATATTTTCATTGAAGACCATCCCACTTACCTTTCAGTACACTGATTTATGAAATGATACTGCATTACCTTGTTTACAGTGGTACCTCAGGTTACAGACGCTTCAGGTTACAGACTCCGCTAACCCAGAACTGGTACCTCGGGTTAAGAACTTTGCTTCAGGATGAGAACAGAAGAACAGAAATCATGCAACAGCGGCGCAGCGGCAGCAGGAGCTCCCATTAGCTAAAGTGGTGCTTCAGGTTAAGAACAGTTTCAGGTTCTTGAAATTTCTCGTTGCCAATTTTTAAAAATCGCTGCCCCTTCGATTACTGGAACTGATTGAAACAAAAATAACATCTTCAGTAGCACATTCATTTTTATCGTTGCAATTCTTCCCCAAAATGACAGTTTCATTCTTCCCCACACCTCTAAGTCCCTTTTAATCTTATTCCATGTTGGAATATAATTATTCTGAAACAAATCAATACTCCTGGGGGTTAACCAAAATCCTAAGTATTTAACTTTCTTTACCACTTCTATTTCAGTTCGCTGCTGTAATCTGTTTACAATCTCCAAATCTATATTTTTAATAATTGCTTTAGGTTTTTTTCTTATTCAAAATGAATCCTGCCAACTGACCAAACTGATCAATTTCCTTCAACACTTCTGTTACCAAATTCATGGGGTCTTCCAAAGTTAATACTAAGTCATCCGCAAAGGCTTTAACCTTATATTCTTTTCTGCCCACCTTACCCCTTTTATCTGTTCATTACTTCTAAGGTACTATTTCTGGGTTAGTGGAGCCTGTAACCTGAAGCATCTGTAACCCAAGGTACCACTGTACTAGACATTTGGAAGTTGCTTTGCATTTTGGTTTTTTTATCTATCTGTAACGAACTCTTCCTTTGCTCCAGTAGCTTTACACAAATTTGAGAACAGCCAAGGAAACCGATAATCCAAATTCTTGCATTATGAAAACCTACTTATGTAAGTTCTATCATGAATTGTTCCGACCCGCATTACTTTTAACAGCATTTAACTATTCATTTTAAAAAAACAAAACAGGGAAACCTCTGTTGCCTTTTCATGTTACTGTGGAATCAGCCATACAACCACACTGTTCCCAATCCAAGCTGTTAGAGTGCTTTGAAGACGCATGTGAGGTGCATGAAAATGACTCATGTTGAACGCACATGCCTTGCCAGCAATATAGGCCTACACCAAAATATTTGTTCTGGTGCTATTAAACGACTCTTCACACCCTTTTGCAATATAATGCAAAGCAATAGTGGCCATGGTTTTTATGTATGTAATTTTCACAATGATAATTGTAGCCTCTTGTGGAATAATTGTAGCCTCTTGTGGTGTGACCTTTTTCTCCAGTGGCAAAGCACAGAAAGGTATGTGGTTAAAATAATTCAAATAAATGGCCTCCCTTGTCTGTCACAGATTGCCCTATGAGGTAAAAAGGATTATCATGGTGCAACTGTTCGCCCTTTTGCATCATCCTTCATTGATTGTGACCTGTTTCAGCAAAGATCTGTATTTCCCCCCAACTCTTGTACAAAGGATACTGCTCTTTTAAGCACTTAACCAACCAACAAATAGCTACACAATCTGATTCTGGGTACAGTGGTACCTTGATTCTCAAACTTAATCCGTTCCAGAAGTCCGTTCCAAAACCAAAGCGTTCCAAAACCAAGGAGCGCTTTCCCATAGAAAGTAATGCAAAATTGATTAATCCGTTCCAGACTTTTAAAAACAACCCCTAAAACTGCAATTTAACATGAATTTTACTATCTAATGAGACCACTGATCCATAAAATGAAAGTAATAAACAATGTATCGCAGTCACACAATCAATCAACCAGTAGATGAACTGGGTTGCACACAGTCACAAAAACAAAACAAAAAAGCCGCAAAAACAAAAACACAAAATAAATAGCATAGACAGACCGCAGCGTAACACTCAAAATGGAAGCATGGCACTCAAAACAGAAGTATGGCACTCAAATTGGAAGCATAACACTCAAAACGGAGCATGTTCGGCTTCTGAAAAAACTTCGCAAACCAGAACACTTACCTCTGGGTTTGCAGTGTTTGGGTTCCAAGTTGTTTGAGTACCAAGGTGTTTGAGAACCAAGGTAGCACTGTATACATTTTAACAGAATAAGAATAAGAATTGTTTAATTTATTGCCTGCCCTTCACCCTGAGGTCCCAGGATGGGTTACAACATGACAACACAATATTTTAAACAGTTCAAAACAACTTGCAGTATAATGGTACCCATACCCTCCAACATTTCTCCGATGAAAATAGGGACATCCCATTCCATAATGATAATTTTACTATTTATACCCCCATACATCTTACTGGGTTGCCCCACCCACTCCAACATATATAAAAAAACATAATAAAACAGTAAACATTTTTTTAAAACTTCCCTATAGAGGATTGCCTTCAGACGACTCTGGGGTCAGATAGCTCCATACCCTTCAACATTTCTCCAATGAAAATAGGGACATCCTAAGGAAAAGTGGGACATTCCAGGATAAAACCAGAAACCAGGACGGCTTGTCTAAATCAGGGACGTCCCTGGCAGTGGCAGAGAAAGCTGATCGGGCTCCTGGGGGCAGCGAGTGTGCCCTGCCCCCAGGGGCAGGGACAGACGCCCACGGGGTGGGTCGAGCTGGGGCAGAATACTTCATGAGGCCTCCAAGGAGTCTGCCTGCAACCTCCCACTCAGCTGCCCTACAGCTGAGGGGGAGGCAGCGGTCGGACAGTTTGGGGCAGCGCGGAGCCTGCGGGCGCCCAAGCCACCGCATCACTCCCAGGAGAGACGCGTGGCTCGGGCATGCTGCAGGCCCCGTGTGCTGGTCCTGAGGGTTAACCGTGAGGCGAGGTCCGAGTCCAGTCTGAGGTGGATGATGCGGTATGGAGGCTGTCCGTCAAAGCTGAAGCTGGGTCCAAGGCAGGGAGTCAGGTGAGGTCAGGAACTCTGGCAGAAGAGCAGGACAGGGTGCAGGCAGGAACAGGCTAGCAACAATGTTGCTCTTGGGACTGGGGCTGGCCGGCTTTTATCTGCCCCGAGGCATAGGGCAGTCCACAGGTGACTCGCTTCTCCTGGCCTGGAGGCGAGCACTCCTCCTGCGGGAACTTAGTTCCCTCTGCCTCTCTGCCCTGAGCCTCTGCAGCTCAGGAGAGGCTGGAGGGTTACTGGACCCAGAGGCAAGCTCAGCTTCCCCTGACGGGGCTGAGAGTGGAGCACCTGCAGGCAATAGGTCCTCCATCACCTCAGGAGCCAGAGCAGACTCAGCTGATGCCTGCACCTGAGGATCCAGCACAGGTGAGGACCCTTCAGGCTCCTGCCCCAGCCCTGGCTCAGCTGGTTCTGGAGGCGGGGATTCCTGTGCAGGCTGGGATTCCTCAAGTTCAGCCTCCAAGTCTGAATCCCAGGCAACCACACCCCGGGGTGAGTGCAACCAGGCATTTTGTCACCCCCCTCAGTGGTGACACTCGGGGCGACCTGCCCCCACCGCCCCCTTCCTCCGCCCCGGTCCCTTGAAAATAGGGACACTTGGAGGGTCTGCGGTACCCAAAGGAAAAGACTAAGGGATGGGGGCCTTGCAGGCTGCTACAATTTGTGTAAGGAAGGATTCAAATGCAAATCATAGCTTTAGGTTTGCGCTATTTCCCCCCCCCCCCAAATTTTTAAATTAGTTTTCCAAATTTCTAACAAACAAATCCACAAACATAAAAAGAAAACATTAAAAAACAAACAAATAAGAAACATACTGTAATAATTCCATTTTTGTTAACATTGTTAGGTGACACCCTCGAGTCCCCCTGGCTGAGTTTCCATATAAATCAGCAGTTTCCAAAACTATTTTCACATACAATTTACTTGGTCGATTAACATTTTCCTTTCTTTTCATTTTAACTTTTGACATAGTATTCTACAACATCACATATGTAAATCCTAGGTCAATCTGATACTCGCAAGTAATTCTATTTCAGTTATCTTAACATATTTAGCTAAATAGTCGTTGAATTTCTTCCATTCCTCTTGGTACTCCTCCTCCTTCTGGTCGCGGACTCTTCCGGTCAGGTCAGCTAGCTCCTCAAAGTCCATCATCTTCATCTGCCATTCCTCCACTGTTGGTACTTCTTGTAATTGCCAATTTTTGGCCAACAAAATTCTAGCTTAGGTTTGCACTATTAATGTAGATTAAAGTGCTTGGATGCCCCAGTACAACAAATCCTGATGGGACTGTTTCCCCATGATTTCAGCTTCTGTTAGATCAGAGAGAGATCATTCCCACAATTATTCCTGTTCTCGTATGAACAAGAAAGGGTTCTGGGTCACAATAAGAATTAAGAAGTCTGGGAAGGATTACAAAATGAAGCCAAAAGTTCGGCAAATGCAAGAAAAAGCAGTGGATATATCACATTCCGTGCATTGTTTCTGGGACTCCTGTGAGTTGTTCTGTTGCTTCTTAACAATATGCATAAGACCAGCTCCAATACATTCACAAGGGCTAAAGGGAGAACGCATTTCTACAAATGACCATATACACCTGCCATCTTGGTCCGAGGCTGAACGCTTGTTGCATGAGGATACATATATATCTGGATTGGGGCTCTTATTATTATTATTATTATATTCTTCTTGTTCATTTTATGCTGCAATCTCTGTTAATGCCCTTAGGTTAACATGCGAGGGAAAAGCACTTCAGCAGTTTTGCTTCCCATTCTGAGTTCTTCTTTTCCCACATCGTAAGAAAGCATATAGATCTAGGTATTGGAAAAGAGCTCATTTAGAAGAAAACAGGGAGTTGAGCAAGGAGCAGGGGAAGGTCTGCTGACCCAAAGCTGGACCCTGTGATTATTTTCTTCTTATGCCCCCTTCCATGGGAAGTCCAGAGAATGGCAACACAAGAACAGCCCCCCCCCGCCCCCGTTTGTGAGCCCATGAAGGCTCACCTAGCACCACCTTTATCTATTTTTTAGGCTCCAGGCAAAAAGTTCCTTTTTACCTGGCCTTTTGGTTCTTAATCTGAAGGGTTTTAAGTACTATTAGTGGGGTGAGTTCTGTAAGGCCTGGGTTTTATTTGTATGGGGTGTTTGTTTGTTTGTTTGTTTGTTGTAATTGGTTTTATTGTTAATACTGTGTTGCCGTTGTGTAAGTCACTTTGAGTCTTTTTAGTTGGCAAAGCAATTAATTTATTATTATTATTATTATTATTCACTAAATGGAAATACGGTGGTTCTTTGTACTTGCACATTCCTGTATTGGCCTCTGGAAGATGAAGGTGTCTGTGTTTCTGTGTAAAAGCATACTCTCCCACCTTTCTCAGATGAAAATAGGGAACGGTAAAGGGACCCCTGACCATTAGGTCCAGTCGTGACTGACTCTGGGGTTGTGGCGCTCATCTCGCTTTATTGGCCGAGGGAGCCGGGGTACAGCTGGCCAACATGATGAAATAGGTACATCCTATTATTATTATTATTATTATTATTATTATTATTATACCCCACCCATCTGACTGGGTTGCCCCAACCAGTCTGGGTGGCTTTCAACATATATGAAAACATAATAAAACATTAAACATTTAAAAACTTCCCTATACAGGGCTGCCTTCAGCTGCCTTCTAAACTGATCTCCTTGGCTTGGGGAAGGTCACATAATTAAACACCTCCCAACATTTCTTTGATGAAAATAGGTACATCCTGAGATCAAATCAGAAACCAGGATGCATCTGTAAATCCAAGATTGCCCCTAGAAAATAGGGACTCTTGAAGGGTCTGTAAAATAAGTCAGCTTAGCCCATCCCCAACTTGGTTCCTGTGTTCAGTGGTGGAGGGCATATCCACACACAGTCCAGAGTAGCCCTGACATCACAAAGAAAGATGATGATGACGACGACGGTCATTATTATTATTATTACTTATAACTTATACCCCGCCCATCTGGCCAGGCCTCCCCAGCCACTCTGGGCGGCTTCCAACAGAATATTAAAAAACAACAAGAATAAAACATCAAACATCAAAAACTTCCCTAAACAGGGCTGCCTTCAGATGTCTTCTAAAAGTCAGATAGTAGTTTATTTCCTTGACATCTGATGGGAGGGCGTTCCACAGGGCGGATGCCACTACCGAGAAGGCCCTCTGCCTAGTTCCCTGTAATCTCGCTTCTCGCAGGGAGGGAACCGCCAGAAGACCCTCGGAGCTGGAACTCAGGGTCCGGGCTGAATGATGGGGGTGGAGACGCTCCTTCAGGTATACTGGATCGAGGCCATTTAGGGCTTTAAAGGTCAGCAAAAACCCTTTGAATTGTGCTCGGAAATGTACTGGGATGGAAATCGGTGCCCAAATTGTGCAGCCAGACTTGTCTAAGTGTTGTCCCCAGCAGGGATAAAACATGCTTTTGGGACGTTGCTTCAGGCAGCAAACCATCTTCGGCAAGCACCCCACAGTCAGCACCTTCCTTCCTTCTGGATCGTTTCCCAAAAATCTGTATCAGCAACACTTGTTTGCTAAAGCTAGATGAACTTCCTGGTTATTAGGACTCGCCATTATGTTCCAGACCACTAAATTATTGGCTCTTAATGCTGTGACTCAGAGAGTGGCTCTGCCAAATGACTCGGTGATCTTCTCTTCTAGCTAAGCCAGCCTAGCTTGTAATTTGAGGAGTCCAAAAGGAATAATAACAGCACTGCTTGTCGTGTGGCTTAACACCGACTGCACAAAACAATTCACCGCATTGGCTTCCGTTAAAAACACAGGGAATGGTGACTTATTGATACCTGGGCAGTGCCCATACACGGGAACTCCTCTTAACTGATACTTTTCTTCATCTATTTTTACTATGCGTTGGTGATGGTGATTGTTAAAAAGCAGTTTGAGCGTGTGCTCTGTCTTATCCAGAAGTAGGTCGTCTGAAGTGATTTTTGCTGAGTATAAAATTACAAGACTGGCTTCATAATAATACTCTTTGCTTGAAATAACGAACCATTGGCATAGTAACTGCTTGGTTTGATGTTAAAATAAGGAACCCTGCTAGGCTGGACTTCATCTTAAGTCTACAAGGCACAAACTTTTTTTTTTTTGTCCCCAATTTTTGGCTGCTGAGAGGTTTACTGTCTCTGAGCTTCTGTTACCTGTTATTATTACCTGTTATGTCTTATCAAGTTGCCCAGAAAGAAGTGAGAGTCCTTGAACTGAAAAAGGTTCCCCAACTCTGGCATAGAAATAAGTGCTGGAAGTATACAAATGTTTCTATTTTCCCTCATGAAATACTGACGGGTAAGTTAAACAACACTTTCTTTATTTCCCAGAAACAACTGAAGACATTTCAGGATGAATATAGGTCTCTGCCATGGGTGTCTCCCTTGTACAGTGGTACCTCAGGTTACATACGCTTCAGGTTACAGACTCCGCTAACCCAGAAATAGTGCTTCAGGCTAAGAACTTTGCTTCAGGATGAGAACAGAAATCGCGCAGCAGCAGCGGGAGGCCCCATTAGCTAAAGTGGTGCTTCAGGTTAAGAACAGTTTCAGGTTAAGAACGGACCTGCAGAACAAATTAAGTACGTAACCAGAGGTACCACTGTATTGTTTTTCTCTGCTTTCTGTGCTGTTTATAAAACTGATTTTTAAAGCTGTTTTTATTCAATTTTGCCTTGAGAAGTGCTATATATTTTTCTAGGAAAAGAGGTGCTGGGACTCAGCATGAACGCCTCCCTCATTCTCTTAGAACGGCAATGGCGCCCATCTGAGAGGGGCAGGTTCTGGCGAGTTCCAGCTTGGGCGGGGGGGGGGGAGGCCTGGCCTTTAGACACATGTGTCAAAGACAATCAGTGAATGAATAAGTTAAATGTAGGACTAAGGTTTTATTTATTTATTTATTTATTTATTTAAATAATTTTTATTGGTTTTACAACATAAACAAAAAAAACAAACAAACATAACACGACTTCCCCAAACCTCCCCTTCACTGCATCCTTATTTTAAAATTTTTTAGCAATTCTTCATCCCTTTTTATATTTAATTCTCTTTAAAAAAATTTTTATAAATTTCAATTTTTATAGCTGTAATTCTTTGTATCCAATCCCTTGACATCTTAACATTCCGTAATTTTACAACAATTTTTAAGATAAATTTTAAATTTTTTCCAGTCCTCTTCCACTGTCTCTCTCCTCTGGTCACGGATTCTGCCGGTCATCTCTGCCAGTCCCATAAATTCAGTCACCTTGGTCTGCCATTCTTCCAGAGTAGGTAGTTCTTTAGTCTTCCAATACTTCGCCAAAAGCATTCTTGCTGCTGTTGTTGCGTACATAAAAAACGTTCTATCTTTCTTTGGAACCGTTTGGCCTACCATGCCCAAGAGAAAGGCCTCTGGTTTCTTTACAAATGTCCACTTAAGGATTTTCTTAATTTCATTATATATCATTTCCCAGTAGGCCTTAATCTTCGGGCAGGTCCACCAAAGGTGATAAAAAGTTCCTTCACATTCATTACACTTCCAACAATTATTGTTGGGCAAATGGTATATTTTTGCAAGCTTAACTGGGGTCATGTACCACCTATAGATCATTTTCATTATATTCTCTTTCAAGGCACTACATGCCGTAAATTTAATGCCTGTGGTCCATAACTGCTCCCAGTCAGCAAACATAATATCATGACCAATATCTTGTGCCCATTTAATCATGGCTGATTTAACCGTTTCATCCTGTGTGTTCCATTTTAGCAGCAGATTGTACATTCTAGACAAATTCTTGGTATTGGGTTCTAGCAATTCTGTTTCTAACTTTGACCTCTCCTTCTGAAAACCTAATTTTCTGTCCTGCTTAAAGGTTTCATTGATCTGGTAATAATGTAACCAGTCTCGGACTTTAGGTTTCAATTTCTCAAAACTCTGTAACTTTATCTTTTCACCGTCATATTCTATAATTTCACAATATTTTGGCCAATCTGTGTCCATGTTCAATCTTTTTACCGCCTTGGCTTCCATTGGTGACAACCACCTGGGTGTTTTACTTTCAAGCAAATCCTTATATCGATTCCATACATTGTACAATGCTTTCCTAACAATGTGGTTTTTAAAATTTCTATGTACCTTTACCTTGTCATACCATAAATATGCATGCCAACCAAAGTTATTATCATAACCTTCCAAATCCAGAATGTCTGTATTCTCAAGAAGTAGCCATGATTTCAGCCAGCAAAAAGCTGCTGCTTCATAGTAAAGTTTTAAGTCCGGCAGGGCAAAGCCCCCTCTATCCTTTGCATCAGTCAAAATCTTAAATTTGATTCTGGGTTTTTTGCCCTGCCAGATAAATTTAGATATGTCTTTCTGCCACTTCTTGAAGCAATCCATCTTATCTAGAATTTGCAATGTTTGGAACAAAAACAACAATCTCGGCAATACATTCATCTTAATAACAGCAATTCGGCCTAACAAGGAAAGTCTCAATCTTGACCATATATCAAAGTCTTTCTTCACTTCAGCCCAACATTTCTCATAATTATCTTTGAATAGGTTCACATTCTTAGATGTTAAGTTCACCCCCAGATATTTTACCTTCTTAGCAATTTCCAAACCAGTTTCTCTTTGAAAACTGTCTTTTTCCCCCATCGTAAGATTTTTTTCCAGCACCTTTGTCTTATGTTTATTTAATTTAAAACCTGCTACTTGGCCAAATATTTCAATAAGTTCCAAAACTCTTTTTGTACTGGCTTCTGGCTGTTGTAATGTCAAAACTAA
Organism: Podarcis erhardii; assembly: GCF_964252035.2. Classification (NCBI taxonomy): domain Eukaryota; kingdom Metazoa; phylum Chordata; class Lepidosauria; order Squamata; family Lacertidae; genus Podarcis; species Podarcis erhardii. The sequence goes on from NC_138497.1 coordinate 122,349,705, forward strand.
ATCATCTGCAAATGCTCTTAACTTATAATGTTTAGTTCCGACCTGTATACCTTTAACCAGCTGGTCCCTTCTAATCATATTTAGGAAAACCTCCAGTACCGATATAAACAATAGAGGGGAAATTGGGCATCCCTGTCGTGTCCCTTTCTCTATTGGGATTTCATCCATAACCATACCATTTACAATTAGTTTAGCCTTTTGCTCAGAGTAAATTGCACTTATACCATTTTCAAAGTTCTTGCCTACCCCCATCCCTTGGAGATTCCTCTTCATGAAGCTCCAACAAATATTGTCAAAGGCTTTCTCTGCGTCCACAAAAATCAAGACAGCTTTTCTATTTATGTCAGTTTCCAAGAGTTCTAAAATATCTATAATGTTCCTCACGTTATCTGACAATTGCCTGCCTGGTAGAAAGCCTGTTTGGTCCATGTGAATCTCCTCTAACAAAACTTTTTTAAATCTTTTTGCTAAAATGTCTGCAAAAATTTTATAATCCACATTCAAAAGTGATATAGGGCGGTAATTCTTAACTTGATGTTTCTCAGTTTCTGTCTTTGGTATAAGTGAGATAAATGCTTCCTTCCACGATTCGGGAGCCTTTTTCCCCTCGAGGATTTGGTTACAGACTTCTTTCAATGGTTGTATTAACCAGTCCTTCAGTACTTTATAGTATCTCGCGGTTAATCCATCTGGTCCTGGTGATTTTCCCAGTTGCATGTCCTGGATGGCACTCTCTATTTCTTGATCTGTAATTTTCTCATTTAAGGTTTTATTTATTTATGTAGAACAATTGCACTTGATGTACCACACTTGAAATCAAATAAATGCATTTATGTACCACACTAGGAAGGAAGGAAGGAAGGAAGGAAGGAAGGAAGGAAGGAAGGAAGGAAGGAAGGAAGGAAACAAGGAATAATGCCTATAGTAATAATGTATATACAACAGGTGCTTCTTTGTAGCTGGTCCAGGAAACAAGGAACAATAGGCACAAGCGACGGTATTAAAAGTTTATTTACGTAGTTGAGATGCAAATCCTCTTATACAGTATCAGGAAGTTTTTTTAAAAAATGTTTTCTAATGTTTTTATATGCACTGGAAGCCACCCAGTCTTATTCCAATGTTGTTGTGTCTTGAGGTCCCCAAGCTACCCTCCTAAATAAATCACAATTCACACAGAAATTTATGTTTAAGGTTTTTGGCATAATTTTGGCCGGGGCTAGGGTGGAAAATCAAACAGGAAAAAGGGGAAAATAAATTAATTAAGGGGCTGGAGAGGATTAGAAAGAAGGGGGACATAAAGAAATGTAACCAGACAATGAGAAGATCGCTCCACTGGTCCTCCAAATGGTCCGAGTGCTCCAGGTTACCCGGTGCACGCAGCAAAAGAGAACGCTCAATGCTGTGTGCTCAGTACAGTGGTACCTCAGGTTACAGACGCTTCAGGTTACAGACTCCACTATCCCAAAAATAGTACCTCTTTGCTTCAGGATGAGAACAGAAATCGTGCTCCGGCAGCGCGCCGGCAGCGAGAGGCCCCATTAGCTAAAGTGGTACCTCAGGTTAAGAACTGTTTCAGGTTAAGAACGGACCTCCAGAAGGAATTAAGTTCTTAACCCGAGATACCACTATATATAAAACCCTTGGTCCATCCCACAAATTGGCAACATCAAAATTTCCAAGGTAACTCAAACAGCCCATCACTGCTATGGCCATCTATATGATCCCGCCCATCAACAGAGGGGTGTCCTGTTAGCCCCCACCTCAACACGTGCACTCCATGAAGGAGAACACGCTTGCGAATGTCCTTTGGAAGCTGAACGTCTGACACTGAGTTCAGGCAGCTCCTGCAGCCAATCGGAAGCCGCCCCTTGCCCCCCCCCCTTCTAGAACCCACCACTCTCAACGAACTCTCAACTGCCTCCCCCCCAACATTCAAACTCGCTTTCAAAGCCTGAAAGGACCCTGCTGCACTGCTGTACTCTTTCTACAACAGTCTCCGCTATTTCTGAGTTTCCCAAAGGTGAGAGCCTGGAAGCTACAATCCCCAGGATCATTTGGGGGACATCATGTGCTTTAAATGCTCATTAGATGCACTTTCTATATATATATATATATCTATATATTTATCTGGAACTCCTCCAACCAATCAGACTAACTGAGCTTGTTTCTTCCTTAGGAGAGAGGCCACCCAGAGCAAAGGGGGAAAGGCTCCCACCTCAGGTAAGTGGAAATGCCAATTGAATGCCCTATATTATAGGAATGCTTTAATTTCCATGTCCCCCACCCTCATGCGCCAGACTGCTGCTGGCATGGCTGGGAGCCAGGCGTTTGCTGATTCCTTCATTTTCTTTGCAGGGAGGGAGCCTGTGTACCTTGTTCTGGCGAAATCCCTGGAGAGACATGGCAACCATCAGGTAATTGGGCAGAGGGAACGAAGGGATCCTTTTTGAAACATGTTTTGGGAGTCCTAGAAACACTCTCCCCACCTGTGGCTTCCAGGAAATGCTTTTCAGAAGCATTACTCCCTCCAACTGGGTTGCCTTGCATAACCCTCTGCACCATGCAATTGTCTCACCCTCTTTGAATGCCACCTCATCCGAGATGCTCTTGTGGGGCATCTGATTGTCCTTGGCTTCCACTACAGGATTGCCATGTGAAATATACTCGGAGTCGAGAGTGGATTTCATGCTCTTTATTCAGCTCATAGAGGTGAGGAGGAATGGAAGTTCCCCCAGAATGTCTACTTTATACATTATTTACAAGAGGGGCCCCACATGATTGGCTAATTCCGGGATTCTCCTGTAGGCCAATCAGGTTGTGGATTCACTTCCACCTGGAGTTGGATTGGGTGGCTCCTGTGGACCAATCAGACTGCTGCATTCTGGATCCTATTGTTCACACCAATCAGACTGCTGCATTCTGAATCCTATTGTTCTAGGACCAATCAGACTGCTGCATTTTGGATCCTATTCAACTCAGTACATAACGTGTATGTACATAACAGTACATGACGGTCAAAGTGGAGAGAGAAGCCTTTCAATATTTGGTGTGGCTAAGACAGCTGAATGTGCACCCATTCTCATATGATGTCCTTCTTCCTCCACAGGGCCACACCTCCAGGGATGAGGCACCAGCTCCGGCCCCCGGGATGAAGAACCGGACAACATCCCGGCGGTTCCCAGCTGACGTCCCTCACAATGCTTCCCCACTGCCCCTTCTCCAAAATGGGCATGGCTCCTTCCCGGCCCAGTTTGGCACAGAAGCAGCAGCCAAAGTTTCCTCCCATTAAAACAGCTTCTCGGGTTATTTTTGAAAGGGAGGAGACTTTGGCTGCTGCTTCTGTGCTAGGCCGGTTGGGACAGAGCCGAGACACCCATACGGAGTAGAAGTGGGGAGCACTTATAAGATCAGGTAGGAGGAAATGCCCCTTCCCAGGTCCCCCACCCTCCTGCCCCAGACTGGGGCTAGCGTGGCTGGGAGCCAGGTGTCTGCTGATGTCTCGGTTTCCTTTGCAGCGAGGGAAAAGTTCAGCCGGAGAACTGCCGCATTCCAGGAGGGACTGGAGCCCAGACTACGGCCTCTCGCCTCTGAGGTAATGGGACAGGGGGGAGGAGGGGGCCTTAGGAAACAAACCAGAAGGGCCTGCAGGATCAGGCCAAGGGATCACCTGGTCCAGCTTCCTCTTCTCCCAGGGGCCACCCAGATGCCACTGCGAAAGCAGCAAACAGGATTTGAGCCCAAGAAGCAGTGCATAGCGTTGAGTTCTCCCGTGCTTTGAAGATCCCTTCTTTCTTGCAGGATCTCCTGTCTGCACCGCTGTGGCTGCTGCCCAAGCTTCCCCCAAAATGAACAGGTAAGAGGAAGGGAACCTTTGCATGGGGCAGGGAGAACACCCTACAAGTTGAGCATACGTGTTCATGTTCTGGGTTCATTTCTGAAAAAAGGCATACACTGATAAGGCGGGTTTGGGGACTGGGGGCCTTTCTACAGGGGTTGCTTGACTACAACTCCCATTGTCCTTGACCACTGTCCTTTCCCCCCTTCTTTTTTATAAAAAACACAGCTTGAGGATTCCCCAGTGATGCCAGCTGGCGGAAAGAAGAGGCGTTGGGTGACGGTGCAAAGATGAATTCCAGAGCGTTTAGATCTCAGCTGAAGGACTGTATTCTGGTTTCTGATTTTTCAGCTGCTGAAGCATTTGAAAGCTGTGATGTGATAAATAGAGGCTTTACAAATGTGTAGGGCGAACTTTCCCCTGTTCATCCTTTGGTCATACCGGATTGTTATGTACTGAGGTTCTCACCCTGGGCCAGCAGGGGGATACTGTAGATAATTTTCACTCAGGTCCACATATGCAAATAGGGGATTGAAAGTGATGTTCAGTGATTGGATAGTTACAGAAAATAGTTACAGTTGCGTTGTAGTGGAGGTCTATATAAGCAGGCTGGCTGAACCCTTCAGTTCAGTTCTGTTCTGAATAAACAAAAGCTGTTTGAAGAATCGCTGTGTCGTCTGATATGTTCACCCACAACTTAACACGGATAATTTTGTTGTTGTTAAATCAAGATAAGATGAAATTTTCTACTCTGAGAAATATTCAGGGACTGCATGCACCTCTGAAGCTGCAAATGGAATTCTAAGCAGTGAAGCAGGTCCAGCATCTTCCCTTCCTTCCTAGTTCTAACTTGTCCCTGGATATCTGGAAAGGCAACTGTGACTGCCTTGGTTTTGAGGCTATTCAGAGTGAAGGAATGGGAGATCCTCATCTTTTGGTTGAACACAAACTTGGTTTATTATAATGCGCACATCCTCCATCCTTCTGTTCATGAAAATGTTTCTTACCTGTGTCCCTGTGGGTTCAAGTAAATCATATAAACAGTAGTTGTACAGCACTTGTTTTGATACACACAGATCCACCTACCTTGATGAAAACAAGGCATATTAAATGCTTAAATGTATTACTTTTGTTCTGTGTTTACTGTCAGTACAAATGTCTTGTAACTGGGTATTTTTTTGAAAAATCGGGAAATATCTCTATTCAGGGCAATTACTGTTTCATGTCTGCAACTGTGGAACTGTAGACATTAAAAAGTCTATAGAAAGGGGACATTTTAGATTGAATGTTCTTGTTCTTTGCCATATATAACCTAGGTATTTGTTGTTTAATCTTTCTTTCCTTGTGCTTGATGACTTGACATGCCATCTTTTAAAAACAATGAGTAAAATTTTCTATTAATGCAACAAACAAAACAAATACAGTGGTACCTCGGGTTAAGTACGTAATCTGTTCCGGAGGTCTGTACTTAACCTGAAACTGTTCTTAACCTGAAGCACCACTTTAGCTGCTGCCGCGCCACCGGAGCACAATTTCTGTTCTCATCCTGAAGCAAAGTTCTTAACCCAAGGTAATATTTCTGGGTTAGCGGAGTCTGTAACCTGAAACGTATGTAGCCTGAAGCATATGTAACCCGAGGTACCACTGTAAACAAAAAACCCGAGCTCCCCACTGGGGCAACCCAAGATCTGAAGAGTTCAGACTGTCTCAATTTGGGAAATGAGCAGTGGCAGAAGAGGGAGAGATCAGCTCATCGGCACACAGCCTCCAAGACTGTCCCTAGAGTGAGAAAACTTCCCAAATTAAATCCAAATAAGGAGAGAAATCAAAGAATTAGTGGGACAACTTTTGAAAAGTGTCTGGGAGTGAAATAAGGGAGTCCACTCTAGAGCTGGTCAGAACTGCGTGGGGAAAATCGGACTGGAAAGAACCAGGTACAACTAAACATTTAGTCTCAGAGCATCTGGGCATAGAAGGGATCAAAGAACTGTAGAGCTGGAAGGGACTACAAGATCATCTACTCCAACCCCCAGCAATGCACAAGCCCCACGTTGCAATCCAGGGGGTTGGACTAGATTACCCCCGGTGTCCCTTCCAAATCTACAATTCTTTGATTCTAATACAAATGCTGTCAATGGCATGTATCTCAGGGGCTGCGATGACCCACTAAGTTGCATCCTGCAGGGATAAATGCCTCACCCTGAAGAGAGACTGCTTCCCATCACTCAGTTAGAACTCTAAGGGTTGGACAACCAGGAGCAGGAAGAAAAGGGACGCGGGTGGCGTTGTGGTCTAAACCACAGAGCCTAGGGCTTGCTTATCTGAAGGTCGGCGGTTCGAATCCCCGATGGGGTGAGCTCCCGTTGCTCGGTCCCAGCTCCTGCCCACCTAGCAGTTTGAAAGCACGTCAAAGTGCAAGTAGATAAATAGGTACCACTCCGGCGGGAAGGTAAACGGCGTTTTCGTGCCCTGCTCTGGTTTGCCAGAAGCGGCTTAGTCATGCTGGCCACATGACCCGGAAGCTGTACGCCGGCTCCCTCGGCCGATAAAGCGAGATGAGCGCTGCAACCCCAGAGTCAGCCACGACTGGACCTAATGGTCAGGGGTCCCTTTACCTTTACCTTTAGCAGGAAGAAAGTAAAGAAAAATCTGTTCCAGGATCTGTTTACTTATTACTGCTCTGCATGGGCACCAGGGCACACAAGCAATCAGCAACAGAGGGGCATCTTCTTCACATATATTTTCCAAATACATTCTAGGTGGTTAGTTCTGCCCCACTGAAGCCAGCTTGTACTTTTTCCTATTATTGTGACTCGCAATTGCTGCCTTCATATATCAAAAGCATTTCTATTGCCAAAGGAGCAATCCTATACCCAGCGTGGTGTAGTGGTTAAGAGCGGTGGACTTGGAATCTGGCGAACCGGGTTCGCATCCCCGCTCCTCCAGATGCAGCCGCTGGGTGACCTTGGGTTAGTCACACTTTTCTGGAGTCTCTCAGCCTCACTCACCTCACACAGTGTTTGTTGTGGGGGAGGAAGGGAAAGGAGAATGTTAGCTGCTTTGAGACTCCTTAAGGGGAGTGAAAGGCGGGATATCAAGTCCAAACTCTTCATCTTCTTCTTCTATAGCAAGATCCCCTGGGATGAGCAGGTTAGCATCCACTGGATCTCTAGCTGAGCCAGGAGGTTCCTGGAACAGCTGGACTACACAGGCTTAACTCCCTTATCCTCAGCTCAGCAGGAGAGAATCTGGTGTACGGTATCTCCCTCAGCCTGGCTTAGTCAGAACCCAGACAACTGAGATGAGTTTGGCTGATCTGAAACTGGCATAAGCCCTGAAAGAGGGTGGGACTTAGGCAGGATCCTAGGCCTATTAACAGACCCAGCAACTCAGTGTAACTCAAGCACAATAACTCAAGCAGTGTAACTCAAGCAGTGGAGGCGATAGATGTACTCCCCCCCCCCTTTATTTGTTTGTTTTGTAGCACAAGAAATTATATTTCTATGTTGCTTTTCATTCGCATGAATCGCAAAGTGGCCTACAAACAATAAATAACAATGATGTAATAGAACACCCCAAAAGCAACATAAATCTTGTGTACAGGATTAGTCTCCATGTGGATGAGCCTCAGTTCTGGGAGAACGGCTGAGTTTTGTTGCACTTTCAAAGCATCTCACTGGGGTAGGCGGGGACCTCCAGGTATCCCACCTGGGGGAAGGCAAAGCCTATGTTGATGGGGCCACTCCAGATCCAGGGCTGCGCGCGTCCACGCAAAGGGCGCCCCCCGTTTTTTAAGTGGGGAGCGGTCATTCTCACTACATACCAAGCAGAGATCTTTGTTTAAAAACAAACTCTTAGTCGGTTTTCTAATAAATCGGCTTATAACCCTGACTCGTGAAGCTGGTTCCTCCGCTGAGAATATATGTTATAAGGGGGGTGTAGGGATAGGGTAGGACCACAATCAGCAACTGGAATACCTGAAGATGCTGTTTTCAACAAGAAAAAAAGGAAAGGAGCAGAAGTGAAAACCAGACCTGAAGTCATTTCCTCTGATCTGAAAACCCAAATTGGCCCAATCACAGTCATGGCCATCCAAACGGCCCCGCCCTGTAACCAAGAGGTGGTATCCTGTTTGACCCCACTGCAACATGTGCTCTCCATGAAGGAGATCATGCTTGCGAATGTCCTTTGGAAGCCGAACGTCCGACACGGCTTCCAACTGAGTGCAGGAAGCTCCTGCAGCCAATCGGAAGCTGCCCCTTGCCCCCCCCCCCACTTCTAGAACCCACCACTCTCAACAAACTCTCAACTGCCTCCCCCGCAACATTCAAACTCACTTTCAAAGCCTAAAAGGACCCTGCTGTACTGCTGTACAGTCTCCGCTATGACTGAGTTTCCCAAGGTAAGAGCCTAGAAGCTACAATGCCCAGGATCATTTTGGGGACATCATGTGCTTTAAATGCTCATTAGATGCAATTTAAATCATAGGATCATAGAATTGTAGAGTTGGGAGGGACCCTGAGGGTCATCTAGTCCAACCCCCTGCAATGCAGGAATCTCAGCTAAAGCATCCATGGCAGATGGCCCTCCAACCTCTGCTGAAAAACCTTCAAGGAAGGAGAGTCTACCGTCTTCCAAGGGATTCCTTTGAGATATTGACCGGGCTGCATGGTGTGGCTCTCATATCCATGTCCTGAGAGACACAGAGCAAAACATTTCTCTCTCCTCTTTCTCCACCCCATGCAGAATTGCAAGAGGGCAGTGCATCTGGCTGGGAAGAAGATGGTTGGAGTTTGGAGCCCAGCCACGGCTGGCTGTGGGCAGGATCCTGGCATTGCAGGGGTTGGACTAGATGACCCACGGTGGCCTCATCCCAGCACACTTTGACAAACACACACACACCCTTGATTTTATTTCTATTAATTGAGCTGGCTTACAACCCAGCAGCCTGGCCCCTGTTTGCCAGCTGATGTCACAAAGTGCTGCATTGCAAGCAAGCCTTATAGTGCCTTGCAAGAGGGATGCCTGTCTGATGACGGTGAGAGACTTGAGAGAGTTTATCATCACTCTGATGATCAAATGGATTCTGAAGGTAGGAGGCCCAGAGGAGATGAGTGGCATTATTATTATTATTATTATTATTATTATTATTATTATTATTAGTGTCACCCATCACTGGTACATGTGGCTTGGCTCCCTGGCTTGCCTCGTTCACAGATGTCAGTTTGGCAGGTCCTCAGCTGTGGTCCCCAGATTATATTTTCTGTTCTGACGATCCGGTTGCCTACAAGGTTGAACCATATGGCTTTTCCATAGACCCCACCGCAACACGTGCTCTCCATGAAAGAGAACACGCTTTATCCCAAGCAAAACCTCACAGCTAAGAACCCGGAAGAGTTTCTCGGCCATACTTCCATATTAGACCCAGCGTGGTGTAGTGGTTAAGAGCGATAGACTCATAATCTGAGGAACCGGGTTCACGTCTCCACTCCTCCACATGCAGCTGCTGGGTGACCTTGGGCCAGTCACACTTCTCTGAAGTCTCTCAGCCCCACTCACCTCACAGAGTGTTTGTTGTGGGGGAGGAAGGGAAAAGAGAATGTTAGCCGCTTTGAGACTCCTTAGGGTAGTGATAAAGTGGGATATCAAATCCAAACTCTTATTCTTCTTCTCTTCTTGCTGATCGTGTTTCGTTCTCTACAGAACGATCTTGCCCCAAAGAAAGACTTGAACTTGCCCAATATTCATGAAGTTGCCCAAATTCAGCTTGCAGCTGCTCCTTCTTGCAACTTGTCACCACAGGGCTGCAGAGGCACTGTCCTACCCTGAGGGAAGGGGGCACATCTTCATTGGAGAGCAGCCATACTGCAAAAGAAAACACAGAGAGGGCAGCCGAGAGCAACTACCTAAGGGGAGGCCTTTAGCCGCAAGCCAATTTTGAGGGGGGGAAACTGGTGTTATCTGCTATGTCCTGCCTATTAACTACTATGGCCTGTTGTCACGTGACCAAGGATGAGAGGATTCACATTGTTCCATTCCTTGACTGCTGTTACTATTCGGTGTGATCAGGCCCTTATTTTTTTTATTATGGAATATTTTCATTGGAGGACTGCACACCAATACATACAACTATCACTGCCATTATAAGCCAAGCCCAGGGTTGCCAAGTTCACCTGATTTGCAAAAGGAGGATAGCTTTTCCTTTCAAGGACTGCTCCTGTTGAGAAAGTCAAGTAACCTTATAGAACTCCCCCATTCTTTCACCATAGGACATCCGCCCTCATTTTTTTTACAGCATATATGTTATGGTACAGGGGAAATTAATATGCCTGTTACTTGTGGTTGTTGTTGTTTAGTTGTTTAGTCGTGTCCGACTCTTCATGACCCCATGGACCAGAGCACGGCAGGCACTCCTGTCTTCCACTGCCTCCCGCAGTTTGGTCAGACTCATGTTTGTAGCTTTGAGTCCTTTTCTCCTTGTGCACTCCATCTTTCCCAACATCAGGGTCTTTTCCAGGGAGTCTTCTCTTCTCATGAGGTGGCCAAAGTATTGGAGCCTCAGCTTCAGGATCTGTCCTTCCAGTGAGCACTCAGAGCTGATTTCCTTCAGAATGGATAGGTTTGATCTTCTTGCAGTCCATGGGACTCTCAAGAGTCTCCTCCAGCACCAGAATTCAAAAGCATCAATTCTTCGGCAATCAGCCTTCTTTATGGTGCAGCTCTCACTTCCATACATCACTACTGGGAAAACCATAGCTTTAACTATACGGACCTTTGTTGGCAAGGTGATGTCTCTGCTTTTTAAGATGCTGTCTAGGTTTGTCATTGCTTTTCTCCCAAGAAGCAGGTGTCTTTTAATTATGTGGCTGCTGTCACCATCTGCAGTGATCATGGAGCCCAAGAAAGTAAAATCTCTCACTGCCTCTATTTCTTCCCCTTCTATTTGCCAGGAGGTGATGGGACCTGTGGCCACGATCTTCGTTTTTTTTTATGTTGAGCTTCAAACCATATTTTGCACTCTCCTCTTTCACCCTCATTAAAAGGTTCTTTAATTCCTCCTCACTTTCTGCCATCTGCAAAAACGCAATGCTTTGATAAGTAATTTAAAGCTCTTTCTTAGATAAAGGCAGGGGGAATTCTTACAAAGCCTAGGCATATTTAAAATTAAAAAATTCCCCGTCAGCTTTGCAAGGACTAAAACGAAATCCTGTAGAAGAAAGGAAAGGAAAAACAGAGCTTGGCAACATTTTGCTTGTGGTTAAGTGTAAGCCTTAAAATGCCTGCCAAGAAAACAGGAAAGAGGGACCAGGAAGCTGAACTTTGCCCTACATTGCAGCTGAGATGTACTAGAAATCTGAAGTGCTTTTGTGCCTCTCAGAACATGTATTTGTTTGGAAGGGCCGGGGGTGGGTGGAATCAAATCTATATACAAATAGCTCCATGTGAGGGTAATGAGAGTATTGCTTGGGAGGCATGCATTGACCAGCTCTTCTGAAGGAGCAGGGAGATCACGGTGGGGGTTTTGCCTAAGGCCCCTCCAAAACCCTTGTTTACCAGGAAGTTGAGCTGACATGTGAGAACATGCTTGAACTGGTGACAAAGTTCTTCAGAGTTTAAGGTTTCTCTGACTCTTTCTGGGGTAGCTTATGCCAAAGTTTCATCACACCGTCATTCACAGTGGCCACTTAGCACCACGATAAATAAATGAGAGATAAATATTTGCACAAAATCTCTCGAACACTAATTGTGTGTGTGTGTGTGTGTGTGTGTGTAGATGCACCTGTAGAAATAATTGCTGCAATTTTAACAGACGTATGTTACATTTCCATATCCGTCAACTGTCCTGGGAAAACTGGGGCACCCCGTTTTCTCGTGTGAGGGCACGACAGCCATTTTGAGCACCACGATTTCACACTGTGACCTTCTTTTTTCCCCCCCAACGGATATGAGAGATTTATTCGGATGGATGCTTGTTCAAAAGAATTTGAAAAAGTTAATTTTTGAAAAAGTTATTAAAAAAAAAAACATTGAGTGCTCCCTCTCTCTCTCTCTCCCTCTCTAAATTTCTTCCCACGCTCTCTGTTTTCTCCAGTCAAGTCTCTGCTGCTCAGGATCATTGGATGTAGGTGTCTAATCTTTTTTTTCTTTTCTTTTTAAAATAACTTTTTTATTCAAAATTTTAAAAAAATATTATCCAGAAACATATCATCCTTATTTTTCACCCCATTTTCCCTCCCTCCCCCCACAGAACCCCACCCCCACCCCCCGACTTCCCTCAGTTCCAGTCTTTGATTTCTCTAAAAATGCTATTTTCTGCATGTTACACAGTTGTATAGATCCTCAAACTATTTAGCTGATTATTATCTATAAAAAGTTTGTGAATGTTTATTCAAATCGATTTCACACTGTGACCTGGAGCCTGAAAAAAAAAATGCCCGGAAGATGCGCTGCCCAGTTTTGGGCCTGGACATGTTGGAGTTTTGGGCCTGGACATAGTGGAGAAGACTGTGAGAAGGTGGAGTGTGCCCTATGTGTGCCCTGTCTGCTGCTCATGGTGCCAACTGTGGACTGCAAGCTTCAAGGTCACTCCTGATCTCCTTTATAAGGGTTCCTTGTGATTAAACTGCACATCGCTTCTCGGCCTTTTGGCTAAGATCAAGTGTAAACTGCACTTGGACCAGACAACCCTTCAGTTACGGGGGATACTTCCAAATAGAAGTAGGACACATGGCCACCCCACTTTTTAAGAGCAGGTTCTTAAATTGCAAAACAGAAGCTTGCACAGTGCCACTCCTTCCTGTACCCCTGGGATAACATTAAAACAATGACGTCAGTTTGGCATTGGATAGGGCAGTTATTAAAGTGGTATCCGTGAAATGCTTTAAGCTTCTGTTTTACTTCGGGCACAAAATATGACAGTTCAGCAGCAAGAGCATAGATAAGAAGGGCAAATATTATACACAAGTAAATCACGATAGTCCCAGGCTACTCCCTCAAGCTTTCCTGGCTTTTGCTGACTAGAAATCTGCCAAGTCATGAACTGCTGAGTCACTTTTTAAATTGTGCAAGAATTTAGCAGAGAGAGAGAGAGAGAGAGAGAGAGAGAGAGAGAGAGAGAGAGAGGGAGCGAGCATCCTAATCTAATTATTAATAGGCAGGGTGTAAAATGTTGTTGAGAAGTATAATTCAGATGCTGCAGATTATTCTTTGTCAACCTGGTGCCCCCACTCGCCCCCAGTTTACAGGGCAGATGGAAGTTGCAGGACAAAACAGCTTGAGGACAGCTAGTTAGTAAAGGCTGTGAAGTTGAACACTTTTTATTTTTTATTTATTTTTTATTTACAATTAATCAGTTAATTAAATTTGTATACCGCCCTTCATCAGTAGATCTCAGGGCAGTTCACAGGATAAAAACTCAAAATACAAAATAAAAACAAGAACAAAACCCAAACAAATGAATAGCCTTCCCCCCATACCCTTCTACAACCACATGTTAAAAGGAAATAGGATGTTAAACAGCCCAAAGGCCTGCTTGAAGAGGAATGCTTTTGCCTGGCGCCTAAAGGTATATAATGAAGGCGCCAGACGAACCTCTCTTGGGAGAGGATTCCGCAAACAGGGAGCCACCGCAGAAAAGGCCCCGTTCTCGTGTTGCCACCCTCTGAATCTCTCATGGACATTTGTTTGGCTTCTTTGGTTTCCCTTTTCTCTTTGACCTCTTGAACGTAATTTGCACTTGATTTGAAGATTTACATAAGAAAAAATTAAAATCACAACAGTAAATAACAGGATCTCAAGACTTAATAGTATCTTGGTATATTTAGGTCTGAAATGCGGAGGAAACTTCTATAACTGGCTGTCTACTGGGGTGACATTCCTGGGGGGGGGTCTTTTCATTCTTCAAATGGAGCACTTTTGGAGTCATACTAGTTTCCATCACATTTAGGAATGTGGGTTTAGGATTGCAGCCTTTGTCATCATTGTGAAACAGATCTAATTCCCTCTTTAACCCATCTGTGTTGTTGTTGTTGTTTAGTCGTTTAGTCGTGTCCAACTCTTCGTGACCCCATGGACCAGAGCACGCCAGGCACTCCTGTCTTCCACTGCCTCCCACAGTTTGGTCAAACTCATGCTGGTAGCTTCAAGAACACTATCCAACCATCTCGTCCTCTGTCGTCCCCTTCTCCTTGTGCCCTCCATCTTTCCCAACATCAGGGTCTTTTCCAGGGAGTCTTCTCTTCTCATGTGGTGGCCAAAGTATTGGAGCCTCAGCTTCAGGATCTGTCCTTCCAGTGAGCACTCAGGGCTGATTTCCTTCAGAATGGATCAGTTTGATCTTCTTGCAGTCCACTCACGAGTCTCCTCCAGCACCAGAATTCAAAAGCATCAATTCTTCGGCGATCAGCCTTCTTTATGGTCCAGCTCTCACTTCCATACATCACTACTGGGAAAACCATAGCTTTAACTATACGGACCTTTGTTGGCAAGGTGATGTCTCTGCTTTTTAACCCCTCTGTAATAGTAGCTAAAATATCATAGAAAGAGTTTACTGGAGCTTTTAGGGGATAGATGGTGATTGTGAGAACGGAACAGCTTATCTTCTTGACATCTCAAACATGGCTTCCAGACCTTCCATCTGGAAATTTTGTTTGTTGTAGAACACAGTCAGTTCACGTAGAGAGCTGGACATCCTTATTTGTAAGGTCCCACTGTGGCCCTGGAGAAACAGAGAAGAGACTGTACCCTTTCCCTAGAGTTTCCAACATGATACCCATGGGCACCACATCACCCGCCGCAACCCCCTTGGTGCCTGCCAAGGCCTCCCTGCCCCTACCAAATTTTTAAACGTTATTTTTAAATGGTTGTTTGGTTGGGAGAAGATTGCCTGTTTTCCCCTGCTTTTTTTGTCTCTGTTTAGCTGACAAGACACATTGTATTTTGCCTGGTATTTTGTGGGGGACGGAACGGTTCTGAGCACTGACATTTTTTCTTTCTGTGAAATGGGTATTTTGTGGCACCTGTGACAGTTACCTCTGTCAAATGTGCTCCCCGGTCCAGAAAATTTGGGGATCCCCCCGTTCTCCCCTCTCCCACATCTGGGTCTAGCAAGAAAACCCACCTAGCACAGTGGTGATAAACTAATACATCTTTCAGGCAAGATCTGCTGCCATTAGTGATATTTTTCTTGGGAAACACAGAGCTTCCAAGGGACTCCCTGGGATGCACTTTGGAAACTACTGGTCTAAGGCATCCCTAAGTTTATTTTTTTTAAAATAATATTTATTAAGAGTTTCCAATTATAACAATATAAAAAAACCAAAACATCCAAATTTAAGATCTTATTTTCCGTAACATCTTTCCAGGACTTCCCGTCCCCTCCCCCTCTTATATTCCAATTCTTACAAATAAATTCAGCAATTTATTATCCCAAATTTTAACCTTATTATCATTAACCCAATTTAAAAATATTTTCCCATCTCCTAAGATCGACCTATTCCCTTCCGCGCGTTCCCCCCTTTAATATACATAATAGATTAAAATATAATAAAATAAAATATGATTTTGCAGCCTTTGGATTCCAAATTTCCCTCCCCCTTTTCCTGGTTGCGTTCCCCATATTGATCAACATCTGATGTCTTCCTGGAGCTCCCACATTTATTTAAACCATAGTCCTTTACCAGTCTTCTTTAATTTTAAATGTCCAATCTTGGAAGGAGTCTATCTCAAAAAGGCCCATTTTTTCCATCCAGATTTTTATATACTTGGGAGTAAAACTCCAATTTTATTTCTTAAACCTTTCAAATCTGGATGTCCCAAATGTTCCCACTTCCAACTTTGTCCAATTCTTATTATCCTTGTTGTTCTTGTTAATCTCTCTCCTCTTTCTTTTCCTGTTTTCCTGCACAAATGTTCTAATTCCAAAAGCTTCTAAATTCCACTGCAGAGGCTCTGTTATTCAGGAACGAAACATGATGCCAAGTCCCTTCCATTTTTCAATAGATAAGTCTATTGTCTACTTTAGTGTGTAAACCTCTGTAGCCAAAATAATGTTCCCTAAGTTTAAAAAGGGACCCGGGTGGTCTGTGGGTTAAACCACAGAGCCTAGGACTTGCCGATCAGAAGGTCAGTGGTTCAAATCCCTGGGATGGGGTGAGCTCCCGTTGCTCAGTCCCTGCTCCTGCCAACCTAGCAGTTCGAAAGTACGTCAAAGTGCAAGTAGATAAATAGGTACTGCTTCGGCGGGAAGGTAAACGGCGTTTCTGTGTGCTGCTCTGGTTTGCCAGAAGTGGCTTAGTTATGCTGGCCACATGACCCGGAAGCTGTACGCCAGCTCCCTTGGCTAATAAAGTGAGATGAGTGCCACAACCCCAGAGTCGGTCACGACTGGACCTAATGGTCAGAGGTCCCTTTACCTTTTTAAGTTTAAAAAAGAAAGAAATGTGAAGAATTCCAACAGTGTACAGTACATGTCTTCTGCTGTTTAGTCTTGTCAGAGCTGTATCCAAACCATGACATTTGTCCCTTGATGTAGCTTTTAGACCTTTGCAGGTGATGGGAGTTCAGGGCTTTTTACGCTGCAAACAATATCTGAGTGGGTTCTGTCAGGGTAACAGCTGAGCAAACATTGCAGACATTTTGGCTTCAGCCCCACTGCTTCTTCTCAGCTGAGTGGAGTAAGTGGCAAAAAAAAATTCCCCCATCTCTTTCCATGTACTTGACTATGGTCAACATGCTTCATTCCCAGAAATGAACTGTCAGTAATTAAGGGAGGGTTTCCTTTTCAAAGTAAAGGCCAGCTCTTTTTAATGTATTTCTAAAAAAACATCACAGAGTTGCAACCAAGTTTTTGAGTACATCGGAATGCTTCTCCCAACTGGATGTTAAGCGAACAAACCAACTCCAAATGAAAGGTGTGTGTGTTTTTGCAAGGTGTAAACAATCTGCCATTGAAATTATATAAGTCGGCAGTCAATCAGATCTGCCTATGGCATATATAGGGGCCCCCACAGTATTCCAATTAGTGTGAAAGACAGTTTTGAATAACTGACTTGAAATAAAATTTTCTAAAGGGAGCATAGTCATTGCATCTTGGACCCTTTTCCCCTTTGATACAACCAAATCGTCTTTGTGACCAGCACAATATAATACAATTAAGCCTGCCTGCAATGCAGCACACATTTACCTGAGTGTAAGTCTCATTGATCCTAATGGGATTTACGTCAGACTGTCCGACAACAGAACAGGTCATCTATTCCATTTCAAGACTATTAAGAGACTACAGGCTTGAGTCTTTTCCCATTATGCCCTGAAACAGCTCCCTCCATTACCACCCGCCTTATCAATTTTTGCATTTCCCTTAACATCCATCCTCAAAACAAGTTTTAGTGAACGTCAACATTCAGCAGGGCAGCGCCACAGCGACAAACTCCTGGCAGTGGAATCAGAGGCTTCCCAAGAGAGAGAGAGAGGTCTCAGCTATGCATACTGAAACACCTTCTCCATCTTGCCTCTTAAATAATTTTGGATTAATTTCTATCGGGGGTTCTATTGCGCAACAGTGTGTCATTGGGTCAGATGCAAAGGTTCCCTTCCTCTGACAAAGGATGTATGTTTTAGGAGGATGTTCCAGATCGAAACAATCACAGCAAAGGACCTTTAACTTCTTTCCATGTGTCAACGTGTCTCCGAGATACGGATATCCATTTTATTGGGTGTATTTGGAGTCGGACTGTTCTATGCACTTTGTTGTGTACTTTTCCTCTTGCAAAATCCAATAAGGGAAAAGTTTAACTAGGAAGAAATATTGACTTATGCTAGGACAGGATAAAGCACTACCTTACAGCATGCACTTTGTCCCACACTGTGCTGGGTTTTCAGTAAACACATTAAATGTCCTCAGTCCTATTCACATGCCGCAAGGTCTGTGTAAAATGGTCTGTGCAAAAAGGTCTAGTAAAAACAGACTGAGGACTGGAATTCTAAGTCTAAAATGACATTAGCGCTCTTTTTTTTTTTTAAGGTAGGGGACAGGGAAGCAAAACTTTACAGAACTTTTCATAGAGGGCATAGGTGACAGGTTTCTGGGTACATACTTGATGGTCACCCAGCACTGGGCAAAAAGTATTCAGCCCAGGGTTTTCCACTGTTTTCAGGTAGAGGGAAAGATCTGTTTATTATTAAGGGGAGTGCTAGAGAGGGAGAGATGTCTGAAAACCCAGAAACCTTGCCCCATCATGGCTCCCCAAACAAGAATTCTCAGACACCTGCTTCTGCTTGAACTCATTGAATATGCATTTGACTTATTCCAGAGAAGAACACAAATGGCCTTTTACAAGGATGCTTCCATACAGCTCCACACTGCATATATATATATTCTTTTCTCTTTCCCTGTCTTCCTTTAACAAATGAAGACGCATTGGGAAATGGGGAGGAACTGCCACCCCCAACTGCTGATTAAAAAAACAACAACCTGTCAAGGTTACCGAATACATCACCAGTTCTGTCAGAGTGTATGCATGCTCCACACCCATGGAGTTTCCCTTCCCCATTAGCACATTTTTCACACAAAGGGCTGTAGCTCAATGGTTAGGCCAGCCTTTCTCCACCTTGGGTCCCCAGATGTTGTTGGACTACTACTGCCATCATCCCCGACCCCCAGGTCCTGCTAGCTAAGGATGATGAGAGTTGTAGCTCAACAACATCTGGGGACCATAGTTGAGAAAGGCTGGGAAGAACATCTGCTTAGCATTCAGATCCCAGGGTTGGGAGAGAATCAAATCTGAAATCCTGGAGAGCTGGTTCCACTCATTTCAGACAATTCTGTGCTAGATGGACCAGTGGTTTGACTCTGTATAGGGCAGCCTCCTATGATCCTAAAGGGAAATAAATGCAGAAGAGTGATTCAGTTTTAGCCCAGAACACTCAACTCTGACTGGCTGTGATTCTCCATCTCATGCAGAAATCTTTCCCATCACCTGCCCCCAGATCCGTTTTACTGAAAATGCTAGCTGAGCCCATGCCCTCCTGCAAGAAAGTGAAGAATATGCTCTACTACTGAGCTATAGCTCCATCCCTTAAAAAAAGAATGTAATCTTTGTTTTTTTTATAAAAAGTTGGATAAGAAAATGTCCATGAAATGTACAGCTGAAGTACTATCAACCAAAAAAAAGAGTGACTCATAGTTTCAGATGGCTAAAAAGAAAATTCTGTAGAAGGAAAATCCTGCGGTTGCAGGAACTGATTTCCTCAAATCGTTTTGTGACCCTGCCATCAATCACGTCAGAAATAGTTGTGTCTGCATTCCATTCAAAACAAAGTCTAGTGTCAGTTTCAAAGTCCTAGGAGTCAGGCCAGATTAGAATGAAGCTTTGATGTACAGTCCTTTTAAATTCAGGGTCAGACTATTTCTATACAACTTGACTCGTGTGTGTGTGTGTGTGTGTGTGTGTGTGTGTGTGTGTGTGTATGTATGTATGTGTATGTGTGTGGAAAGCATACCCCCCCAAAATGACCAAAAAAACAAAAAGTGTGAAAAACGGTTTGTATTTTATGCAAACAAATATTTTACAAATATTTAACAGAGATTTAAAATCACACTGCTATCTCTTAGAAAAACTCCCAGGAATACAGTAAAGAGAATTCAACTCTACTGGAAAGCAAAGTGCTCAGAGCAACATTAATACAATTTCCACAAAAGTGCATAAAACGGTTAATGTAAAAAGCATTTCCTGTACACTGTAAAAAGGACTCGGAAAGCATGTTAGCACATATGGCATTGTCAGTCGCTACCGATCATCAAAGCAGTTTTTACAAGATCATACAGTAAGAAGCCTTTTTACAAAAACAGGTATTTTTTTTAATAAAAAAGTACACTTTCCCAGTAAAAGATACATTGAGATTTTATATATATATATATAGTCGAGTGCATAAGAATATCAACTCTATAAAACATTTAAAGTTGTCCATTATGTGCCACAATCCAACAAGTCTGTGAGCTGAAGTGGGCATCTGCAGGTAGATCACCCTACTGAGTGCAATTCATGCTGGCTGAAAGGTGAGGAATGCAAAGCTACACCCAACACAACATGTGCTGGCCATGTGATGCTACGGCATGGCAGCCTCAACACCACCTGGCATGGAGAAAGCAGCTGCATGGCGCAACCTGCTTGGGTACATGAGAATCGGATCAAGGACACGTTCCTTACATTTCAGTCAGCATGGATTATTTAACACTTGCTAACATGTTACGTTCAATAGGTCTGATTTCTCAAAAAATATAGCATAGGCATAGGCATGACTTTAAAGCACACATACACACAAATCAGAATGCCTCTTATTTGAGCCCCATGGGAATGAGTTTCTTCTGCAAATTCCCATTTATTTCAGAAGGCCTTTCCCATAAGGAGGTTTCCAGGTGAATAATTTCTTAGCTACAAACTTCATAGATTTTTTTGTTTTCCTGACATTAGTGGGCTAAACAAAAATAAGTGGTTGAGATTTTCAGCTTAAGGATCCGTACGCATTTTGAACTTTTTTTTGTTTTTAAAGGGCCAGTGTAATGCTTTCACACTTTTTAATATCAAACACACAAAGCCAGCTCATGTATCTTCCCCTTAACACTATGGAATCAAGTTTCGTAAATAGGAGGTAAGGCCCTAGGCTTTACAATGCTATATTCGTACCTGCTACTGTCGGTTCCTAAGAAGTGCTGCAAATATATTCTACAATATCATTCACTATTCTTTATTCCAAAGAGCATACTTAAAACAATAAAGGCATTTCTTCCAAGTTAAACAAGAAGAACAACCATCACAGAAATACAGATTTAGGTGGCAAACCCATTGAAATTAATGAGCACAGATAAGTTAGGTCCATTAATTTTAATAGGTCTACTCTTGAGTAAAGCACATAACTCTTTTGCTCATTTGTGTAACGTTTTGGTCATGTTTCTTGGCAATTTCGTTAAAGAGACAAAACATAGTACATCTATGTTACATGGGGGGATCACTGGTCATATTACAGAGGATGCAATAGTTATTTAAAACTGGTTTTAATTTCTCTGTTCCAAATCCGCATTAATTATTATTTTTTTGTGGGGGGAGGAGGCGGAATCAGAACAAAATTCATTCTCATTCAATTTGTCTTTTGATTTATTGTATTTATCTTTTATTTATTTTTATTTTTAATTATCATTCTTACAAAAAAAAAACACTACTCAGGAGATATCCCCTTAAATAAATAAGCTATGCCACTTCTAACTGGGGAAAAGCCACACGTGATCATGTGCCCAAAGGCAAAACAGTTTGAAAGGAGTTGAGGTGGAGCGTTGAGCACCACTTTTTAGAGGTACCAGCTACCCCTGACCCATAATAAAGCATATGTATATATATGTACATGGACAGGAAAAACAAGCGCTGGCAGCAATAAGTGAAACTCTCTCTAGACGCTGGACGCATCACAAGCTGGTGGGTCGTCAGACACCGATTTTGGCACAGGGGTACAGCAGAGAAAGACATTCCTTCCCAGGGTTTTATGGGCAAACCGGAAGTACATGAGATGGCCCATTGCAACGAAGGAAACAGAAATAAGCACCAGCAATCCGAAAGCTTCTGGGTTAGGAGCTAGGATGACCATGATAAAATGCAGAAGATCTAGAAGGTAATTCATGGAGTTTTGGACGCCATTTATGATACCTCTTTCTGATTCGATCACGTTTTCTTGCAGCAACTGCGTGACGGTCAGGTCAAAAGACCACAGTCCTGTTAAGACAAATACAAAGGGAATTTGTTCAGTTCCTGCTTGGGGGGCAAAAAAAGGAAAGCCACACAAGATATCTCATGTATCTCCAAAAGTTAAAAGACCTTCTTTTCTACAGTTGTTTTGCAAACGTAGAGACAATTTCCATGCCTTAATGAAATGAACCAAAATAAAATTCATGCCTATTTTTTGCCTCTAAGTGAATTTTTCTTCTTCCGTATGTAAGTAAAAATGCCTAACCTATTCACCTCTTGGAAAAATAAAGAGATTGCTTGTTAACTGAGAACACAAACTGATTTCTGGAAATCAGTACTAAAGCATCAGATGCGGCTTACCTTCTAGAAGGCGCATTTAGGATTGCAACTTACCGTATTTTTTGCTCTATAAGACTCGCTTTTTCCCTCCTAAAAAGTAAAGGGAAATGTGTGTGCGTCTTATGGAGAGAATGCAGGCTGCGCAGCTATCCCAGAAGCCAGAACAGCAAGAGGGATCGCTGCTTACGCTGCACAGCAATCCCTCTTGCTGTTCTGGCTTCTGGGATTCAGAATATTTTTTTTCTTGTTTTCCTCCTCCAAAAACTAGGTGCGTTTTATGGTCTGGTGCATCTTATAGAGCGAAAAATACGGTAGATAATTAAGAAAGGATGTGAACTATCAAAACCTAAAAATATATGCAATGGGATTACTCTTTAACTATTCTCTCATCAACCCTTCTAGACTCCAGTACTAATGCACAGTTCTGCTTTGTTGTGAGACTATTCAGGGTGAATGTCAGCATAGTATATTTGCTTGGAAACTTGTTTCTGCCTTGCATGTTTTGCAAAGATCATATATATGCAAGGAATGTGAACCTACAATTTCTGCACAAGCAATTCTATATCATATTTAGGCTCCAATCCTTTCTCTTAAAATCTGATTTAAGCAAGAGGATCTTCCAACTACTGGAGAGGTCCAAATTGTTATTAAAAGCATCAGAAACAGCCATCTTCAAATGTCTAAAAGGAAGATGGAGGCAGCTTGGTTTTTCCTGCTTCAAAGGGCAGAACCCAAACCAATGGATTCAAGTTACAGGAAAGCAGATTCTGACTCAACATCAGGAAGACCTTTCTTATGTAAGAGCTGTTTGACAGGGGAACAGACTCCCTCAGGAGCTGGTCTCTCCTTCCTTGGAGGTGTTTAACCAGAGGTTGGATGTCCACCTGTCAAGGATGATTTAGTTGAGATTCCTGCATCTCAAGGGGTTGGGACTAGATGACTCTCCCCACCCTAAAATTTTATGATTCTATGAATTAACTTACCAATTCTCGCAGCAATGACTCCTGCAAACAGAAGGCTTACAGAGACAATAGGCACAGGGTTGGGAGCCAAACCCGGATCAGAAGTTGACTCATTGAACAAGGAAGGCATTCCAGTTGTAAAGGGCATTTCCAGGAGCTCGCCTTGAGGCGCCATCGTAGGCAACGGGTTACTTTCAAACAATCTAGCACTGATGTCAGCAAACGGGGAAACAGTCAGATCCAAAGGACTTCCAGGCATGAACACCGAAATCACACACAAGACGAGGGAAGCCAACTGGGCCACTCCAGAGATGATACCCGTACGAACCAGGCCACACCTGCGACGCAGCCAGGTGAAGGCGACAGTGCCCAGGATTCCAGTTATGGCAGAACCCCCCATTAAGAGGCTTAGAGTGGAACCACTCAGTCCCTGAGTATATGCATAGCCAGTAGTAATGCAGTCAAAGCCTAGAACAGTCATGTAAAGGAACGCAAGGGCCATTCCTGCAAGGAACACCGGCTGGTTGTAGTAGGCCACCCATCCGTCCCGGAACGTACTGAAAGGCTCAGCCATTCGAGAAAGACAGCTAACTTCTTCCTCCAGCTTGGGCTCAAAGACAGCCATGTCTTTCTCGCCAATTAACTGGACTCCTTCGTTGGGCTTTGACTCGCCATCTGTGGACCGAGATAAGAGTTAAGTACTGCCAAGGAAAAACATTGCATTGTGCCATTACTTTATTTCTACAGTGGTTCGTCAAACTACAGTCCTGTTAGCAGGGAGAACTCCTGTTAGCAAGAACTCAGGAGAGCCTACATGCTTTCTGCCACTCAGCGGACCGTTCAGCTGCACCCAGGTCTTAAGTATCTGGCTTAAACCAAAGAATGTGGATCATTAGGACAGTAGCAGTGTTTGACACACGGCGCTAGTTTTGCCATTTCATTTCATTTGTCTGTTTAAATGAATTTTGTATTATTATTATTTTTAAAATGGACATCACTTTGGTATTTTCCTACTAATGAAAGGTAGTATATGATGATGATGATTTCAAAAAACAATATTCAAGAATATATTTAACTGATTTTAAAAGGATCAGCTTTCGAAGGAATATATTTATGACTAGGGTATTAGCTGCACTTAGGAGATGGAATTAGGTGGTGATCATTAGGCGCCGACAGAAGCAGGAGTGATAGCAATATGTATGGAATCCACCTGTAGGAAACAAGCAAGTTTAACATTTCCAAACAAATTCAAAAGACCTTTTTATAGTGCAATCCATTTTGGAAGCATTCTATGAAAAGAAAGGGACTAAGGCTGCAACTCTTCACACAGTGAGAGAGGAAGTCTCCTTCAACTCAATAGGGCTTGCTTTGGGGAAGCTGTACGTAGGTTTGTATCTTATAGGTAATTTTTATTTGGCCAAATACACTCCTTGGAAATGCTGGTACCTTTCTGCATGTTCAGCTGCTTCAGTTCTGACTCCTCAACCTTTGAACTGGATTTATGAGCCAAAGCAGGAGTTTTCTGGTAAACTTTCCACAGCAGCATATATTCTGCACACATGGAAATCAAGTTCCACCCAGAAATGAATCCGCAGCCAATCACAGGTGATCCAAAGGTCATTATCTGCCCAACAGCCATGGGGGCCAAGATATTGGTCAGCTGGTCAATTCTTCGTATTGTAGCATTCATATCTGTAAGGGAACATTGGAAAACGCAAAATTGGCACTTGATATAGAAGCTGGGAGCCACAAATTCAATACTATTTACTTGCACACAACGATCTAAAGATTTCAATAAAATTTACTGCAAACAAGTAAGCCTTGGTTCAGAGGCCAACACTCAGACCTTCTATATTATATACTATCCTTACGTTTTCCTCCTCATACTGACCCAGAAACTTCTTAAATAATCATACAAACACAGATCATTGTTATTTTTTAAGTACAAACAAGCCAGAAGCTCCTCAAAGACTTGGCAGCACAACTGAATTACAACAAAAAGTATGCAGCTTCTCACATTTCCTCTCTCTTCAAATGTACCTGTAGCCCTGTACAGTAAAGATAGCAGCCGCAGTCTTTTGGCTCCACCACCTCATCTCCAATAGTCTTAACATACAATTTCTGTTGGATTACTGTGCAGAGATTCTCCTGCAGGTGATCTCAGTGATCAAGCGGGGATATAAGGGTTCAGGCGATCCCTGAGATATCCTGGACCTACATTGTTCAGGGCTCTGTAAATTCATACAACAACCTTAAACCTGGACAACAACACGTAACACCAGTGAAAATGGCTGAACTGGCTACCCATCTACTACCAAGCCGGGTTCAAGCTCCTTGTATTAATTTACAAAGCCCTGAACAGCTTAAGTCCAGGTAACCTAAGGGCCCTGCCTGAACCTTTACATCCCAGTTTGATCTCTAAGATCATCCATAGGAGGTGTTGTTGCTTGTCCCCTGAGTTGGTGAGGCTCATTGGATATGGACAAGAAACAGTCTTTAGTGTCACCAGCCCAGCCCTGTGGAATGTTCTTCCAAAATATGCAGCAGGTGTCTTCTATTTTGACCTTCAGACGATTGCTTAAAAGTTTTCTTTGTTCCCAGGCTTCTGCAGACAATTAAGATGAACACTTTCTGCAACAGTTGTCTGATTATCTTTTTGAATTTGTTTGCATGGTTTTTGTTATGCATATGTAATTGTTGCAAACCACTTTAGTGTTGTTGTTTTTTAAAAAATGAGGTTGTGGTATACAAGTATTCTTTTTTTAATCTTTAAATAAATAAAGGCACTTCAAGTCCAAACATGTACAAGCAACTAAAATCAACAGAATGTGGTCTAGATTGTTGAAACATCCTGGAGATTACTGACTCCATCTGCGCAGGCTTACGACTGGGGTTTAAGGCTTGCCATATGGCAACACAGTTCACCCCTCTGACAACAGAGGATATTGGCAAGAACTCATCGCACCTGGTAAAATTAGATCGATGCTCACCCACCGTCCTTGTACTACTGCAAGAAATATTTTCGTAGTAAAAATGTGACAAAGTATTGATTCTAAACACAGCTGTGTAAAAAGTTCTGTGTTTGTTCAACCTTGACAGTGTAATAGCTGAACTATAACAAGGGCCAAGAGCATAATGTCTACATGACCAGCTGATAATCCACTTATTATAATTAGCTACTCTCCTGCTCTCTCTGAGCAAGAAAGAGGAGGGAAGTGAAACAAATATAATCTGCCCTTTATAACCTGATGTTGACTCACGACTCCTGTAACACAGAAAAATGTGCTGATTTCAGCTAGTTTAAAGCCAAGTATAGAATCATAGAATCATAGAGTTGGAAGAGACCACAAGGGCCATCGAGTCCAACTCCCTGCCAAGCAGGAAACACCATCAGAGCACTCCTGACATATGGTTGTCAAGCCTCTGCTTAAAGACCTCCAAAGAAGGAGACTCCACCACACTCCTGGGCAGCAAATTCCACTGTCGAACAGCTCTTACTGTCAGGAAGTTCTTCAGAGTACACAGAGTAAAATACTTTTTAAGATAACCAAAACCCAATAATACATCACCTGCTAATTTGCTCCTGTTTTCACCCGCAACAACAACGACCCAGTCTCTCTGTATGGTAATCGATGTGGCAGTGCTGGCTAGATTTGCAATGTTTGCTATTGTGATGACTAGGATATAGCAAAGGGTCTGTGGGAATGGAAAGAGACGTTCAAGCATAAGGAAAACAAATCAACCACTCTCCCTCAAACTGCTAAATTACAATTTAACATGCTAGTTATTTTATGCTGAACCAGGCCAACGGATTAATAATGAACAGTGATTTTTATTTATTTATTGAATTTATATACCGCCCTATACCCACAGGTCTCAGGGCAGCTCAGAGGATTTATGGAAGGAAAGTTTACTTCTTGCCCACAACCGTTGTCTGCTAGCAGATGCATCTTCCACTGCCTCAAAAACCACCATATGTCTTCTCTTCCCCCTGTGTGGACATAAAACTAGAGCGATCCAAAACCATTAAGGTATAGCAGGTATCCCCATTTGGCCAGCCAGGCCATTATGGCCAAGCCACACCCACCTGCCCAACAGGTAAAGTCATGGCTGGACCAAAAAGGGATTTGCAGGTACTGCTGATCAGCTGATTGATAATGCCTCCCAGAGGTGCTTTGAAGTCCTGACCATCAACTGATTGTTGGGGCTTCAAAGCGCAGTGCTCTCTACAAATACCGCCAGATGATTTAAAAGATCCCAGCACAGCCCAAGCTGCACTAGTGCCTACAGATTTATTTATTTTAAACCAGTGTCCCCCCCCCCCCTTAAAGAAGGCTTGAATACATTATGACATCAGATGATAGACAGGCATGTTGTTCACCTGCCCAAGTTGGCCTACAGCGGGGTGGGAGAGATAAGGAACTGGCCAGTTCGTCACCCCTAGTATAAAGAAAAGAGTGTCCTTGAAAGCTGGACCATTGTTCAGTTCAGATAATCCATCAAACCATGATGTGTGAGATCCTGAATGTGACTTGACCTTGAGTTTCTTGTTCTGGCTTGGCAGGCAAGGATTAATCATAGTTTGCTTGTTTAAATGCCTTCCTCTTCTGAAAAGGGAACTCTGAGACCGCCTGACCAGATTTTGAGAGGCCCCCCCAAAATGACGCCACTGGTAACCACACAGAGTACTGAAGTTCATGTTTAACAGTGCAAACCTATACATTACGGCTGAGGAACCTGAGTCCCTCCATATCTTGTTGGACTCAACAGCCCCAGTCATAATGGCCTGTTGTGAGGGTTGATAGGAGTTGTGGTCTACCAACACCTGAAGGGACATAACTTCCCCACTCCTGCTGTGCATGTCCACTCAAGAGAAAATGTCACTGTTTACTCAAAGGTAAGTATGTACAAAGGTAAAGGTAAAGGGACCCCTGACTGTTAAGTCCAGTCGCGGACGACTCTGGGGTTGTGGCGCTCATCTCGCTTTACTGGCCGAGGGAGCCGGCGTTTATCCGCAGACAGTTTTTCCTTGTCATGTGGCCAGCATGACTAAGCCACTTCTGGCGAACCAGAGCAGCGCACGGAAACACCGTTTACCTTCCCGCCAGAGCAGTACCTATTTATCTACTTGCACTGGCATGCTTTCGAACTGCTAGGTTGGTAGGAACAGGGACTGAGCAACTGGAGCTCACCCTGTCACGGGGATTCGAACCGCCGACCTTCTGTTCAGCAAGCCCTAGGCTCTGTAGTTTAGACCACAGCACCACCCGCGTCCCTTAAGCAGGTATAAGATTGCTTTCCTATTGATGTAGGATGGGACCAACCTTATTGGCCTAGCAAGAGGAAATCCATTTAAGCACTGACTATATTCGATTGAATCCATTAAGTATTGTGACATCACAAAGCTTCAGGCTGACTGAAAAGGCAACAGTGCTATCATAATCCAATGTTTATCAATGGTTTTTTGTGCACTTACCAGGAGCCACCCATGATATAGAGCCAAAAGCTGAGTCTTAAACAGGAAGACCATCATCAGAAGGATGCCACACAAGATGACCGATGCATTCTGCACAATTAAGGATGTCTGGGCCACTGTTTAGGATAAAGGGAGAGGAGGGGAAATTGCAATTTAGGTCATGCCAACAATGACAATAGGAAATATGCAACCATTGGAAGACCTTGCATCTTTTCACGCAAGTTTCTCTTCAATATTTAAAGCAAAACGTTTTTTGTGTTTTCAGTCTCCTGGCTTCTGGTATTTCTCCCAGCACTTTGAGGGACAAAAAAGAGGGGAGTGGGTGCATAAGACGAACACTTGGTTGAGATTGCTCCCTAGGATATAACACCCGCAAGTCTAAAGAAATTAAAATATCACTCTAAATGAAGAAGACATTTGGTAAAAATTATGTTGAAGCTGTCTGGCTTGCTCCACCAGCAAGAGTAACTACGCCTTCACTGAGTAACCCCCTTGGGCTTAGTGTTCAGACACGGAGTAATTGTTTACCCATTGGGCCCTGCCTTCAAAACAAAGGCATAATTTTTAAAAATGCTAACGCCTCAGCAAAGGAGGAAACACCTAGCGTGAGTAGCTGAAATGTCCTACTAATGGCAGTAATTATTTAAAATTAGCTTTAAGCAGGTCACATAATTATACTGTCTGCAAAATGCTTAGTCCAAGAGACAAGGCATATGAATTTTACAGAGAATATGTGACCATTATAGCCCTGCCACACAGGTTTTTTAAAGAGGATAGGCCTTGTTGTACACAGTGGTACTTGCTTCTGAGTAAACCTGGATAGAACTCTGCAAGCTTGCACAGTTATTCTATACCAGCTCCGAATGAGATACTAATCAAACTTTCAATGCCTCTAGCATTTTATTCAAATATTCTACACCTTGATAAGGCACATAATTTTCAGACTGGCATAAAATTAACTAAGCCATACTCAGAGTAGGCCTACTGAAATCAGCAGGCATACATTAGTTGTGTCTATTGCTTTTAGCAGCTGTACTCTGAAGTTGAGATACAACCCAGTGCCACATGGGTGAGGGGAAAGCTTGAAAACTTGAAATAATAATAATAATAATAATAATAGTAATAATAATAACAACAACAATAATAATTCTATTTAGAAAGTAAACATTGTTGTAAGCCATTGTAACAGCTTTCATCTTGTTTTCTGTGATTTGGGGTCCACTTAACACATGTCAACATTCTTCAACAAAACCACTAAAACATGACTAACCTTTGAGCCTTGGGTTCTTGTCTACCCAGTCTCCAATAATGGCTCCCAGAAGAAGAACTGAACCTGCCACAACCAGCCCATAAACAGCAGTCAAGAGCAGACTGTTTCCATACAGTTCAACCAGGAAGACCGACACTGCAAAGTGCCACATACGATCTCCCTAGAGGGGGGAAAAAAGAGAGATTTAGTTTAATACTAAATAGCTCTAAATCATGTGCTGCACATAACAATTTAGGGCAGAGCTTTCCAAACCTTTCATGTTGGCGACACACTTTTTAGACATGCATCATTTCGCGACACACTAATTCAGTTTTACTAGCAAGCCGGTGGGCTACCTACTCCCTTTGCAGCCCTGGAAGGAGCGCAGGGAGCGTTCATGGGACACACCTACACACTGTAGCCGACACACTAATGTGTCGCGACACACATTTTGGAAAGCTCTGCTTTAGGGTGTCTATAAAGTATCTACGACCAAGAGCATCTTCCCCATATTTTTGGAGAGCCCTTGGGTAAGACGCTCCCAGTGAACCTCCTTCCTTGAGGGGTCCCACCTTCTTGCCGTTATCACCACTGCCCTTTCCCTGGCAAGGAGACTAAAAAGACAACCTAAACACAAAACGAATAAACAAAGGCACCAGGCAACTATCCTCCTTTATTATCTCCCACACTGAAGTTCCTTGCATCCTTCTCATTGGTTACCTTAACTGTTCAGCCCTGTAATAACCCAACATCCTCCTCCTTCACAGCACTTTAACTCCAATGTTGGTTTCTTGGAAGTTGGAGCCCTTGAAACTGTTCCAACTCTGCTTGAAGTTGACTAGATTTCAACTTCTATATCTGTAGAACCCAATAAATCCTGCAAGCGCTGCAATGGAAACTTCCCCATTATCCTAGCAACTGCGATAGCAGATGAACTCTGATGAAATGCCCGTAACTGTTTTACTATGCCTCAAATAAATATACAGAACAGTAGCTTGGGTGGCATAATTAATCTGCTGTTGAAAAAAAACAGAAACCCAGTAGTTTCCTCATCTGTCACAAAGCAATAGCTGTACAGTAATCCTTAATTTGCACTGGACAGGTTACATTGCAGGCAATGGGACTGTTACACAGTACGTCAATTATTGCCTGTGACCCTCATTATCTGAGTGGAAGGGTCATGTCGTCTAATGACCCTTTAAAGGCCATCTGTCAGACAAGCTAGCTAAGGGGTGTCGCTGACGTTCATTTATTTTGTGATGTCCACATTTCAGCAATCTACCTTCCTCTGAAAAGTCCTAAATGTGTGTTCGGCAGATAAGTTTCTCACTTTGATAAGCAGCAGAAAGGGGGCAATTGCCGATAACAAACATGGAACGCACAAGTGCGGCCAGCATTGAAATGTTGCAATGAATGTGTGCTTCTCTTCAGTGTTCTAGCCAAGCCAGCCTCCACAATTCTCCATTCTATTGGTCCTACCAACCAGTTTGGCCACCTCCAATATTCAGCCCACATTCTGTAGCCTCTAAGCATGCTCAGTCTTCACTGGGTTGTTTTGTGGTCCCTTTATCTAAGCCCCCACCACCTCCGCCAGAAATATTCTTTGGTATTTCTGAAAACCTTGAGACTCCCCTGAACATGCTGGTGCCTCCTCCGTGTGTGTGGGTTGTGCCTTTTTTGGCTACAAAAGCAACAACACTCACTTCTAAAAATACTGGAAACAGTGGGAATGGTTGTTTAATGCCTGAAAATAGCCAAGGGAGCAAGAAAACAAACAATCTGGTAACAACTAAACCAAAGGACCTATGGAAGACTTTAGCTAAGCGCATAAGGGTAATGCCACACATTGCACATTTTTGGGTGTGCATGTAAAGCTGTTCTTAAGTTGTAAATGTAATAAACCAATGCGTATGAGTAAATACACTCACTGAGGAGCCACGTTTGACGTAAGTGCCCTTACTGATCATCCTGGGATTGAAAATATGAAATTACCCTAACTTGATATAGTTACTAGAAGCAGAATTTTCGTCTTTAAAAATGTAAGTGGTTTTGGCTGTTCCATAAAGGTCCTAGCTGAAGCCACAGGTGTAACCTCAGATTAAATGCTTAGTTATTGCTTGTGACAGCTGTCAGATTGAGCACAACATTCTCTTGGAGACAAAGGAGGAGTTCCTTGCCACAAAACTAACAACCAAAAGCAAGCATGGATACAGTTGCCTGCAATATTTAAGCGTCCTTTAATTCAAATATTTAAAGTCTTGGTTCCACAAAGTGTGTGTCTGTGTGTGTATTGCTTCTGCAAAGTTAGCTACTTAAGAAAGTGTTTCTTTGCCTGTTTATTTTCTTATTAAGAGAGAAAAGCAGTGAGTCAGACACTAAGGCTGTCATGGGTGGCACAAACCTATTGTTAGCAAATTAAACTGGGGAAGTTAATTAGCTTCTTATGCCTTCATACGAACCCCGTGCCTCAGAAGCAATTCCCAGTAAAAACAAATGAAACTACAAGGATTCCACCCTCTGCATACCCACATACAGGACAATCTGTTGTGCTTCAGAACTTGCCTTTGTTAGACAGAGGCATCAGGGTGCTATGTAGCAAAACTGGGGCATGGTTAGGTTAAACACCTACTGAACTGAACATGTTCGTTTTACTGATTTGCACCTAAGACACCTCTAGTTATAACCATAGACAATAGTAGTAGTAGTAATAATAATAATAATAATAATAATAATAATAATAATAATAATATATTATTTATACCCCGCCCATCTGGCTGGGTTTCCCCAGCCACTCTGGGCGGCTTCCAACAGAACACTAAAATACAACAACCTATTAAACATTAAAAGCTTCCCTAAACAGGGCTGCCTTCAGATGTCTTCTAAAAATTTGGTAGTTATTTTTCTCTTTGACATCTGGTGGGAGGGCGTTCTACAGGGCAGGTACCACTACCGAGAAGGCCCTCTGCCTGGTTCCCTGTAACTTAGCTTCTCGCAGCAAGGGAACCGCCAGAAGGCCCTCGGCGCAGGACCTCAGTGTCCGGGCGGAACGATGGAGGTGGAGACGCTCCTTCAGGTATACTGGAGCGAGGCTGTTTAGGGCTCAAAAGAGCATACCTGCTGCCTGCACAACAACAGCCAAGGTGTTCTTTCTGTACTACAGCACCACTCCACACATGCCACCATCTTTCAATGACTGATTTTTCTCCTAAAAAAGGAGGGGAAGGGGGAGGCCTTTTCCCCTGGGAAAACCAACTGGCTTATGCGTGCTCAACTCTGAACTGAACTATGGAACCTATCTCTCTATTGCATCTTGAGCAAAATATTTCAACCTCTCCCACCCGCAAATTCATGGTTGGTTAAGGACCCAGAGGGGTTAAAGTAGGGGTGAGAAACAAGAGGCCCTCCAGCTCCCATCAGTCCCAGCCAACAGCCAGGGTTGAGGGGAGGTCCAATGTATTTTAAGGACCAATCTAGCTAAATTATAACCCACAATTCCAGATGCAGATGTGTGCAGGCAGAGCAGAGAGGTGTGCATGGCCAGAGGTTTAAAGAGCTGCTTATTACAGCTGGTCACCCAGCTGAACAAGCAAGCCCGTTTTAAATAGAAAAAGCAGGTTCCAAGGTGAACAGCTACAGTGGAGCCATTCAAACAACCTTTGTGCTTTATGCATGTGCTTTGCCCATGATATGACAGCCAAGAATTACAATTTCAACCTGACACATTTTTAAAAAAGCACATTTAGTGCTCCTCCTGAAATCCATGGGAGTTGCAAAACTTAACTCTAGCTAGATCATGCCCCAAGTATTTTATGGTGAGTTTAGGAAAATTCTTGATTGCACTGAATAGGGAGATACTCACTTCCAACCAGGAATGGCCCAATAGGTTTTTCTGCTTCAAAGGACAAGATGGCACCCCATTCCACATAAAAAGTTCAACCTTATTTCAGCACTGGTTAGTGGACAGTGTCTTCCATTGCACCCAAGGGCAGCAGCCTGGGTTTAGGGTTTGGGGCCGACCGAGTGGTACCCAGAGCTCTGTTTCTCAGTACCTGCCCAGTTCCCAGCATTTGCTGCCTTGCTCTGACTAATGGCAAAGCTGTCCCTGAGCAAACTATGGCCAAACTAAAGAGAGGCTTTGCTGAAACCCCAGTCCTAATCATGTGTGTCTTTTCACCTTCTTGCAATATCAACCTTAGTGGTTTTGCTGTGTCAGTTTAATGCCACGTTTGGTGGCACTGTCCTGATACAGATGTACTATATGCTGCCACAAAGATCATAAGCTCCGTGTTCCTGCATGACAGTCACAGGGGAACAGCGTATAAAAATTAATTTAACTTGCCTTCTACAGAGAAAGAAAAAAGTTTGCCTTTTATTTGAATCAGGACAGAAGCTTCTCAGTGCACATATGGGTTGTATTATTATTATTATTATTATTATTATTATTATTATTATTGCTCCTTGGAAATGCTGTGTCTTAACCATCCCCTTTTGCTAACAAACATTCTTCCTCATAAATCACTGATAATTTTATCAATTTTTAAAGCACATTTGCCCCAATTCTACACACTAGAGTTGCCTATGCAAACAAAATAAATACCTCTTGGTACGGGAAAGGAGAAAAATTCCAGCAACAACAATCATTATCATTATCATTATCATTATCATTATCATTATCTATACCCCGCCCATCCAGCTGTGCTTCCCCAGCCACTTTGGGCGACTTCCAACACATATAAAAACAGAATAAAAATTCAAACATTTTTTAAAAAAACTTTAGCCAACCAGGCCTTTGGCTACTGCTGAAAATAAGTCAGAATATTGATATCAAAGCTCTTTAACAAAGCTGAGATCTACATTATTCTTCATTGAAAAGCATAGGCTCTGGTCCTAACAGAGCTGAAACCTGTGATGGGGCTTGCTAACGAATTCAGGACCAATGTGTCAGAGCATATTTTATTAAATGTATTGTTGCACATTTTCCCTGAATTGTGGCATGATATCACACAGCACAACCCCCTCTTGTTGATATATATGCAACAGTTGTCCACAAGTCATCCTGCTATACAGACCAGCCAAATGTATATTATCTACGGTTATACATTACTTACCCAAGTGGACAGTGAATGGCCAAGGTACAGTAGGAATTTTGCAGAGGTGAAATAACTGGCACAGGATCCTAACACGGAAACAGAAGAGTTGTCATTTAAGTGTGTCCTACAAATTTACTTTTCTTGTGCAGCTAGACCAGGGGTCAGCAAACTTTTTCAGCAGGGGGCCAGTCCCCTGTCCCTCAAACCTTGTGGGGGGGCCAGACTATAATTTAGAGAGAGAAAATGAACAAATTCCTTTGCCCCACAAAATCCTATGCATTTTAAATAAAAGCACATGTTCTACTCATGTAAAAACATCAGGCAGGCCCCACAAATAACCCAGAGATGCATTTTAAATAAAAGGACACATTCTACTCATGTAAAAACACACTGATTCCTGGACCGTTCACGGGCTGGATTTAGAAGGCGATTGGGCAGGATCCAGCCCCGGGGCCTTAGTTTCCCTACCCATGAGCTAAACAGTGGCCAAGCTTCTACCATCATCTCTGCCGTTGTTTAGTATCGTTATTTAGCTTAATAAATTTGACTAAAGCACCAAGACAGCTTGACAACTACCTATAGGTTTCAGTCTTTGCTTAAAGAAATATCCACCTCTGTTAACACCAAGTTTTATTAACTGTCACAAGGCACTTAGTTTTTCCATCTATCGAGTCTGCCACATTTTCCCCCTCTATCTTGAGACCTGCTGCCTTAGTCCCAATTTAACGTCCATGCATCGTCCGCCAGAATTATTTCATGTGCTACTCGGAAGCGCTGCTATGAAATTCCAATGGCAGAAAGTTATGAACTAAATTCCAGCAGTGGTCCTACCTCTTTTCGACATACACGCCATCACAACTAACGCCACCCATGCACTTTTCTAGGTTATAGGGATATGACCCTTTCAGCCAAGCTAACGAAAGCAGAAGTATGCAGATGTTTCTCTCTTCAGTGCGAAAAACACCACGAAGTTTCTCCTCTTCTTCAGCAACCTCCTTTTATACCTCCTGGTTGCAATCCAGCATTACCTGTGTGCCCTCTTCCCATGTAAGGGAATATAGCCCCACAAAGCATAACACTTCTTCTCCCAGACATAGCCAGGATTCCAACGCATCTTGGATTTCTTCTGCTAAAGAATTCCTTCTCCTAAATAGGAGCTGGCTGCCAAAACATAGGAAGCTGCCTTAGACCACTGATCCATCTAGTTCGGCACCATCTTTCTTGACGGGCAGCGATTCTCCAGGTCTTCAGACATAGGACACCCGCTGCCATAACTGGACTGAAGTTGGGGTCTTCTGCATTAAAGGCAGCTGCCCGCTACCAATGGGCTACGTGGGCCCTTCGTCAAACTGCTGAACTGTCCAGCAAAAGCAAGGTACAGTCGTACCTTAGTTCTCGAGCAGAATGCGTTTCAAGAGTCCGTTCAATTCCTGAAACCATTTGCAGCTTCCAATTGGCTGCAGGAGCATCCTGCAGCCAATCGGAAGCTGCGCCAGACGTTCGGCTTCTGGAAATGGTTCAAAAACCGGAACACTCACTTCTGGTTTTTGATCGTTTGGGAGCCAAAACATGTGAGTTCCAAGGCGTTTGGCAACCAAGGTACGGCAGTACTTTGCAAGAGTGGTTACAGCGCAGGCTGGGTGCATGTGCACCCACTACCAAACTCGGCACCCAGTGCTGGATTAAATCCTATGGAGGCCCCTGGGCAGTCGAAATATCACCAATTACCTCCGAGCAAGTTTTATGAACTGGCAACACACCAACTCACAGAAAGCTTCATTTCTGGAGCGGGTAACACCGAACTAAGAAAGCTTGGTTGCCAAGCTTCCTTCAAGATCAAATCAGTATTATCTTCCTTCAAGATCAAATCAGTATTATTTCGATCCCTTGTCGCAGCCCCCCCCCCCCCAAGCTCCATAGGGGCCGGTGCCTCCTCTCTGCCTGTGGGGCAACGAGATACTGCGGGCAAGCGCCTGGCGCTGGGCGCGCAGAAGAGAATCCAGCGCAGCTCGCGCGCCTTTGCGCAAACTCCCTCCTTCCCCGGTGCGCGCAAGACCTCTCCACGACCCGCTTCCCTGCGTCAACAAGGCAGCCTGCGCTGGGCGGGCGACCGAGCCAGCCTCGCCCCCTGCGCCCGTGCGCTGAGCCCGTGTCCCTCTCCGCGCTCTGCGACTCACCACAGCATCCTTGCTTGCTTTGCTGTTCTGCCATGGCTTATATATATATATCTCAGCTTGGCACCTCTGAGTTGTTGTTGTTGTTGGGGGGGGGGAGGTCCTTTCCTCTCGGCGTCTTGTTGCTCTCGTGAGAGAGCGCGACAGAGGCGGGCCGGCAGACACGCGCGCACGCACACACACGCGACGAGCTTTCCTGGAGAGGAAAGCGGGGCAGAGCGCAGCGCCAAGAAGCAGCAGCGGACGAAACGGCCTAACCCCCGTGTTGCTCTTTCCAAACTTAGCTATCACTGTAGCTGAAGTTGGAAAGAAATGGCCTTATGGGCAGGTGGCCGCGACGCGACCGCTCCGCTGGGAATGGGGACCCCGCAAGGCGCCCACCAAGTTCCTCAGGCCGCGGCTCCTCCTGCCCGAGCTGACCCCTTGGGCTCTGTCCTGGCGCTGTGGCGAGCCGACCCTTTATATAGAAGCGAGGGGCGGCGCGTAGGTGGAGGAGTTCCCCGGAGTCGCCTATCAGCGGCCGGCAGATCTGCATATCCCCTCCCGCCCGTCCTGACTGTGCGAGCTGCGCCTTCTGCAAGGGAAGAAGGGATGGCTGGGAAGGAGAGAGAGAGAAAGAGGAGAGAGAGAGGGCTGGTGCTTCTTTTGGGGAAGCCGGGACTGAGAGGAGGGGGGGGCCTTTTATAAGGCTAGGAAGGCTGGCCGGAATCTCCACCCTAGAAGAGGAACATTATCTGCTCCCCGCAGGGCTCTGCAAATGACACCCTGCGACGCATAGCATCCTCCTGAGTCTCCTCCAGCGCTGCGCCTCAAAACAAAACTCAAGGACCACATAAGGGTGATCCGGGGACCCTCTAAAGCCACGGTTCCCGACGTGGGGCAATTTGATTTTTTAAAGGTGGGGGGCAATTCGAGAATGAGATATCAACAGTGAATTTTTTATTTTTTTGCATTTCTTCCTCCACGTGAATAGGACTTCACTTTTTGAATAATAAGAATTATATGTCATGGGGGGGGGGGGGGAGAGACCAGGATTTTAGAGATGCTTAGGTGGGGCATGGCAAAAAAAAAAAAAGGGTTGAGAAATACTGCTCTACAGCAAACGGCCACCACTGAAAAGAATGCACCTTAGGTCTTTCTCGCTCAAAACCCCCATCATTCCTGCCACTTTCCCATAATTGTTTTTAATATAATTTTTATTTGATTTTATAAATATAAAATTATAAAAATACAACCATACACATCCACATTTAAAGATTCTTCCGAATCTCTGGACTTCCCACCTTCCCCCTCCTTGGATCCTATTATTAACCATTTCTACCACATCGTTTCAGTGATCCACATTTTATATTACTCCATTATCTCCGTAGTACTTGCTACATTGCAAGTGTTATTGCAGTCCTGCTAATGTTTTCATCTGCTTACAGTGGTCTCCAAGATAAATTTTTATTTCCCCCCATTCTTTGTTTTGTTTTGTTTTGTTTTAATTAAAGATTTTCTTGGTTTACAAAAGTATGAGCAATGTCTCTTTTTCCCCCCAAGTTACATTTTTACAGATCAGTTTTCCCCCATTCTTTGTTAAAGTTTTGGTCTTCTTGGTTCATGAGTGTTCCGGTCAGTTTCGCCATTTCGGCATAGTCCAACAGTTTCATTTGCCATTCTTCTCTGGTAGGGACAGGTTTCCCAAAATTTAACTCAAGTCCCCCTCTGGGTTTCATTCATGCCCTTCTTTCCTGGTCTGGAAACTTCATTGTTCAGCTCTCCCTTCTGGAAGGCTGCCATCTCTCCTTTGCCATGTGCCATTTCATAGATTTTTCCGATCAGGACCCTGCATGCCACCAGGGATACCGATATCACCATTCCCTTTCTAATAGTGGTTGAGTGCCAATACATTTGGAAGCAAAAGATGGTCCTTTCCACACACTAAAACTGAGTGCTTTCTACAAGCTCAAGAGACATCCTTTTTAAAGATTGGATTTGAGGATGGAAGACAATGTTTGTTTACAGAAAGTGGCTTTGTTGAGTGTGATATGGGAGTGGATAAAGTGTGTGTGTGTGTGTGTGTGTGTGTGTGTCATGGACAGACGAAGAATTGGAAGTCCCTTCTGAGTTTTATTTATCTCTCTCTCTCTCTTAACATCATCAACAACAACAAATCTTTATTACGGTCGTAGACCATCATAAGGACGGAGGGGTACAATCATTTAAAATCTAAAAGACGTTTTAAAAAACTAAAAGGAGTTAAAACAGAAAGTATATATAAAAATCTAAAAGAAGCTCTCTTAACATCTTTTCTATTTCTTTTTCTTTGTTTCCCTTTCTTTCTTTTTATTGTATTCAGATCGAAGTCTTAGCTGGGACAAAAAAAGGGGAAAAGACATTTGATACTAACTTTGTATTTTTCTATAAGCACTAATAAAATCTATTTAAGAAGTGAGAGAAATTGTAGGTATGAAGAGGCATATCACTTTGTAAATTTACAAAGATTTAAAACAAAAACAAAAACTACACGTCCCTACAAAAACCACACGTCCCTACAAAATAATAAATTGTTTGCTGATGGGGTTCTTGGCTGTACAGCAAAGTGCAGGTAAGATTCCAGCCAACCACCATCTGTTTTTGCACAGAGACATCTATGCATATCCATATGCAATTTTTATTTGAATCTGTATATGGCCCTGTGCCCCTGAATAC
This sequence comes from Podarcis erhardii, assembly GCF_964252035.2. NCBI lineage: Eukaryota > Metazoa > Chordata > Lepidosauria > Squamata > Lacertidae > Podarcis > Podarcis erhardii. The sequence goes on from NC_138497.1 coordinate 122,389,256, forward strand.
TTTAAATATCAATGTCCTCTCAGGCATTCCTTGGGATACACCACACCATTTTGTTGCAGGACCCACTTGAATACAGTAGAAACAAACTCAGGTGGTTGAATGTCCTGTCGGCTTGAAAAGCACTCAGAAATAAACTAGTGTTTTCTATATACTTGAGGGACTTCCTAAGTAAGCGGAAGTCCGTAAGTTTGTAAATTAAAGCAAAAATTAAAAATTAAAAACAAACCAAAGCCTGATAAATGACTTGTGGCCTTCCAGGATGTAGTCGTCATTGCCATTACAACTTATTACCTGCCCTTCACTCTAAGTCCCAGGGCGGGTTTAAACCATTTAAAATACCATATTAAAAACAGTTTAAAACATGCAGAATGTTGATGTGCCTGTGGGAGAGGATGCTTAAGCCACTAACAGCTTATAGGAAGCATCCTGAAGTTTTTTGTTCTTCTATCATTCACATTAGCATGCACCCCGTTCAGGTCCACCCATTTCTTTAAATTCGTATCTTGTGTTTTATGTAATTTGCTCTGGTTTGTCCTTTGGGATGTGAACTCTAAGGGAACTTTCTGCTTGCTACTATAGTGATTGGTTGCTCCTGTCCCCTGTGTGTGTATATATATATATATATATCCCAGTGCTAGCCATTTTGAGAATCCCTGTGATTGAGAAGCACTGGTGGATACAAACAGATAACTACTGTATTTTTCCGTGTATAACATGCCTCCATGTATAAGACGACCCCTATTTTTTTGGATGGCAACAAAAAAAATTGTGGGGGGAAATTGCCCAAAGTTGTTAAGGCCTTCTGGGAAATGATTTATAATGAAATGAAAAAGGTATTTAAATATACCTTCCAGAAGAAACCAGAGGCCTTCCTCCTAGGTATGGTTGGCCAATTGGTGCGAAGGGAGGATAGAACTTTTTTTTATGTACACCACAACAGCAGCAAGAATACTCATCGCAAAGTATTGGAAGACAGAAGAATTACCCACCCGAGAAGAATGGCAGATGAAAGTGATGGACTATATGGAACTGGCCGAGATGACTGGCAGAATCCGGGACCAAGGAGAAGAGTCGGTGGAAGAAGATTGGAAAAAATTTAAAGTATATCTTCAAAAATATTGTAAAATTAAGGATTGTTAGAAAGATGTTGGAAAAAGAAAATTAGGTGGTTTGGGTAGAAATGATATAAAGGATTAAGTAAAAATGAGTTGATGAAATTGATGAAAGAAAGGACGTTAATTATAAATATATTAAATTAAATTATTTAAATGAAAATAAGGTTGGAAGGATTTGCTGGAAAAATGATTTGAACTAGAATACAAAATCGTGAGGTGTGAGGAGGTCAAGGAAATAAGTAAAGGAAGAAAGCTATGTAAAGGTTTAATTTGTTCTTTTTCTTTTTTGAGTGAATATATTGTTAATTTTTATTTTATTTTTTCTCTGTATTCTCTTTTTGTATTTTGTATTATTTTTCTTTTTTCTTTTCCTTTTGTAACTCTTAAACTGTGAATAAATATTATTTTTAAAAAAGACAATGCAACTCACATGCATCACCGCAGCCAACAATCGTCTGCACGCTTGCTGCCAAAGGCCCACCTGCATGCTAGATGCAACCACAGCCGATTGCACACACGCCTCGCCGCTGCCATAAATAGCCCGCCCAATTGCTGCAGCCGCAGGCCAATTGTCAGCAGGTCTTGCCACAGCAACCAATCACATGCCCAATCGCCGCTGCCAATCTCCTGCTGGCTGCTGACACCGATCGCCCGTCCCCCCTCTGCTATCTGTGTATAAGACGACCCAATTTTTTTGCCTATTATTTCTAAGGAAAAAATATGGTCTTATACATGGAAAAATACAGTAAATGCACAGTGTAAATGTTTCTCACCAAGGAGATTTGGTACCTTTTCTAGGCAGTTCAGTGGCACTTTGTGATGAGCAACTATTCTGTTGAAAGGGGTCCTAGTTTTCCTCAAATAATGGAAAACAAAAGAGTAAATGCCCAAGAGATAACCCTAGTTCTGCAATATGGGAAGAGACAGTACAGAAAAACGCATGTGATTTCTGTCATCACTAACAACCAGTGCCTCTTTTTTTGGTTGGGTACTCAAGGGAACGCAGTACCATCGCCTGTTTGTTTTTTCTAGAAGGAGAGCACTGATTAAAAATGTGGCACTTACTGTAACAACTTCATGGTGAGTACCACTTCTTTTTCTAGAAGAAAAGCACTGGTAACAACAGTCTTTCCCAGGCCGAAGTTCTGGCTGCCCAAGATGCAGTATAATGCCTCATTTTGAGAATGAATGAATTTCGGTCACTGACCAGTTCCAGCTCACATACAATATGAGGGAAGTCATAAAACTCAATAGGGATACATTTGAATTTGCAATTAGGTATAACAGGGTTAGGGTTAAAATATAACCTAAAATTGTCATTTAAGGCCTTAGTCATTATGGTAGCACAGCTTGTTCCCTAAGTTTTGTGGCAGTCGCACAGAATTTGGCCACCTTAGCGTGGACTCTGTATCCTTGTCCTCTAACCTCAGCTTGAGAGTTCATGAGAGATCATTTCTTGTGCAACACAATTCAGTTTAATAAAATGGGAAAGAACAAGGTTAAGGCAATGCCATCTCTGCTGTCTTTCCCCCTTCTGAAATTTAGTCCTGGTGCAATGGGCGCATGTATTATCAACAGATGCCCACAAGAAAAAGGACTTAGCAAAACCCTTTCCCTAGATAGATAGAATAACAGAAAAGAAGCAAGGCACAGAAAGAGAAGGCAGCTACAGAGTCAAAGCACACGCATGCACAAAATGATTTTTACTTAAGTTTTGGTTTCCTTGGATGACCCTTTGGGCCCTGCCAATGATAAGATGCATGCAGATCAGGCCTGGGTCTTGGAATTGTCCCATCTCTGATCAGGCCACTCACATGCACCTTTCTGATACTTGTAATTCATCAACCTTAAACCACACAGATTCTTTGGTTTGGCAACAGAGTTCTAGACTTTCGCTTTGGTCATGGGAAGTGATGGATTCTCCATGGATGCCTCACCTTGAAATGTGTCAATCCATTCTAGCAAGGAAGGTCCTGCATGGGCCCATTAGAGAAGCCCACAGAGCCTAGGACTTGCCGATCAGAAGGTTGGCAGTTTGAATCCCCACGACGGGGTGAGCTCCCACTGCTCGGTCCCTGCTCCTGCCAACCTAGCAGTTCAAAAGCACGTCAAAGTGCAAGTAGATAAATAGGTACCACTCCGGCGGGAAGGTAAACAGCATTTCTGTGCACTGCTCTGGTTCGCCAGAAGCGGCTTAGTCATGCTGGCCACATGACCCAGAAGCTGTACGCCGGCTCCCTCGGCCAATAAAGCGAGATGAGTGCCGCAACCCCAGAGTCGGAGACGACTGGACCTGGTCAGGGGTCCCTTTACCTTACCTACCACTGAAATCAGTGTCTTCTTGTACCAAGTTAATGTTCTTGGGATGGTGGTATATTCATGTTTGAACATGCAGGTCACAATTTTAGCATCCATCATGAGAATAAAATAAGGGGAAACTGGTACTTATGAAGGAAAATGAAGTCTACAGTTTTTAATAAGGTCATAAACTGTATGTCAATGTTTCAAAATAACAAAGAATCTGGAGGTTGCACCTAATAGTGTAGGACATTTATTGGGGCATCATTTTTCATGCGTCAGAGATGACCTATAAAGAATGATCGAAATAGCTGGGGAAACTGAGGCCCAACAAGAGACGATTAAGGTGTCTTCATACGTCCAAAGACCTCCAGGAGATGGAGCAGACTTGTTGTCAGTTGCTCTAGAGCACAAAACTTGGAGCGTGTGCACTCTGCAAGGAAGCAGCTTTTTTGGAGGTACTTCCTAATAGTAAAAGCTGCCTGACAGTGGGACACAGACTACCTTGAGAGGTAATTCAAGCAGAGGTTGGATGGCTAGCAGTCAGGGAACTTGTAGTTGCATTCTACCCTGAACAAGAGATTAGACTAGATGCAGGGCTTTTTTAAAAAAGCCGGAACTCGCCAGAACTCAGTTCTGGCACCTCTCAGGTGGGCGCCGTTGCCATTATAAGAGAACAAGGGAAGTGTTCATAGTGAGTTCTGGCACCTCTTTTTCTAGAAAAATTGTTGTTGTTTAGTCGTTTAGTCATGTCCGACTCTTCGTGACCCCATGGACCAGAGCACACCAGGCACTTCTGTCTTCCACTGCCTCCCGCAGTTTGGTCAAACTCATGTTGGTTGCTTCGAGAACACTGTCCAACCATCTCGTCCTCTGTCATCCGCTTCTCCTTGTGCCCTCAATCTTTTCCAGCATCAGGGTCTTTTCCAGGGAGTCTTCTCTTCTCATGAGGTATCCAAAGTATTGGAGCCTCGGCTTCAGGATCTGTCCTTCCAGTGAGCACTCAGGGCTGATTTCCTTCAGAATGGATAGGTTTGATTTTCTTGCAGTCCATGGGACTCTCAAGAGTCTACTCCAGCACCAGAATTCAAAAGCATCAATTCTTTGGCGATCAGCCTTCTTTATGGTCCAGCTCTCATTTCCATGCATCTGGGAAAACCATAGATTTAACTTTGTCGGCAAGGTGATGTCTCTGCTTTTTAAGATGCTGTCTAGGTTTGTCATTGCTTTTCTTCCAAGAAGCAGGCGTCTTTTAATTTCGTGACTGCTGTCACCATCTGCAGTGATCATGGAGCCCAAGAAAGTAAAATCTCTCACTGTCTCCAGTTCTTCCCCTTCTATTTGCCAGGAGGTGATGGGACCAGTGGCCATGATCTTCAGGGTTTTTTTTATGTTGATGTTTTGCACTCTCCTCTTTCACCCTCATTAAAAGGTTCTAGAAATTTGGTGGTAGTTCCAGTACTACACAGAAAGCACGTAAACACGATGTGATCAGGGCCATATTCCAGCGAGTTCCACTTTTTAGTGTTCTGCCAAGGTAATTCTTAATAAGGAGGGGCAGGTGTTATTTCTCCAGCATGATATTGCTAAGCTGGCATCATTTTGGGAAGGGCATCTACTGCCAAATTAGGTTTATAGGTCATTGCTAGAGGCACAGCTACAAAAGCGTATGGACCACTAATTTGCTCTGCTTAGGGAAGCTCTTGTTTAAAACATTTCTGCCATTAAGCTGGCGCCTACATTTAGTATTGATGAATCACACAAATGTTATTTGCCATGAGAAGAACCTTCCCTGCTAAAGAACTTTAGCATTGGTAGGAAAGCATCTCTATCGATACTGAACAACGCTAAATATTGTGACGTGAATTCAGTATCATATTTAAATAAAGCAAACACACACATGTTCGCAACCTTTTTCTCTGGGACTGGGATCATATTAACCATTTCAAAAAGTTATGTACATTTTGTGCCACTGTAAAGAGACAGGTCGGTCCTGTTTCATTTTGGTCTGTTCAGCCCCATTTTGTGCATTTAAAAAAAATGTACGAGAAATTCACTTTGTTATACTCATTATTGGGAGCATTTTTTCCTCAGTGCTTTCCTCCATAAAATAAGCATTTTACACACATTTTGATGGAAAATATGTCCTGCTAAATCTGGAGAAGTGTCTGATCCAATCTGGAGCTGCATTGTAATCCACAACCAAGTTTTGGGATGACTGAATAGGGTCAAACTTTCCTCACAGCATTTTTGTGGGGCATAATGCGTTTGCTTCCTGTGTGAGCTATGCATTCTCAAGCTGCACATTAAGGCAACTCACACATTCAAATGGCTTGAGTATTATGCTACCCTAAATCACATCATCCTGTGCTGGGAGTCATTGTCCCATTCATTAGCTTTCTTTCCATTTTGAGGACTCAAAAGCTGCCATTTAATTGTCATTGCCAGCACGCTTGGAATACAGTGTACCGTTCTGGCCAGCTCATCTCAGAAGGGATATTATATAGAGCTTGAAAAGGTTCAGAAGAAGGCAAGCGAGCCTTTTCTGGATGATCTGCAAAAGTATTTTAATTTAAGGAAATCGTGAGCAGGAGTTGGGTTATCAACAGTGGACGTAAATAAAAAATAATGTTATGAGAGAGATTTTTGGACAGGTAACAGTCTGATATATGAGGCAGTAGAAAAGGACAGGAACAAAAAGACCATGGAGGAAGGGTGGGAATTTAATATATAAGGTAACGATGTAGTGAATTGGGAAGGTCATTTGTTAAAAATAATATGTTTAAATTTGAATTTGAAGTCAATTTGTTATAAAAAAGAAGAAAATTAATAAATAATCATTATAAAAAGGGGCAAACAAAAATCATTAAGGGGTTGAAGCATCTCCCCTGTGGGGAAAGGTTATATCATTCATTTTAGTCCCCGTGTCTCAGTGCCCACATCAGAAGTACATTACGGTATAATCACTCAAGACTGGTATCTTGATATTATTTTCACAGGGAAGGAGGCTTCCATCCCAGTAGATATATCTCAGTTTCGTTTCATACATTATGAAGCCTAGCAAATCCAGCAAACATTCTCGTTAGGTCAGTACAGATCCAGTCCTCCCACAGACCTGCAATCTCAGCACTGCAGCATGTTTCTTGTCTTTCGTACAGATGCCTATCTCATCTCGCTGCTGGGTCATGAGTTCAATGCGCTCTTCGCAACCTCCAATTTGCAATTTCGATTTCATCCAAGGAGGAGACAATTGCTGGAAGTTGGACGAGGTGAACTTCCTGTTTTGCTTAGCGCAAGCAAGGTACAGTAAGGAGTCTTGCGACAACCATTATTTGCACAACGTTGGTACACCGCAATGGCATGTGAGTGCAGCAGGGTGGGTCTTTGGGTGAGACACCCGCAAGGCTTTCGATTTATATCAACCTCAATAATTCAAAGGAAACCAAGGGAGAATTCCGGCCTCCTTGGGAAGGAAGGTCCATCCCTTGTTTGTGGGTGCAGGATAACACATTAGTAACAAAAAAGCCACACACTTTAACTTATGGACTGCTGTCATGTGAGCGCTGTTGTTTTTGTTCATGGGAAGACAATTTGCACCATTTCCAAGAAGGGAAGTTTAACTATGGTTACATCCCCTTCAAAAGAAAGAAAGAAAAGAAAAGAAAAGAAAAGAAAAGAAAAGAAAAGAAAAGAAAAGAAAAGAAAAGAAAAGAAAAGAAAAGAAACTTGGGAGCTGTAGTTTGTTAAGAGTACTGGGAATTGTAATTCTGTGAGGAGTAAATTACAGTTCCCAGGATTATTGGGAGGAAACCATGGGCTTTAAAGGTGTGTTAAATGTGTTTCAAAATAATGATGTGGATGCGACGAAAGAAAGTAGTTGTGGACCTGGGAGACAGATTGCTAACTCTGACCAAGGACATACACTTGGTGATCTTGGGTAAAGCATAATAATAATAATAATAATAATAATAATAATAATAATAATAATTCATTATTTATACCCCACCCATCTGGCTGGGTTTCCCCAGCCACTCTGGGTGGCTCCCAACAGAATACTAAAAACACAATAAAACATCAAACATTAAAAACTTCCCTAAACAGGGCTGCCTACAGATGTCTTCTAGCAGTCAGATAGTTGTTTATTTCATTGACATCTGATGGGAGGGCGTTCCACAGGGTGGGCACCACAACCGAGTAGGCCCTCTGCTCCATAAGGTAGCCTTCCCATAAAAGAAAACTATAGTGTACATCACCTTCTTTTTAAAAATTGGCTTTAAAAATTATTTTATCTGTTTGTATTTTGCTTAGTTGCTTTGAGACATTTCTCTCATTTTTTGCATACAGCACCTAGCAAATACAAATGCAAATAATATTAATAATTCTGACACACTGACATGTTGTGAGGTAAATGTTGTCATGTGGTTTCAGGCCGAGGTTGTATATAAGATCACAATAAGACCTTCAGCTGAAGGGAAGTATGTACATTTAATAAATAAATTAATATTAGATATTTATTACATTAGCATCCTCCCCGAAACTTGAGGTGGCATAGATGGGTGTTTTCCCTCTATTTTATCTAGGCTGAGAGAGAACGATTAACCCAAGGGGATCCCTTAAGCTTTGCGACTAAGTAAATGTTCCAAACTCAGGTTCAGCTGTAACGCTTAAGTCACCACATTACCTTAATTCTCACATAACATTCAGATTCACAGTTTTGTTTTTGTTATTTAGGCAGTGCCTTTAATATTCAAGATTTCAGTGTGTTGTTTTTTCAAAGAGCTAGCCTTAATCTGATTAAACCATATGCACTTGTTTTATGACACAAACACATAGATACAAAACATGTGTACCGCGTAATATCAAGCACTGGCATGTTTTGTGAGCATAGCTTAGCTCTCTGGAAAAGCAAGCCTCTTTACGCTAACTAAATACTTGGAAGTTTCCATGTCTTTTACGCCCATAAAATTCTTTGTTTTTGTAGCACTAGTGCTGGCGCACCACAATGAAAAGCAGAGTTCCTAATATCATGCAAAATCTGTCTGAATCCCTTTTTAATCCTTGCACCTGCACTGGTCAGGTTGGGTATTTAAAACAAATCCCCTCCAGTTCTCTGAATTTGTTAAAGTTGCAAGTTTACAGCAAGCACACATGGGAATTGCTGCTGAACTGCTGTCTGCTTAAATTGGCTGATTTTCTGGAAGTCACGTGACCTAGGGCTTTATTCATCCTTAGTTGTTTGTTTTCCTCCCAATCTATTGCTCAAGGATTCAGTTTCAGGACAGGAATGTTAATATCCTGGCTTATCATCAGGGATCTTGTTTTCATTACTGTCCATAATTTGCTTAGAACACCTCGGTCACTCCCTTAAACTGCACTCCATGTTGCAACACCACATCCTTTCTCCCTAAGGATGCTCACGTGTGTCGCTCCCATGTGATATATTCTGGTATTTATTTATATTCTGGTATTTATTTATTTATTATAAAAAAGGCTGTCAAAGAAACAAGAAGAAAAATCTAACAGTGTCCATGTGAAGACAAATAGCGTCTCCTCAGAAGTTAGCTCTGTTGAGTTCATTTTTTTTTTTAATAAATATTTATTAAGATTTTAAAATATAAATGCACACATAATAAAACAATCTTATTTCTGTCATAACAATTTCATCACTTCTTTGGACTCCCTCACGTCTCCCGCTCCCATTTGCATTGTTAAACATTTTTCCACACAAATTATCAACTTGTTTTCAATCTCATGTCCATTCATTCAAATATAATCTAGCACTTCTTCCCAAAAATTTTTATATTTTCTTTAGTCTCACTTATCATCAAATTTAGATCTAATTTAGTGGTGAGCAGTTTTTTATAATCCAGCATCCTTCTTAAGATTCAACCAAATTACAATGTTTTTGTAAATACATTTTGAATTTCTCCCAGTCTTCCTCCATCTTCTCTTCTCCCAGATCACGGATTCTGCCGGTCATCTCGGCCAGTTGCATATAGTCCATCAGCTGCATCTGCCACTCTTCCAGTGTGGGTAGATCTTGAGTTTTCCAGTTTTTTGCGATAAGAATCCTTGCTGCCGTTGTTGCATACATGAAAAATGTTCGATCCTTCTTTAACACCTTCTGTCCGACAATACCCAGGAGGAAGGCCTCTGGTTTCTTTGTGAAGGTATACCTAAATACCTTTTTCAGTTCATTATATATCATTTCCCAGAAGACCTTCACCTTAGGGCATGTCCACCAGAGGTGAAAGAATGTTCCTTCATTTTCTTTACATTTCCAACATTTATTATCAGACGAATGGTATATTTTAGCAAGTTTAACTGGGGTCATGTACCATCTATATATCATTTTCATAACATTTTCCTTCAGAGCATTACATGCAGTGAAGTTCAGCCCAGTGGTCCACAACCTTTCCCAGTCCTCAAACATAATGTTATGCCCAATGTCCTGTGCCCATTTTATCATAGCCGATTTAACCATTTCGTCTTGTGTATTCCATTTTAACAGCAAGTTATACATTCTAGATAGAACCTTAGTCTTTGGTTCTAACAATTCAGTTTCTAACTTCGATTTCTCCACCTGGAACCCTAACTTTTTATCATTTTTAAAAACTTCTTTAATCTGAGCATAATGTAACCAGTCTCGCACCTTATCCTTCATTTTCTCCAAACTCTGCAATTTCCAATTGTCTCCATCTTTTTCTAATATTTCCCAATATTTTGGCCATTTGGCCTCCATATTGGGTCTTTTTAGGGCCTTAGCCTCCAGAGGTGAGAGCCACCTTGGAGTTTTATTTTCCAGTAAGTCTTTATATTTTGTCCAGACATTAAACACTGCTTTCCTGACAATATGGTTCTTAAAGGCCTTATTGATCTTAACTTTATCATACCATAAGTATGCATGCCAACCAAAAGCATTGTTAAAACCTTCCAGGTCCAGCACGTCAGTGTCTTCGAGAAGTAGCCAGTCTTTTAGCCAGCAAAAAGCTGCGGCTTCATAGTACAACTTTAAGTCTGGCAGGGCAAAGCCCCCTCTTTCTTTCGCATCTGTTAATATCTTAAACTTAATTCTGGGCTTTTTGCCCTGCCAGACAAATTTAGATATATCTTTCTGCCACTTCCGGAAGCACTCCGTTTTGTCCACAATCTGCAATGTTTGAAACAAAAACAACATTTTTGGCAATACATTCATCTTAATAGCAGCAATTCGGCCTAACAAAGAAAGCTTCAATTTTGTCCAACTATCCAAGTCTCTCTTAATTTCAGACCAGCATTTTTCATAGTTATCCTTGAATAGACTCAGGTTTTTTGCTGTTATGTTTACCCCTAGGTACTTTACCTTTTTAACCATAGTTAATTCTGTTTCTCTCTGAAACCGTTCCGACTCTATGTCTGTCAAATTTTTTCCCAACACTTTGGTTTTCTGTTTGTTTAATTTAAATCCCGCCACCCGACCAAAGTCCTGTATCAATTGTAATACTCTTTTCGTACTAGATTCTGGCTCCTGCAGGGTCAAAACTAGGTCATCTGCAAAAGCTTTAAGTTTATATTGTTTCGCTCCGACCTGAATCCCTTCCACCAACCGGTCCCCTCTGATCATGTTCAAGAGCACCTCCAGAACCGAGATAAATAACAGAGGGGAAATCGGGCAGCCTTGTCGTGTTCCTTTTTCAATTTTGAACTCTTCTGTAACCACATTATTAACTATCAGTTTGGCCTTTTGTTCTGAATATATAGCATCAATCCCATTCTCAAACCCCCGTCCCACTCCCATTTCTTTCAAATTTCCCTTCATAAATTTCCAAGAAATATTATCGAAGGCCTTCTCCGCATCTATAAAAATTAACACAGCTTTTGTGTTTATGTCTGTTTGCAGAAGTTCCAAAATGTCAATAATGTTCCTAGTATTAGCAAACATATGTCTACCTGGGTAGCTCTGTTGAGTTCAATGGGACTTATGTCTAGATAAACCGCTTCCATTCCTTTTTTAAAAGTTTGTTGTCTTTATTTCTTATTCTTCCAGTAAGTTTTGCCATTTCTGCATACTCCATTAGTTTCTGTATCCAATCTTCTTTTGTCACGACCTCTTAATCTTTCCACTTTAGGGCAAATTATATTCTTGCAGCTGTAGTTGCATACATAAGTAAATTTCTATACTGTTTGGGTAGTTTTAATCCTACAATTCCCAAAAGAAAAGTTTCTGGGGGTTTTTAATGAATGTTATCTTAAACATCTTTTTCAATTCATTATACATTATTTCCCAATAAGCTTTACCCTTATTACAAGACCACCACATGTGGAAAAAGTACCTTCTTTCTCTTTACATTTCCAACATTTATTTGACTTTGATTTATACAAATATATATATAAATTTTCACAAATAAAATACAATTGATCAAACATTTTCCAGGATACATTCACTTAAAAATCCAACTTCCGTCCCAACTTTCCATTGTTTTCTCGTGATTTGCTGCTGCATATTGTAACTAATCTATACCTTTTTCCCCTCAGCTTTATTCTCAAAATGACTTTCACTGCTGAACTTAATCCAAACCTGCTGGCGTGCTAACATGTTTACAATAATTTTTACAGTAATCTACAAAGACATCCCATTCCTCCTTGAAAACTGTTTCTTTTGTTCTCTGATTTTACTAGTTAAAACTTTCTAATTCTGCATATTCCATCAATTTCAACTGCCACTTTTCTTTCATGGGTATTGCCTCCTTACACCATTTTGGGGCATATAATACTTTCGCTGCAGTAGTCGCATACATAAACAAATTCCTTTGGGGTTTTTTGGTACATTCGATCCAGTTATCCCTAAAAGAAAGGATTCTGATCTTTTGGGGGGAGATATCTTAAATACCATATTTTTCCATGTATAACATGCCCCTCTGTATAAGACACCCCCTATTTTTGGGGACTCAAATTTAAGAAAATGGAGGGAGATGGCCCAGAGTTTTTGAGCTTTTGGGGGGGGGGGATGCAGAAAATCACTAATCCAACTGATAAATGCTGACAATTGTTTACGCTGCAGAAGCCAACAAGCGCCTGCCCACTCGCCAACAACAGCCGGCAATTGCTGGCCCAATTGCCACAGCGGTAGCCAATCCTAAGCAGCCCTTGCCGCAGCAACCAATCACCCACCAAATCTCCACTGACAAGCTGCAGCTCACAGATGCAACCAATCACACCCCCCCCATGCACTATCTGTGTATAAGACGACCCCAGTTTTTTTACTTTATTTTAGAGTAAAAATACCCTTGTCTTATACAGTGGTGCCCCGCAAGACTAACGCCTCGCAAGACGGAAAACCCGCTAGATGAAAGGGTTTTCTGTTTTGGAGGCGCTTCGCAAAACAAATTTCCCTATGGGCTTGCTTCGCAAGACGAAAATGTCTTGCGAGTTCCTGTGGGTTTTCCCCCCTTCCCCCCCCCCCTTTTCCTAAGCCGCTAAGCCACTTATCAGCTGATCCGCTGATCTGCTGATAAGCCGCTTATCAACTGATCCGCTAAAAGCCACTAAACCGCTAATAGCGCTAATCCGCTAAGCTGTCAATGGGCTTGCTTCGCAAGACGAAAAAACCGCTATACGAAGAGCCTCACAGAACGGATTAATTTCGTCTCGCGAGGCACCACTGTACACGGAAAAGTACGGTATATATTTTTTAACTACCATATTCTTCGCTCTATAAGACGCACCAGACCACAAGACGCACCTAGTTTTTGGAGGAGGGAAACAAGAAAAAAAATATTTTGAATCTCAGAAGCCAGAACAGCAAGAGGGATCGCTGCGAAGTGAAAGCAGCAATCCCTCTTGCTGTTCTGGCTTCTGGGATAGCTGCGCAGCCTGCATTCGCTCCCTAAGACGCACACACATTTCCCCTTACTTTTTAGGAGGGGAAAAAGTGAGTCTTATAGAGCAAAAAATACATTAATTGTATATCATCTCCCAGTATCCCTTGGCTACTTTACAGGTCCACCACAAACGATGGTTTCACAAGAACTTCAAATCCGCCTTAATTGCACAGCCTGCATTTGCTGGGATGTGATTAAATCCCACCTGAAAACGGTAACAACCTGGAAACACCCTGGGACGCTGTTGTTCTGCTGCAGATCAGGTTAGCAGTGGTGGAATGTGGAATTAATTATAGATGGAAACCAGCAGGAAGAGCCTTGAAAAAAGAAGAAGGGGGAAATAGCCACAAGGAACACCCACACCTGTTACATTCTTTTCTCTTTTTTTAAAGTCAGGTTTTCTGTGGGAGGAAAACAGGACGGCCACACCACCTCAACCCTCCCATCGGATGCGAGTAAACACGACATGGTCATTCAATAAATGCCTTATCTGGAGCATTCCACGCTAAACACCTCAAGCAAGATATGCTGAGTCGTAGCGCAGCACAATGGTGTTCCCAGAGTAGATTAGGACTCCATGCCATGTGCAAACCCTCCAGTCAGCAAGCGATGGGTTGGAATTATCACCTCTTTGATGCATCAGAGGCCCAGCAGGATGCAAAACAGAGAAGCAATGCAGTTCCTGCGTATTGCACAAATTCCGCTTACCAGTACCACCCTAGATCTGCATTCAGGGTATTCAGACGATTTTTGTCGGATCTGACTATTTATATTCCGTAATATTGTCCCCATAGAATGCGGGTCCCCCCCACCCCGCCCTTACTGCACATTGAATTTTGGAATCTATTTTAGTAAAAAATAAATAAATTTGAATAGTTGTGGAGGTTTTTTAAGCTCTTTTGAGGGGGGGGGTGTTGATGAACCAACGAGGAACATTTTTAGGATACAGTGGTACCTCAGGTTAAGAACTTAATTCGTTCTGGAGGTCCATTCTTAACCTGAAACTGTTCTTAACCTGAGGTACCACTTTAGCTAATGGGGCCTCCCCCTGCCACCGCCACATGATTTCTGTTCTCATCCTGAAGCAAAGTTCTTAACCCGAGGTACTATTTCTGGGTTAGCGGAGTCTGTAACCTGAAGCATCTGTAACCCAAAGTGCCTGTAACCCGAGGTACCACTGTACTGTCTTTTCACATCTCTTGGGATATGTAAAGCCTGGCTGGCATTTCATTGAACATGGGTTTCAAAACTTCTCTTTTAAATGCCAGATCAATATGTGAGTACATTTTGAGGATTACAGTGGTACCTCGGGTTACAAATACTTCGGGTTACAGACGCTTCAGGTTACAGACTCCGCTAACTCAGAAATAGTACCTCAGGTTAAGAACTTTGCTTCAGGATGAGAACAGAAATTGCGCGGTGGCAGCAGTGGGAGGCCCCATTAGCTAAAGTGGTACCTCAGGTGAAGAACAGTTTCAGGTTAAGAATGGACCTCCAGAATGAATTAAGTTCTTAACCCGAGGTACCACTGTATTACCAAAAAGCAAAGTGTTAGTGGTACAGACACTCTCTGAACATCCATTTCTAAAAGACAAAAAGCCATCATCTTTTATTCAGGAACAGTTGGTGATTCTAGTGCCAAATGTCTTCCCAGAAGTCCTTTTTATTTTGTATTTGTTATGAATTGTGTACATGATGGTATCAGGGCAGTTATATGCAAAGCTGCTTTTAATACTGTTTGTACCTGCAGGCATACTGCTTTGTTTCCAATTAGTCCATGTCCCATAACTTCTTGCTGAAATCCTGCAACTTTTTATGCTACAAATGTTCTGGTAGGGAACTGGGTTCCACTTTTACCAAGCTGTAGCACAAGAGTGAGCTATCAGACAGCAATTATGCAATCATATTAAGGAAGCCTTGCAGAACAACAAAGAAAGTTGCAGGGACGCTAACCAAAGGGGGCCCTGGGTACAAAAAAATTGTTGTGGGTGCTCAGAGCCTTCGATGCAACTTCCAATGCTTCCAGAAACACCAAAAGTCACGTTCCAAGGCCGCAGGGCGCATGACGTCATATTCTGGAGGGGCCCTAAGTCCACAAGGCTGGCCTGAAACATTTTGCTCCCTGAGGTAAAACAAAAGAGCATTTTCAATTCCACATACATAAAAGTACTAGAGTGGCAGTTTGAATCTTACTTCAGCGTTGACAATGAGACAATGTCCGCCGCCACAGCTGAAGGCAACAGGTTTCCTTCGAAGGCACCATGTAGTACACACAGTTCTGCCCTCCAACACCTTACCACACAGCATCTGCCACCCGAGGCAGCTCCCTCACTCTGCCTTATGGTAGGGCCATGCCTGACTCTTAAAAAGGCATCCCACATTGCCAATAGGAATCTGGTCTTCTCAGATGGTAATGGTAGTTCTGAAAGTGGATTTGTTATGAATTGAGGACAGGATCACACTTCAAAACGACCTTGACAGATTAGAGAACTGGGCCAAAACAAACAAGATGAATTTTAACAGGAAGAAATGTAAAGTATTGCACTTGGGCAAAAAAAAATGAGAGGCACAAATACAAGATGGGTGACACCTGGCTTGAGAGCAGTACATGTGAAAAGGATCTAGGAGTCTTGGTTGACCACAAACTTGACATGAGCCAACAGCGTGATGCGGCAGCTAAAAAAGCCAATGCAATTCTGGGCTGCATCAATAGGAGTATAGCATCTAGATCAAGGGAAGTAATAGTGCCACTGTATTCTGCTCTGGTCATACCTCACCTGGAGTACTGTGTCCAGTTCTGGGCACCACAGTTCAAGAAGGACACTGACAAACTGGAACGTGTCCAGAGCAGGGCAACCAAAATGGTCAAAGGCCTGGAAACGATGCCTTATGAGGAACGGCTAAGGGAGCTGGACATGTTTAGCCTGGAGAAGAGGAGGTTAAGGGGTGATATGATAGCCATGTTCAAATATATAAAAGGATGTCACATAGAGGAGGGAGAAAGGTTGTTTTCTGCTGCTCCAGAGAAGCGGACACGGAGCAATGGATCCAAACTACAAGAAAGAAGATTCCACCTAAACATTAGGAAGAACCTCCTGACAGTAAGAGCTGTTAGACAGTGGAATTTGCTGCCAAGGAGTGTGGTGGAGTCTCCTTCTTTGGAGGTCTTTAAGCAGAGGCTTGACAACCATATGTCAGGAGTGCTCTGATGGTGTTTCCTGCTTGACAGGGGGTTGGACTCGATGGCCCTTGTGGTCTCTTCCAACTCTATGATTCTATGATTCTATGGATCTTTCTCTCAATGCAGCCTCAAAACAGTAACACAAAAGAGTCACAATTTCTTTGGAGAGCCACAAAAGCGTATGAATACCAACAGGAATCCAGGTGCAATCCTTTTCCGTTTTGTTCTTTGTTCTTTCCTCTTGAATAAAACTTGCTGCAATATGTTGCCTAAAGGGCATAACTGAATCATAGCCCTGAGCAATACAGTGTTTTAAAGTCCCAGTGTTTTAAAGGCCTTTTATGTGATGAATGCTTCTCTCAAGTGATGGAAATAGCTTCATTTTGAAAGGAACTTCTATCTGAACATACACTGTAAGAACCAGAAGGCTGTTCTCCATTCTTATCTGTTTAAAAAGTCAATGTTCTACTTTGAATGCTAATTAATTGCTCAGGGACTTTAGTATTAATAAAAAAAAAAGTATCTCCATAAAAAAGCACCTCCTTTATTAACAAAAGGAGGAAGGCTAAATTTCTACATAGCAAGTACTGCTACTGTCTCTCTGCTTATGGGGAGGCTAGGGCTGGCCAGCTTATTGGGCAGGGTGGTCCAGGTGCCAAAATTAAGTCCTAGAAGATGCCTTGTGGCTGACTGCTATATTCCCTTGACTACTATCACTGACAGCCCTTATAAAATGTATTGGGGGGGTGTTTTTGTTTTGATTATGTATTCTGTGTTTTTATATCATGATTTTATCCTGTGAACCGCCCTGAGACATAAAAATTAATAAATAACAACAACAAACAATGCTACAAAGCACCCACACCATTCTAAGCAACACCCCTGCCTTCTGAAGTTAGGGGGCCGTAAGTAACACAAAGGGTTTTGTTCCAGTAGTGGCACCCCCAAATGATATAATTCCCTCTGCCTGGCATCTTCATTATTATCTTTCAGGTACCAGTTGTTTGATATCTTTCAGGTATCTTTCAGGTATCAGTTGAAACAATTTACAATCAGAAGAATATGATAGATCTTAAGATCTTTGTGTGCGTGTGTATGAGCGAGAGAGAGACAGCTGCAAGCAACTCCCAAGGTCGTTTGCCCGGGAATGTACAAAGACAAGGAAAGTGTCTTACCGTCTACTTTACATTCAGTATTTACAGAGAGAGAGAGAGAGACTTTGGAACACAGCCTCTTGGATAATGGCGTTGTCCCAAGAGAATTTCCACCACCACCCCATCTCTCCTACTTCCCCATTCATTGTCATCATCTCCTCCTCTACGGGCGCTGCTTAGGGCCCTCTGTCTTTGAGTTCTTTGCTCTCCTACTTTCAAGGCTCGCCGGGTTCTGGGAGAGGGTGGGGGTCTGGAACGCTCCCCTCGTGCTTCTTCTTCCTCCTCCTCCTCTCCCATTATTTCCCAACTTTTCCTCTCATCTGCCTCTGAGCTGTGATCTCCTTCAAACCCCTGTTGTAATTCTGAACTGTCTTCCTCTTCTCTGGAAGGGTCAGGCTGGGGAGGTGGTCTCCACCATTCATCCTCTGCCCTGTCCCTGACAGTGACAGTGTGTGAGAGAGAGAGTCAGGTGTCAAAAGAGGTGCATCTCCAACATACAGCAAAAGCTGTGCAATGAAAATGGCAGGTGCACCTCTGTGGGGAGGGAATTCCACAACTTACTTGGTGGATGCCAGTGGATTAAAAATTAAGAACCAGTGCTTTATCTAACCCCCTTTCAGGCATTCAAGTAGTATAATAATGCAGAAAAGGTTCCGCCTTCCCGGCCCTTTATTTTTACTTTCTTATGCCTGTCCTTCCCTCTGTTTCCTTGAGCAGAGTAATATAACCATCATCATCATCATCATCATCATCTTTACACCCCACCCATCTGGCTGGGCTTCCCCAGCCACTCTGGGCAGCTTCCAACAAAATATTAAAATACAGTAATCCATCTAACATTGAAAGCTTCCTTAAACAGGGCTGCCTTCAGATGTCTTCTAAAAGTCTGGTAGTTGTTGTTCTCTTTGACATCTGGTGGGAGGGCGTTCCACAGGGTGGGCGCCACTACCAAGAAGGCCCTCTGCCTGGTTTCCTGTAACTTGGCTTCTCGCAGTGAGGGAACTGCCAGAAGGCCCTCGGCGCTGGACCTCAATGTCCAGGTAGAACGATGGGGGTGGAGACGCTCCTTCAGATATACTGGACCGAGGCCGTTTAGGGCTTTAAAGGTCAGCACCAACACTTTGAATTGTGCTCGGAAACATACTGGGAGCCAATGTAGGTCTTTCAAGACCGGTGTTATGTGGTCTCGGCAGCCTCTCCCAGTCACCAGTCTAGCTGCCGCATTCTGGATTAGTTGTAGTTTCCAGTTCATGAGGCATATGAGACCATTTTTGACCCTTGGCCCAGCATACCCTTCAACAGTTCTCTGATGAAAATAGATATGTCCTCTTCCATACCCTCCAACGTTTCTCTGATAAAAATAGGGATGTCCTAAGGATCCAAAACCGGGACGGCTTCTGTAAATCCAAGACTGTCCCTGGAAAACAGAGACACTTGGAGAGTCTGCCCCAGTTCAAAGAGGGATTGAGCCAAACATGAGCAGGAGGTTAACTATTCCAAGTGGTGAGGTCCCGTTTTCTAATCCTCTTGTTTCTAATTGTCAGCCCCTCTCTATTTATGTTTCCTATCATGAAACAGACTAGGGTGTGGTAAAAGACGGGCATGCTAATATCTTTGCCTGGGTGTCCTGTATGATGCATATAGCATTTGATTATGACTGCTGTTACATATCCACAATGATATAAAACATTCCATGGGCAGAAAGAGTATGAGATAAGTTATTCCGCAGACGTTTGAGATTTGCAGGCGCACGGTAATAACGTTAAGCTGCTATTAAGCAGTTAGTTGTCATTGTGAAATTACCAATACAAAGCGGACAAGAAATGTCGTATCCGCCATCACATAGGAGGATTATTATAGGGTTCGTCCTAAAAGGGAAGAGACTGTCCCAGGGTGGTTAGAGGAAAGGGAGGAAATGAATGAATGATGCAACTTTGCTCTTCAGGATGGACTGAAGCAAGCCTGAATTAGTGGGGAGATGAGCCAGAGAAAATATCTTCTCTCATAATTATATGTTGCTTTAAGCTTTGTGTTTGCTTGAGGTTAAATGCATCACTATGCCTCCTGCTCCAGTCCGACACTCTGGTTATAGCATTGCCTGGTAAACATTCTCTGCTTGTGTTTATCTGGGATCAGTTCACACCCGTTCAGACTTCCCTATATATATTTATAATCAAGATAGACTCCTACCCAGCAGAAACTCACATCTGCCTGAAAAACAAGACTGAACAAAACAATCCTCTCCTGTATTGCAGGAATCGGACCACAGATTGTTTAGCATCCCTTACTTTTCATAGCAATGTCTTTGGGTTCAGAAAGGCAGTCGGGAGGATGACCTTCCTTTAGTTGCCAAAGACTGAAAGCAAAATAAATCATTTACTTAAATGGGGGGAGGCAGTTTTTGCGTGCCCAGGCTGAGACCCCCGTGAGACCACCAGAAGGAATAATGACTTGTGACAACGTGTTATGGAATTAAAAATTGGCCACAACTTTATTAAACCTTTCAGATGTAGGAAGACCTTGGCTTAGGCATTGAGTATTGGGTTCCCATGTATCCCTCCCAGCCCCCCAGCCGGAAGAACTGGGGCTCCTCAGGGTGGATGGGATATGGGAGGGTGCACAGCAAGATGATTGTGTACACTGGCAGCCCACCCCATATTCCCACAACACAGGGGAGTTCACTGAAAACCTTTCAGTGAATTATCATCATCATCATCATCATCATCATCATCATCATCATTATTATTTATTTATACCCCGCCCATCTGGCTGGGCTTCCCCAGCCACTCTGGGCGGCTTCCAAAAATATTAAAATACAGTAATCCATCAAACATTAAAAGCTTCCCTAAACAGGGCTGCCTTCAGATGTCTTCTAAAAGTCTGGTAGTTGATGTTCTCTTTGACAGCTGGTGGGAGGGCGTTCCACAGGGCAGGCGCCACTACCGAGAAGGCCCCTCTGCCTGGTTCCCTGTAACTTGGCTTCTCGCAGTGAGGGAACCGCCAGAAGGCCCTCGGAACTGGACCTCAGTGTCCAGGTAGAATGATGGGGGTGGAGACGCTCCTTCAGTGACTCTCATATGCAACCCACTTTAAGAGGGGACCCTGGAATCACCGCCGCGGGGGGGGGGTGAGTCACCACTTCACACACACCCATTTAGGGAAGATAGACTAAAGGATTCCGCTCTAGGCCTAAAACCGCCACCCGAGACCGCAAAATTGCGGTCTCACCACCAAGACTACCTACACCTGAAAAAGAAAAACCCTTTAGGAAACTGGCAACCAATCCTGTAGGCCTTTCTTTATTTGCCAAAGACTGAAAGCAAAATAAATAATTTACTTCAGTGGGGCGGCGGGGGGTGGGTATTTTGGGGCTTATCGGTCTAAAACTGTCTAGACCAAACTCCACATTAGGCTTAGGGCACATAGATGGCAGGAATGTCTTAGAAACATTTTTGAGGAAGAAGCTGATTGTTCAAAGTTAAACCACTGGTTCATCCAGTTTAGTAGTCTAGCAGTGATTCTATACAGGGGTCAGGAAACATTTTCAGCAGGGGGCCGGTCCACTGTCCCTCAGACATTGTGGGGAGGGGCCGGACTATATTTTTTTTGGGGGGGGTAACGAATTTCTATGCCACGCAAATAACCCAGAGATGCATTTTAAATAATAGCACATATTCTACTCATGTAAAAACAACAGGCAGGCCCCACAAATAACCCAGAGAGGCATTTTAAATAAAAGGACACATTCTACTCATGTAAAAACACGCTGATTCCAGGACCCTCCACGGGCCGGATTGAGAAGGCGATTGGGCCAGAAGTGGCCCCCGGGCCTTAGTTTGCCTGCCCATGCTCTATGAAGTCTTGGGCAGCAGTCTTCCACAGCCCTACTTGGAGATACCAAGGATTGAAACTGGACCTTTTGCATGCAGAAGCCTGTGCTCTGTCATAGAATCATAGAATTGTGGAGTTGGAAGGGTCCCTGAGGATCATCTAGCCCAGTGTTTTTCAACCACTGTGCCGCGAGATTTTGCCTGGTGTGCCATGGGAAAAATTGAAAAATTCGAAAGATTTTTTTAAAAAATGTCAAATTTTCGCCCACTAGGTGGGCGCCGGACTGTGTCCACCCTATTTTCCATCCGTCCTGGGTGGGGATCAGATCGGATGGGATCGGATGAGAGTGGACAGGCGGTCCGCTCTCATCCGATTCCCCATAGAGAGCAGCGGGGCTGTGACATCTCCCTCTCCGCACACAGTGCAGAGACGGAGCTGTCATCCGCCGGCTCAGCGGGGATCAGCGGATCAATCCCCGCTGAGCAGAGAACGGTCCGCAACGTTTTTGTTTGCCATTAAAGAAAAAAATATTAAACATTTTCTAATGGTGGTGTGCCTCGTGATTTTTTTCATGAAACAAGTGTGCCTTTGCCCAAAAAGGGTTGAAAAACACTGATCTAGCCCAACCCTCTGCAATGCAGTTGTCCCACACGGGGACTGAACCTGCAATCTTGGGGTTATTAGCACCACACTCTAACCAAATGAGCTGCCATCGTGCTACAGCCCATGTCCTTTAGAAGAACTTGGAACCACTTCTGTTTGGTAAGACACCTGTGTTAAGGGGGCGGACTGTCTGTAAAAATCTTTGTGCACACAGCATGGAAAGAAAGAAAGAAAGAAAGAAAGAAAGAAAGAAAGAAAGAAAGAAAGAAAGCTGAATTATCAGATCAATGCTTGCTGCCCTGTGGATTGTGATGTGATAATTGCTGTTGACATGAGCAGGGGACACAGATATGGATGTGGAGAGAGGGACTGAAGAGCTCAGTCCATAAAAGAGGAAGTGAACCCAATTATTAAGGGGCTATAATTGGTTTAAGATGTTTCTTGAGACCCAAATATAATCCTAGTCCCAGGACATGCTACTGAACATTTGTGGGTTAACTTGTGTCTTGATACATTCTTCTGTTGATCTTACTATACTGTTTTGCTGACAAAACTAATTTTCTGACAGCGCTACGTTATTAGATGACTTAATTACTGCAAGATAGCATAGGGAGTGGTTTGCAGATCTGCAGGCTGGCCTTGCTGGAAATCATGTAAGTTAGGGACAACTAGCAGAAGGACACCTCTAGGCGAGAACTTTCTAACACAACTAGCTCCACTTGTAATGGTGAAGACAAGGTGACACCAAGGCGTTTAATGAAGACCTCCTCTCAAGGTAGCTCCAGGATAACCTGTCCATTCCATCAACAAAGACTTGTTCAGGGCAGACTAAGAAAAGTCCAGGTTTCACTTCCATCTGATGATCAGAGGAACCAGCCCCCCCCCCTTTATTTAAGACATTCAATAAGGCCCTATACGGCCTAGGACCCTCGTACTTACAGGACTACTTCTCCTAGTATGTCCCACGGAGGACCTTACGGTCTTCAAATAAAAACATCTTGGAGATCCTGGGCCACAGGGAGGTTAGGCTGGCCTCAACCAGAGTCAGGGCTTTTTCGGCTGTGGCCCCGATCTTGTGGAACGCTCTGTCACAAGAGACTTGGACCCTGCGGGACTTGACATATTTTCCGCAGGGCATGCAAGACAGAGCTATTCCACCAGGCCTTTGGCCAAGGCACAGTCTGATCCCCTCCTTCTGTAATCCTCATAGAACTCTAGCCCAATGGTTGCCTCTGAATTTGACTCTGAATTGATTTTAGAATGAATTGATTTAAGAATGTATTTCAATTAATTGATTGTGATTTTATGCAAACTGTGTTATTTTTACTGTTATTAGCCGCTCTGAGCCCGGCTTTGGCTGGAGAGGGCGGGATATAAATAAAATTATTATTATTATTATTATTATTATTATTATTATTATTAATTGTGCCCACAAGCAGAGGACCATTGTTGCTTGTTAATTATATTATGTTGTGGTTAGAATGTGTGTTTATTTTACGGTTTAATAAAACTGAGTTGTATCTTCCTCCCTTTTATGGTCTGAATTTCTTCTATTTCTGTTGAACCCACAAGCTGACACATGTCCATGCTTACACACACACCCCACTTCCTTCAGCCACCATGCCTCTGGGCTCTCATTTCCTTAGGTCCCTGGCTGCCTGGATGACAAAGAGTGGGGATGGCGCACCAGCTGGGGAACCCTCTAGATTCACAGCTCAGAGCCTGGGGAGTGGTGGTGGGACACTGAGGACGGATCCAAGGGTGAAGGCAGGGAGGAATGACGGGATACTGAAGAAGCAACAAGCTTAAGCAAGCAAGAAGAGCCAGGGGCAGAAAGCAGTGCAGACTTGGCAGATGAAGCAGAAGAGGAGGGGACAGTGTCTGCAGAAGCAGCCCAGGAACTTGCCGTTCCTACTCTTCTAAGCTCCCCTCCCCTCGTGTCTCCAAAGTCACGAGGGCTATGCGTGTAGCAGAACAAAGAGCACAGGTTCCCCACCCCACCCCCCAACACAGTTTAAGGCTGCTTAGGAATGTACTGCTGAGCTGTATCTGACACTGCCTCAGTCATTCTAGCTCAGCTTCCTAAACTTCAGCCTCCCACACTGCCTGCTTCCGTTCCCTCACATCTATTTTACCCAACTGTACATGACACCCATCTTTTCCTTTACAGAATCTGCAATTTGTAGGCATTCTGGCTGTGAGATTTTCAGCCTGAGCAGTTGGAATACGTGATAATATTCCATGGCATTAGAGCTGCTCATTCACAAAAAGGCAAGCTGCAGTTTTTAGCCTATGACATTTGCATTTAAAGAGTATATAGAAGACACCTTCCTTTGAAAGCTGCCGTTGCTTTTAATGCAAATGAGTGAAATAACATACAATGCAAACAAACAACTTAGCTATAAATGCACTATTCATAGAATTGCAATTACGTTTAATGCAAAGGAAATGCCGAAAGGATGGTTAAGGAGGTCAGTGCAACAAATGGTCCTCACAATAACAGTCTCAACGAGAAACATGCAGGGGGGAAGAGTATTATAAAAACCTGATGATGAGATCATTAAGAAAGAATGAAGAAATGGTATATTATAAACCCAGTGCAGCAGAACCCAAACAGAAAGAAACTGAAGATGCATGGAAAGGGCAGATCCTGGGAACATTGAGGGAGGGAGGAAGAGGTTTGTCCTAATGATAGACCAAAGGGCAATGAGCCAGACACTCCCTAAAATATAATTCTGGATCTGAGTGATTCATTGTGCTTGACTTGGGAGACTTGCTTAACCTCTCTCTTATTAAAATTTGTAAACAAAGATAATATTTACCCACAAGTTTTTCATCAATTAATAAGCTGATTCTAAGACTCCTTAAAGATGGGAGTTGAAATTCACCAATGATTAACAGTCCGTCGTGTTGGTATGCTCACCTGAGCACTTGGCACAATAAATGTGCAAATAAGTCAATAAATCAAGCGCATGGCATTACTGTAGAGGAACACAGTTGCTGTGTTACCGATATCTTGCTTTATTGTCCTTTTCAAGAAATGTTCACCTAAACCCGTTGAGTGCCCTCACGCAGGGCTGAATTAATCACTGAGCTAAACAGAGGCGCTGAGTTCCGCCCCACATTGGAGGGGCTCATCGCATGCATGTGATGTCACATATGTGACACACCAGGCCGGCCTTCCACCACCACGGGGAGGCCTGGTGGGGCCCTCTGCCAACATGGGGAGACTGGGCAGGGCCCCTCAAGATTGGGGGGAGCTCAGCCCCTTCCCCACATACTTTGGGGGTGGGGTGTCCTCAGAGTTGGTGTGTATGGTGCTAAATGCATAGCAGGGGTGGGGATCCTGTGGAACACAGGCCAAATTTGACCTGCCAGGTGATTTCCCCTAAACTATACTCACCTGCCCTATGGCAGGTGTGGGCCAGGCACCGACATAGCTACAAAGCAACGACTGGGAGCTTAAATCCCGATTGCCTTCTCCTTTGCTGGAATGTGACTTGCTAGTGCTGTGGGATGGGAGCAGCACTAAGTATGGTAATCTAGCCTGTGCCGCCTAAGTCAGCTTGCTAAATCAGACGTAGGGAGGAAAGCTAACCCATCATCAGTGCTGAATCAAGGTTCAACTGCACCTCCAGTTTTTATTGTATGGTTTTATGCTGTAAACTCTCTCTCTTTCTCTCTCTCTGTGGTATACAGTGGTACCTCAGGTTAAGTACTTAATTCGTTCCGGAGGTCCGTAATTAAACCTGAAACTGTTCTTAACCTGAAGCACCACTTTAGCTAATGGGGCCTCCTGCTGCTGCCGCACCACCGAAGCACAAGTTCTGTTCTCATCCTGAAGCAAAGTACTTAACCCGAGGTAATATTTCTGGGTTAGCGGAATCTGTAACCTGAAGCGTATGTAACCTGAGGTACCACTGTATAAATATTTTTCTTTTTAAAAAACAAAAACAAAACACCTCGTCCCATGTTCCATCTCCTGTACCCTGGAGATCTCTGCCTGCTCACAGAACTGGGGAAAACAGTTGTTGCAAGTCAGAGTAGGCATTACTAGTTTAGACAGACCAATGAGCCAGCACCGTACAGGACAACTTCATTAAGTCTGTAGGTTCTGCCATCCAAAACAAATACAGTTAATGGGGGGGGGGGAGTATTCCCTTTTTTATTTAAAATGGATTTATATTGGTAAAATGACCAATGTAAGTTTGAGGTGCAGAGTTGTAGTTGCATGTTAACTGTTCAAGTTTTATTTGTAATGAATTTTACTTTCGTATAATATTCCATTCTGCCTTCAAGAACTCAGAGCATGACATATTGGGAATCTCCCGTTCTGAGAAGGAACTCAGA
The DNA here is from genome assembly GCF_964252035.2 of Podarcis erhardii. Classification (NCBI taxonomy): domain Eukaryota; kingdom Metazoa; phylum Chordata; class Lepidosauria; order Squamata; family Lacertidae; genus Podarcis; species Podarcis erhardii. The sequence goes on from NC_138497.1 coordinate 122,415,648, forward strand.
GACCCTTCTCTGCCTATTGGGACATCCTTTATTTTTGTATTTCTCGCTCTTTTATTTTGAGATGCCATTCATTCATTCATTCATTCATTCATTTAAACATCCTTATTCCAAAACATAATAGCTCCTAATTCTGAAACATCATAGCTCCATAGAACCTATTTGGAACGTCTTCTTTCAGAATGAATGCACTATTTCAATTCACTAGAATTTACATTTGAGTCATCTTCCACAACCTGTCCAGCACTTAACAACAATGACACATATTTGAGATCTTAATCATATATGGAAATAAACACAACCTCCTCATAGATCACAACAAGTTGAAGAAGAACTGAAAGCAAAGCACTTGGATAAAGCTATAGCAGGTTTGTGGTGAGAGTTATTAAATGCAGCTCAACTGTTCAGAAAGCTTATCTCTGTTTATTCAGCTTGTCTGCAAAACTGGAAAAAAGCGGTCTGGTCCACAACAGGAATAGATACACTTCCTTGCGAATAAGTAGCGTTGAACTCAGTAGGAACAAGCACAGGATCAAGTTGCAAATCAAATTATAAAACTAACAACTTTTCTAGGTGGTTCTTTATTGGGCTGCTATAAGAAAATAGCTTCCCTGTCATTCTTTTGTAAACTGCTTAGATTTTCTTTTATTAAGCAGTATATAAATCTTGTTAAATAAATAACGTGTACATCTTAACAAGAAAGAGGAGAGTGATTTGAATTAGAAGAAATTAGGACACTGCACATATCGAAAATATTTGCTTCTCCTGAGGCACTGCCAAGCCTCTCCTGAGTCTGTTTCACTGAAAAAAGGGGAAGGTCCCTATATGTGCACACAATTGCAAATATTGCTAATAACAGCATAACTACTGTTTCTTCATTTATTTATAAAAGATGAGAAAGCAGCTATTTTATAGGACTACCAGAGGTTTAAAATTGACTAATCTTGATGAATCGCTTTGGAACTTTGCGAAGAAGTTTCCTGTGAGAGACTGAAGAATTATTAATCGCATTCAGGTCACATAAAGCTCAACTTTATAATAGAGATTCAGAGCAGAAACAGAAAGGGAAACAGTGGGGCCATTGTGCGAAACGCATTGCCTTAAACAATGGTCGTTATAAACAGACAAAAGAATATTAACAGACCCAAGAATCAGCAGCATCCATAGTAATATTAATGATGGCAATATACATATCGGAATCAGCTTAGATTTCTAGGTTATTTCCCATGCTTTTCTTCACAAAATACATACACCCTTGTGCTAATTAATTGAAACAAACAATGTAGTTTATTGTACAAAGCTCACATATACATGTACAAAACTCACATATACATACATTAGTAACGGATATGACCTCTGCTATTTTAAAGCAGTATTTGAATACAGTTTGGCATGGAGTCTACTAGTTTCGAACAGTCACTGTTGATTTTCAGATCCCTGTACCACACTTGAATCAGCGCCTGAATGAACTTCTTCATAGCCTTACAGTCTACAGCACGGAGGCGACTTTTGCATATAGCCCACAAATTCTCAATGGGATTTACGTCCAGGGAATTCCCTGGCCAATCAAGTACCTGTATTTACTGCTCTGTCATGAATTTCTTCACCACTTTTGATGTGTGACAGGGGGCAATATCCCAGTACTGTCAGGATACCTCTTTTCCAGCTCTGGAATAACTCTTTCGTAGAACCTCAATATATTGCTGCGAGCGCATCATTCCTTCTATTGGCTGCAGGGTTCCAACACCATAATGATCAACTGACTTTTCATGTTTGTTTTGAGTACAGGATTATGAGTAAGATAGAAAACATGCTTTGTTTCAATTAATTTGCACAAGGGTGTAAAGGCCAAAATTATGAGACCAGGAGGCATAATATATATTACTGTGTCATCTTAGCTGGAGAAAAGCTTCTATCAGCCACGCTATTCTAAAAGGCTGCAGTATATGTATTCTAAGTAAGCCCAAATGAACAGTGTGAGACTTATTTCAGAGTACAGTGGTACCTCGGGTTAAGTACTTAATTCGTTCCAGAGGTCCGTTCTTAACCTGAAACTGTTCTTAACCTGAAGCACCACTTTAGCTAATGGGGCCTCCTGCTGCTGCCGTGCTGCCAGAGCACAATTTCTGTTCTCATCCTGAAGCAAAGTTCTTAACCCAAGGTAATATTTCTGGGTTAGCGGAGTCTGTAACCTGAAGCGTATGTAACCTGAAGCATATGTAACCTGAGATACCACTGTAAACATGTACAGGGTTGTGTTTTAAGTTACATACGTAGACTGGCTTTCAGCCCAAAAGTTCATAAGGCAGTTGAGATACAACAGGATAATTTAAAAACAGCATATAAAGTTGTTTTACACCAAGCCAGACCATAGATTCATCCAGTTTTATCTATACTGACAAAGGCAAACCCTCCAAGTGTACCCATTTTCCAGGGACAGTCCTGGATTTGCAGAATTTGATCTCAGAATGTCCTGCTTTTCCTTAGGACTTCCCTATTTTCAGTGGAGAAATGTTGGAGGGTATGGAGTTTTGTGACCCCTGAGCCAAGGAGATAAGTAACTATACAACTGTTAGAAGATGTCAGAAGGCAGCACTGTTTTTTTAAATGTTTAATGTTTCATTGTGTTTTTATATATATTGGAAGCTGTCCAGATAGGTGAGTAATATTAATAATAATATTATTAATAATAGAATAGGTAAAGGTAAAGGGATCCCTGACCATTAGGTCTAGTCGTGGCCGACTCTGGCGTTGCAGCGCTCATCTCACTTTATTGGCCGAGGGAGCCGGTGTACAGCTTCCAGGTCATGTGGCCAGCGTGACTAAGCCGCTTCTGGCGAACCAGAGCAGCGCACGGAAACGCTGTTTACCTTCCCGCCGGAGCGGTACCTTTTTATCTACTTGCACTTTGACGTGCTTTCAAACTGCTAGGTGGGCAGGAGCAGGGACCGAGCAACAGGAGCTCACCCCGTTGCAGGGATTCGAACCGCCGACCTTCTGATTGGCAAGTCCTAGGCTCTGTGGTTTAACCCACAGCGCTACCCGCATCCCAATAATAGAATAGGACATCCCTATTTTCATCAGCAAAATGCTAAGGGGCTTGTCTACACTTCTGCCTAGAAAGCATTGATTTGAGCAGTTTCCCACTAGTCTCTAGGCATGGATCGAACCAGTTTTACCTTTTCACTGCCACTCCCCGCCCCCCCAAAAACCCACTCTTTAGCACTCAATCGAGAGATTGTTTCAACAAACAAAACTACAATACTGCAAGGGAACCCCCTGAAAGGCTCAGGACAAGTCTGTGATGAAAGTCATTTCCCCCCTTTTAATTAGCCTGCATTTATTGATATTGATTAAGTTTTTAATGATGTTTTAATAGCTCTGTTGTTGATTTCATTCTAATATGTTGCATTCCACCCCCTCGCTATGTATTTAAGAATGTAGGGATTTATAGATTTAAAAATACAAAAAGAAACGAGGCAGCATGGACACAATTGCCAAGGAGTTCAACATTTGCAATTGCCAAGGGAGCACAGCAGGACAAACCGGCTTGACCTGTCAATCACAGGATGTTGATGTAGCAATGTGGACCCAAGTATCCCTGCCACAGCTACACACCTATCCATGATATTCCTATGCGGACATTTCAGGTCAGAGCTGAGAGTACAAAAGAATGAGGAGAAACAGGCAGAGTATTTTTAATATTATGATCCAGATTTCCCCTTATCACAGAAAATACAGATAGTAACAATAACCTGCTCTGCATCTTCAAGCACTGCTGGTGTAGAAGCTCATTTGTGCATTTTATTGAGAGGTGTGTGTTGTGACACTTCGATGAGTGTTCTCTGCCACCACTTTCGTTTCTTCCTCACCTGAGCACAACCTAGTCATTTTGTTTCCAGCGACTCCCAATACCAAATAATACCTATCCCCACAGATTGCTGAACGCCAAAGGCACACCCAGTTTGTAGGCGCTATTGGCCTAGTTCGCACGAGATACCAAGCCAAACTAGGGCTCGCCTGGAATCCATAAAACATGCAGGCTCCGGGAGATGAACTTGCAGCTGTTTTGTTCCTCCCTGATTGTTTTTGGTTTTACTGAGTGTGTCATACAAATCCAGTTTGATCTTGGCTACAGCTTGCGGTTGGTGAGCATAGAGCTTAGCTGTGAGTCTGAGTTTGGACAACACAATCTGTGTTCACACTCTCATTTACTGCGCACTCACCGTGTTTCCAGTGCCGGGTTTTTACTCTGTGTTCACATGATGTTCTCCAAAATGCATCTGCACCCTGTACTTTGTTGTGAAATACTACTGCACAGTGCACTGTTTTTCGCACCAGCTTCACACAGAGTGCTGTTTTGCGCTTTAAAGCCCTAAACGGCCTCGGCCCAGTATACCTGAAGGAGCGTCTCCACCCCCATCGTTCTGCCCGGACGCTGAGGTCCAGCGCCGAGGGCCTTCTGGCGGTTCCCTCATTACGAGAAGCAAAGCTACAGGGAACCAGGCTCGGTAGTGGCACCCGCCTTGTGGAACGCCCTCCCATCAGATGTCAAAGCGATAAATAACTACCTGACATTCAGAAGACATCTTAAGGCAGCCCTGTTCAGGGAAGTTTTTAATCTGTGATATTTTAGTGTATTTCTGGTTTTTATGGAAGCCGCCCAGAGTGGCTGGGGAAACCCAGCCAGATGGGCGGGGTACAAATAATAAATTATTATTATTATTATTATTATTATTATTATTATTATTATTATTATTTGCCTCAGGTGCCAAAATGTCTTGGACTGGCCAGAGATTGGAGTCTTCCTAATTTGTCTGCAGCCAAGGCATGAGACCTTGGTATAAGGATAAATGCCCCCTGGTGCGTATACAAACTGAAACAGCACCTGACACTAATTTGTGTTAATGTGAACAGCTGGGGGGGAGGGTTAAGTGCTGTGAAACCGGTAAAAAAACAACTTTGCTGCACTTTAAGGTGGTAATGTGAACACACCTTAAGTCAAACTTTGGCTTAGCTCAGTGTGTCATGGGACAAAAAAGGATCAAGGAAGCACATAAGGACTGCAAACACCTCTCCGGGAGCCTGTATGTTTGGCCAGTCCTGGTAGACATGGTTTGGCTTACATAAGAGGGCCTTCTGGTGGTTCCCTCACTGCGAGAAGTACAGTGGTACCTCTGGATGCGAAAGGGGTCCGTTCTGGAGCCCCGTTCGCATCCTGAAGCGAACGCAACTCGTGTCTGCGTGTGTCGCAATTTGCCGTTTCCGCGCATGCGCGTGGTGTCATTTTGAGCATCTGCACATGCCCGAGTGGCGAAACCAGGAAGCAATGCGCTCTGTTACTTCCGGGTCGCCGCAAAGCGCGACCCGAAAACTCTCAACCTGAAACTACTTCAACCTGAGGTATGACTGTAAAGCTACAGGGAACCAGGCAGAGGGTTTTCTCGGTAGTGGCGCCCGTCGTGTGGAACGCCCTTCCATCAGATGTCAAGGAAATAAACAACTATCTGGCTTTTAGAAGACATCTGAAGGCAGCCCTGTTTAGGGAAGTTTTTAATGTTTGATGTTTTATCACATTTTTAATATTATTATTAATATTCTGTTGGGACTATCGAAGGCTTTTCACCAAAGCCAGACTAAACGTCTTTTCTTCTGCAGTGTTGGATGGCAGGTTGAGAGGAGTTCCCTACCAGGACAGACTTTGCTCGTGTGCTCAAGACATCGATTCCATAAAACATATTTTGTTGCATTGTGCAAAATATGAGCAAGCCAGGGCTGAACTGATACTACCCTTGCTGGTGCCTTTCCCAAGAAAATCAGAGGCTCACTATGTCAGGTTCCTATAGGAAGACCGGACAAATGCTAGAACATTAGCAGTGGCAAAGTTTTTATCGGTGGTTGCAAGAACAAATGATCCCTATATTCTGAACAAAATGCTTGTTTAACCTGGAGGTAGGCTGTATGAATTGTGTATTGCTTTGTAATGATTTGTTGGGTCTCTGGACTGTAATAAAGATTGGTGATGATATTCTGTTGGGAGTCACCCAAAGTGGCTGAGGAAAGCAAGCCAGATGGGCAGGGTATAAATTATTATTATTATTATTATTATTATTATTATTATTATTATTATATTACAGACTTGTGCGAATCATGCCATCCTCTCAAGATCTCTACATGGTAAGTGTGGGGGATTATCTTGGAGGTTGTAATCACACAACAAACATCAGGCTTGATTTTTAAAAAAGTACTGAAGATTTGTGCAGGGCTTACTTATCACTCATGTGAAAGCCTTATAGCTTCCCGATTACCTATTTACTGAGCGTTCGGCCCAGTTTGCTTGCACAAAGTTTGCATGGAGGTGAGATTGTCCGATGAAAATAGGGATGTCCTAAGGAAAAGCAGGATATTCTGGGATCAAATCAGAAACCGGGATGGCGTCTGTATTTTCTGGGACTGTCCCTGGAAAACAGGGACACTTGGAGGGGCTGTTCTGAGTGACCTGCTTGAGATGTAAGGCCCCAGTCTGCATACTCTCCAACATTTATCCAATGAAAATAGGGACATCCTATTCCGTACCTTCCAACATTCTCTGATGAAAATAGGGACGTCCTAAGGAAAAGCAAGGAACGTGGGTGGCATTGTGGGTTAAACCACAGAGCCTAGGACTTGCCGATCAGAAGGTCAGCGGTTCGAATCCCCGCGACAGAGTGAGCTCCCGTTGCTCGGTCCCTGCTCCTGCCAACCTAGCAGTTCGAAAGCACGTCAAAGTGCAAGGAGATAAATAGGTACTGCTCTGGCGGGAAGGTAAACGGCGTTTCCGTGCGCTTCTCTGGTTCACCAGAAGCGGCTTAGTCATGCTGGCCACATGACCCGGAAGCTGTATGCCGGCTCCCTCGGCCAATAAAACGAGATGAGCACCGCAACCCCAGAGTTGGTCACGACTGGACCTAATGGTCAGGGGTCCCTTTACCCTTTACCTTAAGGAAAAGCAGGACATTCTGGGATCAAATCAGAAACCAGGCTGGCTTCTGTAAATCTGGGACTGTCCCTGGAAAATAGGTCAGTTGGGGGTGTCTGTGTCTGTAAGCACCTTAATGGAGACCCCCTTTCCATGCTGTTGCTTTCTTGCCCCAATTTTTTCTCATAACTAATGTCCAGAACTTTGATCTGCCCTTCATGAATGTTAATGATAGCAAGCAGGCAGCGCAAACTTGATTGTTCTTGTATCCTGACCTGACTCACACGTTGTAAATGAAAGAACAGCTGAAAGGTAAGCTTCCCCTCAGCCTTTCTGGGGCATGGTGCACTATGCAGCCGAAGCACTTGAGAAGCTACTTTATGAGAGGACACAGAGGAAGGTAGGAACATGGCGTTATTGAAATGCCCTACTTCTCACACCCAAGCAATGGAAAATTTAAAGCGCTGCTTCTTGTGCTGTAGTAAATTGTCTCAGTCTTTGGTGAAGTATGTCTTCGTTTGATGGTAAGTTACCTAGATAGATAGGTAAACCACTGTATCTTTTTCGTTGTTGTTGTTGTTGTTGTTGTTGTAATAATAATAATAATACAGTGGTACTTCTGGATACGAACGGGGTCCGTTCCGGAGCCCCATTCGCATCCTGAAATAAATGTAAGACGCAACTGTGCGTCTGCGCATGTATTTGCTGCGTTTTGCCGCTTCTGCACATGCGCGTGACATCATTTTGAGTGTCTGCGCATGCATGAGCGGCGAAACCCGGAATTAATGCGCTCTGTTACTTCCGGGTCGCAGCAGAGCACAACCTGAAGATACTTAACTTGAAGCTACTTTAACCCGAGGTACGACTGTAATAATAATAATAATAATAATAATAATAATAATAATAATAATAATATCATCATCATCATTATTTATACCCCGCCCATCTGGTTTGGTTTCCCCAGCCACTCTGGGCAGCTCCCAACAGAATATTAAAAACACAATTGTTGTGTTGTGAAATCCCACTGTTCAATGCATGGTTATTCAAACCAGCTTCACGCCAACTGGAGCAGGGCTGGCCTACCCATGAGGCAAGGTGAGGCAACCGCCTCAGACAGCAGGATCCGCAAGGGCAGAGGATCCCAATGTATATATCTTTCTTTTTTTAAAAAAGTGAGGTCTCTACAAGTTAAATCTCAACCATGGAAGGCACTTGTATTTTGACTCTAGTGCACATGCGTGTAAATTTATGCCCATGGACAAAACACGCAATCTCTGTAAACATTGCTGGATGGGTGTCAGAGAGCCTAGGATAACTACAACCAGATCTTTTTTGGACGCTGTGCCTGGAAAAGTGCTTTTTAAAGGGGGGGCTGGGGTGCAAAATGGCAACTGTGCTCTCGCAATAAAAAAAACGGGAAGATGGCGTCTCAGGTCTTGGCTTCAAAGTGTTGGAGGGTATGAGATTTGGGGGTGCAATTTCCCCCACACCTGGTGCTGAAGTAACTTCAAAGCAACCCATTAGAATCCATTGCAGCCTAACACCCTCTGGAATTTGGCATACGCACACACACCTAAACATAAATTTGTAAATCTGTCTGTGCTTTGCTACCCAGAGCTGAAATTCTTGACTTTCCACATAACTCTTTTTGTGCACATGCAGTACTGTACAGCAGTACATGTAGGTCGGGGCAAAAAAATAAATAAATAGGAGGGCACATTCTGCTGAGGCAGCCTTTCTCAACCTGTGGGTCCCCAGATGTTGTTGAACTACAACTCCCATCACCCCTAGCTAGCAAGGCCAGAGCTCAGGGATGATGGGAGTTGTAGTCCAACAACATCTGGAGACCCACAGGTTGAGAACCGCTGTGAGGGACAAACTTTATTCCACATGCTAAATTTATGAAAGAGAGGAAAAGAAAAATTAGGTGGCAGAGAGGAGGGTAATAATTATTATTATTATTATTTATTTATTTATTTATTTATTTATTTATTTATACCCCGCCCATCTGGCTGGGTTTCCCCAGCCATTCTGGGAGGCTTCCAACAAAACACTAAAATACAATAACCTATTAAACATTAAAAGCTTCCCTAAACAGAGCTGCCTTTAGATGTCTTCTAAAAGTTTGGTAGTTATTTTTCTCTTTGACATCTGGTGGGAGGGCATTCCACAGGGCGGGTGCCACTACCAAGAAGGCCCTCTGCCTGGTTCCCTGTAACTTGGCTTCTCACAGAGAGGGAACTGCCAGAAGGCCCTCGGCGCTGGACCTCAGTGTTCGGGTAGAACGATGGAGGTGGAGACGCTCCTTCAGGTATACTGGACCAAGGCCATTTAGGGCTTTAAAGGTCAGCAGCAACACTTTGAATTGTGCTCGGAAACATACTGGGAGCCAATGTAGGTCTTTCAAGACCGGTGTTATATGGTCTCAGCGGCCGCTCCCAGTCAGCAGTCTAGCTGCCGCATTCTGGATTAGTTGTAGTTTCCGGGTCACCTTCAAAGGTAGCCCCACATAGAGAGCGTTGAGGTAGTCCAAGCAAGAGATAACCAAAGCATGCACCATTCTGGCGAGACAGTCCACGGGCAGGTAGGGTCTCAGCCTGTGTACCGGATGGAGCTGATAAACAGCTGCCCTGGACACAGAATTGACCTGTGCCTCCATGGACAGCTGTGAGTCCAGAATGACTCCCAGGCTGCGCACCTGGTCCTTCAGGCCTTGTGGGAAGCTACTTCTCTCCCCCACCTTCCTCTCTCAAATACTATGCAGATAACTATGCTCATAATGGGGGCTTCTGGGCTACACTGGCACAAAACTGCTTGGTTCTGGAGCCCCAGAACCTGTTGACTTCTGAGGGATGGGGCTAAGTGTTCCCATGCTACATCTCTGTGGATGGGAACTGGAAGCGACAACATGAAATCCTTGCCCTGGTTTGCTCCTCCTTGGGGGCAGGATGAGGAGAGATAGGAGGTGGGGGGGGGAGAGAAGAAAGAAGCGAGAAGGGGTTTCTCCAGCCAAGTCAGGAGCTGGGGTGGGCATTTGGAGAGGATTCCTAACTTGGCAGAAAGAGAGAGCGTCAGGAGAGGGAAAGAAGCAGCAAAATGGAAATACAGGACAAACTGCGTCCTGTATTTGACTCAGTACAGGACATAGTACTTTACATTGAAATACGGGACAATCCTGTATTATACAGGACAGGTGGCAACCCTATAGCCCCTGTTGTATTACCAACACCTATATGAAACCTGGATGAGTAACGATGGTTCAACACACTATGGTCCTGAAATTATACCTACAGAAGGGGGACAAGGTGACTTAATAGCACAGTTGCACGTGTGTTGCATTGACTCATATCCTACTTAAATTGAGGGTGTGTACGGCCGCCTTAAGGCTCAAGGCCTAGAAAGGAGAAACCATTTTGCTTCAATATTGCCCTGTAGCTCAGGGAACTCTACTTGGTTATATATTGTATTTAAATAAAAAGAAGACCATTAGCTTATCACGGCTGTTTGAGGTGTGGTGATTTATGACGTTTAGTCACTCATTAGAAATGCATTTATTTTAAAGACTTTCAAACCTTCCCTCTGCACTCGGAACTGTTGGAAACATCAATAAATGTGGGAATGGGAGAGACGTTAAACGACTCCTTCTCAGGTCCAGAGTCTTCGTTCCGCTTGCGGTTTGGTCATTTTTATCAGCGATGATTTATCCATTAATACACATGGGTGATGTTTATTGCCGCATGGGCGAAGAATAATGACTTGAGAAATTATACTTGGCTCCGTTGCTCCGTGGGCAACCTTTGTCATGTTTCAGCAGCAGAGCAATCCAAATACGGTAAGCCGCTGGCACAGCACGGCACATAATTGTGCCGAACACTGCCTTGGATTGACATTTCTCCCCTCAGATGCTGGTTCCATCGCCTCCAAGTCCTCTGAGGTAACCGGGGAGTGTGCAGTCACTGAATCTTCCATTCTGTTCTCTTTGCCAACCTTCTTGTCCCACACAGGTTTCTACTTCCCCATCCTCACCCCCAAACACACAGGGGAGAAGAATGAAGGAACAGAAGGAAAGGATGGGCAAATTCGCCCCACTTCCTTGGCACATGAGAAAGGGCCTGCCACATTGAAGACATAGTCCCTGGTGGACACCATCCAAACCTCAGGGACATTAGGGATCACGAAAAGTGCCTCAGCAGATCTTGCTGATCAAGTCAGAGCATAGGGAACCAGGGTCCTGGTTGTTTATGGCTTGTACACAGCATCTTACATTGAAATACAGGACAATCCTGTATTCTACTATTGTTGTTGTTTAGTCGTTTAGTTGTGTCCGACTCTTCGTGACCCCATGGACCAGAGCACGCCAGGCACTCCTGTCTGCCACTGCCTCCCGCACTTTGGTCAAACTCATGTTGGTAGCTTCGAGAACACAGTCCAACCATCTCATCCTCTGTCGTCCCCTTCTCCTTGTGCCCTCCATCTTTCCCAACATCAGGGTCTTTTCCAGAGAGTCTTCTCATGAGGTGGCCAAAGTATTGGAGCCTCAGCTTCAGGATCTGTCCTTCCAGGGCTGATTTCCTTAGGAATGGATAAGTTTGATCTTTTTGCAGTCCATGGGACTCTCAAGAGTCTCCTCCATCACCATAATTCAAAAGCAATCAATTCTTCAGCGATCAGCCTTCTTGATGGTCCAGCTTTCACTTCCATACATCACTACTGGGAAAACCATAGCTTTAACTATACGGACCTTTGTTGGCAAGGTGATGTCTCTGCTTTTTAAGATGCTGTCTAGGTTTGTCATTGCTTTTCTCCCAAGATTCTACTATTACTACTACTAATTTATTTATACCCCACCCATCTGACTGGGTTTCCCCGGCCACTCTGGCCAGCTTCCAACAAAAGATTAAAACTACATTAACACATCAGTCATTAAAAACTTCCCTAAACTGCCTTCAGAGGTCTTCTAAATGTCAGGTGGTTGCTTATTTCCTTGATATCTGATGGTAGGGTGTTCCACAGGGCAGGCACCACTACCGAGAAGGCCCTCTGCCTGGTTCCCTGTAACTTTGTTTCTTGCAGAAGGCCCTCTACGCTGCACCTCACTGTCCAGCCTGAACGGTGGGGTTGGAGACGCTTCTTCAGGTATACTTCAGGTATATAAATAGAATAAAGCCTTGAACTTGGACAAGCTGCAAATCAGCAACCAGTTGTATTTATTACAGATTTTCAGCCTTATGATAAGTCAGGGAGATGGAGCCCATCTTGGACAGCAGATTTAGCATACCATTAAAGGACAACAAGTGGTCAGTTGTTTAATTGTTTTGTTTATTCATACCACTAAGCAGGATGCCATTAGGGTTTTATTTTTATTTTCCCCACAGGCACCAAAACATCCTCAGGATATGAAACCTCACTATAAGACAAAGCCAGCCGTCTCGTACCAGGTCAGAACATTGGTCCATCTAGCACAACAGTCTTTACAGAACTGACAGCAGCTCTTCAGACAGCCCTACCTGGACCCAGAGATGTCAACCTGAAGATGCTGAATATAAGACTCGAGACCTTTTCCGTTGCAATTTAGATGCTCTAGTGTGGAGGTTCTACAGTCCCGTTTTTAATGTGGTTCAACATACGGCCCCGAAGTCTTTCTCTGTTTTGCCTGAGGTTTAAATGCCTGAGTCAAGTGCTTAAATGGCAAAGTAAGATCCATTATAGAATTTAAAATGAATTAAAGTCCTTCCTATAAGAAAAGCAAATAATCCCTAGCAAATGTGGCATGGAAACTTGTTTCTTTACTGAGATGTTTTCATCCGCTTGACTCAAAGAAATAGATGTGTTGTTGTGAAGTTGATTTTAGCAGATCAACAACTAGTCATTGAATGATGCACTTTTCAGCTCTTAACGATATTAGATTTATTTGCAAAGCTCCTGTAGCCTGAGAGAAAATAAAATCTAAACAGTCATCTACACTTAATTCCAGTTGTGAATAACATTGTCAGAAAACCACAAAGGGTATAAATTAATCATGTTATTTTTCTTGCTCTGATTGCATAATTTCAGCAACCTAGTTCAATGTTGAACTAGAAAACAACCAGCTTTCAAAATATGTATTTTAACTTTTTGACTGCTTTGACTCTTGAAAGTATTTGCTAAGCTTTTAGATTTAAACATCATTTTCTAATTTGCAACAGAAAAGGATTTGTGTAGCTGTGTGAAAATCATCTGAAATTCATCTGATTTGTTTTCTTTGATGCCTTACATGCCATTTTTGTTTTATTTCTGTATGCTGTTTGTTCAATAAAGCTGGAGGTGGGTGGGTGGGTGGGTACAATCCATTAAATGGCAGCTGTTTGCTTAATAATGCAGAACCCAGCCTTATTTTACATCCTTTTTAGTATGCTTGTTATTGCTATTTATGCTGCAAGAAGTGCTTTTTAAAAAAAAAAAAAACCAAAAACAGAAAGGCAAGGTTCTTTTTTCTTTTTAAAATAAAGTTATTTGGTTTTTCAGATTAAAAGTTTACTGTCACATATTGAACATACAACATAAAAACAATCTCCTGGACTTCCCTTTTCTCCTTTGTGAGTCCTATTGTTAATCATTTCCTCCTGCATCTTTTATAATAATCCAAATCTTTTACCTCTCCACTGTGTCTAAAATTCACCATTAAACCACAGGTGATATTCCAATCCTACTAACAATTTTAACTGTTTACAATAGTTTTTAAGATAAATTATAAATTTCCCCCATTCCTTATTAAAATTTTTGTTTTCCTGATTTCTGATTCTTCCGGTCATTCTAGCCGTTTCGGCATAATCCATCAACTTGATCTGCCGTTCTTCTTTGGTAGAGACTTTATCTTCTTTCCATCTCTGAGCCAATTACATCCACGCAGCCGTGGACACATACATAAATAGTCTTTTCTGCTCCCTTGGAATTTCGGCCCCTAGAATTCCTAAAAGAAAGGCTTCGGGTTTTTTAGAAACAGAAAGGCAAGGTAAATAATAATAAATATGTCAAGTTTCCAGTTTCATAAAAGAAATAAAAAAATGGAAATACAGGGCCACACCACCACCCCTTACATGGGGGTTCTCCTCCTGGCTGTTGCAGACGTCAGCTCTGTCCCTAATAACCGAGAAGAAACTATCTAGCTGGTTGTGGCTAGGTTTCTTTCTACAAAAAGTGCAACCATCTGTACTGATATAACCTTTATGTTATATCAGTTAATTTGGATATGCAGAAGATATTAAAAATAAATTTAAGGAACTGCAGAAAGAGGGCGAAGGAAGTCAAGTTCTGAAATGTCAGAATGATTGTAAAATTAGTGAAATGTTTAAACCTGAAAAATAATTAAAAATTAAAAATCAAGACATTAAAAAACAACAACCCATTACATTGTAATTATGTTGTGATGTTGAAATAACCACTGGTGATGCTAAATGTTTTCATCATATAAAACCAGTGCAGGAAAAACATCATGCCATGCTTAATAATATATGAATCCATAATGGGACCACCCATAAAAAGGGAGGTATCAAGTGGCTTAAGGAAACCCCTAGATTTTCAGAATAGTGTTGCATGCCACCCCAATATCTGAGTGGGGCAAGATTCCCGACGTTCCAGGCACTTACTCATCATTTCCTTTTGGAAATGAGGCACAGCAGAGACCGTGGTGTCTTTATGACATATGGTTTATTTACACATATATACATCCTGAGCCTACGATGGAGGGGTTCACAGCATCAACACCCAAGATGGTCTTGTTTCTCCCATAGCTGCAGCCTTAGATTGAGATATAAGTCAACCATCTTGTTCTGACCCTCTTTCCAGCTTGCTGCCCTTTACCAGCCTGCAACCTTACAAGACCTTAATTCAAACTCTGGCTTTGTCTTCTAACTAACTCTGAGTTGATTTGTCGTCTGCCACAGGGTCTTTGATTTCTCAGTAGCTCATTACCTTTCCTTTCTTCTCGTAATGGCCCATTTACCTGAACAAAGAAAGCTGGGTCCAGGGATTAAGAATCTAGCATCCAGTTTAACTCCCCAAGCCTTCTGAATTCTAACACCTACTGGACCCAGGAATTTTGGGGAGTCTGGAACCCACAAACTCATAGCAATGAAAAAAGGAGGGGGGAGACTAAGTCCCATCCCACTGCTAAAAAACCCAATCGAAAGAGGACTGAGCTAGTCGCCACAGAATGTTGACTGACTGTTGAGGGAAGGAAACAGAAAACCAGAGAGTGGAGGAAGAATGGTTTGGGTTGGCAGAATCCTGAACAGGGGTTAATTATGCCGCATTGCAACATGTTGCTAAGTTTGCGATACTTCGGAGCGTTGATGGAGTGGTTTTAATGTAGATGTTATTGGACTTTTACATGTGGTATGTTGCCTCCAAGAATGCAGTCTACTGACATTCCAGGAATCATGTTGAATAATCATTAGTTCTCAGTGTGTGTGTGTGTACACACACATGCACACACATATGTATATATATTACCATTAATGTGCAGGGAACTGTACAGCTTAACAACAAAAGACAGTTCCATTTTCTGAGGAATACACTCTCTCTCTCTCTCTCTCTCTCACACACACACACACACACACACACACAACATACATAGCTTTCTTTTTCAGTGCAATCAAACTTTCTTTTGATGCAGAGATGCCACCACTCCTCCCCAAAAGGGGACATGCAGCAAGTTTCAGGACTATGCTGCAAATAAGTAGTTACCGTACTTGCTAAAAAGAAAACCAAGATGTGTTTGATTTTGGGACAGTTTCGCTGCCACCCTTAAAGCCCCACCCATCCATCATGGCTTCGTTGCAAAGATCTCCAAGAACTTCAAGCCCAGCCTTAAGAGCTAAAATCTGACCAGATGACCACACACAAAAACACTATTAGAGAAAAGAAACGGGTCAAGTATTCTACCTGAAGTATGGGTTATACGGGCGAAGAGGCAAATGATTTAGAGGCTGCGTGTTTCCCTTGAGGGGAAGAGAGGAGAAGCAGAACTTATCCACCCTGCGTCAGAAAAAAACTCAAAATCTTTCCTGTTTTTAGGTATGCCTGCGCACAGCCTAAAGTTGACAGCCTGGCATGATCCCTAGGCGTCCACTAGACGGCACTGCACACTTGTATTAAGAGACGGCTAGGGATTCCTGAGCTAACTTTTCAAGTGATTGGAAAAGGGACTTCTGCTAGCTAATTATCCCACTCCCCAAATGCTGATAGAATGCCATTAAAATCAATTACCGTATTTTTCGCTCTATAAGACGCACCAGACCACAAGACGCACCTAGTTTTTGGAGGAGGAAAACAAGAAAAAAAATATTCTGAATCTCAGAAGCCAGAACAGTAAGAGGGATCGCTGTGCAGTGAAAGCAGCAATCCCTCTTGCTGTGCCAGCTTCTGGGATAGCTGATGCATTCACTCCATAAGACGCACACACATTTCCCCTTACTTTTTAGGCGGGAAAAAGTGAGTATTATAGAGCAAAAAATACGGTAGGTACTTTAGTAGTCCTAGACTCTTTAATGATTCTTGATATCTTATTTGTAGAGGGACCCCCAAGAGAATTTTTCGTGGAACAGCATACCTGTTGAAACACAGCTGCCTCCTATTTGTAATTTCCAGGAAAAAAATTAAAAACCATTTTCTTCTGACAAACTTTTTCAGCAGGATTGAGGAGGAAAGAGTCTCTGCCTCGGGTGTTTATTTGTATTATTCCTAAACTTATTTTTAGGTGTTTTATTGTATGGTTATAAATTGCCTCGAAATGTATATGAAGTGCGATTTATTCATATTCCAAACCTCGCTCTCTTTCAAATGGTAAGCCTGTGTTTGGCTGTACCATTTCAGCCCACAGGAACACGCAAGATGCTTCACACAGAATTATAGGTGTCAGGGAGAAGGGCTTTTGCTTAGCCTGGAGGTTCAAAATATTGTTCGTACTTTATCTTTGAATTATGCTGGCTACTTTCACCGAACAAAACAGCCCACCCGCCACAATGCGTTGCGTTGCTCAAGCCTCGGGGTGGTCAGATTAAGCCTCTTCCAACTCTACGATTCCATAGCGGCTGTTTGGGATTTGCAGCCCCTACCCACCCAAAAGAGTCCCTCGCCCGAAAGCACGCCGAGGCTAGAGCAACAAACGAATCCGTTTAAAAAAAGCAAGATCTGGAGCGCTGCAGCATCAGTCACCGATTTCCAAGCAAAAACGTGCCGGGGTTTGTTCCAATAGGAAAAGCAACCCAATGTAAACGGCAGTCTGCAAGCCGGCCACATTGAAGGCTGGGATTCCTTGCAATCATCTAATCCAGTGTTTCCCAACCTGGGGTCTCCAGCTAAAACAAAACAAATTCCTTCCAGTAGCACCTTAAAGACCAACTAAGTCAGTTCTTGGTATGAGCTTTCGTGTGCATGCACACTTCTTCAGATACACTGAAACAGAAGTTAACTTCTGTTTCAGTGTATCTGAAGAAGTGTGCATGCTCATACCAAGAACTGACTTAGTTGGTCTTTAAGGTGCTACTGGAAGGAATTTGTTTTGTTTTGACTATGGCAGACCAACACGGCTACCTATCTGTAACGGGTCTCCAGCTGTTTTTGGACTACAACTCCCATCATCCCTAGCTGGCAAGACCAGTGGTCAGGGATGATGGGAACTGTAGTCCAAAAACAGCTGGAGACCCAAGGTTGGGAAACACTGATCGAATCTAAAGTGAAATCTGGAGCGCTGCAGACTTAGCCACCGATTTCCATGTAAAACGCGCCGGGATTTGTTCCAGTAGGAAAAACAACCCAATGTAAACGTCAGCCTGCAAACTGGCCACATTGCAGGCCAGGATTCCCGGGAATCATCCATCTAAAAGTCTTATAAACTGGTCCGTCCGTCCCCCCCCCCCCAACCAGCCTGCCACTTCCTAGCTGCGTTTCGTGCGTAAAAGCGCAGCGACCCTTTGCAGTCCTTCCTTCCGCTTGCATATTTTCTCCCTCCCTTCTTCCCCCCCACCCGCTCTCTTGAGCCTATTTAAGGCGTTTTCATAGGTTCTCCAACACGCCCGTCATCCCGCCGACCCAATCGGAAGAACCACCGCGAGGGACCCACCCTGCTTCCGAGCCCAAGGAAAGAAGCGCGTCACTGTGGGCGGAGAGGGTCGTTGGATGGCGGAAGAAGTCGAGCGCCGGGTACTCTGCACGTGTGAAATGTAAGGTGCCCGCGGGGAAACCCTAGGGAGGTCTCAGGCACCCCTGAGCTCGTTGGATCAGATTCTGAGTTCAAGTGGGACTTGTTCCCTAGTTAACTGGGCGCAATAGGTTTGCAGCCATAGACATCAGGATCATTTGATATTGTGATGGCTGCTTCCTTCAACGCTGCACTCATCTGCCAAAGGCATGCGGGTTTTCCAGTGGGTTGCCCCAATTCTGCCTCCTGAGGCAGCCGCTTCAGTGTGCCTCATGGGAGGGCCGGCCCTGTGATGGAGTCCGGAAGCGATCCGGAGTTTTAGCCTGGGAGGGGAGGTGGAAAATGGATATTCAACCTGGAGGACTGTCTCCATCCCCATCAAGCAGCCTGGACACTTGAAGTCCACCTCCAATGGCCTTCTGGCAGTCCCCTCACTACCAGAAGTGAAGCTACAGGGAATCAGGTGGAGGGCCTCCTTGGTAGTGGCACCCATTCTGTGGAACACCCTCCCATCAGATGTCAAGTAAATAAATAACTATACAACTTTTAGAAGACATCTGAAGGCAGCCCTGTTCAGGAGGGTTTTCAATGGTGGATTTTTTTTGTGTGTTTTTAATATTTTGTTGGGAGCCGACTGGGGCAACTCAGTCAGATGGGCTGGCAGCATATAAATCATAAAATTGTCGTTATTATTATTCAGAGAGTTGCATTTCCTTACTTTCCACCATGTGCAAAAAACAGTGTCGTTTTGCACAGATCCAGCTTGTATAAATGGACTGGGTGGCGGGGTGTTCAATTTTTGAATGTAAGAAAGGGAGCCTTAACCCATTTCTACCATAACCAAAGTCCTCCTGTTTAATATCATCAACGGACTTTGGGCTTTCAAATTTCAGCAGCACCCTGTGCGATGCCAAAATTTGGTGCCCCCTGCCCTCACTTTCTCTCCTACATTATTGTTGCAGTGGCACCCCCCCCCCAGCTTGGCACCCAATGTGGGTGAACCATTCACACTCCCCTAAATCTGCCTCTGTTAATCTAGTGAAGAGTTCCCGAAACTTGGGCCTCTAGCTGTCTTTTGGACAACAACTCCCATTATCCCTAGATAGCAGGATCCGTGGTCAGGGATGGTGGGAATTGTAGTCCAAAAACAGCCGGAGGCCCAGGTTTTGGAAACCCTGACTTCATGGCATGAGTGCCTCTTACGTATCATCCTTCTAGTTTAACTTTATCTTGCGTTAGTTGGCGAACTTTACTTCCCCTCAGAATTTGGGTGATACTGCTTACTTGGCCTCCCTGACACCCCTTACGGAGGCAGGAGGGGAAGAAGTGGGGCTGAGGCAGCAGCGAGGTCACTGCAGTTCAGATGCCCCTTTAGGTAACCCATCTCCCCATCCCACTGGGGGGGGGGGCATTGTGACTCTTGAGTACCAGTTGCTGTGATTCACAAGTGTGGAGAGCGCTGCGCTGTTCAGGTCTTGCTTGTGTGCAGGAATCAGTTTGGCCACTGATCAGTTTGGCTTGATCCTGAAGCTTTTTCCCCTCCTTTTCCTTCAGATCTCATGATCCTGGCTGGTTTTGAGGCGCGGTTTTCATCCCTCGAGAAAGCAACTGCTGATCGCACCGAAAAAGAAGTGTGGGTGGCCTTGGAATAGCACGGACTTGCAGCAAATGTCAAGCCAAAGACCGCAAAAGGCAGAGGAGATGAAGCTGTATGACAAAGAGGAGCTCAACAGAAAGGTGAATGGGAAAGGCCTAACCTTAACAGAGGGAGATGGTCATCCAACACTTTGGTTTATTATGGAATCGGTGCTGTTCATGGATGCAAGTGGGGTTTGGGGATGTGGGTTTGTTTGGTTTTGGTTTTGGTTTATTTATATGCACCATCCATCTGATATTGTCCTCACCAAAAGGCCAAGCTGTGGGTTTCCCCATTTAATCAGGATTTAGCATTTCCATTGCTGTTGTTGTTTGTTTTGTTTTTTGCTGCTGTTTTGAAACTTGCTGGGATTTCTGTGCAAATGGTAAACTCAGATTAAATGGGGAAATAATGAGGGGCATCATGAAGACAGCGTTGTGTGGTTCTTGCGTAAAACTTGCATGCAGCTTCATTTCATGCCTTCTGTAACAACCCCGTTCTTTATAAATATATCGTGGCAATTTTCCATTGTGAGGTGGCCAGCTGCAGTGGTCAGCTACCTCCACTGGTATGAATATGGCTTGATATAATATATTGGTGCAATATTTGTGCTCTGCTGTTTCTCTACACTTGGTTGATGTTATATTGTTAGTGGAAAACATTAACAGTTCTTTTTACAAAATAAAACTTGTATGCATGAGCAGTGTTCAAAACTCCCATTGTTCTGGGTGCATTTTGTGACAGACGTTCATTAGCGCCAGCAATTTCTGAGCTGTGGGCGCAGTACTGCGCCTAAGATTTCAGATTAAAACTGCACAGTGGAAGAAAAGGAGGACCTTTTTCTGCCTCCTCACTTCCAGCTACTGTCTGTAGACTGGAGAAGAGACCCTCTTAAGAATATTAGGGGGTGGGCAGGAGAAGGAGTAGACCATGTGAAAAATGAACATAATATTTTAACCGCAGTTCATTCATTTTCAGGTTTGTAAGCACACCTAGACATTCGTTTGTTGTACCCATAACCTAGGTTTAAGGTGCCATTTAGCTCCTAGCTCTTATATCTCAGTTTCTAATGCTGTTCATGAGCTGCACCAAGTCCATGGGAAACTGCCACACAGAGGCGCCCTAAATTGTTGCTGTTTTTGCATTGTTTCTGATGGAAGAATCTTGAGCAAGCGTTAAGTTCTGCTGTCAAGAGAGAGATAAAAGAACTTGCTGTGTCATTTTAACGTAGTGATGTCAACAGTTCGTTATCTCACAACTGAATCCCTAAACACACTTATTAGAAAGAAAGCTCTGTTGTACACAGTGGGATTTACTTCTGAGGAAACATGCACCTGTGCCATCCTGTTGATGCAACAACTATGTCTTGCAAATCATGAGAGTCTAATTCATGGAGTTGTTAATTCTCAAGGCATAGCTGCTGCCTTCAACACAGAAACACACATCAATAAAGCAGAATTTCTATTACTGTGCATTTGCAGAAAGTGCAACCACGTTGCTTCTTCCCATTAATGCTGTAAGGAAAATCAAAAGTTTGCCTCCAAGACCAGTCACATGCTGTGCTCCTGTAATGGCCAAGTGTATTGGTGGTATTGAATTTAGTAGCAGAACATTTGCATTTTCTCAGTTTCTTTTCCCTTTTGTTGCAGATTAAAGAGCAAAAAGTTGTAGTTGATGAAGTTTCCAACTTGAAGAAGAACCGGGTAATTCCTTTTGCTAAATTATAACTACCGTATTTTTTGCACCATAACACTCACTTTTTTCCTCCAAGAAACTAAGGGGAAATGTCTGTGCGTGTTATGGAGCGAATGCCTGCGGGTGGCGGCGGGGATCTGCTGCAGTCGTGAGCAGAGGATCCATGGTTCCCCTTCCTTCCCTCCTCCATGGTTACAAAGCATGGATCCACATGGATCCTCGGGATTTTTGCATTGGGCTACTCCAAACTCACTGTCAGATCACATGTCTGTGGCCACAGCATGAACCACAAAAATCATATATCCACTATTTCGTTTAGAATATTTTTTTTCTTGTTTTCCTCCTCTAAAAAGTATGTGCGTGTTATGGTCTGGTGCGTGTTATAGAGCGAAAAATACGGTAACTGTATATGAAGAAACCTAGGGAGCTTTGAAAATGGGGTGTTCAGATTTGCGCATAACTGCAGCAGTGCACAGAGTAAACTGAGCTGTGTTAGCTTCCGTACCTTCCACTTTTGTTCTGAAAGATATCTGCAATGTACGTGCAAATCGGCAACTACTTCATGGGTCCCTAGAAATGTCGAAACAGGAAATTTAATCACGCATGCATCCGTTTTGCCCGCTGAATGAGTGGGATCCTAATCAATCAAAACCATGACACGCTACTCTTGTGTCAAAGCTTTGTAAAAAAATTAAGATAAACCTGCTTATAGACTTCTATAATCTAGCAAGATACCCCTCCCTGAAAAATGGTAGAGAAAGAAGGTGATTTCTGATTTTATTTTTTTAAAAAAAAAACGCAATTATAATTTAAGACCAGAATTCAAAAACAATAACAAAAACCTCAGAAATAAGAACACTTATTTTTTCCCAGTGTAGTTAAACCTACTTGTTTTCTTCTTGTTTTGCAGAAAGTTTACAGGCAGCAGCCCAACAGCAACATATTTTTTCTAGCAGACAGAACCCAAACACTATCCGAATGCAAAAGTATGTTCCTTGGCTCTCTTAATTTTTTATTTGTGATTGGATGTAGAGAAGTTGCGTGATGTTACATAGTACGGATTTTACATGGTATTACACTTGTACAGATAGCGTTCCTTTATATATGCCCAATTATGTCCTTAATATAAAGTAATCATAATCATCATTAGAATGTAGGCAACCATCCAGAAATATTTATGATGATTAGTTCTATGGGGCCTGTTTTTCATGAACCAGTTAGGAATTTTTGATCCTTGGAGCCATATAAAGTGTGTCGTGTGATTGTGGGAAGCATATCACTAGTCTGAAAATAGGCATAGATAGATAGTTAGACAGATAGATCAGAAAGCTCAGATTTACTGAGGATCAAAGTTGTATATTTACGGGGTTTCTGATATTAAGAAGGAAAGAAGATTAAAATATTCTTCATATGTGGTTGAGATTAAGGTTAAATCAATTAGAATGATGCTTAAATATAGATTTAAGAAGCCAGCTTACCTCAACAAAATAAAAAGGGTGAATTGATGGATGGGTTTCGTTACAAAATGTAAATTCTTACATGAAAGAAGCTATCTTCATATCAGTTTTTAGCATGGGGGTGTGATCATAAATCATCTGAAAGGAGTTCATTACTGTAATACAAAAATATCAGGATTTGGAATATAGCAAGCTCAGATACTGCTGTTGCTAAATTTTACAGAAGTGAAATTAAACAGCTATATCTGGTGGGTGGAAAAAAATAGGCTATGGAGTTATGTGATACAAGTTCCTGTTTTCCTATCCTCTTTTTTTTATTCATACCTTTGCCATGTGTTTAAAAGGGTTCTGTAACCCACAGCTCTGAATTTTCAGGCTCTGGTGCAGATGCCCATGAGAATACTAGCAGAATGAGTCTTCTGTTGCGACTATTGTGTTTCCTTCCCTGCTGTTAGCTGGGACATAGATTACATATTGGCACCCCACCCCCCTTTTCCTGCTCCTGCCCAGTCCATTTGATTGGAGGAGTTGTTCCCCTTCTTGTTATTGCAGATTTCTGGATCGTGGACACAGTTGAAAGTGTGCATTTTAAATTTGGCAATAATTGGACTTTTAGAGCATGCCGTTATGGACTGCCTAGAATACTTTATAACGCTTTTATTTTGCAGTTTTTAAATGATGCGCTAAATACAGGTTTTCCTCTCTTTTTTACAGACACATTAGATGAACTGAAGAAGGCGCATCAGGAAATGGAGAATTTGGAGAAAGTCAAAATCAAGAAATAAGCTAAGGCCTCAAACACGCCTTTACAATGTGTGGAATTTGCTGTGTGGTCAGCTTGTCTGTACGTCCCCCTGACGGCTGTTTCTTGAAAGAGGATATTTTATGTAATCTTAGAAGAAGAGGACCCAATAGTAGTCAACAACTGATAAAGACTGTACCCCAACTTCCATACCACTGCTTATTTTCTGGCCATGTGCTTCACTTAAGGGGACAGTTGACTCCACAGCCTGTGGAAGATCCTATGAGTGGCAATGTGTTTCTTTGGAATGGGGAAATCTTCAGTGGTGTTCCTGTAACAGCTGAAGAGAACGACACTCAAATTATTTTTCGGCAACTTTGCACGTGCAGCCGTGAATCGGATGTTTTGTCAGTGTTATCTTCCATTCAGGGTCCATGGTCTTTTGTTTTTTATCAGGCGTCGGAGCATTGCTTGTGGTTCGGCAGAGACTTCTTTGGCCGCCGCAGTCTGCTGTGGCAGTTCAATAAAGAGGTAGACAAAGTTCTCGTGCTTTCTTCCGTAAGTGCCGTCTCTGGTAATCCGTGGCAGGAAGTTCCGGCATCGGGAATCTTCAGATTGGATCTCAAGGCCTGCGCTGCATCCAAAGCAGTGATTTTAACGCTGTATCCTTGGAAATACCCTTCCAGACAGAATGCTACCAAGAAAGCAGTCCTTGGTGACTTAAATATGGCTTCCAAATATTCTCCAAGTTACGTGTCTCTTGTGGTGAATGACTCACACACGTTGGTAGCGCCTGTCATTCCGTTAAATAAGGAGTCCCTTAACACACAGGAGGAGTCCCAGTTATTTGATTTTACCAACAGTGTAGCAGATGTGGAAGTTCTACAGATGTTTCTTGCAGAGCACCATAAGAAGGAACTCGTTCGCCAGTTTATTGACGTGTTGAGTAGAGCAGTAGAAAGACGAGTTTTATGTCTGTCTAGAGAGGCCGATCATTTAAGAGGAGAAATGTCAGGTACAACTCTGACGAAACCCCATGTTGCGGTGCTTTTTTCTGGGGGCATTGATTCCATTCTCATAGCAGCCCTTGCTGACAGGCACGTTCCTTCGGAAGAACCCATTGATCTTCTCAATGTGGCCTTCAAGGTAACACACCAAGGAAGGCAAAGCAGTTCCACCAAGAAACAGAGCAAGGAACAGAAACAGTCGCCCCCTAGTCAGGGATGCTTTGATGACACCGGCATTGTGAAATGTGGCTCTTCGTCATCTTTTAACGTGCCTGACAGAATTACCGGCAAGGCAGGCCTGGAAGAACTGAAAACCATCAGTCCTTCCAGATCGTGGAATTTCGTGGAAATCAACGTTACGCTTGAAGAGTTAAAAGCAATGAGACGACAACACATAAGTCATTTAGTTTATCCCTTGGGCACTGTTCTGGATGATAGCATCGGTTGTGCTGTGTGGTTTGCTTCCAGAGGAGAAGGCCTGATTACCAGTCAGGGAGATATAAGGCCATATAAAAGTGTTGCGAAGGTATAAAGCTAGCTATCGATTTATGACTTAACAACTCTCTTACACACATCTATTTTTACTCCATAGTTGGTATTGCAATCCTAAGCCTACAAGGGAGTGAGCCCTGGTTACTCACTCCGGGCATAACTGTGCAGTTCCTTTTTATTTTATTAGCTCTTTTGCCACACATGTAAAATTGAATGTGGACAAGTTGGATATGTGAAAGTAAGTTACGGGCTTACTGTCACTGATAGAAACTGAGATACGAAAGTTAGGAGCTAAATGGCACCTTAAACCTAAGTTAATGGGTACACCAACGGAATGTCTAGGCATACTTTTTTATAACAAGAATACAAACTGAAAATGAATGAACTGCAGTTAAAATACGCTCATTTTTTACATGGTTGAGTCCTTCTCCTGCCCACCCCCCTAATATTCTTAAGAGGGTCTCTTCTATATTCTTCAGAAAGTGGCTGGAAGTGGGGAGGCAGAAAAAGGTCCTCCTTTCCTTCCGCTGTGCAGTTTTAATCTGAAAACTTAGGTGCAGTACTGTGCCCAGAGCTCAGAATCTGCTTGCACTAATGAAATTCCCAGTTGCGAAGTGTGCCTAGAGCAATGGGAGTTTTGAACACCGCTTACTGTATTCTTTTTGTAACGATGATGGCTCTATGATTTAAATGGGATGAAAATCTGGCGTAGTCATCTTCTGCATATTTCCAGCTGAATAAAATGCAGTTCTGCTCCTGTCTAAATAGATCACCAGTTGTTCATTGGAACAGAATTGAACCTTATAAAACTCTTTATTTGTAGCTCCCTTATCTAAATAGAGTTTAATTTGGATGTAGCTATAATTAGATTTACCAAAGTAAATGCAAAATATTGCAGAGTATATGTGTTTTAGGGTACAGCGGGTTAAGTAAATAAATGCTAAGACTGCAAGTTGTGCTCTGTTGCAGATTGTACTTACTGGAATTGGAGCAGATGAGCAGCTTGCCGGCTATTCTAGGCACCGGGCTTGCTTTGAAAAACATGGTTTGGAGGGATTGAATGAAGAACTGGAAATGGAACTGGGGCGAATTTCATCTAGGAACCTTGGCCGAGATGATAGAGTTATTGGGGATCATGGCAAAGAAGCTAGGTAAGCTGTTTGTAGCGGGAAATGACTGGGCTATTTCTTTTAAAATCATCATAACTGAGGATATTTTGTTAGCATCATTACTTCATTCAGGTGCAGAAAGTTGAAGTGATGATGATGTTGATTTATTAAATTTCTATACTGCCCTTCATCTGAGGATCACAAGGCAGTTTTCAATATAAAAAGAAAAAAAAATACATATCATAATAACAAACGAAATCAATTCCCCACCCCCACCAGTTTAAAAGGCCGTAGATTATTTCATTAGCCAAAGGTCTGGGAGAAGAGGGATGTTATTGCCTGGCACCTAAATACATGGGGGAACGTGTGGCGCTGTGATCTAAACCACTGAGCCTCTTGGGCTTGGCTTGCCGATTGGAAGGTTGGTGGTTTGAATCCCCATGATGGAGTGAGCTCCCGTTGCTCTGTCCCAGCTCCTGCCAACCTAGCAATTCGAAAGCAGACCAGTGCAAGTAGATAAATGGCTACTGCTGCAGCGGGAAGGTAAATGGCGTTTCTGTGCCCTCTGGTTTCCATCACAGTGTTGTGTTGCGCCAGAAGTAGTTTAGTCCTGTTGGCCACATGACCCAGAAAGCTGTCTGCGGACAAACGCTGGCTCCCTCAGCCTGTAAAGCGAGATGAGCGCCACAACCCCATAGTCAAGTTTGACTGGACTTTTACCTTTACTAACTACAGTCATACCTCGGGTTACAGACACTTCAGGTTGCGTTTTTTCAAGTTGCGAACCGCCGAAACGGGTTACTTCCAGGTTTTGGTGGTCGCGCATGCGCAGAAGCACTGAATTGCAACTCGCGCATGCGCAGATGCGCCACTGCGGGTTGCGAACATGCATCACGCATGGATCACTTTTGCAACCTGAGCACCCACTGTACAGTGGTAGCTCGGGTTATACGCTTCAGGTTACATACGCTTCAGGTTACAGACTCGGCTAAGCCAGAAATAGTACCTTGGGTTAAGAACTTTGCTTCAGGATGAGAACAGAAATCACGTAGCGGCGGCGCGGCGGCAGTGGGAGGCCCCATTAGCTAAAGTGGTGTCTCAGATTAAGAACAGTTTCAGGTTATGAACGGACCTCCGGAATGAATTAAGTCCGTAACCAGAGGTACCACTGTATATGCAATGAGGGCACCGGCTGAACCTCCTCCAGGAGAGCATTCCACAGACAGGGAGCCACCACAGAAAAAGCCTGTTCTCATGTTGCCGTCTTCCAGACCTGTTGTGAAGGAGGCACACAAAGATTGCAGGGTTCAAGATTGGTTCATATGGGGAGAGGTATCATGGTCCTGAGCCGTTTAAGGCTTTATAGGTCAAAACCAGCACACTTAATTGAACCCAGAAACTTATTGGCAGCCTGTTCATTCCAGGATCGGTGTAACCATCTTGCCCTGTTGAGCAACCTGGCTGCAGAATTCTGCACTAGCTGAAGTTTCCGATCCATCTTTGGAGGCAGCACCACGTATAATGTGTTGCAGTAATCTATCCTAGAGTTCACCAGAGCATAGGTGACAGAAGTTAGGCTATCACTGTTCAGATAAGGGCACAGCTGGGCCACCAGCTGAAGCTGATGGAAGGTGCTGTATGTCATCAAGACCACCTGAGCCTCAAGCAACAGAATCCAGACGTACCCCCCAAACTGCGTACCCGCTCCTTAAATGGCGTGTGACTCCATCAAAAGCAGGCAATCTCCCATCCATCCGGTCTAAGGAACCGCCCACTCACAGTGCCTCTGTCTTATCTGGATTGACCTTCAGTTTACACATCTCAGAAGGATGTGTCTCTCCACAGTTTCCCACAGTATGCTTGTCTAGCTCTGAGCTGCCTGGCTTTTTTTATAGGTGTGTGTATGAATACACGGGTGGTGCTGAAGTCTAAACCACTGAGCCTCTTGGGCTTGCCGATCAGAAGGTCGGCGGTTCGAATCCCCGCAACGGGATGAACGCCCGTTGCTCGGTCCCAGCTCCTGCCAACCTAGCAGTTCAAAAGCACGCCAAAAAGTGCAAGGAGATAAATAGGTACCACTTTGGCGGGAAGGTAAACGGCATTTCCACGCGCTGGTTTCGGTGTTCCATTGCACCAGAAGCAGCTTAGTCATTCTGGCCACATGACCCGGAAAAACTGTCTGTGGACAAACGCCAGCTCCCTCAGCCTGTAAAGCGAGATGAGCGCCGCAACCCCAGAATCGTCCGCAACTGGACTTAACTGTCATGGTCCTTTACCTTTATGAATAATTCACACATTTGGATACTTACAGGAAACTACTAATTAGCTCTGATTGTAACCGCCAAATAAGTCGATTCAAGGATTTTTCCAAAAATATTCTTCGCAATTTATTTTTGAATTCTCTTGAAAAATAAGTTTTGCTTGGTGTTCTTTTCTTTTCGTTTTAGGTTTCCGTTTCTTGACGAAGAAGTAGTATCTTTTCTCAATTCTCTTCCCATCTGGGAGAAAGCAAACTTGACTCTACGTCGAGGCATCGGGGAGAAATTGCTTCTCCGCCTGGCAGCGGCTGAGCTTGGCTTGACAGCCTCGTCGGTCCTGCCAAAGAGGGCCATGCAGTTTGGTTCCAGGATTGCAAAAATGGAAAACAGCAGCGAAAAGGCATCTGACAAATGCACAAGACTCCAGTCACTTCCAGTCGAGTAGCTGCGTACAGGATTCTGGGAAGCCTGTTACGAACTCAATCACACGGTAGTCACAATCCAGAAAATGACAGATACAGCCAGTGTGCTTAATTGGGAGTCAGCCCCGGTGGGATCCGCACTGGGACTTACTTTTGAGTTAATGTGTGCAGGATCAGTGCTAGAGATCCCGCTGAGAACAAACGTATGGAGTCTCACAACCCACGACATTCTGTTGGCTTCAGTGGAACGTTGTCATGACTAGCTAGCTAGATGGTCCCTGGTTTGTTTTGAATGATATTTCTGTGTTGTGAACATGAAAGAAAATAAAAGGTTTTTAAAAAGTCTTGGACTCTGTATATTCATTGATGTAGTCGTATATCATAGCCAAGGGCATCGAAGCAGACACTCAAGTAGATTCCACAAAGGGAACCAGCAAGTAGTTGAAAGGTTATAGAGCTGCTCTGTGTGCAAACATTTTAAGCTGTACCCTTGTAAATAAAGTGTTATACAATGGCAGTGTATTAGCTCCCAAGTATCTCTCCATAAAGAGCCATTGGTCAGTGCTGGCTCTGTATACTTGCTTCAGGTTACATATGCTTCAGGTTACATACGCTTCAGGTTACGGACTCCGCTGACCCAGAAATAGTGCTTCAGGTTAAGAACTTTGCTTCAGGATGAGAACAGAAATCGTGCTCTGGTGGCGCGTTGGCAGCAGGAGGCCCCATTAGCTAAAGTGGTGCTTCAGGTTAAGAACAGTTTCAGGTTAAGAACGGACCTCCAGAATGAATTAAGTACTTAACCTGAGGTACCACTGTACAGTTATTCCCAGTGCACATTTTTTCTTCCTGCAGAATATGTCTATCACATAGAGCAGAGGGTTTTAACCTTTTTGAGTCCACATCTCCCTTGACCAGCTGGCAGCCTCTCACCCTCTCAAACACCCTTGTGGAGTGTTCCCTCAGCGTCTCCCCTCTCCTTAGGAGTCCTCCAGGCAGTTGCTGCTGTCCCTGGTCTCTGAGCTGCCCCTTTTCCAAAGAGGTGCCTCCCAAAGTCACCATTTGCCTGCGGAGCTTGTAGCCAGGGCTGCTGCAACAAACAGCTGTGCAAGCCTTTGGGAGGCAGAGATGCAAGAGGGCATCAGAGGAGGGACAGAGGTCAGTGTTGCCCGTGGCACCCCAACCATCCTTCAAGGCACCCCAGGGTGCCACTGGCAGAAAATACTTTTCATTTATGCAGCGGTGGCCGCATGGATGCTATGAGCCCAGAGGTGGAAAGAAGATGAATGTCCCTAGCAGATAAGAATGGCAAACTAAGCTGTTGGACTATGCCGAAATGGCAAAACTGACCGGAACACTCGGGAACCAAGAAGGCAAAAATTTTAAGAAATAATGGAAAAGATTTATAATGTATTTAAGAGACCACTGTAAGCAAATGAAAACTCTAGGATTTTAACAACGCTTGTAAACAAATACATTGGATAACATGGAGACACTTAAAATACGGGTGAAGAAATAAGATGCAGTTGAAAAATATGACGATAGTGTGTATTTGATATTGTTATAATTTTACAGTTGTAAAATCAAATAAAAATTACGAAAACCACTGGCATAAATACTTCTGTGAGTGTAGGAGCATGTACCTGTGTGAAGAAGCCTATAGAGTGGGTGTGCTGAATTTTCCAATAGGACTAAAATTGCTTAGCATCTTTGCTAAAGTATACTGCCTGTAAATTTGGGCAGCCGCCCTCAGGGGCGCTAGAGGAGAAGAGTCTGATGATGGGCAGTTCCATTTTCTTCCTCTTCTCAAGGACATCATAGCTGCTTGCTGTCTTGCTCCCACCAGTTTCCCTTGCATAAGAGGGGAAGGATGGTGTTGTGGCCCGAGATCAGAGTGCATTTTTATTGGGTAGACCCATACTGCAGCTGCACCTGAAATAAAGATATGGTGCAGTTGCTGGCAGAGATGTTGATGTAAATGACAACAAAACTGGTTCAGATGCCAAGAAAACGTCACTAGAATGAATATATCAGCAAAGGTTTGCTGCAGTCATCGTATTGTTCAATGTGGATAATAAATTACTGTTGCAACAGTGATCAGGTGCCAAAATCTCTTTCCAGGTTGTTTGACCCACACTTATCCCTAAACTCCCCACTTGAGCTGGAAGAAAATTATGCAACTGTTGTTTGAAGAGCAGCACAAAGGCAACTGAAAGCAGAGTTAAGAATTCCACTGTAGTAACTACTGTAATTCCAGAAGTAACCTACTAGCTAATGCAAATTCAGTGTGGGCCTTGGGGGGAAACACAAAACAGATCACAAGCTTTTTTGTGCAGATGAATGCAATCTTGAATTCAAGAATTAAAAGCTACTGTTATCATACCATAGGAATAATCACTTTTGGAGGAGAGGGAATCCTGAAATGAAATTAAGATTACTCCCGATTGCAGAAACGTTTCTCTTTAAATTGTTGTAAGTAATCTGAAGAGATTTGTTGATCGTAATAAACTGAATGGTTGTAAAACTGCTCATGGAACATGCTGACCCGAAGTTCTTAATATTTTTAAATGGCAGAACTGGAGTTGTTTTGTAGAACGGATTGCAACGCAGGAGGTGAAATAGGAAGAAATGCCTTGAGGATGAAGGAAATTTGCTTTTTTGTCTAGCATGAGCGGGTTGGCTCCTTGCCGAAAGCTCGGGACTCCTCTGATTTTAATTTCTTGGGAGTAATTTTTCAGCTTGCTAACAACAACAGTGCATTTGTTGACAGAACCACTAAGAATTTGAAGAATAAATACTGACTAGGCCAGGCATAGGCAAACTGCCCTCCAGATGTTTTGAGACTACAATTCCCATCATCCCTGACCACTGGTCCTGTTAGCTAGGGATGATGGGAGTTGTAGTCCGAAAACATCTGGAGGGCAGAGTTTGCCTATGCCTGGACTAGGCTGCCTAGATTAGGCCACGGAAAGTTCTAGTGTGGCCACGATATCCCTCTCTATTTGGAAAGGCAAGCTGTTTGGTGTGAAATAGGGAAGGGGGCAGCCTTTCAGAGTCAGAAATCCCATTGGATGCAGGCAGACAAGCACAGTGAAGTTCCTAGCATACTTATATACTGAACTGTGGAAGGGACACTCAGAAACAGCACATAATACAATCAACGTTGTCTGGGCCCACTGAAGAGCTGTCTGCCCCCACAGAAAAGGTGGAAATTGCCCAGTAAAAATAGTCTTTTTACTGACTCCATCCCACAGGCTCCCTCATTGTTGACTTCCCTCATTGTTCTTTGGTTTCCATGGCTACCACATCTAGTCAGCAGCCTCTCTTCCCACATTGTCTACTACACAACAGCTGAGGGAAACAAAAGTGGGTGCTCCCTAGACCTGGGTCAAGAGACAAGGCCTCACAGTTGCTGGCTGTGGTACCTGCGCAGGCTTGTCTTTTGAATGCACCGTCTGGATTTGGAAAAGCATTTTTCTGGTGATGCTTCTATTTTTCCTTCTGAGATTTTGGCAATATTGCACTTTCCCTCTTAACTACAGCAATCTTCCGTTTCTCTCCCCCTCTACATCAACCTCCCGCAATCCAGAAAACATACAGTTTAGAATGGGTGTTCAAGATCGCAGGTGGTTTTTTCCCTTAAGGCTTTTCAATACCTTCCTGTTCCAGTGTGGGTAGTTTAAAAACAAAAAAACCAGTAACTTTTCCTTTACCCTTACTTTTCAGGTCATGCTTAAATAGAAATGGTGATAATGATGATAATAATAATAATAATAATAATAATAATAATAATAATAATAATAATAATGTGGTAGCTTTCATAAGGGCCCAATTCAAAATGGTGTCAGGGCTAGGATTGTCATAGTTGTTGAGGTATTTTTTGGAGGGGGGGTCAAAGTTGTCAAGCTTTTTAAAGTTTTGCCCCAAGTTGTTGAGACATTTTGGAGGTATTTTTAAGAAAGTTCGCCAAAATCTACAATACTAACATGGCAGTTGCCTTACCTCCAGATTTCCCAGGACATTTTCAGTGATTTCCGCCTGGACGCAGTTTCTGATAGCCAAATCCCAGCTTTCTGGACATATGGCAACCCTAGTCAGGGCAGGATATCTAAGGGGACTTTTTTGTCCCATAAGAAATTGCTTAGTTATTGCAAACTTCTATTATTTATTTACTTATTGCCTGCTATCCACGCTAAGTCCCCAGTGCAGATTACAGCAATTAAAAGGCAATATTAAATATCAAAATTAAAATATTAAAAACAGGGTTTGTTTGTTTGTTTGTTTGTTTGTTTGTTTGTTTAAAAAACCTTACAATCACAGAAATAATGTGGGGCCAAAGCTAAAGAAATGCACCTCTAGATAGGCACTCTTCTTTTGTCCTATTTGAGTGTCCAGCTCCACCTGGCAGTAATTTCTACACATAGCATTGCACACCACACTGGCCCCTTTGCATGCATTGAGGGCATGTCCACCGCAATAATCATAATTTTATTGTTTATATGCCGCCATCTGGCTGGGTTGCCCCAGCCACTCTGGGCAGTTCCCAACAAAGTATTAAAAGCAGGGCTGTCTTAAGCATATGCAGTGCTGGGGTGCAAAGATCCACCCAGGGCACACACCCACCCCCCAGGTTGCCCAGTCCCAGGTGAGCAGGAAGGCGGAGCCGGCCGGCCGCCTCAGCATCTCACAGCCTTGGTCGTGCCCAAACTCGCGGCACAGAGCCACCTGCAGCAGAAAAGCCCCTCGCGGCACTCCGACTGATGGGCGGGCTCTTCCCCAGACTCAACTCTTGGGCCCCGGACTCTCGGCCTGGCGCCCCTGAGAGCCCGGTTCCCGGATGCCCCGCACCCCTAGCGCCTTTAGCTAAGACGGCCCTGATCAAAAGCACAATAAAACGTCAACCATTAAAAACCTTCCCTAAATAGGGCTGCCTTCAGATGTCTTCTAAAAGTTGTATAGTTATCTATCTCCTTGACATCTGATGGGAGGATGTTCCACTGGGTGGGTGCCACTACCAAGAAGGCCCTCTGCCTGGCTTCACATCTCAGAGTGAGGGAACTGCCAGAAGGCCCTCAGAGGAGGACCTCAGTATCCGGGCTGGACGATGGAGGTGGAGACACTCCTTCAGGCATACTGGCCTGAGGCAGTTTAGGGCTTTAAAGGTCAACACCAACACTTTGAATTGTGCTCGGAAATGTGCCTTGTTAAAGGTCAAGGAATACACTACTTAGGCTCTGTGTTTTAGTCCTATCTTCACAGGAATATTTCTGTTCCAACAACCCATAAACCACTTGATTAACTAATGTGCATTACATATTCTCTCTCCCTCTTTTTTTTTTTTAAGTATTTAGGAAACAATAGAACAGAAAAAGAGGCAATATGATGCTGAGACCACTGAAAAAGCAAGTGCTTAGGAATGAGCAAGCAGATGAGGCAACTTATTTAGCTCACCTAGCTGCGCAGAGAAACGCAAGTGCCTTCTTTGAGAAGTACGAGCGAAGCGAGCTTCAGGAACTACTGACCACTTCGTTTTGTAGCTGGCTGGCAACCAAAGATAACTTGCGCCAAACGTTGGACCTCCCCACTGGGCTGCTGAGACAAATGAAAAGCATAAATGTCCCAACGGCTATTTTTCTAACACCCGTGGAGCCCGACTTAGAGCTGGACTGCAGAGAAATCCATCAGATCATCAGAGAGTTGTCTGTTGGGATTTACTGTCTGAACCAAATTCCGTCCATCAGTTTGGATGCTAATTACGACCAAAGTACTTCTTGCTCCCTCCCTCCAGCATACTTTGACACGCGAATCGGACAAATGTTGATCACCGTGGATTACATGCTGAAAGCCTTGTGGCATGGGGCATACATGCCCAAAGAAAAACGTGTCAGATTCTCTGAACTGTGGCGTTCTAGCATGGATATTGACGCAGACGGCATCCCTCAAACAGAAAGAACTGCCTGTGCAGAGTTCTGTCAAGCTGGTAAGATAGGGTTGCCATATTTCAGGAGGTGAAAATCCAAAGCCCGGACAAAAAAGTTGCTGCCTAAAGTAGAAAATTGTACCTACTCATACTAGTTATAAGCTCTGTGGCACAGATGAGGAGCATCCAAATTCTTATCTGCATTGGCAACACCCACCAAAGGGCGCCTTGGAATACTGCTTGCTAAATTTGGGTGCCTGTATTTAAAACAGAAGTAAATGGGAATTTAATAGTTTCCAAATTTCTTCTTGACGAAAATCAGCACTATTTCTCTAGAAACAGAGGTTCCAGAACTCCCCATGAATGCCTCCCTTGTTCTCTTATAATGGCAATGGCGCCCATCTGAGAGGTGCCAGAACTGAATTCTGGTGAGTTCCAGCTGAAAAAAAGCCCTGACAAAAATTAAAGTAAGGATGAGTAAGGAGTTCTCTTGACGTGCAAGGTTATTCTGTATGATTTAAAAAGCCACTTCTGTGAACTTTTATTTGTGTTAGATTTTTTTTACATACTAATTACAGTTGTTTCACTTGCGCGCATATATATATATACATGTGTGTGTGTGTATACATGTAGGTAAAAAGGTATGCGGGTGGCGCTGTGGTCTAAACCACTGAGTCTCTTGGGCTTGTCAATCAGAAGGTTGGTGGTTCGAATCCCCACAATGGAGTGAGCTCCCATTGCTCTGTCCCAGCTCCTGCTAACCTAGCAGTTCGAAAGCACGTCAGTGCGAGTAGATAAATAGGTACCGTTGCGGCAGGAAGCTAAACGGCGTTTCCATGCGCTCTGGTTTCCATCACAGTGTTCCGTTGTGCCAGAAGCAGTTTAGTCATGCTGGCCACATAACCCGGAAAGCCATCTGTGGACAAACGCCAGCTCCCTTGGCCTGAAAGCGAGATGAGCGCCGCAACCCCATAGTCGCCTTTGACTGGACTTAACTGTCTGGTCCTTATCCATGTAGGAAAGGGAATATCTGTACTGTAGTTTAACCGATCTGTTTTTATTTCATATATTTATATATCTTTTTGTGTACATATGTATGATATAGGTCTAATGGATATTTCAAAAGAACCAGATTTCCAAGGAATCTATGAGGAAAACCTGAATGAAGATCCAACGTATGACCCTAACAGTCCAGAGGAAAAAGCATTCTTTATGCAGTTTGCAGACTACATATTTCTCAAGCTGACTTTTGCCACCACAGAGGTTCAGCAGTATGAAAATGTGTTCAAGTTTGATGCAGCATACAACCTTTGTAATGCAATAAGGATGACTGAGGACAGC
The DNA here is from genome assembly GCF_964252035.2 of Podarcis erhardii. Classification (NCBI taxonomy): domain Eukaryota; kingdom Metazoa; phylum Chordata; class Lepidosauria; order Squamata; family Lacertidae; genus Podarcis; species Podarcis erhardii. Next base: position 122,451,858 of record NC_138497.1, read on the forward strand.
CTCAGTATGCATGGATACCAGAGGCTGCAGCAGAGGCTAGCTCTTCAACAAAAACTTGTGAAGAAATACCTAGAAAAAAAGGTCGAGATCCGGAAAAACATTGCATATCTAAAGCTAATGAGTTTTCTTATTCCATTTATTATCAATTTAAAAAGGAAAAATAAAATCCCAAATTTAAGTCGGCTTCTTCAGCCATATTCAGGTAAGACTATGTTCTATCCTTTCGCAGAGAGGTTGCTTTTAATCCATGAACAAGTTATAGGCCATATCTGTAAGAACAATCCCCTTAGGTAAAGGTAAAGGTAAAGGTAAAGGTAAAGGTAAAGGTAAAGGTAAAGGTAAAGGTAAAGGTAAAGGTAAAGGTAAAGGTAAAGGTAAAGGGACCCCTGGCCATTAGGTCCAGTTGTGACCGACTTTGGGGTTGCGGAGCTCATCTCGCTTTATTGGCCGAGGGAGCCGACATACAGCTTCCAGGTCATGTGGCCAGCATGACTATGCTGCTTCTGGAGAACCAGAGCAGCGCACGGAAATGCCGTTTACCTTCCCACTGGAGCGGTACCTATTTATCTACTTGCACTTTGACGTGCTTTCAGACTGTTAGGTTGGCGGGAGAAGGGACTGAGCAACGGGAGCTCACCCCGTCGCGGGGATTTGAACTGCCGACCTTCTGATCAGCAAGCCCTATGCTCTGTGGTTTAACCCACAGTGCCACCCGTGTCCCTTTACGAGCCCCTTACCAGTTGTCTAAAATGGTACAGTCCTGATTCAGGTTTAACTATTGAGAACTAGAACCGCTTTTTTAAAACAAACAAAAAACTTTACAATCAGTCCAACCAGCAATGATACATCACACACAATCCACATTAGACAACAGTAGCAAAAATGCAAGGAACGCTTAGTAAACAAAAACAAAAAGCCAGCCAGTCGACATGACATGCTTGTATACCCTGCAATGGACTAAAACAAATGATATTTTGTTTTAACAAAAGCATACAAGAGGCAATGCACCTGAAACGTACCCTCCAACAAGGGACATCCTTTTCCATAATAATAATTCTACTATTTATTAACCAGGCAGAGGGCCTTCTCGATAGTGGTGCCTGCCCTGTGGAATGCCCTCCCATCAGATGTCAAGGAAATAAGCAACTATCTTACTTTTAAAAGACATCTGAAGGCAGCCCTGTTTAGGAAAGTTTTTAATGTTTAATGCTGTACAGTGGTGCCTCGCAAGACAAATGCCTCGCAAGACGAAAAACTCACTAGACAAAAGAGTTTTCCATTTTTTTAGTCGTTCCGCAAGATGAATTTCCCTATGGGCTTGCTTCGCAAGACGAAACGTCTTGCGAGTTCTTCCGAGTTTGTTTCCTTTTTCTTAAAGCCGCTAAGCCTCTAAGCCGCTAATAGCCACTAAGCCGCTAATAGCCGTGCTTTGCAAGACGAAAAAAACGCAAGACGAAGAGACTCGCGGAACGGATTAATTTCGTCTTGCGAGGCACCACTGTATTGTGTTTTTAATATTCGGTTGAGAGCTGCCCAGAGTGGCTGGGGAAACCCAGCCAGATGGGCAGGGTAGAAATAATAAATTATTATACCCCACCCATCTGACTGCCTTGCTCCAGTCACTCTGGGCAGCTTCCAACGTATATAAAAATATATAAAAACATAAAACATTAAAAAACACTTCCCTATACAGGGATTTCTTCGGATGGCTCAGGGGCTGGATAACTCCAGATCCTCAAACATTTCTCTGTTGACAATAGGGACATCCTAAGGAAAAGCAGGACATTCCAAGATCAGATCAGAAACTGGGACAGTTTTCTGTAAATCCAGGACTGTACCTTGAAAATAGGGACACTTGGAGGGTCTGCTAAAATTAAGACACCAGACTCCCTCCAAATGAATGAATAACAGTTGATTGGGGTTCCATGTGGCAAGAATTAATAAAGGAAATAAAAGGGAACCAGTCACCATGGAATTTGTTCCTAATGAACAAGAACTGGAACTACTTCTTAATCCAAAATGTCAGTCTTAATGTCAAAAGAGTACACTATGGCTCTATCTCCACCATACATTTAAAGCAATATTATACCACTTCAGATAGCCATGGTTTTCCCCAAAGAATAATCAGAATTGTAGTTTGTGAAGGGTTTTGTGAGGAGACCCACGTTTCTCTCATGGAGATACAGAGTGGTTTAACAATCAACTCTTCCCAGGGAACTCTTACGTAGCATACTCTTTTTGTTAAGTTGTGGGTGAACATATCAGACGGCACAGCGATTCTTCAAACAGCTCTTGTTTATTCACAGGCCAGGACAGAACTGAACTGAAGGGCTCAATCAGTCTGCTTATATAGAGCTCCAGTACCATGTTACTGTAACAACTTTCTAAAACTATCCAATCACTGAACGTCACTTTTGATCCTTCATTTGCATAACTATCTATACAGTATCCCCCTGCTGGCCCAGGGTGAGAACTTCAGTACATAACACTTTTGACACCAACCAGTCCTTATTGTGTGATGAAACTACGGGAAATCTGCATTTTTGAAAGTGCTGCTTAAAGTTTGGGCATATAATTTTATATTATTACTAATGTCATTCATTCATGTCATTCGCTAAGAGCAGTGGCAGCTGCCTTCTCCTCTGTGTTAAAAACCAGTTCTTCCTTTTTGTAGACGATAAAGTCAAAACGGAACGTGAGCTGCCTCCAATTTTGCTCGGACCAGATTTTAAGTGCCAGCATTTTGTATACACCCAGAATCAGTATTTCCATCTCCACGGTGGCATTGAATATGATGTTGGTACTCCTTCAGTTGAAGACCTTTCAGATGAGATTAAGGTACTAAATCAGAATTTTCGAAATAATTTAGCCCGCGATAAGGAGAGATTGTAGGGGTTGGGGATTTACAGCATACACACTATACCTTTTAAAGCTCATTCGAAGCAGAGTCTCCCTCAAAAGAATTCTGGGCACTGTAGATAATGTTAAGATTTGCTGGGAAATGTAAATCTGTGACAGGTAAAGCTACAGTGCTCAGAATTCTTTGAGGGAAAGAATTTGCTTCAAATGTGCTTTAAAGATGTAGCGTGGACACCGCCTTAAGTCTCCTTACCACAGAAACTCTTCCTACCACTAGCTGGGTCTGGTTCAGCAGCTACAACCTCTCCAGAAGACAGGCCGTCTAACCAGTCATCTATGCGCTGGTACCTCTTTTTCAGATTTCTGTAAAATGTTCCATCTGGGGCCACCTTTGAAGCTGGTTTGAATGCTTCCCTTGTTCAGATTGTACCTCAGAAAAATGTCAGAACGGATCGGCTAGTTGCCAATTCACTTTGGAGCCTGCTTGAAAGTACTAGTGATCCCTTTTAAATCCCTAAGTATACCTGAAGGAGCGTCTCCACTGCCATCGTTCTGCCCAGACACTGAGGTCCAGCGCCGAGGGCCTTCTGGCGGTTCCCTCACTGCGAGAAGTGAAGTTACAGGGAACCAGGCAGAGGGCTTTCTCGGTAGTGGAATGCCCTCCCATCAGATGTCAAGGAGATAAATAACTATGCAACATTTAGAAGATATCTGATGGCAGCTCTGTTTAGGGAAGGTTTTTAATGGTTGGTGTTTTATTGTGCTTTTAATACTTTGTTGGGAGCTGCCCAGAGTCAGATAGGCAGCATATAAACAATAAAATAAAGATTATTGTGGGGGCCTTCTCTCAATGCATGCAGAGGGGCCAGGGTGATGTGCAACGGTACATGTAGAAATTACTGCCAGTTAAAGCGGGACACTCAAATAGGACAAAAGAAGAGTGCCTATCTAGAGTTGCATTTCTTTACCCAGGGGGTATAAATGAATTATTATTATTATTATTATTATTATTATTATTATTATTACTATTATTAGCACCTAGGATGGGTGAAAGGAACAGCTTCTCCTATATCAAACAGCCTGTACTTTGAAGCAATCCACCGAGGCCCATTTCTCTGCACCTTCCTTGTTATATTTTGGCATTTGGCAAGTAGAGAAGGGCCTTTTGTTGTGGTGGCCCCATGATGGAAAACATGCACATCCTCTCCTGCTAGCAACTTTACATTCTTTCAGGCATTAAGCAAAACAAAAACAAAAAAACACCTCTCAGAGATTTGAAGGGACTCTCTAAGCATTTTAAACCTTTTAGATCTGAGTACCATTTTGTCTGCTAGTTTTTTATGATTATTGTTATTGTTTATTGCAATTAATTGCTTTCAGTATCAGCATTGTAAACTCCCCTGGTGTCATTCTCAAGCAAAGGCAGTATAAAAAATATTTAAAGTGCATAAATAATTATTAAATGACACCATGAAAGGTAAATTGTAGGGAGTGATTGTCAGCTTCCTTTTACTCAGAGCAGATCCATTGAAATTAATGGATCTAACTTAGTCGTGATCATGAATGCCAATGAGTCTGAGCAAAATTTAGTTTAATACCACCCTTCAGTTCTGATTTGTTTCAAGAAAATGTATTTTACAAGGGAATACATTTATTTTTATCTGTATTATTTTATTTTAACAAGCATTTACTTTGAAGAAATTCAGCATGTAATCACTTGACGGTAGCAAGAACAGGACTGTTGTAGAACTGTAACCTCACATGTTATGGGTTGGAAGTCAAATAACTTTGGTTCTTTGATTTTATGAAACTAAAAACCTGTTTCCACCATGTGCCCAGACAGGATTTGAACTTCTGTTTCTCTACCCATTGGGTTTTTGAGCTCTTCTCAGCTCTTAGCAGATTTTGAGCCTGCATATTTTACTGAAAATTGACAAGATGCTTTAACTACTTAAAGCAGTGTTTGGCCTTGATACAGGAAGTTTTAAAGGCTTTGCAGGCATAAATAGGGTCTGTTGTTTTTAACATTAATTATAGGCTGCCTATGACGAAATGCATACATGTGCAGCAAATCACCTCGCTCAACTGTTGGACCCAGATGCACCCTATAGAGAACATTACCCCATACCAATAATGGATTTTCAAGGCAAGAGGTAAAGAGCATGTGAGATGCTTTTGATTGAGTTTTTGGAAACGTAACACTAGTTAATGGTTGAGAGTCAAAAACTGGCTCATACCTAAGTGCCAGTAAATACTTGTGTACGTGCAGCAGATGTTACAGTACAGTGGTGCCCCGCAAGACGAATGCCCCGCAAGACGAAAAACCCGCAAGACGAAAGGGTTTTCCGTTTTTCGAGGCGCTTCGCAAGACGAATTTCTCTATGGGCTTGCCGCTTTGCCGCTAAGCCACTAATAGCGCTAATCCGCTAAGCCGCTAATAGGGTTGCTTCGCAAGACGAAAAAACCGCAAGACGAAGAGACTCGCGGAACGGATTCTTTTCGTCTTGCGAGGCACCACTGTATGCAAAATAATAATAGATTAGAAATAAGTTTGCTTAAAAGACATACTGACGACTGAGCACGGATGTTTATTATTTATTCATCGAGATTTTTTAATCTGAATGCAGAACTGAACTTTGCTGCTTTTAAAAAACAAATTATTTTGACCATAGCTCATTGTCCACTGTGCATTATCATAAAGGGAATCCAGTCACGTAGTGAAAATCTTGTAGATGGAATCCAGTCTGGCATAAAGCATGACACAACCATATTTTCTGTGCTTCCTCTTAGTCCTTTAGTCTAAACTAGGCATAGGCAAACTTGGCCCTCCAGATGTTTTGAGACTACAATTCCCATCATCCCTGACCACGGGTCCTGTTAGGGATCATGGGAGTTGTAGTCCCAAAACATCTGGAGGGCCAAGTTTGCCTACAGTGCACTTCTACTCTATCAAATGTTTCCACCCCACCCCCCGGACCCCAGCACCACCTTTGTTCCATCTTTTATGCCTAGGTTCTATTCTTTCAGGCTTAGGGAGACATAACAGAGAACTTTACAGTGCCCAGATACTAAAAGGTAAAGGTAAAGGGACCCCTGATCATTAGGATCGACTCTGGGGTTACGGCACTCATCTTGCTTTATTGGCCAAGGGAGCCAGCGTACAGCTTCCGGGTCATGTGGCCAGCATGACTAAGCATAGCTGTCAACGTTTCCCTTTTTTTAAGGGAAATTCCCTTATTCCGAATAGGATTTCCCTTAAAAAAAGGGAAAAGTTGACAGCTATGTGACTAAGCCGCTTCTGGCGAACCAGAGCAGTGCACGGAAACGCCATTTACCTTCCCACCGGAGCAGTACCTATTTATCTACTTGCACTTTGACATGCTAGGTTGGCAGGAGCTGGGACCGAGCAACGGGAGCTCACCCCGTCGAGCAGATTCGAACTGCCAAGTCCTAGGCTCTGTGGTTTAGACCACAGCGCCACCCGCATCCGTTTTGCCCAGGTACTAGAGCAATGTTAAAAGGATACTACAGTGGTACCTTGGTTCTCAAACTTAATCCATTCCGGAAGTCTGTTCCAAAACCAAAGCGTTCCAAAACCAAGGCGCGCTTTCCCATAGAAAGTAATGCAAAATGGATCAATCCGTTCCAGACTTTTAAAAACAACCGCTAAAACAGCAATTTAACATGAATTTTACTATCTAATGAGATCATTGATCCATAAAACGAAAACAACAAACAATGTACTGCAGTCACACAATCAATCAATCAATCAGTAGCTGAACTGGGTTCCACACAGTCACAAAAACAAAACAAAAAGAGATGCAAAACCAAAAACACAAAATAAATAGCAAAAACAGACAGACCTCAGCATAACACTCAAAACAGAAGCCTAACACTCAAAACGGAGCACATTCGGTTCCGAAAAAAAGTTCCCAAACCAGAACACTTACTCCTGGGTTTGCAGTGTTTGGGTTCCAAGTTGTTTGAGTACCAAGGCATTTGAGAACCAAGGTACCACTGTACAAATAGTGTGGTGCAGTGGGTTGAGCGTTGGGCTAGGATGATAAACTGACACTTTACCCATGAAGCTCACTGGGGGACCTTGGACCAGTCACACTCTCTTATCCAAACAACCAGGGTTGTTGCAAGGATAATGTTTGGGGAGGGTATGCTGCTGTATGCCATCCTGAGCTACTTAGAGGAAAGGCAGGATTAAAATGAATTATAATGGTATGCCATGGTCCAATTTAGACAGGTGTACACAACCTGCAGTCCACTGAGCTAAATGCAGCTACTACTGCTTGATTTTTTTTAATAAAGTCCTATACATAAGAACCTGCTGAACCAGGTCAAAGTTGTCCACCTAGTCCAGTATCCTGTTCTCACAGTGGCTAACCAGATACCCATGGGAAGCCTGTAAACAGAACATGAGTGCAACAGCACTTGTGTCTCCCGGCAACTGATTTTGGTGACTGGGGGCGGCCGCCGAGACCATATAACACCGGTCTTGAAAGACCTACATTGGCTCCCAGTACGTTTCCGAGCACAATTCAAAGTGTTGGTGCTGACCTTTAAAGCCCTAAACGGCCTCGGTCCAGTATACCTGAAGGAGCGTCTCCACCCCCATCGTTCTGCCCGGATGCTGAGGTCCAGCGCTGAGGGCCTTCTGGCGGTTACCTCATTGCGAGAAGCAAAGCTACAGGGAACCAGGCAGAGGGCCTTCTCGGTAGTGGCGCCCGCCCTGTGGAATGCCCTTCCAGCAGATGTCAAAGCGATAAACAACTACCTGACATTCAGAAGACATGTTAAGGCAGCCCTGTTCAGGGAAGTTTTTAACGTGTGATATTTTACTGTATTTTTGGTTTCTATGGAAGCCGCCCAGAGTGGCTGGGGGGGGCCCAGCCACATGGGCGGGGTATAAATAATAAATAATTATTATATATTATTATTTTGTGTATTGTGGCCTGTCTAGTGTTTAACCACAATCCCAATTTTGCAGTCTCAGAGACAGCAATAAATATATATTTATAAGCCCCTGGTGGACCACCATATTAAGCGATTGGGATGTCTTTGATTTGGTGGGTCAGAAGATTCTCAGGCTCACTTTACAGGCATTGTGAAATATAGGCTACAAAATAATGTGTTAAAATATTCCAGTTTCTACTGTGCGTGTGTGTGTTCCCCCCACCCCCTGCATTTTCCAGCTATTATGTAATCGGGATCGAACTTGAACCATTTTATCTGCTTTTTAAGAGCCAGTGGTGGGGAGCCATAAACGAAGTAGTAAGCACACTTAAACCCAAAAGGCTCCCATTAACTGATATTCAAGCAATGGACCAATTCAAGAAAAGATTTGGCTATAAGAAGGCTATTAAATGCAAGGTATGGTTTTTGTTTTTTTTAAGGGAATGGACCCTGTGAGGTCCACCACATTTATTGTCATCTTCCTTTAAACAGCGCTTTCAGAACAGTTTTGCTCCTCTCCCTCTGTCGCTCAAAATCATGCTTCATTCGAGTTAGAGCAGCCTTTGTGGATGGAGTCAACCCGCCTGCCCTGCTTCTCAGGCCAGGTGGGAAATTTAAGGTTTCCAACCACCCTGTATGAAGCATAGGTTCCCACAAGGCAAGAAACAACGATAACAGCAAGAACATTTATTGAACTAATAGAATTGAACAGCAGGGGCAAACAACTGCTTATATACATTTCTGAAGGCCTGGGCCGCTCCCGCTCCCAACGTGATTGGCTATCTAAACTTCCAAGCTGTGAATCATGACTCAGAGTTTAAGGGCCAATGGCAGAGGCCCAAATCCTGAAATGTTCTGTGATTGGATATCATGTATTGAATCAGAACACAGGAGCTCAAAATCCTTAGTCCAGACTCAAGCTCAGGCAAACACAGAACACTGAATACATAACACTGTATAATACAGGATCGTCCCATATGATAGTGCAAAATACTATGTCCTGTGCTGATTCAATGCAGGATGCAGTTTGTCCCGTATTTCCACTCCCCTGCCCCCCCTTTCTCTCTGCCAAGTTAGGGCTCCTCTCCAAATCTATCTATGTGAAAGGGTGTGTGAAAAGTCATATATTTAAGCTACGGGTAGCAAAGCTCAGACAGATTTACAAATTCATGCATATCTGTCTCTGTGCATGTGACAAATTCCAGAGAGGCCATCCTGTTAGGCTGCCACAGATTGTAATGGATTGCTTGAGTTATGCACCAGGTGGAAAAGAAAATCGCTCCAATGCCTCTCTCTGCCCCACCCTACCCTGCCCAGTATTTTGCCAGAACAAAGGTGGCAACCTTAGTGGAAATGGCCCAAACAGCCCATTCTCCATTACTTCCCTATTTATCAGACTCCTTGCCGCTTGCCTTTGAGCTTTCTTCTCTGCTATCCTCAGTGAACGCCTGGTTTTGGGGGCGGGTACGTTTTCTGGGAGACACTCCAGTGACAGCGGCTCATTCAACTGCTGCTCAAGCTTTGCCGGTTGAATGCTTTCAAAGTCGTCCTCCTCATCTCCCATCATCTCCCAACTTTTGCCCTCATCTTCCTCTGGAATGTGCCTTCTACCAAACCACTACCGGAATATGAGGCCTCTCCCTCCGATAACAGGACTCTCATGAAGAGTTCGGCAGCAGTCCTGTATCTCAGCGACTCATATCTGCTCACATGAGCATGCAAACAGCAGAGTAAACGAAACCTTGGCTGCGGAAGTATGTAGCATTGCTAATTTTATTGCTATACATCAAATCAAACCAAATCATAATAAGGAAAATAACAACAGCGTGAGGAGCAGTTCACACAAACATCCTGTCTGTCTGGGAGACAGAACAAAGAGCCTAAAACAAAAGCACAGAGAACGGAAATGCGGTGCTGTTGCAGGTGAGCGTGAGCAGGAACTCACTAGGTGCAAATTAAGGATCAGGCAGACTCAGTAATAGGAGAAAAAGAAGGTGAAGTTTATTGCCAGGCAATAAGGACCCAGTTGGAATCTCTTCCAAAAGAACTGGGACCCCGATTGACAGAAATCCAGAGGTCTTTATACCTGAGTAGATCACAGCAAATCATAGATCATGAGACAATCATGAGACAGTCACGATATTGTCAGCAAGGAATAACCAATTAGCAAGCTTCCGGCCATGCGTCCAGCACCTGGACAAGCACTGGTCAAACACCGAGTTCAAGTTCTGCTTTCCGATGCCTGTAATGACGCTCTGTCTAACCTCTCCCCTAGTTATGACAGGACAGGGAGTTTGGAGTTCTTGTGGTTTTGCTCTTCCTGTTCTGTGGACTAATTTAGCCTGTATCTGAGGGGGGTTTTGTACCAGAATCTCTGATTCACGTCTTCCCCATGTCCAGGGTTCACAGAAGTAGTAGGGGAAAGGTCGGTTCTAAATCTTGCTGTTCCAAGCAATATGCAGTTAGCTAAGGCACAGCTTCCCTTTGATTCAAAATGGATTTTCAAACACTGTAAGCCTCGATTATGTGTGAGCATATATGAATATATTGATTTCTGATAACTGATTATATGAATAGCATAGGGGTAGCCCTTCTTCCTTGCCTCATTCCCCCCTTTTCAAGCTCAGAAAGAAGATTCATCTGATTCCTGAGCTTGAACACCACTCTGGACATCAGAATAAACCACTGCTTCCTGCAAAGGGGCCTGTTCCTGCACCAGAACCGGTTCCCTATGCATTCGCTCATAACCATCATCTTCCTCTGGCTCATCTGGCACTGGGGGCAAAGCTCTGTATATTGCCAGAATCTGAGGGTCAGTGAGATGCTTAACATTGCGGGCTATCATCCCCCTAAGCAAAGACAGACAACAAGGGATTACAGAAAGAAGCAACAGAAAAATAAACCCTCCTATGGCTAAGGCAGTCAGAAGGCTGTGCACCCACCCCTCCCCTGGGATCCATGACCACATCTCTCCCCAGGGATTCTGAGTGGGTGTGTTGTCAGCTACCAAAGACTGCAGTTTTTGCAATTCGTCCTCGATCATCTTGTTAAGATCATGGAATTTTACCTGGCATTGACCCTTTGGGACAATTTTGCAAAAACCGCCTGAACGTGCAAGGAGGTAATCCAAAACCAATCTATGGGTCATCGTCAATTGGTTCAAATCTTCAACCTCTGCCTGCAGCGAGCGCAAAACACGGGTGGTGGCATTGGGTGTTCATAATATAAGGTAGCATTCTCCCCATATATTTGGAACATGTGTTCAGCATGTTTTATAAAGGCATTACCCACTACCATTGGGCCTCTCTGGAGCCACAAGCACATCAATATGAACAGAAGCTTCATCTTCAACTTCCCCCCGTGGGCCCTCGGGGTTGAACCTTATCAGTTCTGGCTCTGGGTTGGTGTCACTACCGTGATCCTTCTTATATATGCAGAATAGAATGATCAGGACCAGAAGGAGTGAAATTGCAACAATTATATAAGGTAGCAGGTACCAGAACATACCTTTTTGCGAGACAACCCCCCGCCTGGCCGCACCCAGTGGACTTATTAGTGGTCCCCGGGTTCTGGTCGAGCTGGTGGGGTCAACTCACCCTGTATACACTCTGCAACTGCTACCTTGAAAGGACCTGTGGGTGGTGGAGGAAAAACAACTACAGTGGCCAGTACAGTGCGGGAAAATGCCCCTTGGGGAGGTGGGTTGGAGAAGCTGCGTACGGCTCTCCTTGGTTCCCCTGGCATGTACTCTTCCCTCTGCTTGTGAAACTATTGTCTTGGACCTGCTTGTGCCCAATCTGGTATGTAGAATTCCCAAAGAAAGAAAGGAATGTAACTACCGTATGCAGTTACCCAATCCACCCACTTATCATGAATGTCCCCCCTTTTTATCAGCCCTTGTAATTGTTATTTCTACTAAGGGTTTATATGCAAAGTCTGGCTGGAATCTAGGATTGACTGATATTTTAACCAGTAGGGGTCCTTCCATACGCTGGTGCAGCTCCCAAATCTTCCGGTGTGCGTAGACTCACTGGCTTCCAGGTGCAGTGAGAGCAGACCTGTAGTCCCGTTGCCTGTGCTCCTGCCCGCTTCCGGAGGGGCTAGGTGCAGGGGTTCCTGGTGAGCTTCAACTTCAGAGGGTCAGATGGGTTCAGCTCACAGTTCCAATGTCCCTCAGACCGCTTCAGACGAGAATGATGAATCCACGGGGTGACTTCCGCTACCTTTACCGCTGTAGGCGTGGCCAGCAGAACCGTGTAGGGACCTCTCCAGCGAGCCGTCAGTGGTTCGTCTTTCCAATCTCGTACCCACACTCGGTCTCCTGGACGGAAAGGATGGACTGGATCGGCTAAACTGATGGGAGTGCGTTCGAGACACCACCTGTTTAAATCAAGAGAGATACGACAAAGAGCCTGGATTTGCTCTGCTGTTATCTGTCCCCCCCACCTGAGTTAAGTCAGCTGTGATTCCCTTGGTTATTGGAGGAGGTCTTCCATACAAAAGTTCAAATGGAGAAAGTTTTAGTCTCTTTGTTGGTGAACATCTGACCCTAAACAAAGCTATAGGCAATAAGTCTACCCATTTACAATGAGTTTCCTGGCACAATTTCGCTAATTGTGCTTTCAGAGTCCGATTCATCCTTTCGGTTTTTCCTGAACTTTGAGGTCTATATGCCGCATGTAGTTTCCATTGTATTTGCAAAGCTTTGCATACCCCATCCACAATTGATGCAATGAAAGCCGGACCATTGTCACTGCCTATGCACCTGGGTAGACCAAACCTTGGAATGATTTCTGTTAGGAGGCGCTTTACTACTTCCTGGGCCTTTTCTGTTCTAGCTGGATAAATCTCAGGCCAGCCTGTAAGAGTGCAAGTGAAAACCAAAAGCGCCTTATACCCTTTTGCCTTTGGCATTTCTGTAAAATCCACTATTAAATTTTCCATTGGCATTAAGCCTGTTTGCTGTATTCCTGGCGGAGGTACTGGTCCTTGCTTGGGGTTGTTTTTTGCACACAGAAGGCATGCACGTGATACTGCTTCCGCCAGCTGTGATATCCTGGTTATGTAAAATTGCCTATTTAGGCTTTCCCGCAATGCTGTGGACCCATAGTGAGTGGATTCATGATATTGTTTCACTATGCCCCTGCCTAAGGCTTCCGGGACAAATACACGCTGGTCTGGTAGGATAAACCATCCATCCTGTGGTGGCATTCTGTAAGCCCCCTCTTGTTGGGCCCATTTTGCTTCTGCCTCTGTGTAAACCGGTTTCATTTGCTTTACATCAACCGCTGTAGGAAAAAGAGAAGCGGTTATTGAGGCAGGTGGCGGTGGCAATAGAGCAGCCCGTTTTGCAGCCAGATCTGCAAATTGATTTCCCTTTGCCGTTTTCGTGGCTCCTTTGCTGTGGCCTTGGCAATGTATGACCGCAACCTTCCCTGGAGCCCATACAGCTTCCAAAAGTGCTTCTAATTCCGGGCCATATTTCAACGCTTTCCCTTCTGCACTAATGAGCCCTCTTTCCTTCCACAAGGCTCCGTGGGCATGTAAAGTCAAAAAAGCAAACTTTGAGTCTGTGTAAATGTTTACGCTACAGCCAGCTGCTAGCTGAAGTGCTCTGGTTAAAGCCACAAGTTCTGCTTTCTGCACTGAGGATGAAATTGGCAGAGGCCGTGCTTCAATGACATCAGTTTGAGTAACCACAGAATATCCTGCCCTCCTTTGCTCCTCCTTTATGAAGCTGCTTCCATCTGTGAAATATTCCACATCTGGGTCTTTTAAGGGCTCATCCTGCAAATCTGGACGACTGGAATAAATTGTGTCCATTACTTGAATGCAATCATGAGGCTCATGGTCCACTGACTCGGGAAGGGGTAGCAAGGAAGCGGGGTTCAAGGTGTTTACAACTTGCAAATGTACTTGTGGGTTACCACATAAAAGCCCTTGGTATTTTGCCATTCGTTCGTTGGAAAGCCAATAACTTCCCTTGTATTCCATTAATGTTAAAACTTGTCTATGTGCATCTGCATTCCTTCTGCTGCTTGTCTTGGGATGGGGTATTGCCGAGTTGCTATTGGCTTTGCCCCTGGCTTTAGATCTATTATGAATGGTGCTATGTTCTTTGCCATGCCTGGTGGGTTATCCTCTGCCCATACTCCAGGTGGGGCTCTCAGATTTTTTGGAATCTGTGATTTTTCCCTTTGGGAGTCCTTGTTTGATAAAGCCACCATCATCTTCCAGGCCTGTTCTCTAGGGATTCCTACTGTAACAATCCCTGTAGCAGCCTCGGGTAATTTCATTTCTGCCCCTTCTTGTGTGAAGGTGATTTGGGCTTGAACCTTTGACAGAAAGTCACGTCCCAGCAAGGGAATGGGGCATTCTGGCACATACAGAAATTGATGTGTAAGGGTTTTCCCTCCAATCTGGCATTCTTGAGGTTGCAGAAACGGTTTTAGAACCCTGTTGCCAGTGGCCCCCACAATTGTCACTGCTTGGTTGCTTTTTGCTTTTAACGGCTTCGTGAGCACCGAAAATTGAGCTCCTGTGTCTACCATAAAATTCACTAAGCGGCTCCCCATTTTGACCAAGACCATGGGCTCTTGGGAGCCTAAGGAAAGAGTTGAGCCCGGTCTGTCCTATGCATTCTCATTCTCATATTCCTCCAATTGCGCTAATCCAACAAAATCTCTGCTACTTGCTCTGTTTCTCACATATCTTCCTGCTTGCATTTTCCCATGCTGCAATTCCCAACGTCCACGTTCCCTCTGTTCCCTGAATCCACCTTCTCCCTCTGTTTCCCTTGCATCAGGGCACTCCTGTTTCCAATGACCTTCCTTCCTGCAAATTGCACACTGATTTCTTCCCAATGGCAGTCCCCTTCCTCTTCCTCTTCCACTTCCACTTGCCCTTCCACGTGCCCTGTTTGAACCTCTCCCTTGGGCACCTGCATCATATGCTGAGCCTTGACTGATGGCTGCAGCCAAAAACACTGCCTTTTGCTTCAATTCCCGAACTCTGTCCTTCTTAACCTCATTTTCCCTGTTCAAGTAAACCTTTTGCGCGATTGCTAGGAGCTGTTCCATTTGCAATGTTTCAAAGGCATCTAACTTTTGTAATTTCCTCTTTATGTCAGAAGCACTCTGAGCCACAAATGCCGCATTTACCATTTGCTTACTTTCTGGGGCTTCTGGATCAAAGGGAGTATAGATTCTATATGCCTCCATTAAGCGTTCCAAAAAGTTGGAAGGAGATTCATCACCCTGTTGAACGACTTCAGCAACTTTAGAAATGTTGGTGGGCTTCCTGGCAGCTCCCTTAATAGCCTTTAAACTTCCTGCCGATAATTGTCCAAGGCGTCCTTATCCCTATCAGGGTCCCACCCTGGATCTGAAAGTGGATACCTGGCGCGAACCCACGCATCCAGATTATTTTCAGAATTGGGCACCTGGGCTTTGAGATTGTTATCTGCAGTGGAATCTATTCTTCTCCTTTCCTCAGAGGTGAAAAGAGTCATTAAAAGATGTCTGCAGTCCTGCCATGTAGGCAGATGAGTTACCATAATGGAAGCAACTAAATCCAGCATGGCCTGAGGTTTCTCTGAAAAGGGTACTGTATGTGTTTTCCAATTCAATAAATCTGTTGTTGTAAACGGGACGTATTGGAACGTGACTGTCCTCGCTGGCCAAGGACCGGTCGGTCTTCCATTGGCATCTACCGGGCGAGAGTCTTGGGGCCCTAAGACAGCCCTCAGGGGAAGCATCGGCGCTGGGGCCCCTTGTTATTTCGCAAATAATAACCTCCCTTTGGTAAACTGGGTGAGGCCGGGCTTTGAGATGCGCTAGGCAAATCAGTTTCTCTCATTTTTAGGACCAATTTCTGTCCAGAATCTGTAATAGCATTCATCAATTTCCATAAATTTGAACTGTCACGGCTTTCTGGGGTTTTTAACGAATCGATTTGTTCCCCCCATGCTCCAGACATCTGAAATGTACTGGTTCCTCCTTCCACTCCCCCTGTCTGTGTCTGCCAGGCTGACATGTCCTGGTTGAATTTTTCCTCGGGAGGGGAGGGCAACGTGCTTTGATCTAAAGCAGCCGCTTGGTTTGGCTGGGAAGGCAAATCTGGAAGGCTAGGCACATCCAGCGTTGCTTGAAAAGGTGGGGCTGCCTGTGAAGCTTGCTGAGAGTTTTTTACCGCCAGCTGAGATCGGCTGGGCATAGGTATCTGTTGGGCTTGTCCTGCCATTGCATTTTGACTTGGCAATACTTGCCCTGAAGGCGGCAATATTGCTTGATTTCTGTTGCTATAGTTATATGGAGGGGGGAGGATTCCCTCTTCCTCCGGCGGAGCAACATAAATTTTCCTGTCAGTTGCAGAAGAATTTGTGGTTTTTCTGGCTTCCTGCCTTACAGCAAAAATCTCACTGCTGCTACCGCTTCCTTTCTTTGTTTTGAGCCAATCTGGATTTTTCAAACATATTGTAATCCATTTATTAATATAATAATACTGCTCCTTAAATAAGTCCGGTTTCTGCATTATTGAGTCCATAACTGCTTGACATAATATTAAATTAAATGTTCCTTCTGGGGGCCAATTTTTAACCTGGGCAGGCCAAACCTGTCGGCAATATTTCTTCAAAATCTCCTTACTTGGTCTGACCTCTCCTGGTTCTTCCGGAAAGACTCTTTTAAAATTCTCTATCATGCATTCTAGGGGTGTACAAGCTTGAATGTCCTTTGAACATTTTCCCCCATTTCTTGCAAAAGCTTTTCCTTTTTCACCAGGCAAAACGCTTTTGTCAGGCAGGTTTCAAAAATAGGACCAGGAAACCACAGCACACTCCTCCCTCAATTCCCTAACCTTTCTTCGCTTGCTCACAATCTTTCCTTTCTTCAACTCTTCCTTTCTAAACCAGCCCTTACTCATCCAACCATAAATCTTCCAACCACAAATCTCCCAGCCACAAGTCCCCCAGCCACAAGTCCCGGGACATTCAGTCATTCATACACACAGCCGTTTCACCCCCCTTTGCTTGCGGCGAAACCCTTTGGCAAAAACACACAACACTTTTCTCTCACACACACCCCCCACAGCTGTTTTTTTTTTTTCCCCCAAACCTTTTTCTGCAGAACCTGTTTCTCCTATCCCTTAGCAGACCCAGCTTCTCCTCCCTTCCCTTTGGGATCCTTTTCCCTTTAACGGGAGGTTACTGGTGGATCGCTTGGGGTGTTGATCAAGCACCCATTTTTTCTTTCCTCTACTCACCGTGAGTTCCTTTCGTGGCGCGCTTTTCCTGTTGGCTCACGTTCAGATTCTCCCTCGGTCGTTGCCTTCGCCCTGACGGAAGCCCACGCCAAAGGCGGTTGCCCCTCTCCTTCGGAAAAGATGTCCGATTGGCGCCTGGAGCTGGAACAAGGTCCCTCCGACGTGTTCCCCCGCCCGAGCCGGCAAGGCTCTTTTGGGGTAAAAAAACCCTACTGGCCTGTATGATCCGAGTCACGGCACCAAATGTTGCAGGTGAGCGTGAGCAGGAACTCACTAGGTGCAAATTAAGGATCAGGCAGACTCAGTAATAGGAGAAAAAGAAGGTGAAGTTTATTGCCAGGCAATAAGGACCCAGTTGGAATCTCTTCCAAAAGAACTGGGACCCCGATTGACAGAAATCCAGAGGTCTTTATACCTGAGTAGATCACAGCAAATCATAGATCATGAGACAATCATGAGACAGTCACGATATTGTCAGCAAGGAATAACCAATTAGCAAGCTTCCGGCCATGCGTCCAGCACCTGGACAAGCACTGGTCAAACACCGAGTTCAAGTTCTGCTTTCCGATGCCTGTAATGACGCTCTGTCTAACCTCTCCCCTAGTTATGACAGGACAGGGAGTTTGGAGTTCTTGTGGTTTTGCTCTTCCTGTTCTGTGGACTAATTTAGCCTGTATCTGAGGGGGTTTTGTACCAGAATCTCTGATTCACGTCTTCCCCATGTCCAGGGTTCACAGAAGTAGTAGGGGAAAGGTCGGTTCTAAATCTTGCTGTTCCAAGCAATATGCAGTTAGCTAAGGCACAGCTTCCCTTTGATTCAAAATGGATTTTCAAACACTGTAAGCCTCGATTATGTGTGAGCATATATGAATATATTGATTTCTGATAACTGATTATATGAATAGCATAGGGGTAGCCCTTCTTCCTTGCCTCAGTGCTGAGTTTCCGTTCTCACACTTCCAGAAGAATGGAATGTAAACAGTTTGGCCTCAAGATCCGACAGCAATGGGAGGATGAAAAATACTAACATGGAGGTCTATACTAAATGCCCCTTCATCCTCTCTGGAAGACTCCTGGGGACGTGGTCTCCACCACTTTCTTTCATCTGCCCAGTCCCTGACAGCCGGGCAGAAGCTTCCTGGGCTTTGAGAAGGATGCTGGAGCCCTGCTGTCTCCATGATGGGAGGACTCTTGGACATGGTCAGAGCATCATTTCTTCCACCTTAAGCGGGGCAGAAGCTTCCCAGACTTTGAGAAGCAGGCACCAGAGTATTAATACTTTAATACTCTAATTTACTGGGAACATTTAGGGGACTAGCCTAGTCCCCCTAGTCCACTGACCGCATGCCACTGGCAGGATAATAATTTGGCTAAAATTTGTTGAGGGAGGCGGGTATCTTGAAGATTCCATTAAGGGCCTCTCTACATTTCCCCCTATAATTTGAGTACCGAAACTGGCATCCAGTGGTTGAGGCCAAGACTTCAGTGGCCTGTATACATCCTTGCCCATTCAATCTAACGAGCCAGGATGGAACGCATGATACAGAACAAGTACAAAATTATATAATGCAATGCAGAATAAGAAAGATCCTTCTACAGTCGGCTGGCCTCTGGAGTCAATTTATCTTGGTACAGAGTTTTAACTGTTCTCTTTCTTTCAGGGCATGGTACACACAGCCCAAATCAAAGTAGCTGGAGTGAAAAATCACTGTATTGCTATTCTTGTTGTTTTGCTCGTGTGACATTTAGAGCCTGCCATTTGGCATGAGGGCTGCTGCTGAAAGAGGGTTGGCTGCTATCTTCCTCACCTTCTGCCGCAAGACGTCCCTCTCCAGCCTTGCTCTTTCAGACGATCATGGCTACGGTCTTATCCACTATGCTGCTATCTACAACCGTGTGCCAATCATATGCCAGCTGATTAAATCATATCTGACAATCAACCAGAGGCGCAGCATCCCAGTTAACCAAGGTATGAAATAGTATCTGCTGAGAAGTTATTAGAGTCCCAGGTGTCCTTCCCACAAGGAAAGCATCTCCCCTGTCCCCTTTCTTGGTTGTAGAAAAGACTTTGTGCAAGAACAAGAGATATCTAAATCAGGCTTCCTCAAACTTGGCCCTCCAGATGTTTTGAGACTACAATTCCCATCATCCCTGGCCACTGGTCCTGCTAGCTGGGGACCATGGGAGTTGTAGGCCAAAAACATCTGGAGGGCCGAGTTTGAGGAAGCCTTCATTCACCTCTTGATTCCAATTTTCTTTTCTAAAGTGTGTGAGATACTTTATTGCTCCAGACATCACTGTTAGCCCTCATCTGACCTGTTACCGACTCCAGTTCAGATACCTGTGTGGGCGAGCAGGCAGAGCAATGCAGCCCCACTTGGCTCCAGTGGCTTTGGCGACGTGGGCTGGGCTGGAGCAGCGGGCTCTGTCCCCCGCCTGGCATATGTGCCCACCCAACCTGGGCATTGGCAACCCATGATATGCTGCTGTGCTGGACAACAGCTCCCATCATCTGACCATTGGCCCTGCAGACTGAAATCTAGCAATATCTGGAAAGGAGAACCACAGATTCTTCATCTCTGAAATAACTGTTTGGAGGAGGCTTTCATCATTAGAATGAGAAGCAGGATAGTGTATACCGAAAGAAAGAAAGAAAGAAAGAAAGAAAGAAAGAAAGAAAGAAAGAAAGACGCAATAGCCAAATCATAATAAATACATTTTGTTCTAGGGAAACGTCCCCAGAAATCGGATCCAAAGGGTAAGTGATAAATACTTTGTTGTCCTCTGACTTTTGTAATATATATAAATATACGAAATAAAGTTGCGCTAACTTTAGGAAAACTAGGGGCTATAAGTTTAAGGGCAAAGACTTGCAGCTTCTGTACCTTAAGAGATAATGCTCTATAGTGTAACTAGAACGGTTCATTCAATGAAATATTTGAGTTAGTGGGAGCTTTGCTCTTGCCATTAAGGGGTGCACAGGTAAGCCCATTCGGAAGAAAATCTCTTCGGAATCCATTAAGCATGTTGTAGTTTTGTAATTTTGTTCCGGGAGTAAATTTAATGCAGAGATTACACTGTAAGCACACACACACACACACACACACACACAAAAGATAATAATAATTAAAAAGATTGATTGCACTGAAGTCGATAGTATTTTGTCACTGGAAATTCTGCATAGCCAATAGCTTTGGAACCTATGATATAATTAATATTAAAATAAGAACCTATGACTATATATCAAACTGGCATGTAGGGATGTCATGCTTGGAGTGATTAAATAAATAGGCTTTCTTTCAGGAACAACGAGCTTCCAAGATAAGGACACTGCAGGAGAGAAAAGTGGTGAGTTGTAAAAAAAACCACAGCATTACTTTTTTATAGTCTACAATGATGAAAATTATTTAGTTTGTTGCCATTGATTTCTCTTTCTCTCTCCACTGAGGCTGGGCTATATGCTGTTCATATTCAGGGGTGGGCAGAGATTTTGCTATGTTTTCCATTTTTAATGCTACAATGCATGGCATGTTGGATGCTTTTTTAAAAATCTGATAAATTCACATGCTATTTTTCTAGTGCTGGAAAGAGAAACAATATTGATTCTGTGAAAATTCAGCGTGGTGGGGAGGTGAGAGTGTGAAACTAGGACCTTAGAGAGACTAGGTTTCAAGCTTACTGGGTGACCTTGGGCCAGCCCCTGCCTCTCAGACTAACCTACCTTACAGGGTTGTCGTGGTTTTTAAACGGGGGGGGGGGGGAAGCAAAGACATCACCTTGAGCTTTTTGGAGAAAAGGGCTATAAATTCAACACATACATACATATACAGTCGTACCTTGGAAGTCGAACAGAATCCATTCTGGAAGTCCGTTCGACTTCCAAACCAAAGTTCGGCTTCTGGTTGGCTGGAGGAAGCTCCTGCAGCCAATCGGAAGCCACGGAAGCTGCGCTGGACGTTCGGCTTCTGAAAATCGTTTGAAAAGCGGAACACTCCTGGTTTTCGATCATCCAGGAGCTGAAACATATGAGTTCCAAGGCATTCAGCAACCAAGGTACAACTGTACACATAAAATAATAAAGGGGTGGTGTAGAAACAGCATTGGCATAAAACTAGCAAATAATTATTCAAATCATTGGGTGCTCTGCCTTAGATTTTGCCAGCCGAAGTGTACCATGTCTGTGTAGTTCAGGGGTAGGCAACCTAAGGCCTGGGGGCCGGATGCTGCCCGATTGCTTTCTAAATCCGGCCCACAGACGGTCCGGGAATCAGCATGTTTTTACATGAGTAGAATGTGTCCTTTTATTTAAAATGCATCTGTAGGTTATTTGTGGAGCCTGCCTGGTGTTTTTACATGAGTAGAATGTGTGCTTTTATTTAAAATGCATCTCTGGCTTATTTGTGGGGCACAGGAATTCGTTCATATTTTTTTTCTGAAATATAGTCCGGCCCACCACATGGTCTGAGAGACGGTGGACCGGCCCACGGCTGAAAAAGGTTGCTGACCCCGGTGTAGTTCATTCTATTGCATCTTGTTCCCTCTGTCAGGTTTTGGTCCCACTGCTTTGCACCTATCAGCTCAGTGCTCCTCCGTCGAAGCCCTCCATTTCCTCCTGGCCTTAAAAGCAGATTACGAAATACCCGATGAACATGGGTGGCTGCCTATACATTACGCTGCCTTCTATGACAATGTTACCTGCTTCACAATTCTCTACCGAAAACACCCAGCTTCGTTAGAGTCTGAAACACGAAATGAGTAAGTAAGCAAGCAGAAAACAGCATGGGAATTTACGCCGCCTTGTTTCCTTTTGGAATTCAAGTAAGGAACTCTAAGTATTGTCAAGTTTCAGAGTTCGAAGGTTAGTGATTATGCATAATGTAACACCAAATTGCCCAATCTTGGGTCAATCAAATTGAGACAAGGGTTTGTAATGTGCCCGTCAGCTGGCTACATTTGCCTGCAAGGGAACAGGCTAGTCTAGGGTGTGATCATGTTTTGAAATGTTTGCTATGTCGACTTCTAACCAATCTAAAGGTGTACTGTCCCATATCAATCAAATCCTCCTGGAAGAGTCTACTAGGAGCGCGGAGGACCTTCAGATAGCCTAAGAATGCAGTCTAGACCAACGTTCACCTTCATGTTCCGGGTTCAAGCCTAGAATCCTTGATAAGAGTCCTTTTTAGAGCAATCAACGTTGCAAAGTGGGAAGGTAAAGAGAGCAAGATAAGCAGGCAAAGAAACTATCCCACCACAGCCCGGTTCAGCTCAACTGCATTTCTGCTACATGCAATTTATCTGGAAGGGATAAAATAACAATAAATCCTATATAAACTTGCCAGTGAGTATATCCCAATGAACATTAGGGCTGGCCAGCATATGGTTTTCAACACTGTGATATATCCCCAGTTAAACATCATAATATATCATGATGTCTGAAATAAGGGTGGAGCTATGTAGAGGCATTGGCTGGCTTCACAGTTTTCCCCACATTGTGATTTTTCCATCACACACGCACACATCAAGATACGCAATATATTGCCAGGTCAAAAATTATGAAACCAGTATCATGATACGGGCTTGAAACCAGTTTTGAGTGATATATTGCCCAGCCCTAACACATTTCGTGATTTGCAATATATTGCCAGGTCAAGAACGATGAACCCGATATCATGATATGGACCTCAGACCAGTTTTGGATGATATATCGATATCTCACCAAGCCCTAATGAACATGACAGGGCTTTCCTTATTAGAGAACATAGGGAGAGATGCATACTTTTATTTGTTTGTTTTTGGCCACAATTCTTCATCTACTTTTCTAGGAGTGAATCTCATTGAACTCAGTAGGGCTTGCTTCTAAATAGATGTGTGCAGCATTCCACTGTCACTCAGCAGCTAACTTGCAGAAACAATGCCCTGGCTTGCACATAGCTTAGCATGAACACATGGATGTGCAGAGAGCCAGTGTGTGTAGTGGTTAAGAGCAGTGGACTTGTAATCTGGTGAACCGGATTCGATTCCCTGCTCCTCCACATGCAGCTGCTGGGTGACCTTGGGCTAGTCACACTTCTCTGAAGTCTCTCAGCCTCACTCACCTCACAGAGTGTTTGTTGTGGGGGAGGAAGGGAAAGGAGATTGTTAGCCGCTTTGAGACTCCTTCGGGTAGTGATAAAGCAGGATATCAAATCCAAATTCTTCTTCTTCTTCTTTGGGAAAGGGATCACAGCCAATTTGCTCCTCTACAGTCATAGTTTGGCTTAGCATCTTGTATGACTCCAGGCCAATGGTTAAGCTCTCTCTGGACTAACCATGAACTATGACCAAGGCTTGTCCTGTATATGAAATAAAATCCATTTCATCATCCTATTTCACTGAGTATTAATCTGCATCACAGTGATGTTTCTCCTCTCTCCTACAGAAAATGCTCCACCCCACTTTTGCTTGCAGCTACATCTGGGGCATTAGATACGATCCAGTATTTGTTTTCTCTCAAAGCCAACTGGCTGAAAAAGGACAACGAAGGAAATAATATCATTCATTTGGCGGTGCTGAACTTTCATACGGAGGTTCTGAAGCATCTGGTTGAGCTGCACAACCCTGATCTTCCGGTTTGGAAAACTCTTGTTGGTAAGCACATCAGTTTGTCTCCCTGCAAAGTGGTTCTAGGTGGCCCTAACTCACTGGGATGTTTCAGTTCATGAGGATGCAACAAGGTGGCCCATGGATGCAACAGGAGGATGCAACAGCCCCCATAGCCCAGTGATAACACATCTGATGCTGTATTATCTAGAGGCAGGATAGGAAGCTGGAGGGAACTCTGGAAAGACTTGTCCTATAGCAGCCCCCAGACCATAACAGATTTGTCAGAAGGAACTTTGAACTACCACATGGTGGCAGCATAGGACTCAGCAGGCTGACAAGGAAATATTGGCAGACTACCGTAAATGCTTTCTATTAACCCACTCCACCTTTTGAGGTAAAGGTAAAGGACCCCTGGATGGTAAAGGTAAAGGACCCCTGGACGGTTAAGTACATTTTTTTTTTTTAATAATAATATTTATTGAGTTTTACAGAAAAAAGGTTCACAAAAACAAAACAAAAATGAAAATACATATACACACATAAAAAAGCAAAACCAAAACCAAAACTTAAAAAGAAAATTTAAAAAAAGAAAAATCCCTTTTTCAAATAACATTCATTAACTTATTTTCCTGACTACCTCACATCTCCCTTTTTTGTATCCCATTTAAAAATTTAGACAGCAAATTCATATCTTCTTAATTTTACCCTTAGTTAATTATCCTCACGAATTTTAACTTCTAATCATATTGCTAGGACCCCTTCATTTCATTCCAACATCATACGCATTCAAAATTTTTACAATGTTTCTGTAAATACATCTTAAATTTCTTCCAGTCTTCCTCCACCGACTCTTCTCCCTGATCCTGGATTCTGCCAGTCATTTCCGCCATTTCCATATATTCCATCAGTTGCATCTGCCAATCTTCCAGCGTGGGTATATCTTGTGTCTTCCAATGTTTGGCGATGAGAATTCTTGCTGCTGCTGTTGCATACATAAAAAAGGTTCTATCCTTCTTTAACACCAATTGGCCGACTATGCCCAGGAGAAAAGCCTCCGGTTTCTTAGGGAAAGTGTACTTAAGTACCTTTTTTAGTTCATTATATATCATCTCCCAGAAAGCCTTAATCCTTGGGCACGTCCACCAAAGGTGAAAGAATGTACCTTCAGTTTCTTTACATTTCCAACATTTGTTATCGGGCAAATGATAAATTTTTGCAAGCTTGATCGGGGTCATGTACCACCTATACATCATTTTCATAATATTCTCTCTTAAGGCATTACATGCCGTAAATTTAATCCCGGTGGTCCATAACTTCTCCCAGTCAGCAAACATAATATTATATCCTATATCTTGTGCCCATTTTATCATTGCTGATTTTACCGTTTCTTCCTCCGTGTTCCACTTCAACAGCAAGTTGTACATTTTTGACAATACCTTAACATTGGGTTCTAACAACTCTGTCTCTAACTTTGATTTTTCCACCTGGAAGCCCACTTTCTTGTCCTGTTTATATGCTTCTCTTATTTGAAAGTAATGTAACCAGTCTCGCACCTTATCTTTAAGTTTCTCATAACTCTGCAGTTTCAATTTACCACCTTCCTCTTCCAAAATTTCCCAATACTTTGGCCATTTTGTCTCCATATTAATTCTTTTCAGCGCTTTGGCCTCCATGGGTGAGAGCCACCTTGGGGTTTTCCTTTCCAAAAGATCTTTATACCTCGACCATACATTAAACAATGCTTTTCTGACAATATGGTTTTTAAAAGACTTTTGTACCTTAACCTTGCCATACCACAAATATGCATGCCATCCAAATGCATTATCATAACCTTCAAGATCTAAAACATCAGTGTTTTCAAGAAGTAGCCATTCCTTCAACCAGCAAAAAGCTGCTGATTCATAATATAATTTCAAGTCTGGCAGGGCAAATCCCCCTCTATCTTTAGAATCTGTAAGTATCTTAAACTTTATTCTGGGCTTTTTGCCCTGCCAGACAAATCTTGATATATCTCTTTGCCACCTCTTAAAACAGTCCATTTTGTCAATAATTTGTAACGATTGAAACAAAAACAGCAATCTCGGCAATACATTCATCTTAATAACAGAAATTCGGCCTAGCAAGGAAAGCTTCAAATTTGTCCATATTTCCAAATCCTTTTTCACCTCTGACCAGCATTTTTCATAGTTATCCTTAAATAGATTCACGTTCTTAGAGGTCATGTTTACCCCTAGGTATTTAACTTTCTTTACCAGTGTTAAATCTGTCTCCTTCTGAAACCTTTCTCTTTCAAGCGGAGTCAGATTTTTTTCCAAAACCTTAGTTTTTGTCTTATTTAACTTGAATCCCGCCACATGACCAAAATCCTGGATTATTTCTAAGGCCCTCTTAGTACTAGCTATTGGCTCTTGTAATGTCAAAACAAGGTCATCTGCATATGCTTTAAGTTTATAATGTTTAACTCCGACCTGAATGCCCTGTATCAAACGGTCCCTTCTTATCATGTTAAGTAAGACTTCCAGGACTGAAATAAAAAGTAATGGGGAAATTGGGCAGCCTTGTTGTGTCCCTTTCTCAATTCTAAACTCTTCTGACACCACGTTATTCACTATCAGCTTTGCCTTTTGTTCAGAGTAAATCGCACCTATACCATTCTCGAAGTTTTGTCCTACCCCCATCCCCTGAAGGTTTTTTTTCATAAAATTCCAAGAAATATTATCAAAGGCTTTCTCTGCATCCACAAATATCAAAACCGCTTCTGTATTAATTTCCACCTGTAACTTTTCTAAAATATTAATTATATTCCTCATATTATCAGATAGGTGTCTACCAGGGAGAAAGCCAGCCTGGTCCTTGTGTATCGTTTCAACTAAAACTTTTTTCAATCTTTTAGCCAAAATATCTGCAAAAATTTTGTAATCCACGTTTAAAAGGGATATGGGACGGTAGTTCTTAAGTTGCGTCTTCTCAGTCTCATCTTTTGGTATAAGTGTGATGAATGCTTCTTGCCACGACTCTGGCGCCTTTTTCCCCTCCATAATTTCATTGCAAACCTCCTTTAATGGTTGAATCAAATAGTCTTTCAAGGTTCTATAATATTTGGAGGTTAGCCCATCAGGTCCTGGAGACTTGCCTGGTTTCAAACTCTGAATGGCACCTTCAATCTCTTGTTCTGTTATTTTGTAGTTCAAGAACAGTTTATTTTCTTGAGAGATTTTTCCCAGTCCATTAAATTTGTCAATTTCAATTTCATTCTGTGGCCCCTGTGTGTAAAGTTGTTTAAAGTATCTTTGAAAACAATTTCTGATCTCCTGTGGATTCTGGATACTCTTTCCATCAACTTCAAGGTTAGTGACAGTGTTTAATTTTTGCCTCTTCTTCAGTTGCCACGCTAGCAACTTTCCACATTTATTCGCTGATTCAAAAGTCTTTTGTCTCATCTGTTTGATTTTCCATTCTATCTCTTGGTTTATCATTTTCATATATTGTACTTGGTACAACTTAATTTCTCTTAGAATCTCTTGTGACTTCGGTTTAGATCTAAGTTTCTTCTCTCCTTCTCTTATTTTCCCCAGAATCTTTTCTTTTTTCTCCTCTTGGGTTCTCTTTTTGATTGCATTTTGCTGAATCAGAAAACCTCTCATTACGGCTTTGCTAGCGTCCCAGATTACTCTTTTTCTCACAGAAGTCTTCAGATTTATCTCAAAATAGTCTTTCACAATTTTGGGGGCCTTCTTTGTAATTTCCTGATCTCTAAACAAAGTGTCATTCATTCTCCATCTAAAGGAGCCAACCGATGTTACTTTCATTTCCATTTTCACAGGGTTATGGTCGGAGCAAGTTCTTGGGCAGATTTCCACCCTTCGAATCTTAGGAGACAAACTTCTAGTAATCCAGATTTGGTCAATTCTTGTCCAAGTTTTTTGTTACAGCCGCATCTGTTCCAATTCTACAGACAGAGACTCTCACCTAAGAGATCTACAGCAAACCTTTTTAGAACTAAAATACCCAACAGATGAAGTTAGACAACAGATCAACAGAGCCAGACTGATACCCAGAGAGAACTTGCTGCAAGACAGACCCAAAAAAGAAAATAACAGAACACCTCTAGTCATCACATACAGCTCCCAAGTTAAAACAGTACAACGCATCATCAGAGATCTGCAACCTCTCCTGGACAATGACAGTTCTCTTTCTCAAGCTCTGGGAGGAAGACCTTTCATTGCCTACAGACAGCCACCCAGTCTTAAACAACTCCTAACCCACAATAATACTACAACCAGACCTAACACGGACACTGGCACCAGAGCCTGCAATAAACCCAGATGCCAACTTTGCTGCCACATACACCCGGACAACACCATTACTGGCCCCAACAACATCACACATACCATCTCGGGACTATTTAATTGCTCATCGTCTAACATTGTGTATGCCATCAAATGCCAACAGTGTCCTTCAGCTCTCTATATTGGACAAACAGGCCAGACCTTACGCCAAAGAATAAACGGACATAAATCGGACATCAGGAATCACAAGGCAGAGAAACCAGTAGGAGAACACTTCAATCTCCCAGGACATTCTATACAAGATCTCAAAGTAGCTGTTTTACTACAAAGGAATTTCAGAAATAGACTGGAAAGAGAAGCTGCTGAATTACAACTTATCACCAAACTTAAAACCATGGAGAAACCTGGTCTGAACAAAGACCTTGGATTCTTATCTCATTATACATGACAAAGCCATTTTTCACCTTTTCACCCCTTGCTTTTTCCTGTAAGACCTATTGCAGTCGTTAAGAGTCGTCAACAGGCTCATCACAGCTATCTGCCAATCACCCATTCCCACCACCCTTCTGAGTAATACCCCTCCCCACCTTCTCACTATATAGAAGGGTCTGGAAACTTCTGTTTCAGTGTATCTGAAGAAGTGTGCATGCACACGAAAGCTCATACCAAGAACTGACTTAGTTGGTCTTTAAGGTGCTACTGGAAGGAATTTGTTTTGTTTTGACTAGGGGGTTCTTCGTTCTCCATGTGTCAATCAAATCCATATTGTCTGTCAATTCGAAAAAAGTTTTCGGTAGTCTTCCATCTTTAGTTACCACTTGTCTTTCTGATTTATCCATGTTTGTCGAAACCACTCCATTCATATCTCCGAGCATGATGATGTTACGGTCCATAAAGTCCAACAGTGTCTCATGCAGTTTCTTGAAAAATTCTGATTTCCCCTCATTTGGGGCATATATCCCTACGATCAAAAAATTCTCTCCTTGAAATTGTATCTCAATTGCAATGATTCTTCCTTGGTCATCTTTGAAAACAAATTTAGGTTGTAAGCTTTCTTTCACATAAATCACAACTCCTCTCTTTTTAACTTTGTCCGATGAAATAAATTCTTGACCTAATCTTTTGTTAATTAATATTTTTCTATGCAATCTGGTCACATGAGTTTCTTGCAAGCAAATCAAGTCCAATTTGTCCTTTTTTAGCAAATGAAAAATCCTCTTCCTCTTATCAGGGGAGTTCAGCCCTCTAATGTTCCAGCTTAATACCTGCAGAGACATTGTGTGGTTATTCTGTTCCTCCAACTGCTCCCAGCAACTGCTCTTGGTCTGTTGGTGGTTTCACTCTCTCTGGATTGTCCAGACCCAGTGGTAACTTTGCTATGTCCAAAGCCCCAGGCTTTGGTATCTTCAGTTCTCCTTCCTCTGACTCTTTTCGTAAATGTTCCTCGTGGTCTTTCAAAAATCTCTCTTTATCCTCCTCTGTTCGAATTCTCACCTTTCGTACTTTGTAAGTGAAAGACAAACCCTGAGGGAACTCCCACATAAAGATGATGTTATTTCTTCTTAACAAATGCACCAAATTTACGTATTTGGCCCTAAGGTCCAGAAGATGTTTAGGAATATCCTTGTAAATCTCAATCCTGGTGCCTTCTATCTCAAGTGTTTTCTTATAGTGCAGACTCAAAATTTTATCTCTTTCTTCTTTAGATCTGAGTGTAATCAAACAGTCTCTTGCTTTGTTCTTCTTTCCTTTACCGCCTTTTCCAAATCTAAAGGCCGTCACTATCTTGAACTCTTTATCTTGGTCCAGGTCCCAGAAATCTTCAAATTCCTGTGTCAAAAACTCACTTAAGTTATCCTCTTCTGATTCTGGGACCGCTCTGATTTTCAAATTGGCCTGTTTATCCCTTAGCTCAAATAAAGAGAATTATGTCTTGTGATCTTCTAGTTGTCTGTTTATTGGCTGGATCCTCCCCTCTACGTCCAGTGCCTTTTGTTTAGCTTCCTCTGCAATTTCCCTTGTCAATTTAGATTCCTGCAGCAGCCTATCAATAGCCTGTGTATTAGAGTTAATAGTTGTGGTGTTTAAGTCAATTTTCGCTGACAATTTTTCCAATGCTCCAAAGATTTTATCTAATGATGCATTAAGTGTCTCATCGGAGCCCCCACCTTTTGCTCCAGATTGTCCAGATTCTTCCTTTTCTGTCACTGGGGGGGGCTACAATTGATTGTCTTCGCTGCTGCTGTCTAGTTTTTACTCTTGGAGGTTTATCCTGGGGTTGAAGTTGATCCATTACTTTATCTCCCTCAAGGTCACTCACACAGTCCAGTCTTTTGTTATGAGAAAAGTTTCTTAGCCAGCTGTAGTGGAAAAAACCCAGTTATATCACAGCCCTCCTCTAGGGGAGCTTAGCAACAATGTTCACTTTAAAATGGATACAGTAGATCTTTCAGTCAAAGGCAACTGTTACAGAGGGAGTCCCAATTTCCAAACACAGGCAACAATTATAAAAGAGAGTCTCACCAGGTTTTCAGTCCAAAAGCAGAGTGATCAAACAATGTAGCAATAAGCGGTGCAAAACTTTTCTAACTGTTTCTGGCAGCCCACTAACAGGGATTGGGTGGTAGTCTTAAGTCCCCCCCTTTTTTTTCTTTTTAAATAACAAATTTCTTCTTCCCCCCACTTTTAAGTGGGGTTCTTTCAGCAGATGTTGGAATTATACTCCTTATATCTCTACTTTTGCAGTTCTCAGCTCCCAAAGTCTTTGCTTTGATCTTGCCTACAAAATGGAAGACGGACTTCCTTTTTAGCGTCTTCCTGCTTCAGAGCCAAATTCAGGTTTTATGCCGATCAAAGGAAGTCAATCCCTTTGATCCCCCCGTTTTTATCGAGTTCTTACTCACGGGTTGTTGTTAAGTCAAATTTTCAAAGGAAGAAAGGTCAGCGCTCTCCGGCATCAGCTGCGCAGCTTCACTCCGCAGAAGTAGCGATCGCCTCTCAGCACCGCGTCACCCCCCGTCCTGTTCCAGGGCTTTTTTTCCGAGCCCTTTCACACACGGGAGGAGCGCAAAAGGTGCCCACCGAGTCCCACGGTCGCAGGCTTCACCCGCCTGCGGTTTTTGGAAGGGTCCCCGCTTCGCTGTAGCGGGTAGACCCGATTTCCGCGGAGCTTCCCCTTCCTACTCAGAAGGAGTCCGCCATTGCCGATGGCGCTGCCTCTGGAAGTCCCCCTGGACGGTTAAGTACAGTCAAAGGAGACTATGGGGTTGCGGCGCTCATCTCGCTTTCAGGCCGAGGCAGCCGGCGTTTCTCTGCAGACAGCCTTCCAGGTCACGTGGCCAGCAGGACTAAACCGCAACACTTCCAAAAGTAAAACAAAATAAAAATAAAAGCACACAGTTTTGGTTGTTGAATATGTTGGCCATCAAGTCCTAAAGACCTGGGTAGACTGAAATGTTGTTTGAATGAGCTGTACCACTTCAGGATAAAGGTGAGGAGGGATACCTCTTTTGAATGCCTCCAAGTTTTTAAAGCTTGCTAGAAGTAGAAAAGGAGCTTTATTTTAATGAAAGGGAATATTAAAAAGAAATAAAATCTGCCAACTGTAGTCTGAAATGGTATAATCTAGAGGTTTTCAACCTTTCTGAGTCCACGGCTCCCTTAACCATCTACATTTTCTTCTGCAGCAACCCACTGGGGCTCAGGAGCCCAGTTACGTCACCCCTTGCCTGCAGAGCTGCCAGCCTCTCACCATTTTTCAAACACCCTCCCTTGTGGAGTGTTCCCTCAGCCTCCTCTCCTCTCCCTTCTCCTTGGAAGTCCTTCAGGCAGCTGCAGCTGCAGCCCCTGGTCTCTGAACTGCCCCACCCCTGCCCCAAAGAGAGTTGCCTCCCAGAGGCACCATTTGCCTGGGGAGCTTGTAGCCAGGGCTGCTGCAATAAACAGCCGTGCAAGCCTTTGGGAGGCAGAAACACGAAAGGGCATCAGAGGAGGGAGGGAACGAAAGAGGAACAGTGGCCAGTGTTGCCCGCGGCACCCCTGACCATCATTCAGGGCAAAATGCAAAAAATAAAAAATTCACTGTTGATACCTCATTCTTGAATTGCCCCTCTGAAATATACTCCGAGTCGAGAGTGGATTTCATGGTCTTTATTCAGCTCATAGTGGTGAGGAGGAATGCAAATTCCCCCAGAATGTCTGCTTTATATACATTATTTACACAATGGGCCCCACGTGATTGGCTAATTCCGGGATTCTCCTGTGGGCCAATCAGGTTGTGGATTCACTTCCACCTGGAGCTGGATTGGATGGCTCCTGTGGACCAATCAGACTGTTGCATTCTGAATCCTATTGTTCTAGGAGCAATCAGACTGCTGCATTTTGGTGTAGTGGTTAAGAGCGGTGGACTCGTAATCTGGGGAACTGGGTTCGCTTCCCCGCTCCTCCACATGCAGCTGCTGGGTGACCTTGGGCCAGTCACATTTCTTTGAAGTCTCTCAGCCCCACTCACCTCACAGAGTGTTTGTTGTGGGGGAGGAAGGGAAGGGAGAATGTTAGCCGCTTTGAGACTCCTTAGGGTAGTGATAAAGCGGGATATAAAATCCAAACTCTTCTTCTCAGTACATAACAAATCCATTCTACCTAGAGCTGCGTCAGAGTTTTGAAAATGTGTTTCCTGGCCATTTATTGGCTGGATAAACTCCAACGAAAAACAATTCTGCAAACTGGAGTTATTGCAAAAAGGTTCAGCTTGGATACATCCTTTGGGGGTAACCAGCAAGTGTCTTCAAATTGCTCTGGGGATTCTCAACAGGTATGCTGGATTGCAAAGAGCAGAAAAGGAAAGAAATGGCCATACGGTGTTTGGAAGTCCTTTGTCTTGCCAAAGATAATTACTGGAAGTGCATTTTGGATGCAGGTGAGATAAGCAGAACAAGATATGTTGCTGTCTTTATGCTATAGGTCAGGGGCCCCAGATACTGTTGAACGACAGTTCCAATAATCCCTCCCACCACTGGCCTGTCTGGCTAGGGCTGATGGAGTCCAACAACAACTTGGGGTGCCAGAGGTTCTCCATTCCTGCTGTAGGTTTTCATATAAGTATCTGTGCACCAGCTACTAAATGCCCATATAAGGTGATTTCAAGCCTTATGAGGAACAGTTGAAGGAGTTGGGTATGTTTGGCCTGGATAAGAGCAGATATGACAGCCACCTACAAATATCTAAAGGGCTGTCACATGGAAGAGGGAGCAGGCTTGTCTTCTCCTGTTCTGGAGGCTAGGACCTAAAACCAATGGCTTCAAGCTACGAGAAAGGACACTCTAAGCATCAGGAAGAACTTTCTGGTGTTAGGAGCTGTCTGACAGTGAAATGGACTCCCTTGGAAGGGGGTGGGGGTTTTTAAGCAAAGGTTGGATGGCTATCTGTCATCGTGGATGCTTCAGTTGTGATTCCTGCATTGCAGGGGGTTAGACTAGATGACCCCCGGGATCCCTTCCAACTCTACTGTTCTACGATTCTAATAACAAGGGGGGGGGCAATAAAAGAGATTAATCCAAGCCTGATGTGAATGCATAGGAAGACATAGTACCTCTTCCTTGCATCCTTGCCTTTTTAAAGCAAACTGTACACACCGGGTTGGATCCAGACAAATGTGGTTCCCACTAAAAATCATCTATCTATCTATCTATCTATCTATCTATCTATCTATCTATCTATCTCTATCTATCTATCTATCTATCTATCTATCTATCTATCTATCTATCATCTATTCTTTTCAAGTTTATACATTTCACTAATTTTATACATTTCACTAATTTTACAATTGTTTTGACATTTCAAAACTTGACTTCCTTCCCCCTCTTTCTGCGGTTCCTTAAATTTTGTTTTTAAGGAAATTTTTCTGCATATCCAAATTAACTTAATTCGCTCATTTACTCATCTTCTTTAAATATATACTCTTACAAAACTGCAGGTTATTACAATAATCCTGCCAATGTTTTCATCTGTTTATAATTTATCTAGTTCCCACTAAAAATCAAAGGACTTGAAGCTATGACAAACTTGCCCCATTGCTTTCGGTGCTATACCTAAGCTGCGTTCGGATGACTTATTTTTAAACTGTTATTTATGCAGCACCGTCCGTTGCAAATCCCACAAGGATGTACTCTAGGAAAGTTCTCTGCTCCTTTGCTCCTGGGAGTAGATCGGCTTTAAATAAAGCGAACTGTTGGAGGCAGCTTTTAACATGTTGGAAGCATCCTCTTCAAGTACATTTTTAAATGAAATTGTGAAAGACTGAATGTACTTGCTGACAGAAACCACTGGGGGCAGGATTCAGCAGAATTAACAGTAGATGATAAAGCCCCAGTTCATAACTGCAGCATCCTCACTTTTTTGTAGATACCAGGCACATTCAGATGTAACAGTAAACCATAGTTTAGTGCTACTCTATAGTTTTCTTCTCCTCTGGCACAGCCTCCCCTAAAACCTTGCTGCTGGGAGGAGATTGACTTGATGCATTTAAAATGGCATGACAATGAATTGAAAAGGATGTTCAAAATAACTTTTATTCAAAAAACAAAACAGAAGCTTTTCTTTTGGGAATTATAGGGACAGAACTACCTAAGTTGTATAGAAATTTATTTATGTATGCTACTACAGCAGCAGGGACGCGGGTGGTGCTGTGGGTTAAACAACAGAGCCTAGGACTTGCTGATCAGAAGGTCGGCGGTTCGAGTCCCCACGATGGCGTGAGCTCCCGTTGCTCGGTCCCTGCTCCTGCTAATCTAGCAGTTCGAAAGCACCTCAAAGTGCAAGTAGATAAATAGGGACCGCTCTGGCGGGAAGGTAAACGGCATTTCCGTGCACTGCTCTGGTTTGCCAGAAGTGGCTTAGTCATGCTGGCCACATGACCCAGAAGCTGTACGCCGGCTCCCTCGGCCAGTAAAGCGAGATGAGCCCACAACCCCAGAGTCGGTCACGACTGGACCCAATGGTCAGGGTCCTTTACCTTTACCCTTACTACATCATGATGTAGTAAAAGAATGTGAGGGGTCCCCACATGATTTATAGCCCTCTTTTGTATTTTCCATTGAGCAGGAAACCTCCATGGGTTTGAGAGCGAGAAGGATGATACGGTTAGGGTTGGAAGGAGCATAATGCTCTCAATCCTACCCTGTCTTGCTCACGTGTAGGGTTACATGCACAAGTAGGGCTTTTGTAATCTTTCATACATCCCTCCCCTGCCAACACATACAGATTCTTCAATTCTCTTCTAAACAAGTCAGAAACTTTCAAGTGATTCACAGGGTGTTGTGTTTGTGAAAGAAAACTTTAACTGATCCTTCGTTTGCACTCTGCACCACAGGTACCATACCCTCGTTAATCAGCTTGTTAAAAAGTGGCATCGTCTACCTGGAGTGCATCACTGTGGGAGTTCTGAGTAACATCTCAATCCACGAGTCCATTGCCAAAGCTTTTGTAGAAGCAGGAGGCATCACAGTATTAATTAAGCTACTGGCAACCCATGAACCTGAATTGCTTTCCCGTTGTGCTGTCCTTTTATATGATATTGCCCAGTTGGATAACAATCAGGTTATAATTGCTGAACAGGTAAGCCTAACCCTAAAAAAAACAACCTTAGTATTGTCTTTCATTCCCTCCCTTTTAAAATGTACTATAATAATAATAAAATGTATTTGCTTTTACTTCAGGTGTATTCAATTTGTAAAAGTATCCTAAGTTAGAGACCCCCTTTCTTCCTTTGAATCATAGAACTGTAGACCTGTAAGGGACCCTGAGGATCATCTAGGTACACTGAAACTAATCTTAATTGTGCTTAAGGTTCCTAATAGTAATGTCAGGAGTCCAGGTTCCCAACTTGATAACACAGTAAGCGTAGGTAATTAAAAAGGAGGATTTATTGCAAAAACAAACAGATAGCTTCGGACAGCTCTGAGAAAGCCTCTGGCATCATTACTCAAGATGACCCTTCTGAAGACTTCTTCCGGCGTTGACAGAAGATATTGAACATTACCCTTAAGTCTCTTGTGTTGCTTCCTACCTAGCAGCCCTCCCATTCACCGACTCTTCAGACTTAGTGGATCAGCTCCAACCTCTTCCTGTTCAGCGAGGCTGACTCTGAGTCTTTTCGCGCCTATTTGTTCTTCCTGCGAGCTTTGGCTGTGTTCCAGCCTGCTCTCAGCTACTACCTTATCAGCCTGCTCATCAAGGTCAGGAAGACCCGATCTGCAGCTGCCAGCTCTCCCCTGCCTCACTAACATCTAAGCCCCTCTGTTCCTGGCTGCTTTCTGCAGTTGGCTGCAAACCTTCACTTGGAGCTGGCTCATTCCTGACAAGTAACTAGAGTTCTCCTCAGTGGTGGAAGCTGTTCTGACATTCTGCCGTGTTCCATCACCATGCTCCATGGCCTCTTCCTCCTTAGTCTCAGTGTTGCCTTTGTAGAATTCAGTAGGGGGAATGGGGTCAAAACCAGAATTAGTTGGCTCTGCCTATTTCT
The DNA here is from genome assembly GCF_964252035.2 of Podarcis erhardii. NCBI lineage: Eukaryota > Metazoa > Chordata > Lepidosauria > Squamata > Lacertidae > Podarcis > Podarcis erhardii. Next base: position 122,488,335 of record NC_138497.1, read on the forward strand.
GTCTCTGGCTCTACCTTTTGCTGTATTCCCTGCCTTCTGCCCTACTAGCCCCTATGAGCACCAGTCTCCTCTGTTCCTAAACTCAGGATTAGGAACCCATGTCAAGCCAAAAGATTCAGATCCCAGGTTAAGAGAAGTACTGGTTAGCCTTAAGAGGGGGTGAAGATGTATTTACTAATTGTGGCTAGATAAAGAGGGAACATTCTCAAAGTTGGCTTCTGATGAACAGAGAACAAGAGTTGTGTCTGCACTATTGACAGTTTGATATATGCTTTCTTCAACACTGTTTTTCTTTCTTTTTCCTGCAGGGTGGAATTCCTGCGCTTGTCAATCTGTTGCAGTACAACATAGAAGACCTGCTTGTGAACGTAATAAATTGCATTCGAGTGATGTGCATTAACAACCATGAGAACCAGCTGAAAGTGAAAGATGCCAGGGGCATCGAGCCACTTGTCAACTTCTTGCAGTCAGATTCAGGTAGAGCAAAGGAACAAAATGCAGAATCACAAGTACTGCTATCCATACACAGGGGAGTGGGCACAGTGCACGTTCTCCTGGGCCCCCTTTTTGGAGGAGGGCAACAGACCATCTAAGCTGCAAGGAGTGGATACTGGGGGTGCAGCAGGGGCAGATTTAGGGAAGTCCAATTGGTGCAGTCACACCAGGTGTTCAGTTGAGAAGGGTGCCTTCTCAAAGCCTGCTAAATGCTTGCCTGGCTTTGGGAAGGAGGTGTGAAGACTCTGGCAGGGTCCTAGAATCCTCCTGTGAGCCAGCATAGTGTAGTGGTTAAGAGCGGTAGACTCGTAATCTGGTGAACCAGGTTCGCTTCCCTGCTCCTCCACATGCAGCTGCTGGGTGACCTTGGGCTAGTCACACTTCTCTAAAGTCTCTCAGCCTCACTCACCTCACAGAGTGTTTGTTGTGGGGGAGGAATGGAAAGGAGATTGTTAGCCGCTTTGGGGAGTTATTCCTTAAGGGGAGTGAAAGGTGGGGTATCAAGTCCAAACACCTCCTCCTCCTCCTCTTCTTCTTCTTCCTGCCTCCTTCCCAAAACTGGACAAGTACTTACCAGACTTAGGAAAGGTGGGAGGAGGGCCCAGGACCATGCCATAACCTCGTGCCTCTTTTCTAAAGCCCAGCTTAAGCTGGTGAATGGCCTTGCACAGGGCAGCGTATTACCAAGGTCTGCCCCTGAGCCATAGCTGTCAACTTACAGATTTGAAAATAACGGACCAGCAGCCTCGAAAATAAGGGATCAGCAGCCAAAATAAGGGATTTTGCTTAGCTTATGAAGTTCCATCTGCCCTTCCCCACCCGAGAGGGAGGGAGAGAGACTCTCTCCCATACCACCCGCGAGCCCGGCATGAGGAGGTTGCGGTGCTGCCACGGCTGCTGAAGCGCCGCCCTTCTGCATCCCTCCCCATCCCCTCCTCTTCCTCCTCCCTCAGGCCGACTCCTCAGCCACCGCTGTCGCCTCTGGCTTTCCCTGGCAGCGCGGCCGAAGTCTCGCAAGAGGGGGGGTGCCTGCCCGCCCACCGCCACCCGTCTCCTCACGACGCGCCCCTGAGGGGGAAAAGGGAGAGACGGAGACGCGGCAGCTCGTGCGCTCTCTCTCTCGCGCGCTCTCTCTCAAGGCAGAGGACCCCAAGCCACTGCTTCCCTCCCAAGCTGGGCGAGCATGAAACCCGGGAAATTTAAGGGACATCATCAATCCGGGACAGCAGCGGGACACGGCGCTGGGATAAAGGAGTTTCCCGCCAAACAAGGGACAGTTGACAGCTATGCCCTGAACACAGAGATAAAACTTCTTAGAGAGGCTGCTTTTTAGTGGAGGGGGCAAATCAAGGAGGGGTGAGGCCCAAGTAGCAAGTTTGGGTTACACATGGACATGGATTATGGATTTACTGGCTCGGTTGAGAGCCTATATTGCAGGGATAAGGAACCTGTGACCTTCCATATGCTGTCAGACTACAACTCCCATCATCCCTTACCATTGGCCTATCTGGTTGGGACCGATGAGAACTCCCCCATCCCTGCAGTATTGCTTAACAAACATTGTCTTAGGTAACAGAATACTAGACGTTTATTACTGCATCAAATCTCTGATCTGCAAATGAAACGTAAAATAATAACAGCGAAAACAGTAACAGGGCTGTTATTTGCTATGGTCTTACATGTGGCTGGCTCTTACTGTTTCGTGATCTTTTTCTGCATAAAGATGTGCTGCTGGCCGTGGCTTCGGCAGCGATTGCAGAACTTGCTCGAGGGAATTTTAGAATGCAGAACGCCATTGCTGATGCGCAAGTCATTGCCCCTCTAGTTGAACTTCTCAGAGGAAGGAAAATCGGTGTCCAAGTGAAAGGAGCAATGGCAATTGAGGCACTCGCTGAAAGGAACACTAACATCCAGATGAGATTTCTATCCAAGTCTGTGACCAAATTCCTTTTAAAGCTCCTGAAGGCAAGTATTTTCCCATCTTTTCTCTGGGATTTGTAGAGCAGTTGAGTAGGCTGTTATCTGACCTCACTAGATAACTTTGTAGCTTGGTCCTTCTGAGTTCAGTGGAGCTTATTGATGGTGAGGTCTGCTTGGGATTACATCCTCTCAGAGGTTAACGCTTTGAAATATAACCAGGAACATTTTTTCATTATTATTTTGCCCAATCTGCAGGCTTTTCACTTGAAAGTTAAAGAACAAGGTGCTGCCACACTTTGGGCCCTGGCAGGGCAAACCTTGAAGCAGCAGAAATACATGGCAGAACAGATTGGATACAACCTTATTATCGATATGCTGCTGTCACCCTCTGATAAAATGCAGTGTGTTGGTAAGTCAACTGTCAGGTGGCTGTTGTGGTTGCTCGAGAGTAACCAGGCAGGACTCCAACCTGTGTTTTACAGGCTTTATTTTGGTGCAAACTATTTACAGTGAAGAGCCCCAAAGTTCATGTCTGGCTCAATCGCTAGCAGAATCCGGGAGTGGTCTTTTTTTGGACCACCCCCAACATAAGAGTTTCGTTACCCCCAACCATCTCCTCCCCTCTTTGCGCCTCAGACTACTGCGCAGGATGGGCAATAGCAAGGGCATGTTTTCCTCCTGACCGGCTAGCCCAGAAGCAGTGTTAAGGCTCCCACCAGCATCCTCTGGTCCTTGCACCTCTTCCCCCTGGAGGTTGGTCTTTCCTCCTCCCCGGAGGAGGAACTGCTTCACAAGATTTCCGGAGGCTCCCTGTAACACAACTGCCCTTCTAATTCTCGCCTCTGAGCCAATGGCAGTTCCCTGACATGACATCAACCTTTTCCGTTACATTTCTGAAAGAAAAACTGGGCATGGGACTGAAGGTTGCTAAATGTGTGTTGCTGTGGTTGTTTTGGAAGGAGGTGAAGCCGTCATAGCTCTTAGCAAGGAGAGCGAAATTCACCAGAACCAGATCTGCGAAGGGAACGGAATTTCCCCTTTGGTTCGGCTGCTAAGGAGTGGAAGGATAGCAGAGGGCACACTGCTCAGTGTCATCAGAGCCTTGGGGACCATTTGTATTGGTTTGTAGTTCCTTTTCTGTTGTACTTAGGTTATGTTATAAGAAAACCCGCTCCCTTTCCCTAATGGGGTATTACAGAGTCCGTATAGAGTCCTTGTAGGTTCCCTATCGGTAGGAGCAAACAACAGAGGCCAACCAGAGCACATCTGAGAAGCAAAGCTAGTAAGCCTGATATTTATTGAAGGAAAATTAAACTGTTGCAACAGGGTCCCCACTCACCACACACAGGAGGGAGGAGAACTCTGAACAATGGTGCACAAGCCCTTATATAGACTATTGAAATTTCCCACCCTGTAGCCCAAGACTACCTCCAAAAACATCATACATACATCACAGAAGGAGGCGGTCTACAGTAGAAATCACAGAAGGAGGTGGTCTATAGCAGAAATCCTTTCTGCCAGAATACCTGATCATGGTCACTGATTGCATTACCTGGGCAGTCTGGCCATTCTTTTGTGATGGTTAATAATTTAGTTCCTGACTCCAGGTCACAGGCTCACCCTATTCATACACAACTACATCCTTAAGACAGGATTTGCAAGCAAAACGACAATTGGAAAGCTTTCCCCATTTGCCTCCCTTACTGCAGAGGAATATTTGAGGTCATTGGGAAAGTCAAAATGGCTTCAGGAATGCTCTCCCACTATTTCAGACACATGGTTCATATATTTAGACATGTGTGCATTTATGAATATTTATTCTATATTTGAGACCTTAAAATTTTCATAACAATCCCCCATTTGTGGCTTACTAGCCGCTTTGCTTCTCAAATATACTCTGGTTGGCCTCTTGTTTCCTCCTACTGATAGGGAACTCACTTAAGGACTCTGTGCAGGCTCAGGAATCCCCCATAAGGGAAAGGGAGCAGTTTTTTATTATAACAATTAAAAATAATCAAGCAGTTTAGAACAATGCAAGAACTTTGGAAGCTGGGTTGTATACAACTAAGTTCTTCTCAGACTACACCCACTGAAATTTAATGGGCCTATGCTAGTCATGTTAATTAACTTCAGTGGACCTACTCTAAGTAGGACTGTCATCGGATATAACCCCTAATACATTTTTAGTGATATAAGTAGTCTTTTCCATTAACAAAAGGCACGTGTGGTATTTGACCAGGGCCTTGATAAATCTCCTGGTTTGTCAAGAAGAGTTTGTCAAGTAGGGATGGGGGAGAAATTTGATTCAGTTCACATTAGAAGACAAACCTACCCAATTCTCAATTTTTCGCAACAGTAGGTGAACGTGAACACAGAGATCCTTCTAAATTCACACTTCTCTGAATTTTGCAATGCAGTTCTCCAGCCAGGTGATGGGTACAAAAATGCATTTTTACTAGTCTGCATAAAAATGCATATATTTGTGAAAACAGCATGCAAAAATAATAGGGTCAAGTGAGTGGCAAAAAATGTGCTTATTAGGCAAAGTTGCATTAAAATGTGTATATTGGCCAAAGAAATTTGCACTAGATTGCTGATGAATTTTCATGAGGACTTTTCCCCCCCTAATCACAAGCAGATGTGGAAATGTGGTGAACTGAATTTAAGATGGGGGAAACTGGAAATGGAGACAAAATAAAACTGACTTCCTAGTGTTAACTACCTAGAAGGCCTAGTCAGCCAGTCCATAGCTGGTGACCTGCATTTGGCTTGTGCCCCAAGTTTTCATAAGGACAATGTTGGTGAGCAGGCATAGAGCCTCTTTCTACTGCATGACTATGCAGATGTGTGAGCTTTATGAAACATGGACCGCTATCACTCTCTAACCTAGTTGCTATCTATGGGCCAATACACACAAACAGCCAGCAAGAGGCTACCTTGAATTGCTTTCATTGGCAACCACATAATTCAGGCTTAATTGACACTGAATCACCAACTTAGAGAAGGAAGTTTCCTTCCATGTCTCCTTTTGGTCCTTATCTGTTCAGGGCAAAAATAGAATTATCTGCGAACACACACCTCACATCTGGACCTAAACTCTATAAAGCCCACATTTTATTTTTATCTTATTTCATTGTTATTTATCATTAATGTAAAATCAAAAATGCAAACAAACAAGTCAGAGTTACAGCCAGAATCCAAAAATGCAAACAAACAAGTACAGAGTTACTGTTTGCCCATTTTGCATTTTCCAAATATGTAGGGAGCAGATAATGTAGAAAAATAAAAGCAGCAAAACACACAATGAAAGCCAAATTTTGCTATTTTTTGGAGGAAGAGGGGGCTCGTTCACACTTCACTTGTCCTAAAAGTACGGGTCTGGGCGTTTTTCTGCTTTTCCCAGGAAAACCTGCTCTTTACTGCCAAATCAGAGCAAACAGCAATTCCCGGGAAAACCTGATTGACATTTGTTCTGATTCAGCGGTAAAGAGCAGGTTTTCCCAAGTGAAAGTGGCTGGACAAGGGGAAGTATGGATGAGGCCAGGGTTTCATATGTCTGAATTCGACATAAGAAATGAAATCCCACCAAACAGCACAGAAATTTCCCAGGTCTTCCACATTCTGTGATAATGCTCCCTAGACTTGAGGTAGCCGTTTGGAACATGTTATTGTCTAAAGAGTTAAGAACACAGAATAGTTACAAATATGAGGTTTGCTTGTACTGACATTACATTTTCTCATTATCTTTTCAATTTTTCCTGTGCTCCTTATGTGGGGCTCTCTGCCTGACTTGTTGGACCTTCAGGTGAAGCTAATATAAACAATCCAGTCAGTCAAGACAACGTAGTAGATGAAGGAGCCTTGCCAATATTGGTCCACTTACTGAAACATCATAGTTCTCTTCACATAAAGGTGGGTTTTAAGTGGTAGCCTTATTCAGTATAGAGATGAACTCCTCCAAAGCATTTCTTGAGTAGGTTTAAGTGCTGGCATCTGTCTTTCTCGGAGGACAGTGGAAAAGTGTGCCATTGGAGGAGAAGTCAAACCGTTGGAGAATTACAGCGCCTGCTGTGGCTGTAGAAACGTGTTTTGTTGCAGCTGGAGAAGCTGAAGGCGTCTGATTGTGCTGCTGCAGATGAACTATGGTGTTTCTTCTCTCTGCGCTCCTCTGGTAGTCATTTTTCCTCTGGTTACTGCTGGGGATATGTGACCTGTCTATCTCCAGGCACTTTGGTCATCTGCAAGGAATTCCCAGATGGTGGGGTTGATGTTGCCAGCTTTCATGTCACATTTGAAGCATCTTTGTAATGCAGAGTTGGTCTGCCAACAGGCCTGGTACCTGAAGCCAGCTCTCCATAAAGCACATCCTTGGGGATACATTTCTTGACAGTGCTATTTTTCTAGAAAAAGAGGTGCCAGAACTCACCATAAACTCTCTTATAATGACAATGGTGCCCATCTGAGAAGTGCCAGAACTGAGTTCCATTGAGTTCCAGCAGGGGGAGGCGGGGAAAGCCCTGATTCTTGAGTAGGTTTAAGTAGTCCTTTCAGTTCATCACATAATATAAGCTAATACATCTTTGCGTGATGCTAAAGGGCTGCAACTCAGTCGTGGTGCTTTCCATGCAAATGCTCCCTGTAGGGTTTGGAAGCACCCTTACCTGAAACCCTGGTGAGATGCTGCCAGTCTGTGTTGGCAATGAGGATCTAGATAGACCAAGGGTCTGACTTAGTATAAGGCAGCTTCTTATGTTTCTATACAAAGAAACTAGCTGCTGGTCACAGCCAGTTTGGAAACTGGCACCTAATTGGTTAGAGTTGTATGACGCTGACTTCACAAAAGTAACACGGCTATAATAATTTTGTTTGCTACATTCCAGTTCCTAAAGACTGGAACGAGATGTTATTGTAGACAAGGAGCTGCCAACAGCAACATCCCCATATTTGGCTTGATATCCTCACATCTTCTCTCCCCTATAATATCTAACATCTCCCCTGTGACCTCTAATCATACAACTCAACCACTAGTGGCACCCAGTTATGTGGAGTAAGGATGGGGAGATTTGCATTTTGATGACCATGTGATGACCATTTCACTAGAGGTTATGGGGAGGTTGTGGGGAGAGGGAGAGAATTAGGTACTAGGATGCTGTTTGGGGCATTGGCTATTTGGCTGGCAAAAGACTAATTGTGTGGACAAGCAGAGACCCCCCCCCAACCCCAGGCGACTCCCTAGTGGAATAATGACTCATGACAATGTGTTATGGGATTAAAATGGGCAACTTTATTAAAGATTCAGATGTAGGGAGACCTTGGCTTAGGCATTGGGCGTTTATCCCTCCCAGTCCCCAGCCAGGGATCTGGGGAACATCAGGGTTATCCAAAATGTGTGGGGATTGGGCTGACTCTAGAAAACGTATGTTTAAGCAGAGAGAGCCCGCCCCCCATTTCACCTCAACGCAGGGGAGACCACTGACAACCTATTGGCATATGGCCAATGACACCCCTCAAAACAACCCCTTTAACGGGGAACCTTGGTATCGCTGCCGCAGTGGGGGCATGGGTCACCGCTTCATGCCCCCCCCCCCATTTAGGGAAGATAGACTAAAGGATTCCACCCAAGGCCTGAAACCGCCAAAGTTGTGACACCATGGAGGCACAGGTCAAATCTGTGTCCAGGGCAGCTGTTTATCAGCTCCATCTGGTACGCAGGCGGAGACCCTACCTGCCCGCAGACTGTCTCACCAGAGTGGTGCATGCTCTAGTTATCTCTCGCTTGGACTACTGCAATGCCCTCTACGTGGGGCTACCTTTGAAGGTGACCCGGAAACTACACCTAATCCAGAATGCGGCAGCTAGATTGGTGACTGGGAGCAGCCACCGAGACCATATAACACTGGTCTTGAAAGACCTACACTGGCTCCCAGTACGTTTCCGAGCACAATTCAAAATGTTGGTGCTGACCTTTAAAGCCCTAAATGGCTTCGGTCCAGTATACCTGAAGGAGCGTCTCCACCTCCATCGTTCTACCTGGACACTGAGGTCCAGCGCTGAGGGCCTTCTGGCAGTTCCCTCGCTGTGAGAAGCCAAGTTACAGGGAACCAGGCAGAGGGTCTTCTCAGTAGTGGCAATTGCCCTGTGGAATGCCCTCCCACCTGTTGTCAAAGAGAAAAATAACTACCCAACTTTTAGAAGACATCTGAAGGCAGCCCTGTTTAGGGAAGCTTTTAATTGTATTTTAGTGTTTTGTTGGAAGCTGCGCAGAGTGGCTGGGGAAACCCAGCCAGATGGGCGGGGTATAAATAATAATAATAATAATAATAATTATTATTATTATTATTATTATTATTATTATTATTATTATTTTGCTATGGGGAAGGCAAAACCTGCCAATGCAGGGGAATTCCTTCCCGGTCCTTTAACAGCAACCAATGACGTAGCAGCGCCCGCGTACCTGTGCCTAACCTGCAAAAGAAGGCATAACTGAGGGAGGGCAGGGTGGGTGAAGCTCTGGAGCCGACTGAGGACTCCCAGGTAAGTTCCACCCTCTATTGTGTGGGCAGGGTGGTACACCCCACCTGGCCAACTCCCCTGGCAACGCCGCCCCCCCCCCCCCCGCACCAGGATTGGTTAACTGTCTGAGGTTAGGTGGGAACCTCAAGGTATCCAGCATGAGAGGGGGGAAAGCCAGGTTGTATTTTAGGGAGCTGCATAGGATCGGGGGGGAGGGCTGCGTGCGACCATGCAAAAAACACCCCCCATTTGATGTGGGGAGCGGTCATTCCAACCTAAGTGTCTTGGTGTGGCTATAGTGTTAGACTAAGACCTGGGAGCCCACAGTTCAAATCCACACTAAGCCATGAAGCTCACTGGGTGACTTTGAAGCTGTTAGTCTCTCTGAATCTAGCCTATCGCACAGGGGTTTTTGTGAGGGTTCAGTTAGGGGAAGGAGAACTATGTTTATCAGTAAATATATTTGGAAACCTCAGGGCAAGACAAAAATCTCCATTAAGCAGTGTGGAACTGTTGTGCTGTGAGGTGCAGAAAGAGTCCAGTTTGTTATATATTAAGTGCACATATTATAACAACTCTGGACGAGATTGTGGCTTTTTATGGTGTAAATGTCCTTGTACTGCAGCTATGTGTTACTTAAAGGGATTGTTCATTGGGGACTGAGGGATAGTCAGCAAGCTCTGAAGGACGTTTGGAATGGGGCTGAAAATTTGGTATTGGGCTAAAAATAATTGAATTTAACCAATGTGTTCAAGATCACCTATTAAATCAGTAAAAATGTTATTTATATGCAGTGTATATGTCTGAATCCCATTCTGAACTTTGATGTGAATAGGATAGGATATGATCTATTATATAAAAATGATATTTTCTTTTTTTTACTTTTGCTTTTCCATTCAACTGATTGTTTAGGTTGAAGTTGCATATTCTTTGGCTTGCATTGTTCTAAAGAATGATAACCTGCAGAGTGTGTTGCGAGAGAAGGAAGGCTTTAGTTATTCTGACGTCCTTGGGCTCCTTTACGCACCAGAGAAGGTACTGGCTTTACTGGAGAACATCATAGTGCCCATTTAAGAGACAAGATTAAATACGCTTCATGCTGTAATAAGGCACTGACATTCTTTCCTTCTTTGTTTCAATTAATGTCAGTGCCTGATTACAGGAACCACCGAAAAACAAACAATGCCGCAATAAATGTGTCGGCTTTTAAGGGTGCGCAAGATTCCATTCTTCATACTGCAACAAATTTACCCAGCCGCCCTCTGGAATTTATTTTATTTTATTTTATTTTTTATTTCAAAACCAAAAAAAATTACAAACATCAAATTCAAAATCCATATTAATTTTCTAACATAAGCCTATTACATAGATTACCTAAATTAAAATATATCTAATTGCTCTAGGCTTCCCTTTGCTATATGTAAATACAATGCAATTAACAAATTATATTATAAATTATATTATAGGTTCCCATATACCCCCCACTCCCCTTCACCCATGTGTGATCTCAATATTTTACTTCTTCCATCTTGTTGTGTTGTTGTAATTTAATAAGTATTCAATTGATTCTGTTATTATTTTCTTGCTTACCCCTGCACGTTTTACACATTCTCTATTAATATTTCAATTTTGGAACCATATTTTTTCATGTATTCACTCCATACCACTCTCTAATTATTCTCTGATTTGAGTGGCCTCTAATAACTGCCATCAATTTTGCCATTTCTACAAACTCACAGGGTTTGTTTTGCCATTCTAATAGTGATGGGATTTTCTCCCCCTTCCATTTTTTTGCAATCAATATTCTGGCAGCTGCTGTTGCGTAATTCCACCCTCTGGAATTTAATAATACCACATGGAAAGTGCACCCCCTAAATCTGTCCTAAAGGTTCCCCCAATCCTCTGGAGCAGATCTGGGTAGGGTGTGGGGTGCTTGCTTGAGTGTGTGTGTGTGTGTGTGTGTGTGTTTTTGTATGTCTCCCACTGCACAAGCAGAAATTCTTGCACTGACAGGACTTGTTAGCTGAATACCACCCATGGTTGTGTGTGTGTGTGTGTGTGTGTGTGTGTGTGTACGGTAGATTTTATGTACTTTATATTTCACGGTCAATACAATTTACTTCTTTCTCTGATTGTTTTAAGGATATCTGTTTGCGAGCAGGAAATGCTATCGCCCTTTTTGCATATAATAATCCCAGCCAGCAGTTATTGATTTTAGAAAGTGGACCAATATCTGTGTCTATATTTGAACCTTTCCTGGAATCGGAAGTAGAGACAGACAGAGCAATGGCCGCCTTTCAGGTACAAAACCAGAGATCACGCTCATAGTTCACCCAGAATGCATAAGCACGCGTGTGCCATTTTTGAAAATGGAGTTTTCCATAAAGGACTGTTTGAATGCTATGCCTCTGTCTTCTTGCTCAAATACAAAGGACTCTGCTCAATCTACTATATTGGAGAAGGAGAGTTTCATCTTCTCCCTTTCGGCAGCAGCTTCTGATCCTTGTGGGTATTCCATAAACATCTGGTTTGCCACTGTGAGAATAGGGTCCTGGAAGAGAGATGGACCATTTTCCTGATCTACAAGGGTTCTTCTTATGTTAGTTTTCTAGTATAGATTCCGTTTCTCAAATCTCTGGAAAAAAATGATATATCTATCATTTTGAATACCTTTGAAAAGTTTTCAGGTGTCCTAGGTACAACCTGACACCTGCGTAGTACCCAAAAGAGCCTCATTAGACTACCTGCTACCTCCTCCCACATTTCAAGATTGTCACAATTAAATAAAGACTCCATAGTTTCTATATGAGTCAACTTTCCCCTCCTGAATCCTACTCTGTTTACCATATAGCCTGGTGAAGGGTTCTGGAGAGCTTGAAAACTTGCAGACTATTTTGTGACCTCTTCATTGGCCTAAGAAAGGTATATGTAATGTGGATTTTGGATTTTTTCTTAAAGGCCACCATGGCTATTTTTGCTTTTTCTGTTATCAATGACTTGTGTCAACGTAGCCTGTCCAATTGTTCCTTCAACCATTCATCTATTGTGAAGAGTCATTTTTGCCTAAGAGGTTCAAGGCATTGCTTGGGAACCTGTGATCTCAACATTTTTAAAGTTGTGCCCAATGTCTCAATCTGTGCCCACTTCAAATACTTCTGCTATTGTTACTTCATCGGTTACAGTTTCATATTTTTAGTCTGCAGAGAAACCTATATACACTAACAAGGGCATATGTACATAAATAAACACAATAGCATATCTTTGTAAAATATAAAGAATATAGGAAAATTGCAAAAAGGAATTTTTTTTAAAGAATTGGGTTGAAATATGGAAAAAGGTGTCGTGTTTTAACTTGCAAAATGTGTACGCATGTCTTAATTTCTAGTGTACATTCTCCCATGTATGTCTGCATATGTTTGTATCATAGAGTAATAAATGCTTCTGCAAACTCAGAAGTGTGAGGGCTGAGCTTTTGTGCTTTGTCTCCATCCGCAGGTAACACAAACATATTCTCTTCCATTCCTATGATTGTGTAGCCATAAACTACATTCTCATTAAAATATGCTTGCTTTGTACAGTGGTGCCCCGCAAGACGAATGCCTCGCAAGACGAAAAACCCGCTAGACGAAAGGGTTTTCCGTTTTTGAGGCGCTTTGCAAGACGAATTTCCCTATGGGCTTGCTTCGCAAGACGCTCCCCCCCCCTTTTTCTAAGCCGCTAAGCCGCTAATAGCTGCTTAGCCGCTAAGCTGCTAATAGCCGCTAATAGCCGCTAAGCCGCTAATAGCGCTAATCCGCTAAGCTGTCAATGGGCTTGCTTCGCAAGGCGAAAAAACCGCTAGACGAAGAGACTCGCGGAACGGATTCTTTTCTCACCACTGTACTGGGACAAAAAAAGAATAACAATTTTTGCTGGAAGCAGGAAATGCAGAGAAATGGGGGGGAAATGTGTGAGGCCTGATTAATAATGCATTGTGTAAAAATGTTTCTTTTGTTTCAGATAGTTATACTAGCCAGAATTATAGTTGATAAGGATAAAGTCAGTCTGTCTGCAAAAGGAGTTTCTATTTTGGTCGACCTGCTATGTTCGGAAAAGACAGCGACTCTTGTGTTAATAGGCAAGTAATGATGCAAAGAGAAGCACTGTTTTTCAAGGCAGCATGCTTATACAACACTGGAATAGTGCAAAATCTTAAAATAGTAGGATGTGATTGTTTATATGCCGTGTCTTGGTTTCTACTACCCTAGAGGCAGGTGTTTATTCTGTCAAGACTGTTGTTGTTGTTGTTGTTGTTGTTGTTGTTGTTGTTGTTGTTGTTGTTGTTGTTATTTATTATTATTATTATTATTATTATTATTATTATTATTATTATTATTATTGCTATGCCACCTATCTGACTGGGTTGCCCCACCCGACAATACAGCAAAGGTTCTTGCTTCATTTAAATTACCGTATTTTTCGCTCCATAAGATGCACCTGACCATAAGACGCACCTAGTTTTTAGAGGAGGAAAACAAGAAAAAAAAATATTCTGAACAAATCAGTGGATGTATGATTTTTGTGGTTCATGCTGTGGCCACAGACATGATATGTCATTCGACGGTGAGTTTGGGGTGGCCCAATGCAAAAATTCTGAGGATCCATGTGCTTTTACCTCCCCCCTCCCAGGCAGCCTCCTTTATCGCTAGAGTCCCTTATCTCCCTCCAATCGCTTGCCGATCAGCTGCTCAGCGGCTTCATTTCAATACCCCCTTCCGTCTTTCTAAAAAAAAAAAAAGCACAATCTGCTTTTCGGCCTTGGGCAATTTGGCTCCAGGGACCACGCATTCGCTCCATAAGACGCACAGACATTTCCCCTTACTTTTTAGGAGGAAAATGGTGTGTCTTATGGAGAGAAAAATACGGTAAATGCACATTGGAGCACACATTTTACCTAAAGCCATAAGTGTCAATATGTTCCAAGAGTGCAATTAAAAAGAATACTGAAAAGTGTGGCCATAGAAATTGTACTGGGGTTCTTGAAATGTTTCAGAAATGGACACCTGCCTGCTGAAGTTAATTGTACCAAAAAGCTTTTTTGTATAATTTTAGCTCAATTTACTAGTAACATTTAATCTCAGTTATCTATTTCTTTATAGGGAAGCTATTGGCTAGTTTGGCTCACACAAGAGCAGGTATTCCAGAAGCAATTACATGCTTAGGAACTGTCCAGCGTCTTTGTTATCATTTATACGCAAAGGAAGAAGAGGTACAGCTATTTTATTTTTGCAGTCCCCGTCCCCCCATTTGATCCATTCAGTCTAACTTTCTAATGCAGCTAAACTGGTGAAATATAAAACAGCATGAAAATAAGCAATGTGGACCCTTTAATAGTATCAAAATCTAATCACCTCCTTTTACCCTGAGATTATTAATCAAAAATGAATGCCATATACAGTATTGGTTTTTCAGTAATGCACATTGGAAGCCATATTTCGCCAATATGCGTACATTAGACAGGTGGCAGTGATGGTGGGGGAAACCCAACTTTTAAAGCCATTATTTAGCCACTCTGCATTAATTTCAAGAAAGAATTAATGGGAAAAGGTGGAGGTGTTTTTTTTTTTTTGGTTTTTTTTTTTTGTATATATGCTCTCAGGGTGCTTCCAGACTTAATATCACTCCAAAATAGCAACAGTCACATTCAGATTGCTCAATTAAAGACCATCTCTTTTGTAACACGGTTTTTTAAGAAAAGAGAGATCCAGGGGAGATCATGGACTCGACAGGCTGGTTGTATTGCCATCTTTTCCTGGAAAACTGGTGAAAACGCTGGTGTAAATACAACAACCATAAATTGTAATTAAAATATCACTGCAGCACGAACTGTTCAATGATTAATTGTTCATTTAAAATATATCCCCTCCCTCAGTTGGATGGACCCTGAGGCCATCTTGGCAGAGGAGCAAGCTGGATTTAGGCAAGGCAGATCTACCACAGATCACTGTTTTGTCTTAGCACATCTTATTGACAAATACGCCAAGAAAACCCGTGGGGTCTTATATGCAGCCTTCATTGATTTGAAGGCGGCCTTTGATTCAATTTCACGAGTAAGACTCTGGGCCAAATTGAATACATCCAGTATAGATAAAAGATTATTATTTTTGATTAATGGCCTATATAAAGATACTGTGTTGTACGTAAGATCCTCCAGAAATGGCCAACTCATAGGCCCTGTACCAGCCACCAAGGGGGTTAAGCAAGGCTGCATTTTAGCCCCAGCTTTTTTTTTTAACCTATATCACCTCCCATCACCACTCTTTAAGTAGAAAACAGGTACTATGGAAGGTGGACCTCCCAGACACCATGGTAGAGAATACAAGAACAGACCAGATCCAGCATGGATCACACATTCCAGGGTGTGGCGTGCAAGTCTTTTGACGCAGTAAACAGGGATCTGAAAGGTCTGAATTCCCATCACTTTAATTGACTGAATATAATAATTTACCAAGGGTAGCTAGAAACCTACAAGGGACTCAGCTACATTAGTAAAAAACAACGTTTTGAATGCATTATAAACATGCAACACCAGATGGCGCCAGAGAGCAAAAGAATTTCTATGTTATTTTTACATAGTCCTTTTTTTCCCTCTTTTTTTTTGTCTTTTGCTATTACAATTTAATTTCTGACTTACTTATAGCATTTTTCCCACCCAAGGTCTCACCTTTCTTAAGAAGAACCCTGTTGGATGTCCTAGGCATCCCCAGCCAAGTCTGATAGTTAATTCTTTATTGGGAAAACATGCACTAACAGCAATTTCCATAACGCCCTAGATACAAACACACACGTGCTTCTTAGGCAGCTGTTCCTGGGTCTGTGTTCTGCAGAGAAATTGTAGCAATACAGTGGTGCCTCACAAGACGAAATTAATCCGTTCCGTGAGGCTCTTCGTATAGCGGTTTTTTCATCTTGCAAAGCAAGCCCATTGACAGCTTAGCGGATTAGCGCTATTAGCGGTTTAGCAGCTTTTAGCGGATCAGCTGATAAGCGGCTTAGGGCTTAGGAAAAGGGGGAAAAAAGGGGGGAAACCCGCAGGAACTCACAAGACATTTCGTCTTGCGAAGCAAGCCCATAGGGAAATTCGTTTTGCGAAGCGCCTCCAAAACGGAAAACCCTTTCGTCTAGTGGGTTTTCCGTCTTGCAAGGCGTTCGTCTTGCGGGGCACTACTGTAGTGGGACCACACACCCTCCAGGTTATGTACCCTCATCTGATGGGTGGACCCATGCAACCTGAGGCTTCTCTTACCTGGAAGCCATCACTGCTCTATCCTCTTTCAAGCCCCTCAGGCCTAGAAGACAGCGGGGCAGGGAGTGGCAGGGATTCGACTGGCCTGTCCCTTACCTGAGCAGCCTCTTCCTTTGACTTGTCCTGCACACCCATCTCCATCTCTGACCATTCCTCTTACACACACACACCTGCTCAGGCTCCTGCCTTGTAGGTAGTGCCAAACCCCATAAATCTCTGGCCCCTCTCCTGGGTCAATCCCCTGGCCTCTTTCCTCTGCCCACACTGTCATCCGAATACCTACCAGTTCCTGACACTGGATCAGGCCAAAGGCCTATCTAGTCCAGTATCCTGTTCCCACATGGGCAGGGAAGTGAAGATCGCCTAGGTGAGATGGTGGGAGTCTGGAAGCAGAAAGGAAATCTCCCAGGTGAGAGCTGGGAGGATCCACCACTTTAAAAAAAAATTAAAAATTATTAGATTTTCTAATTTAATAATCCAATCAAATCTCATTAAATATTCCAAATTATACATCTACATATCAAATAGTTCAAATATTCTGCCGAATTATAAACTTTCTGTGGCGTGACAAGTTCTACTTTTGAGAGAGAACTCTCCATTTTTATTTCTCTTTCTTTCTCTGTGTTTTTATTTAGATGAGTTTCTTTTATTGATTATATATATATATGCTTTAATAGAATCCTTCAGGGAAAAGACAGCTGAAAGTGAGGTTCTTTTTTCAGGTTCGTACATCTATGGCATGTGCTCTGGGATATTTAACATTCAACCGAACTGCATATCGCCATTTGCTAGTACAATGTAGGAATAAGCCCAAGTTGTTCAAGAGGCTAATAGTAAACCTTAGCAAGGATGCAAGAATAAATTCAGACTTTGTGAGAGAATTTAAGAGGCAAAAAAGAGTTGGGCTTCCAGCTCTCAGGTAACAATTAGCAACCTTTCAATTATCTTATGGTTTGTTTGTTTGTTTGTTTTTTAAGGTATTGAGTCCCTCACTTTTCACGTACTGAAAATCTTACTGATTTCTATTCATTACCCCATGCAAATAGCAATCAAAATATCAGTTGACTTCAGGGTAATATTGATTCCACAAATACCCCCTTTTGGGGGACAGTGGTGGAGAGGGTTTTGGTGGAGCAGCTGCAAGCATTATTGAATGACACAGATTATTGGGATCCATTTCAATCTTGGTTCAGGCATGGACACAGGACTAAGGAGCCTTGGTCCCCATGGTCTCTTTGCAGAGCAGGACAGGCAGAATGCAACCTGCTTCTTGATTTCTCATGAGTTCTTGCAATTCTCTTTTAAATCCATTTGATTTGTATTGATGCTCTTAATTATGTTTTTATGGACCCTTGTTGAGTTTGTTTTTATATTCCACCTTACTGTTGTTGTTTTTTAATGACAGTGCAGCTTATAAATTAATAAATAAATATTTTTGGTAATCTCCAAAACCTTCAGGGAATTTTATATTTAGTTGTATAGAGACTTGTTCCCAAAGAATTTTTTTTGTGTGAAGGGTTATTTCCTTCACAAAGTTCTCTAACTGAGAGGTATATATCAGCAATATTTGGATGTTTTAGCTTTATTTTTATCTCGTTGGACACCCTCGATGGTGAAGTTTTGTGAAAATCTGTAGAAGAACAACATTTTGTGTTTTCCAGAAATGGGGGGGGGGGGAGCTATGCACTGTAAAACAAAAGCATCTTTTAATTTCCCAGTACAACCACAGAAAAAATCATAAACACAACAGCGTATTCTAGTTTGTGTTAAAGGTGATTACAGTCTAGCGCTACAATTACATATCATGATATAAATAGGAAATGGCTGTTAGATAACAAGCTGTGTATAAGATTTCTTTTTTTTCTCCTGAGGTTAAGGACCGGTGCCTAGATTAGGGGTGAGGAACCTGTGGCCCTCCATATGTTGTTGGACTACAACTCCCATCATCCCTAGCTAGCAGGACCAGTGGTCAGGGATGATGGGAGTTGTAATCCAAAAACAGCTGGAGCTTCAAGTTTGGGAAACCCTGGTCTAGATCCTTAATACATTCCCCAGCAAGAAACTCATTTAAGTAAGCAAAGTTTCTGCCATCCCAGCTGTTTGGAAATCAGAGCTGAGGTACAACCTTCCGCATTTAATTGTTTAAATGCTTATTGCTTAATTGGAACACAGATCCTTTGTTGTCCTCGCTGCTTGTCATTATATTATAGGTCAAGACTACTACTAACATTTTGCCTTTTTAATTTTCAGTTTGGAGATAAACGGAGGGCCACCTGCAGTTCCCGTACACATACGAGGTAATTTATTCAGAAATAACTCCCATTGGCTAGACAGCTCTGCCCTTTTAGGTCAGCCATATAATATACAGTATTATGACAAATGAAGGAAATTCTGAATTACCCATAAAGAGCAAAGTGCAGGAGAAGCCAAACATGTTACATCTCACTGTACGTGTGCTGATATCTATTAGCTCATCAAATACATAAAATAAATGTTTGATTATATCTGGACAGAATCCAGAGAATTGAGGGGCCCATTCTGCCCTCCAGTGGCAATCCCTCACACTTCACAAGCTGTTGTTCTGGGGGGCCCTTGATCTTTAGACATCACGTGAAGGGGACAGACACGTTACCTGCATGTAGACCACAGGTGGGCAGACTTCAGGCGTGCCAGATTTTCTTTGGGTTTTTTTCTACCAAACCGAGGCAGATGCAAAAAGCCATTAAAGAACTGGGTGCAGTATGCCTGGCCTGCATCTCAATCCAAACAGTGTGTCTAAAGTAGTGTTTCCCAAACCTGGGTTTCCAGCTGTATTGGGGGTGGGAGACTACAACTCCCATCATGCCTAGCTAGCAGCGGCCAGGGATGATGGGAATTGTAGTCCGAAAACAGCTGGAGACTCAAGTTTGGTCTAAAGCAAAGCAGGTTTTTTTTTTGCAAGTGAGGGGCAGTTTTTGTATGGCAAGGGTGCCAACTGTTCAGAGGGGGAAAGACAAACAAACGCTTTACTTACATAAGCTTAAGAATCCCTCTGTTCCGTGGACTGTTAGGCTGCTGAACGGAAAATAATATAGTGCAACTGACTTTCGGGGTTGTTGTTTTGTGCGATGAGATTGAGTGTTTATTGACAATAAAGGTGATATTATTATTATTATTATTATTATTATTATTATTATTATTGCCAGCGTATAACAAGGGTGCCAACTTGAATAAAATATTGGAGGGTCCCAGGTAAGCCCTGCGCCCCACAAAATTGACCACAAGATGGGGGCACACACACCATTTGAGTGGCAACGGTGTTGCAAAAACGCCCGGGAAGGCTGCCAACTTCCCAAGGGTGTCTCTCCAGTGGTCCTCCCTGGCTATAAATTTCCCTCAGTCCAGAGAGACCGGTGATAAGTGACCCTTCCCTCCTGAGAGGCGCACACTCGTCTTCTGGCATATCATAGCAGAAGAAAGAGTCAATCAGTAGCTCTAAACTACTTTATTTTACAGTCTATATACAGAGACTTCATCAGCATGTCTGTGCTCCCTCAGCACCAGTACAGAACAGCATCACAAACAGAAATGAAACTAACTTCCAACAGTACTGAGACTTCCTGTCTCACGCGCTCTCAAATGATATACACAAAACTCAGGAACTTTCCACCATATGTGGTGGATATGTAGGAAAATACAGGTATTCTAGGAGAGTATCCATGCAGAACTGCAAAAAATGCTAAAGATCTCTTTCAATAAAAAACCAGAGGCCTACCTCCTGGGAATAACTGATTTGGATATTCCGCAAAAGAGGAAGGGTATCTTTTTATATGCGACGGCGACAGCAAGAGTTCTGATCGCAGCAAAATGGAAGAGTAATGAAATCCCCTCTATACAAGGTTGGATCCAAAACCTAACAGAACATGCCAAATTAGATGGTCTATCAGAAAAAATAAAGAATAAATCAAAACAGGAATTTGTTTCAAAATGGGAGGTTTTCAAAGAATATCTGAAAAATAAATATACTAGTTTAAATTCTGTTGCAGCAAGAGGGGGGTTTGCCCTGCCGGACTTAAGACTGTACTATGAATCGGCAGCTTTCTGCTGGTTGAAAGATTGGCTACTTCTCGAGAATGCAGACATTCTGGACTTGGAAGGATTTGACAATAGGTTTGGTTGGCATGCATATATATGGTATGACAGGGTTAAAGTTCACAAGGGTTTCAAAAACCATATTGTTAGGAAAGCATTATACAATGTGTGGATTCGATACAAGGATTTGTTGGAAAATAAAACTCCTAGGTGGTTATCACCTATGGAGGCTAAGGAGGTGAAGAAACTTAATATAGAATCTAAATGGCCAAAATATTCTGAAATTTTAGAACAAGAAAGTGGTGAATTTAAACTACAGAGTTTTGAGAAAATAAAGTCCAAGGTATGAGACTGGCTCCATTATTATCAAATAATGGAGACTTTCAAACAAGACAGGAAAATTGGCTTCCAGGTGGAGAAATTGAAACTAGAAACAGAATTGTTAGAACCCAATACTAAGAATTTATCAAGAATGTATAATTTGTTGCTGAAGTGGAATACAATAGATGAGACAGTTAAATCAGCCATGATTAAATGGGCACAGGACATTGGTCATGACATCATGTTTGCTGACTGGGAACAGTTATGGACCACCGGCATTAAATTTACGGCATGTAATGCCTTAAGAGAAAATATTATGAAAATGATTTATAGGTGGTACATGACCCCAGTCAAGCTTGCGAAGATTTATCATCTGCCCAATAATAAATGTTGGAAATGTAATGAGACTGAAGGTACCTTCTTTCACCTTTGGTGGACCTGCCCAAAGATTAAAGCCTTTTGGGAAATGATTTATAATGAAATTAAGAAGGTACTTAAATGTACCTTTCACAAGAAACCAGAGGCGTTTCTCTTGGGCATGGTCGGTCAATTGGTGTTAAGGAAGGACAAGACTTTTTTTATGTACGCCACTACAGCAGCAAGGATTCTTCTAGCAAAGTATTGGAAGACACAAGAACTACCCACACTGGAAGAAAGGCAGACGAAAGTGATTGATTTTATGGGACTGGCAGAAATGACTGGCAGAATTCGTGACCAAGAGAAGGAGACGGTGGAGGAAGATTGGAAGAAGTTTAAAGTATATCTTAAGTTACAGATAGGTAGCCGTGTTGGTCTGCCATAGTCAAAACAAAACAAATTCCTTCCAGTAGCACCTTAAAGACCAACTAAGTCAGTTCTTGGTATGAGCTTTCGTGTGCATGCACACGAAAGCTCATACCAAGAACTGACTTAGTTGGTCTTTAAGGTGCTACTGGAAGGAATTTGTTTTGTATATCTTAAGGACTGTCATAAAATTGAGGAGTGCTAAAATGTCAAGGGGAAGGAAGATGCAGAATTACAGCTGAAACTGTTTGATGATTTAAGGTGAAATTGAGAAAGATAACAAGTTTTAATTTAATTGGTAAAAAGGGTTGTTGAAAAACTGTAAAACAAGGATGCAAAAAGGGTGAGGTATGGGGAAGTCCGAGAAAGGAGGGTTATGAAAATGAGGTTAAGAAATGATATTTTGTGTGTTTGTTTGTTTCTGTTGATGTTTGTATGTTGTTGTTGTTTTGTTTTAAAATTGGGAAATTAATAAAAATTATTTTTTTAAAAATAAATAAATTCTGTTGCAGCATTCGAGGAACTTTAGTAATAGTTGCAAGGTAGATATACGAAATTAGATATATTAAGAATAAGTTTAATTATGATAAAAGTGTGTATTGGCAATAAGTATTATGAAATCGAAATATGGAATAGACGGGAGGTCGGGTCTTTAGTGTGAAGACCAATATATGTTATATTGTTTGCTAAGAAAATTATGTGTTTATACACACACACACACACACACACACACACACACACACCATATTGCTACTGCTGGAGCAGCACAAATGGATAAAAATCCTAGCACCGGGAGGGGGGAAAGTGTAACTCCGTCAAATATTCTAGGAGTCGACTCCTCTGGTGCATAAGAAAGCAATGTTTTCATTTTGCAGACAAGTCACAGACTAGTGGCGTCAAGATATACAAAACAAAGTGTCGTCCAAAGGATTCCCTCTTCTTGGTGCCCACGGCGACTCACCTAATGGGAAGGTTCAAAACACCGGAAAAGCCCCGCGTCCCAGTATCCGGCCACATTCCCTTTCCACACGCCACGACATCGGACCTCATTCAAGTTTCGAGGCCGAGAATTGTCGATGTCTCCGCGCTCCTCAGCAGCTTGTCGGGAAAGAAAGCTTGACTTTAGTGCCTGCACTGGGGCAGCAACAAAAACAGTAATGTCTCTGCTAATACTTTTCAGATAATTAGGGTAAATATTACTGCTCTGTCCGTAACAGATTTGCACAATGAAAGTTTGTCTATTAATAATGCAAAAAATAAAATAAAAAATTGCTGCTGTGGTAGAGAATAAAAAGGCTGGCAATTAACTGTAAGCATTCATGTGTTTTTTCTTGCCTCCAGTGTGGCCTAGAGAAACCTAAGAGAACATTCACAATATCTCTCAATGTTGGTATCTTTTATAATAATTTAATAATAATAATTTATTATTTGTACCCCGCCCACCTGGCTGGGTTTCCCCAGCCACTCTGGGCGGCTTCCACAGAGACCAAAAATACACTAAAATGTCACACATTAAAAACTTCCCTGAACAGGGCTGCCTTAAGATGTCTTCTGAATGTCAGATAGTTGTTTATCGCTTTGACATCTGATGGAAGGGTGTTCCACAGGGTGGGCGCCACTACCAAGAAGGCCCTCTGCCTGGTTCCCTGGTTCGCTGGACCTCAGCGTCCGGGCAGAACGATGGGGGTGGAGACGCTCCTTCAGGTATACTGGACCAAGGCCGTTTAGGGCTTTAAAGGTCAACACCAACACTTTGAATTGTGCTCGGAAACGTACTGGGAGCCAATGTAGGTCTTTCAAGACCGGTGTTATGTGGTCTCGGCAGCCGCCCCCAGTCACCAGTCTAGCTGCCGCATTCTGGAATAGTTGTAGTTTCCGGGTCACCTTCAGAGGTAGCCCCACGGAGAGCGCATTGCAGTAGTCCATATTTTAAGCCTGAAATCCTAAGCACACTTGCTAGGGAGAAAGACCTTGGAAGAAAGACCTGGTGGACCTTACTGTTGGTGCCAAAACACACTCATCAAGTGTTTGGAATATGGGGAAGTTGGCACGTTAAGATAGGTAAGCATACTGGATCAGCCCCATTTCCTTCCAGTTGTTTTTCCAGGGTTCCAAGAGGTGTGGGGAGCTCACCCCCGAGACAAAGACAGCCCCCTGCTTATATACACACCTTCTTCAAGCTGGAAGGCAACAGAAATAGTAAGTGTGTAGCGCCATTCAGCCGCAGCCAAGCACTTTCTAAAGCATAATTGACTTCAGTGGGAGACCATCAGCACATCCTTAACCATTAGACTTAAAAGAGCTAAATGATGGCTGGATTGCACACCACATGATAATTCCAGCTTTTGCCCAATTTAACTACTATAGCACGGTGTTCAAGAGGCTGCATTTCATGTTAGAAAAATCCCAATTTTGGGAGCTGGGCTGTCTGAAGCCTTCCAAGCATGGCTAAAAAGGCAGGGGATCATTCATCGCAAATCAAACCCATTTTCACCCCAAGAAAACTCGGTTGAAGCATGCAAAATTAGATCTTTGCAGACAATGCAGGATTCTATGCTGTGCAATTCTGGTTTACCCCAAAACGTTCTGGGAAAACCAAGATCCTTCAAAGCACCGTCAAGACATTCATTCCAATTCCTAACAGATTCCCGAAGCCCACAAAGCCATCTTGGGCTTTGACAATCTGCTTGGAATTGGAATGAATGTCTTGACGGTGCTTTGAAGAATCTTGGTTTTCCCAAGTATAGCTCAATAGTATAGCCACCTGTACCAAAGGTACAGGTGACAAACGTGAGCTGTGTCTTTCATATGATGATGCTTCCAGTCTTGCCTCTGTGTTAACTCTCACATTTCAAGTGATCACATTAAAATTAATTTTATGTCTTTTCTATACGGGCGTAGTAGAAGGGATGCTGGGACATCTACTCTAATAATTCAAGGCTTCTTCATAGAAAGTATCTGTCCATGGTATGTTTTAAGGTAAGGTAAAAAGGTAAAAGACCCCTGGATGGTTAAGTCCAGTCGAAATCGACTACGGGGTCCGGCGCTCATCTCCGCTTTCAGGCTGAGGGAGCCGGCGTTTGTCCGCAGAAAGCTTTCCGGGTCATGTGGCCAGCATGACTAAACCACTTCTGGCGCAACGGAGGCCAGAGGTAAACGGCGGTATGTTTTACCTCCTTCCCTTCACCTTGAAAACTGGTTTAAGCAGATGTTTTGCTTAAAATAGAGAATTACGCTGTAAATGTGCTTATTAAACTACAGTGAGGTAGCTCGGTTTCATAGGGATGTATCCTATTACAGTGATTCCCCCATCTTTCTTGGTCCATTTGAAAGGGGCTGCAGGGGCTGTATTCCTGGATACAATATATCAGCTTTAATATCAATAACCTTCAAGGCAGGTATAACATTTCTCCCCCACTTGCAAACAGGTGCAGGCTTTGAACTGGTATTCCCATTTGGAAGGTACTAAACAAACGTACCAAATTTGATTCTTATCTCCCAGCTTGGCAGGGGGTTGGACTCGATGGCCCTTGTGGTCTCTTCCAACTCTATGATTCTAGGTGCTTAATGTGGTTACTGAGTTACAAAGGGACTAAACCAAAGGACTTACTTCGCTGGGCCATGATCTTAAGCAAAGGATGGTGACAGCACGCTAAAGATAAACTATACAGTAGTACCTCGGGTTAAGAACTTAATTTGTTCTGGAGGTCTGTTCTTAACCTGAAACTGTTCTTAACCTGAAGAACCACTTTAGCTAATGGGGCCTCCCGCTGCTGCCGCACGATTTCTGTTCTCATCCTGAAGCAAAGTTCTTAACCTGAGGTAATATTTCTGGGTTAGCGGAATCTGTAACCTGAAGCGTCTGTAACCTGAAGCGTCTGTAACCTGAAGCGTATGTAACCCGAGGTACCACTGTATTAACAAACAGAGTAAAATATAAACAAGTTCAGAAGGGGATTTATTCCAATTCACTTTGGTGTAGGTAGCCTCACAATCAAGAAGTCCACAATCAAGAAGAGCAACTGCATTCAAGTATGCAACCACTTGGGAAAGGAAATGGAATTATCTGTCATGCAGAAATCCTTCTGCTTTTACTTCTTTTTTCCACTAGTCCTTCTGGAAACCAAAAGCCTTGTTTAACTGTTGACAAGGGTCGATGTTGAAATTTACAGAACAGGATAGAGCACTTAGAAATATCTTCTTCATTTACACCTTATAAGAATTCTTGGTTTATGTTCTTGGTTTATTTTTCATTTTGATATCCCTAGCGTGGTAATGAAAAATCTCAGCAATGGCACATTGTCACACAGAAGCTGGGGCAAATGGCACGGAGCTCCCATTGAAATGGATGGTGGCAGAATTCACTTTTCACATCTGATTTGGTGCTGGCATTTTGATGGAAGCTTTTTGGACTTCTTCTGAGATATCAGTCCCAAGCAGAGCTCTAATAAATAAGAATTAAAAAGAAAATACATTTAAGGCACAAGCATAGGCATACCATTATAAATTCCGTATCATACAAAATAATTAGCCAGCATTATAAACCGCATACATATTTGGCTCCTGTAGGTAATAATGAATTCTATGCTCAGTATCTCCTTTATACCATTCTTAATCTTAATTCCCATAATGAAAACTGTTGTACTATGCAAAACAATGCAGCTATAGTTTAGTATTACTACATTGTGCAGACTAACGCCAAGCAGAAGTATTTGGGTTTTCTTGATCCGTATAAACAGATTTGACCTTTCGTATCTCATCTAGAATTTAAACATCTGCTAATAAATTTTAAGTTTCCTCATAAGTCTTCAGACAATTCCTCTCATAACAGTGATGTCTCTTCATAGGATTTTTGAGTTCAGTATACTTTCTTCAGGAAAAGAATTATACATTTTCCACAAGGATAAAATTATTATTTGCCCTCACCCTTCTTTTGTTCCCAAGACAAATATCAGCAGTTCATTTCCCCCCCTTTCTCTCCTCAACCCCAAAGAGAGGAGGAGCTACACCAGAGAGATTTAGTAAGTCCTGAAAGACCATATAAATAGGACAGAGAACATCCATAAGAGGAGCACTTTGTTTATTTCCTTCAGGGCAGCAGCCACGTGAGAAATGGTAAGTTGACACTATAGCTAAAGGAACGTATTTACATGTCTTTTCTTTTCCCCACTCCCCAAATTTCTATTTCGGAAGAAATTCAGTGAGAAGGGTGGCTACTTCTGTTGCTTTTTGGGAAGAACTGTCCTCCCCAGAAATATAGAGGCTCTGAAAGTACAGTTGGAAGAGGAAGAAACTTGTTGTCCAAGCCAAAAGCTGTAGACAAAGTCACAGGGACTCGGACACAGCCATTTGTGAGTGAAAAAATTAGATACATGGCTGAGAGCCCGGAAGAGGGCATTGACAACAGCACATAGCTCAAATTCTGATGAAAAGCCAAGATGAATTTGTCCTTAGGAAAGTGTAACTCAGACTATGTTTAGATTTGGGATTGCAGCTGAGCCTAAAGAAAAAAAAAGATGCCAAGCTACAGCAAAAGAAAACAACAACACGCGACTAGTATTGCTGAACGAAATGCCACTTATTCTTTCTTTTTTATATATATTAATTTAAACAATTTAAGGACCGCCCACTATATAATATCAGCAGTAGGGTGTACCCCCAAATCCAGTGAGAGGAATTATGTGCTGCCTATAATATGAACAGGGTCAACACTGATATGGAAATCGTCCATAAAAAAGCACAGCGGTGAACAAACCTGTTGAAATATCTGAGCACTGTAATTAAAATTTAAAGACATTCTTTCTGTCTCTATGAAACCCCTGGTGGATTCTGAGGTCCTATAACACCTTATCCAAGGACGAATAACAGAATTCAAAAAGCTCTATGTATCCATTCAACCTCCAACATGTCAATCAGTGTGGGCCAGCTGGAATTTGCCATCATTTTTTGTTCACTACAGTGATTTCCAACGGACAGGAAATCATATTCCCAAATTTTGAGAAGAACACCTGGTTAACATTAAAAACCTGAAATGGTCAGAGATTGGTGTTTTCTCTGTCAATATGTCCAATTTTGTTATGTACTGAGTCGAATAGGATCCAAACTGCAGCAGTCTGATTGGTCCTAGAACAATAGGATCCAAAAGGCAGCAGTCTGATTGGTCCTAGAACAATAGGATTCAGAATGCAGCAGTCTGATTGGTCCTAGAACAATGCAGCAGTATGATTGGTTGGCAGGAACCACCCAATCATGCTCCAGATTGAAGTGAATCCACAACCTGATTGGTTTACAGTACAATTCCGGAATTAGCCAATCATGTGCAGCCCATTGTGTAAATAATGTATATAAGGCAGATACTTTGAGGGGACTTTCATTCATTCCTCCTCACCACTATGAGCTGAATAAAGAGCATGAAATCACTTTGCGACTCCGAGTATATTTCACTGGCGACGAAGGTGGGATCCCGCTGAGCTGACTGCCACACACAGCACCGCAGCACCGCCACCTGCCGCACCGCTGCCTCGCACCGTGTATCCAGGCTTCAGCTCCGGGACACAAGGAACTCAGAATGGCAACTGACAGCAACTTCTCGCCGTTCAACCCAGCATCTGGAGACTGGGAAGCGTACGCCTCCCGTTTCACCTTCCTCCTAGAAGCCAAAGGGGTCACCGATGATGAAGACGCCAAGAAGAGGGCAATATTCTTCAGCGTCTGCGGAGAGGAGACATTTGAAATCGCCCGGGCTCTCCTTGCGCCTGAAGACGTTGCTACTGTTCCATACAAAACAATAATGGAACAGCTGAAGGGGCACTTTTTGCCACAGCCCTCAGTGGTGGCTCGTCGAAATGCCTTCTACGCAAAGCGGCAAGCCCCTGGGGAAACCATAACTGGGTTTGTGACCTCTCTCCGCCAAGCCGCCCGGTTCTGCAACTTCTCAGAGCTGGAGAACATGCTTCGTGACCGCCTCGTCGGTGGCCTGAGGGATGAGAAGCTGCAACGACGCCTCTACGCTAAGAAGAACCTAACGTTCCAGGTCGCTCTGGAGGAGGCCCTGGCAACGGAAGCTGCCGAGAGGTCGACACAAGAGGCACGGCCGAGCCAGCCGTCCCAACCGAGGGTCCACCATGAAGACCTCACCGACGACTCAGGATTTGACAGGGAGGAGGTGCACCGAGTACAGCAGCGCACTCAAGCAGCCCACATACCACAGCTGCCTCGACGAGAAGGAGGGAACTGCGCAAGCTGTGGAGAAAGTCATGAGAGGAGGACCTGCCGTTTCCGCAATGCAGAGTGCAGACAGTGCAGAAAATCGGGACACATCGCCCGGGTGTGTCGGGCTCAGCCCACCCGACACCAGGCATCAGACGACCAATCCAAGAACCCCAGGTCCCGGGGCCCAACGCACCAAGGCAACTCGACAGAGCTCACGGACTTCCAGGTATACCAGTTGCCCCACCCCAACATAGAGAAAATTTATGTAGAGGTACAGATAGAGGGGGCCCCATGCCGCATGGAGCTTGACACGGGTTCAACTCTATCCATAATCTCGGCAAGGACCTTAAGGAAACTGTGTCCTACTGGGGGTCCCAAACTCAGGCCGGCCCCATTCACCCTCCGGGACTTCCAGAAACGTAAGGTCCCCACAATGGGGGTGGGGACCTTCAGGGTGCAATACCGAGGGCGGACGCGGCAACTGGACTTGCTTGTGGTCAAGGGCCCCTACATTAGCCTACTGGGATTGGCATGGTTTGGACCACTGGGGCTAGCTGTCACCGGGGTGAACCACACTAGCTTACAAGTGGACGTGGACGCCATATGCAAGGAATTTCCGGGGGTTTTCGATGGGAAATTGGGACAGTATACGGGCCCCCCCATTGCTCTACAGCTTGACCCCGCAGTACGACCAGTCAGGCTCAAGGCCCGCCGGGTCCCGTTCGCTCTGAAACCCCGTATAGACGAGGAATTGGACCGGCTCGTGGAGCAAGGAGTGCTGGAACCGGTACCTAATGCCCCCTGGGAAACCCCAATCGTCACACCTGTCAAGCCTAATGGCTCAGTCCGCATCTGCGCAGACTACAAA
This sequence comes from Podarcis erhardii, assembly GCF_964252035.2. NCBI lineage: Eukaryota > Metazoa > Chordata > Lepidosauria > Squamata > Lacertidae > Podarcis > Podarcis erhardii. Next base: position 122,517,803 of record NC_138497.1, read on the forward strand.
TGTACCATAAACAAGGCCCTCACGGCCCATGCATACCCAGTGCCAGTGGTCAGCCATGTCCTTGCCACCCTGGCTGGGTCGAAAATTTTTGGCAAGCTGGACTTGGCCCAAGCATATCAACAGCTGCCAGTAGATGAGGCAACAGCAGAGGCACAGACGATTGTGGCGCACAGAGGAGCATTCAGGGTAAAGCGGCTGCAATTCGGTGTCAGCGTGGCACCAGGCATATTCCAGAATCTAATGGACTCTCTCCTTAAAGGGATTCCTGGCGTCACCCCCTTCTTCGATGATGTGTTGATTGCCGGGCCCACACCAGAGGAGTTTGAGGACCGCCTCCGCACCGTTCTGCACCGTTTCCAGACAGCGGGTCTCAAGGTAAAGCGGGAAAAATGTCTACTAGGAGTGCCCCAGGTGGACTTTCTGGGATTCATGGTGGACGCAGAAGGGGTCCACCCGACTGGGGACAAGGTACGGGCCATTTGTGATGCCCCAGCGCCCAGGAACAAGACTGAACTTCAGGCCTTCTTGGGACTATTGAACTTTTACCATTCCTTCCTTCCCCACAAGGCGGCGGTAGCGGAGCCCCTACACAGACTCCTGGACAAGCGGGCCCCTTGGGTGTGGGGCCATCGCCAGGAGGCCGCATTCCAGGCAGTCAAGGACTTGCTTGTCTCAAACTTGGTCTTGGCACACTTCGACGAGAAGCTGCCGGTGGTGCTAGCATGCGACGCCTCACCCTATGGCATTGGCGATGTCCTGGGACACCAACTCCCAGATGGAAGAGAGGTACCGGTGGCATACTTTTCCCAGACACTCAACGCAACCGAGCGGAACTACTCACAAATCGACAAGGAGGGCCTGGCAATTGTGAAGGGAGTAAAAAAATTCCATGATTTCTTGTATGGGCGGCCCTTCACCGTGGTGACTGACCACAAACCGTTGCTTGGCTTGTTTGCCCCCGAAAAGCAGACCCCCCAAGTGCTGTCTCCTCGTGTCCTCAGGTGGTCAATTTTCCTTGCCAGCTACCAGTATGCACTGATTCACCGCCCTGGGAAGGCGATGGGCCATGCAGACGCCCTCAGCAGGCTACCACTACCAGAAACAGGCCCCGACCCGGCACCTGCACAAGAGGTTATGAGCCTGGAGCTGCTTCCCGACCGCCCCATTCAGGCACAAGAAGTTGCACACCATTCCAAGAAAGATAGGGTCATCTCCCGGGTCCTGGACTGGGTGTGGAGGGGATGGCCCAGCAGCAGCCCTGGGCCAGAATTCGCCAGCTACACAACCCGCAAACATGAACTGTCGGCCCACAAGGGGTGCCTGTTATGGGGAAGCAGGGTCGTTGTTCCCCAGCCCCTCCGCAAAAGGGTCCTCACAGCCCTACACGAGACACACCCAGGGGTAGTAAGAATGAAGGCCCTTGCCAGGAGTTATGTGTGGTGGCCGGGGATCGACGGAGAGATAGAGGCCTGGGTCAAACACTGCCAGGCCTGCCAAGAATCCCGCCCAGATCCCCCAAGGGCCCCAGTCCAGTCCTGGGAGTCTGCCCGAGCACCATGGTCACGCCTGCATGTGGACTTCGCTGGCCCCTTTCAGGGGAAAACATTCTTCATAGTGGTGGACTCCTACACCAAATGGCTGGAAGTCGCACTGGTACCATCCACTTCTACATCCGCAGCCATCCGGGTACTACGCAGGCTGTTTGCAACGCACGGGCTCCCTGACACTCTCGTCTCAGACAACGGGACTGCATTTACGTCAGGAGAATTCCAAACCTTCACAGCGCAGAACGCCATCCGCCACATCCGTTCGGCGCCATTCCACCCTGCCACCAATGGCCAAGCAGAACGCATGGTGCGGACCACCAAGGACACCCTTCGCCGCATGACGCAAGGGGATTGGGAGTACCGCCTTGCCACATTCCTTCTAGCACAGCACAGCACCCGCAGCTCAACGACTGGCCGGAGCCCCGCTGAACTACTAATGGGTCGGCGCCTTGCAATCAGATTGGACCGCCTTCACCCCGATAGAGCTCAGGATGAGGTAGGGGTGGGGGAAGGCAGGAACCCCCGGACCTTCGAGGCCCAGGACCCAGTGTACGCAAAGAATTTTGGGGCAGGGCCTGCATGGGTACCCGCCACAGTCACCAGGGTCACTGGCCCCGTGTCGTACGAGGTGCTAACGGATGGGGGGCAATGCTGGCGCCGCCACTGTGACCAGATACGGCGACGATTCCCGGGAGAAAACCAGGAGGAGGAGGACAGGTCAGAGGAGTCCCAGGGGAACAGTGGGGCAGTGAGGCCCATAGAGCAGCAGGGGCCAGCAGGAGAGGCAGAACCAGTAAATACAGAGAGGTCCCGGGAGGCCGAAAGGACACCGGAACCAGAACCACGACTGAGCGAGCCGGTTGCGCCAGACCAAACAGCCCCATCACAGCCAGCATCCTTGGAACACGAGCCAGAACCAGAACCCCGGACCAGGGAACACCCCAGGCCGCAACGCACACGTAGGCCGCCAGCGTACCTTGAGGACTATGAATGCGACCTCCCGGGCAGGACTGGAACTTAGAGGGGAGGGGTGTTATGTACTGAGTCGAATAGGATCCAAACTGCAGCAGTCTGATTGGTCCTAGAACAATAGGATCCAAAAGGCAGCAGTCTGATTGGTCCTAGAACAATAGGATTCAGAATGCAGCAGTCTGATTGGTCCTAGAACAATGCAGCAGTATGATTGGTTGGCAGGAACCACCCAATCATGCTCCAGATTGAAGTGAATCCACAACCTGATTGGTTTACAGTACAATTCCGGAATTAGCCAATCATGTGCAGCCCATTGTGTAAATAATGTATATAAGGCAGATACTTTGAGGGGACTTTCATTCATTCCTCCTCACCACTATGAGCTGAATAAAGAGCATGAAATCACTTTGCGACTCCGAGTATATTTCAAATTTTATTCCCAACGATTGTGCAACATTTTCCTATTGTGCATTTCCTACACCCACCCACACCCACCTACCCAATATATTATATTTTGCAAGGTTAAATACTACTGAACTGATTTGGGCTGCTATACAGCAAGGAAGAATACAGAGGTATAATCCTGGATATAAAGGAACAAAGGAGAGGAACAGAAAACTATTGCTTGTGACTTCTGCCGCTCCACTCTCTCTAGGTCTCGTAAGATTTTAAAACACTCAACAGTTATTGTCTCTGTTTTTCTGGAGTGCTATAGAGATAACAGAACACAGTATATAAAACTGAGGGGGAAATATAATAAATACTACTTACTTTGGTTCGTATCTTATGCCTTCTGTGCTATATAAAACACCCAGTCCTGCACAAAGCCTCTCAATGCCATTCCTAAAGAGAGAATAATTGTGTAAAGTGTTTTCCATAAACTAGTTCATTCCCCCCCCCCCCATTACAGTGAACTAAATGTAGTATTGTTGATGTAAGCTCAGCAAAGAGATTTCAGACAGAGATAATTTCTGCTAGCCTAAGAAGGGCCCTTAACTGGAGAAAATGTGGTTTGGCCGTGCTCCTCCTCCTCCTCCTCCTCCTCCTCCTCCTCCTTCTTCTTCTTCTTCTTCTTCTTCTTCTTCTTCTTCTTCTTCTTCTTCTTCTTCTTCTTCTTCTCCTCCTCCTCCTCCTCCTCCTCCTCCTCCTCCTCCTCCTTCTCCTTCACCCAACAATAACAGGCAGTTTTCTCTTTGAAGGACAATGCTACCAGGGTGGTTCGCACTTAATGAACTTCCATGTAAGAAAGGTAAAGGTCAAGGTACTCCTGACCATTAGGTCCAGTTGCGGACAACTCTGGGGTTGTGGCGCTCATCTTGCTTTACTGGCCGAGGGAGCCGATGTTTGTCCACAGACAGCTTCCGGGTCATGTGGCCAGCATGACTAAGCCACTTCTGGCAAACCAGAGCAGTGCACGGAAACCCCATTTACCTTTCCACCAGAGCAGTACCTATTTATCTACTTGCACTTTGACGTGTTTTCGAACTGCTAGGTTGACAGGAGCAGGGACCGAGCAGCGAGAGCTCACCCCATTGCAGGGATTCAAACTGCCGACCTTCTGATCAGCAAGCCCTAGGCTCTGCGGTTTAGACCATAGCGCCACCTGCGTCCTGTAAGAAAGATATGTACCCCAAATATACAACGCCATCACATATACAAAACGTATACATTTATTGGCAACTAACTCCCCTGGGGGACGCGGGTGGCGCTGTGGGTAAAAGCCTCAGTGCCTAGAGCTTGCCAATCGAAAGGTTGGTGGTTCGAATCCCCGCGGCGGGGTGCGCTCCCGCTGCTCGGTCCCAGCGCCTGCCAACCTAGCAGTTCGAAAGCACCCCCGGGTGCAAGTAGATAAATAGGGACCGCTTACTGGCGGGAAGGTAAACGGCGTTTCCGTGTGCTGCGCTGGCTCGCCAGATGCAGCTTTGTCACGCTGGCCACGTGACCTGGAAGTGTCTCCGGACAGCGCTGGCCCCCGGCCTCTTGAGTGAGATGGGCGCACCAACCCCAGAGTCTGTCAAGACTGGCCCGCACGGGCAGGGGTACCTTTTCCTTTTTAACTCCCATGGGGCTATATACAACTACACAGAAACTGTGTTTAGATATACCAACGAAGTGTTTTCCAATTAACTATGTTGCATTATAATTCAGAACAGAATTCCAAACAGAAGAAGAAAACACACCTATTTGCTTACCATGCAATCATAACACCGTTGTCAGTGCACAGTCTGGGAGGCGGACATACCAGGGCGAAATCGGTGGCATCTGTTAAAACCTGCAGAGCTTTCCGGATATACTGGTTACTTGCAACACCCCCCGAAGCCACCTGAAACCAGTGTTCGAAAGTCATGTTTATGGGAAGTCTGAGGAAGTAGGGCGGCAGGATTATGCTTATAGCAACCTGGCTCACCTTGCTGGCAGTAATCCCTGCACAGGGCAGAAACACGCCCTCTCCCCCTCTGCCATTTTGAAATTCATGTAAAGATATTTGAGTAGGCACCATTAGCTTTTACATTCAACGGGTGTGGGAAAGGCAGAGCCCAGGAACAAACATAGCCCCCCATGACATGTTGACTTTCCTCAAGTACATACAAAGCCTCGTGCTCTTGGATTCAGTTTATTTTATTTCCTTCGTGTTAGTTAATAATATTTGTTACTAATTTGTGTCTCTCTGTTGATCAGGTTACCACTTCCTGGACCTAAAGGTGCAAGTGATTAATACAACTTAAGCTGCTGGCCACATTGTTGGAGCTTAGGATAGGTTAACTGTGCAACACACACATGTTGGGATTTCATTCCTTCCCACTGCTGATGTGTGTTTGTTTTTATCACATGTCTGTGTTGACACTCCACACTGTTGGAGTCATGAGAACGGAAGTTCGGTTACACTGTTCCGTTATGTCATGCTTCCGCATTTTCTGTTCTCTCTCGGACGAGAAGGAGAGAGAAGCCTTGATTTCTTTGTTCTGCAACACTTGATCTTGTACATAATAAATTAGCTGAGTATTCTACACCTCAAGTCCAGCTTCTGCTTTGAACTCTGCATTTGTGTGTGCCGATATCTTCGGATATATGTCGCAGTAGCAACTCAGGACAGAAGAGCGATGAATCATCCCAAGGGGAGCTGCGGAGGGAAAGACGCAGTTCCCTGGTTTGTTTTCCTGACAACACACACACTGAAGAAGTGTGCATGCGCACAAAAGCTCATTCCAATAACAAACTTAGTGGGTCTCTAAGGTGCTACTGGAAGGAATTTTTAAATTTTGTTTTGCCGCTTACCAAAGTTGCCTTCTTCTGTGGCAAGATACCCGTCCTTCTACAGAAATGAATGGCTCGGTGCGTTCGAGCGACAATATGAGCAGTTACCGTGTGCTGGACTGCTGCAGCAAGGTCTGGAATGCAGGACAGGAGTTGTCCTTCCTGACACCCTGCAGAAATTACAATCAAATAGGTTCCCCAAGCCTATGTGAAGCTCTCATGCGCAATTTGTATCCGTCCTATTTTGGTAAATACCTTCCTCCTTTTCTTTCTCTGCGATCGCTCTAGTGACCTGGGACTGAAGTCCAGCAAAGGAAAAGTTGCAGTTGTGATGTTGCTCCATGGGGACTTTGAATTCGTAACGCCGTCTATTTCCCTGCTGAGCCAAACGTTCTATCGCTTTTCCACCGCTCAGGCCAGAGCACTCTGGGTGCTTTCGTAAAGAAAGCCTTCTGGCTACCTAAACAATCCAAATGGAAGCAGAAATTAAAGAAATGTACACATATATTTTAAAAGTCACTGGAAAAGGCAAATGAGCACAAGGAGTAGCTTTATGATTCTGAAGAACCCAAGTCACACCTCAAATCCTTGTTGTTATGTGCTGAGGCTTGACACTGAGCCAGCCGCATGGCAGCCACATCGTTATGGTTTTAGCCCAATTAGCTAAATGATCACCAAGTAAGTGGGACAATTGCACAGGGCTTTCCTCATTGGCCCTGTCCCGTGGGCTATTCTGCCAACAGAGTTTCAGCAGGGGCCTTCTGTGCCAACTTTTAAACGCCTGCTGGAAACTTATGTATTCCACCAGGCCTATGCAGGCAATTAAGAATACTCAATCAAACTCAATCTGTTCCTGTAGTCCATTCAACTCCTGAAACTGTTTGAAGAAGAAGAAGAGTTTGGATTTAATATCCCGCTTCATCACTACCCGAAGGAGTCTCAAAGCGGCTAACATTCTCCTTTCCCTTCCTCCCCCACAACAAACACTCTGTGAGGTGAGTGGGGCTGAGAGACTTCAGAGAAGTGGGACTGGCCCAAGGTCACCCAGCAGCTGCATGTGGAGGAGCGGAGACGCGAACCCGGTTCCCCAGATTACGAGACTACCGCTCTTAACCACTACACCACACTGGCTCCAAGGCGTGGCTTCTGATTGACTGCAGGAGCTTCCTGCACTCAAGCAGAAGCCGTGGAAGCCGCGTCGGATGTTTGGCTTCCAAAAAACATTCACAAACTGGAACATTTCTGGGTTTACAGCGTTCAGAAGCCGATTTGTTTGGGAGCCAAGCCGTTGGAGTACAAAGGTACCACTATACATCCTTCCACAATGGTTAATTGATGTCTGTTTTTAACTTTATAGCTTTATTGTATTGTATTGCTTTGTGTCTTTATTGCTGTAAACTGCTTTGATATATTTATGATATAGCAGCATACAAATGTTTTAATAAATAAACACTAATTAAAAGGATTACCTTATCCAACATGTCCCCAGGTGCAATGTCCAATGTCTGTCCAAGGAGAAGGAAATCTGAAACCCCTTGCGCTACCGCTAGTATACAGTGCCCCCCCGAGAGCAAAAGTACCAGGAACGGGAAGTCCACACGATTGGTCAACCTAACGGTAAGAGCGTGCGCCTCCATATGATGGATGGGAATGAAAGGCTTCTTGCATTTCTCCACCAGTTCCAGACTATAGGCCAAGCCAACTCCAAGGCTCAAAGCAAGTCCTGGCTTCACGGTTGTTGCAATGGCTGAGAGTCCGTCTGCGCTAACTCTGCTGACGGCAAGTGCTTCTTGCACTACCCTTGCAATGTTTTCTTGGTGAAGCTGTTGTGCCACCGAAGGAATAATTCCACCTGTTCTGATGAGAAACAAACATGTACATGATGCTTACATGAAAGGATAAGAAAGAGGGATTTATATCAAGATGTTAGGATAGAGATGATAAGGAAAACAGGAAGACACAATGAGAGATAAAGGAGGTGCTTTGGGATTGGTGCTAGTCAATATCTTGTAGTTGTTTATTGTTTATAGTATTAACTTGTAAGATATGGATTTTGTTGTTGTTGTTTTTTGTTGTTGCTTTCTTTAGTTTTCAAATGTTGGTTTTTGTGTTGCGTATTGTTATTTTTCGATATTTTTCGTGTTGTTGTGTGGAAAATACTAATAAAATTTATTTTTTTTTAAAAAAAAGTACATGATGCTTATGTTAAATCTGTTTGGCCTAGCTCAAAAACTCAAACGCAGAAGTTGATGTTCTGGCTAGTCAGCACTTCTTTCTTTTTTTGGCAACCTGCAGGTCTGGCTTCCAACACAGCTATAGTAGCAACACGAGAGATGAATTGTGTGTGTGGTGTGTATGTTTTTAAGAAATCAAAGAGATCTACCTTTCTGGGTTTTTCCCCAGACTTTAAGGAGTTTTTTGACACCACTGATCTTGGATTGTTGATACTGTGGCAGCGATCTAGATGCACTTACAGATACCGTTGCGTGACACGTGATGACAAAATAACAACATGATATTCAACGTACGTAGTGTATGGAAGTGAGAGCTGGACCATAAAGAAGGCTGATCACCGAAGAATGGATGCTTTTGAATTATGGCGCTGGAGGAGACTCTTGAGAGTCCCATGGACTGCAAGAAGATCAAACCTATCCATTCTTAAGGAAATCAGCCCTGAGTGCTCACTGGAAGGACAAATTATGAAGCTGAGGCTCCAATACTTTGGCCACCTCATGAGAAGAGAAGACTCCCTGGAAAAGATCCTGATGTTGGGAAAGATGGAGGGCACAAGGTGAAGGGGACGACAGAGGATGAGATGGTTGGACAGTGTTCTCAAAGCTACCAGCATGAGTTTGACCAAACTGCGGGAGGCAGTGGAAGACAGGAGCGCCTGGCATGTTCTGGTCCATGGGGTCACGAAGAGTCGGACACAACTAAACGACTAAACAACCAAGTACCTAAAACTATGTTTTCACCAACAGTAAGAATTACTTACTTCAGATGAACCGCACTTTGAGAATGCAGGGCTTCTCCTAAAATGTTGCCAGCTTCATCCACCACAGCTGCGGCTGTATCATCGCAGCTGGTTTCGATATCCAGAACTATTTTGGTAGAAAAGCATTTGCCACGGCAAACAGAGACTCTTCTTAAACAATCGATCCAGCAAGGTTCAGGAGGTTTTGAAATTGCTCCTCTAAAACCGCTCACTGCGAAAGATTTCTGTAGACAGGCATACCTACAAAGAAACTGTACAATAACAAAATTTAGAATTTAGAATTTAAGGACTTCCGGAGGCGGCGCCTCCAACAATGGCGGATTCCCTCTGATTCAGAGGGAGACAGCTCCACAGAAATCGGGTCTTACCGCTGCAGAGAAGCGGGGACCCTTTCGAAAACCGCAGGCAGAAGAAGCCTGCGACCGTGGGACTCGGCGGGCACTGTTTGCGCCCCCCTGTTTGGCAAAGGAGCCCCACAAAGGGCTCCGGAGTGAGACGGGGGATGGCGCAGTGCTGAGAGTCAATCGCTACTTCTGTGGGGCGAAGCTGCACAGCTGAGGTCGGAGAGCGCTGTCCTTTTTCCTATGACAATTCGGATTTCAAACAACAACCCGTGAGTAGGACAATTGAAACTTGTGGATTAAAATTATACCCTTGAATTTGAGCCGAGACGGGAAAGTGCAAATAGGAAGTCTGCCTCCTGTTCTTTGTATAAAGATCAAAGCAAAGACCTTACAAGCTAAAAGCCGTAAATTGACAGCCTGGAATTTCCTGCTCTTTTAATCACCAAATCCCCCTAGACAGCAGGAGGAAAGGGGGAAAACAAATCGTGACTTTTTCAATCCTGCAGAGAGTAAGCTAAGAAAATAAGTCTTCACTGTCCCTAACCTGGGGACGGAATGAAAGGAAAGAAACTGTCGGTGGTCAGCCATCTTTCCTTAATGTTTCTAGAATATCGGTTTCCTTGCACTCAGCAGTGCACTATTTTTCTACCAGGGCAAAAGAAGAAAAAGAAGAAGAAGAAGAAGAAGAAGAAGAAGAGGAGGAGGAGTTGTTGTTTGGATTTGATATCCCACTTTATCACTACCTAAAGGAGTCTCAAAGCAGCTAACACTCTCCTTTCCCTTCCTCCCCCACAACAAACACTCTGTGAGGTGAGTGAGGCTGAGAGACTTCAGAGAAGTGTGACTAGCCCAAGGTCACCCAGCAGCTGCATGTGGAGGAGCGGGGAAGCGAACCCGGTTCCCCAGATTACAAGTCTACCGCTCTTAACCACTACACCACAAAAGCAATCCTCCTTCCTCCTAGCACAGGCATGTCCAAAGTCCATTTCAGGGGCCTAATCTGGCCTGCCGGTCGATTTAATCTGTCCCCTGTGGCCGTATATGTCCTGGGATAAAATCCTTAAAAAAGCTGAAAAGCTCAACAACTTTGGGGTTAAATCCTAAGAACCTAAGAAAAGCTCAACAACTTTGGTCGGCCCTCACGCACATTCACTTCATCAAATCTGGCCCCTTTTTGAAAAAAGTTTGGGTACCCTTGTCCTAGAACATTAATTGATTTTGAGGAATCTGTCACAGGCCTTTCATAAGCAGCACAAAGCAAACATATCCATTCTCTTGCGGTTTTGCAAACTTTATAGCTGCATAATTTTAACAGGTTTTTTTTTAATGTCTTGGCTATCTGTATAACTTGTTGATGTCTGCTGGATTAAGGGCAGCCTGAAGCTAGTGAACTATGAATAAATGTCATCGAACTATTTGGAAAACACCAATACTGTCTAGAATGACAGTCATGCTGAAGGTCAAACACTGGCAGAAGAAAACAAAGCACATTCTGAGGTAATGTAATGGGCTAGACATCTGGAAGCAAAGAAAGTGATCAAATGGGGGATGATTGTACCTGTGTCAAAAACATTGTGTTGAAAGAGTGTTCTTTCTTTATCAATTCAGGCGTCACATTTCACAGTTTCCAAAGACACACGATTTGAATAAATCTGGAATAAATAGAAATCATGTTTTGGTTTAATAATAATAATAATAATAATAATAAGCCAAGATAAAAAGTAGGCCTTTGGGTAATGCTACATGTTTTGGGATTGGCTGCAGCTCTTTCTGCAAGCCAGCAAATATCTGCCAACAAACAATGAAGTCTTCGATTAACTATAGTTTCCTGTTTTGTCTGAACTGTGGCTAATTATTTCAGAAACAAGTCAGGATCTCAAACAATGGTTTGAAGCTGTCTTAATACCATGGCTTGTTCCAAAGCCATTGACCAATGTTTCAACAAGCCAAGATTCTGGGTTTGTTTGTTGGCTTGTGCAAAGGGAAAAGCACATGAACAGGCACGAGGCCCTGAATTCCTTGTGCTATTGTATAGTACAATGCTAGGGGCTAACAGACAGAAGGGAGGTTTCTGCTGGGGTTTTTTTTCTGCTGGGTCTTTTACTGTAGTTAAGCATAGGGCTCATTTTCACAAGAACCTTCTCTGCCCACGGCAGGCGTCAGTTACAGATAACAGGTGTTTATGAAACATAAAGTAGCTGTGTGAGTGTGAGACGTGGGTGGCGCTGTGGTCTAAACCACTGAGTCTTTTGGGCTTGCCGATCAGAAGGTTGGTGGTTCGAATCCCCACGACAGGGTGAGCTCCCATTGCTCGGTCCCAGTTCCTGCCAACCTAGCAGTTCAAAAGCACGCCAAAAAAAGTGTAAGTAGATAAATAGGTACCACTCCGACGGGAAAGTAAACGGCGTTACCATGCGCTGCTCTGGTTTCGGCGTTCCGTTGTGCCAGAAGCAACTTAGTCATGCTGGCCACATGACCTGGAAAAACTGTCTGCAGACAAACGCCGGCTCCCTCAGCCTATAAAGCGAGATGAGCGCCGCAACCCCAGAGTCGTCCGCAACTGGACTTAACTGTCAGGGGTCCTTTATCTTTACCTTTTTTAAGCATAGGCTCATTTTCACAACAACCTTCTCTGCCCATGGCAGGCATCAGTTATGGGTAACTGGTGTTTATGCAAAATAAAGTAGCTGTGTGAGTGTGGATGATACACAGAGAACTGAAAACAGTTTGATTCTTGGAATGCTGCAAACAAGAAGTGTATGGCAAAAGCTGGACAGTGGTGAATTCTGTGCATTTCTTCAGGATTCATGTGACCAGTGTATTCAGGTGTAGCTGGAAGTCAGTATCAATTGCCCCAAAAGTGGGAGAATAGTGAAACTGGATATTTGAGTCTTCAGCCACCTTCATTTTATGAATAAAGACTATGCCAATACTAATACTAATCAAGCCCTGTTTGTTGTTTCCAAAGAATCCTCAAGATTTGAGAAAGCTAAGCATTATGGATGGCTTCGTATGCTGAAACTAAGAAAGACAGATGTGCTTTTGAAAGCTTTCAAACACTGAGAAATCTGTTGCGGACAACAACAGAAGGATTAAATAATTGGACAAAACTCTGTTGGCAGGTTACAGAAGCGAACACAGGTGAATGAAATGTGAGCACCTGCGTTAATCCTTTAGTATAGGGATTTTCCTTCATCGCTTCTCAATAAATAATGAAAAGCTTCTAAACCTTCAGCAGTGCATCATGAACCTTACTCTTGGCTGATCTGGAGAGTCGGAAAGGCACTCAGAGAGAGGGTCCCCAGAGCTAAACCTCTGCTATAGAGCATCTCAACAAATAGCACTGTGCTCTGGCAGAACTCCCATTCATTTAAGAAAGGCTTATGCAGGAGAGCTCAGGGCTACCACAGGCAATTTCTGCAGACTTCTGGCAGGTCTCTTGAGTGATTTGCAGGCGATTGGCAAGAGCTTTTGGCTCTCAATTGTCTTAACAACAGCAGCAGCTAAAAAGCTCCCTCCTCTTCCACTCCCTGCCAAATTAGATTGTTCAAACAGGAATCTTGAAGGAAAGCCAGGGATGGATTTTTCATGTGAAAGGACTTGTGAACTTGGAGAGGTATCCAATGAAGTAGTTCTGATATTGCAAGGGATTCCATTTGCACAATAGAACTTCCTCTTCTCCCTCCTTCTCCTCTCCTTTTCTCATGTGCCCCTTTAATTGGCTCAAAGAGGTTTAAGGAGACCCACAGAATATATATACAAAATGCACAGGGAGAGGAAGTTCCACTTCATAGGCAGAAGTCCTTGTGCTAACAGAACTACTCTGTTGGATGTTGCCCTTGGTCCTGGTCCTGGTCCTGGTCCAGGTCCAGATCACAAGTTCCTGGGGTTTGAGCATGATTCTTAGAGCCACCTGGCTAAGGCACTACAGTCATACATTGGAAGTCGAACGGAATTCGTCTGGAAATCCGTTCGACTTCCAAAATGTCTGGAAACCAAGGCGCAGCTTCCAATTGGCAGGAAGCTCCTGCAGCCAATAGGAAGCCGCGGAACCCATGTCGGATGTTCAGATTCTTTGGAATCCGAACTTCCGGGTTTGCGACGTTAGGGAGCCAAAACGTTCGACTCGCAAGGCGTTCGACTGTATTTCTGAAGCAACTGGAGGACCTCAAAAGCTTTAGTGTAAGGCAGGTGTAAGGTTTAACAATGCAAAAGCAAATACACAGCCATCATTTGGATTGCAGTGGCAGCAGAACATAAAGGCCAAACAAGGGGAAAATACTTAGAAGTACTCTGATACCGTTTGTTTATTTTTTTAAAATTCATTTCCTTCTGTGCTGCATCTTTATTGTTCAGTGTTACGGAGCGACAAAAGGAATGTAATATTATCTCTTCTGGTTAGTCAAGATAAGAGATTAAAATCTTGCGGAACAAGGTTTATTCTCCTTGTTGAATATGTTGCCAAACATAGCTCACACAAAGTAAACAGTATGGCTCACAAGAAGTTATTTTGAAATACAGATGAGATGTCAATAGAAAAAGAAAGACTAGAGTAACCATAATCAGTCATTGTTCCAAGTCATATTCTGCAAATTGATTATTCATTTATTTGTTAGATTTATATACCGCCTTCCATCCAAAGATCTCAAGGTACTTCACAAGATTGATGATTATCTGTTTGAGGATTTGAAAATAGGGAGTTCTCCCTCCTGCAATTCTAGCTTACTTCCTGATCAACATGCATAGGATCATGCTATAAGTCTGTTTTAATGCATAATCTTGTTTATAACTTCGAATGTAAATTTGGCTGTAGGTTTGACAAAATGGTGTTGTGACTTAAAAGACTCTGGAAGTTTGTAGGTAGCATCCCTGGAAGGTTTGATGCAGAGTTATATGAAACTCAGGTTACATATTTGTAATCTGTCATAAATAAGCCAAATAAAAAATATCAGCATACATTTAGTACTATTCCCTAGAAACTGCTATTAAAATTTGGGCTGCCCTTGAAGAATGCTTAGAAGTTTCATCAGAGGCAGAATACCAGAATGTTTAACTGCCTACTGCTAGATGGAATCATATTATGCCAATTCTGAAATATCTTTTGCTTCCCACCCTAATTCAAGGGGCTGGTGCTGCTCTTTAAAGCCATAAAAGTCTTAGAACCCAAATACCTAAAGGAGTGCCTCTTCCTAAACCACCTACCCATGTCTTAAGGGGAGGATCTTTTCTTTGCCCTGATGTCAGGGGAAATTCATCATGCAGCAACAATGTCATTGTGTTCCATTTGTGGAATGGAGAACGACTGGTGCCAACATTACCATCATCCCAATGCTGGGTTAAAAGCTTATTTGACCAAGCATTTGAAAGTTCAAAACCTGTTTATTATTTAGTTTCTTCTGTTTGTTTTTATATGCCTCTGTTTGTTCCTGATGACTTTTTTCAGCATGACTCTTTTATTCCATGCCTTTTGTCTTCTGCCCAGGTGTGTAGATGAAGAGCGGTTTAAAAATATTTGCCATAAGCATTTTTATTTATTATTATTAAACAATCCTGAGGATGTTTTCCTGTAGAAACTGTGCACCCACCACTGAGCTGCAAGGCTTCTGCTCAATGTTTGAAACTCCCATTGTTCTAGGCACATTGTGCGATGGGGAATTTCATTAGCGCAAGCAGTTTCTGAGCTCTGGGACCGTAGAGTGGAAGGAAAGGAGGACCTTTTTCTGCCTCCCCACTTCCAGCTACTCTCTGAAGCCTGGAGAAGAGGCCCTTTAAAGAATATTAGGGGGGTGGGCAGGGGAACGACTAGACCATGGGGAAAATGAACGTAATATTTTAGCTGCAGTTCATTCCTTTTCAGCTTTGTATCCTTTTTATTAAAAAAGTGCGCCTGGACATTCTGTTGTGGCGCCCACAACCCAGGTTTAAGGTGCCATTTAGCTCCTAGTTTTCATATCTGTTTCTAACACTGCTTCTGCTGGAGAAAGCATCTAGTTTACCAGCACTCAAATCAAATCGCAAACGATATCCCTGAGTTCGTAAATTGTACCCGTGACTTAATGATATACACCATGGGTAGGCAAACTAAGGCCCGGGGGCCAAATCCGGCCCAATTGCCTTCTAAATCTGGCCCACAGACAGTCCAGGAATCAGCATGTTTTTACATGAGTAGAATGTGTCCTTTTATTTAAAATGCATCTCTGGATTATTTGTGGGGCATAGGAATTAGTTCTTTTTTTTCAAAATATAGTCCAGCCCCCCACAAGGTCTGAGGGGCAGTGGACCAGCCCCCTGCTGAAAAAGTTTGCTGACCCCTGATATACACAAAGTCACGAAGAAAACTGGCTTATGCCAAACGATTGCACAGCCTTGCATGCTCTTCCCAGTGTCTTCACCTGATGGTTATCTGTCTGTTAAATCAGAGATGCTAGGGAACTGGACAAGAGACAAGGCCCAGTGCTAGCACCTGGCACAGAGAGGCAAATTCGGAAACCTGTTTCTCCTATCTCCTTTTAGATATTTCACATTTTGTGACTTTCTGTTTTGTGGTTGGCGAACCCTAAGCAAATAACATCAGCATTCGTACAAGGCACATTGCAAACCACACTGGGATATGCGTTTTCCTTTTTGTCTTTCTATGCACATCTTAGAATCGTTGCTCCCAAGCATGCACGCACAGAGAAGCAACTCTAAATAATTCTGATTTAGGCACTGCACCATTGCCATAACCTCGCCCCTTTCTTTCTGCATTTGGTTTTGGCGGCTCCGTCCACAAAAATTATAGAACTGCAGAGCTGGATGGGATCCCGCGGGTCATCTAGTCCAACCCTCTTGCAATGCAGGAAACTCAATCTGAAGAAGTGTGCATGCACACGAAAGCTCATACCAATAACAAACTAAGGTGCTACTGGAAGGATTCTTTTTTATTTTGAAGCATCCATGACAGGTAACCCCCCAAATTAAACAAGGTCCCTGCAGAGAAGGTCCCCCACCCCTTCCCTTAATCTAAAATAACCTCCCCTTTTCCCCAGGACGAGAGTTACCTTCCATTCGCTACCCGCCAATCGGGTACTGTATGCGTCTACGAACGGGCAACAAGCAGCCTCTCCCCCTTTCAAGGGCGTGCAAAGGAGCCCCCGAAAGGGTTAAACTGGCGAAATGACGCTTGGGATGGCTGTCCCCCCCCTCTCGCGCGCGGTTGGCGGAACCACGTGAGCGAGGGTAAACCAATCGAATTGGCGGGAGAGGCGGGCGCCTGCAACAACCACGTCGCTGCAGACGAGCGAAAGGGTAGAGCAGCGAGCGCCCCTCGATTTCCGGGTCGCTTTTTGAACCCTCCATTTTGGAGGGCATAGGACCTGCGGGAGTTAGGGTTATTCTTTGTTTTCTGTGCTGTATTTTGCATGCATGGCGCTTTTTTCTTATTTCTTTTGGTAGGGAATCAAACAGGGAATTAAAAAGGGGGAAAACATTTTCCCCACGCTTGCTTTCTATAATGAGGGCTTTTCCAAACAATCATGCAAATTTTATAGTAGATGGTCCTAACTGCATAATAACATTGGCCCTAATTTTATTTTATTTTTTAATCCAAAAATGGGGTATAGTTTTGGGGCAGCCAAAAAATGCACACCATAATGTGCAAACCTTTGACTTCTTGAGGGCTCTTAATCAGACTATGGCAAACAAAATCATGGAGGGGGGGGAGGGGGGAATCATCGGGTTGAAGAATTCTGGGGAACTGGAAAGCTTGCATCCTGCACCCTCATGTTAATTGGTTGGGGCAGCCGCCGGACCTGAAAGAAAACTTCCCTTTTCTACAAAATAGGAACTCTGCCTTCCTTTGCCCTCTGCTTCACCCCACTCCCACAGCCATGACATTAAAAAAAACAACAAAAGCCTATGAGGTCACCCAGCATCTTTTGGAACAAAAGAGTCCATCAAGCAGCAGTCAGGAGCCCATGAATCAGAATTGTTCTGTTCTTAATCATGATGTGCGAGTCTGTAGTGTGGAGTGGTATATGCTGCTTTCTAAAATAATTCAGAGATATTCCTGGTCTCAATGCAAGCCTTGTCCTGTCCCTTTCACTCACCAAATCTTTGCCCAACAGTAAACATTGGACTAGATGAGCCTTCAACCAACAGACTCTTATATTACATTCACATGCATTGCAGGGGATTGATTGCTCAACCCTATGATTTGATGATTCTATCTGTCCTTGTTAAAAACTTTTTCCCCCTTTAGGCTGCATATACGCCATACACTTCGAGCATGTTTCAAGTTTCATTATGCTTTTATATGTGCTGGAGGCCACCCAGATTGGCTGGGGAAACCCTGTCAGATGGGCAGGGTATAAATGATAATTATTAACATAATTATTAAATTGTTATGAACACACACACACACACACACACAGAGAGAGAGAGAAGCCTGTGAAATGTCCAACATCCTTAATGACCAGTTACCAGGATGGTTGGAGGTAAGTGATGCACTTGCAATGTATGGTGGCTTTGCAGTTAGTCTGAATTTGCACAGCTGTTATCTTTTCCTTAGGAATATTATTTAAGAGGGGGAAAGAAGCTAAATGAGGCTGTTACATGATTTTTCTCCCCCCCCCCCCATATTGCATGTACACCCTGTTATAGGAATTCTAAGGTCTCATATATATATAAATCATATGTTCATAAATGTACAAGGCAAACACATACATAAGTATATAAACCACGTGTCTGAAATAGTACAGGAGAGCAATCCTGAAACCATGTTGACTCTCCCAAACCGACCTCAAATATTTCTCTGCCAGGAGGAAGGAAATGGGAAAGCCTCTCCATTGTCTTTTGCTTACTGTCTTAAGGATGCATTTGTGCATGAATAGGGTGAGCCTGTGACCTGGATTCAGGAACTATTTAGCATCTCAAAAGGAATGGCCAGCACTTCCGGGTTGGCACCATTGCCGAATGGCGGACTCCCTCTGAGCTCCGGAGGGAGCCTGCTAGGCAGGGGTTGGGTCCTGCCGCGCCGGCGACGCGGGGACCCTCAAAAACCATGGGCGTCGATGCCCATGGACTTGGTGACTCGGTGGGCACCATTTGCGTCCCCCCCGACCCATGAAGGAGCCTTTTTAAAGGCTCCAGAGCGGGGGACGGGGTGTGTGTGGTGCTATGAGTCCACTGCTTCCCCTGCCGAGCGAAGCCGCATGCCATTCGACGGAGAGCGCCGACTTCTTCTTTTGAAAATTTGGATTAAAAATAACAACCCGTGAGTAAATTTATCGGACCTAAAAGGAAAAATTTGCTTTATGAATTCGGAGCGAGCGGGGGAGGTGCAAAAAGGAAGTCCGTCTCCCCCCTGTTGTAGATGATTTAACGCAAGGATTTGACAACTAAGATCGAGAGAAGAGTCTGTTTATTTGAAAAAAGTTATTAATTTCACGAAGGGAAATTACAAGTAATTTTGCTGGAGGAGAAGAGTGGTTTGTGAGAACTAAAGTGTAACCCCCCGGGAACCGGGAGTGATCCGTTATGAGAGACTGGTGAAGAGATATAGAAATTTTGACAGCTGTCAAAGTAGCTGTCAAAGTGGGAGAATAAAAGAGAACTTTGTTATGATGACTTTGCTGGTTAGATTCGTTACAATTTGGATATAAATTACTGAAAACAAGGGTAACAAGTTAACTTGACTTTTGGGTGTGATCTGGAAGGAAACTAAATTACCATAATCCCTCTAGAGGGAGTTCTGGGACATTGCAAGAATGGTGGCAAGTGGAAAAATACTCATGGAATTGAACAGGACTTTTTATCTCCTGGGAAAGCTGCAAAAACGAAGCATTATTTTGTCTACAGAGGTCTCTACACTAAAGGAGACAATGGATTTATCTATTGAAGAATGGAAGGGACTGGACGTAAGTTTGTGTTCCTGAATAAATAAAGCCTCTGTAGAGGAACTAGAAGTTTTTGAATTAGAAGGTTTTTGCAGCGGAACAGGAAAAGAAACCTGAGGAACAAGAACTGGACTAAGCTCGAAGTTGGAACATTTGGGACATCCAGACTTTAAAAGGATCAAGAAACAGAATTTGAGTTTTACTCTTAAATATAGAGGTCTGGATGGAAGAAGAATGAACTTTTCTGAGAGTTTCTCTAAGATTGGGCCTTTTGAAACTAAAGACTACCAAAAAGACGGCAAAGTGAAATCGAGAGAGATTTGGACATGGACGTGGGATCTCCAGTCCGGCAGTAGATAGATGGATGGATTTTGGGGATCGAAACCGGGAAAGGGGGGAGGGAGATTTGGAACCCAAAGGCTGTAAAATTATATCCTTTTATTTTCTTTTGTTTTACTCTGTGTGACAAAAAAGGGGAATTCGTGGAAGGGAATTGGGGTCGATCTTAGGGAAGTACAAAAAATATAAAGAGAAATGGTTATATAAGATAAACTAAATTGAATAATGGGCTAACTATAATTATAACAAGTTTTAAAATTTGGGGTAAGAACTTGTGGAATTAATCTAATGGAAATGGAATACAAGAGGGGGAGGGATGGGGAAGTCCTGGAAAGATGTTAATGAAAGGTTTTAAATGTAAATGTTTTTCTTTCTCTTTTTTCTTTTTTTTCTTTTTTGTCTTTTCTTTTGTATTCTGGATTTTTTGGAAATTTTAATAAATATCATTAAAAAAAAAAAATCAAAAGGAATGGCCAGGTTGCCCAGGTAGAGGAATCAGTGGCTATTATTAGGTATCCTGACAAAACAGGAATTTTGTTGGAGACCACCTTCTTCTGTGATGTACAGTGGTATCTCGGGTTAAGTACTTAATTCGTTCTGGAGGTCTGTTCTTAACCTGAAACTGTTCTTAACTTGAAACACCACTTTAGCTAATGAGGCCTCCCGCGGCTGCCACGTCACCGGAGCACGATTTCTGTTCTCATCCTGAAGCAAAGTTCTTCACCTGAGGTAATATTTCCTTGTTAGAAGAGTCTGTAACCTGAAGCGTATGTAACCTGAAGCGTATGTAACCCGAGGTACCACTGTATTTATGATGTTTTGGGGTGGCGGTCTTGAGCTACAGGCTGGGCAATTTCAAGTGTCTATATAAGGGCTTGTGCACCATTGTTCTGGGTCCCTCCTGCCTCCTATGTGTGGTAGTGAGCTTAGGGATTTGGGTGGCGCTGTGGTCTAAACCACTAAGCCTCTTGGACTTGCCGATCAGAAGGTTGGCAGTTCGAATCCCCGCAACTAAGTGAGCTCCCGTCGCTCTGTCCCAGCTCCTGCCAACCTAGCAGTTCGAAAGCACACCAGTGCAAGTAGATAAATAGGTACCACTGCGGCAGGAAGGTAAACGGCATTTCCGTGTGCTCTGGTTTCCGTCACGGTGTCCCGTTGCACCAGAAGCAGTTTAGTCATGCTGGCCACATGACCCGGAAAGCTGTCTGCAGACAAACACCAGCTACCTCAGCCTGAAAGTGAGATGGGCGCCGCAACCCCATAGTCGCCTTTGACTGGACTTAACCGTCCAGGGGTCCTTTACCTTTTCACCTGGTAGTGAGACCCTGTTGCAACAGTTAATAAATATCAGGCTTACTAGCTGCCTTGCTTCTCAATATTCTCTGGTTGGCCTCTGATATTTTCTCCTTCCGATAGGCGACCTACTTAAGGACTCCATACAGCCTCTTGGATACCCTATAAGGGAAAAGGAGCAGTATTTTCTTATAACAACCCAAATGTCAGTTTTTTAGTACCTACTTTTTCCATTACAGAAAAACAATATGCATATTCAAAAAACACACACCGATACAGTATCAGAGCAAAAGCAGATTGAAAGGAATTAAGCCACAGCAGTGTAAGAAACTTCAAGAGCTTATGGATGCAAGCGTTCAAACTCTGTTAAGTCAGGTAAGCTGTCATATGATCTCCCAAACATGAAGCTGCATAATATTCTATTTCTGGATATTTGGAAAGAAGATGTCTTGGACAAAATAGTCACTTTATATCCAAAGTCCAGGCCAGTTCTGAATGTTGTCGCTTTCCTTGTGTTATCTCAGTGATAATAGAGTCAAAAGCCTTAACAAACAGCAACTGATTTAAAAACAACAACGTGGCTGTACAAAGCTTCTGTCACTCATTTTTAAAGCGTTGCTGACATTTAGCACTTGGGCACATTTCTTCCATTAAATCCTCTTTATTGATCAAGCTGAAGGTAAACATTCCTTAGATATGTGTATGTATCTGGGTGGCTTAGCGTCTAATTCTAAAACCAGCTACTCCCATTTATTTTGTCCAGCTGAAACAATTATTTAGTCCTTAAAAGGGCTTGGAACAACTTGCCCCAAAAAATACAGGAGGGTGATGCATGCCACATGAAAGGGCAATCAGTTCTTCCTCTAATAATTTTTAGCTACACAATTCTTGCTACGTAATTATTTAGTAAGTAAATAATCACCCTGCATTCAAACCAGTAGTCATATTTACAGTTAACACAGTATTTGATCCACTATTGTCTAGTATTGAGCTTGTGACCGCAATGTTTGTCTGCTTTTTTCTTTAAAAATATTTTAATATAACTACTATAAAACTTCCTTTGAAATTTGCAGCAACTTAAAAGTGGGAACAGTATTTTAGAATTCAATTTTAAAATCAGTTGTTAGGGTTAGGAGATATAGCCACTAAATGGTTATATTTAGTGATTTATATTATGTCTTTAGAAATTATTTTATAACAACAACAATAATAATAATACCCCACCCATCTGGCTGGGTTTCCCCAGCCACTCTGGGCGGCTCCCAACAGCATTAATAATATAAAAGCGATAAAACATCATTAGAAATTACACGGGAGGCAGAATTTCATCAGGTTTGGCTCCCTCCCCGTCCCCAATGGGCTATACAAGTTCTCTAGGCAACCCTAATTGAACTATAGTCAGAAAAATTGAAGTTTGTCATTTGGAATATTATGCAAAAAGTTACTTCATTTACTGCTAGAAAAGTGTTATCGTATCAGATTTAAATATTGCAGTGGCTGATAATGAAACCATGTTTGCATTTAGGATCTTTTAGTCCTTAACTGCTAATTTTAAACAAACTGGTAAAGTGCTCATCCAACAAATGGGCAGGACATTCCCATCTGCTCCCTATTTCTGTTAGCAACATAGTTGGTAGAGATAGGATATAGGCCAGGGGTAAACCAGTTGTTTAGGCCCAGGGGATGGATGCGGACCGATCGCCTTCTAAATCCGGCCCGCGGACGGTCTGGGAATCAGCGTGTTTTTATGAGTAGAATGTGTCCTTTTATTTCAAATGCATCTCTGGGTTATTTGTGGGACCTGCCTGGTGTTTTTAGATGAGTAGAATGTGTGCTTTTATTTAAAATACATCTCTGGGTCATTTGTGGGGCATAGGAATTCGTTCATGTTTTTCCCCAAAATATAGTCCTGCCCCCCACATGGTCTGAGGGATGGTGGACCGGCCCACAGCTGAAAAAGGTTGCTAACCCCTGATATAGGTCTAGAGATCAAGGCAAAGTGCAGTCAACTTACTTCATATTTCCCTCTCCAACTCTGCATGGTTACTGGGAAGGAAGGGAAAGACGACTTATGATCTGCCCATCACGTCTTATACTATGTACAGTGGTATCTCGCAAGACGAATGCCTCGCAAGACGAAAAATGCGCAAGACGAAAGAGTTTTCCGTTTTTTTGAGTCGTTCCGCAAGACGAATTTCCCTATGGGCTTGCTTCGCAAGACGAAACATCTTGCGAGTTCTTGCGAGTTTGTTTCCTTTTTCTTAAAGCCGCTAAGCCGTTAATAGCCGCTAAGCCGCTAATAGCCGTGCTTCGCAAGACGAAAAAACCGCAACACGAAGAGACTCACGGAACGGATTAATTTCATCTTGTGAGGCACCACTGTATTTTGGAATGAGTTCAGTATGTTGTGCATGACCTGCACTACTTTGCCTTAAGGTTTTCAGTTTTTATTCTTTAAATGGAATATGACTATGCAAACCAAACCCAGTGACCCAGGCTAGCTGTCTGGTTAAAACTCACTTGATGCATGAGTAATTTCAATGGGGTAATAGTTGCTCTGCACTTCAGCTTTCATTAGTCACAGTGGAATCAAAAGCAAAATACAAGTGAAAAGCGGAAGAGGCAAGCCTAAATGATGACTTAAAAAGGTAAAGGAACCCCTGACCATTAGGTCCAGTTGTGGCCAGCTCTGGGGTTGCGACGCTCATCTCGCTTTACTGGCCGAGGGAGCCGGCGTACAGCTTCCGGGTCATGTGGCCAGCATGACTAAGCCGCTTCTGGTGAACCAGAGCAGCGCACGGAAACACCTTTACCTTCCTGCCAGAGGAAGGTAACTATTTATATTTATAACTATTTATCTACTTGCACTGCTGTGCTTTCGAACTGTTAGGTTGGCTTGGCAGGACCAGGGACTGAGCAATGGGAACTCACCCTGTCGTGGGGATTGGAACCACCAACCTTCCGCTCAGAAAACCCTAGGCTCTGTGGTTTAACCCACAGCGCCACCCGCGTCCCTAAATGATGAATTAAAGGAAAAGGGACCCCTGACCATTAGGTCCAGTAATGGACAACTCTGGGGTTGCAGTGCTCATCTCGCTTTATTGGCCGAGGGAGCCGGCGTACAGCTTCCAGGTCATGTGGCCAGCATGACTAAGCATTTACCTTCCCGCCGGAGCAGTACCTATTTATCTACTTGCACTTTGACGTGCTTTCGAATTGCTAGGTTGGCAGGAGCAGGGACCAAGCAACGGCAGCTCACCCCGTCGTGGGGATTCGAACCGCCGACCTTCTGATTGGCAAGTCCTAGGCTCTGTGGTTTAACCCACAGCGCCACCTGCGTCCTACACCTGGTCTAATCTAATCTAAGGAGTTAAGTCATCTGTCTCCTTCTCGGGAAAATTTACTATAAATAAGCTACACATGCCTGGCAGAAATAAATGGGAACTGAAGTGCCTGAAGACTGTCAGAAAGCTTGTGCATGAATAGCAGTAACCAGAGGGGGGAATGACCGCTAGGAGGAATGCAGATCGAAGGGTCACCGTGGTATATCTGCAGCCGCACAACCAGACGCTTTCATCTGCCCTAGCTGCAACGAAACCCATCTCTCCCCTATCAGTCTCTATTGCCACAGCAGGCGCCGTAACCTTCCAACAGTTTGACTTCAACCCCAAAGGCGCACTCCTCCATTGTCTCCCGAAGCAGATGGATGCTAATAGTGACCCGTATCTTTCTTGCCACATCATAGGCCATCTAACGTAACAATTTTCACACAAGATCAGGCATCTCACATTGCGTAAGCAAGCCTTAACCTGCCATGTTACCTTATGGAAGGTAAGCAAAATGGTGCGCTGATTAATTCATTTTTAAAACAAATGAAAGACTTCTTAGGGCATTTTTTCTTTAATCTGAATAAATCACAGAAATCAGATTTGAGGGGAAATGTCAAAAGGCAGACAGAAAACCCTTAACACATCAATGTCTTAGATAGTTGTTGAAAATGCTTCTTACTCAATTCTTCATACATTTTTAGTACGTAGTGTTTCAAACACTAGCCCTACATTACAACTATAATTCTATTTACAATTCGTTATGCTTGCCTCTTCTTATTTTGGTACAGTGAACTGTACTTAACAATGCACTGTGTTGATATGATCAGTCTCAAAGTCATTCACTTTATTAATATAAAACATTGATATTTTAACAGACGTTTCTAGAGTCCAAGGAAAGTATAGTTTATTGAAAGTAGCCCATTAGTGCATAATCACTACTAGCTTGAATTCACACGTCTCTGTGGGCAATGAGGCAGTCTTAATTGAAACAAGGTGTTTTTCTTTGCTACCAAGTCACAGCCATTCCCCATTCAACAGGGGGAAACACATGCCTCTTCCTTGGGTTGCACAAAATGATTTATCCAAGAGGTATTTGCCACATCAGGTTGTTTGTGCATATGCTGATACAGGGTGTGGTAGTACCAAACACTGAAACAAAGACCTTAAGCTCTTAAGGCAAAAAATCCCCCAATCTACACAGTTCTAATCAAGCCTGCAGTCCACCCTTAATTTTCACAACTTGCGTAAAGCACAAGGGGGTGGATGCGGAAATCTGGAGGCAACACATCATGGTGTCGTGTGTTTCCCACCGCATGGCAATTTCCAGCCGAGTACAGGCAATGAATGCTTTGCACGTGTCCAATATGTGTGTGACTGCACACGTGCGACAAGGAAGTATCCGGAAAATGGGGCATGGGCACAACAGAGCAAAGCGGGCTTATGCGAACTCAGCCGATGCACACTGGGGTCAGGTCCACAACCCCCGTGCAAAATGTTTGTTGCCTGGTACAAAGACAGATATTCTACTGGAGACAGCATTTCTACTAGCTGAAACAGGGCTCTCATTTTTGCGAGCCATCTCTGGAAGTGAAAAATTATTTAGCAGTTTGCACTGAAGGCGAAATATCTCGGTCTTAATGAACCCAGCCACTAAGGTCAGCCAAGGCGGAAAAGTACCCAGTTCTACAGATCATTTTGTAAGTTTAGATACTATGGACGTTTTAGAACGATCAGCTTTGTCTGGAAAACATTATTGATTGGTTTAAATTGGTATGAAACAAAGACTTTAAATTTGACCTCAGCCCCCTGAACCGATAAGGCATGAAATCCATTACAATGGAGTCACAGCGCTTGCTAGTATAATATTAACCTGGCAACTCCCGCAGCTGGAGATAAAATCCTGGATGTAAAATAATAACATTAAAAAACACCCCAAAAGCATTAACTGGCTACTTTACAGCATTTAAACCATACTCATCTCTTACAATGGAGAACTTGGGCAATTCCCCTTCTTTTCCTAATGCACTTTGCGTTACCGCAGCTGTCTTAAGCTTGTGAAACATTATGCCTATGCTTCAATCAAATTACTCATTCTCCTTTTGAGACTCATTTATGCTAGCTTGGCATATATCCTGCCAGTGCACCTAACATAATAGAACTAGGCCTGCCTAGCTCCTTATGCAAAGCCTTTCCTCCAAAGATATACCACTTAAGTTTGATACGTCTTGAGAAAGTCTTATTCCTCTCCCGCATAGCTTTGAAAGAATAGCACACATCTTGGGAGTAGAAAGTCTTGTTGTAGATTGTTAGATAAGTGGCACTGCAAACTGTTCCTTCTGCCAAGGGAAACAAGCAGCCAATGCCACGTTTTGGTCAGATTGCTCTTAGTTTCGTTTCTCCTGCTTAATACTTGTTGATCCCAAAGATTCTGACTCCGTGCAGCTGTGGCAACTTCGGAATAAGTACGCTTAAGAGAGAAGCCGTGTTTAGGATGAAATGTGCTGGATCATATTTTGTGTAGAAGCTTGCCAGGAAATACCTGCAGAAAAACAAAGGGGGAGTGAATACAGGGCAGAAGGAAAGAAATCTCTTTGTAATGAAGGGCATGCATAAAGTTACCACTGACAATTGGTTCAAGGGGAAAATCTCAGCAAAGAATATGCATTTATTACAAAATATTTCCAACTGCAGAAGTCACAGGAACTTTAAAGAGATTAGACCAGGTGTAGGACGCAGGTGGCGCTGTGGGTTAAACCACAGAGCCTAGGATTTGCCGATCAGAAGGTCAGCAGTTCGAATCCCGCAATGGGGTGAGCTCCCGTTGCTTGGTCCCTGCTCCTGCCAATCTAGCAGTTCGAAAGCTCGTCAAAGTGCAAATAGATAAAATAGGTACCACTCTGGCGGGAAGGTAAACAGTGTTTCCGTGCGCTGCTCTGGTTCACCAGAAGCGGCTTAGTACTCCTGGCCTCATGACCTGAAAGCTGTACGCTGGCTCCCTTTTCCGACAAAGCAAGATGAGCGCCGCAACCCCAGAGTTGGTCACAACTGGACCTAATGGTCAGGGGTCCCTTTACCTTTGGCAACCTAAGGCTCAGGGGCTGGATGCGGTCTGATCGCCTTCTAAATCTGGCCCGTGGACAGTCTGGGAATCAGCATGTTTTTACATGAGTAGAATGTGTCCTTTTATTAAAAATGCATCTCTGGGTTCTTTGTGTGGCATAGGAATTCGTTCATTTTTATTTTTATTTTCAAAATATAGTCCGGCCCACCACATGGTCTGAGGGACGGTGGACCGGCCCATGGCTGAAAAAGGTTGCTGACCGCTGGGTTAGACTTTCTGGTATGTGGCTTGCAAGACAATTTGAATCCATTCACAAAAGCACTTTCCCAAAGCACTCAAACCATCATATACAATATCTCATAAATCATTACGAGTAAGAAGCTAAGGGAGTGGGGATGCAGACAGACAGTGACTTACCTACAACAAATTGCCATGTTTATACTACGGTATAAACGGTTTATATACTGTAGCTGAATGCCAGCAGTCTCCTTGAGATATTTCAGGTTGTTGCATAACGTTATTTGCAATACCTACTGAGCTGCCAACGGACAAATGCATTCCTCTGTATAGTTCATGTTTCACAATCTAGGTTGCTACCTTTCTTGTTTCAGAAAACAGATGATCAACTAAGTGCCCACAGGCCATGCTTAATACTTGTGAGCATTATCAACCGTTGTAATAAGGTTGCTCAAAGTTTGACTCTGGCTTAGAATACCATGGATACTGCATTAGTTGGTGGAAACGAAAGACCCAAGGAGAGGAAAAAATAATTAAGAGAGTCTTCACTACAGTAGGTGTGTGTATCCTGAGGGCAGGAACAGCAATAAGATTATGTTTCTAAGCAGCTAAACAGAAAAAAAATGAGTTCTTTTGTTGGAGGAATTTCTGAACTCAGTGGGACTTACTTCTGAGTAGACAAGTAAAGGATTGTGTAAAACATATGTGACCCCAATATTATTATTTTTTTGCAAATTTCACACGTTGTTACCCTATGCAATAACTGATTTTCCGCACCAAATATGACTGTTTCACAATTTCCAGACTACAAACACTGCCATAGTTGAACTTGAAAAAAACAAAGAAACCTACAAAATAATTGGAGAGATTGTGAAGAATTTCCGGGAGGATGTAAACTGCACCCCGTAGTCCAGCTGCTCCCAGTGCGTCAGCAGTCTTGCTTTACCTTGGTCAGGTGTTTCAAATGGCGTGCCCTTTACAGCATGCAAAAATACATACATTCCCTGTGGGGAAAAAAATAAAAATAAAAGAAGGCATTATTAGAAAACCACACAGAATCTCTGCGAGAAATAACCATGCCACATTAAGTACTGCTATTGAACGAAAAGAGGAATTTGTTCTGTTTTTCTGTGTTTGGCATATGTACCCGTGCTCGACAAATGACTACACAGAAATGCCAAGACAAATGGCGATTGTCCTCAGTGGCTGGCCTCTATGTGACACACCCCTCAGCTTATTATTTTGGAAAAGTTGAATAGTTGATAAAGAAACGGAATGTGTGGTTTTTCTCAAAACCCTATGAGTGGTGCTGGCTAACTTCAGCCAAAGCAAAATTCTTGGCCCTGCGAGTCTCCTCTGATTTTGAGCAACAACAACAAAAAAAGGGGGGGGGGTTAAAGTACACATAAGACTGGATGAGGCGAAGGGGAGTTTTAAGTTCTACTCTATTTAGGGCTTTAAAGGGGATACAGATTGCTACTTCCCTGCCCATCAGACTGAACATGTGATGATCCCTTCTCTTCAGCACAGAGGGGGGCACCCACACTAACGTTGGAAGGCAGCAATGTTAAGTACCGTATTTTTTGCTGTATAAAACTCACTTTTTCCCTCCTAAAAAGCAAGGGGAAATGTGTGTGCGCGTCTTAGGGAGCGAATGCAGGCTGCGCAGCTATCCCAGAAGCCAGAACAGCAAGAGGGATTGCTGCTTTCACTGCGCAGCGATCCCTCTTGCTGTTCTGGCTTCTGAGATTCAGAATATTTTTTTTTTGTTTGTTTTCCTCCTCCATAAACTAGGTGCGTCTTGTGGTCTGGTGCGTCTTATAGAGCAAAAAATACGGTAAATCCCAGGCCTTGTTTCTGAATAGAACTGCCCAGGATTGAGCTGAAAGTCACACCAATGTTGGAGAAATTCGCAACTGGGGGTGCGACCCAAATAAGCTGATTTAAAGGCAATTTGAGGTAGGGAATAGTGATGCACTGGCGAGTTTCACAATAGGAGCTCTCAAGTAACAAGTCGTTTATTTCTCAAGTATGTCTCTTTAGGTGTCAAGGGTGTTGAGTGTCCTCAACATTGCACTCCCTTCAATTGAAGGAGAATATAGCATTCCAACCGCCCATTTTCCAGGGGTTTCAAAGTCAAAATGGTTTTGTAAGGTTCTCCCTTCGCTTTTTGCATTGGTTGTGTGCACAACAGGGTCAATTCCCAGGCTGTACCCAGTTGGGAAATTTCTGAAACGTTAAGCAGCATATAAATGTTTTCAATAAATAAAATAATCAAGTCTGTGATACCTAAAGGGCATGGCAGGACAAGGTGGCTCCTGAATCTTCACTCTAAATCACCTTTCCCCCCTCAACCACAAACTGAAGGTGCAAATTGAAGGCAGGGCCCGAAATATGACTTTGCTGTTGTGGTCTCCCCACATGAACTCCCTTTCTTCATATATCATTTGTTCCCTTTTCAACATCAAAAAGTACAGGAAGACTATTTTAATGCTCCAGGTACTTTTAGGAGCAGCCCTGGAGGTTTTTTTTCCTCAGAGAAGAGCAAAAGAAAAGGTAGTCTATAAGCTGATACTAGAAAGCAATAATTTTTAAAATAATGGCCAGTGTGTTTCTGGAGCTTTGTGTGTTACTCCAGTACAGTAAAAGCAGCTCACTTAAAATTATTTCCTTTCCCTACAACCTACAGGTTAATTAATAGCAGATAATGTGCAAATTATTTGAAGTCTAACATCTCACAGTTCTCCATTCATAGTGCCTGAAATTGAGCAAGTTATCTGCTAGTCACAATCGACACTTAATTCTAAAGGCAGCATTAATACTGGCCAGGAGTAATTCATCACAGCTGAGATGTTTTATAGGTATGGCACTTAGTAATATTCCTCAAGATGCCTCTTGTGTCAGAATTTATAAATTTGACTCTTTAAATGTGACATTTATGGTAAACAAAATAAGAAGCCACTTTGGCTTGCTTTAATCAACCAAATGCCTCCCTGCATAACATTATTCAGAGATTTGCCTGCATCAGCTAAGTCTCTCAGTCCTTTCTAATGACCCCAGAGGCCTAGGCCCTGAGGTGGCACTTTGTTTATCCAGGGGAATATGGCAGTCATAGCATTTCTCATTAAGATTTTAATGCATGCTTAACCTGTTGTGCCAAACAATTGCAAAGCGTTTGCAAAATTAAACTCTGCAGTTGCACACAAGGATCAAAGCTCATCTAGATGAAGGTGGTTGCTTCAGTAATGTATGGCTTGCAACCTAACCCCGTCTTTGTGAAGTTAGCGCTGGACAGTCAAGAAGGAGCATGCAACAACAACAATTTATTATTTATACCCCGCCCATCTGACTGGGTTTTCCCAGCCACTCTGGGTGGCTTCCAACAAAATATTAAAATACAATAGTCCGTCAAACATTAAAAGCTTCCCTAAACAGGGCTGCCTTCAGATGTCTTCTAAAAGTCTGGTAGTTGTTATTCTCTTTGACATCTGGTGGGAGGGCGTTCCGCAGGGCGGGTGCCACTACCGAGAAGGCCCTCTGCCTGGTTCCCTATAACTTGGCTTCTCGCAGTGAGGGAACTGCCAGAAGGCCCTCAGCGCTGGACCTCAGTGTCCGGGCAGAAGGATGGAGGTAGAGACGCTCCTTCAGGTATACTGGGCTGAGGCCGTTTAGGGCTTTAAAGGTCAGCACCAACACTTTGAATTGTGCTCGGAAACGTACTGGGAGTCAGTGTAGGTCTTTCAAGACCGGTGTTAGGTGGTCTCCGCTTGCTGTCTCTGTCTAACTGATGTCCTTTCCACAAAGAATTGGAAATTATTAACCCAGAGCCTCATTATCTTCACAGAGACCTCTGTAGAACTCTCCCATTCCTCTATGGAGGAGCTAGTTGGAGAGCAGGCTTCTTTTCTTGCAGTGGTTAAGTGCCTACTCCTTTAAGAAATGCAAGAGGACCCCAGAAGCCCCCCTGGCTGTTTTCAAAGGGAGAAGCACACGCAGGCCAGTAGGGAAGTGGCCCACAGGTTCTTGAGAGAGCACGTGTTGCGGTGGGGGCAACCATGACATCCCCTGTTGCTGGGCGGGTTAGTATGAATGGCCATGAATTTGATAGGGAACCTTCAATTGTTGCTGGGGAAAACGTAACGTTGCAAAATTGTTTGATTGATGGGGGTGCTATTTATTCCTTGCGCGCAGAGTTGAGCTTCCTCTTTTCGCTGCGCACATCCGATTACCCATCCACCCTCCCTATATTTAGGGTTTGTTCGTGCCGACCTTGCTATGCCCGTCATGGGGTCGCTTGCTTTGGAGCAGAGACCTAGTAGGAATTTTCACCATTTGGCTGATTGGCTGGGGCCATTTGGTTTTTTGCCTACCGCGTGGCAAATCGTCACAACTTGTAAGGTTGCGGTTAGGCATTGGATAATTTTGGTTGGTGGAGGGGATGTGGTTGGCTGTGCCTGCCCCTTCAATGCTGCTGCTGCAAAGGTATTCCGGTAAAGGAATCCAGGGGCCCGCCCTGCTCTTGTCCGAACCCCAAGCTCTATTCTCTCCCCAAAAATGTCTACCCTTACTGACTTCCGCAGGCTTGCGGTTGTCAGTTCTGCTCCTACCTCTATATGGGAACAGATAGTCACTAACCAAGGCCTAAGCAACCACTCACATACTGTAATTCAAGAAGGTTGTGGCCAAAATTATGCCAAAACAAAGATGTTGTGTGAACTGTGTCTTTATTTGGGGTTGTCCTGGGGGGGCCTCAACACGCAAGTAACGCCACCATCAGGAGGGGACCCACAACCCTCAAGCAGCTTAGCTGGGGAGAATCCAGCGCCCTGGATTGAACGCATTTGTTGCTCTAGAGGTCCAATGAAGTCATTTAAATTTCTCACTAGTTTTCAGATGAGCAAGAGTGCTTTCAATGGCCATCTTATTTGAATATTCCTAATGTTTATTTTTGTTCCTGTTTTATGCCCTTGGGTGTGTTAAGAGCACCCCCCCCCCATAGATCATTCTGCACCCAGACGATGAGATTAAACATGTTATTTATCACCTTGGGAACGGAACGGATTTACTCCAATGACATTTCTGTTTTGACGACTTTCAAGACACTATTCAACAGTCTCACTTGTTTTCTGGGAAAGGAGCCTTCCCGGGCCTCTACCTCGTAACAGGTATCTTAGTATCTCCTTTCTTTCTCCGTTGCTTTGTAGGGTACTTACCAAATTGTGAATAACATTGGTTAAGGTCCATGCAACCGGAACACTGAAGAACGGGATGCTCAGCAAGACAATATGGAGCAAGCCAACCCCAAGAGCGTACGTGAGCCACATTCCTCTGCTGTTCATTACTCTTGTGTTGGGGTTTACTTCACTGTGGGCCACCCCGACGTTCATCTTCTTTTCTTATTCTGAAATGTAATATTGCAGAAAGGTTGAAAGAAAGTATGCTTTGTCAGGGATACCTGCTACATTCTACATACCACTGGCAGACTACGGACGTGACCATAACAAGTAATTGCTGCACAAAACACCTTTAGCATCTTTCTCATAGGTTAAAACAATACAGTGGCGCCTCGCAAGACGAAATTAATTCGTTCCGCAAGTTTTTTCGTCTTGCGAGTTTTTCGTCTTGCGAAGCACGGTTTCCCATAGGAATGCATTGAAAATCAATCAATGCGTTCCTATGGAAACCGCCTTCAGACCAGGTCCGGGGACAGTCTGTCCCCCGACCTCTTCTGAAGGCTGGGGGGGGGGAGACAAGGGCTTTTCTTCCCACCCCCAGCATTTTAAAAAACCCCGGGACAGCAGAGGACTTCTCCGCTGCCCCGGGTTTTTTTAAAATGCTGGTGGGCGGCAGCGCCAGGACCTCTTCTGAAGGTCGGCGGGGGGCGAAAGTCTTTGCTCCCCCCCGCCTGCCTTCAAAAGCCGTCTGGGATAGCGGGAAGCGCTTCCCTGCTATCCGGGACCGCTTTTAAAATGCTGGCGGTGGGGAACAAAGCCTTTCGGCCCAGCCGGCCTTCCTGGACCTCTTCTGAAGGCCGGAGGGGGGGGGAAAGGCTTTGCTCCCCACCGCCAGCATTTAAAAGAGGTCCCCGGAGATTTCCCTATGGGCTTGCTTCTTGCGAAGCAAGCCCATAGGGAAATTCGTCTTGCGAAGCGCCTCGAAAAACGGAAAACCCTTTCGTCTTGCGGGTTTTCTGTCTTGCGGGGCACCACTGTATATGGTATTTCAAAACAGTGTATCACCAACTTCTGGCTTGCTTTTTAACTGCACTGCAAAATTACACGCACAGTATCTCCATTTTTACAAGTAGACCTATCTCTACCTGGCAGCAATGTTTGTGGCTTAGTGCAGTGTTTCCCAACCTTGGGTCTCGAGCTGTTTTTGGACTACAACTCCCATCATCCCTAGCTAGCAAGACCAGTGGTCAGGCATCATGGGAACTGTAGTCCAAAAACAGCTGGAGACCCAAGGTTGGGAAACACTGGCTTAGTGTATAAGAAGTGCTCGAGTTCAGAGGCACTTTAGTTTCAACAGACTTTAGTTTCATTTGCCTTCAAAGCAACAAAAATTCCACATATATCACACACACACACCTCCCCTGCAAACAAAGAGTTAAGGCTGATGGAAGTTAAATAAGCTTTTTGAATGTTTATAAGCTGCCAGTTTTAGAGGTTGCTGCAATTTTATGCCGTTAGTCAATCACAGATCAATTTTATGACATTCCATAGAAGAAATAAGCCAGCCCCCTCCAAAAAAAATTAGGGAGGGAAATAAGTTTGATAGAAAGTGTAGTCAATTCCCTACTCAGAAATACTCAGAATTTAAGCATAAAATGTCAACAGTAGTTAACATTACCTAAACATCAGGCTTAAAAACACACACTGAATGCTTATTTCAATGCACTTTACACAATGTAAAATCAGTCACAGAATTCTGTACACGTAAAAAGGTCAATTTAAGAACAGGTAAAAAGGTAAAGGACCCCTAGATTTGTTTACATTTTGGATGAAAGAAGATGAGAGAGTGTAAGATCGTCAATTTCCTAAAACTCAGTCTTCTTTTTTTGAAAAAGAGAGTTCAACTGCATCTTCTTAATAATGGGATCCAGTTTTGTCATTCAAGAAATGACTGACACCAAGGATGAGAATAGTTTGCATTATGTTGGGAATAGAGACTTTGTGGAAAGCCTGTGTCAGGTCCAAGTCTTATTGCCAAGGAGACACTAGCAAGTGCGTTGTCAATTTTAAACAGAACGTTCACTCCATTTTCCCTTTTGCATTTCCCTTATTGTACTAGGAGACGCGTAATACCTGACTGGTGAAGGATGCCTCCTTGAAAACAATGTTCAGTTATGCTCTGGTCCCTCCTATATGTGCATACTCACCCACCTGAGTCCCCAAATGAGAATATAGTTTAATGTAAATTGACTGTACACACACACACACACACACACACACACAGAGTAACAATTATTCTCAAGACCAGGTTTCCTCAGCCCTCCAGATGATTTTTGAGACTACATTTTCCAGCATCCCTGACCACTGGTCCTGCTAGCTAGGGATCATGGGAGTTGTAGGCCACAAACATCTGGAGGGCCGAGGTTGAGGAAACTGTGGGAGCAAGATCCTCAAGAAGAATGAGTACAAGACCGAAGCTACATCAGCACATACGACTTAGGGCGTTAAAAAAAATGTGCATACTTGAAAATTAATCACTGTCCCAGTAAATCAACCGAGGCCCATCTAGCAATAAAACTGCATCCTTTCTCGAGAGTTGAACTTTTTAGGACTGGAGATGTTTGGGCTGCTAGCTCCACTAAACCCAAAGCTCTAAAACGGCTTTAGTGGCAAGTATACGGGCATGTCGCTTGCAAACAACCTCCGCTTATAAAAGAAAGCGGAGAAGAACTCTTTCCCAATAGTTTGCTTCCAGGGCGAGAGGCCATTGTTTCACCACGTTCTTCAAATGTGCACGCCTCGGGGTGCATTCCTGCTTTGCAACAGGATACACAACTACTGTACGTCTCTCTCTATGGGGTGCAGTATATATGGGGGAAAGGTAAACATCGTTTCCTCCTCTTCCTCCGGTTCACACCCCAGTGCGGGCCTAGCAAAACTGCACGTCTATTTCACACACCCACCCAGCTCAAGGCACTTTTTGCGTTCAGCAACCCCCCCCCCCGTGCATTTGTTTCGGCAACGCCTGCATCCATTTCTCTCTCTCCTTGCCAGCAGCACACCATCGCCACCAGCCCCGACACCCTGATCATGGCAGATGCAACGGGCTCGGCCCGAGACAGGACGGCAGCTTACTGAGGATCCTTTGTCTCGAAGCGGAGAGGTGCGCCTTTGCTAAAAAAGACGGGGCACACACACCTCTAAAGCAATTGCTGCATTTAAATACCAGCAGCAAGAAGAGGCCTCCGTGCAATGCCTATAGGACGCAGCAGCAGCAGAGCTCTCTGCATTGTTCCCCGAAGGGTGCAGCCGCCTTTTGTTGCGCAGAGGAGCCGCGCTTGCACGGAGCGCACGGCCCCGCGCACCGCCGCCGCCGCCACCAGTTGCATAACGACGGCCTTGGGGCCGAGGGCGCGTGCACACACACACAACCATCCATGCACCTACCTGCCCCGCGGCACAGCGCGCCTTCTTCGCCCTTACCGGGAGGGGAGATGCACTCGACGACGGACCCTCCTCGGCAGCCCCGGCTCGCTTGCAAACGCTGCCCGCCCCTTCTGGCCACCGCCGTGGAACGTTGCCCTGGGAGCAGGCGGAGCAGCTGATTGGCCGGGGCGTCTCGGCCCCGCCCCCGCCGCTCCTCCGGCCGAGGTGTGCGCGCGCGTGTGCGCGAGCGGCGTGGGGAGCGGCTCGGAGCGCGCCTCGTTCCCGGAGGCGGAGAGAAAGGGGGAGTTTCTTCGGCCGGCTTGCGTGGCCGCCCCGGAACAGGTAGCGGCCGGCCGGCCTGACGAGCTGCTTTTTTGGGGGGTGCAGGGGGGGGCTTTTTGTTTGTTTTCCCTCGCCTTCCTCTGGCCTCGCGGCGCTGCATAGGAGACAGTTCCCTTCGCCCCAACGCCCCCACCCCCCCCCATATAAAATATTGCAATATCGGAGGCATTGCAATTCAGTCCGCGTGCATGCACCGCGTCATGCGATCGGTTATGTGGGGTGGGACTTACCTGCCCTCCCCGCAATAATTTATTCCAGTTGGCACCCCTGCTCCGAGGACCTTCCTGCGCTTTGCTCTAGGCCTGGATTGTGGCACCGGATGCAAGCGAAGGAAGAAGTTGCGCCTTGGCGGAGAGATTATATGGAGGGTGGGTTTCTGGGGCTAAGAAACTTCAGGTTCTGTTACTTTTGCCACATACACCCCCAGTCCAGTGGCATCTAAAAACTGACCAGCATGCAAATGTAGTATTGCACATGGAATCACAGAATTGTAAAGTTGGGAGGGATCCGGGAGGGATCCACCAGGGTCATTTCTAGACCAACCCTGCAACGCACCTATCCTGCCCACAGTTGTCGCTTGAGCCATCAATTTTCTGGTTGTAGGAGTCAGCTCCTAGGAGCTGAGGTCCTCTTCAGCACACACACATACCCCCACAACATGGATGTAGCCAGGAGGGGCAAGTCCATAAATAAAAATGCTTAACTAATAATAAATAAATAAAAATACTTAACCATTGGAGATAACTCGGTTCCGCCCATCCCGCAACATAATCCTGAATATGCCCTCTTTAGGGAAGCTTTTAATGTTTGATGGACTATTGTATTTTAATATTTTGTTGGAAGCCGCCCAGAGTGGCTGGGGAGGCCCAGCCAGATGGGTGGGGTATAAATAATAAATTATTATTATTATTATGGGATGTTTTGGCTTCTTTCCTTCCCAGAGTAATAGCCCAGTCACAAAGCATGCGCAAGTAGGAAGAAAGGGGTGCCCATCGCATGTTGTGGGTCTTGCTGTCAACAGGATTTCTTGGGAGTGTTAAATTGTGCTCAGGTGCTACATTGGGACTTTCCATAGGCACCTGGTTGGCGACTGTGAGAACAGAATGCAGGACTAGATGGGCTGTTTGCCTGATCCAGTGGGCTCTTGTGTTCTTATGCATATCATCTGCAGGTCGTAGAGTAGGAGGGGACCACAAGGGCCATCTAGTCCAACCCCCTGCAATGCAGGAATCTTTTGCCCAACGTGGGGCTGGAACCCACAGCCCTAAGATTAAGAGGCTTGTTCTCTACCGTAGAGGTTTTCAACCTTTTTGAGCCCACAGCTCTCTTGACCAACTACATTCTTTCCAGTGTTAGAAACTGAGATTCTTTCCAGTGTTAGAAACTGAGATATGAAAGCTAGAAGCTAAATGGCGCCTTATACCTAGGTTCATTTTTCAATCTTAGGTTCATTTTTCACATGGTCTAAGTCCTCATCTGGAGACTGAAAAACAAAACAAAACCATGCTTCCCCTGCCGGCACCCCCTAATATTCTTAAGAGGGTCTCTTCTACTGTATTTTTCGCTCTATAAGACGCACCAGACCATAAGACGCACCTAGTTTTTGGAGGAGGAAAACAAGAAAAAAAATATTCTGAATCCCAGAAGCCAGAACAGAAAGAGGGATCGCTGCGCAGCAAAAGCAACGATCCCTCTTGCTGTTCTGGCTTCTGGGATAGCTGCGCAGCCTGCATTTGCTCCATAAGATACACACACATTTCCCTTTACTTTTTAGGAGGGAAAAAGTGCACCTTATAGAGCGAAAAATAAGGTGTATTCTTCAGAGAGTGGTTGGAAGTGGGGAGGCAGAAAAAGGTCCTCTTTTGCTTCCACTCTACGATTTTAATCTGAAACCTTAGGCGCAGTACTGCGCCAAGAGGTCAAAAACTGCTCGCGCTAATAAAATTCCCTGTCGCAAAACGCCAACTAAGCTAATTGGGTAAAGAAAGCCAGAAAAGCAGCCTGTGATGGCCTGGGATTCCGAGTCTGAGAGTGATCCGGAGGAATCCCAGCCGGCGCAGGAGTCCCCGCCTCCAGGGCCGGCTGAACTGGGGCAAGGCTTAGTTGCTGAGGAAACTCAAGAGCAGGCACCAGGTGAAATCATTCAGGCCCCAGAGGTGCTGGAAGACTCAGTGGCTACAGGTGAGCCTCCCCCGGGGCCCAGTAACCCTTCGGCCTCTCCTGATCTGCAGAGGCTTAGGGCAGAGAGGCGAAGGGAACTGGTGTCTCCCAGGAGGAGTGCTCGCCTTAAGGCCAAGAGAGGCGGGGCTTCTGGGGGCCGGGACCGCCCCCGGCCTTAGAAGAAGATAAAGGTCAGGCAGCCCGGTCCCAGGTTGCGGGAGCAACGTCGTTGTGAAGTATCTGCTTTACCCAGTCCTTGTTCGGCACTCCCAGTGTGCCTGTTCCTCGCCCGGCTTCCTGCGTCTGCCTTACCAGTGTTCCTGTTCCCCGCCTGGACTCCTGCTTCTGCCTTACCAGTGTCCCTGTTCCCCGCCTGGACTCCTGCTTCTACCCTACCAGTGTTCCGGTTCCTCGCCTGGCTTCCTGCTTCTGCTCTACCATCGTTCCTGCTACCCCGCCCGGCTCCCTGTTGATCTTGGCCTACGGTAATAGTACCTCATCCCCCCTGGGACCAGCACACAGCCTCTGGGGAGGGAGGCAAAGGTTAGCCAGTACAGTGGTACCTCAGGTTAAGTACTTAATTCGTTCCGGAGGTCCGTACTTAACCTGAAACTGTTCTTAACCTGAAGCACCACTTTAGCTAATGGGGCCTCCCACTGCCACCGCGCCGCCAGAGCACGATTTCTGTTCTCATTCAGGTTCTTAACCTGAAGCACTATTTCTGGGTTAGCGTAGTCTGTAACCTGCAGCGTATGTAACCTGAGGTACCACTGTACTGTTCCAGGCCAGTACCAGGAGCGTGGGCAACGCCTTTGAATCAGTGTGGTTTCATTCAGTCATTGGCTGGTCCAGTTTTTGCATTTAACAAACACACAGTGAGAGGGCATGGCGTATAATAAAGTGCATGGAAGCGATGGAGTAGTCGCTGTCCTCTTCATAGAGCCAGGTTTAGGGACCTGCTATACAAAGGGTGTGTGGGACGCGGGTGGCGCTGTGGGTTAAACCACAGAGCCTAGGACTTGCCGAACAAAAGGTTGGCGGTTCAAATCCCCGCGACGGGGTGAGCTCCCGTTGCTCAGTCCCTTCTCCTGCCAACTGAGCAGTTCGATAGCACATCAAAGTGCAAGTAGATAAATAGGCACCGCTCCGGCGGGAAGGTAAACGGCATTTCCGTGCGCTGCTCTGGTTCGCCAGAAGTGGCTTAGTCATGCTGGCCACATGACCCGGAAGCTGTACGCCGGCTCCCTCGGCCAGTAAAGCGAGATGAGCGCTGCAACCCCAGAGTTGGTCACGACTGGACCTAATGGTCAGGGGTCCCTTTACCTTTACCTATACAAGGGTGTGCTGTAAGGTTACCCCACAGGACATTGGGCACACATCACCCAGTCAGACACAAGGGCCACACATTGTAAGAGCATCGCTGGATCAGGCCAGAGGCCCATCGAGTCCAGTAGCCAACCAGATTCCAATGCAAGCAGGAGCTGAGAGCAACAGTGCCTTGCTGTCCCCACTGATGGTTCCCAGGAGATGTTCTTCAGAAATGTGTTGCTTCTAATACTGTCCTTCCATAGTGTCCAAATAATGGCTCTCAGCAGACAGCCCCCTCCAACTTTGCCCAACATTGGACCACTTCTGTATAGCAGGAAGGCTTGATAGCCTCACTGTGAAAAGAAATGGAACATGTTTCTTTTTTAGCAACCCAACCAAGATCACACTACTCATACAAAACGAGAATATAGTGTGTATTCTTTCAGGGACATTCCTTCCATGTTCAGTCTAAATCACTCACCTCAACGGATGAGCTTTGTTTGCTACTTTGGATTGACTGCCTTGGACATCAGTGGGATGTTTTGTGGGGGGTTCTGTGTTTGAATATACCGAAATCAGTGTTTTGTAGATCACAGTCTATAAATAATAAATTTATATTGTGATTCTGCTCTTGAAAATATATCTACACATTAAAAAACACCCGTACATAATCTCAGTGTCTCCAGTTACAACTGAATACAGTGGTGCCCCGCAAGACGAATGCCTCGCAAGACGGAAAACCCGCTAGATGAAAGGGTTTTCCGTTT
Source organism: Podarcis erhardii (assembly GCF_964252035.2). Classification (NCBI taxonomy): domain Eukaryota; kingdom Metazoa; phylum Chordata; class Lepidosauria; order Squamata; family Lacertidae; genus Podarcis; species Podarcis erhardii. Next base: position 122,558,227 of record NC_138497.1, read on the forward strand.
TGGAGGTGCTTCGCAAAACGAATTTCCTATGGGCTTGCTTCAGAAGACGAAAATGTCTTGCGAGTTCCTGCGGGGTTTTTTTCCTCCCCCCCCCCTTTCCCCAAGCCGCTAAGCCGCTTATCAGCTGATCCGCTAAGCCGCTTAACAGCTGATCCGCTAAGCCGCTTATCAGTTGATCCGCTAAGCCGCTTAACAGCTGATCCGCTAAGCCGCTTATCAGCTGATCCGCTAAGCTGCTAAGCCGCTAATAGCGCTAATCCGCTAAGCCACTAATGGGCTTGCTTCGCAAGACGAAAAAACCGCAAGACGAAGAGACTCGCGGAATGGATTCTTTTCGTCTTGCGAGGCACCACTGTACAGTTGTCTCTGGGGTCTCACACGTTCATGTTAACCCATGGTTGGCTTAGCATGTCCTGCAATCTGGGTCACAGTCACATTCTTACAATGCTAAGCTATGTTTGAACTAGTCTATCAACGACAAAAGAGACGTCTTTTATATTTTTTTTTTGCAATGCAATATTGAAAATATTCAGCAGTGGGTCTTTGGGTTGTTAACCTTTCCCTCCCCATCGGCCCACTTCCATCAAAACCTGAAATTGGTCCCTGAAGATACACCAAGCGTTACAAGAACACAGCTGTCTATATTTGAAAGGGATGGCCTACATTTTTTCCACTAACAAATTGATATTTACTGAAGTAGGCTCTGATTATACATGCAGTATGCAACAGGTACTGAGTTCAGTTGAACGACACCTGCAATTTAACATTGTTTCATGCTTCTGTCTTATTTTATATTTTACTCCAGTCACTTCTGTGTTGGAAATGAGCAATGTTTTTTTTTTGTTTTTTTTAAAAAAAACCCACGTTCATAAAATTCTGCTATTTATATTTCCCCACTCAGATTTGATCCTGAAAGCCTGGAAATGAAGCAATTGGCAGCAGAAACTATCCGGCTGGTTTCGAGTTCGCAGGTGATAACGTCTGTTGTCAGTGTGGTTAAAGAACTATTAGAGAATTCTTTGGATGCTAACGCAACAAATGTTGATGTTAAATTGGTAAGTCATATTAAGCTAAAACTGGAACACGGATGGGAATACAATAATACTCATTTTTTATTGCATGAAGGTTTGAATAGTGCATTCTTTTATATAGTTGTGCTTTAAAATTTCACAAACACATTTCTGTCAACATCTGATAATCTTTGGCGGTTTATATGGATGTATAGCTTGAATTCACACAGGCACCATATAAATCATTCTGAAGTTCCTTAAACCTGCCAAGCGTAAGGAAATTGAACTTTGCTGAAATTCAGATTCCTTTGTTTGTGTCTATGATCTGGAGATGTTGGGTTTTGGCTGGTAAGTTCTTGATTGAAAATGTGTGTGTATAATTTTAGAGCTCCCTATTGAACTCAAGATTTCATTTTGAAGGGAAATCATATTTTTGCATATGACTATTCATGTGGGATAATTATTAACATTCAGTACATACCAAAAAATAATAATTGTTCCACTGAGTGCGTTAGAATATGATTTACATTTTTTTTAAAAAAAATCCAAAGTTCCAGATAATACCAAATCATTGAAACAAGGTTGTGGACTGGTTCTATGACTTCTGTGGCGTTAATCATTTGTTTGTTTGAGGATCACAATTTACATTTTACAGACTTTGCTCACTTGAACGCTGTTTACTTGAAGAAAGCTTTTGGTAGCCTATTTAAAAACGGAGGGAGTGAATGGTTTTAGGAAGGGGTTGGCAATAAATGTTTTCTGAAACATAGAGGTCTCTGCTTTGCCTAAAACATATTTTATTTTCATTAAAAAAAAAAATTCCTTGCAGCAGCAGCAACAGAATTCCTCTTAAAATACTGCACCCAGTAAGATCAAATGCTCTATTTTCTGAAGGACATATGAGGAGTCTCTATGCAGAGGCGGTAGATTTGTTGAATATTCAACTATAAAGCATAGATTTATCTCTTATTGCTTCTTTTGTCTTCCAAAACACTATTTTCAGGTTGTTTGCACTCCTCAAATACTGGAAGGGGGGGTCATATAGAACAAGGCAACAAGTTGCTGTCTGCTACGCCATTGGTCTGGACTAGATCCAATGGGCTTACATTACAGGACGGTGGATTTTAGTTGCAAGCTGGGAGGAACATCCTGATGGCAATTTGGAAATGAACCAGTTGTCTGGATGGGGTGATGGGCTCTTCATTGCTGAAGGTCTTTAAGAAGATCTTGGATAGCTGTGTGTTGAAATTATGCCCCTTGAACCGAACAGGGTTTAGGATCAGGATGAAAGCCATGGGACCCATGTACCCAGAAAAGGGTAGCATAGAGTCCAGGCGCAAATCTACAAGGCACATTGCGGTAACCGTGTGCCACCAGATTCTCTGCATATCTGTGTGTGTTTCATAAGTAGGCAGTAGGCTTTCATGTGGGATTGATTAGCAAGGGAATACCAGCGTCAACAAAAGAGCCCTGAGGAATTACAGATTTTGGCCCCCAAGGTATATACACGTGAACCTCTACAAAGAGCAGGTTTTCCAAGATTTCTCTTGTATGTTGCTGCTCCTTTTGACAATGTGGATAATCTGGTTTAACTTGCCTTCAGGACTAGAAATCGAAACCAAAGGGGATTGTTTGAGAACGCAGAAGTCTTTCCAGATACAGTGCCGGCTGATAATTTTCTGAACTTTGCTTGCAGTCTTTTGCTTTGTTGAAACATCTAATAGATCGCACTTCTGCAAAAAACAAAACAAAAAAACCAAACCCCTGAAGTGGGATGCAAAGCAGTCTAAGAAGCACTAATAGTTTGTGTATGATTATTGGGCCCATGGGCTGATTTGCAAACTGAAAAAGCCGTTGTGTCTACTGCCTACATGTTGCAGCCATGTACACACAAACACACTACAATATGTGCACTCACCTAAGCCATAAGGCTTGGAAAAACTGTTTTTGCTCCCCCCCCCCCCAGTTTAATGAGAGGAAGCGGTTGATCTTCCTGAAGAGTACGGGTGAGGAGGCAGCTGAACTATGACCACACACACACACACACACACACACTGCAACAGTTAGACTTTTTTTTTGGGGGGGGGGGACCTTCTACTGGAACCAATACAGTCTTACCTTGGTTGATGAACGCCTTGCGACTCAAAACGTTTTGGCTCCCGAATGCCGCAAACCCGGAAGTGAGTTCTCTGGTTTGTGAATGTTCTTTGAAACCCGAACATCCTCCTCTGCATATCTCTGCACATCTCTGTGTGTTTCCTGCAGCCAATCGGAAGCCGCGCCTTGGTTTGCAAGCATTTTGGAAGTCCAACGGACTTCCAGAACGGATTCCGTTCGACTTCCGAGGTACAACTGTATAGGACTTTTTCCAAGCCTAATTGTAGCAGGAGAGTGGTGATTTTTTTGGGGGGTGGGTGGGTCATATCTGGGGAGGAAAGGGTTAATTGTGATTCTCCCCCCCTCCCCAAATTGTCCCTCTGCAGTTGTATTTGGGTTTGGAAAACTCTGTCATTTTGGTTCCAATAGAAGGGTGTTGTTGTTGTTGTTGTTGTTGTTTTTAAAAAATATCCTTATGGATATGGGACACAGGTGGCGCTGTGGGTTAAACCACAGAGCCTAGGACTTGCTGATCAGAAGGTTGGCGGTTCAAATCCACACAACAGGGTGAGCTCCCATTTCTCGGTCCCTGCTCCTGCCAACCTAGCAGTTCGAAAGTACGTCAGAGTGCAAGTAGATAAATAGGTACCACTCTGGCAGGAAGGTAAACGGCATTTCCGTGCGCTGCTCTGGTTCGCCAGAAGCGGCTTAGTCATGCTGGCCACATGACCCGGAAGCTGTACGCTGGCTCCCTCAGCCAATAAAGCGAGATGAGCGCCGCAACCCCAGAGTCGGTCACGACTGGACCTAATGGTCAGGGGTCCTTTAACCTTTATGCTTATGGATATGGGCTAACATTTCATCAGAATTAATTTCTGTAGAATTTGTGGTACACCATAAATTGTGTGCATGATTACAGGCCCTGTAGCCTATAAAAATACGTATATTTTTGGAGCTCTATGACAATTATGGATATGATATGTATTGAGAAGAGTTAAACAGTGTCTGGTTACACACCTGATGTGTTTGTGTGTGTTCTTTTAACTAGGAAAACTATGGTTTTGATAAGATTGAAATCCGAGATAACGGTGATGGGATCAAGGCAGCGGATGTTCCTGTTGCGGCTGTGAAACACTACACTTCAAAAATAAGCTCATCTGAGGACCTTGAAAACTTGGCAACGTACGGTTTCCGTGGTGAAGCTTTGGGTTCAATTTGTAGCATGTCTGAGGTAAAAGCCTAACATAGTTTCAGGTGCTTATTTGTTTGTAAATTATTCTGGATTGGCCTGAGTGCAGGTATCTCAGGCTCTGTTAGGTTCAAATATTCCATAGTACCTTATCACATTTCTACTTTCCACTCCGGGTACCATGTGTTGCCTTCAAACCTAAACTTCTGGATTCAGTGTAGTAATTTAGAAGATGCTAACAAGGACACACCCATATACATACAGCATCCGTCAACGGAACTTAACCTCCTTGCGCAAAACAAGACGACAGACTTGCTCTTAAGATTCTCTTTGTCTTAAACCACCTCGGCCCAGTGTACCTGAAGGAGCGTCTCCGCCCCCATCGTTCATCCTGGACACTGAGGTCCAGCTCTGAGGGCCTTCTGGTGGTTCCCTCCACTGCGATAAGTGAGGTTACAGGGAACCAGGCAGAGGGCCTTCTCAGTGGTGGCGCCCGCCCTGTGGAACACCCTCCCACCAGGTGTCAAGGAAATAAACAACTATCTGACTTTTAGAAGACATCTGAAGGCAGCCCTGTTTAGGGAAGTTTTCAATGTTTGATGTTTTATCATGTTTTTAATATTCTTTTGGGAGCTGCCCAGAGTGGCTGGGGAGGCCCAGCCAGATGGATCGGCTATAAGTAATTTTATTTTTTATTTTTTATTATTATTACTGATAAAGTAGCACAGATTAGTACATGGTGTGTGCATAAAGGATGCTAATTAAGGAGAGGAGGTGGCGGCAAGGAAATGGGTATGGTGTTTTGTGTGGAAGGGAGAGCGAGGAGGACGGAAAAGGGGCAAAGAGGATAATGTGTGCATGTAAATGTGCGCTGCACAAAAGCAGAGAATATGACTGGGACTGGGGTGATATATCAGTGTATTGTCCAAAACTGGTTTGAAGTCCATATTGTGATGCCAGTTTTGTAATTTTTGACCTGGCAGTATATCGTGAATCGTGATTTTTGCATAACACACACACACACAATGTGAGAAAAGGCTTCTCTCAATTCCCCCATTAACTCGTAACGGCTCAGCTCTTCCCTCCTGCCTCACACAAGAGCAGGCGCCAGCAAAAATCACGATGTGGGAAAAACCACAAGCCCAGCCAATGCTCTGTCCTTACCTCAGACATGGTGATGTATCGGTATATTGCGACGTTTGGTTGGCGACATATTGCGAGGTTGAAAACCAGGTCTCGCCCAGCCCTAGATAAGACACGGAAATAGGGGGTGATCAACGTGTAAGGGAGAGTTGAGGAAAACTGAGGAGGAGGGTAGTGGAAAAAGGAGTAAAGGTGAAAATGGAGAGGGAGTAGGAGGCATGGGTTTGGGTTCGAAGATAAAAGGGTCTGCAGAAGAGGAGGTAGGGGGCGACCTCACAGCTACGCAGAAGGGAGAAGGGTGTGTAGCAGCTGCAATGTGTGGGGGGAGAAGGAAGTGGAGGATACAGGAAGCTACCCATAAAAGTGGTTTGGGTGCAAGGAGGGTTGCACAGAAAGAGGGGGAGCACATAGGTATTGGCGTGAAGGTGAAAACAGGTGCACAGTGGGGCTGCAAAATGGAAGAGAGAAATCGCTTTGGGATTGGCAGGGGACAAGTGAGCTGAGTTGTCGTATGGGGTAGCCAAGGGGAAGCTCCAGGCGATTAATATGTGGAAAGATGGCAGCAGGGGTTGGCGAGCAGGAGAGCAGCCTCTACCAAATGATTTTGGAAGCTTCCGTTTGACGCCAGCACCTTCCGCTTCTAGGTCCTGATTACAACCAAGACCGCTTCTGATGATTTCAGCACCCAGTACCTGTTGGATCGAAGCGGTCACGTGACTTCTCAAAAGCCGTCTCATCTCGGACAAGGTAGGGCTGTTAACAGGATTTATGGGGAGGAATTCAGTATCGCTCTCTTTGGACCATTCCGTCTGCAGGAGCGTTTCAGCTGGCCAGAGAAAACAGTCCCTTCGCTCTCCTCCCATCGCGGGCTGGGTGGGTGTTTCGGGGGGAGAAGATTGGGGGCAGGAAGCTATGTTGCCCTAGTGGGAGCCCTTGGACTGGCTTCCACTTGCACTGGGTTAAATGAACCCAGGCCATTTTCAATACAGTATTGGCCTTGAATATAAGCCGCACTTTTTACCCCCAAATTCCAACCGTGAAAAGTGAAAAGTGCAGCTTAAATTCGCGACCTTACCAAAATTGGCTTTTACGACATCGCTGCTGAAACATACATACGGTAAAACGGAACAAAATAATGTTTTGTTGCCAATTTGTGAGCTTGATGCTGTTGTGCAGTTAATTCTAATGTCATTCATCGCTTTCAATTGCGGGTCCTCTATAGGACCCGTAGGATTTTCTTCTACATTTGCCATTTACGGGTGTGAGTGCCTGATATAAGGAGTGGCTTATATCCGGGTATTGACTTTTTTCCTCCCTCACCACTTGAATTTTAAAGGTGCGGGCTTATTTACAGGTGTGGCTTATATTCGGGCCAATATGGTATTTGAAGGGTTCTCTCCCCATATAATAATGGTAATAATAGTAGTATCAGTAGTAGTAGTAACAACAACAACATTTGTATGCCGCCCATCTGACTGAACCTATCCGAACTCTGACATCATCTTCTGAGACCCTTCTTCACGTAAGGTCTGGAGGGTGGCAACACAAGAACGGGGCCTTTTCTGCAGTGGCTCCCCGTCTGTGAAATGCTCTCCCCAGGGAAGTCGGCCTGGCACTTTCATTATACACTGTTAGGCACCAGGCAGAAACGTTCCTCTTTCACCAGGCCTTTGGCTGATTGACATCCAATGCCCTTTTAAAATGTGGTGGGGAGGAGGGGAAATTAGGTTCTTCTTTTTTTATTATTTTCATTATGTCTTTTGTGTTTTTATACAGTGGTACCTCGGGTTAAGAACTTAATTTGTTCTGGAGGACAGTTCTTAACCTGAAACTGTTCTTAACCCGAGGTACCACTTTAGAAGAGAAGAAGAAGAAGAGTTTGGATTTGATATCCTGCTTTATCACTACCCGAAGGAGTCTCAAAGCGGCTAACACTCTCCTTTCCCTTCCTCCCCCACAACAAACACTCTGTGAGGTGAGTGGGGCTGAGAGACTTCAGAGAAGTGTGACTGGCCCAAGGTCACCCAGCAGCTGCATGTGGAGGAGCGGGGAATTGAAGCTGGTTCACCAGATTATGAGTCCACCGCTCTTAACCACTGCACCACACTGGCTCTCCTAGCTATAGGGGCCTCCCACTGCCACCGTGCCACCGGAGCATGATTTCTATTCTCATCCTGAAGCAAAGTTCTTAACCTGAGGTACTATTTTTGGGTTAGCGGAGTCTGTAACCTGAAGCGTCTGTAACCTGAGGTACCACTGCATTGCGATTCTATCTTGTGAACTACCCTTACACCTGCAGGTCTAAGGCAGTTTGCAAATTTTAATAATCATAATCATAAAGATGTCTCCAATCTGGCATGGCTGTCATGCTGGTGGAGCTGTGCCAGTTTAACTGCCATAAGTTTGTGCTTGTATATCTCATGTAGTGGTAGCATTGTATCTTATGATTTCATTGGCAGAGAGGGCACTGGCGTGAGGGCCTTCTGCCATATCCCATAGCCCCTCAGTCGGTGCAGCTTAAGCACAGGAGTAAAACCGTATTTACCATATTTTAAAATCTGGGTGCCCCCTCAACTAGCTTTTAGGGACGCAGGTGGTGCTGTGGGTTAAACCACAGAGCCTAGGGCTTGCTGATCAGAAGGTCGGCGGTTCGAATCCCCGCAACAGGGTGAGCTCCTGTTGCTTGGTCCCTGCTCCTGCCAACCTAGCAGTTCGAAAGCATACCAGTGCAAGTAGATAAATAGGCACTTCTCCAGCGGGAAGGTAAACGGCGTTTCCGTGCGCTGCTCTGGTTTGCCAGAAGTGGCTTAGTCATGCTGGCCACATGACCTGGAAGCTGTACGCCGGCTCCCTTGGCCAGTAAAGTGAGATGAGTGCCGCAACCCCAGAGTCATCCGCAACTGGACCTAACGGTCGGCAGTCCCTTTACCTTTACTTAGGGTAAGCTAGGCGCATCTCAGTTAATAAGATGTATTCCGGTAATAGCAATCACTCATCAATCATTTCATTTCCTATGATTGTTTAATAATAATAATAGTAAAAAAAACTGGCAGGATTATACTCTAAAGATGTAACGTTTGTCATCGTGTTTCTGCTACATAATCTAAATCTAAATAGATGTGTTTTGATGGCACACCACTTTGATTTTATTACTGATTGCTGGTAAAGTACCTTTTTAACAAATGAAAACCTCACCATGGTGCAATCCTAAATGTAACTTTATACATTGCATCTATAAAGGGTAGGACTTTTAAGCTGGTACAGCGTGTACTTCGTAAAATAGAGTACCATGCTGGAATTTAATCATGGTGCGTGGAGAGTCGCCTAAACAGAAATCAGAGCAGTTAAATCTTAAGAATCTTCTTGTTAAATATGATAGTGTCTCTCCCATTTTGCTTGTAAATATGTTATCGCTCTGATCATAAAACACTTGTGCAGTCATATCTGCTTGCACCTCAACTGTAAAGTCACTTATATAGCATCATGTTTTGGGGTGTTGTGCTAGCATTGCAAAGGTTATCCCCCCTCCCTGAAAGATTTTCACCTGATACAGCAGTTTTAAAGATCGGCAAGTTGTTTGCTGCTTTGGAAAATTAGGACATTTTTATATCCTTTTTTATATATAAAAAGGGGGGGGTTTAAATCTTCCAAACTCTAAAATACTTGCACATTATTGCATTTAATCATGGATTTTGTAGATTTTATGCCACTCTGTTCCTAGATATTGCACTTAACATTTGATTATGCCGTGGTGTTGGGATGCCAACTTTCATCTATATTTGACTTTTATAGGGGTTTGTAAAATATATAAGGCTTTGGGTCCTAAGATGTGTAAGTGAAACTTGTACAGAAATTGAATGGGGGTGGATTTTGCATGAGATGTTTGACATCCACAAGGGCACATGTAAATTCAAGTCAAGATCAGTTACTGTATTAATTGTATTTCCTTTTGGTGCAGCAAATTTGAGCAACGTTTCTCTCTCTCTCCCCCCCCCTCCCCCGCCCCTGAGCCCTCTGGGCTCAAATGAGCATATAATCTCTTTAATAAGATCTGTTTTACATTCTGAATAGTTTAGTCGTGTCACGGAGTTTTCCATATTATTATTGCTTGCCGTTAACATGAAAAATAATGAGATTTAATTATATGAGACAGAGCAACCCAATATGCGTCTACACAGTTCAATGGGGCTTATTCCCAGGTGAGTCTAGAATTACAGCCCAAGATGCTATAGCTCTTTGCAACGTCAAGTCATTTGAACATACCTGGAGACAAAGGATGGTATTCAACTAAATTTTACTCAGCATAGGTCCATTTACGCCATAGGCTCCCAGTACGTTTCCGAGCACAATTCAAAGTGTTGGTGCTGACCTTTAAAGCCCTAAATGGCCTTGGTCCAGTATATCTGAAGGAGCATCTCCACCCCCATCATTCAGCCCGGACACTGAGGTCCAGCGCCGAGGGCCTTCTGGCAGTTCCCTCGCTGCGAGAAGCCAAGTTACAGGGAACCAGGCAGATGACCTTCTCGGTAGTGGCGCCCGCCCTGTGGAACACCCTCCCACCAGATGTCAGATAGAAAAACAACTACCAAACTTTTAGAAGACATCTGAAGGCAGCCCTGTTTAGGGAAGCTTTTAATGTTTAATAGATTATTGTATTTTAATATTCTGTTGGAAGCCACCCAGATTGACTGGGGAAGCCCAGCCAGATGGGTGGGGAATAAATAAATAAATAATAAATAAATAATAATAATAATAACAATAATAATAATATATTTAACTTGAATTATGTTCATTAATTCCAATGGATCACCTCTGGAGTAAAACCCAGTTGAATACCTGCAAAGGAATTCAACGTCATGCTAAAATCATTGTTCTGTCAAGGAAAGATGTTCAAACTGCCAGAGGGAATGATCCCCTCTCTTGCCTCCAGCCCTTACCACACCCCCACATGCTGTTCTGGGGGTTCTCCGAACCCCTACAGCTAATTTTGGGGGGTAGGGTGGGGTGGGAGGAAGCCCTGTTGCACAAGCAAAAGTCCTTGTGCAGGCAGTGGCGTAGCATGGGGGGTGCAGGGGGGGCCGGCCGCACCGGGCGCAACATCTGGGGGTTAGGGTTAGGGGGCGCAAATCCACGGGTTAGGGGGCACAAATCCACGGGTTGGGGGCGCAGATTACTTGCCTTGCCCCGGGTGCTGACAACCCACGCTACACCACTGTGTGCAGGGCTTCCTCTGACAGGACTCATCAATTAAATCCCCCTGAAGATAAGCACATAGCTACATAGTCTAGGAGACCTGGTCTATAGCAGGGACAGCCAACGTAGTCCGATATCTGAAGGTACCACAACTCCTGTTAAACCTGGTCAAGGATGGAGGAAATTGTTGTCCATCGGCAATGAGCAGGCACCATGTAATAATAATAATAATAATAATAATAATAATAATAATAATAATAATAATAATAATAAATTTTATTTATATCCCGCCCTCCCCAGCCGAAGCCGGGCTCAGGGCGGCTAACAACAATCAAACAATCAAACAATCAGATAATCGCACATTCTAAAAATATTTCATTATAAAAATCAATTAAAATCAAATTAATGGCAACTGATTAAGCAAGATTCTGTGCAGGTTGCCAGAGGAGGGAGTCAGGCTGCGCCCTGACCAAAGGCCTTGTGGAACAACTCTGTCTTGCAGGCCCTGCGGAAGGATGTCAGGTCCCGCAGGGCCCTTGTCTCTTGTGACAGAGCGTTCCACCAGATTGGAGCCGCAGCCGAGGCGGCCCTGGCTCTAGTTGAGGCCAGCCTAACCTCTCTGAGGCCTGGGACCTTGAGGATGTTATTATTTGCAGACCGTAGGTTTCTCTGTGGGGCATACCAGGAGAGGCGGTCCCGTAGGTACGAGGGTCCTAGGCCGTATAGGGCTTTAAAGGTCAAAACCAGCACCTTAAACCTGATCCTGTACTCCACCGGGAGCCAGTGCAGCTGGTATAGTACCGGATGAATGTGATCTCGCAGCGAAGACCCCATAAGGAGTCTCGCCGCGGCATTCTGCACCCGCTGGAGTTTCTGGGTCAGTCTCAAGGGCAGCCCCACATAGAGCGGGTTACAATAATCCAGTCTGTAGGTGGGCACTGTATGGAGGTGGGCACTGGTTTAGAGAATGCAGTTGTTAGGGACTGGGCAGAGGAGGAATGGTGGAGACTGCCTCCCCAGCCTGACCCTTCCAGGGAGGAGGAAGAGGAAGACAGTATAGATTTGCAAGAGTGGTTTGAAGGAGGTCACAGCTCAGAGGTAGATGAGCAGGAAAGTTGGGAAATCGTGGGAGAGCCAGAGCAGCTGGCTGAAACGTTATCACTAGAAAGCATTCCAGACCCACCATCTTCCAGAACCTGGCGAGCCTTAAAAGTAGGAGAGCAAAGAGCTCAAAGACAGAGGGCACCCGTAGAGAGAGGCGATGATGATGAGGGAGAGACGGGGGGTGGGGGTGGAGATGCATTCAGGACAACGCCATTATCCAAGAGGCTGGGTTCTATAGCCTTTCTCTGTAAATAAAGGAGTATAAGAAACTTTTCCTTGTCTTTATACTTTCCTGGGCGACCAGCCTGGAGCCGCTGACAGCATCCTGACAGTCATGCTGCCTTTGCTAAGATGTTTGCTTAGCCCTAATACTGATACTCTGCGGTTCGAATCCCCGCGACGGGGATTGCTCCCGTTGCTTGGTCCCTGCTCCTGCCAACCTAGCAGTTCGAAAGCACCTCAAAGTGCAAGTAGATAAATAGGTATCTATTACCAGCGGGAAGGTAAAGGGCGTTTCCGTGCGCTGCTCTGGTTCGCCAGAAGCGGCTTAGTCATGCTGGCCACATGACCTGGAAGCTGTATGCCAGCTCCCTCGGCCAATAAAGCGAGATGAGTGCTGCAACCCCAGAGTCAGTCACGACTGGACCTAATGGTCAGGGGTCCTTTTACCTTTAATACTAATACAGTGGTACCTCAGGTTACAGACGCTTCAGGTTACAGACTCCGCTAACCCAGAAATAGTACCTCGGGTTAAGAACTTTGCTTCAGGATGAGAACAGAAATCGTGCGGCGGCGGCACAGTGGCAGTGGGAGGCCCCATTAGCTAAAGTGGTACCTCAGGTTAAGAACAGTTGTAGATTAAGAACGGACCTCCAGAACGAATTAGGTTCTTAACCTGAGGTACCACTGTACTAATATGGGTACCAGTGGGAGGGAAATAGCATACATTGGTAGAGCCATGAGCACTTGGTCATCTTTGGCTTACGTCATATATCAAGTTAATCTTACTCTGTGGTTTTCCCCCCTTTCTCCTTCTGGTAGGTACAACTGTAACTGTTCTGAAGCTGTTCAAGAATCTGCCTGTGAGAAAGCAGTTTTACTCAACAGATAAAAAACGTAAGGAAGAAATTAAAAAAATCCAGAAACTTCTGATGGCCTACGGCATCATAAAACCAGAACTGAGGATCACATTTACACACAACAAGGTAACAAACACATTGTCTTCGAAATGACTAAGATGGCTGCACTATTATGGTTGTATTTTTCAAACCTGAAGTTCTCCAAAGTTTAGATAAGGTCAGATTTCCATGGCCCAAATCCAAAGAAAGTTAAATTAGGCACCTTGTGATTTCAGCAGAGCTTGAGCACAGCAAGATTTCTTTTTGGGCACCTATTGCCTCCATTTTGAGATGGTGGCTTGCAATCCTGACCAAAATAAAGGGGGGAAAGTCTATTTCATTGGCTCTCTGGAAATGCAGCTGCCTTTGGTCTCTAGCACTACCCGTTTGGTCAGGCTTTGGCAATCCGGGTTGTTGATGGGTGGCTGCCAACTCAAGAGTTTCCCCAACCTGTCGTGTTTCTTCATGCTAGCATACTATTGCCAGGAATTTGCTGCTGCTACTCTTCCCTTGATACCGTATTTTTCGCTTTATAGGACGCACTTTTTCCCGTTCAAAAATGAAGGGGAAATGTGTGTGCATCCTATGGAGCGAATGCAGGCTTTCGCTGAAGCCTGGAGAGTTAGAGGGGTCAGTGCACACCGACCCCTCTCGCTCTCCAGGCTTCAGGCAGCTATCCACAAGCCTTCGGAGTGCGGCGGGAGCAGCCTGAAGCCCGGGGAGCGCAGCGCCTATGGTCTGGTGCGTCCTATGGAGCGAAAAATACGGTGTATTTTTATTAACCAAAATTTATATTCTGCCTGTTTGTTAAAAAACAAAACACCTCTAAGCAGCTGAAAATGATCCACTGCTCATCCACTGCTTAACTTTCTGCAAATCTGTGCAAAGCACTTCTTTGACTTGGTACCATTTTTTAAAGGGGATTGAGATGGTGGTGTGTTTTCGGAGGGGTTATTGCTGAATAGGTAGAGATGCCCTACCTGTAGTCCATGATCGTCATCTTTCGGGGCTTTGGTGAAGTTTTAAATAATCTTATTCTAGAATGGTAAAAGTTACCCATAACTCTCCTTGGATCTATCTTGAGTTTGGAGGAAAGAACCCTCCTGGAAATGACTGCACTGTTATTTACAAGATGAGAGTGACATCTAATGGTCAAGCTGAATTTGTCAAAGCAAATTGATGATGTTTGGGTTATTCCTTCAGAGAAGTTGAGTGCACCTGGCTTAAACTGGTTCTGTTATCTCTTCTGTCAAAGTCATTGCCAAAAGTAGGGCCAGAAGGAGCCAGAGTTTCTCTTTCTCTTTCTGTCTCTCCTTCTGGTGTGGGGTTCTGTACATAGTTTGCTTAGTGTTAAGGTTTAGACTTATTATAAGTTATTGTAAGCTTAAGTCTGCTGCAGCTGGATTTCTTATGGACAGTGCCAATCCTGAATGTATTGGATTTGTGACCATTATGCTCATTTGCCTTAAGTAGCAGCAAAGTGCTGCTGGATGAAATACAATTGCCTCCGGTCTATTTTGGGGGGAATACTACAATGTATTTTAAGTTTTTACTCTGCTAACGAGATGTTGGAATTCTGCTCTGGATCGAAATTGAGTAGAATTTCATGACAGATAAATTACGATGTTGCAAATCAGGTATTGCCCAGCTTTAGCAGCCGGGCTGCCCCTATGCTTTACAAATGAGTTCTCCCCGAAGCACAGCAGTGCTAATGGGTGGCAGTCACAGCAGGTGGCGGGTTGTGTGGTTTTTTTTGTTTTGTTTTTTGGCTAGCATGGCCTGGTGGTACACAGCAAGCTGGTAGCAAAAGTACAGATTGCTATATCACTCCTTTGCCATTTCTGTTCTGACTGTAGAGGCCACGGGGCTTCACTTTCTCTGCAGCCAGTGTGGATTTATGTTCTTATATGTTCTTTTTAGGGACACGGGTGGCGTGGTGGGTTAAACCACAGAGCCTAGGACTTGCCGATCAGAAGTTCAGCGGTGAGCTCCCATTGCTCGCTCCCTGTTCCTGCCCACCTAGCAGTTCGAAAGCACGTCAGAGTGCAAGTAGATAAATAGGTACCACTCCGGCGGGAAGGTAAACGGCATTTCCGTGCGCTGCTCTGGTTCGCCAGAAGCGGCTTAGTCATGCTGGCCACATGACCTGGAAGCTGTACGCCGGCTCCCTCGGCTTCTGGGATAGCTGTGCAGCCTGCATTCGCTCCATAAACACATTTCCCCTTACTTTTTAGGAGGGAAAAAGTGAGTCTTATAAAGCAAAAAATACGGTAGTTAAATTCAAGACGAGAGACTCTTGTTTTTCCCCACTCTTGTTTGATTTCTGTATGAGTAAATTGGAGTTATCTATAATAAGAAATCCTATCTGTGGGGGGAAGACATTGTACATATTTATTGAGAGCCAAGGGGTCTTTTAAGACAGAGTACAGCTACTCACAATTGTTTGGGGATTTTTCTGTGGTGTTGACTCACCCCAAGTGATTTCTTGGGGGGTGTGTGTGTGTGTGTGTGTCACAGCGTGTGAAAATCACCACTTGTTCATTTACTTTGGTCGCTTTGCGCTTGCTCTTATTGAATTTGTTTGACTCACCTGAGTAGTTGTGTAATGTCATCCGATGTGTGAACAATGGTAATTAATCGTGGACAAAGAGAAAATATTTATCCATATTGAAAGGGTTGGAATGTGTCTGCGCTAGCGGGGGGAAGCAGTTGAAGTGAACGCTATTGGAATAAGGTGAATATTTCCGCAATTGAGACATTTTAGGGAAATGGCTTAACAAAAATGTCCACGTTCACCATTTCAGCTCAAAAATTTAAACCAGGGAGTATCGGATACAGCCATAACCTTCATGATAATCTTGCAGAATCGCATCCTTCTAAAATGTTGAGAATAAAACAAGCTATCTATAACAATCCTTGTCCAAATATATTTATAATGAGGGAAAGCCTATATAAATCAAGAACCAGTAAGAAGGAATGTTTTCAAACAGCGATTTGCAGCAAAGTACTTAGACTCAAAATGTTTTCACAGGTCAAGCGATTCTGTAACAGGGCCTAAGCAAAAAGCCACATAATATGAATTCAGCTCTCTGTAGTGAGAATTGCATTTCTAAGTGTTAAATTGGAACTTTTGACAGGGCAGCTGTTAGTATTCAAAGCATTGCCCTTGAGACTTTTCAGCACTAGAGGGCAATCATTAGCTACAGCATGAGTGGGAACAAGGCAAAAACAAATCACTAGAATCCATTGGCCTCTTCATTAGCCAGTACATATATATATATACATACATATTGAGACAGGTGTGCTGCCTAAAAGCCTAGACTGGTGACTGGGGGCGGCCGCCGAGACCACATAACACCGGTCTTGAAAGACCTACATTGGCTCCCAGTACGTTTCCGAGCACAATTCAAAGTGCTGGTGTTGACCTTTAAAGCCCTAAACGGCCTCGGCCCAGTATACCTGAAGGAGCTTCTCCACCCCCATCGTTCTGCCCGGATGCTGAGGTCCAGCGCCGAGGGCCTTCTGGCGGTTCCTTCATTGCGAGAAGCAAAGCTACAGGGAACCAGGCAGAGAGCCTTCTCTGTCGTGGCGCCTGCCCTGTGGAACGCCCTCCCATCAGATGTCAAAGCGATAAATAACTACCTGACATTCAGAAGACATCTTAAGGCAGCCCTGTTCAGGGAAGTTTTTAATCTGTGATATTTTAGTGTATTTTTGGTTTTTATGGAAGCCGCCTAGAGTGGCTGGGGAAACCCAGCCAGATGGGCGGGGTACGAATAATAAATTATTATTATTATTATTATTATTATTATTATTATTATTATTATTATTATCCTGAAGGCCAAGGAATCTATAAAGGTTGAGAGGGTGCTATTGGGAGAATCAGCAGGTGCACAGACCTCAATCTTTGGATTCTCATGATTAAAACCAGCCTCATTTTTCATATACATTGGTTCTCGAACGCCTTGCGACGTGAACATTTGGGCTCCCAAATGCCGCAAACCCAGAAGTAAGTGTTCTGGTTTGCAAACTTTTTGGGGAAGCTGAATGTCCGATGTGGCTTCTGCGGCTTCCAGTTGAGTGTAGGACACTCCTGCAGCCAATCAGAAGCCGCGCCTTGGCTTCTGAATATTTTTGGAAGTTGAACGGACTTCCAGTACAGATTCCACTTGAGAACCAAGGTACGACTGTATAAGGAAGTTTTGTGTGCAGTAAATAATTCCGTTGTGGGCCACAGGAGCTGTGAGGGATACAGAAAAATGCCACTAGCAGTAAGCTCAAATTCCAGGCAAGAATAAGTGATTATGCTCAGCAGCCTTTGTGTATTGATTATTGATTGGCTTTATCTTTTATTATTATTATTCAATATTTTCTTGTTTTACAAAAGTGTTTGCAATGTCTCTCTCGTGTTTATTTTTTCCCATGTAACATTTTTACAAATCAGTTTCATTTGTTGAGACATTGGGAAGAAAAGGGGGAAAGAGGTGGAGAGGGGGGGGGGGAGATGGGTGGGGTCGGGCGACGGTCTTACTATTTTACTTACTATATGTAGGGTTTGGTGTCAGCGTTGCTTGTGCAGGTTCTTTGTTGTTTGCTTGCATTCCTTTGGTGGTGAGAGTGGTTGGGGTTGGCTTAGGGTGTGGCTGTTCATTTGTGGTTGGCTGTGGTGGTCTTTGTTTTCATGTGTGAGTGGGGTGGGTGGGTGTTTTGGATCAGGTTAGCCATATTGATTTGTATGCTGTTGGTGGGTTTTTTGTCATTGTCTTGTTGGGCTGTGTATGTCATAAAGGGGTATTGGTTGGCTTTATGTGTTGTGTCTTGTCCATGACTGCGACAGAAGAGTCCCGTGAGGTCGGGGAGGCAACTTCTAAAAACAAAAGAGCAGGAAGAAATGGATTATGAGATACAGTGGTGCCTCGCAAGACGAAATTAATTCGTTCCACGAGTTTTTTCGTCTTGCGATTTTTTTCGTCTTGCGAAGCACGGACTTTGGAAAAGCTTCAAAAATCACCAAAGTCTTCAAAAACCTCAAAAAAGGCTACCACACCGCGTACTATGAGTTGCTCCTCGAAGTGAATGCACGGGTTTAAGAAAAAGGAAACAAACTTGCAAGACAAAGGAAACAAACTTGCAAGACGTTTCCGTCTTGCGAAGCAAGCCCATAGGGAAATCCGTCTTGCGAAGCAACTCAAAAAACAAAAAACTCTTTCGTTTTGCGAGTTTTTCGTCTTTCGAGGCATTCGTCTTGCGAGGTACCACTGTAAATTATGAGATGAAGCAGGTAGCATAAAGTATTTTCAGGTAATGGGTACTTTAATAGCTAACTGAAGTGGTAGCGTGGTAGAAACCTTTAGCCCAGGGGTCAGCAACGTGTGGCCCATGGGCTGGATGCGGCCCATGAAGACCGTTTTACCGGCCCATGAGCCAAGCTGCGTGCTTGGCGAGTCCCCTGCGCTAAACCAACATGGCGCAGGGACTCGCTGAGCGGCGTCAGAAATGGCGTCTGTGCACACACAGATACTGGAAATGGCGTCTGCACATGTCTAGAAGCTGGAAATCGCTTCTGCGCAGGTGCGGTTTTTGGCATCTGGGCATGTGCAAAAGCGATTTCCAGCGTCTGGACATGTGCAGACACCATTTCCGGCATCATGCTGCTCCAGTCCGGCCCTTGGACGATGTCCGTGGGAGTGATCTAGCCCATGGCCGGTAAACCTTGCCGACCCCTGCTTTAGCCCAAAAACTTAGTGATTGTGTGAAGAAAATTAAGAAATTCACTTGTTGAAGCGTTCTGAGAGAAGCGTGAGGGAATCTTTCCTTAAACAGTGAGGCTCCCCATAGAAACCTTGTGGGTTTTGAAGAATGAGGTCTCTCTGGAATAACATGGGAGAATTGGAAGTATTTGGGGGGTTGCTTTGTGTGACCAAAAGTGCCTTTCTGCTCTGCTCAAACATCACGCCTTCAGACCCATCCCTATAACTACTGTGAAAATTTATCACAGCTGTTTTAAAAGGATTTCCCACCCCCATCCTGTGGTCAAAGATATTATGGTAAGAAAGTCTCTTTTTGGGTGTCTAATCATACAGTGGCATCTGAGCTCAATGCAAATAAGTAGGTGCAGTGCTTTCCCCCCCCTAAAAAAAATATTTAGGGGTACTCTCATTTTCCTACTCATATTGAAATACTGCCCTTCAATGAGGCCAAACTTAGATTCACAAAATGTTTAGGGGTATGCGTACCCCTGCATCCCCCCCCCCGAGAAAAAGCACTGAGTAGGTGTATTTTATAACACGCTGAAAATAACGACAAGAAAATTAACAAACCTCTTGGTTCAACGCATTTTCTGTGTTGCCAAACAATATCAGTCAAATTACCTCTTTCATTTCTTGACCTTTTATTTTCACGTACTGAAAGAACCGTCCGTTTTGTTTACGTGTTCAATGAAGACTTTATATATTTGCACAATCAATCGGTGTTGCCACATGCTTACATTTTATTTATTTATTTCCAGACAAAAGTGGATATATAGGCTTAGCAGTCTACTTGGAAGTTTCCTGATTGCTGCCCTTTACAAACTTAGGGTGATTTTTTGTTTTGTTTTTGTTTGAAATGTTTTGTTTGCATTAGCAGTAAATAATGGCTTGCTTAACAGATCAACCCTTGACGGGACTATTGCTATTTTGACAACTTGGATTAGCT
This sequence comes from Podarcis erhardii, assembly GCF_964252035.2. Taxonomy (NCBI): domain Eukaryota; kingdom Metazoa; phylum Chordata; class Lepidosauria; order Squamata; family Lacertidae; genus Podarcis; species Podarcis erhardii. Next base: position 122,577,777 of record NC_138497.1, read on the forward strand.
TGTGCCTCATGTGTTTATGAAGGTTTATCCTGCCAAGACATTCTTTGAATGCTGATAATGTTGATACTCCTGCCAGTATGGTTATGTTAGAAAGAGGTATTTTCCCTCTTTCGTCACCATGTTCCTTGAAAGCCAACTGAATATTGAGGTGGCCACAGGGAGATAATTTACTGAAGTAATTGTTAGTTAGTTTGTGGGTTTTTTTTTAAAAAAGCGATGTTCTTGTGGACAACAGAAAGTTGAGAATATTGGGTGTTTAAAAGGCAAGAATTAAAGAATGTTAAAAAAAAATAGCTTGCCATATTCTAGATACCTGGAAACGACTAATTTCACCCTATAATGAGCTCTCTCATTGGTTGTTGGTAAAGATAGCTTCAAATTCTTTGCTATTTAAAATCTTAGGAATAATTTATGCACATATACTATATGTACTTCCGTACTATGTTAGCTATGTAGGCATTTTATTTGAATGAGTTCTAATGATTTTTTTTTAGGTATTTATTTTGTTGTCTTGTGACCGTTGTAGTGAAGGGCAGCATGGGAGTAACTTCCGTCAGTCCATCTCAAATCTTCTGTCTGCAGAATTCTTTAATCTGCTGTAAGGAAATACTATATATAGCACACATAGCACAAACTCTAATTGATAATTCCATTCCAGCTATTTGTAACACTTCAGAAATAGCACTGAAAATAATACGAGATTGTGTTGCTACCTAGGAAGCGCTAACAGTTGTAGAGGCAACTTGGAAAGTGATAATGAGCTGTCCCCTGTGCCAACCTGCTCACATTTTGCAGTAAACCTTCTTCGGGAAATAAATTAGACCACTTGGTAGCTGGAAAGTTTGAGCTCCTGTTGCCTGTGTTTACCAGGTGTAAGGTAAAAGGTGAAGGACCCCTGGACAGTTAAGTCCAGTCAAAGGCGACTATGGGGTTGCGGCGCTCATCTCGCTTTCAGGCAGAGGGAGCCAGCATTTGTCCACAGACAGCTTTCCAGGTCATGTGGCCAGCATGACTAAACCGCTTCTGGCGCAATGGGACACCATGACGGAAACCAGAGTGCACGGAAACGCTGTTTACCTTCCCACCGGAGTGGTACCTATTTATCTACAGTGGTACCTCTGGTTAAGAACTTAATTCGTTCTGGAGGTCCGTTCTTAACCTGAAGCACCACTTTAGCTAATGGGACCTCCTGCTGCCGTTGCACTGCCGCCGCGCGATTTCTGTTCTCATCCTGAAGCAAAGTTCTTAACCCGAGGTACTATTTCTGGGTTAGCAGAGTCTGTAACCTGAAGCGTCTATAACCCGAGGTAATGCTGTACTTGCACTTTGACGTGCTTTTGAACTGCTAGGTTGGCAGAAGCTGGGACGGAGCCAACGGGAGCTCACCCTGTCGCAGGGATTCAAACCGCCAACCTTCCAATCGGCAAGCCCAAGAGGCTCAGTGGTTTAGAACACAGCGCCACCCACGTCCTACCAGGTGTACGGGGTGTTAGGGCAAGGATAGTACCTCTGTTGGGGGACATGTCATGGTCCTTCTGGGATAGTTCGTCCTCCTTTCGTCCCCACCCTGCCCTCAGCTCTCACCTGTGGCTCCTCAAAGCTGTGAGCATGTGATAGTAGCCACACCCTGGGAAAAAGCTTCGACTGGCTGCCTACACCAGGTGAGGTTAGCTGATGGGTGTCAACCCCTCGGTGAGTTAGGGACTTACTCTGCACGGGAAGATAGGCTTTGGTGGATTGAGTGGACGAGATTGATAGTGGGCTCAACGGTCAGGAAAGAAGCTTCTGCACATGTGTAGAGGGAAGTGAGGGGGAGGTTGGGCTCATCAACCTAGGAGAAGGTGTAGTGGTTAAGAGCGGTAGACTCGTAATCTGGTGAACCGGGTTTGCCTCCCCGCTCCTCCACATGCAGCTGCTGGGTGACCTTGGGCCAGTCACACTTCTTTGAAGTCTCTCAGCCCCACTCACCTCACAGAGTGTTTGTTGTGGGGGAGGAAGGGAAAGGAGAATGTTAGCCACTTTGAGACTCCTTCAGGTAGTGATAAAGCGGGATATCAAATCCAGACTCTTCTTCTCTTCACATCCTAAACCTCCGCTGCGTGGCGTGATATCTCTGGGAGAAGAAAAGGCCAAGGAGGAATACTACACAAATCTGGAGCGAAGTCCCCTAAGAGGGTTGGGTGGCACCTTGTATGCTTCCTTCCAGCAACTCCTGCCACCAAGCTGGTGCCAAACGTATCGCTCTGCTTTCCTTTGGATCGACATCAGCGAGGCAAGGACTTGTCGTCTGGGGAGGCCAGGACCTCCATACAAACTGCCCAGGCTTGCGCCTCACGGAGGTCCCTTTGGTGCTGTTTGACTTCACCCCTGGAGGTGCACTCCATTTTTATCTTAAGGCAGCTTAAGTGCAAGGAACTGACTTTGAAGAGGTGGAGAGAACAGGGAAGGGCCTGTTCGTACAATTCACTGGCCCTGTAAGCAAGTGACCAGAGGAGGCTGCTGAGCTGAAGGCCAGAAACAAACATGTCTACCTGAGGAGTAAAGGTAAAGGGAACCCTGACCATTAGGTCCAGTCGTGGTCGACTCTAGGGTTGCGGCGCTCATCTCGCTTTATTGGCCGAGGGAGCCGGCGTACAGCTTCCAGGTCATGTGGCCAGCATGACTAAGCCACTTCTGGCGAACCAGAGCAGCGCACGGAAACGCTGTTTACCTTCCCGCCGGAGCGGTACCTATTTATCTACTTGCACTTTGATGTGCTTTCAAACTGCTAGGTTGGCAGGAGCAGGGACCAAGAAACGGGAGCTCATCCCGTCATGGGGATTTGAACCGCTGACCTTATGATCGGCAAGTCCTAGGCTCTGTGGTTTAACCCCCAGCGCCACCTGCGTCCCACCTGAGGAGTAGTTTGTGCTAGTATGGCAGATTAGGAAAATGCCTCCATAATGGTCGCACCCTGGCATCTGCATGTACAGACTCCTCCTACATGCGTGCAATAGTTCATCCACATAGCATCTCTGTGGGCGTCTTCTGGTTGCATTCTTGGTGAAACCTCTGGCTAGCGTGAAGAGGCCTATCTTAGCAATCTTGCTGAAGCTAAGCAGCCCTGGATCTGTTCAGTCACCTGGCTAGTGAACTGCTTGGAGGCCACATGTGTGCTGTCTTGGCTTCGATGGCAGAAGGGCGGTGTGATAAAGAACATGTAAAAACAGTACAAGCATTAGCTCTCAAAGGCTGCACAGCTATATATCTAGCAGCTTTTGTTGGTTGATGGTTGGTTTGACAAAAACAGGATACTTTCACTGCATTGTGGTTATTGAGGACCGTGAATGTCGCAATTCCCTTCAACTTCATGCTCAACAGGACTTCCAATTGTTTCATTCTTTCTTTCTTTTAGCATTATTCTTTTTATTTGTTTATTTAGATTGTTTCTTAGGAGAGCCAAGGTGGAGAAACTTGGTACTCTGGAACATCTGCCTCTCTGTGTGGCTTCTTTTAACTCTGCCATTTCTCATATTAGCATGTTCTGATCTTTTGGACCTTTTCATTCCCCTCTCTCGAGTTTGTGAAGAAAGGAGGCGATCATTTCTTGACGCCCGGGAGTGGCTCATTTTCCCTGCAGCAGGGGAGCAGACTGTTTTCAGCCAATGTTTCTGCCTTGGAACTTGCTCTGCAAAGGTCCCTTCCAAGGCAGTATGAATGGAGGGAAATGTTTTGCGTAAGAAAAAAAGACTTGTGCATACCCATGTGAAAAAGGAGAAAGGGAGCATGTTTAATAGAACCAGAAAATAACTTATTGATTGGTTAGTAAATGTGCGAGAGATGGACACCTGTCTACTAGGAAATGACTGAGACCAACTCATCTTACTCTCCCAGCTGTTCAATATTCGATGTAACAACTCCCCCCACCCCCACCCAAAAAACAGGTTGAATTTGAAGTGCTGACCTAAAGGTGGAATGTTTTGTATCATGTTACCAATTCCTTGAGTCATCTAGTTTCTCATCCATTGCATTTTTCAGATGACAGCACATCATTTATAGCAGAAATGTTGTATCAGCTGCTCGCATATATAGTATGCGGTACCTGTTGAAATTCTTGTCTTCAGGTCTTATAGGTCATAGTCAGACATTACGGGCAGGGAGTGCGTAAACTGGAGTCCTGTGAGTGTGTTTTGCAATTTTTCGAAAGGGAGCGGACTTGCTTTCCATCGGTGTCCAGGAGAATCGGAGGGAGCTGCAGAAACGTCCAATGACGCCTTCGTTTTACTGCTTGCTTGCCTTGCAGTGTCACTGCTGGACACAAAGATCTGTCCTCCATTGCTCCCCCAGAAAACAAAACAGTTGCTCTCGAAGTGGTTGAGGCAAAGCTCAGTTGCTATGCTGGCTGCCTATTTAAAAAAACCCAATCAGTATGCATGACATGTGTGCTTCTTCCCCCTTTGTGCAGGAAAATGCAGGCAAGAAACTATCCTGACCCTCTGCATTTTTCCTGTTCTTTCTGATTTTACTGGATCCTATTCTGTAGGAATCCAAATTGTTTCTCCTTCCCACAGATGCACACCATGTATAGGCTAATGTGAATCCGCACACACCTCTTGCCTGTTTTCAGCTATAGAGTTATTTTGGGACATTCGGGAAATGTTTTAAAAAAGACAAATGGACCAGGGCAGTATTTCCTTGGACACAAGCGGCACTTAGGGTAGAGCGCAAAGCATCTAAATGGGTTGGGTTCAGACATTCACCATTTGGACTTTCAGCTTGGGCCAGATTGTACTTTTTCTCGGGCGATTCCACTAAAAGTAGTAGAATCATAAAGGGGCCACAAGGCTCATCTATTCCAAACCCCCTGCAGTGTGGGAATATTTTGCTCAGTGTGGGGCTCAAACCCACAACCCTGAAATTAAAAGAGTCTCATGCTGTGCCGGCTGAGCTAATAAAATAATAATAATAATAATAATAATACTACTACTACTACTACTACTACTACTACTACTACTACTACAGTGGTACCTCCAGTTACATACGCTTCAGGTTACACACTCTGCTAACCCAGAAATAGTGCTTCAGGTTAAGAACTTTGCTTAAGGATAAGAACAGAAATCAGGCTCTGGCGGCGCAGTGGCAGTGGGAGGCCCCATTAGCTAAAGTGGTGCTTCAGGTTAAGAACAGTTTCAGGTTAAGTACGGACCTCCGGAACGAATTAAGTACTTAACCCGAGGTACCACTGTAGTAAAATCATCTTCATCTTATCAGAAGAATGAAACCTGACACCTAACAATACAACCTGCTTTTGAACTGTATGATCTTCAGTGGCAGATACATAATAATTGGCAGAAATTGCGGGTCATCTTATACACGGAAAGCAGAGGTGTGACGGGCGATTGGTGGCATCAGGAGATTTGCAGCAGCAATTGGGCGTGTGATTTGTTGCTGTGGCAAGGCCTGCTGGAGATTGGCTGTGGTGGATTTCCCCCCCCAAAACAACAACAACAACAACAACAACAACCTCAAAACCTCAACAACTCTGGGCAATCTCCTCCCCAAAAAGCTCGACAACTTTGCTGACCCCCAAAATAGGGGTCATCTTATACATGGGGGCGTGTTATACACGAAAAAATATGGTATATGCACACTTTCTGTCACACTTCTTTGCAGATTTGAGATGCTTGCATAGAGTTGTCAGACTGTGTCTCTTGCATTTCATGACTTGTTTACAATTCCCTGCTGTAAGCCCATAGGTGCATTATTTAATATATTATCTGCTAACTAAGCAAAACTCCTTCGTGCATCTGAGGGGGGGGGGGTTAATCCATGAAAGCAAATGCAACAGAAAGATTCTTAGTCTTTTAAGATGCCGCAAGATGCTTCACTGTTCAAAATAAGAAATGTCTTTAGCTAACTCAAACAAGCGGACTTGTGGAGGGAAACCTTTTTCGTGTCATAGAATCATAGAGTTGGAAGAGACCACAAGGGCCATCGAGTCCAACCCCCTGCCAAGCAGGAAACACCATCAGAGCACTCCTGACATATGGTTGTCAAGCCTCTGCTTAAAGACCTCCAAAGAAGGAGACTCCACCACACTCCTTGGCAGCAAATTCCACTGTCGAACAGCTCTTACTGTCAGGAAGTTCTTCCTAATGTTTAGGTGGAATCTTCTTTCTTGTAGTTTGGATCCATTGCTCCGTGTCCGCTTCTCTGGAGCAGCAGAAAACAACCTTTCTCCCTCCTCTATGTGACATCCTTTTATATATTTGAACATGGCTATCATATCACCCCTTAACCTCCTCTTCTCCAGGCTAAACATGCCCAGCTCCCTTAGCCATTCCTCATAAGGCATCGTTTCCAGGCCTTTGACCATTTTGGTTGCCCTCCTCTGGACACGTTCCAGTTTGTCAGTGTCCTCCTTGAACTGTGGTGTCCAGAACTGGACACAGTACTCCAGGTGAGGTCTGACCAGAGCAGAATACAGTGGCACTATTACTTCCCTTGATCTAGATGCTATACTCCTATTGATGCAGCCTAGAATTGCAGTGTCGTGTTCTTCAATCTGTTTCATAAGTAGTGGAACAAGGGAATCATAGTTTCCTTGCTAAGATTTGTATGGTTGGGGGTTTTTTTTGCTAAACTTCGCTAGAGGGAAGACCTCGCTGTCTGGAGGCTCAGTACTCTCCCAACACTTCATTTTCAGATTTTTGGCAGTCTCTTTCAGTAGCTAGCTACCCTGCCAAAGGCTTCTCCGTCACCTGCTCCCCCAGAATACCTCCCCCTTTGAGAGGAAAGGTTTAGATGAGCAAGGAGAAATTTGAGTATGACAATGTTGACAGAATTTGCTCTGAAGACTGACAGTGGGGAAATCTAATAGAAAACAGATCTTCCCAAGGCCTGCAAGAGAGTGCGGGTGATGCTGAGAAGGTGTTCATAAAGAATAAAATGTGACTCACCTGATTAGTAATGCACTCTTCAGTGAGCTGGGATTTATAATTGAGCACCATTCAGGTAAACAACAAATAATTTTTTAAAAAAGCAACCACTGCTTGTTAATTGAGGGTGCAGAGTTCCTTATCTCTGGAATTTACAAGTACTTGCAGTGCTTCTGTAGGACCAAGCAAACTCCTGATGGAGGTATTATTTTTCACCCGGCATTAGCTTTCAGTACTACACATGGCTGCATCTGCTTGTAATTTTTAACACAGGATTCTAAAGTTAGGCTCTTTAAAACAGGGGAGGCCATCTGGCAAGCCCGTAGGCCAGATCTGGGCCCTGAAGCAGCTTACCTTGGCTAGAAATGGTGGTCCGTCCGTCCCCACATAAATGTGTGAAGGTATTTTTACGCTGGAACTCCTTGCAGGCTGAGGAGAGTTCAGCATTCATACAAATTTTTGCATTTGCATACTGGGCCTACAGGACGAAGTAAGCCGTACAAAAAAAAAGTCTCTGCAAACGTGCGTTCGTCTTCTGTGGAACCACTCACGGGACAATGATCTATGTGGAGATAGAATGACTGCCAAAATCATTCCCTTAAGGGAGAGGCAACAGTTGATCTTCCATGTTTGTGTTCAGTAGTAGCATACATATCCTAAAACAAATTCGTTTTACTTGATCAAATATAGAATTCCATGAGGTAAAAGGTAAAGGACCCCTGGACGGTTAAGTGGCGTCAAAGGCGACAATAGGGTTGCAGTGCTCATCTCGCTTTCAGGCTGAGGGAGCCGACGTTTGTCCACAGAGAACTTTCTGGGTCATGTGGCCAGCAGGACTAAACCGCTTCTGGCACAACGGAACACAATGACGGAAACCAGAGTGCACGGAAACACCGTTTACCTTCCTGTCACAGTGGTACCTATTTATCTACTTGCACTGGCGAGCCTTTGAACTGCAGGAGCTGGGACAGAGCAATGGGAGCTCCCTCCCTCACGGGGATTCAAACTGATGGCCTTCCAATTGGCACACCCAAGTGGCTCAGTGTTTTAGACCACAGCACCACCCGCTCCTGGAGAATTCCATGAATTGTGACATGGTTAAGGGGAAGACACATTTTACATAATGAATAAGCGAACGAGCTGTGCTTTCTCTTCTTACACTTCCAAGGTTTCTTCAGATACGCAGAGTAATTCATCTCCCCTCTGGAGAAAAGTATGAACACATGATGCAATTTTCTATGCACTAGTGTAATGTTTACCTGGGATAGATTTACTGCATGGGAAAAGCTAGATTTTTCTGTCTGGGGAGAAAACTAGCAAATTATTTAGGCCTAGCAGGAGATATTAACACATCCTCTTCTAAAATTGTTTTCTCAATGCATAGGACATTGAGCTTGTTTACACATACAGTGGTACTTTAGTTTACAACCATAATCCGTTCCAGAGGTCTGTTTGTAAACCAAAACAGGTTGTAACCCAAGGTGTGCTTTCGCCAATGGGGTTTCCAAAAGAAATTTGTTCGTTGCAAACTGGGACACACACTTCCAGGTTTGATGTGTTTGTAATCCAAAACGTATGCAAACCAAGACGTATGCAAACCAAGGTACCACTGTACTGCTAACCATGGTTTAGCAGCTAAACGTTTGCACTACATAGACAAGACTCGGGGGGCCTAGACAAAGTGTTCTTGTACACAATCCCTTCCTTCTGCTGTCTGTGAAGATTACTTTCAGTTTCAAGGGCACTTTGTTTGTTGTGTACAAACCAAGAATCCTGGTTTCAAACAAACAATAGTTAAGCCAGCTCTATAACCTGTGATTTGTAACTTGGGTTTAGTAACTAAACATTGTTCGTTTTAAATCAGGATTCTTAGTTTACCCACTATTAAACCATGATTCTTTGAAACTGGAGGTAATTTTGGCAGAAGGTCCTCATTTATATAGGAAGAACATGCAACCCTGATGTTTTCTGTCTCACTGAGGGTTATCCACTAAACCATGGCTTAGTGCTACTTGAGACCCGGCCATTGCCACAGAAACAAACACTTGATAGGCAACGAAAACAGTTGTGCAAGTAATATAAAGAAACGAGAATAGATTCTATTCTGTCATTCAGTACTGAACAGTTAGCATTGCCTCAGTGGCCTGGTATGTACCTAATACTAAGCCAAACTTTGACTTATTGTGAACAAGCAAGCGTGCTGGTGCACATGGAGAAAATTGCAGCTGTTTTGCTCCTTCCCTGCTCTTGGTACTGCCATGCAACCATGAGCTAAGCCATGGTTTGCCTTAGTGTTGTGTCCAAACTTGCTTGTAGTGAGACAAACCATACATCCAGGTTTGGACATAGCACTTAAGTAAACTATGGCTCAGCTTTTGCGAACATGGCAGCAGGAGAGAGGGAAGAGGAGACTTGTGACAGTTTTTCCCCTGTGCACAAGTAAGCTTGCTTGTTCATGGTAAACCATACTTTGATTTTGTGTTACATGTGAACTAGGCCTTTGTATATGCTTTTGTTTTTAATATGGGGTTTTCTAATATTATATCAGTGTTTGCTTCTTCAGAGCATGATTCTAGTACTTGCAAATTCCTTGCAGAAGTCATAATTGGTTCCCATTTTTCTCTACTATTTCCATTTTTTATGTTATTATTATATATTTACATTTCATGCCACTTATTCAAAAATGTCTTCTGGGTGGTTCACAAAGCATGTGTACTCAAACCACAAAGCTCACATAAAAATTATAAGACAAACCAGGACACCTGGAAACAAAGTCTTACGAAGGGCAGTTGAGGGAGTTGGGTATGTTTAGCTTGGAGAAGACTAAGAGGTGGTAGCCATCTTCAAATAACTGAAGGGCTGCCACATGGAAGATGGAGCAAGCTTGTTTTCTACTGCTCCAGAGTGTAGGACCTGGACCAATGGATTCAAATTACAAGAAATGAGATTCTGACTAAACATTAGAAAGAACTTTCTGACAGTAAGAGCTGTCAGAACAGTGGAATGATCTACCTTGGAAAGTCTACCTTGGACGCTCCTTCTTTGAAAGTTTTTAAGCAAAGGTTGAGAGGGACGCGGGTGGCGCTGTGGGTTAAACCACAGAGCCTAGGACTTGCCGATCAGAAGGTCGGTGGTTCGAATCCCCACGACGGGGTGAGCTCCCGTTGCTCGGTCCCTGCTCCTGCCAACCTAGCAATTTGAAAGCACATCAAAGTGCAAGTAGATCAATAGGTACTGCTCTGGCGGGAAGGTAAACTGCATTTCCGTGTGCTGCTCTGGTTCGCCAGAAGCGGCTTAGGAATGCTGTCCACATGACCCGGAAGCTCCCTCGGCCAATAAAGCGAGATGAGTGCCGCAACCCCAGAGTCGGCCACAACTGGACCTAATGGTCAGGGGTCCCTTTCCCTTTACCTTAAGCAAAGGTTGGATAACCATCTGTCAGGGATTCCTTAGCTATGATTCTTGCATTGTGGGGGACTGGACTAGATGACTCTTGAGGTCATTTCCAACACTACATTCTATCAGAAATAAGCATCAGCCTAAAAATAGTTCAATCCCCACAAGACATCCTCCTTTTCACAAGTGTGAAGTTGTGTCTGTTTTGAGATGAACTTCCATGCTCATCTCTAAGATTTTGTTTTACAATGTTTGCATCTACTTAAGGATCTAAAATTGAATTCCGCCAGGACACAGTTGTCCTAGGTGGCAAGCATCTCTCTTTTTTTGCCCTGCTTGTAAATATACTATTTCTTTATCTCCTCTCTTGTTATTATTTTAGTCTCCTTAATCCAGGAAGGAAGAGTGCAGTGCCTACAAAATATAGTTAGGTTAGTCTCTTCTGGATTGAAAAGGGACAGACAAATAACTTTGATATGTCAAACAAGTGCAAAACAGTTTATGCTGTTAACTAATTGGCAGCTTAAAAAGCGTACTTTGAAACAGCAAAAGTTTTCAAGGGGTGGAGGGAACAGTTGGAAAATGGAACATTACTGGTTTGTATCATGGAAGCCCTGGAATCACCTCTCTGTGTATTTTTTTTTCAAAGCAATTTTTCTCAGTGGCAGCCTATAGGAAGCAGTATCATTCGAATAGGTCTAGCAGGCATTTGTTCTGTGTAAGGTGGGCTGGTTCCCCAGCACCCCACACAGAACAGATCTGGGCAAAAGCGATGTCAAAGACTTCGTAGTCTTTCGATTCATGCAGTACTCTTCAATGAAACAGAGAGGAGTCAAGATATATTTGGCCAGCTCTGTCAAAACCTAAGATGGTCTGTATGTAATAATATATTTTGATAGGGTACTTTCGCAGTGTCATCATACTGCCCAGAGTCATATTCTTTCTTGGCTCATCCTAGGCCCCAGGTTTATGTGACCTAGAAAATACATGGGGGTGTGTGATATATTTATAGCACGATTTCGGAGTATAATCAAGATTATAAAGTAGTGCAAGGAAGCTTGCTTGGGAAATCAAGTTGCTTTCAGAAGTAAAGAAATGTAAAAGTTAACAAGGCTTTTTGGGCTTGGTGCATTTGATTTTTAAAAAATCAGTTTTGCAGGTTTCCCCTACTGATTCCAGTTCCTAAGGAAAAGTAAATAAGAAATTCCTCTGGTGATTAGCTGTTACCTGCTTTTACAAACTTTGCATTTAGTAAGTTCTCATGTTCCAGAGCTCTCTTAAAACTTTTTTTAACTGATCTTTTGAAGAGTTATGTATATCAGACATTCAGCAGGTCAGGCAATGTAATAACATCCTTGCATTAATCAGCAACTAAGATTTATATCTGCGGCGTCACATTGATAGAAGCTAAAATAAGCACCGTGATGTTTATATCAGTTGTGTCAAAAGCATCTTGGTCTAGATTTGCTTTAAATGTTAATATTTCAACAAAACACGTGAAAACAATGCCTTGCAAATATAACCTCTCTCTTTTTTTAAATGCTATTAAAAAACTGCTTTGTTGGAAGAAACAAGACCCAATCAGAAAAGTGAAAAACTATTGAAAGTGTCTCTACAAACAACAATTCCACAATTTTGGGGGGAAATAGTGTTTGGGTCTCTGGTTGATTTCTTAGGCACTGTTTGCAGTCACATTATGGGGAATGTAGGTCTGGGAAAGATACTTTCAGAGGATATTTAGCTTCTCTGCAGTCTGTAGAACGTAGACTTTTTAATCTCTGGGCTGTGGATTTTGGCTCCATGTCGTAGTTCCCTTCTAGCACTACAATTCTGTGATTCTGTGTGCAGTACTGCATTTGCATACTGAAGTCAGCTTTTAGATGCCATTGCATTGGGCGGGGGGCAGAAACAACAGAACCAGAAGTTTGTCCTTCGTGTATATTCTGGACGGTGCTGCGTGCAGGAAAACTGCAGGAAAACTGCTTGGATTGATCAGGTCCACTAGACTCTGTAGATGCAACTATTGCCAAGCCCATTGAATTTGCGGGCCCCTGAATATAATATAGTTGTGTTGCTCCTGAATCCGGGTGTAATTTTCCAATCCATCTCTGAGTGTTGGTACAAGTGCAGAGCCGTAGCTATTGCAGTAGTACCTCAGGTTACAAACACTTCAGGTTACAGACTCCGCTAATCCAGAAGTAGTACCTTGGGTTAAGAACTTTACCTCAGGATAAGAACAGAAATCGCGTGGCGGCAGCGAGAGGCCCCATTAGCTATAGTGGTTTAGGTTAAGAACAGACCTCCGGAACGAATTAAGTTTGTAACCAGAGGTACCACTGTAACTGCTGCTGTGAATGGAACATACTGCAGTAAGCAGCCTTTTGAGGCTGTGCATATCTAGATAAAGGCCGTTTTCTTTTCTCTCTGCAGCGGTAGGTTAATTGAGCATTTTAAAGTTTGATGGAAAGTGCCTATTTTGAGCAGGATTATAATGAGGTAAAGGTAAAGAACCCCTGGATGGTTAAGTCCAGTCAAAAGCGACTGTGGGGTTGCGGCGCTCATGTCGCTTTCAGGCTGAGGGAACTGGCACTTGTCCACAGACAGCTTTCTGGGTCATGTGGCCAGCATGATTAAACCGCTTCTGGCACAACGGGACACTGTGATAGAAACCAGAGCGAATGGAAACGCCGTTTACCTTCCCACCACAATGGTACCTGTTTATCTATTTGCACTGGCATGCTTTCAAACTGCTAGGCTGGCAGGAGCTGAGACCGAGCAACGGGAGCTCACCCTGTTGCGGGGATTTGAATTGCCAACCTTCCGATCAGCAAGCCCAAGAGGTTCAGTGGTTTAGACCACAGCGCCACCCGCTTCCCTAGAATTATAATGAACACTTAAAGGAAGAATGGATTCTAATGCTCCTGCGTCTTCGCTAATTGCTGCTTTAGTTATTTTATACTTTTTGGGGAAAGGTTTTATAAAGATAACCAATAACATCCTACGTACATACATACATACATGTATCCCATCTGCACCAGTGAGCCTATTTATTAACCTGTTTTGCAACTTTCCCTTAAGTCTGTTAATTGCGTTGTTGGGTTTTGTGAGTGAAGAAGCAGATATCTGTGGTAGAATCCTGCATTTTCATATTTCACAGTGGTTAAAAATAAAGCCCAAATCCTCAATCTGGAAGGCAGGCAGCTCAGCCAGTCATGCCCCCTGCACTCAGATAGGCAGCCCAGTTGCTTCAGCATAGCTCATTGTGTACAAAAGAAGAAAGAAAGTGTTCTGTATTAGATACTAAATCATAAGAAAATAATGGGTTCACATTGGTGTCTAGGAACAGAATGTTAAACGCACTGTTTCAAGTGTAGTGTTGCGCACAAATATCTGTGGTCATGTCATGTCCCTGTTGAATAAATCTAAATCTAATGTCAAAATTTTGACATGAAGTCTATGCTATATTGTTTCAGACAGTTATGTGGCAGAAGACCAGGGTGTCCGATCACAAAATGGCTTTCATGGCAGTAGTGGGAACTGCCGTTATGAGCGGCATGGTACCGTTTCAACACCATAGTGAAGATCCTGAGGTAAGTTTCTAATTTTCTATATGTTTCCCCCACCTGTTATTTCATCAGTTGAACCAGCATGAGTTCTTCACTTTTTAAATAAGGATATAAAATCGAGCACCGTACTTCTATTTTGGGTTGCTATTGTGTTAAATTCCATTCCTTTCCATCTGCATGTGTTTTGTTTTGACAACAAAAAACACGCTTGATTTTTTTCTCAGTAAGGTGTAGTTTATATCTAAAGAACTTTTTATGCTTGGACCATCAATGGGTATATCATAGGAATGGCTTTGGAGTTTACCTGTTTGTCACTGGTTCACACAGTGAATTTCTAGCATCACATAAAAGGGGAACGAAGTTCGCACTTCTTAGGCTATAATCCTAACTAGATTTCCATGACAGTATAGGGGTACCTCGGTTTTCGAACGTCTCTGTTGACAAACATTTCGGTTTTCAAACACTGTAAACCTGGAAGTAAATGCTTCGGTTTTCGAACGCACCTCAGAAGTTGAATATGCCACGTGACTGAGTGCAAGATCCTGAGGCCTAGCTGTCGGCTATTGAGTTTTCGGTTTTCAAACATTTCAGAACTCAAATGGACTTCCAGAACAGATTACATTCGAAAACCAAGGTACCACTGTACATTCACATGAAATCAGTATGGCTGCCTTCCAAGTAACTGTAATTAGGAATGAGGTAAAGATATTATTCCTATAAAAAGGATGTAAAAATACTTAAGTGCTGCACATGCAGTGCTTTTGTGATTCTGATTGGCTTGTTGTTGGTTTGCTCTGTATCTTTTAAGGTTTCTTCATTGCTTCTTTTTAACATTAGTGGAGGTGGGTGACATCTCTCTCACCTGCCTTGGATTAGCTTGGAAATTATCCAAGTCCCTCCCTCCCTCAGTTGAGAAGAACTTGATTGTTTCCTGAATTATCTTAGCAGGGCTGTTCTTCAAAACGCCCCATTAGGCAGAGCAGCGGAAAAATTACTGGGGGGTGGGGTGCAAAAGAACATTTTTGTAGAAGGCCCTTAGGACAAGAAGATCTACTGTGGGGGCTTCGAGCCTCCAGCAGCTTTTCAAATTCAGGCTTAACTCCAGAAATCTACCCTAGTTCAGAATTAAATCTCAGTTGGAGATGAATTCATGGTTAACTTCAATGTCTGGTAAGTGCTGACCAGGAGAGTGAGAACCACCTGGTGAGGTTATGAGTGACATCTAGGGTTACCCGGTGACCTTCAAACCTGGATGAGATTTGAACTTGGCTTTTCAACATCCAAATTTAGTGCTCTGTCGACAGCCTCACACTAACTCTTGATCTCATTCATCGTCATCTGCCTTGATTTAATTTCAAGGAAAGTGAAGCAGGAGACTTCTAAATGCCATGAAAATCTGCAGTCATTTCTTCTTTCTGATCTGAACCTTCTAGTTTTTGTGAAGTGATTGTCATGGGAAATGGTGGTTTTTAATGGCCAGTTTAATTGCAATTCTAGGTGTTTCTCAGCGGCTTTCTTCCAAAGCCCAGGTCAGATGGTTGTTTGACAAGTCATTCAAGTGCAGAAAGGAGCTTCATCTTTGTAAACAATCGACCAGTACATCAGAAGGAAATTCTAAAGGTACGGTTTTTCTCAGCTCCTTGTCCCAGCAGATTATGAAACATTTGCCAGGTTTGAAAGAGCTTCATTAGCTGCACACAATGGCTAGGTTGCGCCAGCAGGGTTTTTAATTTTGTCAAGCAGGCCACATCATTTGAAATTGCCTTCAGTTTCCGAGTTTGTTAGTATGAGATAGAGATGGCAATGCCAACTCCCACTCTAAACGCAAAGGACCCCTGACAGTTAAGTCCAGTCGTGAACGACTCTGGGGTTGCAACGCTCATCTCACTTTACTGGCTGAGGGAGCCGACGTTTGTCCGCAGACAGTTTTTCCAGGTCATGTGGCCAGCATGACTCAACCACTTCTGGCGTAACCAGAGCAGTGCACGGAAACGCCGTTTACCTTCCCGCCAGGGCGGTACCTGTTTATCTACTTGCACTTTGATGTGCTTTGGAACTGCTAGGTTGGCAGGAGCTGGGACCAAGCAACGGGAGCTCACCCCGTCGCGGGGATTCAAACCACCGCCCTTCTCATTGGCAAGCCCAAGGCTCAGTGGTTTAGACCACAGCACCACCGTGTCCTAGTTTGTGTAATTAGTTGCATGGCTCTTTGGATCCTGGCCATGAATTCTTGCCCTCTATATGTCATAAAATTGAGAGAGATGCAATCTTTCTTAATAAGGTAATGGTAAAGGACCCCTGGGCGGTTAAGTCCAGTCAAAGGCGACTATGGGGTTGCAGCGCTCATCTCACTTTCAGGCCAAGGGAGCTGGCGTTTGTCCACAGACAACTTTCTGGGTCATGTGGCCAGCAGGACTAAACCGCTTCTGGTGCAACAGAACACCATGACGGAAACCAGAGTGCACGGAAACACTATTTACCTTCCCGCCGCACCAGTACCTATTTATCTACTTGCACTGGCATGTTTTCGAACTGCTAGGTTGGCAGCAGCTGGGTTCAGAGCAATGGGAGCTCACCCTGTTGCAGGGATTCGAACCGCTGACCTTCTGATCGGCAAGGCCAAGGGACTACTAATGGACAATTAATTAGTACATTAGTTAACTCTTGTAAGTGTAAAATAGTAATGAGCCAATTTTATTGACTCTCACATCCATTTTCAATGCTTAATGAAAAATTGGAGGTCAATACCGTTGTGTTATGGTAACATTTCAACATTTCTGGTAACAAGGTTTTTTACAAAAATTTCACAACTCTTTGAAAGCTGATTCCGTCCTACTAATGGGGGACTCCCCGCAAGATGTTATAGAAAAATTCATGCTCTGCATGCACTTAAAATGTTGCTACTTGCACACATGGAAGATAAGTATATATCATATCAAAGTTTTGTATTGCATTCATTTCTAATGGGAAAGTACATTTTAAATGCTATTCTTTTTGGTTTTAGCTGGTTCAACAATACTATAACCTGAAGTCACACAAGGATTCTAATCGTTCACACCCTGTTTTCTTTATCAACATTGCTGTTCCTCCATCTGCTTTGGATGTCAATTTAACACCAGATAAATCTCAAGTGTTTCTTCATAATAAGGTACAGCGTGTCCATTTATATATAAATGAGCAGTCTAATAATGTTGTTTTGCTATAATTACAGTTAAAATG
Source organism: Podarcis erhardii (assembly GCF_964252035.2). Classification (NCBI taxonomy): domain Eukaryota; kingdom Metazoa; phylum Chordata; class Lepidosauria; order Squamata; family Lacertidae; genus Podarcis; species Podarcis erhardii. Next base: position 122,594,875 of record NC_138497.1, read on the forward strand.
TGTTTAGATTTTTTAAAAATAATAATGCATAACCTTAGGTTTAAAAATAAGCTGAGCAGAATCCATTTTCAATTGACTTAATTATGCTGTAGCTAGCTAGCATAAGTTATTTATCACAATAATGTACTTACCATTTTTCTGCTTTAGGAGTCTGTCTGTCTTGCTGTTGAAAATGTCTTGACCTCACTCTATGGACCTCTACCTGGGACTGCTTCTTGTGAAACTGATTCGTCAGGTGCTACTTCAGGAGACATCTTTGTTAATGAAGCAGAACAAATGAATGTGTCTGTAAATGAAGCTGAACCCAGGAACATTGATTCACATGCATGCACTCAATTGATTTCATTGAGTAATGCAGAAAATAGTGGAATGGAAAAACCCACAGAGCTTTGTTTGGAGAATCAAATGTTGTATAATAATTCAGCTGTAGGATTTTCTACCAAAAATGAACTATCTGGCTGCGAGACAGCTGCGTCTGATAGATTTTTGTGTGAGCACCAACAGAATAAGTCTAAGGTGATATTTAACCTAGATGGCAATCCCTTAATGGACACAAATTCTAAAAATGGCCTTGATGATGATTTGAGAAATGACCATTTCCAGGAAGCAATAGAGAGAACCACAACCCTAAAAGCTTCTTCTGAAGTAACTGCTGATAAATGGAGTTTGGGGAACGCATTTAGGAATACCAGAGGAGAGAACATTGAACCTGTTCGGATTTTGGTTCCTGAAATGGAATGTGCAAGGCCTCAAGAGAGAAGAAATGATGATGGCCGACAAACATTTCAAGAGGGAAGTAGCATTCAAAGTCTGAAAAAAACAAACGTGGTAAATGATAAACTGGGACAGATTACAGCCTATGACATAATAAAAAATCGGATAATAAAGAAAGCCATGTCAGCATTTGACTTTTTTACTCAAGACCATCGCCCACAATTGTTAGCTGAAAATACCAAAGTGAGCATGGAAGAACTAATGCTGAAATTGGAAGAAATGTGGGAAACACTGAATGAAGAAGAGAAAAAGAAGTAAGTTTGCAAACTTCACATCTGCTCACTAAAACTGGACAGTAGTTTCCATCCTGTGTGTGACTCCTGTTCAAAAACAAATTTTATCCATATTAATTTCAAAACCAGAATGGGAAATGCTTTTGGCTTGATAAGTGTAACATCTTGTATAGATAATTTAATTCTAATTATCTACTGCTTGCTGGTTATTATAAACTTAGATGTTGCTGCCTCCGTCCCCTGGTTTTTCATTAAATGTATTCACAAATATGTATGAAACAGCTTATTGCCTGTACAGCTCATAAATTCCCATAATCTTGTATACAGTGCATATAGTTTGTATATCATATTTTGCATTTGGCGTTAATACTTGCCGGATTAAAGGACACGGGTGGCGCTGTGGGTTAAACCACAGAGCCTAGGTCTTGCCGATCAGAAGGTCGGCGGTTTGAATCCCTGCGACGGGGTGAGCTCCTGTTGCTCAGTCCCTGCTCCTGCCAACCTAGCAGTTCAATAGCATGTCAAAGTGCAAGTAGATAAATAGGTACCGCTCCGGTGGGAAGGTAAACGGCGTTTCCGTGCGCTGCTCTGGTTCGCCAGAAGCGGCTTAGTCATGCTGGCCACATGACCTGGAAGCTGTACGCCGGCTCCCTCGGCCAATAAAGCGAGATGAGCACCGCAACCCCAGAGTCGTCCATGACTGGACCTAATGGTCAGGGGTCCCTTTACCTTTACTTGCCAGATTAGTAGCGGTAAACAATACAAACATAAGATCTGTAAAGTAATGTGTTGATAAGCACTACTACAAATAGAACTGGCTGCTGAATATTGGGGTACTTATAAGAGACAATATATTAACTAAGATGATAAAATAGCGTGGGAGAATGACATTTATTTATCTTCCAACAATTAATTTTGAGAGAAAACATATTTTATAGGTGGATATATAATGACTGAAACATTGCTAGTTTTTCATATGTTCCTTCTCTTCCCCCTTCTTCCCCTCTTTGTTAAGATATGAAGAAAAGGCTGAAAGAGACTTGGAGCGATACAACAAGCAGAGCAGAAAAGCTGCAGATCAGAGTATACAAAGATCAACAAGGGAGAGAGAGAGAAAACATAAGTCCAAACTTAAAGACTGTCTAATTAATCAGCAGAAACTTGATAAACTTTTTCATTCTCAAATGGAGGAGAAACCAAATAGTTGCAAAGCAATAAAAATTGTTCAAGTGCCCTTCTCTATGGATTCATTCAGACATAAACTTCATGTGCTTAAACAAAAAGAGGCTGTTAAGGATGATCCTTGCCTAATTCGTCTTCCGAATTTTCCTGATGCGTGGATAATTGCCTCTGAGAAAAAGATAATGATGTTGAATCCGTACAGAGTGCAAGAAGCCCTTCTGTTTAAAAAACTGCTTGAAAACCATAAACTTCCTATACAGAAACTGGACAACCCGATTATATTAACTGATAGGTAAGGTGAAAGCCATTTCAAAAGCAGATCATATAAGCAAGCATACAAGCAAATGACTGGTTTTATTTTACTTTTTATTTTACGACAGTGTAATAAAAGTGATTCCACCTTCCTGTGTTCCCTCCCAAATCCAGTACAGACCCAGCTTATATAGTTACAATCTAACAGAGATCCTAAGATCTCCAGCTTCATTTTGCTTGTCCTAAATGTGCCTGTGGCCTATTTTGGACATTACATTTAAAGCTTCCCAAACCGTGGCTTTATTAAGCTCAAAATGCGCCTCAGGCCTGCTTACCAGCTTCTACACTGCCAGCCTGGTCTCTTCCCCATTATGTCTGAATTAGGAAACCATGGTTTAATACCGTTTCCCTCATCAGGGTCCTTAAAAAGGTAAAGGTAAAGGTAAAGGACCCCTGACAGTTAAGTCCAGTCACGAACTACTCTGGGGTTGCGGCACTCATCTTACTTTACTGGCTGAGGGAGCTGGCGTTTGTCCGCAGACAGTTTTTCCAGGTCATGTGGCCAGCATGATTAAGTTTCTTCTGGCGAAACCAGAGCAGCGCATGGAAACGCCATTTGCCTTCCTGCCAGAGCGGTACCTATTTATCTACTTGCACTTTGACATGCTTTCAAACTGCTAGGTTGGCAGGAGCTGGGACTGAGCAATGGGAGCTCACCCCATTGCAGGGATTCAAACCGCCGACCTTCCGATCGGCAAGCCCAAGGCTCAGTGGTTTAGACCACGGCGCCACCCACGTCCTTAGTCCGTGGCTTAACCCTGATTGGTAAATTGACAGCAAACCATGGTCCTGTGTTTCAGACACAATAGGAATCAATGTTGAAGCCAGAAAATAACAGAAGGCAGGGGACTGGACATTAAAGCTTGACATTACAGCTGAATTGGCCCTATGATTGTTGTATGGATTGAGGTATAATTATATTCCACTATCAAACAAATTCAGTTAAGGAGATTTGATAAGTATAAGATATGTATAGATACCTACAGAGACTACTGGTTCAGACAGCCAGTACAAGACACATGTAGTCCAAGAGTTAAACCAGATTTTATGTACCCTTGAATGCCAAAAGCGCCCTGGTGATTTTTTGAAAGCCTACTACCTATACAAACAAAATATGACAGTCTTAGTAAATATCAGTATGAAATATGGCAGCATCAATATGGCCACCATTTTGTGAGTCATCTTTTAGCTGTGCTGTGCTTTCTCCAAGGAAAGGCTTACTGTTCCCTGGTTGCCATAATGTTTTGACTGAGTAGAGGGAACAAGGAAACCTTTGCTTTCTTTGCTTTCTCTGGCATTGTCTGTTCTTGCCTTAAGCTGAGAGGGGAAAGAGCAGGAAACAGTGGATGCCAGAGAGAAAAGAACTGTGCAATTACTTCTTTTGTTCCTGTGGGCCTTTGCTCTTCAGCCCAACTAGATGTGACGGCATTTAACTATTTTTAATATTAGGGGGTGAATTCTAGCAGGATTCCTGCATGCGGGGAAGGGAGTTTTCAGCCCTCTCTCCTCAGCTGTGATCCCAATGAAAAAGCACCACATGTGCTCAGTTGGCAAAAATAAAAGTATCTCAGTGGTTTTCCCCACATCACTTAACTAGAAAAATTAAGATTGCAACTGCAGTGATGTAAAATGGACAGCGGCTACTGTGGCTCTCTCCTTGTGGGGTAACACAGGACAATGGATAGCTGGGAAGATGTATTCTAACTGTGCATGTGTGCTTGTAGTTGCTGTCCGAGCTGGCATCCCTAGAAATACAGTGGTACCTCGGGTTACATACGCTTCAGGTTACATACGCTTCAGACTCCGCTAACCCAGAAATATTACCTCGGGTTAAGAACTTTGCTTCAGGATGAGAACAGAAATCGTGCTCCGGTGGCGTGACAGCAGCAGGAGGCCCTATTAGCTAAAGTGGTGCTTCAGGTTAAGAACAGTTTCAGGTTAAGAACGGACCTCCGGAACGAATTAAGTACTTAACCCGAGGTACCACTGTAAAGCAGTTCTAAAATTTCATTGACGTGTGCTTTGATTGTGGGACACTATTAAAATTTGATTCTGTCTCATAAAAGTGATTAATGATTGATTTTCAGTCTTTTTAGTGATTCACGTTATAAAGAAGTTCTTTGCAATATGCCCAAGGAAAGCATAAGATTTGATGGGTCATCCTACTTGTCGGATACAAGACTTACAGCAAACGGATTTAAGATAAAGATAATACCAGGTATGGTGTGGCTTCATATTTTGATTTAATTCAGCACCTGTAGTTCTCATTACTTGCTTGCCTCTTTTTCATAGTACTGTATATAACAATACTTGTGTTTCATTACCACATTGGTGTCTAGAAAAAAACAGCCCCTATTATCCACTATGGGCCCCTCCAGACTTCCCTTTTACTGAGCATTCATTATGATTTTTTGCTTATAATGTAATATGCAACCAGTTGTGCCCGCAGAACTGCGAAAATCCTGTAACGTTTCGTACCACAAATGTTCTGCCCTGAGCCCAGTTTTAAAGAGGAAGAATGGACTCTCTCTCTTGAAAAGGAAATACGAATCGGTGCCGCCTCATAGCTTGACCAATCACAGCTCGCAAGCAGCTCATAGCTAAGTCAAATCATAGATTTAAAAAAATAGTGTAGACTCACACACCAGCCAGCTTCCATTTTGACTTCAAATGCTCGTTTTCGGCTTCTCTGAAGTATATAAAGACAAGAAGCGGGCAGGGGGAGCGTTGGCCTGCAATGACACCCATTAGAGAGGTACTGGAACTATGCTCTGGCTGAGAAAAAGCACTGATTTTAATAATAATAATAATAATAATAATAATAATAATAATAATAATTTTTATTTATACCCCACCCTCCCCAGCCAAGGCCGGGTTCAGGGTGGCTAACAAGCAATAATAAAAACAAGTTGAATGAATACAACTTAAAAACAAGATTAAAATACAACATTAAAATATTAAAATGTACTTAATATTTAAGTACTTAATACTGATTGGATTATTTCCACTGTACACAGAGGTACGGATAGCATGAAGCAGAGTCTTCAAATGTTTGCAAGGACTTGAAGCAATAAATCAGCAGGTCTCTTGGGTGACCAGCAACCTTTGCCCTCCTCATCTTCATTCACTCAAAATGATTTAATTTCTCAGGGTTGTATTCTATACTATTCCTACTCAGAGGAGACCCATTGAAATTAATGCGTGACTAATTTAGAACCATTAATTCCAGTGGTTCTACTCTGAAAAGGGCTAGCATTGACTACAACCCTCATTTTCCATGAAATTTTGCCGGCCTCCTTTTTAAATTCATCTCTGTAATCCTGCGGATTAGAGAATAGGGAGAAAAGAAGGCGTCATGCAGTATGAAGGAGACATGCGGCACACCCGAGCTTAGCACATAATTCATGCACTCATTTAGATGTTCAGAGAATATAATGTTACGTTCCCAATGGTACAAATGTGTTGACATATTTTGCTAGTCTCTAATAAGTAAGGCCGACATAAGCCATGTATGATTAGTTTCCTGTGTAAAAACTTCTTTGCTTGTGAATAAAAATAATTTCTGTTTGTTTACACATTTCAAGCATTTTTCTTAATAATAATTCTATTATTTATACCCCACCCATCTGGCTGGGTTGCCCCAAACACCCTGGGTAGCTTTCAACACAAAATAAAACATGAAACATAAAAAACTTCTTGATACAGGGGTGTCTTCAGGTGTCTTCTAAAATTTGTGTAGTTTTTTTTTATCACCTTGACATCTGATGGGAGGGCATTCCACAGGGAGGGCACCCCTATCAAGAATGCCCTCTGCCTGGTTCCCACTAAGTTCACTTCTCACAGTGAGGGAACCATCAGGAGGTCCTCAGAGCTGGACCTCAGTGTCTGGGCGGAATGATGGGCGTGGAGACGCTCCTTCAGGTATACAGGTATTGCTTACCTCACAAAGTCAAGAAATAGATTGTACCACTCACAGAATTCTAGAGTTCGAAGGTACCCCAAGGTTCATCTAACCCAGGCATGGCCAAACTTGGCCCTCCCAGCTGTTTTGGGACTACAATTCGCACCATCCCTGACCACTGGTCCTGTTAGCTAGGGATGATGGGAGTTGTAGTCCCAAAACAGCTGGAGGGCCAAGTTTGGCCATGCCTGATCTAACCCAACCTCCTGCTATGCAGGGATCTCAACTAGAGCATCCAAGACAGATGGCCACCCAACCTCTGCTTAAAAATCTCCAATGAAGGAGAGACCACCACCTTCCATGACAGTCCATTCCACTATTGAACTGATCTTACCCTCACTGCTGTACAATAATATTCCGTTCCCCTCATCTTAGTGTGGTTTTGCCTAGATTGCTAAACTGGTGAAATAGTGGCATTGTCCAGAGTGTAGGCCGGACATTGTCACAGCCAGGACATTGGGCTGTCCTGCTCCTATACCAGGCGTGCTGAAGACCTTCTGCTTGTGCCTTAGATTAGCCACATGTTTTAACAGCCTCTCATTGTTTTAACAGCTAAAGTACAAATAAGATGTGTCGGTCAGTATTGTGGGGAAGCGAGCTTTAATTGCAATATGATGCCAAGCTAGTAATTCGCTAGGTCCAAGCAAAGATTTGCTGTGAGTTTTGAGAAACGCTATAGCTTCATGTGTTACCATTTCAGCCTCGTATGTAGAGGACTGCTGACAGATCTGCCATAACATATGGGCATCTCAAAGGATAGGTCTTTAAAAAGAAAAAGGGCGGGGGAAAGATAGAACCTTGGAACTGTGTCTTGATGAAAAACCAATTCCCTCCAAGAAGAGTGTTTTCCTTTCTTAACCATCCACAAGTCTGGTGAATGCAGGCTGATTTTAAATTCAGTTTATAAATAAGTCTCCAATTAGCATATTCTGTAATCCCAACTACATGTGTTGCTGTAGAAACACAGTTTGTGTTTGATTTAAAACTATTTAGCTTGACTTCCCAAATGTCTAGCCCTGCATCAAAGTTCATAGTTTCTGATCGATACTCTCTTGTACTTCTGGGGAGCGGAACCTGTTTTTGGGTGCCAAGATTTATACCCAGAAAAACAGGATACAGTATAGAGCACAATTTATCTACTGGCGCTTGTCCCACTCCAAGGGGGGAAATTATGTTAACGTATATGCAGTTTTAGGGACGCGGGTGGCGCTGTGTGTTAAACCACAGAGCCTAGGACTTGCCGATCAGAAGGTCGGCGGTTCGAATCTCCGCGACGGGGTGAGCTCCCGTTGCTCGGTCCCTGCTCCTGCCAACCTAGCAGTTCGAAAGCACGTCAAAGTACAAGTAGATTAATAGGTACCGCTCCGGTGGGAAGGTAAACAGTGTTTCCGTGCGCTGTTCTGGTTCGCCAGAAGCGGCTTAGTCATGCTGGCCACATGACCCGGAAACTGTACGCCGGCTCCCTCGGCCAATAAAGCGAGATGAGCGCTGCAACCCCAGAGTCGGCCACGACTGGACCTAATGGTCAGGGGTCCTTTACCTATATGGAGTTTTGTTAAATGCTATATAACAATAATAAAAAAGAACAGTGCCTGCTCAAAAGCAAAACCTGTTAAGTTCAGTTTGTCTTACTGCCAGGTAAGTAGGTATAGGATTACAGCTTTAATTATTGTACAGTGGTGCCTCGCAAGACCAAAAGAATCCGTTCCGCGAGTCTCTTCGTCTTGCAGTTTTTTTGTCTTGTGAAGCAAGCCCATTAGCGGCTTAGCGCTATTAGCGACTTAGCGGATCAGCTGATAAGCGGCTTAGCGGATCAGCTGATAAGCGGCTTAGCGGATCAGCTGATAAGCGGCTTAGCGGATCAGCTGATAAGCGGCTTAGCGGATCAGCTGATAAGCGGCTTAGCGGCTTAGAAAAGGGGGGGAGGGGGGAAAACCCGCAGGAACTCGCAAGACATTTTCGTCTTGCAAAGCAAGCCCATAGGAAATTCGTTTTGCGAAGCACCTCCAAAACGGAAAACCCTTTCGTCTAGCGGGTTTTCCGTCTTGCGAGGCATTCGTCTTGCGGGGCACCACTGTAGAATCCTTCCTCCTGATCTGGAAGCTGTAAGGTGGAAAGGCGGTTCTTTCTTGTTTGTTTTTTGCTGTGCCAGCTCCAGACAGATCAGTGGGTGACCCAACTCCCATAATCTCCCCGACTCCCATAATACTCTCTGTTTTGGGGTAATCCAGCACAGGTAGGGTTGCCTCCACTTCACTCATCTGTAGCTGGAGACTTTCCTATGGTGGAAGCCAGCGGACAGGGATATCTCCTGACTGCTACCCTCTCAGAAGTGCTGATTGGAGGATGAGATATAATTCAGGGTTGACTACGTACACACACTGACCCAGACTCCTTTGCTCCCCTGCCAGCACGTGAGAAAAACAAAACTGCGACCCCTGGCTTAGATGTCCAGACTTGGGGGATCATTGTATGTTTTGCTCCAAATAAGAGAATCATAGAATTGTAGTTGGAAGGGGGCACATCTAGTTCAACCCCCCACAAGGCAGGAATCTTTCTCCCAATCTGAGGCTCGAACCCATGTCCCTGGGATTAAGAGCCTCATGCTCAAACCATTTGAGCTATAAGCTACAATGTGTAGCCAAGTAGTGCTGCTGAAGGGGAAGGGATTCTCCTCCCCATACCTACCATTTCCCCTACCTATCATCTGCAGAACTCTTGTTAGCTCTACGCTGCATAAATTAGTATAGATTGTCCCGCTTTGCAGTGGTGTGCATTGGGTCAAGCCTGTCATTCTGTTGCCGGGTTGCTACCTCCCTGTTCATCCCAGATATGTTATAGATAGTATCAGCCTTAGTATAAATAATTGTGGGGATCCCAACAGCTTTATTCTCTCCATTATGAAAACTATCTTTTTGCTCTACCCTATGTGATTCTTATCTATATCTATCATCTATCTATCTGTCTGTCTGTCTATCTATCTACACACACACACACACACACACACACACGTGTAAAAGGACTGGCATTAAGAGATTGAAGGTTTAATTGTGATCTAAATTTAGCACAGGATCTGGAAGGTTAATAAAGTTCAGTACTTGAGCATTTTTTAATGCTTGATGTTTGATCGCATTATTACTACTATTATTAATATTCTATTGGAAGCTTCCCATAGTGGCTGGGGAAACCCAGTCAGATGGGCAGGGTGTAAATATGTTGTTGTTGTTGTTGTTGTTGCTTTATTAAGTGATTGATTGATTATGAACCAATGTAGTGCAAGCAGTGTTGACTTGTGCAACTGGGCTTCTTCATTCCAAAATATTTTACTGATGTATCTGCAAGGTAATTTTTTTAAGATAAAATGTATTCATGTATTTTACACCTTTTAGACTGCAGAACTGTACAAGCTGTCAAATGTTGAAGGTGCGGTTGGGATTAGGCTTATATGGTAGATGTGTTACATTGAAAAAAAAAAAGATAATTGGGACCATTTTGAACATAATGGGATTTATGTTACCTTGAGAACCTATGACTCCTTTATTAGAGAGGTTGGCAAATAAATAAAGCAAAAACCAAATCCATGTTGTTAGCACATTAGACTTTAGAGGCCAAATGCCAGGAGGGGGGATTTTCAAAACAGGCATCAAGCATTCTACAGAAAAGAGGTAGGTACCATATGAAATTATCCTAACATCATTTTTCTCTCATACATACCGTATTTTTCGCTCTATAAGACGCACCAGACCACAAGACGCACCTAGTTTTTGGAGGAGGAAAACAAGAAAAAAAATATTCTGAATCTCAGAAGCCAGTGAAAGCAGCAATCCCTCTTGCTGTTCTGGCTTCTGGGATAGCTGTGCAGCCTGCATTCGCTCCATAAGACACACACACATTTCCCCTTACTTTTTAGGAGGGAAAAAGTGAGTCTTATAGAGCAAAAAATACAGTATATATATAGGATTAAAGCTTTGTTTCAAACATTGAAATACTAACAAAAAATTAAATAAGCATTTAGCCAGTGCTTTCCAAAGTTGAACTTGAATAAACTGAAGCACTCTCACTGTGCAAGTAACTAATAATGAAATATTTTAAGTTGTGTTCTTCATTTTAAGAAAATTAAAAATGTGTAGCTCTGGGGATCTATAATTGCAACTTTACAGCACAGTTCTATGCATGTTTACTCAAAAGTAAGTCCCGATGAGCTTAGCCCCTAGCGTGTCTAGGATTGCAGCTGCAACAACAATTTTCAATGTGAATATTTTGTTGTGTAAATCAAAACAGTATTTAAAACACACTCGGTAACTCCAGGTACCATTGTGTTCAGTTTATTCATTTGTTTACTATTTGGTGTTTCAGCTATGGGAAATAGGCTGGAAATAGAAGGAATGGCAAACTGCCTGCCGTACTATGGGATACCTGATCTGAAAGAAATTCTGAGTGCTGTGGTAGATTGTAATGCAAAAGAAGTTCGTGAGTGTCGACCTCTTAAAGTAATGAACTACCTGGAGGTAAGTATTGCTTCATGGTTTGCAAGCTCTTCTTTAGCATGCTGCTTTTAGTGCCACTGTCTTATCAAAAGATACAGCTTGATGCTTAAAGCATTGCTACCTAAAAGGAGAAATTAATACCAGAAGCAATCGCAATACAGATCAGGCCTTGGATGACTGTTATTTGCATTCCAATAAAAGGTTCCATTGGCACAAATGGGTGCCCTTCTTCCAATGCAGGTAGCAGATTTGGGTTTCCTGATCTGGAACGCACAAGCAGTCAAAGTGTTTAAAGCTCTACTCCTGTGCCCCAGTCCAGATTGCTTTCCTCCACCACCCATCTGGTGGTGGTTGTTTAGTCGTGTCCGACTCTTCGTGACCCCATGGACCAGAGCACGCCAGGCACTCCTGTCTTCTACTGCCTCTCCCAGTTTGGTCAAACTCATGTTGGTATCTTTGAGAACACTGTCCAACCATCTCGTCCTCTGTCATCCCCTTCTCCTTGTGCCCTCCATCTTTCCCAACATCAGGGTCTTTTCCTGGGAGTCTTCTCTTCTCATGAGGTGGCTAAAGTATTGGAGTCTCAGCTTCAGGATCTGTCCTTCCAGTGAGCACTCAGGGCTGATTTTCTTAAGAATGGAGAGGTTTGATCTTCTTGCAGTCCATGGGACTCTCAAGAGTCTCCTCCAGCACCATAATTCAAAAGCATCAATTCTTCAGCGATCAGCCTTCTTTATGGTCCAGCTCTCACTTCCATACATCACTACTGGGAAAACCCATCTGGTATCAACTTCTAAAAAGCTATTCATGTAGTTGCTAAGCCAGGAGTACCCAAACTGTGGTCTGCAAAATGTCTGGATTTGTGGTGGAAGATGGAAGATGGCCCATCAGATACCCATATAGATTTTAAAACTGCGTTTTTAATGGCCATTTTTATTTCTTATATATTGCATTTTATTGTTTTACAGTTTGAATCCTGTGGAATTGAAACAGTAAGACAATAAAATGCAATGCGTAAGAAATGAAGCAACAAAAATATAGTTAGAAATCATACGGCCTCTAAAATAGAGCATTGCAATCAGAAAAATCTTTAAGTGGTCCATCAAGACACTCAGCAATTTTCATGTGTTCTGTGGAGGAGAAAGTTTTGGAGCCACTGCCCTGAGCCATTTGAGTCTCCAGAATGTGGAATATATGAACTAAAGGAAGGGAGGAGAGTGAAGAAAGGTCCCTTTCTTAATTTGAGCCAGCCCATGTATCAAATTCCATTCCTGACTCTTCCCTTCAATGGCAACTTCTGGGTAGAATAATTTAGCTGCAGTATATCCGTAGGTCACCTATCCGAATCTGTACTTCAATTTATGGCAGGATCTTTTCCACACAGAAGAGTAACTTACTTACACATTGGGATTTGGGAAACTGGACCGCAGTGCAAATTTGTTCTAAAGTAAGCCTCCCTGAGCTTGCTTCTGAATAACAGCCTGATCTTATTTCCGCAGCAGAAAGGGGGAAAAAGAATGTGGTCAAGAATGAGCCACTCCTTAAGCCCTTCTTATGATTGGTTAACTGTTGCTTGGGAGCTGCACCACATTTTGTTGGCAAAATTTCTTCTTTCATAGATTAGATTTGGGAAAAACCAAAGATACCTAATTCAGTTGATTGGCCAAAGAAGATTGGAATATGATTTTCTATGAAAAAGTATAGTAGTAAAAAATGTTCAATGGAGAAGTTTGCACCCTATATAATTTATTGGATTTTATTGTAGAGACTCTCCTCCCTGGAAGAGAGGGGAATGGTTGTGGGCGGGAGCCCGAGCTCCGCCTCCTGGCCGGGGGGCGTAGCCCCCGCCCCTCCTCACCTGGCTGGCGCCCACGCCCACCGGAGGCAGCCAATCAGGTGTCTCCGGAGGGCGTGTTTAGCAGCTTAATGCTGCGGGGCCAGCTCCGCCGCCTCCTCAGTCGTCGTCGTCCCGCAGCGAGTCACCCTCCACTCCCATTTAGCTCAGGTTCTAGGTTTTGGGCCTTGCTATGGACCTTAGGTTGGTCGCCCCGGTTGTCTGGGGGGCCTGGTAGGAATGTTTCCATTTGGCATTAGGCTTTTTGGTTTTTTCGCCTACCTCGTAGCAATCGTCACAACTTTTGTGGTATTGGTGGGTAGGTTAGGCATTGGATTCATGTGTGTCAAGGGCTAGGTGTGGCCATTGCCTATGCTATCTACCGTGGGTTATTCCGTTAAAAGGAATCTGGCGGTCGTGTATTCCGTCCAATGCCTGCTTGGCGGGAGGCCATGGCACGACCCTCGGTGACATCAGGGGGTGAGCCTATAGTTGGATTAGCATCAACAGGCTCCACCTACTGTTGAATAAACCCACCTCCTATAGTCATCCAATGCCTAAGCCAATACCTTTTTCACTGCTGTAATCAATAAAGTTGTGGCCTTTTCTTGCCCATTAACCTTATATCGCGTGTCCTTGTGTGTTTATTTCACATAGCGGGGGTCAGGCCCTCGATCCACAACCTCAGGTTAATGTCTAAATGTAAACATTTTTGTTCCCATAGGGAGAAGCAGTAAGACTGTGTCGGCAGCTACCTTTGTATATATCCAAGGAAGATGTACAAGACACCATCCACAAAATGGAGACACAACTTGGAAATCAACATAAAGGCTGTGTTCATGGTCGTCCATTTCTTCATTATTTAACAAATATTCCAGAATAACTAGCAAGGAAAAACCTCGTCCTGCAGTCACATTTCACACAATTACAAACAAAACACTCCTTTTTTTTTTTTTTGCATAATTAAGAAATTATTTGTAACTGTCTTGTGTTTTGATATCTATGAAGTGGAAGATTTCTATTTTTTAAAATGAACATGAGCATTGAATTAATGGTATTGAAATGTGTTTTCGAATAATTCATTGTTTCTCAGAAAATATACTGAAGGACAAACCACATTCTGAAAGTGTAAGATCAGCTGATGGAAATTGATTTCCAAATAACTATTTTTACATTATTATTCTACTGGACAAGTTTGTAGTTCATAATAAAAAAGTACAAAAGAAGACCGCTCACAGCAAGAAGAAAATGGAATATAATGTTTAATGCTGATTTGTCTCCACTAAACTAAATGGATACTCAGGGTTGAAGTGTATGGCTCTATTTACGGATGCATTTTCTACAAGTGAACAATATGTGGATACATCCAAATAAAAATTTGTATTTCTCTTGTGTTATTTCATATTCTAATTTCTCAAAAGTTATGAGATGGCTGTTACTCAAAGCCACTGAAGCATGTGCAGAATCTGCTTCTGCTTGGGGATTGTTTTGCTGAATTAGGAGCTCTACAGATAATATTCAGATGTATATTCAAACATGAAACCTGGGCTGGATCTAGACACATCAAAGAAGTGTTTCAGTTAAACGCATTGTAAACCTTGCATGAGAAACCGGCTTGGCAAAAATGGAACTCCACAGTGCCATCCGGTGTCACAGTGTTATAATGCATATATGGGACACAGGCGGTGCTGTGGTCTAAACCACTGAGCCTCTTGGGCTTGCCGATCAGAAGGTCAGCAGTTTGAATCCCCACGACGGGGTGAGCTCCTGTTGCTCTGTCCCAGCTCCTGCCAACCTAGCAGTTCAAAAGCATGCCAGTGCAAGTAGATAAATAGGCAGCGCTGCGGCCAGAAGGTAAATGGCGTTTCCATGCACTCTGGTTTCCATCAACAGTGTTCCATTGTGCCAGAAGTGGTTTAGTCATGCTGGCCACATGACCTGGAAAGCTGTCTGTGGACAAATGCCAGCTTCCTCGGCCTGAAGCTCAACCCCGTAGTCATCTTTGACTGGCCTTAACCATCCAGGGGTCCTTTACCTTTTTACCTAATGCATATACAACACATATATCTTTATCTAGCTGAGTCCTTGGTGAGTCTTCACTGGTGTAGCACTTTGAAAAATTAATCTGTGGACTCTTGCACTCAGCATAAGGTTCACAAGATCCAGTTTTAATATTTCAAATTATAGTAGTGAACTAACATTGCAGCATGTGGCTGTTTTTAATAAAATACAGCCATCTGAGAAATGCACATTGGCGATCGGAGCATGCTGATTTGTGAACAATGGCAAAGTAGTCATTGCAGTCGTTATGTTGCAAAAGATTTTTATATCGCTAATCAGTTCCGCAGTAATCAAGATCTGGATGAGACACACCAGACATAATCAGATTTCACTGCCTTTTCCATAACTTCAGAATCTGGATATGACATTATGGGCCACATTTGAAAGCTAGGAGTTTGGTTATTGCCACAGGCTAGATTTGCTTGAATAGAGGATCTGCAGTGCTCTACCCATAAGTTTTTGTTAGAATCATAGAATTGTAGAGTTGGAAGGGACCCTGAGGATCATCTAGTCTAACCCCCTGCAATGCAGGAATATGCAGCTGTCCCTTACGGGCATCGAACCTGCAACCTTAGCATTATCGGCACCACATACCAACTGAGCTTAAAAAAAAGAAGTCTGTTCTGCTAGTCTTTAACCACATGATTGTGAACATGGTAGTGGTTCACATGCATTAGGGGACTGGTTTATTATAAGTACAGTGGTACCTCAGCTTCCATATGCTTCAGGTTACATACGCTTCAGGTTACAGACTCTGCTAACCCAGAAATAGTGCTTCAGGTTAAGAACTTTGCTTCAGGATGAGAACAGAAATCGTGCTCTGGCGGCGCGGCGGCAGCAGGAGGCTCCATTAGCTAAAGTGGTGCTTCAGGTTAAGAACAGTTTCAGGTTAAGAACAGACCTCCGGAACTTAACCCGAGGTACCACTGTATCTTGGATTTGTGATGCGGAAGGTGTAGAACATCCTAACTAAAAATCCAAGTCTTTAAAAAACAGTCATCTCCAGCATTTCAAGCCACGTTTGCATGTTGCTGTATACACCAGAGAGATGGGGATATATGCTCAATGTTGGCTGTTTCTTTTCTGCATGCCTTTAACCCCCTTGAACTATTAATGAAGCTGTCGTCTGTGCATGTGATAATGGCTGCGGTTATCACATGTTTAGCTGCACTAAGGTTATGCCAAGTTTTGTCCTGGTTGGACTCTGATGGGTATGTGTGATAGATGAAACTCAATAAAAAATTCTTCGTTTGCTGTTTGGCAGTGCAATTCTGTGCCTGTTTTCGCAGAAGTCCTGTGTTCAGTGGGGGCCTTCTCCCTAAGAGACATTTACTTTTTTTTTTTATTACAGCCACAATCATGTTGTTGCAATTTGAGTTCCTCATATGGGCTGCACAAATTTAAATGCACCTGTCTTGAAGGGATCATAGCATTCTAGAGTTGGAAGGGACCTTTGTGGATCATGTAGGAATGTCAATGAAATATACTCAGAGTCGAGAGTGGATTTCATGCTCTTTATTCAGCTCATAGTGGTGAGGAAGAAAGAAAGTTCCCCCAAACTTTCTGTTTTATATACATTATTTACACAATGGGCTGCACGTGATTGGCTAATTCCGAAATTCTCCTGTAGGCCAATCAGGTTGTGGATTCACTTCCATCTGGAGCTGGACTGGGTGGCTCCTGCAGACCAATCATACTGCGGCATTGTTCTAGGACCAATCAGATTGCTGCCTTTTGGATCCTATTCAACTCAGTACATAACAGTCAACTAAAGCATCCATGACAGCCATCCAACCTCTGCTTAGAAACCTCCAAGGAAGGAGAGTCCACTGCCTGTCATGGGAATCTGTTTCACTGTTGAACAGTTCTTACTGTCAGAGAGTTCATCCTGATGTTGAGTCGGAATTTCCTTCCTTGTAATTTGAATCCATTGGTTCGGATCCTAGCCTCTAGAGCAAGCTAAACATTCCCAACTCCCTCAGTTGTTTCTCTATGAGGCTTGGTTCCAAGACCCTTGATTTTCTTGGTTGCTCTCCTCTGCGCATGTTCCAGCTTATCAATATTCTTAAACTGTGGTGTGCAGAACTGGACACTGCAACAGGTGTGGTTTTACCAAGGTGGAACAGAGCGGTACAGTGGTGCCTCGCAAGACGAAATTAATCCGTTCCGTGAGGCTCTTCGTATAGCGGTTTTTTCGTCTTGCGAAGCAAGCCCATTGACAGCTTAGCGGATTAGCGCTATTAGCGGTTTAGCGGCTTTTAGGCTTAGCGGATAAGGAGATAAGCGGCTTAGGAAAAGGGGGGGAAACCCGCAGGAACTCGCAAGACATTTCGTCTTGCGAAGCAAGCCCATAGGGAAATTCGTTTTGCGAAGCGCCTCCAAAACGGAAAACCCTTAGGTTTGGCGGGTTTTCCGTCTTGCGAGGCGTTCGCCTTGCAGGGCACCACTGTACTATGACTTCCCTTGATCTTGACACTATACTTCTGTCGATGCAGCCTAGAATAGCATTAGCTTTTTTTTTTGCTGCTGCATCACACTGTTGACCAGGCTTCCTCAACCTTGGCCCTCCAAATGTTTTGAGACTACAATTCTCATCATTCCTGACCACTGGTCCTGCTAGCTAGGGATCATGGGAGTTGTAGGCCAAAAACATCTGGAGGGCCGAGTTTGAGGAAGCCTGCTGTTGACTCATATTAAGCTTGTGGTCTACTAAGACTCCTAGATCCTTTTCACACATACTACTGGAAGTCAGATGGCCCTGTCTTATATTTCATAGAATTGTGGAATTGTAGATTTGGAAGCAACCATGAGGATCATCTATCTAGTCCAACTCCCTGCAATGAATGAATCTTTTGCCCAACATGGTGTTTGAACCCACCACCCTGAGATTAGAAGTTGCTCTACATTTGTGCAGCTGGTTCTTCCTGCCTAAATATGTCCTGCAAGGCAGCGGGTCTGGATTTTTCCTTGGGGGTTTATTTCCAAAGCCGCCTAATGTATGAGTAGAGCTGCAAAGCGGTGGAGGTTTAGGATGCAAGTCTTCCTTCTAGATGAGTGCAAAACAACTACTACTACTTCTGTTTTTGTAATAATGTGAAGTTTCAATGAGCCTGTTGACGAGATCCATTAAAAAAGCAACTGTACCAAAAGGAAGTATTGTGAAAATAAGGATTTGGGGTGGGGGCAATTTTTTTGTCCTCCCTCAAAGGGCCAGCAAAGCTGGTGGGGCTTCCCTCTGGCTAAATTCTGCAAACATACGAAGTCACTGAGACCCCCAAGTGTCCCTATTTTCCAGGGACTGTCCCAGATTTACAGAAATCCGGCCGGTCTCTGATTTGAACCCAGAATGTCCTGCTTTTCCTTAAGATGCCCTTCACTGGAGAAATGTTGGAGGCTATGGAGTTATGTGACCCCAGAGTCAGGGAGATAAGTAACTATACAGTCTTTAGAAAACACCTGAAAGCAGCCCTGTATAGGGAAGTTTAATATTTTTATTTATTTTGGAAGCCACCCAGAATGGCTGGGGTAACCTAGTCAGATGGGTGGGGTATAAAGATGATGATGATTACGGAATAGGACGTCCCTAGTTTCACTGAGGAAATGTTGATTGGTATGGAGTTATACAACCTGGAGCCAAGGAGATAAGTAACTATACAACCTGTAGAAGGCAGCCCCATATAGGGAAGTTTTTTTTAAATGTTTAATGTTTTCTTATGTTTTTTAGGGTTCCCATATGACAAAAGTAAAATTTGTGACACCACACGCAGTTGTTGAGCTTTTTTTTGGGATAACTAACCCCGAAATAGTAATTTTAAAACTTTTGGAGCACTTTCTGCTGGTTTTCCCCATCCATCCAAGTTTCCCCAGACATTTAGACAAAATTCCTGCCTGACACCTATCTTTACACCCCAAAAGCCTACTTCCTTATTTGAATGAGTGGACATGAGATTGTAAACAAGTTGATAATTTGTTTGGAAAAAACTTTTAACGATGTAAATGGGAGCGGGAGACGTGAGGAAGTCCAAAGAAGTGATGAAATTATGTCTGTGATAGAAGTAAGACTGTTTATTATTTGTGCATTTATATTTAAAAACTTTAATAAATATTTATAAAAAAAAAAACAAAAGCCTACTTCCTTATATATGTTGGAAGCCGCCCAAAGTGGCTGGGGCAACCCAGTCAAACAGATGGGGTATAAATAATAAAATGATGATGTTACCACGGACAATATGGTCAAATACAAAATACGGGTTATGCAATAATATGCCGTTGAAAATGTTGACAACAGGACCCATGAAGGGGGGGGGGAGTCCTGAGATTCAGAGTAATCTCTAGATATGGAAATGCATTTGGATTGTTACAACTTTATATTTATAAAAATGATTTTAACAAATAATAATAAGAAGATGATGATGCAATAGGATGCCCCTATTTTCACGGGATAAAGGTTGGAGGATATGCACACAAGTGACACCCCCCCCATCCCACCCACACACCGAAGGTCTCTCGCTCTCTCACAGTCCCCCCGCCTCGGTCCCTTCCGTTGTGACTCCAACCGCCATTCCAACGGCCGCAGAACGTGGCCTTCGTTCGAAACGAGCTCGTGGCCCCAGCTTGGCCAGAGAGCGAGCGAGAGAGCGAGAGAGAGGCGCGTCGCGGCCTTCCTCATCCCCTCACCATCCTCCTCCTCTCTCCTCTCCCGGCGGGGGAAAAAACCAAAACCTCTCCCCGTCCCCCAATAAATACTTCAAGGAACCCCGACGAAAAGCGGGCTGGAAGAGAGAAAAAGAAGGGGATGTTGTGAGGAAACGTTGCACTGGGGCGCCTAGATCCGAGTCCTGCCCGGCTTTCCCGCCTCGTTTGTGCGCCTCGAGTCCCGCCGAGTTGCCTCGGGTTGCCTCCTCAGGCCTCGCTGGTGGTGACTGTAGTTGTGGTGTGTGGGTGTGTGTGTTTTTACCCACGACACACGCACACACCCCGTCCGCTTTAACTCGTTGCCTCAGTCTCTCAGCAGGTGAAGGAGAAGGGCGCCGATAGGAACCCCCGCCATTTTCTCGAAAAACGGGCAAACGGGCTTAAGTCAGGTTTCGAAAAAGCAGAGATGCCATTTCGGGTTTGGGAGCAGGAGGTAAGAGTTGCAGAAATGTCCCCAAGTTAAATTGCAAACACCCACCCACAACCAAACCAGCCTGTCTTAGCTCTTAAGCCACCCAAAAATACTCATAATAATTAGAAATAAGTTCTTGGTTCATGAATTGGTTTAAACAATTAAGAAGGGGGAAGAGGGGGACGCTGACCACTAACAATGAAACATACCTTGTAGATATTTTTTCCACATTTATTATGCTACTTTTGGGATATACGGAAGACATGAGAAAACTTGGTGCACTTATTTGTACAACATTATTCTTGTTTATAAAACCCAGTAAATAATAATAATTAGAAATAAATTAGGCCCTGAGGAATAATTCATGCACGGTTCTAAAACACACCTTTCTAAATCGGTGTGATTTGCAAACAGCTTTGGGAGTGGCTACTTTATTGTTATTGTTTATTGCATTTATATACCGCCCTATACTCGGGGGTCTCAGGGCGGTTCACAGAATAAAATCAATATATCAAACCATAAAATACATAATAAAAATAAAAACAACAATAACAACAACCCAATAGCCCCCCCCCCCTTGGCAGTACCTCTCTCAGGCAGCACTTGTCTGCCTGTTGAGGCCTAAGCTTGCCAAAAGAAGCCTTCGGAGACCTTAATTATGTGTTTTTATGATAGTAGTGCTGTGGTTGCAGTCTTAGGTCGGATTTAGGCCCTGTACTGGGTTCTGCCTTGTCCGCTGAAGACTAGTGTCCTAGGGCAGTGTTTCCCAACCTTTTTTGGGCAAAGGCACACTTGTTTCATGAAAAAAATCTCGAGGCACACCACCATTAGAAAATGTTTAAAAAATTAACTCTGTGCCTATATTGACTATATATAAAGTAACTCTCTTTAATAGGCATCAAATAAACACAAAGAAAGTACCGTATTTTTCGCCCCATAGGACGCACTTTTTCCCCTCCAAAAATAAAGGGGAAATGTGTGTGCGTCCTATGGGGCGAATGCAGGCTTTCGCTGAAGCCTGGAGAGCAAGAGGCATCGGTGCGCACTGACCCCTCTTGCTCTCCAGGCTTCAGGAAGCTGTCCGCAAGCCTTGCGCGCCCGGCAGGAGCTCCCGCCAGGCGCGCAAGGCTTGGGGCGGCAGCCTGTTGCCCGAAGCACAGGGAGCCCTCCGGAGGGCTCCCCGTGCTTCGGGCGAGTGTCTGCAAGGCTTGCGCGCCCGGCGGGAGCTCCCGCCAGGCGCGCAAGGCTTGGGGCGGCAGCCTGTTGCCCGAAGCACGGGGAGCCCTCCGGAGGGCTCCCCGTGCTTCGGGCGAGTGTCTGCAAGCCTTGCGCGCCCGGCAGGAGCTCCCGCCGGGCGCGCAAGGCTTGGGGCGGCAGCCTGTTGCCCGAAGCACGCGGAGCCCTCCGGAGGGCTCCCCGTGCTTCGGGCGAGTGTCTGCAAGGCTTGCGCGCCCGGCGGGAGCTCCCGCCAGGCGCGCAAGGCTTGGGGCGGCAGCCTG
The DNA here is from genome assembly GCF_964252035.2 of Podarcis erhardii. Lineage (NCBI taxonomy): Eukaryota > Metazoa > Chordata > Lepidosauria > Squamata > Lacertidae > Podarcis > Podarcis erhardii. The sequence continues at coordinate 122,616,325 of NC_138497.1, forward strand.
TTGCCCGAAGCACAGGGAGCCCTCCGGAGGGCTCCCCGTGCTTCGGGCGAGTGTCTGCAAGCCTTGCGCGCCCGGCAGGAGCTCCCGCCAGGCGCGCAAGGCTTGGGGCGGCAGCCTGTTGCCCGAAGCACACGGAGCCCTCTGGAGGGCTCCCCGTGCTTCGGGCGAGTGTCTGCAAGCCTTGCGCGCCCGGCAGGAGCTCCCGCTGGGCGCGCGAGGCTTGGGGCGGCGGCACGGGGCGGCCGGCCGAAGCAAGCGGCGATGGGATTTGGGAGGGAGCTCGCTCGCCGCCCCGCGTGTGCTCGCCGCCGCCGCCGCCCCGCCTCTCGCCGCCGGACTCGCCCACCTCCCTCCCACGGCACACCAGGCAACGTCTTGCGGCACACTAGTGTGCCGCGGAACACCGGTTGGGAAACACTGTCCTAGGGGGCACATCCCCTCCCCCGGGTATTTCTGCCATTACCTTTCATCCTGAGGTCCCAGGCAGGTTGCTTAATAGAGTCTGAGGAGATTAGAAGAGTTGCTTCTAAAATTTCTTTTTAAAATACTGTGAGGCAGTGGGGAAATGAACAAGGACAGGAAAACCCCCTGTATTACATAGTAGTAGCATGTGACGGCTGAGGTCTAGCCCTAGGCATCAGCAAAGCAACTCCAGCACAGTGGTACCTAAGCTCTCGAACGTCATCTGTTCCGGAAGTCCACTCGACTTGCAAAACATTCGAAAACCAAGGCACAGCTTCTGATTGGCGCAGGCGCCCCAGAAACAATAGCCGGCAGCTGCATCCGACATTCATCTTCTGAAAAATGTTTGAAAACTGGAACCCTTAGTTCGGGTTTTCGGCGTTCAGGAACTGAAATGTTAGTACCAGGGCTTCAGGAACCAAGGTTCCACTGTACTGTACATTGTTATGAACAGAAAATTAGCTAAAATTTCTGTAATAATATCTGTATTAGAAGAAGGGAAAAGTGTAATATAGCATGGCTTGATTTCAATAAGGCTTCTGACAAGTTCTTCCATGATATTTTTGCCAGCGAGTTGGTACAATGTGGGCTAGATGATGTTTATATTATGTGGATTTGTAGCTGGCAGGTGAGCCATACTAAAGGGTGCTAGCCAATGGCTGCGCATCAACCTGAAGAAAAGGGACTGATGGGATATCCCTGGGTTGTGCCCTGGACCTGGTGTTGTTTAACACATTTATAATTTGCTTCGTTAAGGAGCAAATGGCACCAAACTGAGTCGGCGAACACCGACAGAAACAGGATCCAAGATGATCTTGACATAATGGGAGACCTGGGCCAAAACTAACAAAATGAATTTCAACGTTATGTGTAAGTTCTGTATTTATATGGCAACTTAAAAAGTAGCTGCTGTTTGAACTTTTATGTTGGACCTTTGGAATGAGATCCACTGAATGCAAAACAAACAAATTTGGCATGTATTGGATTACGTCAGTGTTCTTAAACTCAGTAAGTATGGCAGTACAGTGGTACCTCGGGTTAAGTACTTAATTTGTTCTGGAGGTCTGTTCTTAACCTGAAACTGTTCTTAACCTGAAGTACCACTTTAGCTAATGGGGCGTCCTGCTGCCGCTGTGCCACCGGAGCACGATTTCTGTTCTCATCCTGAAGCAAAGTTCTTAATCCAAGGTACTATTTCTGGGTTAGCGGAGTCTGTAGCCTGAAGTGAATGTAACCTGAAGCATATGTAACCCGAGGTACCACTGTTCCTTCTTTAACAGGCTTTCAGCTTAACTTATATAAAATGAATAACCATTTCTTGATATAAAATAGTTTAATTTTACTTTCAATTGCAGGAGACTTATATTGAAAGAAAAAGCTTGATATATGACGTCTCTGTGTGTAAAGTTGAGGCCCGTGAAGTAATTGATGTAAGTGGAATTATCACATCTGTTAAAAAATACTTATAAGCATTTTCATATTGATAAGTGGATTTCTTTTTATTCTTTAAAAGGATACCCAGAGGAGTTCATAATTATTACAAGTAATATGATTTATTGCTTAATACAAATCATTCTATGGCATTTCTTTAACCAAATCCAGCCACTGCTTAGATTAGTTTAAAGGATTTTCTTTTAATTTTGTTCAAGTGCTGTAAGACCTAGAGTCGTGATAATACGTTTAGCACTACTGAGTGTTTAAAAGTGAAAATATTTATCACATTTTGTGAAGCGCACATCGTTGCAAATGATACAGAAAACTGATTTTAAATAAATATACGATTTCAAGCTTGATGATCATTTATAGCTTAACTAAGATAGAGATATATTACTGCTATGAATTTGATCCTCTGTTACTTCATAATTATCATGGTTTTCTGCAGTGAATTTGATATATAACAGTTGGCGAAGAAAAGCTGCTCAGTTGTGTGACTAAAGATTTTATAGAAAACATCTGACATAATTAGTTCAGCATGTGCACAGTATAAGCATAAGATTTTGAATTAAACTTTGAAGAAAAGTTATTTCATATATGTTACATATGAATCAAAGTCCATACAAATTAACTGTTTATAATATTGTAAATGGTGTTTGGAATATAATTTCAAAACATTCAACAAGGAAATTGAATTTAGCTTCTGTTTAAAGGCTTGAATGAACTGTTCACACCTGTTAGTTTAAAACAGCTGCTTCTTTTATTATCAGTAAGCAGATGCAGAAAGTAATGGAATGTAATAAGATAATCCTCACTACAAAATATCCTCAGAGCATAATGATTCAGTATTTAAATGTAATGCAGCTGTAATTTACAATTGTAGAATTTATGCCTTTTTCTTTTTATTCAAAATGCATATATAGTTGACAACCATTTCTCATGGGGGTTCTGTTCCTGGCTCCTGCATACACTGGCAGAGTGTGTATAAGCATATTCCTCCCTGCCCCCGTTCCGCCCTTTTAGTGATGCATTCAGTGACGTTTTTGGGTAATTTCCGGGTTTGGCACCATGCATGCTTGTGCAATTGCGCGTCATTCAGACATGTGTTAATCAGCCGTTGCCTGTACTTGAAGTCTAAAAATGTAAGAAATCCTATTGAATTCTTTTTCATATCCTCCAGGCCTGATCCTGCATCTGTTGTGCATATGAATTTGCTTATAAGTTCATGTGAAAGGATAACTGACTGAATAACTGCTGCATTTTCTCTGTTTATTGTAGTTTTATGTTTCAAAGTGGGCTTTCAACTATTGAGTCCCATCAGCGGAAGCCCTTTGCAAAGACTTTTGCCTGCCCAATAAGGTTCTCCCCTCCAGCCAATTGAATCTGTGGGGGTCTGGAGAACCCCTGGAATATACACTGTGGGTGGGAAGAGGGAGATTGTTTTGGTAAGCCAAAATGCTTGTGCTGATCGAACATTCGGAAGAGCACAGTGTTGAATTCCTCCCAACAAACAGACATTTTAGAGAAAAAATGTTATCCTAGAGTAGGAGCAAGCCAGAAAGATATGCTTTGACTGTGCACAGTATTCATGAGAATACATTCAAGGTGAAGCAAGATGTTAAAGTGGTATTCTGTGACCCAATCCAAATTTTGTCAAGAAGATAGTGGGAAGGGCAGAAGGCACTTGCAAGGATGGATTTACAGATAGGAATGACAGTGTTTAATCTGCAAATTCCACCCCAAGGTTAATTTTTCCTCAGCTGAGTTTACTTGGAGTTTTGGTGTTTTCTTGGTGGTGGGAATGTTGTAAAACTGTTTGAACAGCATTTGCACAGGGAAATAATGGAGCACTGCTTTCCAGCCAGAAAATTCTTTCCTACAAGGAAGGCTTTTCAAATATATTTTACTGCCTGAGAACAGCAAATAGCACCACACTAGTCAAGGTGTGTAGTACTTGAGGCGGCCAAGATAGCATGGCATCCTTATCAGAAAAACCCCCACAAACTCCTCTCCCTAGGAATGAAAATACTTTAAGTAACATTTTGTTGCTTTTTCATGACTTCTGAATTCAGCCGATAAAGGGAGCAACCTTGTTCTGTCTAATGGTAACACTAGCCCTGTGCCCCCAGCAGTAGCATTACCATAGAAATACAAGTTAGAAACTCTGTATTTCCTTCTAGCTTTGCTTAGACTAAGTAGAAGTGGAATGGAGTAGCCAAGTACCGTAGTTAAATAATTTCATTTTGCTCTGCATGTTGTAGATTGACTTGAAGTCCAATCCTTAACATACTATGTGAAGATACACTTCTGAATAAATTTGATGATTAGCTCTGGATCCAAGTGGGTGTGTTTGGAAATAAGGATTATGTCAATTTTTCTTATACTATAAAAGTAATAATGGTCTGTTATATTAGTATATTTATGGCATGCCAATCACTGTTCCCTGGTATGGGAGCCTCAGCCAAACAACAGAGGCTTTCTCCATGCTAGTGTTGCTTCAGATTTAGGAAAGGATGATGTTTTTTGGTGTGGAACTGGAGTAGATGCATTTTAGGCTTTTCCCATACGGTTCAGGCTACATGTCTGATGTTATCAGAGTATGATGAAAGGTAGCTAATGCTGTTAAGATATAACTGCAGGCACATTTGATTTACTTTGGCTTTATTATGGCTTGAGGTGCAAAAAGGTTTTGTTCCATAATTAAGAGGGATGAACACTATTGTACTCTCCTTATAAACTGCAGGCGGGAGACCTAGTGGCAGATATTTTTTTCTTACTAGGGAATTGCCTCACACTGTGATACCATGTTTAGCTTCCTGGAGTCAAGCATGCATTTCATTTCACAGTGTCCCTAGGAAAATGACATTGTCTAGAGCAGGCATAGGCAAACTTGGCCCTCCAGATGTTTTTGGGACTACAACTCCCATGATCCCAAGCTACCAGGACCAGTGGTCAGGGATGATGGGAATTGTAGTCCCAAAACACCTGGTGGGCAGAGTTTGCCTATGCCTGGTCTAGAGATGTCTTAATATAAAAAAGAAAGATGATTCCCCCCCCCGCCAGATACCACTCATCCTTAGCATTGTGAGAATGCAGCGATTAACTTGGATTGCTTGAAAAGAGGATCCAGAGAAGTGTGTTCAGAATTCAGCTTGCAGGGTGAGGATTTTGTGGCCCTTCTCCCTTCATAGCCCTCTGCACTTATTAAAACCCATTCCTGTGGGCCGAGAAACCCTCTGCAACAGTGAGAGATGGAGCATGGGGAGTTTAAGTAGGATGAGGAAATAAGAATTCAGTGGCGCTGCCTCGTACAAGCAGAAGTATATTTCCTTTTGTACAATACATCCTTGGATTGCTTTAAGCACTGTATTACATAACTTTCATTTGTCCCTATTGTCTGTTCATTTGTCACGGCAATCTTATCAGGTATAATGTATTTAGACTGTTACGTCGGCTACATTATAACTGAATGTAATTTAAGCATAAAGTGTTGACGTTATATTATAAATTGAATTAGGTATTCATTAGCATTGCATTAAGAACCTTTGTATGAACATGCAATCATAATTTACTTATAAAACAGCATTTATTCATTTTAATTTGGGATATTGGCAGATATTTTCATATTTTAAGTAGCGTTGTTAATGAAATGTCATGCAACTGTGAAGCATTATTAAGTCATCACTCAGAACAGAATAGAAGCATAGTAGTTGAGTGTTGTAACTTACGTAGGAGATTAGTTTTCGGAAACATAGAGACTAATGAACATGGCAGCTGCATTATTAAAATATTGTACTCCAGCCCAGAACAGTTTCTTAATTCATGCATACAGGAATTTAACATTAATTCATTCACTGTGTTTTTTGAGTCATCTATCTTCCATGTTTTTAGCAAATTGTGAGCGGAAGCCCTGGCCTGTGAGGAACTAACATCTGCTGCTTCAGCCATTTCCAGCCCAGGAGATTCAGCTGCAGAGTAAAAATTGAAATGCTAGAGAACTGCTTCTAACACCATTGCTCCCCCAAGCTCCTTTTGCAGCTGCCAGCAGATGCAGAAGGCAAGGCGACATCAGCAGCAGCCCAATGACAAAATCCCTGGCCTGTCTGCTTCTGTAGACATATCCAGGCTGGGAGTTTCAGCTGCAGAGTGTTAGTTAGACTATCAGAGGGCAAGGGGAAGACTTCTAACACCATGGCTCTCCATCACATTCTGCATCTACCACCAGAACCAGTAGCTCAGCAGTGGCCCAGTGGGAAAGCCCTGGCTTGTTAATTATTTTCATCCATCTGCTTTGGTCCCATAGTAGAAAAGGCGCTTTCCTGTGACTTAACTAGCTGGCTCTCTAAAGGAGGTGCAACACACAGCCAAGTCCTTTGAGCACAGTGGACAGGCAGAATCATATGGGAGGGCACAATATTTTTCAAATATCCTGATACCATGCTATTTAGGACTTTATAGGTAAGAAGCTGCACCTTAAAGTGCGCCAGGAAATTAATTGGAAGCCATTGTTGATGCAATCAGGAAAGTAGAAAAGAGAGCAATTTGGCCACTCCATTTTGCAGTGACTAAAATTTCTAAATTCTTTTCAAGGGTTACTCTATGCAGAGTGCATTACAGTAATCCAGTTGGCTGTGACAAAGGCATGCATGGCAGTGGCAATATCTGCTTTATCACAGTCAAAGCTCTACAAAAGCACCTTCCTAGCTATGGCAGCCACCTGGGAATCCAGCAGCAATGGCAGATACAGAAACACCCCCAAACTGCAAACCCTGGTTTTCAAAAAGGAGTGCAGCCCCATTCAAGACAGAACAAATTCCTACTTTAGTTTCAGCTCTCCTGCTGGCTAACAGCACCTCTATCCTTTCTGATTTAAAGCTGAATTTATAAACTTGATCCAATCTGTGACGGCACAACTGCACCCTTATAACACTTCAAAACCTCCACTGCTTCCTTGTCATTTGATGGAAAAGATCTATATAGAGAAATTGTTAAAACAGATTTAAGGATATTTATTTTGTTAAGCTGTTTTCTGGTTATCCAGCCTTTCAGCCATAGTTTAAAAAAAAATCCAGAGCAACTATTTTGGCATAGGACAGTTTGTTGGAAGGAAGATTTCATAGCTTGTTATGCTCTATTTATACAAACACAAGTCACTTGGAGTTCAGGAGATATATTTAGGATCAGCATTTGTGCATGGTGTTGCAGCTAAATAAAGTAATGCTAGAGCAGCTTATTAGAAATGCATGAAACCAGAAATGCAAAATTGTCATTTATTAGTAATCAAATATAATTTGAAGATTCAGTAATGGAATCTGAATAAATAGACCATACCTAGACTTCATATTTTGTTTATGTTTGTAAATGATATTTATCATTTTTTAAAATCACCACAATCAAAATATTCATATAATATAATTTTTATTTACAGATATTACTATGCAGTGTTTCTCTGTTATCGTATGTAATTATGTTGGTTTGTAATATGTAATTATGTTATTGTAGTTTCTAGGCAAATCCTGTGTAATTGTGAGAATTTGCCAGAAGGATTAACATTTTGAGAGGTCTGTTATGCTTTATGCATGATGTATCAAACTCTTAACAGAGATTACAAAATGATTTCTAATCTGTTTTCTGATTTGAAGACTGAAGTGTCTATAATAGCTGAAAAAGTATGCTAATCTGTCAGTTTATCATACAAATTTTATAGCATATGGTAAACTAAAACCATATTGACCTTTTGGTCTTGTTGATCACATGGATGAAGATGATCATCTGATGATCTGTACTAATCACTCTGAAATAACACCTGTGCAGAAGGCACCATAATACTGTTTGTTTCTGCTGTATTTCCTCTTGTAGAAATCTTTTATATTTAAAAACAATTTAGTGCACCTAGCCTAATATAAAAAGAATCAGAATATGCTTAATGCAGTGGTTTTATTTTATATTTGACTGTAATTTAAATTCATTTTATAATCATTTTAATTATTTATTTTAACATTTATATCCCGTCTTTCCTCCAAGTAGTTGAAGGTGGCATACATAGTTATTTCACTTCCTATGAGATAGGTTTGGCTGGGAAACTGTGAACAGCCCAAGTCACCCAGTCAGCTTCATGGCTGAGTGGGGATTAGAATGCTGCTTTCCCAAATTCTAGCCTGACACTAATCCTAGGACACTTTACATTCTTAATACAAAAATCCTTAAAAATACGACATCTGATGGGAGGGCGGGTGCCACTACCGAGAAGGCCCTCTGCCTGGTTCCCTGTAACCTTACTTCTTGCGGTGAGGGAACCACCAGAAGGCCCTCGGAGCTGGACCTCACTGTCTGGGCAGAACGATAGTTACACTACATTATGCTTTTTGTAAAGGGACAAACAGGTAGTTGGGCTATGGCACTGTGTACATACTGTTATGAGTTTGGTCAGTCTGGATGATACCTGTGGGTACCTTCCACATCTGTATATGTGGAGGTAGAGGAGACAAATGAGTGGATGTTGGGTGATCCCAGGATGAAAGGTAAACACCAGCCAGTAGCTCATGGACTAGAGGAGCGGGGAAGACTGAGAAATGGGGGAATAAGGGTTGAAGGGTGTGCAACTCAAGATCAAGAGACAGAAGGACTGATGGCGGGGCATTATAGATTTTGGTGCTGAACCTTAAAAACTTTCATTTGAGCTTCTAAACTTAATGGATGCTAATGCATTAATGGTATTGTTCTACCAGAGGGTTTCATAGTACTCCCTGCACGGTGCCTTCTACCTCTAAAATGCCATGTGACTTGATCTAAGTAAAATAGTTTCAATTGAAAGGAGTAAGGCATTTACTCATTCTCAGTGCTTTTTTTCTAGAAAAATAGATGCCGGTACTCACCATGAAGTTGTTACAGTAAGTGCCACACTTTTTAACAAAACAAAAAGAGGTGCCATTGCTGCGTACATTTGGGTACCCCCTGAAAAAAGCACGCTAATTCTGGAAGTCTAGATGCTTGGTGGGGAAATTCTTCCTGTCCATTCCAAAAGAGGACAGGTATACTTTTCTGCTGTTTGTAACCACTCCTAGATTCCTTCACCTTCCAAAGCAAAACAAAGGTTTTGAAGTAAAGGTGCTGGGAAAACTAATAATAATAATAATAATAATAATAATAATAATAATAATAATAATAATTTATATCTCGCCCTCCCCAGCCGAAGCTGGGCTCAGGGTGGCTAACAACAATCAAATAATCCAACATTATAAAAACATCTCATTCTAAAAATTAATTAAAATCAAATTGATGGCAACCGTTAAGCAAAATTCTGTGCAGATTGCCAGAGGAGGGAGTCAGGCTGCGCCCTGACCAAAGGCCTGGTGGAACAGCTCTGTCTTGCAGGCTCTGTGGAAAGATGTCAGGTCCTGCAGGGCCTTAGTCTCTTGTGACAGAGCATTCCAGCAGATTGGAGCCGTAGCCGAGAAAGCCCTGGCTCTAGTTGAGGCCAGCCTAACCTCTCTGAGGCCTGGGACCTCCAAGATGTTTTTATTTGCAGACCGTTAGTTCCTCTGTGGGACATACCAGGAGAGGCGGTCCCGTAGGTACGAGGGTCCTAGGCAATGATACATGCTCCTTAAGCTAAAGCAGTTTCTGTTTCATATGTTCCAAGCCATGTACAGCTATTTTTCCACACTTGCAGTTTTGGAAGACAACATTTCAATAATGCTAAACTTACATCCTGAGATACAAATATTTCTACTGACAAATGACTTTTGTAGGATTTTGCTGAGTAAAGCTATTCTTGTATATGAGCAATTGGCCACCTGCAACTGTTTGTCATGTAGCCTTGTTTGGGAAATACTGGTAGTAACTGAAAACTTAGGAATGTGTGAAAGCTAGAAGCCAGCTGTGCCTTCCTCAGCTTCTTCCAGGTGTTAAGATACATGGTTACTTTGCTTCACTTTTGGCTATGTAGGCATAATAAACTCTTAACCCTTTCATTGATGTGGAATTGTTTTGGTCAAATATAGGGCAGTAATGGGTGAAATAAAAAGCAATTGGATGCCCAGATAACTTCGCTACCTCCTGTACCCTCATTGTACTCATTGCTTCATTCCTTTGTGTGGCAAAAACAGGATGCAACTTCTTGGGGTGGGAGGAATAAGTAAATCCAAGCACAGTCATGGATGGGTCAGAATGGGACATGGAGGGAGAAACTGGCTCCTCAAGTACCACACTGCATTTAGCAGGCATCTTCTTAACTAAAAGAATAGGTTTGCTGATTTTGAAACCCTTGCTTAAAAAGCCACATGCAGAATAAGAATTTGAGGGGCTAGGGCCAAGAATGGGGAAAGGCGGCTGCATGGAACATCTGCATGAACCTGGCTGATTCAGTTAGTAGAACATGGCACTCTTTATCCTAGAGTGTTGGGTTCTTCCCTATGTTGGATGTATATGATTTTCCATGTGATTGTAACTTTTTTTCTAAAAACAAAAACAAAAAAACCCTATGCTGATTGTTGAAACAATCCTGCATAAACTCTTTTGTGAGTTCTGTGAACTGCCCTGAGACCTCCGGGTATAGGATGGTAAATAAATTCAAATAATAATAATTTAAGATGGTAATAGATTGTTTGTCTTTGGGTGAATCCTATGTTAATATTAAGGTTATTATGTTCTTCTATGTATCCATGTCACACATTTTGACATATGATACCATCTTGATGAAATGTTATGCAGCCTGCTTAGATGTTTATACACTAATGTTGTATCTACATGATTCACACAAACTCCTGTACTTTATACTTGTTACAGAACATTTTTTTCAACACTGAAGCATCAGCCACTGAATCAGTAACTCAAACTATTGTCTAGAAGGTTGCTAATCCTTCATTTCACATAGCTGCTTAGATCCTTGTAGACCTTTGCACTCTTTATGTTAAGCTAATATAAGACAGAAGCAAAAGGCTTTGTCTTGATGACAGATAGTTGGATGGTAAACCTCTAAGGAATAATCTAAATGGTGTAGGAACTTGTGAGGCATATTTCACCCTTCCATTTAATTCCTGCATAAGCCAAAGCCAAGCATTATGTTTTAGAGCTTCTGTAGACTGAGATGTAAAACCAAGGTCCTGACCACTTGTAGCTGTTAAAATTCCTATGGGACTCATCATAGAAGTATAAGATGTTAATCTTAATATCCTGGCCAAATTCCAAAAGGGATAATTGCATTCTTCCTACCTAAATTCTCCCTGCAATTTCAATTAGTTCTGGTATTCTTCTTCACTTCCTTTTCTATGATGGGATGCATTCTATACTATGAAGCAGTTGTTGCATTTCATTCCAGAAGTGGCTGTATTTCAGTAACTGATTAAGTGATCACTGTGTATAAACTGTAGGCACTATTGAAGGAAGTGGAACATTTGATTATACAGCTGTAAATTATTTACATTTTCAAGTAAAAGAACAAGGCAATGATAAAGTGCAAAATTAGCAGCAGCAGATAAAACAATAGAGTGGGAGTAAGAATGTTTTATAGTTCCATCCTCCTCATTTGCTTGCTGCTAGCTGGACCAAGCAGGATAGCCAGCAGGAATCAGTGTACATAACACCACCTGGATAAGATGGAGGTTCTATTCCTGCTGTAAAAATTATGTCTTATTTTTAAGCACTGCTGACTTTAATTCACCTGTCCTGCCACCCATTTCTCCTTCCAGCAGCTACCAGCAAAACTTGAGCTACTGTGCTTTGAGGTGGGAATTGCCCTCTCACAATGTGGTGCTAAACTACTCACTTTTACAAACTCAATGTAGAAAGCTGAAATTAGACAAGCAATCCTCCTCACTGCTGGTCGTAAGTCTGAAAGGCCTAAAAGTGATCAAGAGATACAAGAAAAAGTTACTCATTTTAAATAATGTGTGTGCATGTGCATACGTTTTAGAGAGCCATGGCCTGGTAATCTCACAGTGCTCAGAGTACAGTAGCTCAAGAGTCCTAAGCTCCAAGGAGAGATGGATAACTTACTGCTCACTCAACCTTGTGCAACAGTACACAGTCCTGTAGCACTGACTTTGTTCCAGTCTTGCCATGTATGGCAACATCCACAGGTTTGGGTGTTACACTTGGGAAGAAAAGATTTGGGGTTATTGGAGGGCATGGTCCTTAGTCTTACAAGCCGCATGGACATCATGTTGATTCAGCAGTGATGACCTGGGGTGGTCATCTTAAGGTTGAAAATGTCTCCCCTAGAGGTTGTGGACAGGTGGTATTGAAACTAAGAGTTCAAATAAAGCAATCCACAAAATAAGCAGGGAACTGCAGCTGGCCCTGGATAGGTCTGATGGTGCAATGGTACCTCACCCCAATGTTACAACAGCCTGGGAATGGATTTCCAGCAAGTGAGTGTAGAGGAACTAAGCAGAGGCTTGACCCACTTCTGTGGCAGGTAAGTTTGGGAAACGTTAATGGGAGATAAGGGAACAGGTGATGACCCTTAGACACATTTGCAGGTGAAGAAATTTTCTGGGGGCCAGAAATATTATTGAGTCCAACCTGCCGTACTTGCAGAGATGGGAAGGCCTGGAAAAAAACGGAAAAAATGTTTTGGGGGGGGAGGTTTCTCCCCCCAAAGCCTTTTTTCCCAGAAAAAAAAAAGTGTGTGGAATATTCAAACTATATCAAACTGTTTTTCTCAATTTTTCTGGAAACTAGATCTTCCCATCTCTAGTTGTGGGGCCCAGGAACGTGGGGTAGGAAGGCCTTTCTACTCATAAGGTTGGGCCCAGGCTTTGGAGCTGGGCTTCTTTTTTGTCACTTGACAAGGCATGATTTGGTTTATCCAAGGTTCCCACACTTGTCATTTCTCCTGCAGATGTTCTTAATAAGATGTGGCCCCAGTTTAAGCCATTTCATTCAACCCATCTCTATAATTTTGAATCCAGTTGCAATTGTCCTGTGGTTCTTGCAGCTAAGTTTGAGGCTAGATGAGTGTGAAGCTTCTCTTCTAGATGTGTAATCTCAGCCTATGTAGGGCTTCACTTGTGCTTGATCTGGAAGCTGCAGTTACAGGAGTGGGAAAGACTCTGTCAGCATATAACACCTGTGCTCAAAGATCTGTACTAGTTGCCAATTTGCTACTGGGACAAGTTCAAGGTGTTACTATTGGTTTCTAAAGCCCTTAATAACTTGGGCCCAGTTTACCTGCGAGATTGCTTTACCCCGACTTATAAAGAAAGAGAAGCCCAGAGACTGTTTGATAATATTGAGGTCAAAGGAGGAAAGGGACAAGATTTTGGGCCTACACTACGGAAAGTCACTGGACATTTTGGACAAAAGAATTGAGATTTACAAGGATATTCCTAAACAACTGTTGGATCTTAGATCTAACTATTTGGAGCTGACAAGATTGCTAAGGAACAACTCAATCATCTTTAGGTTGGAATTCTCTCAAGGATTATCTTTCACCTTTAGAGGGAAGAAGATCAAAATCAGAACATTGGAAGATAGAGATAAATTTCTGAACGTACACGGAGAGGACCTTCACAAAGGAATTGATCAACTTCCAGGGCCTGAAATACCAGAGGTACCTGCACCCTTGGATCCTGAAGATCCTTTGAATAAGGTACCACCCCTCGAAAAATAACCAGATTTACTCAGGATGTCTCTGCAACTTTTGAGTTGGAACATTAATGGCTGTAACATCCCGGAAAAAAGGAGGAAAATTTTTCATATATTAAAAAAAGAACAATTGGACATTATTTGCTTACAAGAAACACATGTGACTAGGCTCCATAGAAAGGTGTTAATAAATAAAAGACTTGGTCAAGAATTTATATCTTCGGACAGAGTAAAGAAGCGAGGAGTGGTGATATATGCAAAAGAGAGCCTGTCACCTAAATTTTTATTCAAAGATGAACACGGAAGAATATTAGCAATTGAGATACAACATCAAGGAGAAAAGATTCTGATACTAGGAATTTATGCACCAAATGACGGGAAATCGGAATTTTATAAGAAGTTGCATGAGATTATGCTGGACTATCTGGACTACAACAACATCATTATGATGGGAGACATGAATGGGGTCGTATCGACTAACATGGATAAGTCACAAAACCAAAATGTTACAAAAGACGGCAGACTACCAAAGACCTTTTTTGAAATGACAGACAATATGGACTGGATTGACATTTGGAGAACTAAGAACCCCCTGGGAAGAGAGGGAACATTCTTCTCTGAAGCCCAGCTGACTTGGACAAGAATCGACCAAATATGGATAACTAGAGGTCTGGCACCCAAGGTTAGAAAAGTGGAAATCTGCCCAAAGACCTGCTCCGACCATAATGCGCTGAAGATGGATATGACACTTTTGCCAACCGGTTCCTTTAGATGGAAGATGAATGACAATTTGTTTAGAGATCAGGAGATTATTAAGAAGGCCCAAAAAACTCTGAAGGATTACTTCGAGATAAATATGAACACTACTGTGGAAAAAAGAACTATCTGGGACGCAAGCAAAGCTGTGATGAGGGGGTTCTTGATACAACAGAACGCCGTAAAGAAAAGGACACAAAATGAAAGGAAAGATAAGATCTTGCAGAAAATTAAAGAATTGGAGAAGAAATTAAGATCAAATCCGAAGTCACAGCCGATTCTGAGAGAAATTAAACTATACCAAGCACAATATTCTAAATTGATAAACCAGGAAATAGAGTGGAAGATTAAATTAATGAAACAAAAAACTTTTGAATCGGCGAATAAATGTGGGAAACTGCTTGCATGGCAGTTGAAGAAGAGACAGAAATTAAACACAGTTACAAATCTAGAAATCGAAGGAAGAAACATTCAGAACCCTATGGAAATTAGAAAGTGCTTCCAGAGATACTTCAAAAAATTATATACTCAAGGGCCGCAAGACGAGGTTGAGATTAAACAATTTTTGGAAAGAAATGGACTAACAAAGTTGTCACAAAAAAACAGATTAATCCTGAACAACAAAATAACACAACAAGAGATTGAACAAGCCATTCAGAACATGCAACTGGGCAAATCTCCAGGGCCAGATGGCCTGACTTCCAAGTATTATAAGACATTAAAAGACTATCTGATCCAACCAATGATGGAGGTCTGTAATGAAATTATGGAGGGGAAGAGGGCGCCGGAATCATGGAAGGAAGCTTTTATCACATTGATACCAAAATCTGAAACTGAAAAGACACAACTCAAAAACTATCGTCCCATCTCCCTTCTGAATGTGGATTACAAAATATTTGCAGACATTTTGGCAAGTAGACTTAAAAGAGTTCTTAATGAAGTAATTCATAAAGACCAGGCAGGCTTTCTCCCAGGTAGACATATGTTTGCCAATACTAGGAACATTATTGACATTTTGGAACTTTTGCAAACAGATATAAATACAAAAGCAGTGTTAATTTTTATAGATGCGGAGAAGGCCTTTGATAATATTTCTTGGAAATTTATGAAGGGAAATTTAAAAGAAATGGGAGTGGGACGGGGGTTTGAGAATGGGATTGATGCAATATATTCAGAACAAAAGGCCAAATTGATAGTTAACAATGTGGTTACAGAAGAGTTCAAAATTGAAAAAGGAACACGACAAGGCTGCCCGATCTCCCCTCTGTTATTTATCTCGGTTCTGGAGGTGCTCTTGAACATGATCAGAGGGGACCGGTTGGTGGAAGGGATTCAGGTCGGAGCGAAACAATACAAACTTAAAGCTTTTGCAGATGACCTAGTTTTGACCCTGCAGGAGCCAGAATCTAGTACGAAAAGAGTATTACAATTGATTCAGGACTTTGGTCGGGTGGCGGGATTTAAATTAAACAAACAGAAAACCAAGGTGCTGGGAAAAAATGTGACAGACACAGAGTCAGAACGGTTTCAGAGAGAAACAGAACTAACTATGGTTAAAAAGGTAAAGTACCTAGGGGTAAACATAACAGCAAAAAATCTGAGTCTATTCAAGGATAATTATGAAAAATGTTGGTCTGAAATTAAGAGAGACTTGGATAGTTGGACAAAATTGAAGCTTTCTTTGTTAGGCCGAATTGCTGCTATTAAGATGAATGTATTGCCAAAAATGTTATTTTTGTTTCAAACACTACAGATTGTGGACAAAACGGAGTGCTTCCGGAAGTGGCAGAAAGATATATCTAAATTTGTCTGGCAGGGCAAAAAGCCCAGAATTAAGTTTAAGATATTAACAGATGCGAAAGAAAGAGGGGGCTTTGCCCTGCCAAACTTAAAGTTGTATTATGAAGCCACAGCTTTCTGCTGGCTAAAAGACTGGCTACTTCTCGAAGACACTGACGTACTGGACCTGGAAGGTTTTAACAATGCTTTTGGTTGGCATGCATACTTATGGTATGACAAAGTTAAGATCAATAAGGCCTTTAAGAACCATATTGTCAGGAAAGCAGTGTTTAATGTCTGGACAAAATATAAAGACTTATTGGAAAATAAAACTCCAAGGTGGCTTTCACCTCTGGAGGCTAAGGCCCGAAAAAGACCCAATATGGAGGCCAAATGGCCAAAATATTGGGAAATATTAGAAAAAGATGGAGACAATTGGAAATTGCAGAGTTTGGAGAAAATGAAGGATAAGGTGCGAGACTGGTTACATTATGCTCAGATTAAAGAAGTTTTTAAAAATGACAAAAAGTTAGGGTTCCAGGTGGAGAAATCGAAGTTAGAAACAGAATTGTTAGAACCAAAGACTAAGGTACTATCCAGAATGTATAACTTGCTGTTAAAATGGAATACACAAGACGAAATGGTTAAATCGGCTATGATAAAATGGGCACAGGACATTGGGCATAACATTATGTTTGAGGACTGGGAAAGGTTGTGGACCACTGGGCTGAACTTCACCGCATGTAATGCTCTGAAGGAAAATGTAATGAAAATGATATATAGATGGTACATGACCCCAGTTAAACTTGCCAAAATATACCATTCGTCTGATAATAAATGTTGGAAATGTAAAGAAAATGAAGGAACATTCTTTCACCTCTGGTGGACATGCCCTAAGGTGAAGGTCTTCTGGGAAATGATATATAATGAGCTGAAAAAGGTATTTAAGTATACCTTCACTAAGAAACCAGAGGCCTTCCTTCTGGGTATTGTCGGCCAGAAGGTGCTAAAGAAGGACCGAACATTCTTTATGTATGCAACAACGGCAGCAAGGATACTCATCGCAAAAAACTGGAAAACTCAAGATCTACCCACACTGGAAGAGTGGCAGATGCAGCTGATGGACTATATGCAACTGGCCGAGATGACTGGCAGAATCCGTGATCTGGGAGAAGAGAAGATGGAGGAAGACTGGGAGAAATTCAAGATGTATCTACAAAAACATTGTAATTTGGTTGAATGTTAAGAAGGATGCTAGATTATAAAAAATTGGCCACCACTAAATTAGATTTAAATTTGATGATAAGTGAGACTAAAAGAAAATATAAAAATTTTTTTAGAAGAAGTGCTAGATTATATTTGAATGAGTGGACATGAGATTGTAAACAAGTTGATAATTTGTTTGGAAAAAACTTTTAACGATGTAAATGGGAGCGGGAGACGCGAGGGAGTCCAAAGAAGTGATGAAATTATGTTTGTGACAGAAGTAAGATTGTTTATTGTTTGTGCATTTATATTTAAAAACTTTAATAAATATTTATAAAAAAAAAAGAGAGAGATTGCTTTACCCCATATACGCCCACTCAGCCACAACGATCTGCAGAACTACAGGTGCCGCATAATACTCATTCTGCATTTGTAAGAAATTGATCTTAGTGTGGCTGTAGCCACACTTTGGAACTCCCTGCCTATTGACATCAGACAGGTATCTTGCCTATGTTGTTTTCAGAGCCTGCTAAAAACATTTTTGTTTAAAACAATCCTACTCAAATATGTAGAATATTTACATTTATTTACATATTTACAAGGATCTGCTTCCATTATCAACCTCTTATAGTTTGTAATATTGAGCACTATTCAGTTATTGAATGAATGAATGAATGAATGAATGAAAATGAAGTAATTATTACTTGTTTTCTCTGAATTGGGAACCATAGCCAGCACAACCCAGTTTTTCAGTTCTTGTCAAGTAAGCATGAAAGCTCTGCCCACTATGATGGTCCAAACACTCTAGCCATGCTCAGTGCCAGTCAACAAGCTTGAGACTGAGAACCCTCGCAAGGAAAAGTGTTGAATTAGAAAAAAATAATAGGATATTCAAAACTAGCTAAACACAGTGTCAAAGGGAACAAAGCTCAGTGCTGAACAATATTGTAGAGATGGATTCAGAAGGACTGTGAATGTCTATGTTTATGTGTTAATGTTATGTTCCAAATATATTGAAGTACAAATGCTGATATAAAATATCATTTCATTGAAAGAAAGTGACAGGAAATGTTTGTATTGCTTACTTAATATGAAAATAAAGATCTTGACATTTAAGAAATAGCGAAGTCATCAAGGGTTTACAGTGGTACCTTGGGTTAAGAACTTAATTTGTTCTGGAGGTCTGTTCTTAACCTGAAACTGTTCTTAACCTGAAGCACCACTTTAGCTAATGGGGCCTCCCGCTGCCGCTGCGCCGCTGCGGTGTAATTTCTGTTCTCATCCTGAAGCAAAGTTCTTAACCCGAGGTAATATTTCTGGGTTAGTGGAGTCTGTAACCTGAAGCGTATGTAACCCGAGGTACCACTGTATTTGCAGCTAGAAAATCATATGGAATTTGTGTGTGTCCCCCTCCAGTATGTCTTCATCGTTTCAATGTGATATAAAGCATTTATACATTCTTTACAACCTAGTTCTGTTTAATTCCCTCTTATTTTAATTATTCACAACCACTTCATTGGGTTCTCATAAAGAATAGCTTACTGAAATTACGGAGACTTGTTCTTATGGAGAGTTAGTGATCGTCTTACTGTTTTTATTGCTTGTTCCTTTATCTACTTCCACTTTTTAAACTGCAATCCTGAATAAATAGGGAGGATGTAATCCCCAGTGAACACAATGAGACTTCCTTCCATACCCAGAGCTCTGTGGTTATCTTGACTCTCTTTTTAGTTATTTGCATTTTATGGCAGTTTCCCTCTGTTTTCTTTTTGTTCTGTACAAATACATGCTTCCAAATGGGGATTTCTTATTCATAATTTTCAGATCTGACACCTTCCAAAGGAGTAAGACAAAGCGCTATGATCTACTATCACGGTGTGAGCTGCGGAAATCTTTGCAGTCCATTGCCAAGAATGAGCATCACAGGAAGCAGGTACTTTCAGTTGAACTAAATTTAGTAAAACGCACGTTGAAATTAGTATTGAAATACAGCAGTTAATAATATTTTAGGAAGGTGTAAGGAATAGATTCAGAGCAACTGGAAGGACAGCTCTGAAGCATGTACTGTTGAACTTGGGTGATGCCCAATATGTTGGTTGCTGCTTGGCACTGATAGTAACTGAATAAGGTCAAAAGTTCTGTATGTTTTTTCTTCTCATCTGAGGCCATCGGCCAGCAGCCGTAATAGCTGTCAGCTGTGATGAGAAGTAGGGGCTGTAGGAAGAGTACATCAGTACAGACCCATCCCAAATCCTAGAATAGGCTACTCTACTTAGTCATTTATACTTTACTTCTTGAAGCACTGCTGGACTGTGGGAATTTTCACCTTCACTGGAACCTCAGAGCCAATTCATGACATCAGATTAAACATATGACTTCTCACAGAAGTGCCAAAAGTTACAACTTGCTGGCCATAGCTCTGTAAAGTTAGATTCATGCTACATATGATTTATACTATGCAAATCTCCAGTCAAACTCCCCAAACATTATGATAATAGCAAGAGCGAGAACTAGAATTTGCTAAACAAATTAGTGATTTTTTAAAAAGAGGGGTTGTTTCTCAGGATTTAGAATTCTGTCTTGAAGTACATGTGTGTGTCTCTCTGAGAGAGAGAGAGAGAGAGAGAGCGCGCAAAAAAATGTGGATAGGAGTGTATTATAAGAACAGAGCATATAAGTACCAGAAGTTTTTTTGAAAGCCATATAACTCAGCGTTTGATGATGCTTTGTTGGAAATCACACCTATCCCAGACCACTTCTGTTGTGTCTGTTTTTAGGAGCAGTTGCTTATACATTAATCTTTGGTCACCTAGAGAGCAAATCTAACTTCTGGGTGGGGAGCAATGGAGTTCAAATCTGAAGCCCTGTCACTTGTATTGGTCAGAGCAGAAGGGGGGGGGCAGTATTTTACTTTTTTACTTTTTTTTGCTGTACCAGTACCAAACTGACTCTGCAGAGAAATTGAAATTGGGTCCCCTCTGGCTGCTGGACCGTCTTAACACCCAGTAGATTCATGGGTGACTCAGCTCTACCTCTTTCCAGTTCTTGCTCTAACCCTGCTTTGGGGGCCTTACACTTTCTACATGTGGCAGTAGTCTGTCCAGAGCCCGCATTATTGGTAGATGTAGGAAAGACCTCTGTCCGCTGTTAGCAGAGCTAATCAAAGATGGATGAAGACTGATGGAAAAAATCTGTCCCCACAAAATGCTCTGCCCCAAAGTGTTTCTCCTGCATTGCTAATATGTCAGTCTTAGTTTTCCACAATTTATAACTGAGAGTAAATTACAATCAATGAGCATTGAACATTGTCAACAATTGATGGTGTTAAAAACTGTGTCTTTCATTCTTTATCAGTTCAATGCCACAGATGCATTACTTTACGTTATAGAAAATAAAAATAAAATATTTCTGAGTAAAGACCTAATGGACCATTCATAAAACCCACAGTTAATAATACAATGCAAGTATTTGCTAAAAGAGGGGCATTCTGGTTCAGGTATACATGCAGCCAGGATTTCATCCGTGCTGTAAAAGGAATAGTATTTCCACTTAAAACTTGATATGAATTATACGCTTTTTGTACTACATTTCCCACTCTTTGGCAATCAGGACTGCGTCAGTCTTCCCACATGCTATTGACTGGTAAAGCTATTTCATACATATCTGCTTGCAGAGCAATGATGTTACTCCAATTCTTTAGTAATGTTTCTTGTTTACTGACGTCTTCCCAGAACAACTTTTAGCCAATTCAATTTTACAGTTATGGATGCTAAATGTTTTAAATCACTCTCAAATACTTCATCATGTGCTGTTCAACTGTGTCTTAAGCTCCCAGACTGATTCCAAAACTAACAGTTGGATCTGGAGTTGGTCAGCTGTTGAACAAGTTATTTACACATGTCAGCATCAAAGCACCTCAGCCAATAATTAGCCACTTCTTTTAAAATTTATGTGTAGAATCCTTACATTGTAATTGAAGAGGAAGGTTGTGATTAGTAGATATTTAGCTTATTTTTAAAGAATATTTAGCTTCTTCCAGTTGGAAGATAGTAGAAAATGAATTACTAGATAGGGACAGACATTCCTATAATGTGCATAATATGAACTGCATTTATCAAACAACAACCTTAAACCCTTTTGCTGATAGGTATGAAGTCAATGATAGTCATAAAAGGCAGGCTCGATAGTGAGAAAAGCGTGTAGTATTAGGAGGATTATAGACTCAGTTGTTTAGAAAGCAGAAATTTAAGAAGACCTTTTGTGGACATAGTGATAGCCATGGTGGGAAGTGCTTCTGGCACGAATGTGTACTGCAGCAAAAGTAGGGTGAAGGTAAATATGAATAATAGCTAAGCACTTATAAACAGGTGCAGCACATTTTGTCTTCCCTGGAGGCTTGCCACTGTTATGTGATAGCTCAGCTTCTGTACAGCTGGGGTGGCAGTGATATTGAATGCACATCACTCTGCATAAGGCACATAAACGAATATGTCCTGATAAAGTCACATTAGAAGTGCTGAATGCTCATTCAGTAGTTAACAGGATAATATTGTAACATTATTTAATATTAATACGGAATTTCTCTACCTTTTGCATGTTTGTCCCAGAAAATCAACCTGGTATTTAGGTGAAATTAAAAGCTATCTTGATAAAATTATTACCGTACCTCTTTTCTACTGGCTACAATCTTGGTAGCTCTCCAGAGGTGCACTTTGCATTGTTGGAGATACAAACATTTTCCCCACATCCAGAGTTCATTTTCAACCCACTAATCTACAGTATTGATGCACTTTAATTTTTTTCCCTTTTATTGCCAGGTTTCTCAGTTTTCCTCCTCCTGTTTCTTGCCCCCCCCCACTTTTTTCTTTCTCCTGCATTTTCCTCACCCCACATCTCTCTCATTTTCTTAAAATCCTTGGTATTATTATCACTTCCTGTATATCTGTGTTTTGCTCATTTTAATGGATGTCTTGCATGCGATACATAATGATTTTATAAGCCACCCTGAGATAGCTTGATAAAGAGTTTGCTTATAAATTGATGGTGTTGATAGTTGTAGTAATAATAATAATATTAAACACTTTGCTTCTTTCAAGGCTTAATTTGTGTCAGAGTCAACCCCATAACCTATTTAATATCAGGGTTGTGTTCTGAGATATAAGAGAAGTTTCTATGTGCATAGGGATTTCCCCTCAAGACCAAGTAAATCACCAAATGCCTGTTTCTATACATTTAGGATTAAGAGAGTATTACTTCTAGAGTAGGTAACATTCCTTCCAGCCCAAGGAAATAGCACACTTTCTTTTTACAAATCATTCATACGCAATTCAAATATTCTTTACCCATCATTAAATAAACATTAGGGATGGGAAAGATATTCCGTTCAGTTTGCATTTAAAGGTGAACCTCCCTAATTCACTTTACAAAATAACACAGGAACTGAAACAGCCATTGCACTTTTTTGGAATTTTGCAGTGCAAGTTTCCAGGCAAGTAGTACATACAAAAATGCATATAGTAGAGTAAAGTGTGCAGAAAAAATGCATATATTAGTAAAAACAACATACCAAACGTCTTATAATAGGGAGAAATGCTTTCCCAAAAGTGCATGTTAGGCAAAATTCCATACTAAAATGTACATGTTAGGAGAAGTTCACACTAAAATGCTGCTGTATTTCCAAGAGGACTTTAAAAAAAGAAAAAAAAACTGCTATGAATTTAAGACTGGAAAAATGAGAAATTATTATGATTATTATTATTAAGCATTACTGAAAAAAGTCAAATACAAAGTATACATTCAAAGCAACATAATTAACAGGAAACTAAAAATATTATCTTAAGTATTACAAAATATTTCAAAATAAAACATTACAAAGGAGGTCAACTACACAATGAAGCAGCAAAGTTAACAAAAAAAGACCAAAACCAAACCCTTCAGGACTTGCTTCTGATTGGAATGGCCTGTTTGCTTCTGATTGGAATGGCGGCGGATTCTGCGTTGTCCACTTAGCAGCAACTGTTTCGGAGCTGGATCAGGCTGAGGGGAGAGTGTGAAGACTCCACACACCCCTAAAAAAACCCATGGATGAGTGGGGCACCAAGGGTTCCTGCAGAGCGAGAAAACTCGCTGCGATCTCCCTGCGACCTGCCGCTGACTCTGGCAGCAAGTGGGGGGGGGGGAGAGAAGCGGCTTGAGTTGGCTCAAAGGCAAAATTGCACCCGCCAGGAAGTCAAATATAAAATGCAGATTTAAAACAGCTTAATTAACAAGAGAATAAAATATTATCATAAACATAGCATTGAGAGAAACCAAAATTGACAGATTTGCCCATCAATAGAAACCTTATCTAGTCTATGTACCTTCGGAATTGGGTGCATTTGCCAAAACAATTATGATTTAAAACACAAAGTATAATAAAATATTATCATAAACATAGCATTGAGAGAAACCAAAATTGACAGATTTGCCCATCAATAGAAACCTTATCTAGTCTATGTACCTTCGGAATTGGGTGCATTTGCCAAAACAATTATGATTTAAAACACAAAGGAAGATCAGATAGATGAGATAGATGAGAAGAAAACCTTTCCTGGAATTACAGTTTGTTTGTTTTTAAATTATTGTTATTTTAAAAATAAAGTTTAAATACTTTAAATACTGCTTTCAGGGGGATCTCACAAA
The DNA here is from genome assembly GCF_964252035.2 of Podarcis erhardii. Lineage (NCBI taxonomy): Eukaryota > Metazoa > Chordata > Lepidosauria > Squamata > Lacertidae > Podarcis > Podarcis erhardii. The sequence goes on from NC_138497.1 coordinate 122,640,232, forward strand.
GCAGTTTACATGAGATTATTGCAGCAATGATAATAGATTCTTCTAAAAAGTTGCAATAAAGTGAAAAAGACAACTGTTTAGAAGAAGCTGTCGCTGCTGCTGCTTACTTGCCTCAGGGCTAGATGTTTCTCTCATCCTGTGGAGACAGTTGGAGGAATGAGGAACCATCACTGGGAGACCTTATAATTTTAATTTTTGAGGTACCAGTAAAGTTAACAGCTTTAACAACTATTTCCATTCGTGTGAGAATATTTCACAGCCAAATGTGGTAAAACCGAGAATACTTAGCTCTATCTGGTAGGTTTGCCTATTTACCTTCCTATGAAAATGGATAGGATTAGGCTACATGCCTTCCCTACCTCCATCAAGCAGACTCAGCACACTGGGACCCAGTGTACTGAGGAAGGCCTGTTCAGTATACCAGCTCTGGGGTGCTTGCACAAAGTCTTGTGGGGCCATCTAAGTACCCTTGAGATTTCCCAGAGCATCCCTAGCCCCTCAGACAAGGCAGAGAGCTTAAAAGCTCTTTTCACGTCTGGTCTGCTTGGGTTACTGGCAGGAGAATATATTTTCCTCAGTTCCACCCTCACCCTTTGTTAGAGAGTCTTCCAGCCCTCTAGAACCTATTTTCAGGATAGGGGCTGCAAGGATGAGTGGGGCACCAAGGGTTCCTGAAGAATCCCACTTCCACTGGTGTGAGTGCCCTGTGGGTGTAGTCTGCTCAGTGAATGCTTCCATCAGTGGGAACAAACTAAGGATCTTAAGTGGTTTATGTTAAGGCTTATAAAATTGTGCATGCTACATTCATTATACTAGAACTTGGGATTGCTCAATGAAGTTGATTGTTAGTAGATTCGGGACAACAAAATGAAGTACTTTTTCACACAACACATAGCTAATAGAATAGTAATCCATACTATTTTAGCAAATTCTAAGGGTTAAAATCATGAATTATAGGTGATGGATCCATGTAGATGGTGACTGCATGCATCAAAGAGAATTACCATCACTTTTATGCTCTGCTTGGAAGCTTCCAGAGGCACCTAGGTGTCCACCCCTGGAAACCAAATGGCATACTGTGATCTAATCTAGCAAGGCAGTTATACTAAAAATTAAAAAGAACCCTACAGTTTCTTCCAGAACCAGGTCTTTTTTTCAGCCAGAACTCACTGGAACTAAGTTTCAGCACCTCTCAGGTGAGCGCCATTGCCATGCTAAGAGGGAGATGTTTGTGGTGGGTTCTGGTACCTCTTTTTCTAGAGAATTAGCACTGCCCAGAACTGTAGTGTTAAAAAAAGTTGGAAGCAGAAAACAAATTAGAAGGCTTAACATTTCTGTTAACCTAAAACCACCAAATTCCTTTTCTACCAAATTTCACAAAAGCAGTTTGAGAACCCCAGATGCCTGGACTGCAGTTCCAAACTGATATTGTTGTTGAGGGAAACAGAAGGACCTAGAATCATTCTGTTCTCCCAGTAAGTGGTTAGATTTGTGACAATCAGATATGTTGCAGTTTGTTTCTAGCACTGTGCAAGCTCCTCCTCCTTTTTGCTGGATGCAGGCTTCTTCCCCTTCCTGCAGCACATATTTTTGTATAAGGCACTGAATAAAGAAGGGCCATTCCGTTGTGGAAACCTGTTTCTGCACATGGATTGCCATGTGCTTTGATCTATATACATTCAGAAGCAAAGAAAACTGCCAGAGATTGAGAGAAGAGAGGGAGCTACATCACTGCTGGGAGAAATGTGGTTGGAAAAACTCTTAATAGTAGTTAAAGCTGAAAATCACTTACAATGTAGTATTTTACATTCATAACATAGTTCTTAGAATGATTTCCATGGATACACATCCTAGAAAACCTTCCATTGGAAAGGTTCAACCGTGCAACTTACTGGAAGATTAGCTTGTGAAATGAAACCATCCAGCCTCATCTCACAGTATCATCTTTGAGCAAATTGCATTCTGTTGAAATGTTTTCATACGTATACATCTCTTGGATGCCAAACATTATGAGAGGATTGACCTCTATATCTCTCCCTACTATGGAATGTTCCAAACTGCTGTCAAAATCAGAGGTATTAATAGCTTTAGAATTAAATGTCATATGCATTATCTTCAACTGTCAGGCAAAACTGCAACAAACTGAGACCTTGACTCATATATCAACATTGTTCAATGGCTGTATTGTTTGATCCAGCACAGAAAGGTATTACAAGATCCTTCAGAATAGAAAAACAAGATCTAATCTAAACCAAGAACTAGTTATCTGTATATTTCCCCACAAACATTCTTTGTGCATGGTCTAAGATTTTCATTGATAGAAGAGTGATGGTGAAAAACAGGGGTTGTCTTCAAGATTGTGCAAGTAGAGTAGACTTCTGTTCACACATCCCTCCCCCTGCAGCCCCCTGCACAACCTAAAAATCTAATAGAACCTCTGGAGCAGATTTTGTGGGTATGTAGGGGGCTGCAGGGCAGAAGAAAGAAATTCTGTTGCACTTGCAGAATGTTGGCTACAACCCTATGTCTTTATCATTTCTCTATTTTCTTTTCTCTGGAGTCAACATAGCAACTAGGCATACTCTTTCACATTATTTTAGACCAACAGCGCATGATTTTATGAAAGAGAAATGTTCCTGAATTATATTTTGAATTATAGTAATGAATGTGACTGCCAGTCACGTAATAATGAATATTAAAGTACAACATAACAAAACAAAATGTTTTTGATATAAGATCTTAGAGGAACGGACCATAAAATTGTGTGTTTTTGTATCAGAATTCACTTTAAGAAACTTATCTGTTGCTATCTGATTAGTTGAAGATACAAGTGGTTAATATGCAGGAGGGTTGATTTATGCTGCAATCCTAGCTCTACTTGTGAGTAAACCCTATTAAATTCAGTGGGACATACTTCTTAATAGAGTTGATTAAAATTCTATTGCAAAAATACTCTCCCCCGAGTAGGGCTGCAGCACCACAACTAGGGTAGGTGGCGCCATTACAGAACTTGTCACTTGTGGGTGGAGCTTGGCAGAATCTAGAATTTGCTACTCTTTCACACCCCCAAATTGACTTTCTGGCAGAACATGCAGGAAATTGCAGAACATGCAATTTTTCATTCAATTTTGTATATTTAGTTTTTATGAGCTGTGTATATTTGTGTGTGTCTTTTTATTTCTTTCCTGTCATTCGATTTCTAATTCATCATCAGAACTGTGTTTACATTTTTAAAATTATTAATATTATATAGAAAAAGTAATCTATATAATTATTATTTCTAAATGTAATTATTAGTCTATTGAAGACACATTGAGATGCATTAATCCCAGACGGCATACTGAATGCATCAGCAGAAACTTTAGGAAGATGAGAAGCTCCTTCTGTTTCCTGCAGAGGGTTACAGATGCCTCAAAATATCACATTCACAAGCTTAGCACGTATATTAGGTTTTAGGCATTTATAGATTTCATTCTTTATATATAGCCTATGTATGTCTTGAAAATAATTCTGCAGTGGAATCTTTTTTATTAAGCTGAGATCGTCAGTGCAAATGTAATAAACAAAAAGGCAATTAATTAATTTCTTAATCAAGCATTGCCTTGGCCAAGCATAGTTACCATAGTGAGAGGCAAGTTTCCAGGTCTCAACATTCCAGACATGTTAATCTAATGGAAACTAACGGAAAATCTTAAGTAAGAGTATTTTAGTGATGCCATTAAGATGTGATCTATTACACTTTGGTTTCAAGTTTCAAATGACCGTATTATCTTGATCTCAAAACTTGTTTGCAGAATGAATTGTAGTGGTGGTAGTACTAGTTGGAAACCGAGAAAAACATTTTAACATGTCGTATCAAACTGATACACCTTTGTGTTATATTTTATCAGGATTTTTAAATTGCAAATAATGTTTAAGACTGATCTACCATTTGAAATAACAATGCTACTTAAGCTGATTTGCAAAAATGTTTATTCCAGCCCCCCTGGATAACTGCATGGTATTTCACATTTAGACCTTGTGATATTCAGATAGCCAACTGATATTGTATATTGATTGGTACTGCACATTGACATACATTCACACAGAACCAAAGACCTGCCTCCTGGCCAGGATAAATATTTACATAGGTGTAAGGGAATGAGATGTTAAGGAAACAAGAGGAGCAGAGGGAGAGCATATGTTGTGTTGGAGCCTTGAACTGCTGCACACAGGGTTGAGAAACTAGCACTGAATATACCACATGTTCATCTTCTTTCTACACTAGCCATCAATGAAAACTTTTCTATTTTAAATGTTTGCATAGATTGCCTTATTTCTACATATAGTACTTGATATAGCTCTGCTAACATTAGCACCACAATTGCACTATGATCCTTCAGGCAGCTGGCAATACTCTAATGCTTTTGGATAGTGACATAAAAGGGAAAGGGATATATCTTCTTTCAGTGTGCATGTGTAACTGCAATTAGTGTTAATAGGAGTTACGTGCTCACATTGGGAGGAAAACATATCCCTGAAATATGTAACTATATTTACAATTGGAAAATAAATATACCCTACCGGCGCTGCATATTACTTTTAGAGTAAACATCTGTTCACAAGGAAAAATATGCACTCTTATAATATCCTTGCCTTTATTTATTTTTATATTCTTTCTGCTTTAGAATACTTGATCGGCACACAGATTATGTGAAAATTTCAGTTTCCTTAACCTTTGCGATCCTATCCACAATGTAATCAATGTACTTTTACTTAATTTTTTGGGAATAAAATAGGTTTATAATTTTCAGCATTTTCTATAATTTATATTTGCCCCATCATCATTTATCCTTTGTGATTCTTAAATTCAATTTAAAGTAAATGTTAGATCCTTAATCTGCTTGACCCTTTCAGCTGCTTTGCCTCAAATAGTGGCATAGATATTGTGCAGTTCTATGCTGTATGCTATTACATGATTATTCTCATGGAAATGTGGCCTTTCAGGAAAATTATAGCTGGGCAGGCTCAGAGATGGCAGTGGCCTGAGATAAAGGGTCAGAGAAAGTGAACAACAGCAAGGGGATTAAATAAAGAAGAAATAAAGCAAACAAGTTTCCTAGGAAGGAAAGTGTGGAAGTGTGAAGAAAGAAACTTAGTTAAGAAAATGTGAAAACCGCTCAAGGGAAAGAAGCAGAATTAGCAGGTGTCTGAGCTAGAACACAGAGGAATGGAAAAAGCAGAGGTACCATTTCAATTTACAGATGCGGGCGATTTTCAGCTATTCGGTTTCTGGAAATATTGGCACACTTCAGGTACATGAATGGATACTGGAAAGCCAGGGGTGGAGGAATATTTTATCCCTCAGCCTAATGACATGCAGGATAGATGTAATCAAAAAATGGAAGGAGAAAGGCAGGGGCCCTCTGCAAGTAAGCTGTTCAGATCTCTGGCAATAGAGTCTGGTCCCTCTGCTTGGGCATATCTAGGAGTTGGTGAGGTTGTCCCCAAAGGCACAAGCTTGGGGAAGTGGTGCAAAATTGGAACCTCTCCATTGTGGTTCAGAGTGGCTATGAGCCTGTCTGCCCATCCGTATGCTCTCTGGGCTGCTCCCTGTTGCTCTGGGCCATGGAGAAAGTCACGCTGGAGTGCGAAAGGTGGCAAAAAGCAAATTTCTGAGTTTCTGGTCCATGGTCCGGGGTGGGTGGGTGGGTGGCAATACAGCTTTTTGAAAAGGGCGCAACGGAACCTAGGTACATGAGAAGAGAGAAAACTGGGGTGGTGAGAGTGTGTGAAGGGAAAGTCAGAGGAAGGAGAAGAAGGGAATTTAAGAAAACAGAGGGTGGTAGAAAGAGTGAAATAGGGGTGTTGCAGAAAGACTTGGTTTTGGCACCACCACTACCAGCATATGACCCCTTGCAGATTGCTCCTAAGATAATGTAGTCCTTGATAGAAAAAGTTTTCCATTCCTTCTGTATGCAGTTATGTAATAATTACATGAGGATGATTGACTAAGATGTGAAGTTTCATAGATTCTTGATGCAATTGATGTTGAAAGTAAATTCTCTTGCCCGGGTACTGTAGCTTGGAAATTAGGGAGTCTGCTTTTTTTCTTCGTCTTTTATTAGAAACTGTAGAAAACATTAGAAAGCCTTGGAGTGTGTTCAATGTGAACTATAGAAAATAATTTTGACATTATTAAAAACATTTTCAAATAAAAACTTACACTGAACTAGCAAGTTGTTTTTGCCATATCGCTTGTAAGAAAACACATGGAAAATGGAAAATGTTTTTAGGATATGAGATAAGATGCTGTGTTTTGTGCCATGTATCAGCGGCAATGAAATGAGTGGCATTTTCTCTATGGCCCATCACCCAGGCTGTGTAGTAATACCACATGGCAACAGCATCATGACACAGCAAACATCTTAACACAGCCAAAAAGCATCTATGTAATATTCCTTCACTGCCATTGAGATTGTTTGGCACAGTTCTACTGAATCATGCTGAATAGTAGTGTAATGAAGATGAAGCAGTGCTTGTGTGTATTGTTTTGATTTATGAAACTCAGCATGTCAAGTATATTGGCTATAACTGGCAGTGAAAACACCAATAAATCTTACTTAAGCCCATCTTTTGAGCAAATCAAAGAAAAATTGTCTTACCCAAGCTTATCAGCATGGAAATATTTTGGGGTTGTTTTTTTTCATTTCCATAATATGGAATATTTTTCACCACATACTTTTTGTGTTATTTATGATAAGTGATCAGTGGATAAACTGGGTCCAAGACAAAACATATGGAACATAGTTTTAGACTAGCTGATTTATTGAAATATTGATCAAAACTGTTCATTGCTGCTGCTGCTGCTAGTTGAGGTGTTGCTTGTGATCTCTGAGTGAATGTTGTACATCAGTAAGTAATATTTTTTCTGAGAACAAAGTGAAGTATTCAGAAACAAAGCGACCCTTTAAAATCTGACTTATTGCCAATCTGTGTGAATATTCTCTTTCAAAAAGTGCAGCAGAACTTGATCCAAATGTTGCAAGCATTGAATGTAATAGGATTTTAAAGAATTGTATTATTTAAATTTATTTGGTAGGAATATATTTTGAAGGACTTCTGTTCCCCAGTTCAGGCAAAGCCCATCAAAACATGCTATTTGGGCAGAGTGAGGCAGCCATGTATGGCAGCAGAATTTGGGTATGTTAACAGGGCAGTAAATTTTATATATTGGTGAATTTTAATCCAAGGGGGAAACATTTGTGGACTTTTTATCCTGAGGTGCCAAATAATTTTGTCGGCCCTGAAAACTATTGCTGTTGACTTGGGGAAAGCACAGTTATGCACGAAATATTAGGGCTTTAGTGCTTTGAAGAGAAACTTCTCTTAAAGGCATAAATTGGAGAATGTGGTGCATGCAATTTAATGTGAAACTAGCTATTTTAAAAATACTTCTTCAGCATTAGAAGAGGCATGCATAAATCTTGTCATTTGTGTGAGTTTTAAGACAAGGACCTATTTTATTATCATAGATTGTATATATAATTTATTGCAACTGAAGCTACCATTGTATCCAGGACCTGTGCTATGTATTGAATCCATTTGATCAAAATGTTGCTAGTTCTTTAAACAAATTCCTAGCTGCTAACATGCTTTCTAGAAAATCAGATTTGAGTTATCTAGTCATCTGAGATCTGCCAAGATTTCTTACGCATTCTTTCTATGTTTAGCTTTAAGGGCCTATTCCTTAAGAACGTCTATAAAAGGGGGCTAGACCAAAACAATGGCTAAGGCACACACGATTTAAACATGAGAGTCACACGATTGTTAAACATGGCCCCTTCTCACAGGTGTGTGGGCCTGACACTTTACACAAAATGGAGCATGTGGGGGAAGTGATATTAAAGCACTCTCATGTGTTATCTTGCTGTATTTTGTAGCTTCTAAGCAAATCTTTCTTAGCTTGGCCTCGGTACTGGAAGCGAACCAGGTAGGGAGCACAGCAAAGTAAGGCCAGGTGAGGGGTTGGTTTTGTTCCTTGTACTCAATTTTATGTACTGCAAGAGTATTTAATGCCCTCCAGATTTTGGGGAAGTACAACTGCCATTATCTGTGACATCAGTTAAGTTGGCAGGACTGACATGAGTTGTAGCCCAACAATATCTAGAGGGCCACAGGTTAACTACCCATGGTGTAAAGAGCAGGCCACCCAAACCTGTTTTATACGTATATGGGAAAATGTGTGTTTTCCATGCTCCACATGTCTCACCTAACATTCTCCAATATTGCATACACATTCAGGCTTCAGTACACTACAGGGTTAGACATACCTAAGTCTCACTGATTTCTGTGACTGCCATGTGTGATCTTCCATACGTGCGCAAGGACTTCTCAGTCATGCCATTCCTAATTTAGCCCCTCCCATGTAGATAGCTATGCACAAGGTCAGGGGACCTTCCATAGTGACATTCTGCTATGCTTGAGGAGGAGCCGTTGCGAGTAGAGAAAATAATTAGGCTCTCTGTGTACAAGGGGAAATGCTTTGCATGTATGCATTATATTTCATGGATTCTGATAGTGGATCTTAACTGCACTGAACTGTGGCCTCTTTGTGCAACCCACAAAACTGTTTAAATCCCACTGAAATAAAAATAAATAGAAAATTGGCATTTTAGCTATTTCACAGCTGGGGGAAAAGAAGAAAACCCAGAGACTGATATTCTGCTGTAATTTCACACAAAATGATAAGTTGAAATCCAGTATACAACAAATAGAGTTTTGATATTATACAAAAGTGAAAATATTTTTACAGAAATTATAGTGGTAATTGAACAATGTTTGTATTTTCAATTGTTTTTCACATTTGAAAATAAAGTTTCTTGATAGGAAATAGATTTCTAAACTTTGTTTTGATTAAAAATTACTGATTATGCTGAGCAAAATATACAGTAATACATGAAAATTAAAGTTTATTACATACTTATAAAATGAAAGTAATAAAATATTTTGCAAGATTTTAGCTCATAAGAAAAATACAGTTAGTGAAAATATATGGGTTTGTGCTGTTAACAGTATGTTGATATATTGCTAAGAATTTAACTGAATCAACGATATGTTGAATGCAAATAATGTTGAGTGAAGGAAAGCAGCCACTAATGCTGTTCTGTAAAAGTTTGTACAGAAGTTTATGCCACAGTTCACACAATGCTATTAACAGGTAATTTTTTTACCCATTTCCATACTTTTTACATGAGAGGCTGTTCATGCTGTTGTGCAAGTGAAGGAACATTTGGGACTTAGTTTCTTTTTTCTCATGCAGTGCTTAAACACAAAGTAAACAGCCCTTCCCTTCCATCCCTGAAAGGTTATCTTTGGATCCAGCCCACAATATCTCCTGACATATACTGCTAACATAGTTGATCTGGCAATAATAGTTGGTTGCAGGATACTAAATTCTACTCACATTAGGCCCATTGAATTTACTGGACATAACTTAGTCATGTTGATTAATTTCATAGCATTTGTGTTTAATATGGATACCATTGTTTACAACCTTATGTCTGCCATCGCTCTGATCCACTAATTCAGGTGAAGCCACTTGATGTTGTTGGACTCCCATCAGACCTGACTGGTACGGCCAATGATCAGGGATGATGGGAGTTGGAGACCAACAAATATCTGGAGGGCACCAGGCTGGCAAACCCTGCACTAAGGCATGTGCATATGAAACTCTTACATGTAGCCTCACTCATTAATTTTAAAAGAAAGAAAAAACAGAACCCATATAAGCAACAAGTATACAACAAGTGGGTAGAGCAATCATTGATTAGGGTGATTTCATTTATATAACAGTGTTCTCAAGAGCATTAGAATAAATACTGAATATTGGTATATTTGTTGCAAAATAATAAAATAACTTATTTATATCATTGACGGAAGTGTAATTTTAATCTGAGTTATTCCAAATTTGTTGCATCATATATATGGTATAGTCATAGTAACTTAAAAAAACACATTTATTTACATTATAATATTGTGTGTATATATAATATATATATTATATTACACAAATATTCATGTTTTATTTTTACAGTACTGTACTTATGAATTCTCTCAATTGGTTTATCATAGTGCAAACTGTAATGTTGCAATATGGGTTATAACAATTGTACAATAAAGAACAATTTCTTGCCATTTATTATTTGTAATACAGCTGTCTGCTAAAGTAATTTTTAAAAATTCTTGTGAATGACAAACTGTAGTTTAGGAGAGGGAGATTCATTGTAATGTGTGCACTTAAAGCTGTCAGAACCTCAGTTCTCCTGGTGTCTGCAGTTCCAATACAATATCCAGTTTTGTGACAATATTGTAATCTAGCTGTTGGTACATCCCATCCAAAATACTTATTGCTTCCTGCAGCAAATCTTGGGACTGGATTGTAAGTCTACTATGATAGCACCATTGGCAGAAAGTAATGTACATACTAATTATAAAAGGAATGGAAACAAAATGTACCTACCCTAATTTGTGAACTTATCTGTTTTGTGGAATTTCATCTTATCAGTTTTTATACTCTAAACTCAATTCAAGTGTTTGAGAAAAATTCACTGGTACTCTGTTCACTCTATACGTCACAAATATATCCTCTAATGCAAGTACAACAGTGAATTCAACTTTTCAGACTATATTTAATAGCCTGCTCCTTTTCATTCTCTGGAATATAAGGAGGTTGCCTTTTTCTACTTCTATCTGCTGAAACTTGTATATGATTATGTTGTTTGCATAAATGAAAAAATACCTTCCCAGAATAAGAAATTCATTGTGAAATCCTGTGAGTTTGATTGTAGCTTATCTTTTTCACTGGTTTTTAACCAGCCCTTGCATAAAAATGTCTTTCAATTCACATACTGTAGCTTGTCTGGTACGAAATCTTTACAATAGCCTAGAGTATAGCCTATCAGAGGTAGGCCTATTGTACAAAAATTCACAGTTTCAAAAAATGCTCAAGGGAAATACTTTTCATAGATTCCATATTTTATGAAGTGGCAAACCTAATGAAGAACTCATGAGCACCCACAACGATCTACCACCATAGCTGGTATCTTTCCATATATTATCTGTTCTTTTCCATTGAAATACAGCATATTTATTGGGGACATCTTAGTAGGTGTGCAGCATGGGCCTGCTGAACCTCTTGGATTTGCTTGGTGTACAAGATGAGTGTGTGGATACTTTTGTAAAAATACAAATTCACATTCTCCAGAGCAGTAATTTGCTTTGTATCTTTTGGGTGCAATTATCCAGTCCCATCCAAAAGCTTCAAAATCCACAGTCAGCGGGTAACGGCAACATCGAGATTCTGTTGAGTGTTCATCACAGTCCAGACCAAAATCTCTGCGTGATCTTTTTGGTGTATCTGTAATCCTGACCTCTAAAAATGGGTTCTATGAATAAAGAAAAAGGAATAGTATTTTGGTAAAGTGATTGACATTTGACACAAAAAATATATTTTTCTAAACGTATAGCATTCAAGAGCTGTAATGTTGATGGTGATGATGATGTAACCAGCCTTGTTACAAAAAAAACAACACAACTTTGTCTGCTTTTTACTTGGGAGGGGCTTTTATGTGTAAGGAGAAGAGTGGTAAAAATAAAATAAAGCCTAGAAGAATTGCAGCAGCTACAATGTTACATGGCAATCCATTTAAAAAAAAACCTAGGATGGTTTTGAAAACAATTTGTTATACAGTGTACTGCCCAAAGGACAAAATTTTAAAATGTCACTGTGAATCCTCAAGCTCTTGGACATATACAAAGAGGAAGTCTTTGGCTCCTAGTCATAAACTTTTTCTTTGTCCTGTTAGAAAGCATTAAGACATCAAACACCCAAATTGTTGGTGTTATTAATTTTTAGCTATTAAAAATGGCTTATATAACCACCTTCCATATAGCACTCAGCTTGAGGAACTGAAAAATAAGTGTTAATAATTCCAGTTACAGGCAAACAACTACATGAAGTTTATGTACAATTCTGGTTTTATTGTTCTGCTGGAGCACGGAGGACATTTTCCAGCTCCTGGTATCATTAATTTACTGGAGCTTTCACACTGCATTAATAATCACAGCTTTTCTAAATTCCTCTTTCATTTGTCTGAAACATCCTTTTAAGCAATGAATTACAAATAAGTTCCTGCAAAATTTCCAAGTGAAACTTACCAAACCATCTTCCCCTGGTCCTGGATAAGTTACTGCAAGATCTCTTCCTTTTTCATCCAAAGCTTTGATTTCAATACCCAAGTTAGATTCAGGTTGTTTGAGCCAATTTTGCAACACAGTCTTCACATCAATGCTCTGCCAAATACCAGTGCCTGGGTTCATGTCAAGTTTCAAAGATCGAATTGCAGTAGAGGTTGTACCATCTTTCATGGGTCTGATGAGTCTCAAGATCTGTACAAATACTGTTGTAGGCCTTTGAACTGGTCTTAAGTATATCCACAACTGAGCCTTCACTACTTTATTATACTGTATTTTGGAGCTAAACTTAAAGAAGCAACATTTGGGTTTTCCTTCCACTGGCATAGGGAAATCAGCTATAAACAAATGGATAGAAAATATTACTTGTTTGCAAACATCAGAAAACATGTAAACATTTTATAATATCTTCAGACAATTTCTTAGCAGTGACTTACAATTTGCAGTAGAAACAGTTGCTCAGATCTCATGTGACCATCTAAGATGTATACCACTTTTATTTTTTTAACCACCACAAGTGCTTCACACTTTGCCCCATTTTAATCAGTATTCAATACTTCCATCAAAATTTTGCTATCCCCCTCCCACAACCTCTTGATGTGCAACAAACATTTATGGCCAATCTGAGTGAGTGCATATCCAGTAATAAGGAGCACATAAAAAATCCTTATCGAATAGAGATCCCCATTCACAGTTTGTATAGTTCCATGTATAATGTCTGCTGTTCCAGTGGTATTTTGGAGTAGGTCCAGTCACTTTTTACATTTAAAATTCTCCCTTGTCAATAGATGGTGGCCTTGGATCCAGTATTTATTTGTATTTATTTAATTTGTATTCCACCACCTTCTGAAGTCTCTAAAGCACCTCACAGTTTCCATAGGGTTGGGTCCAGAGTCCAGACTAAATTAGTTGCACCTAGATTCTGTTGATTTCAGTGGGATCTAAGTCATAACTAAGTTTTCATATTGATTTGAATGATACCTACATGCAGCTAACTAAATCTGGATCTACCAATAAAACACAATAATTCCATTAGCTTGCAATAAAAAAGAGAAACATAATCACAAAATAAGTGGCCATATGAAAGCAGATCATAGGAAGAAAAGAAAAGGGGGGGAAATATTGACCATAGATTAAGAAAGAAACCTAACGAAACAAAAAAACTTGGATTTTTTTTTAAATTTTCAGTACTCAAAAGACCTTTCTTGGAGGAAATCCACTGAAATCTTAAGGAATTGCTTGTTCATTTGAGGACTTAGGTGAAAATGATTCATGTGTATATATAATTTCACTATTTGCTTTTTCTGTATTGTGTTTTATGTTTTGATCTTATACCATTTACCTGGGAGTAAATACCATTGAATTCCATGGACTGCTAAGTGGATATGATGAATATGATGTCATGTTTGTACTATGTGATTACGCTGATTTCTGCTGAAAAGGACAGGCTGAACTTTTAAAATTATACTGATTATTAAAAAGAAAACAAATCATAAGGGAATATACCCTGAGAATCTTGGAGAGTCTGTGTAGTTATACTAACTGTCCAGCTGTACAAATCACTCTCTGAAATAAAGTCTCTCTCTCTCCCCCCACCCCCTAGTCAAAATTACCAAGGGTACTGAACACATTGTACAGTGTACTCAGCCTGAAAGTGGCTGTGACATATAACTTCCACTTAAAACACAATGAATGGCAAACATTCAATCAAGTTATGTAGTGTTATTTCTATTTTAATTACATACAGTGGTACCTCGGGTTACATACGCTTCAGGTTACAGACTCCACTAACTCAGAAATAGTACCTCAGGTTAAGAACTTTGCTTCAGGATGAGAACAGAAATCGTGCGGCGGCAGCGCAGAAGCAGCGGGAGGCCCTATTAGCTAAAGTGGTGCTTCAGGTTAAGAACAGTTTTAGGTTAAGAACAGACCTCCAGAACGAATTAAGTACGTAACCAGAGGTACCACTGTATAGTAGAGTTGTGAATAAGCTATAACAGAGTAAGTATAGCAGAAACCAAGTTGCTTTCATTTGCATTGCAACAAATGTATTGTTAATAACTTTATTTTAATTTTCTGGTTTTTAATTTGCCATATCTGACTTTGTGAGACTAGGAATTGCAGTATAGTAGGAAATCTTATTTTAGCATACAGTGAGATTATATAAGCTGTTAGATACATTTTAACTCTCCGTGCATCTAGTGTAAAATAATATCACATATTGATGTATTCTAGCACTCATGTACCACAAAGAACCCCTATATGAGTGGGTTTTTCCAGAGACAGCAATATAAAGGACAGATTTACAATAGCATTCTTTTCTGTTCATGGGCCTGCTTCTAATTGGGATGTGGTTGCAGACCCAAGATCCTGTGCCTGAAGTAAAAATATGTTAAGGCTGCAATCCTAATCACAGGGGATTTACTTCTGAGTAGACATGTACTCTTAAGTCATTTTCATATTAAGTTACCAAAAAAGTTTCTGCATTTTTAAAATGCCATCAATGAAGAGTGAAATAAATAGAATAAAAGTATTTTCTACAATGTTTTTGATAAGTCAGCACAAATAATTAAATCATGTTACTTTAAATATGAATTTCTAAAACATAAATTCTTGATTATTCTTTCCAAAAGAAATGTTAAAATAACCATTTCGCTCCTTTTAAACCACTGTTGCTGGTAGCAAATCTAAGTCATGTGTGCTCAAGCTGTCCTTTTACTTTATTTTATCATCGCCTTAAGTGTTATTCTGAAAACAGCTGCCATAGCCAAATACTTCAGCTAATGAAGAACATAAGATACTATAATATAAGCTGTGCAAAAGATACTTGATAGGAGCCATGGCAGATGCTCAGCACTAAGAAGATAACTAAGAATCTGCTCATTCAGTAAATATCTTCATTCCTTCTTAACACAACTAATAGAATTCCTAGAGCTGTGCATGAACATTTCATTATTTAAAATATAGCACCATTGGCATTTATTAAGTGCTACATTAATGAATGCATTAGATTAATAATGTGGTTAATATAGATTGTATTAATTAACAGTTGTGGACAAAGTAATTAAATTAGGAGAAAGCAAATGTATGCCAGAGCTAAGCACAGAGACTGAGTGTTGTGAACATTTTTGCCACTCAGAAAGTACCCGTCATGTTTAATGTTTTGCGGGGGCGCAAAATGGCATGAAAATGTTTGTTGGAGAGAGAGTATGTGGCTCCGGATGTATTGACAACTCAACCAAGCCTTCCTGTCTGGTAACATTTTCGCCACAGAACACACCTTGGCAGAAAAGGAACGTTGTCTCTCGGTACTATGTTGCCTCAACAGGACACATGTTTCAATGAGTATTGACTCGGTGACTCGGAAACTAAAACTAATCCAGAATGCGGCAGCTAGATTGGTGATTGGGAGTGACCGCCGGGACCATATCACCATATAATTCATATAATTCACTGGTTCCCAGTACATTTCCAGGCACAATTCAAAGTGTTGGTGCTGACTTTTAAAGCCCTAAACCTCCTCAGCCCAGTATACCTGCAGGAGCATGTCCACCCCCATTGTTCAGCCCAGACACTGAGGTCCAGCTCTGAGGTACTTCTGGCAGTTCCCTTACTGCGAGAAGTGAGATTACAGGGAACTAGGCAGATGGCCTTCTCGGCAGTGGCACCCTCTCTGTGGAACGCACTCCCATTAGATGTCAAAAGAGATAAATAACTATACAATTTTTAGAAGACATCTGAAGGCAGTACTATAGTGGGAAGTGTTTAATGTTTGACCTGGGCTCCTTCCAGTACATTAATTCAATCAATTACTTTGGGGTGCAGCTAGAGCTGAGTTCGGGGTTCCGACTGGATTTTTTGCCCTCACTGACAACATTAGGTAAAGGGTAAAGGTAAAGGGACCCCTGACCATTAGGTCCAGTCGTGACTGACTCTGGGGTTGTGGTGCTCATCTCGCTTTATTGGCCGAGGGAGCCGGCGTACAGCTTCCAGGTCATGTGGCCAGCATGACTAAGCAGCTTCTGGCGAACCAGAGCAGCGCACGGAAACGCCATTTACCTTGACGCTGGAGCGGTACCTATTTATCTACTTGCTCTTTGATGTGCTTTTGAACTGCTAGGTTGGCAGGAGCAGGGACCGAGCAACGGGAGCTCACCCCGTTGCAGGGATTCGAACCACCGACCTTCTGATTGGCAAGCCCTAGGCTCTGTGGTTTAACCCATAGCGCCACCCGCGTCCCATGACAACATTAGGTAGCCAAATGTAATTGGTTCTATGATGCTATCAAATTCACTATGTGATACATGATTGGCTGAGATAGTGTAAGGAAGAAGAAACGAAAGCTCTGCTATAATTAAAAAATTGTGCCAGTGCAACAGAAGATCAGAAGAATGATTGTGAATAAGCACCAAAATTCAAAAAGTAGGAGTTTGGGGAATTTTCACACAGAATTTTTGTCATAGTTATAATTTATATATCTGTATGTGAAAACATGTAAAAATATATTAGTACATTGAAGCTTAATGTTTTATTTTGTCAGTTACATGGATGTTCCCTTTACTCCCTGTTTTCTGGAACTCCTAAAAACAAGTGTCTGTAGAAGATTTGCTAATGCAAATTGATGCATTAATATGCCTTTTTTACTTTTGCTCAATAAATTACTGAAATAATAAGGTTGATTAACTAAATAGCTTATTTACATACCAACAGCAATAAACAAGTTAATTGTTAGTTTGTATATAAAGGGGGAAATACCATTAAAAGAAAAATTACTTGTCAGTAGAGCATGATTCAATTTAAAAAAATGCTTTTCTCTCTCTCAGTTGCATGCTTCCACAAGCAGTTTGTTAGATGAGATCAAAAGGAGATTGTTGGTCTCTAGTGCTATCTTATAAAGGAATAAACGTACTTACACTCTGTAGGCATTGTAATAATAGTTTCAGTTGTAGCATGATAATCATCATCTTCCAAAGAGCCATCACTGCTGTCATCTCTCTGGACATCATATTGATCAATCAGTTCTTGCAGTGGCGGAGCTTTAGGTAAAAGTTGCCTTATAGCATCCCGGCTAATGTTAGGTGCTTGCTCCAGACGCAGTTTACTGAGGATCTGAATTTTTATAGCTTCTATTCTTGAAGATTTTGTACTTTGCCTCCATGTACATGCGTTGCACAGTCCATCTTTTTCCATGTTTTCATTTGCCTGGTTACTTTCATTAAGATCCACTGGACCAGGTATGATTAACATGAAAAGGTAAATATAAAGATACATTTTTTATTTCTGCAGGATCTCACATTCAGTGCAGGGCTTTCCCTTCCTTTCTTTCTCCTTCCTTTGGTTCCTTTTTTAATCTTTCCGTACTGTGTGAATCACTGAAGGCAAATGCAATCTGAGACAACTCACCACTCTGGTGAATCATGTATATTCCAAGAGGGCTTTTTATATTCCAACCTTCATTAGACTTGTGTCGTCAAAACCAATGATTGGCTGCTAAACCAACAATGAATCTAACTGTCAGATGTTAAAGCCATGTCCCTCATAAGTTGCTAGACCGCATTTTGTTACTGCCAAGGGTGAGCTGATTTTCTGACTATTCCATAGAGAGTATCTCCTCACAGGCTGTAAGAATATTTCCAAGGAGCATGGCCAGCAGTATCAAAAGATAGTATTACCATTCTTAAATGTGAATCAGCTGCTGCTTTTATTATGAATCAGTCTATGTATCCTCCCATATCTAAAAAGGCTGGCCAATAATTGAAAAAGAAAACATTTAATAAGTGTAAAGACTGTCACTCTTATAAATTAAAATTGTTCTTAAATATTTTATTTAACAATATGGATTTTTAAAAATGAAATTTGAAATACACCACTGAAAAGACAATAGCTAAGAATTTAAAACCAAAATCTTAACCAGTCTACATGTGCATGTTTTATTAATTTGATTATGTTTGAGTTCAGATGGTATAAGTAATTAAGGAGATAGAATCTTATTTACATCCTAATACTAAATACATTACAGGGAACAAACACATAATGACCACTCTACACAGGTCATTGAGTGCAGTAGTAGACAAGACATGTACTGTTGAGAAGGAATCTCCTTGCGCATATATCCAGGACAGCTGGCTTGTGTGGTATCCTTTGACAGCACACCAGTCACCTGTTTAGGGGTGGCAGTGTAGAGGACTAGATTCAGTATCTATGCAGATCCCAAACAGAGATGCATATGCTGACATAACTCTGAAACCAAGCAGTTACCCTGTGGAACACACTTTTGAAAGTTTGAATAGTATCATACACAGGATCCTGCTTCAACATTCACATCATCTTTCCTTGATTGAGGTGAACAGATTTAGGATCAAGGTGCAAATAGCTGCAATTAGGGCTGGGAAGAAACACCATTTCCACCAATAATTTGATAAATTGGCCCAGTAATTTGAGGAGAAATGGTTTTGTGATATCATTCTGCTCCTAGCATTGTTTCTCTGGATCATTTCATTAATACTTCAGCTTGTTTTCTTGGGATTTAACCCACTGAATTTATATCTTCTGGTTTATTCAGAATTCACTATTACTCTTGAATCCCACCTCCCCCCATCCCCTCCCGGCATGCGACCTTCTAAAACCTCAAATAAAACATTTTTACAGGGGGGCATGGTTATTGATTATTGTAATATTTTGTGTTTATTTTTCTGTTTAACACTTTGGGCTTTCCCTAGTAAGGAAACATGGGATATAAGCAATACAGAAAATTAAATTAAATTAAATATCTCACCATTGGCCATGCTGCTTGTGGGTGAGGGGAGTTGGAATCCAACGACATCAGGAAGGCCCACAGATTCGCCATCCCTGATTTAAGCCTTTGCTGAAACATCATCCCAAACTCAGCTAGCAGGAATTGCTGGGAACTGCCCAGGGTCCTCCTTCATCCATGTACAGGAAGAGGCTCTGGTATTCATTACTACTTTTTCACAGGTTCCAAGTGCCAGCAGAATAAGATAAGGACCTCAGAATCTCCCACAAAGAGAACTCTAAGCTGTATGTAGCTCAAATAGGTCATGCAAGATGCAGTTGCACCTGTTGGGCAGCATGAGGAGCACAATTTGATAGAAATAGGTGTGAGTTAAGTGAGTCATGGACCACAAAGACATGAGGATCGGATCATCTCCTGTCCTTGGTTTCCAACTAACAATTGGCAGTTGGGTGCATCTCTGCTCAAACATTGGTGGACAACATAATTCACTGCTGAACATCCCATTTCTGAGATGACATTCAGAGTCTGTAAGAACTAAAGAATGCTTGCATCTAAATGTACATTTTATTTTATTATAATCACAGCCCAGCATATAGTAGATACCATTGAAAATATTTAAAATTACAGAAAATCAATAACAACCTTCGAAACAGCATCAGGCAGTAAAAAGTCTGGGGAAATAAATATGGCAACTAAATGTCAGCAATGCAGGAGAAATTCTGATGTCAGTAAGGAATGTGTTCCAGACATTGTGAACCATTGCCAAGAATGCCATGACCCATGCCAGTGCTGTGCCCATCAACAGCACCATGAGCAGCACTTACCCTGCAGATATCTGAAAGTATCAGAGGTAGTGTGCCTTTAAGTATTTTGCTAGGTTGTATTGGGCTTTGTACACCATTACTAATACCTTGAACTGGGCCTGGTCCATTAGTGGAAACAAAATTGCAGACTACAAATCCTACACCACTTTTAGAGGCAGCCATCTATTTCATATCCCTTATCCCTTGACCTTGATATGGAGGAAAGTGACCACAGTTGATCGACCTATGCATCAATTTTACCTAATTATCATTTGTGAAAAGAGCAGTTTCCTACCAAGGATTATCACTTTAGTCTTTACATAATTGATTTTGAGAAGGCTCATGTTTTCCATGCCTTTCTAATCTGACTCTCAAATTTTGTAGGATAAAAATCATTACTAATATAAATATTACCATTTGTTCACATGGGGTGATATGTGTCAGGCTATGAGTATGTAGAGCAGACCCACTGAAACCAGTGGCCTTAAGTTACTTACTTTATAAGCATAAAATACATTTTATAATGTCTACTTTATAAGAATAAAATACATTTTCTTACCAATAACATGTTTATCGATGAAATTATGTAGAGTGAAATTGTGATAAATTTTTGATTATTTACCTAGTCCGTTCTTCCCCAAATCAGTAATTGCCCTTGCTTCCAAAAGGTTGAAAAGAAATCTTTTCTCATATGGCTTGGTCTCCAGTTTTTCCACCATCCTTGTTGCTTGCCTCTGGAGTTGTTCCAGTTTGTCAGTATCCTCCTTAAACTGTAATGCCCAGGACTGGACATGCTTCACCAAAGCAGAATAGAGTGGTTGTTGACTGATATGCAAAGTTACTGCACAGCTTGGAGGCTTTCAGCTTGTGAATCCTTGTTAGCAGAGACGTGGAAAAATAAGAAAGAGGCTTATTATTGGAAATACATACTTGGGTGGTAAAGAATTCTCTAGTTTTAACTAACTAAGTTGGAGTTCAAAGGAGCTATGTCCCTTGGTTTGTTTATTCCTTTGTTGTGGGCTGAGTCACAGTGCTGCCCCAAACCCGGGTCAGTGCCAACTGCGCTGAGGCAGGATGGTGCTGCCAGCTTTTGTGCCTCACTGGCTGCGAGGACATGCATGCAGCCAATACCCTCTCAGCCTGCAAGGCACCCCCCCCGAAAGGCGACTCATTGGCTAATTTGGGGTGCAGCATCTGGCGGCAACTCAAGCCAGGCGGCCAGGGGAAATTCCCCCAAAGGCCACCCAGCCATGTGCACTCTGTTCTCACTGCCTGGGGATGGTGACCAAGCATGAGAGCCCGCAACTGCTGCCCACCCAGAGAAAGAGGTAAGCGTCTATTTTCAGCAGAGAGAGTTTCAAAATTATGTCTCTGAATAAGGTAAAAAAAAAAAAGTGGGAGGGGAAACGGAAGCAAAAACATGCAAGCTTAAGAGTATCAGTCTAAGATTTTGAAGAAAGGGTCAGCATAGAGATCAAAGGACACAGAAACAGTTTAGGAAAATGAAGGTTCTATACACTGTCTGCTTTAACACCATGCAAACCTTTCTCAGAAGTTATATCCCACACTTTCAACAGTTGTACTTTTCATGATCTCGTTTCTTTAAGTGTTGCCGCAGTCTAGAATCTTTTCTCATAGTCTTTGTAGCTGCTGCATCACACTGCTTACTATGTTTGTAGTCTGCTAAAACTCTTTCTCACATACCACGGCTACATCATGTGTCACCTATAATCTCTCTCAGTAAAATTGTGCACTCGACAGAAAAATATTCACATTCAAACACAAATACTATGATCAATGTTGCACCAAATTTTAGCTTGAAAGAAAGGATGCAAAATGGATGTGGGAAAGGGTGGAATGCTCTCACAAACTGAAACTTACCATTTTCAAATTTTAGGAGGCTACATTAAACCCCCTTTTCTCCCCTTTGTTTTCCCCTCAACATCATTTTCTTCTCCCATAATCTCAGCCAATTCGCAGGTAGGGAGAGGTAACCTACTGTTTGCCACCAAGAGAAGACAAGATTGCTGCGCTAAATAAGACAGTTGGCCTGACCTAACACATCAATTCTTATATTCTAAAGCATTTTGTGCACAAATTCATTGCTCTTCTAGTTGATTACAGTAGCCATTCCACAAGCAAATTCTATTCATTCCATACTCCCAAGAGTATTGGGAGTATTGGGACTCAATGAGAACCCTACAGTATCCTCTCCATCTTTTATTTATCTTCTTAGTATAGAAATATGCATACATGCATTTATATCTCATTCATTGCTTATAGTATATTGAGAATTGTGGAAGGATTAAAATGCTTTAAAATGTCCTTCAGATTTATATAACTTTGTAAAAGTCAAGAGGAAGTGTTACACAATATTTAAAAAGAAACAAGATTTACAGTGGAAACAAATGTACAAATATTAAGCATCATTGTAATAAAATGCTGGAAAAAATGTGAGTATGCTGACGTTCATATCCGAGCTAATATTTTCACTGAAAAAGGTCGATGTTCAGCCAACTTTCTGATGCCAGCAAAAGACTTTGGATGGGAATCATCATGGCCACACTTAACACTTTATCATTCATTTACTTTTAAAAATTATGACAGTTACATCTAAGTTGTAAAGATATATGTGCTAATGTTACTGCAACAGTGTCCTAAACAGACCACATGCAGCAAGTCAGTCAAGCTATGTTGCCTATAATTTCCAGTGCCACTATAATAGGTTAATGCCATGTATAAAGTGTGAGTTGTTGCTGAATTAAATTGGTGGGTGGTGACTAAAAATGTCATTTAGATGCTGCATCAGTGAAATAACTTCAATCCCTTTCTGCAATTGCCCATTTCTGTGCCATATGACAACCTTACAATAGTGTATTATACCCTATCATGCAGTCGGGACAATTCATGCTTTATTGGTGCTGCCATTCCTGGTTTTATATGATGTCATTTTACTTATAGGGAAGTTTTAATTGTTTGACGTTTTATTATGTTTTTATATGTGTTGGAAGCCACCCTGAGTGGCTGTGGCAACCCAGCCAGATGGGCAGGGTATTAATAATAATAATAATAAATGAAAACAAGGTGAATGTTACTAATAAAAAGAAGCAAGTTTGCATGGCTGTTACTATGATAGTTGTATTTTAATACCCCAGTGTCAACTGGCACTTGCTGAAAGAGTTGTGTAAACTATCTACCTTCAGAACATAACCCACTTCAACTGGGCCACTTGGAATCATATGACAGTTTTAGCAGCCTTAGGCAATTTCCTATTCCTGGGACTCATGTTTCTCTATTTCTATCATTATAGAAGCATACAAGATAGGACCTGGAAGGGTTCCCCAATGTCGTCTAGTTCAGCCTCCTGCCCTTTAATAGAAAACTAGCCAAGACTGCTTGAAGACATTGCTTGTTTAAACAGAAACTCCAATATGATGGTGGTGGTGAGTGGACATGTGGCTGCCATGCTGTGTGACATTGTCCACTTGTACCTGTGCACAAACATGGTAATATGGGAGGAGGGGATTATAGCAACCTCCACTATTTCCCATGGTGGGATTAAGCCTATCAGGTCAGGTTGGGTTCTGTGATCCCACCAAGCAGTCAAGGGCAGGCACAACGTACTGGGATGTAGGCGACTCCCATAAGCTGTTCTGCCTTTGCAAATGCAATCACGTATCCGTCTTCAATTCATGTATCTTTGCTGTGTTTTCTCTCGGGCATTTCTTCTTCAGGCTTGTTTCTTGATATTTTGTCGTTTGTCTTGTTGTTCTGGTCGCCATTTTTGCTTTTCCCCAGTCACCATCTTGTTGCCTTCCTGCACACTCTCCTGATCTCTGCCTCTCTCTTAAGAAAAGATCATTGTGTTTGCCCTCCCTCCTTCCCCTCTTCACTTGAGTTTCCAATGTTGCTTTCCAAGGGAGATGGATCTAATGTTACATTCTGAAGCACTGGAGCAGTAGTGCTCCATCCCAATCTTTTGATCAGCTGTATGACGGGGTTCTGAACAGTCAGCCCCTTACTGCATCAATTTTTATGCCTTTCCTCTTTTACAACCGTTGAGTTTACTACATCTTAGGCATGTATACTGTATGTTATACCTGCATACCAGTTGGACACATAAATGCAACAGAGATGGCTTCCGAGGACCCTGCCTCAGTGGCAATAGGTGTCCTGGAGACAGCAACAGCCGCAAGGCCACAAAAAAGATTAAGCAGTTGGAGTAGCAGCAGTGATATACCCAGAGCACTCACTAGCAGAGGTGTAGAGCTCCTACTGATGTCAGAAGGGCCCAATACCACCAGATGTCAGAAGGGTCCAATACATTGGTAAGGCATCAGTGTTCCTTTCAGCTCCTGTGGATGGGGAGGGTGGTTGGGTCCCTGTTTAAGGGGTTACTGGTCAGCAGCCTATGGATACACAGTTCTCAGTGCAGCCAGAACAACTTATGGTGTCCCCCCATCCTTCAGCCTACTCCAGCTGCAATGGATTTTCAGCCCAGTAATGATCAGATCTCCTCTAACTTTAATCTAGTGGTTGCCCCTTATTGTAATGCCCCACTACTTCAGTCCACTAACCCTGTACAGCTGAACACTGAACTGGTTCCTCCAAAAGGAACCTTTTTAAGGGTCTACTTCTTTATCATCTTCATCCTGAAGAAATAGCCAGGCTCCTAAAGTGCAGCTCTTTTTTGTTCCAAGTCATCTCTAGGTTTCATAGGAAACCAAAACTTGTTTCAAACAGCTTCCAGGGCACGCTTCTCCATTTTTTAAAAGGAATTTGCCAACCAGTAATTACGCCTCAGTTATCGAACGTTTGGGAAGTCGAACTGTCTTCTGGAATGGATTATGTTCAGCAACCAAGGTTCTACCGTACAACTATTAAGCATCATTATAATAAAATGGTGAAAAAAATATTCACTTATAGTGTTGATTTATTGCCTGAGGCTTTTTTAAAAGTAACCACCCCTTTACATAGCATCATGAATCCTTTGGATTTTGAAATACACCTTTCCACCAAAAAGATAAAAGGGGGAAAAAGTTTTCTTTAACTGTAGAGCTTTTCAGCACAGTGGTACCTCGGGTTAAGTACTTAATTCGTTCCGGAGGTCCGTTCTTAACCTGAAGCACCACTTTAGCTAATGGGGCCTCCTGCTGCTGCTGTGCCGCCGGAGCACAATTTCTGTTCTCATCCTGAAGCAAAGTTCTTAACCTGAAGCACTATTTCTGGGTTAGCGGAGTCTGTAGACTGAAACGTATGTAACCTGAAGCGTATTTAACCCGAGGTACCACTGTATTATAATCTGTGCATTTCTTGCATTTCTTCTGATACTGAAGATTTCCTATAAAGCACATTATCAAAAGGAGACCATTGAGTTGTGTAGTACTGTGTATATATACTGACCTCTGGTGGAATTTTTGGTTCCTATATGCATTAGTTAGAAAATCTCTGGATTTCCCTCACTAAATTTTAAACTTTGTAAAAATAAAATACAGTAAAAATGCATGCTCAATTTTAAACAACATCATTGAACATAGTCCTTTCTACCACTCACTTAACCCTTTTACAGTTCAGCTCACACTTAGTGTTTTAACACAATCATGTGTAGCATTAACAATAACAATAATTAATTAATTAACAATAATTAATTAACCACATGTTCCCTATTTATTCAGTTACAGATAGGTAGCCGTGTTGGTCTGCCATAGTCAAAACAAAACAAATTCCTTCCAGTAGCACCTTAAAGACCAACTAAGTCAGTTCTTGGTATGAGCTTTCGTGTGCATGCACACTTCTTCAGATACACTGAAACAGAAGTTTCCAGACCCTTCTATATAGTGAGAAGGTGGGGAGGGGTATTACTCAGAAGGGTGGTGGGAATGGGTGATTGGCAGATAGCTGTGATGAGCCTGTTGACGACTCTTAACGACTGCAATAGGTCTTACAGGAAAAAGCAAGGGGTGAAAAGGTGAAAAATGGCTTTGTCATGTATAATGAGATAAGAATCCAAGGGTCTTTGTTCAGACCAGGTTTCTCCATGGTTTTAAGTTTGGTGATAAGTTGTAATTCAGCAGCT
Organism: Podarcis erhardii; assembly: GCF_964252035.2. NCBI lineage: Eukaryota > Metazoa > Chordata > Lepidosauria > Squamata > Lacertidae > Podarcis > Podarcis erhardii. The sequence continues at coordinate 122,666,099 of NC_138497.1, forward strand.
TCTCTTTCCAGTCTATTTCTGAAATTCCTTTGTAGTAAAACAGCTACTTTGAGATCTTGTATAGAATGTCCTGGGAGACCCTTGGATTCTTATCTCATTATACATGACAAAGCCATTTTTCACCTTTTCACCCCTTGCTTTTTCCTGTAAGACCTATTGCAGTCGTTAAGAGTCGTCAACAGGCTCATCACAGCTATCTGCCAATCACCCATTCCCACCACCCTTCTGAGTAATACCCCTCCCCACCTTCTCACTATATAGAAGGGTCTGGAAACTTCTGTTTCAGTGTATCTGAAGAAGTGTGCATGCACACGAAAGCTCATACCAAGAACTGACTTAGTTGGTCTTTAAGGTGCTACTGGAAGGAATTTGTTTTGTTTTGCCTATTTATTCAGTTACCCTTTATACTTAAGTCTGCATTTTCATGATTTTATTTATTTATTATTGATATTGCTTTGCTTGTACTTATATGTATATAATGCTTAATGGAATATATCTTTATGTGTCTTTATCTGAAGGCTTTCAAGATCTTACTCTCTCATGGTCTACAATATCTGTGTGGCCACAGCTAGGCATTATTTTTCCTGTCCTCTGTCCTGCCACCCATGAATTTTCTGTTTTTTTCCTGGGGGGGAGGATTGGATAAAACTCCCTGCGGCACAATTGGTTTGTGGCTTTGGCTGCTAATTGAAAGATTTTGCTACTTTATTTTCTCCCTTCATATCTTGGAGAGGATGCAAAGACACAAGGGATTTGAGGAGACATCTCTTGGCAGAATTTATTGGAAAATAATATTTAATATAATTTATTAATTTCCCCCCTGAGTGAGACTTGAACCCTGGTCTCCCAAGTCCTTGTGTGACATCATCTGCTACACCACAAGCCCTATTTTGTGTATTAAATGTGTTGCTTACCCTATTCCTTAGGCTCAGAATTATTTAAATAAACAAATTTATGTTTATATTTTTATACTTAATATCATTTTGTATCTAAAAAGGAAAAGATCATTGTGCCCAAAAGGGCAACTTCGTAAAGCCCTGTCCATCATTCCACCTTCCAACTCATCTAAAATGAAACTTTTAAACAAATCAGTATAATTGTAAACAAGGTGATTCTTATTTTAAAAATGTAATATTTTTTTTATATGATTATGTCGTCTTTCTAGACTTTCGTGCTGCTTGCAAGCAAAAGGTGCATGTTTAATTGACATGTACTTTAGTGGACACTGGAAGTCACAGTTATGTAATTCTGAGCATAGCCAGTAAAGATGACAAAAGACCATGAGTTTTGTCCCAAGGTGAGGGCTTCAATAATGGCCTCACCACAACACCCTTCAGATGACTGGGAATCATCTTTTCTCAGAGGATTCAACATGGGGAAAGTATCTGAGTACATATGGATGGCTGAACAATAGCAAGCGGTTTCTCCACATCCTTGGGCAGCAACATGTGGTAAACAAAATGGATAAAATGAAGCCAAGAACACAGCACCATATCCAAAGAAGATTTGAATCCCTGAAGAGGAATCCAAGTTAAAATGGATACAATTTATTTTATTTGGAAAGTTACAGAAGATTTCATAGGTGCAAGAGGGCAGACAGCTTTTTCTCTACACAATTGCCAAGTCACTTCCTGAGGCATTTCAAATGGCATTTCCCCCCCATAGCATATTGGCCCAAAGATAAGCTGCACTTTCCCCCCAAATTCCGACCGTGCAAGGATAAAATGTGGCTTATATGTGCAACCTTATGCCTCCAGCAAAGTGGTGCAGCTCCCCCCCATCTAGGAAGCAGCCTGGGAGTGCAGGGGAATGGTACCCATAGGATTTTCTTCTACATTTGCCATTTATGGGTGTGAGTGCCTGTGCAATTTTAAGGGAGCAGCTTATATTCAGGTATTGTCTTTTTTTTTCTCTCTCTCTCCCCCCCCTTGAATTTTCAAGGTTCGGCTTATTTGTGGGTGCAGCTTATATTTGGGCCAATACAGTACCTCCACATGTTGCATTTATGAGCTCTTCCAAGCGGTTTGAAAATACCTTTAAAAGGAGAAAGAAAGAAAAAGGTGTTTCACCTTGTAAGGACTTTAAAAAATTGCTTTCACTAAAGCTGGGTTTCTTTTTAATTTTTCTTTAAAAATCTACACAGAAGTAGAAAGGAACTGACTTGCCAGTGAACATGTATGAAAAGTACACAAACCAGATGAAGTGTGTTCCCTCCATCCTCTTTAGATATGGAAAGTCTGCCTGGTGCAACTAGTAAGAAGGATGAAATACTTGTAAATTGCAGTGATTCCCTTTCTCTACCCCTCTGCCAGCTAGGGGTGAACCAAGAACTTCGCAGGGCACAATGGAACCCATGTGGGAGCCTTTGCCTTGCCCAGCCTAGTTGGCAAGGAATAAGTTTTTGCACATCTACATGTCCTGTGCTTTGATAACTCCTTCATCTCTATGACAGACATGCAGAAGCTGAAAGCTATAATTGAATTCACAAATAGATATATTAAATCCCTCAGGGGCTAATATTACCTTTCATGGGCTCTGCTTCCAGTGGTTCTCAACCTGTGGGTCCCCGGATGTTGTTGGACTACAACTTCCACCATCCCTGAGCTCTGGCCTTGCTAGCTAGGGGTGATGGGAGTTGTAGTTCAACAACGTCTGGGGATCCACAGGTTGAGAAAGGCTGTAAGCTCTTAAACACAGAAACTCATCCTAAAATGCCCTGAAGCTAGCAATTATGTCACAATGGCTGTATAAACAATGCTTGCCTAGGAAACCTTTCCTGTCTAGTCAAGAGATGACAGTTAGTGGTGGCAAGAGGTTGTCAGAGATCAGAACTGTTACCAGCAACAAAAATTGTTTGAAAAGTTACTACAGCTCTTGTTTAAGGTACAGCTTTTTAAAATCACCAGTCACTATAGTCATTTGGAGTGTGCATATTTGTATACGTGCATGTGTGTGTATGTGCACCAAATAATGGAAATGTTTGTTTTGAGCAGATGACTGCTGAAAGCAAAATGTGAATGGAAAGGAACTAGATCCAGTTCTATTAGTCATTGTATCTAGAGATAATTAGTTTCTCTATTCTGAAGGACCAGCCTACTCTTCTAGGCACTTGTTTGGGAGCTGCAATAATCCAACACCATCTTGGATTATCAAGTTTTATAAACAAAGGTCCCATTATCTAGTAGTAAAGGTTTGCTTGTTTTCACAGTGTACCCCTGGTACACTAAGATCTTCATTAAAGACCCTTCTCCAAGTTCACATCTGAAGTGTGTGGCAGGATTACCTGGGAAGGGTCTTAGTGGTAGCTCCTACAAAAGCAGCCCGCACTGCTGCCTAGATGGACCAATGGTCTTATTTGGTGTTAGTCAGCTTCCTCAAGTAGTTTGATGTAGATGTTAATATGCCTGGAGGATACCATAGAACCCATAGCAATTTTCCAAGTTCCATATTTAGGAAACAGTCCTGCAGGTAGGATCAGAATCATCATGTCCCCTATAACACTATGTCCCCAACCCCTTTTCACTATACAGTGGTACCTCGGGTTACATATGCTTCAGTTTACAGACTTCGCTAACCCAGAAATAGTACCTCGCGTTAAGAACTTTGCTCCAGGAAGAAAACAGAAATCGCGTGGCGGCGGCGGGAGGCCCCATTAGCTAAAGTGGTACCTCAGGTTAAGAACAGTTTCAGGTTAAGAACAGACTTCCAGAACGAATTAAGTTCTTAACCAGAGGTACCACTGTACCCTTAATCAGCTATTTGAGAGGCAGTGCCCCCAAGAAACTGCCTCCCTCTGCCTGTTGGTAGAACTAGCCCTGACATGGGGTCTGCTGCTCAGGGGGAAGGGGGGATTACAGTTATTACACCTAAAGTAGTTCTAGGAATCTAAGTCAGTATTCATCAATAAAATGTTTGCTTCTATATTATTAAGTGTTGAAACAGATCTCATATATTCCATTGCTTTACTTCTAAGTCCAAACACCAATTTTACTTTCCTGGGTTCCATGATCACTGCAGATGGTGACAGCAGTCATGAAATTAAAAGACGCCTGCTTCTTGGGAGAAAAGCAATGGCAAACCTAGACAGCATCTTAAAAAGCAGAGACATCACCTTGCCAGGGCCAGTGTAGCTCGTTCCTCCCTTGACTGCCTGTGTGGGCAAGCAGCTCGTTTAAAATTCATTGAGGTCTGGCCCTCATACTGGTTTTGGGCAATGTATTGATACATCACACAGGCCTATCAACCAGTTGATTCCTGATTTTTTTAAAACAGTTGTCAGTCTGATTTCTCAGCTATTTATGTTCCTAGTTTCTGATTTCTCAGTCATAAATCAATTTGATCCTCTTTGGAATATTTTAATGGCCTCTGCACAGTTAATCCCTTTGCTGTTTGGCAGATAACATGCCATATACTCTCTTTAATCTAAAACAATTCTGTAAATTGAACACAAAATATGGTTAAAATACTGCAAAATGAGTAATTAAAATGCTACAGGATCTGTCTCAAGCTTTGATTTCAGTTATACTTTTAAATGCTTTTTGTTTATAATAAATTGAAGTGTGCATGCAAGGATTTGCATTGTAGTTCTAGGATGGTATCCAAGGCAAGGGGCAGAATCTATATGCTTGTTAGTAATCTGCTACTAGCAAATGAGATCCCCACGATACCTGTGAGAAAGCACTGCAGCTCTGTGTTTGAAGCAGAAGATTCAGCTTTCTCCTTGTATAAATGGATTACTGGGTAAAACATCCAATCTGCCATTTACAACATTTGGCTGAGATCCTTCCTTTACAAATAGACCTGTTTCAGAGAGAAACATTACCCTGCCTCTTCAATGGAAGCGACATTGCAGAGTACTGTGTTGCAATTAGATATTTGTGCAGGGAATTGCTCCAGCTTGCTGCTTCACATAAACAGAACAAATGGGCAGTTGGTCTTGTGATGTCCATCTGTATTTAATGCAGTAATTACTTACTTGTAACAATGGAAGTGGGAGTCTAATAATTAATACCAATGACAACCAGATTGCTATTCCTGTTACTTTCTGGTATGTCCTGAGACATAACCTAGGTAAAACAGCTGGTGCATATATGCTGTGCCTTATAGTCATATTTGTTCAGGTCTCATACTATTATTTCTTAAGAAAAAGCAGAAAAGACTTTGCTGTAAGGAACAGACAATAGCAAGCTCCAGTTGAAAAGCAACCATAAGAGTTATTAAATTTAATGTTTAATGCTGATCAGCATCAAGTATTTGGCACCTTCCAGTAAATGATATGCCATAAACATTAGTGATAATTGATCTTATAAATTTGTAATGTCGCAGCATAGCTATTGCAATTTATACCTCAATTCCTAAACTCTGCTCCCCAAAGTTCCTGAAATGCAGGCACCAAGCAAATCAATACACCATGTGATATCTGTAGTAGTTATTGGGGGGGGGGGCACTGTAAATCTCAGTTTTATTCTTCACCTTAACTAACATTTTTATATAGCAAAATCAATCATCACTTGGACCTTGTGAGTTAAATTACCCTTGGAAGACTACAACTGCTTTATGTTTGTTTCTTTTAAACAACTTGAATGCTTTCTGCATCATCCATTTGTAGGCATACATTGCATCAAACCAATTTTTAAGTGAGAAGAATTGGCTGCTCCAAAATAACTGGGTCTAGAGATCAATTATGTGCCCCTGGGTTTATCGCTACTATGTAAGAGACAACTACTGTCTGTATCTCATTAAAATGGTTCTAAATTAGGGCACTACTGAATAACCTAAACACAATATGCCAACAGTGAACCAAACTTACTTTGTATCGCCACAATGCTAACATGAAATGGTGTTCAAAGAGAATATTGGATTTTTAAGAGAGTAAATGTCTTTAAGGACCAAACTAGGCAAGTTTGGCCATATATGTTTGCTGCTGTTATTTTTAACAATTAGCTAGCACAGGGACCCCAAGGTGGATAATAACCGAGATTTGTGCAGTGGTGCTGGTGCCCACTAGAACTGGTAGCCAATCAGCAGTCTGGCCAAGTTGTTCTGGTTTTCTCCCCATCCTCCCTTGTAAAGCTACTGTGGACATGCAAGCATTGCGATTTGACAAATAGCTAAACTGAAAAGTGTCTTGCTTTGGTTAAGAAGGGATCCCAATTCTAATGTGGGTTGATGGTAAAGAAGCTGTACATTAAATGAAAGTAAGCCCCACTGGATTCCATGGGAATTGCTCCCTAAGACACGATTGCAGCCTGAACTGGTTAATATTAAAGGTGCTAAACAGGACTGTTAGCAAGAGAATCCATGAGTTCCCAGACATGGGAATAGATTATACCCCTCCCTCAGTTTATTCACTTCTACATCTATTTTCCAGAATGAGGAATAAGGTTAAGGGATATCTAGTGGACCTGAAAGACCAAAGTTAAAATTAGCCACAACCTCATTGTCTGACTTTGGGCCCAATTGCTGTATCTCTGCCTAACCTCCACCACAGGATTAAGATGGAGAAAATGGCACCTTGAGCTCCCTAGAGGAAAGGTGGAATGAATACAAATGCAATATTGATATATAAGGAACAAACGAAATCTGACTCTTTCCAGCCAGCCACCCCCCAATTTTGAACTGGAGGGAGGAGGGCTAGGTTTGGAATCATGAAAAAACCTAACCTAAAAATAAATTTAAAAATCAGGGAAACAATCAGGATCCTCAGGCCTACAAACATTGGACTTTACATGTAGGTCTTCACCAAATCCAGTGTGAGACTGTCTGCTAGGACAAGCTTGCCTGGGTGGGGTGTGCAGGCAGGTGCAAACCTTGATTCCATACTACATACATATAGGCTCTGCACACCACATTCTCATCAGAACCATTCTATGGCATGCTGCAGCATCCTTTTCGAGCTCAGGCTGTCTCCTGCACTATTTCTGGATCCTTCTGGAATTGTTTTGATTTCATTGATGACTGTTATTCCTGCATTGTATTTTATGTTACTTTGAATTGTTATTTTAATACTTATTTTTAAAGATTTTATTTCTGTGAGCCAGCCTAGACTACAGCTGAGGAAGGCTGGGGTAAAAGGAATTTATTATTATTTTTATTATTATTATTAGTAGTAGTAGTAGTAGTAAAGCCAACAGATGTAAATATATAATTGAACTAGATTGCAATAACTACAGGTGAAAGGTTGCACACTGTCTACCCCACACACAGAAATGGAATGTTAGCTTTCAAAATATATCTCTGGAAAGTGTGACCATTCTTCTCTAATTTTATTTTCCTTTCTCTGACAAACCTCTTGCTAACAAATTGATTTTTTTAAACAACAGCAACAACTGGGCTCCTCCTTGAATGTCAGTTTCATTAGAGGAAGCTTCTTAGCTCGACCTCCAGGTGTCGCCGCAGTGCTGTGTGATTGGCGGGATTTGGCGACTGGGCGGTTAATCGTGCAGGTCAAGCGCAATAAGGGGCGGATGAATTGCACGGAGGTGGTTGGGGTTTTCTGAACAACCGGCAGTTTCAATTGCTGATCTGACTAGTCTATAGGATCTATTAAAATCTGTTGCACTGGAGTGAGCCCGAACTTGGGCCCGCAGTATACTTGTAAAAGATGCATTCCCTTGTTTCCAGGCAAGCGGCGTTTGGAGCTGCAGCAACAGCCTCGAAGACGAGAGTGAGTAGCCTAAGCAGAAGGACGCCCTGTCCTCCAAATCCCTGCTCTTTTCCATAAGCTATCCACTACGGGAGGGGCTGCTGCTGCTGCTGCTGCCCTTTCGGGAATGTGGGTGATTGGCAAAGCAGAGTTGGAGGATTGCATTCTTTCAGCCCAGCTCTGCAGCATGCGTGCATCTCCCCGGGAAGCAATCTCTCTGCCGAACAACGTGAGTGACACCGAGGAGGAAGGGAGTTGGGCGGGGAGGAGAGGAGAGGAGAGGGCGCTGCCCCCAAAATAAGGCTGTAAGACGTTCCTGGGCCACCAGGGGGTGAAGAGTGATCTGCGCGGTTTGATCGGGTACAGCTGACGTGTTTTCTGCATAGATATTGCCCATCACGATAAAAGTATCCGGGAAGCTGTTTGCGTTCACAGGGTTGCCCCAGCCCCACCCATGGTGCTTAATTTCTAATCCACTCCATTCCTCCCCCTCCCCCCACCAAGTAGTTGAAAGGGAACAAACCACCTACTTCCCTTAGCTTCTCTGAAGCCAACAAAACTAAGGCGGGGTAAGTGGTTTCAGTAAGAATGGCAACCCTCCGTTGCAAAAGGTGGGCTTTGGAGTCGTCTGCAGGCTGGAAGTAATGGCTTAGTGACTTGTGCAGCCCTGTGTTTTCGGGAGGAGCCGGTGGGGCTAGCCATCCTTCAGTCTCTGCTAGATAGATGCAAAACACCCTACGTCAAAGGGCTTTGATGCCTGTTAAGCTGTCCATCAGGCTTAGGACTCGAGGCTCCAGCCGTGCAGTTCCTCGCCCGCTTTTTCTGTGCTGCGGTGAAAAGCAGACATCTGGTACTGGGCTGGCTGAGCCTGACACTTGTTTCTTGTCACCAGTTTATTGGTGGGGCTTCATTGATTCCACCTGTCACCACTCCCTTTTTTAAAAAATAGCGACGGAATTAGGAAAGGAAGAATTCATGAAGGGAAAGCCAGCAAAATGTGACGCTGGCTAAGCAAACGTGGCTAAAGGCGGACTGGGGGCACTACAAAATTCCAAATCAGTAGCTTGCATGTGCAACCACTCCCCAAGCTGTGTAACCAAGGATAGGCAGATAGTCCAGCTAGAAAGTTTTGTGCTTTTCTTAGAAGCTTAAATTCTTCCATTAAAAGTGGTTCAAATTGTAGTGGCAAGTTGTATCATTTCTTGCTTGTTTCTAAGGTGGGAAAATGAAGTACACCTGTAACAACTTGTGTGAGAAGTCTCACTAAATTTAATAAATTGTGCATAGGACTAGGCTGATTGGTGACCCATTCTAGCTTCATATTAATTTCTGATTAAATAATCAGCAGCTTTACACTTGTGCAACTAGAAGTTCTGGAGGTTGCACAGGTGTTGCTGAGGCATATGTGAATCTGCAGAAAATACACAGATAAGGGCAGAGTCTTTCAGCTGCTTGAAGTCACTTGGAAACCAAGGACAAGTGCGTCTTACACAGAGCTGTGTTTGAAATTATCATCAGAGACCATGTGATATGCCACTGTGAAACCAGGATACTGGACTTGATAGGTTTTTAGCTTCTTAAGTTCATGTAAACATTTTCCTTGGACACAGTTGCTTATGGGCACATTGAAATGGAACAGGATAGTTTGGTTAAAATTGGGAGGCATCGCCAGATTTAGGGCATTGTGGGTGGTTCCTTGCATAGGGCACCAAGCTGAGGGGAAGCAAAATAATAATTGTGAAAATAATAGCTATGGGAAGGGGGACAAATTTTGTCCTTGCTCACGGTGACATATTACCATCTCTTCCTCTGATTTATATGAAAGAGTAACAGTAAAGTGGCGGGATTAGGTTGCTGTTTGTGTTAAGCCTGGCTAGTATTTAGTTAGCTGTGGAGCACCTGTCTGTTAGTGCTTTTAGTACACTGCTCTAAGGGCCAAGAAAATGTGTAAGGAGAAGCTGAGAGCTTCTTGATCAGTTTCAAAAAATACAAATGCCAATGCTCTTGCCTTGGAAATCAAAGGGTTGAAGAGTCTGGGAAGCTTGTTCAATCTGTTAAGTCAGTAGACCAGTCCAGTTACCTAACATAGGCTGTTTCAGCCGAATAGCGCAGTATTGTCAACACACTAGGAAGATATTGGCATTAGTGGCAACTCTCGGGCAGTTTGTTTGTTTGTTGTTATATTTTATTGGTTTACAAAAGTACATTCATTGTCTCTTTTTTCAGGTTGTAAAGTCTTTTCTATGTATCAGTTACATATGATGCGAGACATTAGTGTTCTATACAGAATAAGGTTGGGGCATTGTTAGAATGCTTGAATTGGTGAATCTTTGGCCTGATGTGGCACGGCTGCTTCTATCTTCCCAAGATTGTGCAGTATGTTTGGAGTATCTCTGATATGAAAAAAGTTGCTAAATCCATGTGGATTGCACAGATTAGAGAGAGAGAGATTGTGCAAGCCAACAGAAAGTAAAGTTGGTTTAGAAGCCAGGGCCGTGGAATTTAGCACAGACTTTCCTGTTCAAAGTACAATAAACTTCACTGTTGTTGCACTTTACAGAGTACTAAAGAATAGAATAGTTTGGCAAAATAAAATACAGTATACTGCTTTATAAAAGTATACAGAAATATTTACATACTATGACTACTCTAAAAATGCTGTTGATAACCACACAATTTGGAAAAGTTAATACCAAGTGGAAATATCAGGGCCAAGAATGAAATAATACTTTTCACACCAAAGATGTGAACACATTTCCCACTATCACACATTTCCAAATGCAGTCTTCTGCCTATTATAAGCTCTACTCATTTTCTTGTCAATAGCTCATCATCCATAGTTTCTCAAATGGGTTGTATTCATTAAGTCAGTGCTTTTCAACCAGTGTGCCGTGGCACCCTGGAGTGCCTTGAATGATGGTCAGGGATGCTGTGGGCAACACTGGCCTCTGTCCCTCTTTCTTTCTTTCCCTCCTTCCTCTGATACCCTTTCACATCTCTGCCTACCAAAGGCTTGCATAGCTGTTTATTGCAACAGCCCTGGCTATAAGCTCCACAAGCGAATGGTGCCTTTAGGAGGCACCTCTCTTTGGGGTGGTGGGGCTCAGAGACTGCCAAGAGGATTCGCAAGGAGAGGGGAGGAGAGGAGGTTGAGGGAACACTACACAAGGGTGGGTGTTCGGGAAAGGGTGAGAGGCTGGTAGCTCTGCAGGCAAGGGGTGACATAACTGGGCTCCTGAGCCCCAGAGAGGTGCTGCAGAAAGAAGGTAGTTGATTAAGGGAGCTGTGGACTCAAAAAGGCTTAAAACCTCTGCATTAAGTGATTGTGACCATTTCTTACTATTGTTTAATATGGCAATAAATCTAGTTCTCCTTACTACTCTAAAATAGCTATAATTTCAACACAATACAGGTTTTCTATCTGGATAGGTGGTGATGGTAGGTGTGTGCTAAAATCAAAATGCATCTTCCCACCACTTAAAACACTGTCACGTGTAACTTCTAGATATTCTGAGAAGATGCAGTTCTATTTAAAAGGCAATCCAAACATCCTTCCTAAAACTGCATTTTACCAGAGAAATACACAGAAGATTTAGAGACTAACTCCGGGACAGTAAGGTAGAATGTTACCATAGATTTGTCACTGGACATATGATGCTGTATGTAAATACGCAAGCTACCGTTTTAATGCTGAAAGATTAAAAAAACTAGCATACTGATAAAAGCATTTCTGTAGCATAGTTCAAGGCAAACCTCATAAATTCTTGGTGTACACTATATTCTACATGGGAAAATATGTCTATTGTAGGCATAATCTTAAAAGAGAACAGTGGTGTTATTTTCTAAAATGCAATAGTACAATTATACTATAAGGTGCAAGCATGGTGAGATAGAAGCAAAGGCTTAGTAATTAATACCCTGATGTGCTTTGGCTCTTCTGGACTGTACTGTACTTTAAAAGCAAAACACATTTCTGGTCAGAACCGTTAGGGCAAAGAGGTAAGGAGTTGTGGTAGGGCAGCTTTGTTCATTTGAGGCTGCTTAGTTTTAACAAGAACAAATTCTCTATTTGTTACACAGGAACCTAGACTGCGAGTTGTGCCTCTTATTCTGTGGATCATTTGGAGAAATACGCTCAAAGCAAGATACTAATTGGTAAGTGGCCTCCATAAACACTTAAGGAAAAGGTCGTAGCTAGATTTTTCCTTTTCAAAAGAGGTATTTGGCACATCTAACTGTAGTCTTAGGACAGAGTATTCTGGCAAAGACAAGGCCTTGTTTAGGAGCTGTAAATCATAATGAGAGAAATGTTTCATGCCCAGCTGGTCAATTAGGCTTCAGTATGCTTAATTTAATGAAGTGAAATAAGCAGGGGTAGAAAAACTGTATGGCACAGAATGTAGAACATAGCAGCCTGAGCAGAATGTTCAGATTCTTGGCTTTTGTCATTTTAGACTGCATGTTGCTTCCAGTCACATAGTTGTATAGAAAGAATGTGGAAATGCGAGACAACCGTTGCTCAAAACATGAGCCAAATTCAAGACTAATCCCCATGGAATTAGTGAAAGATTTTATCTGCAATCCTATACAAACACTTACCTGGGAGCAAGTCCTTTTGAATCCATAGGATTTATGGAGTAGATGTAACTGAAATTTGTGGTGACATAGTTCTACTAACCTAAAGCTAAGGAATTATTGGCCATACTTCCACAATTGTAGCCTGCTCTTGAATGCCTATTGCCCTCTCTTCAGTAGTTTCTGTATATCTCATCAGTTTGGGTTCCCCTCCCCCTTCAAAGTCCTCAAAAAGAAGGACCTAGTCCAGCATCCTGTTTTCACAGTAGCCAAACAAATGCCCATGGGAACCCTGCAGGCAGAACCTCATCTGCATTTCCCAGCAACTGTTATTTGTATTGCCTCAGTGGGAGCAGTACACAGCCTTTGTGTCTAGCAGCCATTAATACTCTTCTCCTCCACGAACTTCTCCAGTCCTCCTAAAGGCATTCAAGTTGGTGGCCATCATCACTACATCTTGTGGGATCAAATTCCGTTGTTCAACTATGCAGGGTGGGGGGAAAGTGCTTCGTTTTGTCTGTCCTGAATCATCCAGTATTATGTGAGGGAGAAAAACCTCCCTCTGTCCACTTTCTCCACACTCTGTACAACCTTGTACAGTGGTACCTCGGGTTAAGTACTTAATTCGTTCCGGAGGTCCATACTTAACCTGAAACTGTTCTTAACCTGAAGCACCACTTTAGCTAATGGGCCTCCCGCTGCTGCCGCATTTCTGTTCTCATCCTGAAGCAAAGTTCTTAACCTGAAGCAATATTTCTGGGTTAGTGGAGTCTGTAACCTGAAGCGTATGTAACCAGAAGCGTATGTAACCCAAGGTACCACTGTACACCTTTATCAGGTTCCCCTTTACTTGCACTACTTCTAAACTAAAACGCCCCTAATGTTGTAACCTTTTCTCATAGGGGAGTTACTTTTCCCCCTTGATCATTCCGTTTGCCCTTTCCTGAACTTTTTCCAGCTCTACAAATTTATTTTTCAGGTGAGGTGATTAGTACTATATACAGTATTCCAAGTGCGCTTGCACCCTAGTTTGTGTAGTGGCATTATAACATTGGGAGTTTTATTGCCCAATCTCTTTCTGCATGATCCAGCATGTGGAATTCACCTTTGTCTGCAGTTGCCACATACTGAATTGACATCTTCATTGAGCTATCCACTATGATGCCAATATCTCATTCCTGGTCAGTCACTGACAGTTAAGACCCCATTAGCTCATATGTGAAATTAGGATTCCCGCCCCCCTTCCAAAAAACATGCATCTCTTACCATTTGCTTTCACTGAATTACATGTGCCATTTTACTGTCCATTTACTCAGTTTGGACAGATACTTTTGGAGCTCCTTACTGTCTTTCTTTGCCTTACTGAACAATTTGGCATCAGCAAACTTGGCCAACTCATTGCTCACCTCTAACTCTAGTTCATATATGAACGAGTTAAAAACCATAGGTCCCAATAACAATCCTTGGAGGGACACTACTTTCTATATGCTTCCACAGAGGACTTTGTTTTCTGTTCCTTGTTAATGATCCATTAGAGGGTCTCTTCCCTTACCTCTTGTCTGCTAAGTCTACCCAGGAGTCTTTGGCATGGGATATTCTCAACAGCTTTTTAGAAGTCTTAAGTACACAATGTACACCAGGAGTTAAAGTTTTAAATATCCTCCTTTCATGTGCAATCTTGAAGCTTGTAACAGCAAACCGGTGTTTGTGGATTACATCTGTATCAGGTCATTGTGTGAAGCATTATAATTTGAGTCAAGTTGTGGAGAAGTGGTGTATTTGTAGAATACCAATCATAGGATTTTATCTGATATACTTTTGAGTTCTTGGTTGGAGAACACCGGAGCCTTAGTACAAAATCCCAAAATCTAACTGGCCTTTTTTTAGTATATAGTACAGATGCAGTTGGGTAGTAGTCTTTTTGGAGCTTAGTACTTGGGAGTAGGGGGACACGGGTGGCACTGTGGATTAAACCACAGAGCCTAGGACTTGCCAATCAGAAGTTTAGCGGTTCGAATCCCCACGACGGGGGGAGCTCCTGCCAACCTAGCAGTTTGAAAGCGCGTCAAAGTGCAAGTAAATAGGTACCGCTCCAGCGCGAAGGTAAACAGCGTTTCCGTGCGCTGCTCTGGGTCGCCAGAAGCGGCTTAGTCATGCTGGCCACATGACCCGGAAGCTGTACGCCAGCTCCCTCGGCCAATAAAGCGAGATGAGCGCCGCAACCCCAGACTGGACCTAATGGTCAGGGGTCCCTTTACCTTACTTGGGAGTAGGGTTCTTCAGTGGTTTTCTAGATGAATAAAATGAATAGTGGAATGAAAAGAGTCCCCTCGCTAACAGGAATAAGGGAATTATTTCTTCATTTGTGTATTCCAGGTAGGGTTGAAAGAAATGTTTTAAGATCTATTAAGGAAATGCTAGGCAGACCATTTTCCTTGACTTGTCAACTAGACAGACATTGGATGTAGTTATAGAATAATACCAATAACTCAATGTCTGCATTCATTTTCAAACTATGCTGAACTTCTGTCATTAAAATGCTTTTTCAGACTGGCCGCAAAAGCCATTTTTTTCCAAATCATAAAATTGGCCTATGTTAATTTACTAATCCTGGAGTTGCTGTATGATAAGTAGAAGGTGCACTGATTAGCCACTTTGCTTTAGGAGGCTGAAGACATGTCAGAAAATATTGAACATGGACTGACAGTTTGATTGACAACTTAGTGCTGCAAATTCCTTTGTTATCTGTTAAATGCACCTGGTCTTAAATTGGCTAAGACTATTTTTTCTATGCTACAGAAAAGTATCTATTATAAACTATAAGATTCATTCATGTTTAAAAACCTATGCAACCATCATCCTGAGAGCATGACTGGTGCACAAGCAGTACATGCATTAGGAGTTTTGCACATGGTAAAGGGCTTTTAAACATTACCCTCCCTATATATATGATCAGGACAGTGATAAGACTTTCCTACAGCTTGCATGTGGAATCAGTTATTTCTTAGCCAAATTTTAGTACAGGATTTCCCAAATTTGGGTCTGCAGTTGTTTTGGGGACTACAGTTCCATCAACCAGAGGTGAGGGATGGTGGGGACTGTAGTCCAAAAACAGCTAGAGACCCAAGTTTGGGAAATCCTGCCTTAATACGTTGGTTGGACTACAATGCCCATCAGCCCCAGCCAGTATAACCAGTGTCAAGGATATTGGGAATTTTAGTTTGTGTAGTTTCTGGAGGGCCATAAGTTTGCCATGCCTGCCTTAGAGCGTCTGCTTTGTATGCTGAGGATCATGGCTGGGAATATGTCTGAAACCCTGGAGAACCATTGCCACTCAGATGGACAAATGGTCTGGCTTGTCATAGGACAGCTTTCAATGTTCTGTAGTGTTGAATATGTAAAGGACAAGATTTTCTTCAGGTGCAGCTTCTGTCCAAGAAATTCCTTTAATGCCTACCATGAAATACTTCTGAACTTGGATGTTTCATTAATAATTAACTGACAATGTTAAGGTGATCATTGTCTTTTACTGGATGTCCATCTTTTCTTCATCTCTACTTTGCTGCTCTCATTCTCTGGGACATATATGACAATAGCTGCTTGTATCTAGTTAACTGTTAGAGCCTGCTGTTGAGCTTTCTGGTCTGAGTACTGTACTGTGTGTTTAAAATACTAGTTGTTAGCATTTAAAATTCTGGCTATAGTTGTGGAACAGGTGTGTGTGCCAGACAGTGGAAGCAAGAGATGAGTGGAAACCTGTAGGTACACAGATGGTAACTTTATTAGGCCAAATGCATTTAAGACAGCAATCTTCTTCAGGAACTCTATGCAATATAAATGGTTGGGGATTTTTTGTTATTTTAACTGCATAGTGCCCCTGAAAACGTTCCTAATTCAAAATGCATTGATCCTAATAAAGTACATACCTATGAATGAATAAGCCTGTTTCACCCACAATTGGTGCTTTCATACCTTTCCTTTCTTGCCAGTTCTTAAAATTCATATGCAAGTTCATTAGCAACACAAGCTTATTATTAAATTTCTATACCATCTTTCATCCAAGGATCACATGGCAGTTCACAATTTAAAAACGCAAAAATAACTAACATAGTAACAAACAAAAACCCCTCCCCCCACAGTTTAAAAGGCCATAGATTATTTAATTAGCCAAAGGCCTGGGAGAACTTGGTTAGATACAATCCTTTAAACCAGGGGTGGGGATCTGATTGTGCTCACTACTCTTACTTGCAGCCCTGGCTTTAATTTGATTTCAAGTCAGAGCTCCAAAGATCCCTGCCAAAAAGCAGGTTTTGCAGTCAGCACAGAATTTAAATCTATGGCTGAGTGCAAGTTCCATTTGGCAGGGATCCACTCCCAAGAGGATCTGATCCCAGCAGTGCATGCATTGAATTCAGCATCAAAAGCAAGCCCTGTTTTCCAAACCAATCAATAATAATAATAAGGACCCCCCACCAGGCCAAATTCAAACCAGAGGTTCCTCATCCCTCCTTTAATAAGAGGTCATTAATGGTCTAGCATTGCCAGAGGCTTGCAAAATCCCAACTGCATAGTAGTGTTGGACATTGCTGAGCCTTCTGTATTTTCAGGATGCTAGTGGCACTTGCAAGTGCTAGTGCTGTCATCTCCTAGTTGGTTGTCCTGCCTCTTAAGTCTTCTGAGGGAGGAATTAGCTGCTGGGCAGTGTGCTAAAGGAAATTCTTTTTTGCTTTACAAGGATAAAAAGTTAGAGGGGCTTAAGGACCAGTAAGGTGGCAGCACATATGGCCGTTTCAAACACACACTTTAATGTTGAACACACTACAATGAGAAAAGTTGTGCTCGAAAGTAATTTCACGTGGCTTCATAAAGTTTCTGAAAGTGTTTGAGATGTTGAGTCTTTCTTTTGTGATTAGTTTCTCCAATACTTGTCTGTCTGCTCTTTCCACCCATCTGTGTGGCTTCATTTGTCAAAGTTCTTGTGTAAGTTGTCAAAGTTCTTGTGTAAAGTGAGGGCTGGAGGCTGGCGCCGCAGCAATTCAGGCTGCTGTACACGCCCCCTTGAAGGCACCTGGTTGGGTGCCTGGCCAAGGGCGGGGGCGCCAGCCAGGTGAGTGGGAGGCAGGGGGCAAACGCCCCCCCTGCTTGAGGCGGAGTCCGGCTGCCAGCCACAACCACTCCCCTCTCTTGCAGGGAGGAGAGTCTTTGTCAAAGTTCTTGTGTAAGTTGTTACCCTGCTGTGTTGTATTTCGGAGGTTCTGAAGATGCAGGCTGGCTGCCAAAGTTCCCTGCCCCATTTTTTAAAAGTCCTTCTGGCTGTACAGGACAGGGGAGGAGTTTGTGAGCCTGATGCTACTCTTAACCATGGAGGTTTATCCAGGTACCACTAAACTGTCATTAGCATTAATTGTATCCTAAAGCAGTCTAAACCCAGTTAGGCTAAAATTATGCCCATGGGTGGTATCCAACACATCCTAAGAATAGAGCCATTTAAATTAATGGGCATTAATTTCAGTAGGTCTACTCTGAGTAGGGCTAGCACTGAATACAATTCTATATTCATATCCAGGACCAGCCTTTGAGGTGTGCTGAGCAACTCAGGTTAAACTTGAAAATAACATTTAGCTAGTGTGGGTAACAGTTACGAAACTAAACTTTTTAGTATTTATGTTCTTTTTTTTTTTTTTTAAGAATGTTTATTAAGGTTTTTAAATACAAGTGCAAAAATAATGAACAATATAACATGTATCATAACATAGTTTCAAAACTTCTTTGGACTCCCTCGCGTCTCCCGCTCCCACTTACATCGTTATAAATTTTTACCAGCAATTTATCATCTTGTTTACATTCTTGTGTTCCGTTCATTTAAATATAATCCTATAATTTTCCAAAAAGTTTATATTTCCCTCGATCTCATTTATCATCCTGATTCCATCTAGTTTAGTGGTGCACAGTTATTTATGATCTAGCATCCTTCTTAACATTCAACCCAATTACAGTATTTTTGTAGGTAAATCTTAAATTTCTTCCAGTCTTCTTCAACCCTCTCCTCTCCCAGGTCTCGGATTCTGCCGGTCATCTCAGCTAATTCCATATAGTCTATCAGTTGCATCTGCCATTCTTCCAGTGTGGGTAGATCTTAAGTTTTCCAATGCTTAGCAATGAGTATCCTTGCTGCTGTTGTTGCATACAGGAAAAAAGTTCTGTCCTTCTTTATCACCCTCTGGCCAACAATACCCAGAAGGAAGGCCTCTGGTTTCTTAGGGAAGGTATACTTAAATACCTTTTTCAGCTCATTATATATCATTTCCCAAAAGGCCTTCACTTTAGGACAGGGCCACCAGAGGTGAAAGAATGTTCCTTCATTTCCTTTACATTTCCAGCATTTGTTATCAGACAAATGGTATATTTTGGCAAGTTTAACTGGGGTCATGTACCATCTATATATCATTTTCATTACATTTTCCTTCAAAGCATTACATGCAGTGAAGTTCAACCCAGTGGTCCACAACCTTTCCCAGTCCTCAAACATGATATTATACCCAATGTCCTGTGCCCATTTTATCATAGCCGATTTAACCATTTCATCTTGTGTATTCCATTTTAACAGCAAGTTATACATTCTTGAAAGTACCTTAGTCTTAGGTTCTAACAGTTCAGTTTCCAATTTCGATTTCTCCACCTGGAACCCTAGCTTCTTGTCATTTTTAAAAACTTCTTTAATCTGAGCGTAGTGTAACCAGTCTCGCACTTTATCTTTCATTTTCTCAAAACTCTGCAATTTCCAATTGTCTCCATCTTTTTCTAATATTTCCCAATATTTTGGCCATTTGGTCTCCCATATTGGGTCTTTTTCGGGCCTTAGCTTCCAGAGGTGATAGCCACCTTGGAGTTTTATTTTCCAATAAGTCTTTATATTTTGTCCAGACATTAAACACTGCTTTTCTGACAATATGGTTCTTAAAGGCCTTATTGATCTTAACCTTGTCATACCATAAGTATGCATGCCAACCAAAAGCATTGTTAAAACCTTCCAGATCCAGCACGTCAGTGTCTTCGAGAAGTAGCCAGTCTTTTAGCCAGCAGAAAGCTGCGGCCTCATAGTACAACTTTAGGTCTGGCAGGGCAAAGCCCCCTCTTTCTTTCGCATCAGTTAATATCTTAAACTTAATTCTGGGCTTTTTGCCCTGCCAGACGAATTTAGAGATATCTCTCTGCCACTTCCGGAAGCACTCCGTCTTGTCCACAATCTGTAGTGTTTGGAACAAAAACAACATTTTTGGCAATACATTCATCTTAATAGCAGCAATTCGGCCTAACAAAGAAAGTTTCAATTTTGTCCAACTGTCTAAGTCTCTCTTAATTTTTGACCAACATTTTTCATAGTTATCCTTAAATAGACTCAGATTTTTTGCTGTTATGTTTACCCCTAGGTACTTTACTTTTTTAACCACATTTAATTCTGTCTCTCTCTGAAACCGTTCTGACTCTGTATCTGTCAATTTTTTTTCCAATACCTTGGTTTTCTGTTTGTTTAATTTAAATCCCGCCACCCGACCAAAGTCTTGAATCAGTTGTAGTACTCTTTTCGTACTAGATTCTGGCTCCTGCAGGGTCAAAACTAGGTCATCTGCAAAAGCTTTAAGTTTATATTGTTTCGCTCCGACCTGAATTCCTTCCACCAACCGGTCCCCTCTAATCATATTCAAGAGCACCTCCAGAACCGAAATAAATAGCAAAGGGGAAATAGGGCAGCCTTGTCGTGTTCCTTTTTCGATTTTAAACTCTTCTGTAACCACATTGTTAACTATCAGTTTAGCCTTTTGTTCTGAATATATTGCGTCAATCCCATTCTCAAAACCCCGTCCCACTCCCATTTCTTTTAAATTTCCCTTCATAAATTTCCAGGAGATATTGTCAAAGGCCTTCTCTGCATCTATAAAAATTAACACTGCTTTTGTATTTATATCTGTTTGCAGAAGTTCCAAGATGTCAATAATGTTCCTTGTATTAGCAAACAAGTGTCTACCTGGGAGAAAGCCTGCCTGGTCCTTGTGAATTACTTCATTTAAAACTTTTTTAAGTCTACTTGCCAAAATGTCTGCAAATATTTTGTAATCCACATTTAAAAGAGAAATGGGACGATAGTTCTTAAGTTGTGTCTTTTCAGCTTCCGATTTTGGTATCAATGTGATAAAAGCTTCCTTCCACGATTCCGGCGCCCTCTTCCCCTCCATTATTTCATTGCTAACCTCCATCAGTGGTTGTATCAGATAGTCTTTTAATGTCTTATAGTACTTGGAGGTCAGGCCATCTGGCCCTGGAGATTTGCCCAATTGCATGTTCTGAATGGCTTGTTCAATCTCTTGTCGTGTTATTTTACAATTCAGGATTGATCTATTTTCTTGTGACAGTTTTGGTAGTCCATTTTTTTCCAAAAATTGTTTAATCTCAACCTCATCTTGCGGCCCTTGAGTATATAATTTTTTGAAGTATCTCTGGAAACACTTTCTGATATCCGCAGGGTTCTGAATATTTCTTCCTTCAATTTCTAAATTTGTAACTGTATTTAATTTTTAATTAAAGAATTAGAGAAGAAGTTAAGATTAAACCCGAAGTCACAGCCGACTCTGAGAGAAATTAAACTTTATCAAGCACAATACTCTAAATTGATAAACCAGGAAATAGAGTGGAAGATTAAATTAATGAAACAAAAAACTTTTGAATCGGCAAATAAATGTGGAAAACTGCTAGCTTGGCAGCTGAAGAGGAGACAAAAATTAGTATTTATGTTCTAAATTGGGGAGGGGGTGTTTGGAGAGAGTCCTTTGTTGTAAGTGGTTGCCATTTGCCTAAAACCTTTCAAGGCCTAAATAGAAAACAAATTATATTTTTCTTAAACTCTGTCTAGCAAATCTGTCTTTTAAAAATCCACTTTTAGAGTAGAACCAAAAACAAGAACCTATCTAAACCCAACCATGTAAAACGTTTTCTCCACAGATATTGGGAGAGAGACATATTCTCATCTCTGCTTTCAAGAAAGTGGCATTCTCGAGCCCTCTGAAGGACAGTACTTCAAGGTTGACCGTGCAGCTAAATTGAACTTCCAGTTACTGTTATTGTACCATGGGCTGTATTAAATCCAAAAGCCCCTTCCCACACACTATTCTAGATGATGGAAGCCGGGAAGTCAGCGAATATAGTGGAGGTAACGTAGATAAATCTTCCCAATATCAGACAAAGTCTGGGATGTCGTCTTCAGCAAGCCCTGCAGTGATGGACTTTGCTCACCGTCTCTCCCTAGAGATTCTGGATCAAGCTGTGAAGCAATGGTCAATGATTGAAAGCAAATATAGTGACATCCCCTACATAGAAAGTGACGATTCATGAATTGCAAGGCTTGGCTCCTCTCACTTTGTCAGGCGTCTCTTGTTTTTGGTGCTAGTGCAAATAAAGCGACATTCATACAAGAGCAGTTGTGATTTTGAAAGACACCGGTTGTACAGATGCAGCTAGCCTTGATTCTGGTAATGTAACACCTTGCCTTTACTATTCATTTTTTAACAGAACCACACACAGTAGTATCAAATGGTTCTTCAACTTGTGTGTAAGTCAGTGCTCCAATCAGTTGTGTTCAGTATTGGCAGCAGCACTAAAGATGCACAAGAACAAATGCATTAAGTGCTCGTGTTTCTGAAATCTCTGGAACAGTGGGTATAGTTGAATTAAGATTGAGCCAGGGTTTAAGAAATATGGTTATAACTATTAGTTGTGATGGTGAAGTAGGCATGTGAATTGCTAACTCCACCTAAGAGAATATTGTAAATGTAAGCACTGAATACAGTGTTGCCAAAGTTAAAGAGTTTTAAGTCCCATTTATAGGAGAGTTAGCTAAGTGTTTAACTCTACCAGGGATGCAAGTGCTTATACCACCATGTTCATGGTTCATACCACCATCAGAGCTTCTTTTTCTAGACATATCTGATCATTTTGATGTACTGGGGTAGTTGTTTGCAACTTCGTTCAATTAAGTACACAAATCGTATGTCAGACCAAAGACTTGTTGCTGTAAGGGAGATGAATTAACATTGAATGTTGATGGTTAAGAAACAAATTACACTGACAACAAATAATGAAAATTGCTGAGTAATGTTGAAAAAGCATTCCAGCCTATTTTTTTGTTGGTAACAAAGTAAACAGCAGGGCAGCATACCTTTAAAAATATCACATTTTAATTGGAACACCCTTTGTCGAGACCACAATATTTAATAGCGTTTAAAACACTATTTAAGAGAGAAAAGGGGAAATGCAGCAGACAGAATGAAAGGCAGAACTGGAAGAGGAGAGAACTAGGTAAGTTATTTGAGGATTTAGTCAAATGATCAACAGTTTTGCTGAAAATGTTTGGGGTATGTCCTCAATATTATTTTCAGATATGCAAGTTCTAGTTAGCACAAGACAAAGGAAATGCAGGTTATATGGAAGGCAACATAGGAGTCCCACTCTTTAGTTTTGCTGGTGAAAAGAAATTTAATTAAGAATGTAATGAACTTTTACTTGTTCTTGGACCAACCGTGGCATGCAATATCATTTCCGAACACTAAATTTCAATTTAGTAAAATTTCAGTGCTGAAATGGTGGGGGTGGAGGGGAGGGTGATCTCCAAGTGGTGCTGTCATTCCTTCTGGTGTATCTTATTGTAGTAGAAATGGCAGCAATGTGTGAGAAGCCACCTGTCCCAGATACTGCATTGTTGCTCCTGCTGCAGCCCTTTCTTTGGTAGCAGGCATATTGCAAGCAGGCATATTGCAAAGATACAATCTTAAAAGCCCTGGAGTAAGAGCAGGGGAAGAGCTTGACTTCTCCAGATCTTCAACACCAGATGAAGTTCTTAATATTTCAAAAGATATTTCATTTCTACGTAAATTAATATCACTAAACTGGACGCTAACCAAAATAAAACTGAATGCGACCCCTATTATACTTTATAAAAGACATATTACTGCCAGTATTACTGCCAGTGTTCTATCAATGTATCACAAAAGATTTAGCTTCTGTTTGATACTGTGTAATATGGACATTAACAATACACTTTATTTTGAGCATATTTTTTATTTTAAAATCAGGAAAATTACCAAGTAAATATGGCAAAAGCCATGCTTTAAAGCACTATCTACAGCACAACTTTGTAAATCAGTACTTCTGTAGCACAAGGAAGTGGTAACCTAAACTATAGCTTATTACAATATATTTTTTACAGTATATGTTATGTTTTCTTTCTACCCAAATGATTAATCACTTTCAACTGTGTTTGAATAAAAAATAATAATACTTTTGTGTATTTATTTGGAAACTGCGTTAAGAGCTTTAAAAAGACATATAACATCTTGAATGGGTGCATGAGGGAAGTACAGGCATGACACATCAGTGTGGAAATATACCGTGATTACATTGCCTGTGTTGTTTTCTCTCATTTTCCAAAAACTTAATTACAAATATCGAGCCTGAAATCTGGTTGAAAAACTTTAAATTTGAACTTAAAACCTGGGTAGCTGCCATTGTGTGGCAATGGAATTTTGCTTTCTAGCACAGAATGGTGGTTTAGCAGATTCCAAATACTAGATGTTTAAGATATAAGGCCAATTGATGTCCCTGGTCCAGTACTGTACCAAAGGCCTTAAACAAGAACCAAGAAGGGAGATGGTTCAAGAAGAGAACAAGGAGGGGGTGGCCCTTCCACTTACATGCCGTGTAGAGATGGAAGGACACAAGTTGAGAAATCCTGCCCCCCTCAAATCTTGGTTCTAGAACAGTAGATTGGTCTGTATGTGTATTTGCTCCCAATTTATGGAAATAGGGAAATCACAGTTCCTAAATGTCTTAAGGGGCTACTGATGAATAATGCTGCTTTGTATTTCCTTTTCGTTATTCCATCCAGTTTCTCATTAACTATTACTAAAAATGTTTCTTTTCAAACAAGCTTTCTCATTTTCTAACAATTTTTTAGCTACCTTGATTCTTCAGAGAAATAGAAATTCTGAAATTGTGACATTATCATCTATTACCATGGAAACAAGTAGAACAGTGGCTTGACCTGCCTTACTATAAAAAGCCTATAGAAGGAAGATCGACAGCCAGCCAGCTGTGGCATGTAAATGTTCATTAACTAACCACCACAGTAACTAAAATCAATAGAATCTAGTTGCAGGGCATTGCTACATCTGCAGAAGCCCAAGAAACAGAAGAACTATTTAAATGCCAGCAAAATTTATATCACAGCAGAGCAGGGAATGTGTAGACAGAGTACAGGAAGAAGTCTGTGTCCACACACAACTTAAATATGCACATTGCAGCTTCCTCAGGAACTCAGGGCTCTAGCCTCTTATTTTCCTCTACAGAACTCAGTGGAAGTTCCTGAGAACTGAACTAGCTGCGTATTGTCCAAAACCTGAAAATGACTTACCATTACAGTGGTGCCACGCAAGACGAATGCCTCGCAAGACGGAAAACTCGCTAGACGAAAGAGTTTTCCGTTTTGGAGGTGCTTCGCAAAACGAATTTCCTATGGGCTTGCTTCGCAAGACGAAAATGTCTTGCGAGTTCCTGTGGGTTTTTTCCCCTTTTATCCCCCTTTTTCTAAGCCGCTAAGCCGCTTATCTCCTTATCCGCTAAGCCTAAAAGCCGCTAATAGCGCTAAGCCGCTAAGCCGTCAATGGGCTTGCTTCGCAAGACGAAAAAACCGCTAGACGAAGAGACTCGCGGAACGGATTCTTTTCGTCTTGCGAGGCACCACTGTATCATATAAGGTGGTAAAACTCAATTATGATTTCCCCAAGGGATCTTGGTAGGCAGTCATGAGGCTGGGATGCCTCCTCCCGCCAGCTGCACAGGCGGGGACCAAATGGCTGATCCTACATGGGGGTGGAACCATCACACCGACGCCTTTTGTTTGGGACAGCTGGGTTTTTCTTACCTTTTAAAAAGTGAAGAAATTCTCCATTGCTGCAAATTTCCAAGCAGACGCTGCGCGGGATGCAGTGCAGTCCAGTGCCGGGGCTATGGCAGCAACCAACTTCGCTAGATGTAACATCTGGCTTTGCAACTGGGACATCAATGCCACAGAGCCAGCTTGCTAACTCACAGCAGGTGGATGCTCTTTGAGGAGCTACTGGAGCTGCTAGTGGAGACACATGACAAACAGAAGGCACTCCTGCGCTTTAAGAAGGGTGATCACAATACAATGAGCAACATTCCTCAAGCATCTACAAATCATGCTGGAACCACACACAGCGAGCCACAGCCCCCTCTTCTGCTTGGCTACAGTCCAACTCGGGGTATTCCTCACCCATGAAATTTCAGAAGGGAACCGAAAAGCAGTTTGCATGATGCCAGGTCTCCGGGCCTCCAGAAGGCAGACTTCTCCATATCTGACAGGTGAGTGATTGATGCCGTTTCCTCTGACTACTCGCTGGATTTTTCAGACAGCCCAGAGATAAATTTATCAATACTCATTAGTCCAGGGAGCTAGACAAGCACAGCCACTAACCATCTCTTAGCTATTCAGGCAATGGAGCCAGTGCCGCAATGAGACAGGAACCACAAGGTGTACTTATTATTCTTCCTGGCTAAAAACAAAGAGGGAGATTCGAGCAATCCTCGACAAAGTGGCTGAACAAGAGGATGGCCTAAAAAGAATACAAGATGGAGACCTTTAAGTCAACATTAGAGGCCATTCAATGAGGTGATTGGTTGGTGTTGATAGACCTGTTGGAGACTTGCCTCCATACACCTAGCAACAAAAACACAGGAAGTACATGTTTTCTATCAGATCTTATTTTTATGTACCATAAATATTCAAGCAGGTTTAATCAATTAAGTCATATATCTAATAGCCCTCCAAAAATACAATCATAGGTTTTCACGTATCTCACATGTACTGTCCATTCAGCGACAAATCAGCTCCTGACTCATCAGGACAAACTAGTTAGCTGTGGCTAAGATATCTTGGTTAGAACACTCTTTTTGTCCACTTCAAGTCTTTGGATCACAGCTCAACAGCTCATCCATCTGGATTAAGTTTCCATACATTATGATAAAGGTAATTGTGATTATTTTAAATTCTTGTTTCGTCTCATAAGCCACCTATGAAACATATATTTTAAAAACAACCCAATATGCAGACAACATTTAGTTGATTCAAGGATATCTGAGTC
The DNA here is from genome assembly GCF_964252035.2 of Podarcis erhardii. Classification (NCBI taxonomy): domain Eukaryota; kingdom Metazoa; phylum Chordata; class Lepidosauria; order Squamata; family Lacertidae; genus Podarcis; species Podarcis erhardii. The sequence continues at coordinate 122,692,529 of NC_138497.1, forward strand.
TTTATAGGAAATAATCTTGTTCATTTTACATAGAAAAGTAAAAATGCAAACACACAGGTGATAAAGCTCTAGGATGGCTAACCCCTGGATAGCACTGCCCCAACAATTCCCTCTAGACCAATATTTGACCCCAGTACTTGATACAACAGCAATGAGCATTTCACTCAATGCCAGTTATCCCAAATATGTCAAATTCAAAATTATTCATTAGTTGCTTTAAGTAAAAGCTAGAGCTAAAAGAGGCACAGCATTAGTCCAAATCTTTTATAATTTGAGATCACCGCTTCCAAGAGACTTAAAGCATGAGTCCAAATATTCATCTGTTACTTCTTCCAAAACGGCTGGCTTCCACTTTGGAGACTGATCTTTGTCAATTATCACTACCAGAGAAAACAAAAATAATAATGCTCTCATTAAGATACCTTCCTTAATATTTGAAACAGGTGTTATCCTTGTGCCAATGAATATCGAGAACAAACTGTGATAGTACATCAGGATGTAACAGGTGGTCTGGGCATTCTCTACAGAGAATGGAGAAGTAAATATTGCTTTAACTCCTATCTCCAAGAATAGAATGGCTGAGAACGAAACAGTCAGCAAAAAAACCCAGTAGCCTGTGATGCATGCATTGTAACGTTGAACTTTTGCCATACAAAGTGTCAGACCAAGTGATCATAATGGTTTCCCCTTTTCACTCGTAATATCCACATGTTTTGATCCTTTTATGTTTCTTTTCAAAAACTTGCTATGCTTTGTGGGCATTAATCTTTCAAGTCCGTATCTGTGCAAAGGGCCCAAGGATCCTTGCTGATTTATGTTTCAAAAGAAAGTGAGACAAGACTTACAGAGGCCTCTTAGTTATGACACCTGCCACGGGAAAAGCGGGGAGAAGCTTCCCCCAAAATGTAAAATGTCACAACGCATTCACTGAAGGCTTCTTATGCTTAGCTAGCAAGGAAGACTCGTCTATCCAACACCAAGTAGGAGACCAAACCCTCTTTAAAGTGCACAGCACTCATTATAGGGGGCTGCACTGCTCTTGCCAAAGAATGGGGGAAATGTGACCTTCCGGGTGCTGCTGCTCTCCAAATCCCACCCCAAAGGCTTCCCAGCTCTGCTGTATTATTAGATTATAAGACTGCCTGCCTGCCAATTGCCTGATATCACAATGATGTCAAGTGACCAGTTTTCCTTTGGCGAGGAATTTGAAATCAAACTGCAAAGGCACGAGGCTTTTCATGTGCCAGTGATCAGCAGTGCCTGCAAACCATGCTTTTGGCTGAGTGAGCCGCATCTATACCTGCTCACATCTGTCATATATAACATCAGGTGCAGGGCAGGTAAGGATGGATTGGCCAAAACAGTCTTGCGGGCCAAATGGGGAAGCCTGGCTGGCCGAATTAGGCTCACAGGTTGAAGGTTCCTCACTGCTGTATCAATGTATGTTAAAATCAAGTGCCAATAACTTCATTGTGAGGGGAGGGGTTTTACTAGCCAATCTTCCTCGCATGAGCACAGTGTAATAAGGTTAGAAATTGTACTGACCTAGTGACGATTTGAGAGTGAAAGCAGACACTTAAAACCCTAGTTTGGTAGCAGTCAACCTTCAGGTCAAAAAGAGCCAAGCTATTCAAATAGAAAATGGATTATCTACAGCTGCTCTGAATGTTTATTTCTCAGTCAGCACTTCACGGGGCTATGCAAATCAGCACAACGAGTAATCTGGTTCTGCCCTCTGTCTGACTCCTAGATGGTTTTAATAACCTGGCACATTAGCAATAAGAATCACAGTTATTGGTATTTCTGTCTGCTTTGAATGAGGACTCCAGCTTCCATCTTGTCACTGCTTGCCTTCCACCCCCCTTTAATGGCTATTGCAGTAAGTTACATGCTAGTAGCCTGAAAAGTAGAGCAACTGCATTAGAAACACTTTCATTATTAATCTTTAACATAAATACTTGCACATAATTTTTTGCTTTATCCACAGTTGGTAAGCAGATTGATAAACTTAGCAAAACGGAAATTAAAATAAAATTCAAAGTAGAGTGTATCCTGTAACTATATCCCATTTCCTCATTTGTGTTAGGCAATCTCATCATCAATGTATGTTTGCAAAGCAGAGAAACTTACAAACACCCCGCACACCACAAGCAATGCTTTTTTGAAGCCTATTTTGGGTGGGGGAGGGCCCCCGTTTACTGTGCTGGCAGGTTCTCCAGCCCTGACATCCACAATTCATATTGGGAAATCTGAGGCTGAGAAGAGTTAAGGGAGGCTTATTTTAGAAAGAGTTAAGAATTAATTAAAACAAATTAATTGGGTTATCTGCTTATTTCTTAGAATGACTGGCCATATAAAACAATGGCGTAAGCAATTCTGCCTGGAGCACTCAATACCTGTTTTAACATCATTAGTATTGGCATCATTAAAAAGTTAAACCGTACATCAGGTAGGTAAGGTCACTGAATAGTCACATTTCACAACTATTCTAGAGAAATTTGCGACTCAAGACGGCTTACTGCATTTGCTGTGGGACTTCCTATTGGTGCAATTTCTGAAAGAACTGCACTAGCAGTTTGATCTCATTTTTAAAATAAGGTCCAAAAGCGTTTGACTGATGTTCCTAAACACAGCAATCCAAGTTGACACTGTGGTTGGTATTAGCATTCAAATCTCAGTTGCCTGCCTGCTTCTGCTTCCCATTCTCGTCTGCCTTGCATGAGCAAAGAGGCTATGCAACAAGAGTGCTTCACTGTGCCCTTTCTCCCTCGAACAACATAGGTGTCTTGAAATATAATACAGTGGTGCCTCACAAGACGAAATTAATCCGTTCCGTGAGGCTCTTCGTATAGTGGTTTTTTCGTCTTGCGAAGCAAGCCCATTGACAGCTTAGCGGATTAGCGCTATTAGCGGTTTAGCGGCTTTTAGCGGATCAGCTGATAAGCGGCTTATCAGCGGATCAGCTGATAAGCGGCTTAGGGCTTAGGAAAAGGGGGGGGGGAGAGAAAAAACCCCGCAGGAACTCGCAAGACATTTTCGTCTTGCGAAGCAAGCCCATAGGGAAATTCGTTTTGCGAAGCGCCTCCAAAACGGAAAACCCTTTCGTCTAGCGGGTTTTCCGTCTTGCGAGGCGTTCGTCTTGCGGGGCACCACTGTAGTTAAGGAACAGCAAAATGCAATTTTAGTGCTATAAATATTGAGTCCTGATAACTGTTACACCTTTAGTTTTTTCCCAGTGTACGTTCAATCGGGAATGAAGACCTCCAAGTAGTCCCTTGTCACTGGTCTGTGATGCAGTCTTGAGAGTTGTGCTGGCATTCTGATGAGTTTACTAGGAGCCGGGCATCTAACTCAACTAACTGCCATCAGCCTTACGTGATGCTGGGTTCTAGATTACCTGCGCCAAGCCTGCATGCCTTTGGTTAATCTTTCAGGATGCTTAACTCACAAAACATTGTGGGCGACAGCTGTCGCTAATGATGAAAGGAGAACTTTAAGTGAGAGAGTATGATGGTTGCAGTTCACCACAAAATAAAGACTATAATAAGGCAAATTGCTACCCACAAAGCAAGGATTCAGAGAGATACCCAATAGACTTGGCATCTAAAAAAACAAACCAGGCCTGGGGATTGCAGGGGTCAGGAAGCAGGTTTTCTAAGTTTTGCAAACATTTTGCAAACCTTCCTACAAAGGTTTGCAGCACAAGAAGTCAATGTCAAATGGGCTACTACTTGTCTACCAACAATACAAAAGCAAAAAAAAAAAAGGGGGGGGGATGAAAGCTAGGAAGTTGAAATGGCCTCTCCAGCCTCTACTTTACCTGCTCGGACGCCTTCATAGAAGTCATGGCCTCGCTGGAAGAAAAAATAACTCATCATAATACAGTAATTCCCTAGCACACTTTGAGATATCCTATATTTTGCTCCTATTGCAATTCAAATTCAAATTAATGTAGTCTAGATAGCACATGTAAGCCAAATTTCAGCATGGTGTTCATTTATTTAAATTATATCCCACCTTTCTCCCAGTGCAGGGTCCAAAGCAGCTCACAGCACCCAAGGTCTGACTGAACAAAAAAGTCTTGGCTTGCCAGCAAAAAGAAAAGCAGAGAAGAGAGCCTGGGCTTATGTGGAAGGAAGTTCCACAATCTGGGAGCAGTCACTGAGAAGGCCCTCTCTCATGTCTTCACCAAACATGTCTGTGAAGGTGATGGGACTAAGAGAGCTTCATAGGTCATAACCAGCACTCTGAATTTTGCTGGGAAATGGACAATAGCCAGTGAAGCTATTGTAACTAACAGTGTAACTACTGGTCAGCAATCTGGCTGCAGCATTTGGGGCTCACTGCAGATTCCAACACTTTCCACAAACAGTGCATTACAGTAATCCAAACAGAATGTAAGTCTCACCACTTCTTTAGCATTAAATATAAATATTTGCAGCATCAAATCTATTTTAATAAATGTTTCCTATACCCCCAACATGCCCTTGGTAACTAGCTAGTGAAGGAGCGTCTCCACCCCCATCGTTCTGCCTGGACACTGAGGTCCAGTGCCGAGGGCCTTCTGGCAGTTCCCTCACTGTGAGAAGCCAAGTTACAGGGAACCAGGCAGAAGGCCTTCTCGGTAGTGGCACCCATCCTGTGGAACGTCCTCCCACCAGTTGCCAAAGAGAAGAACAACTACCAGACTTTTAGAAGACATCTGAAGGCAGCCCTGTTTAGGGAAGCTTTTAATGTTTAATGTATTTTAATATTTTGTTGGAAGCAGCCCAGAGTGGCTGGGGAAACCACAGACTTAAGGCCATTGATTTCAATGAGTTTACTCTAAGTATAACTAAGGTTGGCTATTACTCAAACCATGAGCACCAAGATAAGCTGGAATCGCCCTTCTGAACCAGGAAACTGGGTGCTTGACCCTATTTACGTGAACTATGAATGCATGACACCGGCCTGTAAGCTGCCTTACCATGCAAGCTTGGCTCAGCCTGTACTCCATGGTGAACACATCCTGCAGGCTCAGGGAAGCTCCTTCTCTAAGCTGCCTCAAGGTCATCTTTAAAGACGTTGGAGACATTTTTGTAATGGTCTGTGGAAATTAAAAAACATTTCCAAGGTGAATGAATGAATAGACTTTATTTGCGTAGCCGACAGGCCATAGCATCAAAGGACTAATACCGACAAAAATACATTACGAATATAGTTACCATAAAATCTTATGACCTCATTCATTCATTTCCAAGGTAAATTTTCAGTTTAGGAGGAGCTGCACGTTGCAGGAACCCGGAAACAAAGAAGACTGCCTTTCCGCGTTAACGCTACACAAGTAATTGTAAAGGTCACATAGCATGTGATAGTATAAGTTCACTAGGTGCGCTGTTCCCTTTCAAAATACTTGACCGGAATAAATCCAACCAATGTTTCATTCATGAAAGGTAATCATTGTTCTTTGACATTCCACATACACCCCACCCCCAAATTAAGAGACGACACTTCTGAAGAGTGACACTGAATACTTCTCAAAGCTCTCCTACCCTCCCTTCTAAAGCTCTTTGTTCCATTATTTTTCTCCTCCTGGTGGGCTTTGAAAACGCTGAAACTATACCCACAACTTCAGACAGGTCTTGGATCCAGTCCTGTATAAAACTGGCAAGAGGGCCATTTCACAAGAAATACAACAAGATACAGCAGGCTAGAACTACTAGTTAACAGGCTTCTGTGATCATGTTGGTTTACATACCTAGGACTGGGCATTTCCAATGAACTGAATTTGCACTGTTCCCATTTTAGAGGCTCTGCTTGCTCTTTGAACTAAACAACTACAGTGTGTCTTAATATCAGGCTATGTATTATTATACATTTATTACATTTATATCACACCTTTCCTCAAAGCAGCTCAAAGTGGCATACTTGACTATCCCTCCTACCCTTTATCTTCACAGCAACCCTGTGAGGTGGATTAGGCTGTGTGACAATGACTGGCTCAAGGTCATCCAATCAGCTTCATGGCTTAGTGGGGATTTGAATCCTGGTCTCCGGTCCAAGTCTGCTCCAAGTCTGACGCTCTGAAGAAGTGTGCATGCACACGAAAGCTCATACCAATGACAAACCTAGACAGCATCTTAAAAAGTAGAGATATCACCTTGCCAACAAAGGTCCGTATAGTAAAAGCTATGGTTTTCCCAGTAGTGATGTATGGAAGTGAGAGCTGGACCATAAAGAAGGCTGATCGCCGAAGAATTGATGCTTTTGAATTATGGTGCTGGAGGAGACTCGTGAGAGTCCCATGGACTGCAAGAAGATCAAACCGATCCATTCTGAAGGAAATCAGCCCTGAGTGCTCACTGGAAGGACAGATCCTGAAGCTGAGGCTCCAATACTTTGGCCACCTCATGAGAAGAGAAAACTCCCTGGAAAAGACCCTGATGTTGGGAAAGATGGAGGGCACAAGGAGAAGGGGACAACGGAGGACGAGGTGGTTGGACAGTGTTCTCGAAGCGACCAGCATGAGTTTGACCAAACTGCGGGAGGCAGTGGAAGACAGGAGTGCCTGACGTGCTCTGGTCCAGGGGGTCACAAAGAGTCGGACACGACTAAACGACTAAACAACAACAAAGGTGCTAATGGAAGATTTTTTTTTATTTTCTTTTGACTACGGCAGACCAACACAGCTACCTACCTGTAGCTCTAGCCAATAGAAAGCTTGAGGATATAGCCTTACAAAGGGCTGTACAATTTTTTTTTGTTATCAAGAGCCAAAAGGTTGTTGGAAGAACAACTAAGATGTATACCACTGTGAGCACTTAGGAAGAAAAGCTTTCTAGAAGTATTAAAGCGTAGATCCAGAATTCTGCACAATTAGTTCTGCCACTCAAGGCGGGGTGTGTGTGTCCCCTGAGCACATCTTAAGTAGTTCTTTGGATTTCTGCCTATGTATCATTAATTATAATTTACTACTACTTTATTCAGTCATGTGACACAGCCAGCACATCTGACTACTAGTGACATAGCCTAATAAATCAAGTTTGTTTCCCCATTTGCTGTGAAAACATGTACATCATTAATCAAACCTGCTAAAGGAAAATCATACATTTTATTTATGAGAGGGAAAAAGCAGTGGGTGTGTGGGTGTGGCTGAATTTTTTCAGAAAATGAGATATTGTCTTTATCTGGTGAATCTCCTTTATGGGGATGAGCAGAGGGGCATTCTGGAAGTGGAAAGTTCCCATCCACAGGACCAGGATGAAGAAAGCTGAAACAGGCCTCAACTGGGGGACTCCCTACCCTCACTCAGGAACAGCAAAATATTAGAACATGGAACTTTTAGTGAAGTACCTTTTTTTGCTCCATAAGACGCACTTTTTTCCTCCTAAAAGTAAGGGGAAATGTCTGTGCATCTTATGGTGCAAATATGTGGTCCCTGGAGCCGAATTGCCCAGGGGTGAAAAGCAGATCATGCTTTTTTTTTTTAGAAAGTGGGAAGTGGGTGTTGAAACAATGCCGCTAAGCAGCTGATTGGCAAGAGATTGGAGGGAGATAAGGGACACTAGCGATAAAGGAGGCTGCCTGGGAGGGGAGAGGTAAAGACAGTGAACTTGTAAGGAGAGGAGACAGGAAAACTAAAGGAATGAGGAGAGAAATTAGAAGAAAAGGAGGAGCAAAAAACTGCTCCAGTTAAGGAAAAGACACTAAGGCAAACAAGAAGAAAGCGAGTGTTGAAAGGAAGCAGCTGATCAGCAAGTGATAGGGAAGGGAGATAAGGGACGCTAGAGATAAATGAGGCTGCCTGGGAGGGGGGAGGTAAAAGCCCATGGAACCTCAGGATTTTTGCATTGGGTCACCCCAAATTCACCATCAGATCACATAGCATGTCCATGGCTACAGCCTGCATCAAAAAAATCACGCACCCACTGTTGTGTGGGGCCGCAATGGCGCAAAGCACGGATCCACATGGATCCTCAGGATTTTTGCATTGGGCTACCGCAAACACACTGTCAAATCACATATCATGTCTGTGGCCACAGCATGAACCACAAAAATCATACATCCACCATTTTGTTCAGAATATTTTTTATTCTTGTTTTCCTCCTCTAAAAACTAGGTGCATCTTATGGTCAGGTGCGTCTTATGGAGCGAAAAATACGGTAGTATAAACAGAACAAGATACCTATGCGGGAAACTACACACCTAAGAATTTTTAAATTCTTAGGTGGGGAAAGAATGTTTCTCCACTAATATTCAGAAAAGTCACCACTTAAAGAAACATCTTCTCTCAAGGTATGGGCAGAGGGAAATTCTGGGGTATGCCATATACAAAAGAGCCCCCAAGAGGGATAAACTGATTCAGAGTTGATGCCCCAAAAATCCTCTGGAGAAAGTCTACAACCAGAGGCCGCAAGATTGGCTACTGACAAAGGTTGAATCCTGAATACTCAGCCAATGAATGAAACTTCTCTCAGGCAACACATCTCCTTCCATAGGAAAATGACACCATGATGCTATTGCGGGACTAGAACTTCCATACGAAAGGGCAAGACGTCCGCTAGCAGCATCTTCATACTTCTTAATTCAGCTGGCTAGCACTGTTAGAAACCTTTGCCCTCCAGGGAACCTGGCCTATGAGAAACAAAATGGACTTTCAGCATACAGCAAGGCATGCGCTCCATTTAACATTCCTCCCCTGGAGGAGAGGAGTCAGAGATGAGCCTGGGAGACCAAACTGGGCTTCTTCCTTTCAGCCTTTGTCTCAACTGGCACTTCCTCCCCAACTCTCCTAGCTAGGGAGAAAAGAGACTAATTAAGAGGATAGTCAGAAAAGAGGAATGAAGTATACTGCCTTAAGCCTGCTTCCTAGCTGAGCCAGGAACAGATCAGGGAATGAATCTCCTCTCTTGGGTAAGACAAATTAAAAACTTCACTGCCTCCTGATCCTAAGGAAGGTGACTTGCCCCTCTACTTATGACAGGAATGTAAGAAACAGAGAGAAACTGGAAAGATCCAAGCGAACAGCATTCAACATTGAAAGATACACAAAATGGGAACCGGCAGATGGTGAGTTTCACCTATTGCTGCTGTTTTTCAATGGGGATATTAAATACTTAACCCACAGGGGCAAATGGCAGATTTCCAAACAGCCTCAGCATCAAGTGTGTTTCTGGCTCCTGATCGCGCAGAGCTCTCCCTCCAGACGCCAGCGGATAAAAGCAGTGACCCATTTTGCCTGCGTCCTTACATCTGCTAACTCCTGCAAGCACTAGCAGCACAGTTCTGTGCCTCTGGGTTTTGTATACATGAATCACCACCAGCTGGCTTGATAGCAATGACAAGGAAAGAACAAGCACTGGGGGGAAACAAACCCCAGTTAACAGCATCTGCTTCCAACCTCTCTTTAACGTTCCAGTTGCTTCCTAACCAGGAATTTTCAAAAGTCATTGATAAGGAGCATGTATGTGCTATATCTTCATGTCTCAAATTGGGAAAGTATTACAAAGCTGTGCCAAGTGGTAACTTGAGGTAGCTGCAAGCCTGTCCTACGCATTGTCCAGAGTTAAACCCCTAGAGGCCTGCATATAATGTGGGATGGAGGAAGTTGGCCGCAACCTGAAAATGCTGCCCCACCTCCAAAAAAATTGCAGTACAAGCTCAGGCCTGGGGAATGAGCTTTAAGGGCTCTGTGATGTTTGCATCAGAAGAGCTCTCAAATTCTCCAGGTCAAAGAAGACTTCTGAGTTTACCACCACCCTGGAAGTCAAAAACACCCAGTAGAGGGCAAACACTAACCCACCACTGAAGGTTGATGGAGGAGAGAATCTTCTGCAGTCAGCTACTATTCCCCCCCACCCAAGTTGTTTGCAGGAAAATAGCCTCTTTAACTCTCCCTATTGAAATCATTGGAAACATCGTTTCACTGATTATCCTTAGAATAACAGCACCCAGGCAGGTCTTTCTACCTCCTTGCACGCAGCAACAGTTTTCCTAGGTGCAGTCTTCCAAAACTGTGGCCCCCAATGTTTCTAGACTCAGACTCCCATCAACCCTAGCCAGCATGGCCAACAGACAGGGATGATGGGAGCTGTAGTCCAACAACATAGGGTGGACCAAAGTTTAGCCACTCCTGCACTCCGCAATTTTGCAAAGGGGTTACTCTGAACAGCTGCAACCAGGAAAACGGGCAGCAAACTTGGATTGGTTCAGAAATTCACCGAGCCTTTTCTCCATATTTGGAGGGGAAATGGTTTGCCTCATTTCCGAGCCCACATGACGTTAAGTCAGGGGACGTTGGCCCACCTCTGATCTTTATGATGTGACACCCACACTACTTTCCAGGGCGAGGGATCCCTGATGAGTTAACAAGTTTGAAAACTTCCAGTCTGCAGAATCCCGAAGAGGTTCCGGGTGGAGGGATCTAACGGTAGACAGGAAGGAGAAAAATGCTGAAAGCGAAAAGAGCATCAGTGGTAGGTACGCTGTAGAATAGTGAGTCACTGAGCCTTAAGAACATATGAAAAGATTACTGGATCAGGAGAGTGACCCACCTGATCCAGCATCCTGTTCTCATAGTGGCAGCAGATCAGATACCTGTGGAAAGCCTGCAAGCTGGAGATGATCACGGCAGCAACATAACAGAGATATTGTGCCAAGAGGAAATGATAATCAGGCCTAGCAAATGAATGCAGTATGGAGAAAAAAACTGATCAGTCAGTGGAACATAAGGAAGACTGGAAGCTACCCAGAGAGAATGCATCTCTCAAGTGAGATTAGTCTGCCTCCTACAGCACTGTGCTGATAAATGCTTTCTGCTGGGCGAGTTTGAATTCTGGCGAGAAACAGCATACCAAGTTTAAAAACCCCAGCACACACCAAGTGGGGGGACGCGCTGAAAATTCAGCATGCGAAGCGTTATCCAGGCACACAGGAACAATCCAATCACAATACTTGGTCAAACTGCATATCCCAATTCCCGCTTCCCCTCTCATTGAGGAAAGAAGCATCCGGATTAATGACAGATGAACAGCTGTGGTTTCAAGGGAGGGGTGGAAATGAAGTTGCCCCAGATTAAGGGATCCTCCTGGAAAACAGCAGCTTTACTAATCAATGGTTTCTTCTGTTTACAGTGTTTATTAACTGAAAGATGAAAGCTAGGAAACTCCTAGGACAAAGCTACAATACGTGAGAGGAGTAGCTTGAAGCAAACAATACTATCACATACCCTTGGTTCAGAAAAATGCCTCCGTGGGGGAATATGACTGGAAAGCCTCCAAACTGGCAAATCCCTGCAAGCTTACTCAGTAATGACATCATGCTGGCTGCCATCCACCAACTTTTGTCAAGCCAAAAACTCAGCTTTACATTTTCCAGTCCAAAATATTTACAGTGACATTCGTTTCTTTTTAGCAAGCAACTGAATTCAAGTCTGGAGTGACAATACATAATGTGTTATGGGCGACCAAGGAAGCTTAAATTTTTTTAAAAAGCCTGGGCAATGGTAAGACGAATTTTATTCACTTGCCTCATGGTGGCCACTTATAAACTCACAGAACAACTTCATCTACATTAAGCAGCGGGACGAATTTTATCAAATCTCTTGTGGGGTATATAGTAAAATCCTCATCTGGCTGGATGTTGGGAATAAACGGATGCTGGCTCTGCACCACAGCGAGTTTAAAAATTGGAATAAGCATCAGCATCTAACTTTAAGGTGACATTATATAGAAACCACAACATGTCTACTCAAAACTAAGTCTCTAAGTGGGTATAACAGGAACGAGAGAACGATCCCAACTCTGCTTAGCTCACGTATATAAAATTGTTTTATAATATCAATGCCAGAGCTATAACTGCTAGCTCATGTAGTGAGCACACACATATCGAAGCATTGTACAAACTAATATCTTTCACAGTGAAGAAGAAGAGTTTGGATTTGATACACCGCCTTTCACTCCCCTTCAGGACTCTCAAAGCGGCTAACATTCTCCTTTCCCTTCCTCCCCCACAACAAACACTCTGTGAGGTGAGTGGGGCTGAGAGACTTCAGAGAAGTGTGACTGGCCCAAGGTCACTCAGCAGCTGCATGTGGAGGAGCGGGGAAGCGAACCCGGTTCACCAGATTACAAGTCTATCACTCTTAACCACTACACCACACTGGCTCAGTGGTTGTAACTTCTCAAAAACACCATACATACAAAACAAATCCCAATATTGCTACTCCACTAATGGCATTAACCTTTGCATGAGCCTGTCTACAACCAGTGCCTTCAATTATATTTCAGCTGTACACAAGATAAAGAATTATACCACTTGACCTACTGAAATAAAAGCCCCAAATAATACAGAGTGGGGGAGCCCCCTTTAGCATGTAAAAGTCCTTGCCTGGGGCTTCCACTGATGGGATTCATTAGTTCAATCCGACCCGCTGTGTTTTACGTATCTATAAAATCATTGTAATAATTTCTATGAGTCTATAAAGGCACCGTGGATTTTTACTAACTGCTCCAAATTCCATCCTATGTTGAGGCTAGACAAGTCTCCACTAACAGAATCACGGCCTTCTTTTTAACAGACTGGATTTTCTACAATTCTCTTCTTATGAGGACCCTGACAGCCTCCTGCCTGCTTTCTACAGCCATTTTTATATCCAGAGAGAATTTTGGAAATTCTGAGAGAGACCTCTTGACGGCTACTGCTCCTTGTTACCCCCTAGTTTGTTGGTCTGTTTATTTTAATTTAAATTACTTTTATTTGGATTGGTTTGTTTTAGCCTATTGCTAATTGTATCAGCAGTATTGGGTGAGCTTTCAATACCAGCAGCACATATTTTAAAAGACATAAATGAATAGTCTTTATACTGCTTCCAAACAAAATTTGATTCAAGTGAAGTATAGACTCAGATAGATAGTTTTGTTATGTTCTGGACAGCCAAGGGCAAAGACATCAGAGCCACTGTTTCTCTACTAAGGTGCATGTTTAAAATTAGCTCAGGTGTCAAAAATTTATGTGATGGCTTTCAACACTTCTTCGTATGTGTCACCAGAATAAACCATATTTCAAAATACACTGAACAAACTTATTTTATAATAATTCCAAGGAAGTTCAACACTGCTTTTAAACTAGCCACTCCAACCCAAGTCTAGTCACCATTTTTGAAGGTATTTAGATGTGACAAGTTCTGAAATGGGGATGCCACACAGATGGCCTATTTCTGCACAAATCAGATTTGCACGCATGGTTCCTGATCCAGCCACTGATCCATGTGTCAATGCCCTTAAATAAATCAAGGCCAGTGGCTACTACTTACAAACAATACCGTGCATTCATACAAAATATGTACCTTTTTGCCCACACTTTAGTTTTTATTGCAAAGGCAGAAAAGATTGCATATATTCCATTACCTGTTATAACTATCAGTGACAACTGGGGAGGAATAGCATTATTATATCAAGCTCCAATTATTAACTTCTGCTTTTTTGCATAAAACTACAGCTGTTTTGATTAACAACTTGGTGTGTGTATACAAAGAGAAAGAGAAAAAACTTTGCAGGCTTTTAGACTTTTCACTGGGGGGCAGCAGGAATGACCTCCAGTTTCAGCACCTTTGTTTTAGCAAAGCTACATAGAATCATAGAATTGTAGAGTTGGAGGGGGTCACAAGGGCCATCAACCCCCTGGAATGCAGGAATCTTTCACCCAATGCAGGTGGGGCTCAAACCCACAAGCCTGAGATTAAGGGTCTCATGCTCTACTAACTGAGCTATTCATCACCTCATTTTCCTAAAAACAGGGGGTGAGAGCCAGCATGTTACTGGTTCAATTAAATGGACAGTAAATAGGACTTAGGCTTACAAATTGCATGGCTTTGTCTAGACGTGGATTTAAAGGTATCACCATCTAAGTTAATTAGCATCTGCTAAAAGCCAACTTTTATTTTGAACTTGAACTGACTCTACCCACCTGATCCAATCTCAGACCTTCTCTACGGTAAAGAAAGGGTTATTTTAGAACCAAAGATTAATTCATTATTGACATGCGTAAATTAATCGAAAACTAAGTTGGAGTGAACCTCTATAAGCTACAGGGAGGCTAACATTCATTCATTCATTATTATTTTTTCAATTGTAGAGTTTAAAGGTGCTTTAAAGGTGCTGATCTTTAAAGCTCCAAACAGCCTCGGCCTAGTATACCTCAAGGAGTGTCTACACCCCCATCATTCTGCTCAGACACTGAGGTCCAGCGCCGAGGGCCTTCTGGCAGTTCTCTCACTGCGAGAAGTAAGGTTACAGGGAACCAGGCAGAGGGCCTTCTCGGTAGTGGCACCCGCCCTCCCATCAGATGTCAAGGAAATAAACAATTATCTGACTTTTAGAAGACATCTGAAAGCAGCCCTGTTTAGGGAAGTTTTTAATGTTTGATGTTTTATTGTGTTTTTAATATTCTGTTGGGAGCTGCCCAGGGTGTCTGGGGAGACCCAGCCAGATGGGCGTGGTATAAATAAATAATAGTAATTAGTTATAATTCAAGTAAGCTATATTGGCCGAATGCAACACACACATACATCCCAGGAAATGCACACGCGCCCCATTTGTTAGCCAAAGGACTACAGGGTCACTGGGAAGTTGGAGCATCTGCCTCCCAAGAAGAGCAATGTGGCAAGGAGGAGACTAGCCTAGTCCCATCCAGCATCTATCCAAGCAGTTGCACAAAGCTTGTTTGTTTCTCCCTTGCTCTGGGACTGCGGAAGTACAGGAAAGGGCCCTCAAGCCCAGGCATAGTCAAACTCAGCCCTCCAGATGTTTTGGGACTACAACTCTCATCATCCCTGACCACTGGGCCCTGTTAGCTAGGGATGATGGGAGCTGTAGTCCCAAAACATCTGGAGGGCTGAGTTTGCCTATGCCTGCTCAAGCCCTTCCTAAAGCCAGCAGAATAATGGCTGCTGGCTGTTGTATGCATACACACTTTGTTTGTTCCACTGTGTGCTGCCTTGTTATGTTGTGAGCTGCGCTGAGGATCAAAAGGCAGGGTATAAATCTTCAAAAAAGGTCAACAGAAAATCAAGGCCATCAAAACATTAGTGAAGTCTAGGAATTTTCTTATCAGCAATTGCAGAACAGAAGGGCTTGAGAACAAGAATAAACAGGCAGTAGCTGTAAGTTAATCATTACCTAATCTATATACTGTGATATAACTTTTGGACACACAGAATGTGGATTCTTGGAGCAGGTTGCGGGACAAGTATTCACCTGCTTGATCTCCATTATTTCAGCTTCAGAAACACCATCCAGCAGGGCAACACTGAGCAAACGCTGAAAACCAAATCAACTGTGCTGATAGTTTTAAAACACAGCAATGAATGTTTTCCCCTCTAACATACCAAGTCTATATCCAGCAGTGTTTTTACACCTGCTGCCTTCGGTTGTGTGATTCAAGACAAACAGCAATTTCACACCTGTGCCATCAGCAGATGTTTACACATGTTAATAGATTCTGCCACCTAAGCCAAGCAAAAATCTGGTGCCGCAGCAACTTTTAAAAACAGCCCAAAATTTCTCAATCGTTTGAATAAACACCATTTGATTATGGAAGAGATTTAAAATTTCATGCTGCTCTTTTCAATTAAGGACGCCCTTGATACCTCTGAACAGGTCCATACTCATTTTCAACAACTACATTCAAAAGTCCTTGATCCAGATTGAAACAGATTCCTCTCTGCAAATGCAGCTGACAAAATAAACCTAAACACTCAAAACACTTATTTTAAGTTAAAATGCGTACTTCAGTTTGGTTATACTTATAGTTTCCGTGGGTCAAAATTAATATAATACAAAATCTAAACATTAAAATGTTAGCGAATGTAAGCCTAAACCCAAGCCATATAAGGTTCTATAGACAATAACTTTGAATTGTGTGGACCACTCACCAGTGGAGCTGTTGTGACAAGGAATTTTGGTTCTCCCTATTTACATTAGTCAACAAATGGTTATTGTTGTTGATGACGACGCCGATGTTATTTAATGGATCTGTCAGGTAGGCTGCCATTTTTCTAACCTGAGAGTTAAGGTTGTATCTATGCTGTGCAAGCAGCTTTCTACTCACACAGTGAGTGGAAACTTTCATTTCCTCTCCTCTTCCCATAGTCTGCTCCACAGTGTCCCCCAACTCTCTGGAACAGATTCTGAGGGTGCGGGGGGGGGGGGTTGCCAAGGAGAGGAGATGGAAGCTGTGAAACTCTCTCCCCAGAGAGCCTCGCCGGGCTCCTTCATTACATATCTTTAGGTGCCAGGCAAAAACATTCCTCTTCTCTCAGGCCTTTGGCTAATTAAACAATCTATGGCCTTTTAAACTGTGTGTGGGTTGTTTGTTGCTATGGTATGTATTTTTGTGCTTTTATATTGCAAACCACCCTGTGATTCTCGTATGAAAGGCAGTATGTACATTTAATAAATAATAATAATAATATTAAGTTTAACTGCATAAGTGGAAGTCTGTTGCCAGAGCTAGATACATCCCATTGTGGTTTGCCCTGTGCTACACTCACGGCAGCATGGCAGACTTAAAAATGGTAGCTTACATACGCAACCCTAAAATAAAATAAAAATCTAATACCTCACCTCTAGCTGCTTAAGTGCAAAAGGGGAGCCATCCTTCTTCAGGTTCTGAACAATTTCTTCCATGCTGTTTGCTGAAAATAAGCTGAAACAGAAAACATATCACACTTCCGTCAAGAGGAGAAATATTTTGTCAAGAGTCAGCAAAATTACAGGGATTTTTTTGGAAGCAATTATAATATTCCCAAGGTATATACCTTATTTACATATTTATAATACTTGGTGGTATGACTGGTGTATGTATACCTGAAAGTTGTAGAATACATGTACCATCAGCTAGAGATATACTAAAATAGCCACACCAGGCAGCATGTGAAGCTTTTGACCCTTTCAAGAAAATGTCCTTGGCAAGTTTTTTCCCATTTGAAAAGAGATTTTAAAAGAGATTCAATCACAAATCCTTAATGTGTGAGCCAAAGAAGGCACAATAACATAGAAAACAATGTACCTCAATCCTAAAGAATTGTTGGCACACCATGTTTTAGCAATAACTACCTGGGCAGCAATGATTAACATAGTCAAAGTGGTATTCAGGTAACTTTTTTTTACAAAAATCCTCATAGGCATTTCTGGTTTTATACATGGAAATTATTACTTACACAAGCCATGGTTATCATTCTTTTCTGTCCACTAATCAGTTAAAAAGATTTTGGTAGCACCTGACTTATTCCAGTGTTTTTCTGGAAATTCAAGTATAGTGGTGCCTCGCAAGACGAAATTAATCCGTTCCGTGAGGCTCTTCATATAGCAGTTTTTTCGTCTTGCGAAGCAAGCCCATTGACAGTGGATTAGCGCTATTAGCGGTTTAGCAGCTTTTAGCGATCAGCTGTTAAGCGGCTTATCAGCAGATCAGCTGATAAGCGGCTTAACGGCTTAGGAAAAGGGGGGGGAGGGGAAAAAACCCGCAGGAACTCGCAAGACATTTTCGTCTTGCAAAGCAAGCCCATAGGGAAATTCGTTTTGCGAAGCGCCTCCAAAACGGAAAACCCTTTCGTCTAGCGGGTTTTCCGTCTTGTGAGGCGTTCGTCTTGCGGGGCACCACTGTACCTAAATCTGGCCTAACAAACCCGTGTCACCCTTCCACTGGGGAAGGAAGGGGTGTCACACAATTTAACTCATGTTTGTACAGGGATGTTGAATCCTCTCTCTTTCCCTGAGCTTCCCACCCAAGGGAGGGCTCTTCCTCTCTAGCCAAGCTCACTTCCAGTATTGGAGGAAGACCAACAAACTGCAGAGGAAAAGGAGGAGGAGGGAGATTGAGAACTCGGCACACACATATCCCACCCCTGTGCTCCTCCTGCTTTTGGGACAGCTCTATACATGATAGCAATGGGCCTGCATAGAAAGAAATCTAGTTTCTTTTTGCTATGTGCAGTTTGGCCCTCAGTGAGGAACCACAATTATTTAAGAGCTACTGAATCAAAGGAGCTCTATCACATAAATATTTTTGCAAAAGAGGTCTATTGGATAAATATTTTTGCAAGAATCTCAACAAAAAGTAACCGAAAGGTTTACTGAACCCAATCCAGAGCTCCCACTAAACATGAATGAATGGTAAGTACCTGTTAATCTTGTCCATGTGCTCGCCAAGCACGAATTCTTTTTCTTGATCAATTTTGCACTGTTACAAAAAGCAGAACACACCAACACCTTTCATATCCGTATCCCAAACGCTAAAATGCAGCAAAGCAGCTATTTGCTATTTTCTCTTTTAAAAAAGTAATGCAATAAATGAAATATCATTTTGAGTTCAAGCGACTTTTCTAAAATTATAGCTAACCTGTTTTTGTTTCTCGGTTTGCTTATTACACTTCTATTTTGATTTTGCATGATGCTTGCAGTGATCTCCCATTCAAATAGCCAAACCCTGAACTACTTTATCATTCAGTGCTGCACCCTCAGGTGGGCTCAGACTGTAACTAAAACAATGTCCAGGATTCCAGAATCCTTTTTAAATGGCTGATGGAAGACAAAGCTGTCTCTTTTGTGCTTCTGAAAACAAAGTGCCTCACACGTTCTAGCTACGCTTTGAAGATAAAAGTTTATCTACCGTTTTAAAAGCTTATCTACTTTTACACAGTGTGGAGTATAAGAACAGTGCACAAAAGAACAGGATGGCCTGACATAAAGAACAACAGCCTCAGACACTCTGATGCTGCAATGGTACTGACACTTAAGTAGGCATGGACATGATCAGCCCTTTGGATGGGAGACTGCTAGCAGCCCATGACATTACAATATACAGCCGTACCTTGGTTTTCAAACAGCTTAGTTCTCGAACGTTTTGGCTCCCAAACGCCACAAACCTGAAAGTGACTGCTGCGTGAGCTTCCTGCAGCCAATCAGAAGCCGCCCTTTGTTTTCCGAACGTTTTGGAAGTCGAACGGACTTCCAGAACGGATTTCGTTCGACTTCCAAGGTTGACTGTATGCCCAGATAGCTCAGTTGGTAGAACACGAGACATAATCTCAGGGTTCTGGGTTCATGTTCCACGTCGGGCAGAAAGATTCCCGCATTGCAGGAGGTTGGAATAGATGATCCTTATGGATCCTTACGATTCTATGTTCTGTAGGAGGGGGAATTTTGTCAAATGCAGCATGGCACATCGCCAGGGTCAGCAAACCTACAAACTAAAGAATGGCTCCCCTCTGTTTGTGGTAAAAGCTGCTCCTTGTGACATTATTTCAATGTATGAAAGGCGCTCCTTGCCACCCTGCAAATTAACCTTCCCTCCTCTATCTCCAGCAACACACAGTGCTACTAGAACTATATTTATACACATTTCGATTGAAAGGAACGTCAATTAGGTGACTGGTATTGACTATTCCCGGCCAAACAGAGGGGCCCTGCACGACATGAAGCGTTCAAATTGTGTCTCGTGACAAATGCCTTGAACCTGCTGGCGCTGCAGGGGCCAAGGTTAAGCTACAAACATGTGTTTCAGTTACAACGGCATCAGCTGTGGATCAAAAACTAATGCCTGTCATTTGTATTCTGGTGGCTCCCTGTGCACAGCTTCCACTCCATTAGCGCTCAGCTTGCACATCACTATTCTCTCTCCCAATTTGCTGAAAATTTACTCATTCCATTAATATTCCCATTGTCTGTTGATCAGAGAAGCTTGGTACAGAAAGAAGCAGCCATATTGGAGAAAGAGAATCAACCTTTCATGTGTCCAACTTTTTCGAAGACAGCAAAATTTCAAGCATACAGAGGCAAGAGTTAGACTTCATTCCTTTCCATCTAAGGAAGTACTCTGTCAAACTCATTAGGTTGCATACATTACATCTGTTAAACAGAAGATTAGCGTCTTACAACACAATCCTAGCCATGTCTACTCAGAAGTAAGACCCAATTATCATAGAATCGTAAAATTGGAAGGGATCACAAGGGTCTTCTAGTCCAACTCCCTGTAATGCAGGAATCTTTTGCCCAATGTGGTGCTCAAACCCACGGCCTTGAGATTAAGGGTCTCATGTCCTACCAACTGAGCTATCTATTACTTCAATGGGACTTCCTTCCAGGTAAGCATGTATAGGATTGCAGCCACATACGTTTTTAAAAGATAATAGGAAAAGCAAGAAAAACTAAATCCATAAAGTGTCCCATATAGGAATAACACCAAAGATGTTATTCTAGCAATTACAGCAAGTAATTTTTGGCTCTAGTATTTTTGGAACACTATCAAAACAAAACAAAAATTATGTTCGGTGCTCTGACACTAACAGCTGTTTTAGCTGACAACATTTCAAACAAAAAGTGACCTTGTGAACAGCAACAATCAGGGAGGGGGAGAACTGCAAAGAGAACAGGCCATAAGTGGGAGCAGTTTATGATCGATTGTCAAACTTGATTTTATAACATGCCACTGAGGTGCTGGGGGGGAAATCAATTAGCAACACTTACAGAGACTCAGTGTCCTGTATGAAGGTTCTCCTTTTCGCAGTCTTCTATTATTGTTAGCTATCCATTTACCTTCTTGTGATACGAATCCAATATATCAGCAACATTTTCCTTCGATGGGGACTTTAATTCCGTCAAATCCTTTTCTAGGGCAGCCATCTGCAAACGAAAATACAATTGCTAAATGCATTATTTCACGAGATGCTGATATAATTTCAATATATTCCCTTGCAAAGAACTCGTGGCTATCAAATGGGGTAGGGCAATCCCCGCTAGCAAGCATATTCTTTTTCCCACTTCTCTCAGCAAAAGTGAAGGTGGCCTTCTTCACAAATACACAACAAGGAGATCAAAAGACTTAAATATAGTAGCCATGTTCAGATTACCATGTCTCTAATCAACAGGCCAATGTGAGTGAGTGCACAACAGCAGTCCAGTTTCCACAACAGTTTCCAGTTTCCATTAACTATCATCTCCTGTTTGAACCAGGAAACTGCAATTAACAGCTTCAGAACGAGCCAGGATATTTTTTTAAATGGAAGAACTCTATACAAGGCCACATAACTCTGAAGTCTCAGTATAGCTTAAGAGTAAAGGTAAAGGTACCCCTGCCCATACGGGCCAGTCGTGTCCGACTCTAGGGTTGTGCGCCCATCTCACTTAAGAGGCCAGGGGCCAGCGCTGTCCGGAGGCACTTCCGGGTCACGTGGCCAGCATGACGAAGCTGCAGCTGGCGAGCCAGCACCAGCGCAGCACACGGAAACGCTGTTTACCTTCCCGCTAGAAAGCGGTACCTATTTATCTACTTGCACTTAGGGGTGCTTTCGAACTGCTAGGTGGGCAGGAGCTGGGACCGAAAGACGGGAGCTCACCCAGCCGCGGGGATTCGAACCGCCGACCATGCGATCAGCAAGCCCTAGGCACTGAGGATTTACCCACAGCGCCACCCGCTTCCCCAGCTTAAGAGTAGGCTGTGCTAAAGTCCACTGAAATACATAGGCTTTAGTGTGCCTAATTCAGTGTTGCAATGTGTCCTGGAAATTTGTTTTGAGAGCCAGGATACCTCTAGAAGCATTAGCAGGGGAAAGGAGGACTTCTTCTCCTTCTCAGGAAGTGAAAAGATGCCTGAGAAGACCCCCCTCCAAATCCAGCAGCTCCAGACTAGGCCCCAGTGTTCACCTGGGATTACAGCATGGCTGGGTACCTGCTCAGGTAGATTTACCTTCTCTGCTTCTATGAAGTGAGTAGCAATTCCCGCTTTGTGAACATCTTTTCCTTTCAACCTGAATCCAGTCATGGCAAGAAAATATCCCAGCTTCCCTGAAAGCCTTGGCAAGAAGTAGCCTCCACCTACATCAGGAAAAAGACCTGCAATTGAAGAAAGCAAAATTAAAATTAAAATTATGAAGGTGGGAAACTATTCCTCACATTAAAACATACTGCTGCTCTTTTGTCTTTTCTAAACCTTCCCCGGCCTTGTAGCTGGTCCCTTTCATCTGAAATTAAGATCTCTGCCTCCTTTTTTTCACCCACTACCAAAAAAACACATTAATGCTCAGTCATTCTGCTACTGCCCGATTTCCATGGCCACTATGCTTCATAGACCCGTGTTTTAATAGCCAAAACTACACCTTTTTACGAATGATGCTGACCCTGGACTTTATGTTTTCTTCTTGTATATATT
This sequence comes from Podarcis erhardii, assembly GCF_964252035.2. Taxonomy (NCBI): domain Eukaryota; kingdom Metazoa; phylum Chordata; class Lepidosauria; order Squamata; family Lacertidae; genus Podarcis; species Podarcis erhardii. The sequence goes on from NC_138497.1 coordinate 122,714,714, forward strand.
CTTCACGCTGCCCTTTCTTCTTGCAAATGTCTTGGTTCAGACCCTGAATTACCCCTCCATGAATGATCAAAAATTGCCTCTTCCTTTCCACCAGGAGCCTCCACTGAATCAAAGTCCTTTGAAATTCATTTTTAAAAAAACAGAGTTCCATTAATGGAAAGATAGGGACCAGACCATTATTATTATTAATTTCAGATAATGATGATGATATGCAAGGACATCTGTCGACAGCTGCCTCAGAAATACAGAAAGCATGGGGTGTTATACATAATTTGTTTATTTGGTGTCTCTGTTTCCTGTATGTAAGGTCTTTGGAAATCCTGCAGCGGGGTGTGGGGTAGTGATATTATTACAATAAACACATTATATTCCACTCTTCCTCCTCCGTTGACCTTAGAACAGCATACATGGAGGCAGGTCCATCTGAAAGAGTGTAACCAAGGACTCCAGCAAACTTCATGCAAAGGCAGGGATTTGAACCCATTCCCCGCTAAAGTCAACAATCTTAACTTGCTACACCCCACTGCTTCTTTATCAAAAGTCTTAAAGGTAGCACAATGGAAAATGTTAACATGCAGTCTTTACCTATGGCTGTCTCTGGCATTGCAAAAACCGTCTTCTCTGTAGCGACTCTGAAATGCCCATGAACAGACACACCAACACCCTACCAAAAAGAAAAGAAAAAGAAAAAACGGAAAGGCAGAAGTTATACTAAAAATCTGCAACATATGCACACACATTTACAAACACAAATCAACTGCTTATCAAAGTCTATTAATTCATACCCCTCCTTTTCTTCAAAATGGCATACTTGGCTCTCCCCAACCCCTGTATTTTTTAGCTATTGTTTAAAATCCTTATATACCCCATTTTACAGCCCCAAGAGGTGTTCACTGAAGCTTAAAATAATAATCTAAACTTAACATTATACCCCAAACTAGTACAAGGACAAAAATCACACGGTATTGATACAGAATCAGAATTAGCCAGATAGCATCTTCTGCCCCCATCCTTGTTATTTCCAGTTAACAACTTCCTCCAAAATCCCCTGAGGCAAAGAAGTGGCTACAACTTGGATCAGTGCATGATGGAAACAATTCCCCTTTGCTTCCAGCCAACAGCTTTCACTGAGCTGTTATCAGCAATCTTTTTTTTTTATAGTTCCTTAATTTACTTTATTTATTCTACTATTCATGAGAATTTTTTTAAAAAACCTCGTAACTAAGGCCCCGATCTGATCACTGGACATCCCAGTTAGCTTATTGTCTGGCTTTATTTTTTTTATTTTTTTTTTAGGCCAGGCTGAGAGTTAGCTATGTCGCCAAGTGGAGAGATTGGAACCCATGTGGAATTAAGATGCAACAACCAAGTTGTGATCAAAGAATACCCCCCCTCCAAAAAAAATTCGTTTCAATTACAAGAACTACTGCCCACGGAACGATTCCAAGATTTTAAGTTTTTTGCTTGCTCTTCTCCTTTTTCTTGGTAACTTCACTTGATAGCACTACTCTCCTGTCAAGCAACCTGGGACCATATTAAGCTTGTCCACTTAATAATGCCACTCTCTCTCTGCTGGTGGAAGTTCAAACCATTTGTCCTCCTGGTGTAGCAAGAGGCTGCCTCTAATATGGAGCTTCGTTCAAATACACATTTAAAAGCTATTCTTCTCCAAGAACGGGCAGGGCTCCCTGAGAAGCTGGGAGATGTTCCCAGCAGCGGCCTCAACTCCGCCACCACTCCGTTCCTGTGTAACTCCTGGCTGAGCCAGGACTCCACGGAAAACACTGACCTCACCCCACACACACACACTCAACAGAGCAACACAGTGAGCTATGAGACTATTAACTGGCAGCGATGGGAGCCCACATGCGCTAGTCCCTCTCCTCGGTGAGCCTTCTAAACGATGCACAGGCCCGCCTAACCCTATGTCCTCCCCTTTGCATTTGAGCCAAATGCCTGCCCCCGCCCAAAACAAATATGGCTGCCAGCAGCTGAGTCAACATCAACTCTCTTTCTTCACCTCTGAGTGAGTGCATGATAGCTCCGTTTTATGAGGGTTGCAAGCTTTAAATTGTTTCATTGTATGCTTTTAAAAATCAACTAAGAAGGTGCCCCGCATTAGGTCAGATATCAAGGAGATACAGTCGTACCTTGGAAGTCAAACAGAATCCGTTCTGGAAGTCCGTTTGACTTCTCAAACGTTCGGAAGCCAAAGTGCGGCTTCTGATTGGCTGCAGGAAGCTCCTGCAGCCAATCCGAAGCCGTGGAAGCCCCGTCGGACGTTTGGCTTCCAAAAATAGTTTGCAAACCAGAACAGTCACTTCCGGGTTTGCGGCGTTCGGGAGCCAAAACATTCGAGAACTAAGCTGTTTGAAAACCAAGGTACAACTGCACAATCTTTAGAAGCCATCTGAAGACAGCCCTGCATAGCGAAGTTTTTAAGGTTTGATGTTTTATTAAGTTTCTGTACAGTCAGATGGGTGGGGTACAAATAATAAAATATAATCAGCATCAGCATCTTCATCAGGTAGCAGATAACAAATATATGCTTTTTAACTACAAGTGCTTATAAAAGAACAGCCAATGGTATGCAACATCTTAAGATCTCACTTCTTTCACGCACGCAGGAGAAATGCTTCCGCTAACATGGTGCCTGTTAATAAAAGGTAAGGTAAAGGTCCCCTGAATGGTTAAGTCCAGTCAAAGGCGACTATGGGGTGCGATGTTCATCTCGCTTTTCAGGCTGAGGGAGCTGGAGTTTGTCCACAGACAGCTTTCCGGGTCATGTGGCCAGCAGGACTAAACCACTTCTGGCACAACGGAACACCGTGACAGAAACCAGAGCACATGGAAATGCCATTTGCCTTCCTGCCGCAGCAATACTTATTTATTTACTTGCACTGCTATGCTTTTGAACTGCTAGGTTGGCAGAAGCTGGGACAGAGCCTGTTACTACTGCCCATGGGAGAATCATTTAAAAGGGAGAGTTACGCTTTGGAAATACTGGGTTTCAAATCAATCTACATAAAACAGTAATAATTAAACCAATCAATGCTGCTTGAAGTTTTTATCTAGGGAAGCCAACACTTAGGCTGTGCCGGCCTTTTCTATCTATTTCCTGACATCTGTCAGCAAGTTTAAGTGGCTCTCGAGGAACAGCCTCAAGAGCGAAGCATCTGCAGAGACATTCGCTTCCCCTGGCACCAGCACACACCACCTCCACTGGGCTGCCAGAGCCCATGGTGATTATGACCTTCAAAATACAATAAAAGGCTAATTAATTCACTTACGCTGATCCCTTGCAGTGCATCTCTGTGGGAATACCAGATTATTTGAAGATATGGGTTCCCTTACTTCAAGGATGCTACATAAACGAACCCCTTTAGCAGGCAATCAAGTCTCCAGATGTGCATCATGTGAACAGAGGAAGGATGGTGAGGTTTACTGTGGCTAAATAGAAGGCAATTCTGGTAAGGATAAGCGGTCTCAAAATATGTACATATTTCTATCTACATATGGCCAGAAACAAGAAATGAACCACAAATGCATGATCAAACCAACTATTTGATGAAAGCTAAATATATGGCTTTGGGACGCAGGTGGCGCTGTGGGTAAAACCTCAGCACCTAGGGCTTGCCGATCGCATGGTCGGTGGTTCGAATCCCCGCGGCGGGGTGAGCTCCCATCTTTCGGTCCCAGCTCCTGCCCACCTAGCAGTTCGAAAGCACCCTTAAGTGCAAGTAGATAAATAGGTACTGCTTTCTAGCGGGAAGGTAAACGGCATTTCCGTGTGCTGTGCTGGTGCTGGCTCGCCAGAGCAGCTTCGTCACACTGGCCACGTGACCCGGAAGTGTCTCCGGACAGCGCTGGCCCCTGGCCTCTTAAGTGAGATGGGCGCACAACCCTAGAGTCGGACACAACTGGCCCGTACGGGCAGGGGTACCTTTACCTTTACCTAAATATATGGCTAATTTAAAGAAAAAAGAGTGTGCTCTGCTGTGAGATTAAGAGCAATTAAGCATTCATAACTGGAGTCCGACTTAATGTAAAGACACATGAAGAAGTACCTCTGTCTTGACAACAAAGGTCTGAACAAGGTTCGATTGTGATTTTTTTACTTGCCAGCATCACCATATCACATAATATCGACACAGGGACCAGCTCCTGCATCAGACCCAGATGCAAACCAGAATCAAGAGTTTCAATATGATATATGCTAACATCTGCCAAAAACAGGGTCCCTGCCTCCATGATCCAGAGCCTAAGGCTGGCCAACATCGCTACTGGCCACCTTCCTCCTCTCCAATGAGCTTGGGATCTGCTGATTCTGCTACTGCTGCATATTAGGAGTACAGGAAGTGGACTGGAAGCAGTTGCCGGGCTGCCTAATAATCTGCAACTGAAGCCTCCGAACACAATGAAGAGGCAGCGTTCTGAGGCCACCTGGCCACTGCTTCTGCCTCCTCCCCATGCTCCTCTCTTCCCACCGCTGGGCCAGTTCTTCATCCTATTTGGCTGTAGCAGCAGCATGAGGTGGAAAGGGGCAGGTCTTAGGAACACGCCTACTCAAGGAGGGAAAATTCCATTTAATGCGTTTTGAAGATGCTCCAAAAGGAGGCTCTGAAAACTCACTGCGATCACACACACACCCGCTTCTCCTTGCATCTGAAAAGCATGGATGGTTGCAAAAGCCCTTTATATGCAGCAGGAGGGCTGCACGCCCCATTTCAACCTCCAGTGTTGCACAGGGAACAAGGCTGCTGATGCCATTGCCATCACAAAAAGCAAGAAAGAAACCCACATTTCAAAATGCAGCCTTCTTTCTGGCATCCATCAGCAGAAGCTTCAGAACCCCACAAGGGATTTTGACAGGTTGGTGGAAAAACACCTATCAATTATGTGATACCATAAAGATTACTTGTGATGGATAAGTGATTTGCCTTGCCCACCAGTCTGTGGTGGCCTGTGGGGTAGGAGCTAACAGTTCCCCACTCCTGGGTGAGTGGTGGTGGAGCAATGAGAGAAGGGGCACACCCCCTAGAATTACAATATAGGTTCAATGACTGATGTATTGTTTTGTCTGCAAGTCAGTTCAAGCACCTGCCAGACTCAGCATTCGGGCAAAAAGACGTTTGTACTTTGTGCTGGATTCCTACTTGTGAAAGATGCCAACAGATATCTCTCTTATTGACATCTGGTGGGAAGCAGACTGCAACACAAACTGAGAAAAATCTCAAATCGTTCCATTCAAGCTGCGCTGGGAACTGTCATTTGCTAGGACTTTTGTAAATGTCAGGGGTAACATGCAGGACACAATGAATCAGGCGAAAATGGGAATGTGCCAAGAAGCGACGGGTTTATGGGTTTAGACTAATGCGGTGTAACGGAACAGGGAGGGAGGCGTGGGTATTGCTCCATGCTCTAATCCCCCCAAAAGTCAATGACTTGCTACACAACTGCTTTTCCAATCTGATGCATAACAGGGAGCAACACATGCCTTATAAGCTGAGTGTCAAAAGCTCAATTCCCCTAGTGAATGGCCTGGGATCACCTGACGCTGCGCAGTATTGATGAAACTAAATATATGAGGACTTCTCATTAGCCCCTTGGATGCAAGGGAGCCTCTTATCAGAAATAGTTGTGATTAAGAAATGTTTGAAAAATTATCTCGGGTTCCCATAAACTGTATTGGGCTAGATTATCTAACAAGGCATAATGCAGCTTCATAGGTTCAAAAGGGGAGGAGCGGTAACAGCGAGTGGCAGAAACCACAATTACATAGATTCATAGAATTGTGGAGTTGGAAGGGACCCTGAGGATCATCTAGTCCAACCCCCTGCAATGAAGGAATATGCAGTTGTCCCAAACGGGGATCAAACCTGCGACCTTGGCGTTATCAGACCACGCTCTAAGCAGCTGAGCTGCCCAGACTTCAAGGATTGGCAATCGGATCGACGTGGGCCACAGAACAGGATTTATTTTTAGCTTGGCTGTCCCACGTGCTCGGGCAGCCAGAACAGCAACCCTGTGAGGTAGGTTGGGCTGGAGTGAGTGGCCCAAAGTAATTCTTGCCCAGCTTCATGGCTGGAATGGGGAATGTGAACCCTGATCTCCCCTGTCCTGCCTAGCCAGTCAGTCTAAGCCAGGGGTCAGCAAGCATTTTCAGCAGGGGGCCGGTCCACTGTCCCTCAGACATTGTGAGGGGGCCGGACTCTATTTTGGAGAAAAAATAAAAAATGAACGAATTCCTATGCCCCACAAATAACCCAGAGATGCATTTTAAATAAAAGCACACATTCTACTCATGTAAAAACACCAGGCAGGCCCCACAAATAATCCAGAGATGCATTTTAAATAAAGGACACATTCTACTCATGTAAAAACACGCTGATTCCTGGACCATCCTCAGGCTGGATTTAGAAGGTGATTGGGCCTAATCCGGCCCCTAGTTTGTCTACTCATGGTCTAAGTGCTGCAGCAGGTGAGCTCTCAAAATTCTTCAAGAACAAGAGATGCACACACGTCTCCACAGTACCTTGCCGAAACACAAGTGCACAAAAATTTGCATGCTTAGGATCTCAAAGAATACCAGGCCTACTTTATGCTCTAAAGTTCTTACGTTGATCTGACATTGCCTACATATAAGATTAAAGTAGGCATCTTCTGTTGAATTATGAGTGGGTTCTATCAAATTATGAGTGGCAATTTACCTTATAAAACTTTGTTTTCAATATGTATTTTATTTCATTCCATATCATTTTTTAAAAAACTATTCCAACTCCCAAGAAGAACAGAATTAAAGTATTCGACACATTACAGTAACGTAAAACCCTGTTCAAGCAATTCCAATTTTTGCCAATGCCTTAAACCTTCCACAGAAGTCTACTTCCACATCCACAGAATTCTTCGCTTGAGGAACAATGTACGTTTGATTGACTACACAAATACAAGCATTCCGTGAATCAACGGGCTAACACCATTTTTATCCATTACCAGGAATTACTACGAATAGCCAGAGATTAGCTAGGAAACTAACTGCACCATTTGTCTGCAGGATAATATTCAGGGACTTAACGGTCGAGCCAATATGCCAGATGGGAAATATACTGCAGCATCAGCAAAGATACAATCCTTTTCAGTCTTGATTCAAGGCTGCTTTCAACATTTTCAGTCGTAAGCGCAAAATCGTATGCAGGTCAATCCTGTACAAATTCTATCATGGAGATTAGAATCTCCAGCACATCTGGGGTATTTTAGGGTTCTCTAAACAAAGACTCAGGAACACAGAGCTGGAAGTTTATATATCTGTATGCACAGAACATCTGTCAGAACAGGGAAGGAAGAAGAGAGATCAACAAGCAGCTACTTGAATCTAGTTTTTGGATGGCAGCAACTTCTAGGCAGGTGTAGGAAGAACTGAGCGTTTGTCGCATCTGTGAGTTTGAGCTGCTCTAAATATTGCCCTCGTGACAAGTCATTCAGCTCCTTTTTGATAAAGTCTGCTTTAGCAACCTATGCGATAAATGGAAAACGGCTTAAAATCAGCACAGTGTGACATTTGCCCACAAGGATTTTGCGAAATGCAGGATGCAATTCTGCTAATAATTAAATTTGTTATTTCCGTTAGATAAAACTTGCTCCTCTTGTTAGCCTGTGCCATCATCCATTAATAATAATAATAATAATAATAATAATAATAATAATAATTTATTATTTGTACCCCGCCCATCTGGCTGGGTTTCCCCAGCCACTCTGGGCGGCTTCCAACAAAGATGAAAAATACACTAAAATGTCACATATTAAAAACTTCCCTGATGTCTTCTGAATGTCAGGTAGTTGTTTATCGCTTTGACATCTGATGGGAGGGTGTTCCACAGGGCGGGCGCCACTACCGAGAAGGCCCTCTGCCTGGTTCCCTGTAACTTGGCCTCTCGCAGTGAGGGAACCACCAGAAGGCCCTCGGAGCTGGACCTCAGTGTCCGGGCAGAACGATGGGTGAGGAGACGCTCCTTCAGATATACTGGACCGAGGCCGTTTAGGGCTTTAAAGGTCAGCATCAACACTTTGAATTGTGCTCGGAAACGTACTGGGAGCCAATGTAGGTCTTTCAAGACCGTTGTTATATGGTCTCGGCGGCCGCTCCCAGTCACCAGTCTAGCTGCCGCGTTCTGGATTAGTTGTAGTTTCCAGGTCACCTTCAAAGGTAGCCCCACGTAGAGTGCATTGCAGTAGTCCAAGCGGGAGATAACCAGAGCATGCACCACTCTGGCGAGACAGTCTGCAGGCAGATAGGGTCTCAGCCTACGTACCAGATGGAGCTGGTAAACAGCTGCCCTGGATACAGATTTGACCTGTGCCTCCATGGACAGCTGTGAGTCCAAAATGACTCCCAGGCTGCGCACCTGGTCCTTCAGGGGCACAGTTACCCCATTCAGGACCAGGGAATCCTCCACACCTGCCCGCCTCCTGTCCCCCAAAAACAGTACTTCTGTCTTGTCAGGATTCAACCTCAATCTGTTAGCCGCCATCCATCCTCCAACCGCCTCCAGACACTCACACAGGACCTTCACCGCCTTCACTGGTTCTGATTTAAAAGAGAGGTAGAGCTGGGTATCATCTGCATACTGATGAACACCCAGCCCAAACCTCCTGATGATCTCTCCCAGTGGCTGCATGTAAATGTTGAAAAGCATGGGGGAGAGGACAGAACCCTGAGGCACCCCACAAGTGAGAGCCCAGGGGTCCAAAGCAATTCAGTATTCAAGCACCTACATGTCAGCCTACTTATCTTTTAAACCTGCATTCTTATTCCATTAACTGATGATAGCTCCCACACACTATGTGCTTCTAAAATTACACAGTCACATTCCATTATTCTGGCACTAAACAGTCTGATGCAGTTAAAGGTTATATTTAGCATGGAACTAGGTGTTCAAAATGATACACCAGTAATTAGCAAAAGCTCCGTAAGAATATGCAATTCTCACAGGCATGGCCCCCGATTCTTATGGATGAATTAACTGCACTGCAGCAAGAATGCCTCAAAAGGCCAGTAGGTAAAGCATGAGACTCTTAATCTTAGCGTTATGGGTGTTGTAAACAATATCTGCCCTTTTCCCCTTAAGGGGTATCCAAGAGCCCGTACAGAGTCCTTACATGGGTTCCCTATTGGTAGGAGAAAATAACTGAGGCCAACCAGAGAATATTGAAAAACAAAGCAGCTAGTAAGCCTGATTTTTATTAAAGCTGTTGCAACAGGGTGCTCCCCTTACATGCAGGAAGGAGGAAGACCCAGAACAAAGGTGTGCCTGCCCTTATATAGACATTTTAAATTGCCCGCCCTGGAGTCCAAGACCACCCCCAGAAACATCATACATACATCACAGAAGGGGTGTAGCCCACCCCCCATATACATCATACCTACATCATAGGAAAGGCAGTCTACAACAGAAATCCAAGTGCATTGTTCATCTCCTGTCTGGCAGGTTACCTATTAATGGTCACTTGATTGGATTACCTGGGGAGCCTGGCCAGTCTTTTGTAATGATAAATACTTAGTTCCTGAGCCAGGTCACAGGCTCACCTTATTCATACACAGACATACCCTTAAGACAGGATTTGCGAACGAAAGACAACGAAAAGACAATGGGGATGCTTTTCCATTTTCCTTCGACCTTGCAGAGAAATATTTGAGGTCAATTTGGGAGGGACAAAATGGTTTCAGGACTTTTTCTGTGGGGTTTCAGACATGTGGTTTATATATACAGTTATGAACATTGTGTGTGTGACCTTAAAATTCTTATAACATGGGCTCAAGTCCCATTTTGGGCAAAAGATCCCTGCACCACAGGATGATGACCCTCGTGGTCCCTTCCAGCTCTACAATTCTATGAAATAAGAACACTACATTGGGGGGTGGGGAATGTCAACATTTTATTCATGGGTTGACTGAATATGTGCAATCTGTATAATTTGGAGAGGACACTGAGAGTTATAGACACACCTTTGCTTGCATAGTAAAAAGCAGAAATAATACTTAGTTGAAGTAGGCTTCAATGGCCGATTCTACGTTTGACACCCCCCTCCAAAAAAAAACCAAAAACCTCTAGGTAATTAATGAAATCGTGCAGCACACATTTCCTGAAGTGTATCCCAAACATACTGTAGATGCTCTTTATGAACCTTTTCACTGCAAAAAGACTGGTAAGAAAACTGGACGTGATTTACAAACATGTATTTTGGTAAGCACGGTTGTTGGGATTCAACTTCGGATCAACTAAATCTGGGGCACTTGTATATTTAAAAGTTTCCTGAGAAGCAACACTAGCTGGGATGCACAGAGCTACTGTAGGAGCACCTAGGAGTTTGGGCAAGATCAGTGGTTCCTTAAAACTTTTTTTGTTCTTTGAACTGGACCCACACACACCCTAGCTATTCAATAATTTCTCAGTTACAGATAGGTAGCCGTGTTGGTCTGCCATAGTCAAAACAAAACAAATTCCTTCCAGTAGCACCTTAAAGACCAACTAAGTCAGTTAATATAATAATTTCTCAGTACTATTTGAGACACACACTGTATCATAAACTGTTTGCAAGCATCTGTTCAATTTCAGAAGCAACTTGGCTTCTGGCATTCAGAGGGAATACAGTGGTACCTTGGGTTACATACGCTTCAGGTTACAGACTCCGCTAACCCAGAAATAGTGCTTCAGGTTAAGAACTTTGCTTCAGGATGAGAACAGAAATCAGGCTCCAGCGGCGTGGCAGCATCAGGAGGCCCCATTAGCTAAAGTGGTGCTTCAGGTTAAGAACAGTTTCAGGTTAAGTACAGACCTCTGGAACAAATTAAGTACTTAACCCGAGGTACCACTGTATTGCTTAAGTACCAAAGGTACGTAGTCCCTCCGCCTTGGGCATACAACACTTTAGATCTCAGACATCACTCAGCGGCACAATATTTTTTAATGGATATGGAGGAAATTATTCCAGTGATTTATTTGGATATTTGGGCAAGCACATTAAAAAAAATAGCAAGTTAATAAGACCGTCAAGATTAGCACTTTGTTTCTGAACTAATTTGATAAGTCAACACTCTCTCACCTCTATTCTGTAAGCAAAATTATTTGGGATTATGAATACAAATTGTTAAATTATACCTCCATTTAAAGTGTTATGTAAAATCTCATGACTGCAATCTTTTGTTCCTCATTTGTACTGGAAAAGACAAAAGCCTGGCAAAACTACTGTTGAAGACTTCAAAGTCTCTCATTTCATCAATGAATCAAACCCCCACCCCCACCTCTCTGGTTAGTATCCTCATCAAGGAAGTGCTTCTGTGCTACAATAATACATGGGTAGAGGACCAATATTTCTTCCAGAAACCGCCCCAGGGTGCTACTTATCCAAACTTGAAAGGGAGGAGATGCCACTGGAAGCAAGGCAATGTAAAGTCCCTGTGCATGAACAGAAAGCTACCTACTGCATCGTAGATCTTCTCCATCTTTAAAGATGACAAAGTAAACAGCAGTAGCTCAGGGGAAGCATCTTAAAAGCTGTTTACATACAGTTAGATCCAGACTGAATCATGCTGAGAGTAGATCCACTGAAATCAATGGAACAAGTCCCACTGATTGTAGTGAGTCCACTTTCAGCATGAATAATTCTAGATCAAATCCATACTATTTACATTTCCAACCATTACCCACCCCTAAAGCCATGCAATTATTGATTTTTAGTATGCGTGTATCATGTCAGTGTCAATGAATAATAAATGTTGACATATAATTAAGATTTTGAGACCAGCAGGAAATCCCGACACTTTTTTATAAAACCTCAAAGCTTACCTTTAATTCTGTCATTTATAATGACTTGGTGGGTAAATGTCAAAAACAAGCTTCATTTTTGACATTCACCAATTTAAAAAACACCAAGCAAAGGAAGAACTGAGCTAGCAAGAGATTGAGTGCTGATGACCAGTAAATGAGGGAAATTATGGAGAAATGTGCTTCTTTATTCAAGGTACATGACTAGACTTACCAAGAAATTCTGATATTTTTCTGAAGCCCCCCAAAAGCTTAAGAATTATTGGGAAACATAAAGGTTCAGTAAGTTTCACATTTTGATAACCTGTCTGCCAACCGTTTCTCAGAAACAGAAATTTATGGACCATACATCTGAACACTGTTTTATTCAGAATTGTTTCAAAATCACATTATAAACCCTTATAAATGATAGAATGGGAGCAAATGAGACCTCAGTGTTCAGGAATGTGTTTTCCTAGCAATATATTATCAATAACTTGTGAAACAGTTATTGTTTACAGGAGCAGAAATCGGCAGCATGACAGGTTATTACTCTGCAAACTTCGCCAACCCATGCTAAATATTTTATCATTCATAAAGGACTTCATATGATCCCAGAATGAGGTCATTCCTACGCAAAACGAGACTTGAGAACTTGCATCCTGGCTAGAAGCTGTCTTGATAAACTGGGCATTCATACATCATCTTATTTGGAACAGAAGGTGGAAAAAAATCATTTGCCGCTGCCCTAAATCAGGCGCAGAGAATTTGTTCTGAAATGCATGGCAAAGCTCAATATTGGAAAATAGCAATGGGAAGGATCTAGATGAAGGGGGTGATGGAAGATTACTTCTTATACCTATAACCCACACCCCTTAAAGTACTCCTACATGGGCCTCCTCCTACCTTCAGCTCTGCTGAGGAAGTCTCACTGAAAACTGATCCTAAGCAAACTACAGACACTCTAGTAAGCGAATGAAAATACTCCTGCCAAAAAACAAAACAAAACTGCAGGTGATTAAAATTCTGCTCGTTGCCTCTGTGAAGTAGGAAACCACAATCAATACCAGAAACTCAAGAACAGATATTGTAGAAACCCAGCAGCAGCTCAGCAGCATTTTTCCAAGTAGGAAGTCATCTATAGAGCAATATGCAAGGGAAGAGTATACCAGCAAGGGACAGATATCTGAAGAAGTGTGCATGCACACGAAAGCTCATACCTAGAACTAACTTAGTTGGTCTTTAAGGTGCTACTGGAAGGAATTTTTTTATTTTGTCTCAGCAAGGGACAGTTCATCAAATAAATCCTAAACATCAGTACTGGAGCCTTGAAGAAGATAGTAAAATCCTCCAAGACACATCAATAGCCTGAGGCAGCATGTTTTTTAATGCAGGCAGTTCGAATCCCCGCGACGGGGTGAGCTCCCGTTGCTTGGTTCCTGCTCCTGCCAACCTAGCAGTTCGAAAGCATGTCAAAGTACAAGTAGATAAATAGGTACCGCTCCGGTGGGAAGGTAAACGGTGTTTCCGTGCGCTGCTCTGGTTCGCCAGAAGCGGCTTACTCATGCTGGCCACATGACCTGGAAGCTGTATGCCAGCTCCCTCGGCTAATAAAGCGAGATGAGCGCCGCAACCCCAGAGTCGGTCATGACTGGACCTAATGGTCAGGGGTCCCTTTACCTTAAATACATTGGCCATTTATGTAATTGTGCCTTTCTTATTGGGGCAGGGGGAGAAATGCCAACCATTCTATCTCATCGTAAGTCATCCATGTTCCCTTACTGGCAGATGATGCTGGGCATCAAACTTGGTGCATCTTACGCGTATAACACGTTCAGACAGTCCCTATATCTGCATTTTCCCAATAACCAATTTATGATAGTTTGCAGATTCTACCTTTTGGGAACTAGCTCCTTGTTTTGCAAACAGCCTCCCATGTTAGAATGTCCCCCGCGCCCTTTTAAAAATACTCCACCACTTGGTAACTACTTTCCAGTAATAAATCTTTTAGGAGTGACGTTTCATTATATACTTGACAAAGAAGGTGACATATTTTTAAAAAAGATTTTGCAACATCCAAGGTCTCCCAGCAGTACATTTGCCAGAAGTCAAAGAACCACAGTCGGGTTTGGTTTTGTTGTTTGCTTCTTTGAAATCTTCCCGTGTTCTATTATCTACAACTAATAATACGCAGCAGGTGTTACGCGAAGGTTTATAGGCCAACAGATTTGCCTTCTGCAGTCAGAGAGCAGTAAAGTGATTCCTATAAGACAAAAATGCATTTTTGTATTTCCTTATGGTTTAGATGCACAAATTACATTGAGTTTCCAAGGAAACACCCAACACTGGCATCTATTCATTTTGGGGCAAAATTACACATTCGAAGCAAAAGTAGGCGTAACTTAGATTTTGCTACAGCATTAACTATGACATTATCCTCACAGCAAACAGTAACGTGCTGTCATAAAGCTCCCAGGCTTTAGAGTCTGAGTTTTCTTTTTCTTTTTTTTAAATAATTTTTATTAACCGGCCAATCAAATCAAATTAAATCACATCACATAAATTCCGAATTACAAAGCCGAATTTTAAATTTTGTTGGGGGGACCCATATTTCAAGATCCGAAGGGGGATTCGAAGGGGAATTCGAAGAGTCTGAGTTTTCAACTCTTCCTGGGTTGGACAGAGATACCCAGGCTTTGTATCTCTAACTCCAGAGGAGCAACCCACCTCCAATATCTGCAAAGCCCTCTGGCTCCACCTTCTCCTAAGCACACAAGATGCTACTCATCTGTTGGACAAAATGCAGCCGTCTTCCCTTCCGAGTGAGGGACGTCACATTTTCCCAGGAACATTCTATACCGGGGAAATTTCCATTTCCCCTGCAGGCAATGAAACTTGTTTCTACTACAGCTGCTGTGCAGACTGTAGCTGCACTAAGTATTACAGGCACGGAATGGATTTGACACATGGCAAGAAAAATGAGATGTAGCAGAAAACACACAAGCACACACACCCCAACCATCTTTTAACTGTTTCATGCAAATTTTGTGTCTCCAGCACTGGAACACACCTCCGATTAAGAAAAATAAATGGCACATTAGAAAGGCTACCTTTTGCCCATCATTCTTTGATGGTTTCCCTTCTTATTTTTAATTTCAAAGAACTGCCTCCATGTTCCCTAGCAAAACTATTGACTCCCACATTAGAGTGCTTTGCACAGTCATGTGGAAAGGTCTTTCTGTTTTTAACTCACTCACTGTTGGCCTGACAATAGAATGTATGCTATGTTTATACTAAGCCATAAACCTGTGGAGATAACTCACATTGTTCAACAGATAAGAGTAGTTCCTGATCCCTTCAGTTCAGCTTAAAAACTTTTCCACTTTACATCACACCTAGCTGGGGACTGGGTGACAAACAGAACTTTGACCTGTTAAACACAGTGAAATGCTCTCCCCTTCCAAAAGGGGCGTAGACAACCTCGGCTTCAAATTTGCTTTCTTGCCAACTTCTGAGCGATTGGGGCAATTGCAACTTGCGTGAACTTAATGTAGGACTGCAAAGCAGCATGAAACTGGACCTCTGCAATCAGTAAACGTTCAGCGTTCTCAAAGGGTCTGTGCCACTTTTCTAGTGAAATGCAAATGTAAATATTCTTATAAACTAATCTTCGTTACTTAAGCTGCAGCAGCCTGCCCTACAGCCTGCCAAAGGAAGCATTATCCAAACCTGCTTTAAAATACAGCTTTAATTTGTTTTTGTTTTTTTATAATAATTTTTATTGATTTTACAACATAAACAAAAAACGAACAAACATAATGCGACTTCCCCAAACCTCCCCTTCACTGCATCCAAATTTCAAAATTTTTAGCAATTCTTCATCCCATTTTTATATTTAGTTCTCTTTAAAAAGAGTTTCTGCTTTATAAATTTCGATTTATAGCTGTAATTCTTTGTGTCCAATCCCCTGACATCTTAACATTCCGAAATTTTACAACAATTTTTAAGATAGATTTTAAATTTTTTCCAGTCCTCCTCCACTGTCTCTTTCCTCTGGTCACGGATTCTGCCGGTCATCTCTGCCAGTCCCATAAATTCAGTCACCTTGGTCTGCCATTCTTCCAGAGTAGGTAATTCTTTAGTCTTCCAATACTTCGCCAAAAGGATTCTTGCTGCTGTTGTTGCGTACATAAAAAAGGTCTTATCTTTCTTTGGTACCAATTGGCCGACCATGCCCAGGAGAAAAGCCTCCGGTTTCTTTACAAATGTCCACTTAAGGATTTTCTTAATTTCATTATAGATCATTTCCCAGTAGGCCTTAATCTTTGGGCAGGTCCACCAAAGGTGATAAAAGGTTCCTTCACATTCATTACACTTCCAGCAATTGTTATTGGGCAAATGATATATCTTTGCTAGCTTGACTGGGGTCATGTACCACCTATAGATCATTTTCATTAAGTTCTCTTTCAGGGCACTACATGCCGTAAATTTAATACCTGTGGTCCATAACTGCTCCCAGTCAGCAAACATAATATCATGGCCGATATCTTGTGCCCACTTAATCATGGCTGATTTAACCGTTTCATCTTGTGTGTTCCATTTTAGCAGCAGATTATACATTCTAGACAAATTCTTAGTATTGGGTTCTAGCAATTCTGTTTCTAACTTTGACCTCTCCTTCTGAAATCCTAGTTTTCTGTCCTGCTTAAAAGTTTCATTAATCTGGTAATAATGTAACCAATCTCGGACTTTAGGTTTCAATTTCTCAAAACTCTGTA
Organism: Podarcis erhardii; assembly: GCF_964252035.2. Taxonomy (NCBI): domain Eukaryota; kingdom Metazoa; phylum Chordata; class Lepidosauria; order Squamata; family Lacertidae; genus Podarcis; species Podarcis erhardii. The sequence goes on from NC_138497.1 coordinate 122,731,293, forward strand.
ATTTCAACTTTTCACCATCATATTCTATAATTTCACAATATTTTGGCCAGTCTGTATCCATGTTCAATCTTTTTACCGCTTAGCTTCCATTGGTGACAGCCACCTGGGGGTTTTACTTTCAAACAAATCTTTATATCGATTCCATACATTATACAATGCTTTCCTAATAATATGATTTTTAAAATTTCTATGTACCTTTACCTTGTCATACCATAAATATGCATGCCAACCAAAACTATTATCATAACCTTCCAAGTCCAGAATGTCTGTATTCTCAAGAAGTAGCCATGGTTTCAGCCAGCAAAAAGCTGCTGCTTCATAATAAAGTTTTAAGTCCGGCAGGGCAAAGCCCCCTCTATCCTTTGCGTCAGTCAAAATCTTAAATTTAATTCTGGGTTTTTTGCCCTGCCAGACAAATTTAGATATATCTTTCTGCCACTTCTTGAAACAGTCCATCTTATCTAAAATTTGCAATGTCTGGAACAAAAACAACAATCTCGGCAATACATTCATCTTAATTACAGCAATTCGGCCTAACAAGGAAAGTTTCAATCTTGACCATATATCAAAATCTTTCTTCACTTCAGCCCAGCATTTCTCATAGTTATCTTTAAATAGGTTCACATTCTTAGATGTTAAATTCACCCCCAGATATTTTACCTTTTTAGTAATTTCCAAACCAGTTTCTCTTTGAAAACTATCTTTTTCCTCCACCGTAAGATTTTTTTCCAACACCTTTGTCTTGTGTTTATTCAATTTAAAACCTGCTACCTGACCAAATATTTCAATAAGTTCCAGAACTCTTTTTGTGCTAGTTTCTGGCTGTTGTAATGTCAAAACTAAGTCATCTGCAAATGCTCTTAGCTTATAATGTTTAGTTCCGACCTGTATACCTTTAACCAGCTGGTCTCTTCTAATCATATTAAGGAAAACCTCCAGTACCGATATAAACAATAGAGGGGAAATTGGGCATCCCTGTCGTGTCCCTTTCTCTATTGGAATTTCATCCATAACCATACCATTTACAATAAGTTTAGCCTTTTGCTCAGAATAAATTGCACTTATACCATTTTCAAAGTTCTTGCCTACCCCCATTCCTTGGAGATTCCTCTTCATAAAGCTCCAACAAATATTGTCAAAGGCTTTCTCTGCATCCACAAAAATCAAAACAGCTTTTCTATTTATATCAGTTTCCAAAAGTTCTAGAATATCTATAATATTCCTCACATTGTCTGACAATTGCCTGCCTGGTAGAAAGCCTGTTTGGTCCCTGTGAATCTCCTCTAACAAAACTTTTTTAAATCTTTTTGCTAGAATGTCTGCAAAAATTTTATAATCCACATTCAAAAGTGATATAGGGCGGTAATTCTTAACTTGATGTTTCTCAGTTTCTGTCTTTGGTATAAGTGAGATGAATGCTTCCTTCCACGATTCGGGAGCCTTTTTCCCCTCCAAAATTTGATTGCAGACTTCTTTCAGTGGTTGTATTAACCAATCCTTCAATACTTTATAATATCTCGCGGTTAGTCCATCTGGTCCTGGTGATTTTCCCAGCTTCATATCCTGGATGGCACTCTCTATTTCTTGATCTGTAATTTTCTCATTTAAACTCCTTCTGTTGTTTTCAGAGATTTTTGATAGTCCGTATTTTCCAATAAATTCTTCTATCTCCTGTTCATTTTTTGGCCCTTGTTTGTATAATTTCTTAAAGAAACTTTGAAAACAATTACTTATCTCATTTGGTTTATTAATAGACTTCCCATCTACTTCGAGTGATGTCACTGTATTCAGTTTTTGTCTCTTTTTCAGTTGCCAAGACAGTAGCTTCCCACATTTATCTGCAGACTCAAAAGTCTTTTGTCTCATTTGTTTAATTTTCCATTCTATTTCCTGGTTCATCAATTCCATATATTGTGTTTGATAAAATTTTATTTCTCTTAATATCTCCTGGGATTTAGGCTTAGATCTCAGTTTCTTCTCCCCTTCTTTTATTAGATTCCAAATTTTCTCTTTCTTCTCATTCTGTTTTTTTCTCTTTATTGAATTCTGTTGTATTAGGAAGCCACGCATCACGGCTTTACTTGCGTCCCAAATGATTCTTTTTTCTGTGTCTGGTCTCAAATTGATCTCGAAGTAGTCTTTAAGTGTTTTTTGGGCCTTTTTGCAAATTTCCTCATCTCCAAAGAGGGTGTCATTCATTCTCCATCTAAAGGTTCCAGCTGTTGTCAGTTTCATTTCCATCTTGACAGCATTGTGGTCAGAGCAGGTCTTTGGGCAGATTTCTGTTTTTTTAACCTTTGATGCCAGATTACTAGAAATCCATATTTGATCAATTCTAGTCCATGTCATTTTTGCTTCAGAGAAGAAGGTCCCCTCCCTTTCCAGAGGGTTCCTAGTTCTCCAAATATCAATCAGATCCATAGTGTCAGTCAGGTCAAAAAAAGTCTTTGGTAGTCTTCCATCATTAGATATTATTTGTCTTTGGGCCTTATCCATATTTGTAGAGACGACTCCATTCATGTCACCCATCATTATAATTTTAAAGTCCAAAAAGTCCATTAAAGTCTCATGCAACTTCTTAAAGAATTCAGCCTTCCCCTCATTTGGTGCATAAACTCCAACAATCAATATTTTTTCTCCATGAATTTGGATTTCCACTGCCAGGTATCTTCCTTGATCATCCTTAAAGATCAATTTTGGTTCAAATTTTTCCTTGACATAAATCACAACTCCTCTTTTCTTGACTCTATCTGATGATATAAATTCTTGTCCTAATCTCTTATTTGTTAAAAGTTTTCTATGTATCCTGGCGATGTGGGTTTCTTGTAAACAGATTACATCTAGATGTTCCTTCTTTAATAAATGAAATACTTGGCCCCTTTTTCGAGGGTGGTTCAAACCATTGCAGTTCCAACTGAAGTGTTGCAGAGACATTTTGGTTACTGGGTAGATCTTCCACCGACTGCACCCAGTTGTTGTTCCTCCTCGGTCGGTGCTCGGTTCAGTCCAAAAGATAGATTTGAGATGTCCGGTACTTCCTCCTCACTGACAGTTCCTTTCTGAAGATCCTCTTGATTTCTTTCCAAAGAGATCTCTTTATCCTGGTTTGTTTTTATTTTAATTTTCTTCCCTTTGTAGCTAAAGGACAGCCCTTGTGGAAATTCCCACCTGAATGGGATATTGTTCTTCTTAAATAGATCAACTAGTTCTTTAAATTGAGATCTAACCTCCAAAAAATATTTAGGAATATCCTTGAAGATTTGAATCTGAGAATTTTTAATGACCAAGGCCTTCTGGAAGTGTAGGTTCAATATTTTGTCTCTTTGTTCCTTTGATCCTAAGGTAATTAAACAGTCTCTTGGCTTCTTCCCTTGCTTCCTGCCAATCCGAAAGGCTGAAGTTATCATAAATTCATCTTCCTCTCCATCTAGCTCATCATTCCAGAAGTCTTGAAATTTATCTGTGAGAAATTCCCCAAGCTTGTCCTCTTCCTCTTCTGGAACCAGTCTTAATTTCAGATTCTTACTTTTCCTTTCCAGTTCTAGTAGGGCTAATGCTGAATCATGTTCATGTACTTTTTTTACAATAGGCGCAAACTTTCCTTTGGTTTCTTCAGCAGTGGACCTGGCACTCTCTGCTATTCTCCTTGTTTCCGTAGATTCTTGAACCAAACGGTTTATAGAATCTGTATTAGATGAAATTGTTGTTGTATTCAGGTCTAGTCTTGTTGTCAATTCCGTCAGTTTCTTAGAGTTCTCTGTAGACTGTTTGGTAAGTTCTGCAGATTGCTTAGTGAGCACTTCTAGTGACTGATTTATTTTAAGCAGGGCCTGTGTCATTGACTCCATTGATGCTGCTGTTATTTTTTCTTGTGCAGCTGCTGCTCCTGATAAGGAGCCTCTTTTTTGAGCTTGTTTTTGAGCCTGCTTTGTTTTACTTCTTGTTGAAATCTCTTCTGACGGGTTGCTCATAACTCAAGGTCATTCACACAGGAAAGTTGCAAGTGGAAAATCCCACTGGATACACTGTAATGTAACTAAAGCCCTCTAGAGGGGGAAATTGTAACCATCCAAAGGCACCCAGAACAAAGAAACAGAAAGTCCAAAGGCAAAAGTCCCATTAAAAGTCTTTAGTTTGTAGCACTTTACTGTTAAAATTGTAATCCACCAAAGTCCCGAGTATGTTTCAAAATAAGTCTTATTTTGTAGCCGCTGTCCTTTGACAGCTCACTTGACAGTTCCTTTTTTCAGGCGATCGCTGCTCCGGCAGCCTGGCCAGAAGTATCGGCAGCAGAGGTTTTTTATTCCTTATCCCTTTCTTTTGCAGGTTAAAATTAATTCTGTTTCCTCCCCCCCTTCTCCTGCACAACAGGGGGGAGATCCTTTCGATGTCTGGTTTAATAAGAGTTAAAAGGAAAGTCCATTTAAACACAGCTTAGTCTTTTCATTGCTCCGTTAGTCATGCAGTTCCGGGAGGCTGACTTCCTTAATTTTGCCTTCCCGTTTTCAGCCAAATCTTCTAAATTTTTAAGTCCCGTTTTACTTTTGCGATCTTACTCACGGGTATTGTTGTTGCCAATCGTTGATTTCAGAAAGGAATCGGCGCTCTCCGTTAATGGCGACGCGGCTTCACTCCGTAAGCTGGGTAGCGATCCTCAGCACCGCGCTCACCCCGATGCCGCTCCGGAGCCTTTAAAAAGGCTCTTTCACGATGCCGGGGGGGCGCAAAGGTGCCCACCGAATCTCCTTGCTCACAGGCTTCAGCGCCTGTGATTTTAGGGGTCCCCCGCTTGCCGTAGCGGGTAAGACCCGAACTTACGGAGCAGTCCTGCCTCGGAGCTCGAGGCTAGGACCGCCATCAAACGCTGGCGCCGACCGGAAGTCGAAAAAATACAGCTTTAATTTGGAGTCTGTCTTTCAAACCATCAAAATCAAGAAAGAAGTCTGCATCTCTAGAATTATGTGACACTTTTTTTCAGACACTTTTTTCTCATGGCTAAAGGGAGCACTGGGGAAACCCAGGCTGCAATGCCCCCCGTTTTCTATTAAACAAGCCACTGCAGGATTGGATTAGAAACAGAATGGTTTTCCAAAGAGAAAAGCTTAAACAAATCAGTTCAGCCTGTAGAAAATGAACTTGTGCTCCAGACATGTCTGCATTAGGGACTTTCAACCCTCAAATTGCCTCGTTAGCAGTGCCAAAACACCATTACGCCTAGTGGTACTGAGACAGGTCGCCATAATCTGTGCCAGTCCTTTTAAAGTTCAAGTGTATTGTGTGAACTCATTTCCCCCTTCTCCTTATGAACTGAACAACTTGTTCTGAAGCCATTACACAAGCAAAATGGTATTCAAATGAGAAACTGCATGCTACTGAAAGAACTGTGCTTTTGAAGGGCGTAAAAGAGAAGCTCTACACCCCCATCTATTGGATGCTTAGTTTAGAACTTATTGTAGAGCAAACCAGCACCATACATAATACCTGCTGGAGAACTGATAAACCAATAAATTATGCATTCACCCTTTTCTACGCATTTTAAGTACCACCAATGATGGTATGATCGCTCTACAATATTCAAGCTTTATTTGCAAAAGTAAACTGCGGTTCCCATGGCCATTCAATGGAAGCCTTCAACCTGGCTCCCTCAAACTGTTTTGAACTACAAGTCCAGTCATCGCTAGCCAGCATGGAATGATGGCAGCTATGGTGCAAAATCACAGAGTTGGAAGGAACCCTGGGGATCATCTAGTCCTCCCCCTTGCAATGCAGGAATATGCAGCTGTCTCATACAGGAATTGCACCTGCAACCTTGGCGTCATCCACACCACACTCTAACCAACTGAGCTATCCTCCCATAAATGTCTGAAGGGCATCAGGTTGAGAAGGCTGAGCAGACAATACTGACCCATGACTGGACTTGGCATAGGAAGCATTCTATGATCCTATGATCTTACTTTGGAGTAGGGCTGAAACTGAGCTGCCTAATTCAGTTTTGGCTTCATTCGCTCTCAGCTGTATGTCTGCTCCAGCCAGTTTGGTGCTTTTTCCTTTTAAGCATAATAAAGTCCCCCCTTAAACTGTACATATTTTATTTGCACTTTTTACATAAAATATGCACTTCTCAATGCTTTTCAATGCACTTTCCTGTAAACCACGTATTTTTTGTATTTGCTTTTTGCACATCAAAACAACGTCGCAGAATCCTGAGAAATGTGTGATCCATCAAGGAGTTGCATTCTGATCTGCACAAATTCTTGGGAGCATCAGATCAGCTCCCTGTAAAAAGCAGGCCGAGCAAGGTCCTCCTATGCACATCTTCCTAGTAGCATACTGGGTTCTGGCTCATGCTGTGGAACCAGAGTGTCAAATGCTACTGAGGATATCCAGAGTTCCACAACATGCATATTACTGAGGATGTGCAGAAAATTCCAAGAAGTTAAAATGTCTGCTCCACACTGACCCTAATTTCTTACCATTGCCAAATGCATCAGTAAAAGATCAACTGCACACAGGCTGAGTGTTTTACCAAGTCTAGAAAGACCCAGTTGAAATGGTATAATTTGTGTTAGTAGCTGTTTACTGAAATGTGCAGGCAACAACTGAATCATTAGCATTGCAGCTCCTACCTGCTGACAGATAATGCCAGCAGGAACATTCAGCTAAGTGCTCATCAAAAGATGCTAAACTGCATTTACCTGTATGTCATGATCACAACAACTGCACAATTACATTCATAGAACTAGAAAAGTGTGAAATGAATTCACTTAGCACAGCAAAGGAGAACTTGGCTAATTGTACATTACTCAGCTCTGAATGCATTAATACCTATATTGACTGTTACATTTAAGTGTGCAAAATCCTCTCTGAAGAACAACCACAAACATCCTTTCATTCCTACTTTCAACATCCTTCTTTCCCCACCACAATTTGAAGGTGGAGGAAACAGGACTGAGGGAAGAGCATTCTGCCCAAGACCACTGTTAGACAGAGGAGGAAAGGGATACATGGCTAAAGCCTGGTCATCAATACCCAATCCAAGTTCAATCATATTGGCTGTCAACGACCTACAAAGCTGCAAAAATAAACCTAAAAAATCTAGCTTTTTGGTTCACTTTGCTTATGATTCAATGGTACACAGCTGCTCTCAACTCTCCCCTACTTAAGTTAGGGGTGGGAAACCTGCTGCCCTGCAGATGTTGTCTGATTACAACTACCATCATCCCAGAACACTAGTCATTGTTGACTAGGGTTGATGGGAGCTGGAGTCTAAGAACATGTGAAAGCCCAAAAGGTTCCCCAGCCGATTTAGATACATAACCTGTAAAGCTGTCTCCCCCAAACTGCGAACCAGGGTATGCTAATTGCAGTAAGGGAGAACTGTTCATGTGTCAATAATTAAAGCAGACATAGGCAAACCCAGCCTTCCAGATGTTTTTGGCCTACAACTCCCATCATCCCTAGCTAACAGGACCAGTGGTCAGGGATGATGGGAGTTGTAGTCCCAAAACATATGGAGGGCTGAGTTTGACTATGCCTGAATTAAAGGCTCCCATGAACTCAAAGACCCCACCCATGGAGGCAGCTCTCTGCTGCATCTTCACGTGGTTCTCTGACCTTCGTTCTTTTCAACCAGCCGCCTCAGACACAGGCAGTTTAGTTGAGTCTCCGCACTGGGATAAGCTGGAGTATTCAAATCCAACAGAAACAGACAGAATAATCACATTACATCTCCCAGTGAGTTTGTTCTGATACTGGCCTCTTTGCAGCCAGAGGCACTCACACAAATACACAAAAATGGGTGATTCTGATTCACATGCTAGTGTAAAGACTCTGGAGGCAGACCAGTGCACAGACAAAGGTATAGCTAAGTCAGTAGAGCATGAGACTCTGAATGTCAGGGTCGCAAGTTTGAGCCCCGTGTTGGGCAAAAGATTCCTAGAGGGTTGGACTAGATGACCCTCATGATCCCTTCCAACTCTACAATTCTATAAGAATAGAGGGTTGCACAATCTGGCGAGCACAAGCATCCCAAATGCCAAATGGAATGATCCAACCTCATCTCCCCAACCAAACCCATTTTGGGGGTGCAAGGAGAAAGCCCTGCTGTACAAGTGGGAGCCTTTGTTCACAGCTTGGGATTCATTAGGTGGATCCCTCCCAGAAACCCTCCAATTTTAATTCAGAAGTTGAGGTTGATATTTTTGTGGAGCCAGGAAAAATAGAGACATTCACATGGTGGAAGTAATGAGGCCTACAGGAGAAGGGCAATTTGGGTCTATGGTCACATTCATATCATGCATTTAAAGCATGTGACCTTACCCCTCCACCCCCCCCCCAAGAATCCTGGTTTATGCCTTACAGGGCAAGACTTCCCAGCACCCTTAATTTCCCAGAATTCTCTGGGGGAAGTAACGAGCTTCAAATATATGGTGTAGATATGACCAAAGGATGGTATCTAGTTAAACAGTTCCACTACTGCTAGGATGTTTAGCTGTGTAATGGAACTTTCCCAGCCTCTCCTCTGACTGTGTTACCCTAAATATAGTCCAGGGGGTTCCCCTAATCCTATGCATAGAACATCCTTGCACTAGTGCGCCTGTTTAGCTGAATACCACCTACATCTTTTATGAAGGCATTTTGAAATGCAGCAAAATGGGTGCACATGTCAAGCAGCCTCTGAAATGACTTCGTACTTTTTACAAATGAATGATATGCCCCTTTTATTATTCTCAAGAAGAGCCAAGTCCAATTACTGGTTCGTAGGACAATCCACTCTTTCCACCAATAGAAGAAACCACATGTAGTAACCACAAACCTGTTCTACTTTTGCTCAAAAATCAATGCTCTGAAATGTTCCTTAAATGACCCTCTTTAATATAGTTTTTACTGCATAGCATGAAAAGTACTAAGCTTGTTCTTAACAGATTTATGTTGCTTTTTAGATTGATTTAGAAGGGGGGGATAATAGAGTAACATTTAATATAACCCTCTGCAAAATTAAGAATACACACCTTCTAGAAAGGATTTTTAAAGTATCAAACACTTCACACGTTTGCTCTGGATCTCAGAAAGATGCAGTTAACCACTTATTATATTCAGCAGTAATAACAGAACATTCTCACTGTTGAAAAGCAGACACTGGAATATTTGAAGAAAAAATATTCTCAGAAATCCCCAAACTGTACAAACTATACAAAAGGATAAAGACGCCCAAGCTACACTCACTTCCCTGCACTTTGCTTACAAAATGCTAGCATAAACCAAGTCACTAATGACTTTATGGCACACCAGCTTTAAAAAAACACCCTAAAAACCAACTTCATAAATATTTGCAGGAGGTCACATTAGGCCACCAGATATTCAAACCACCATTAATTCCATGTACGTGAATTCTGATGAAACCAAGGCCTCTAAGCTAATGCAATGTTCTTAAAAGCACCCTGGTGCCTGACAAGTGGAAGCAGTCTGTTTTCCATCCTTTCGTACCTCACAATATTTTATCTTGACAGATGTTTGCCTTTTTCTGCCTTACTTCCATTCTGGCATATGTCATCCAAAGACAGATGGTTTAAACAAGGAAACATCTGCAGGACTGATTCAATAACTGAGGAAAAGGACGATTAAATCATCTAATATTCCATGATGCACTTTAGATATGCGAGACCCTTAAGCATTGGGAGTTATAAATGTGACATGTTTGTTTTTAAATTCAGATATACTGGGCTGTATTCAATGGTGCACTTTGGCAAATGGAAGGACTCCTTTTATTTGCATAACAGCGTCTTTGGTCCGGCAAACGTCTTCACTAACTGAAGGGGAGAGGACAACATTTTGCCAATTTCCATCCTTCCGTCTGCACTACTGTTCTGTCCCCACAACCCCCTGAAGATGAGGAGGGCAGATGGGAACTACAGGGAGAAAGACCAAATCATCAAAAACCATATCCCCACTTCCTCCAATAGCAGAAATATACACAGAATCAAAAGCAAGAATGGATTAAAAAAAAAATCATAATTGGATCAAACCCAGTAGATTGTGCATTTGCAATAAGTACTTTATAACTTTTTCGTGTTGTCTGGCATTCGCAGATAACCAAAATATTTAACGTACAGAATTTTGTAATGGATACGCTAACTATACATATCTTCACAATGAGAATCACATCATAAATATTCTGAATTATTTTTAAAGCATAAACAAACACACTCTGTCTGTGTTTGATAAGCAGCTTTGGCTTTAATTCAGCAGTTACTGTCAACAACTACATTTCAAGGTCCCATCCAATTATGAGTCAAGGAACACCAACACAGAAGGAAAAACATCAACGTCACACAAACTATGAGGTGGATTCTGAAATAAATACAAAGCATAACTTCCACAAATGTGCTGAATTATTCTGCATTGTTCAACAGTATACAAAACTTACTATTTCTTGGGCACACAAACATCCTTGAAACCAAGGGTGAGTTCACACATTACTTAACACTTGATGGCTAGAAGCTACATGTGAACCAATTCCACTTCAACTCCCATCTGTCCTAGCCAAATACCGTATATACTCAAGTATAAGCCAACTTTTTCAGCACATTTTTTATGCTGAAAAAGTCCCTCTCGGCTTATACTTGAGTGAAGTGGGTGGCGGCAGAGGGACGAGTGGCCCAGAAGAAGCCCTTTCTCACTACTGGTCCTGCCGCTGCCGCCTCTCGCAAGGGCAGGCGATGCTGCGCCTCTCCTAACCACGGCTCCTATGCCTGCTCTTGCGAGCGGCAGAGGGAGAAGTGGCCCAAAAGGAGCCCTTTCAGGCTGCTTGTTCTTCCTCCACCGCTGCCGCCACCACCAGGTTTGTGGTGTGGTGATCTGACATACACGAGTCAATAGGTTTTCCCAGCTTTTTGTGCTAAAATTAAGTGACTCAGCTTATATTCAGGTCAGCTTATACTAGAGTATATACGGTATCTTCATCTTGGCCTTACCCTCAAGCCCACATGCCCACCCCCAAGCCTGCATGGAGACCCTTCTCAGTTATGCACAGCACCAAAGGGGGTGAACAAGCACCCCCCCAAAAAAACCAAGGAGCTTGCTCCCCCCCCCCCAATTGCTGGACTCCTGCCATCCTGCCATTAACATTTGCTGCTATTTTGCTTTGAGTTTTTACTGCGTGTGACACAACTCAACCACTAAGAATTATACTTTGCCCCTTCTGTGCCCCCTTTTTCTGGTGCTGCCACTGTTCTCAGCGAAAAAGTGCTTTTCTTTCAGCTCACAGGGAGCGGGATGTTGTAAACGTTCTAAGACTGAAAACTGCCCTCAGAAAAGAAGGTGCTCAAGAATATTTCACAAATGCTAAAAATATAATCATAGAATTGTAGAGTTGGAAGGGATGCCAAAGGTCTCCAGTTCAACCCCCTGCAATGCAGGAATCTTTTGCCCAATGTGGGGCTCAAACCCACAACCCTAAGATTAAGAGTCTTGTGCTTTACCAACTGAGCTATCCCTGGTCAATGTTATTCTCACACATCTTTCTTTGAAACCCCTTGAAGTCACTTCACTGGCGACTTTAAAACAGAATGAAAGCACAAGCCAAGCCAATTGCCTTAGAAAAGATTTCTACTTACACCTCCCATTGTAATTCCATCAATAAGCGCCACGTATGGCTTCTGGCAGGTGCCTGTCAGGATGGAAACAACACATTTCGTGAGGAGAGAGAGAGAGACTTTGTGCTGGCCACCAGGCAATGGCTTTTTCCACCTGCCTTGCCCCAGGTGGAGTCTTCATAAGAGAGATGTTTCCAGGTGAAGAACTGTGAGGGCAGAGAGACTCTGTGTTGGCCATCAGGCAATAGTCTTTCCACCTGCCTTGGCCCACCCTCCTAGGAGCCTTTCCCAGACCATGACTTTAAGAATAGCAGAAACAGCTGTGAAGAGAGCAGCTTAGGGATTTATTTATTTTTTTAAAAAAAATTATGTTGCGTGTCCTTGTTCTCAATTTGATCTTTTCATGTGTTTTTGTATGTTTTCTGATATTTTATGCATTGTGACTTGCTGTTATTTTTACTGACTATAGTTTAGTAATTATTTATTGTAACAGTTAAGTATAAACTGTTTCATTGCCATTTTCTGATATTTAATTTTACTGTTTACCATTATATTCTAATGGATTATTGAATATTGCTACATTTGATGTAAGTTGTTTATTTTAAAGTTATGTTTTTATTATGGCTTTTTTTGGTACTGGATCAGATTGTTTTTAGGTCTTTGCTGTCTATTTTGTTGTTTCTTCAGCTTGTAAACCTATATTAGTAATACAGGAAGGGGATATACAAATGAAAAGTGAAATGAAAAGACATTTACATGATTAAAACAGAATAAAGCACACTTCTGCAAGGAAAGACCTTGTGAAGCCTGATAATATAACTTGAATATTCAATTTGTTGACCAAATTATAATTATCCCACTCTGAATTCCAAGATTAGCCATGTTAGTCCATTGTGGCAAAGAGCGCCAAGAATTTTACAGCACCTTAAAGATCAGCAAACAAAAGCATATGACACGTATAGGCAAACTTGGCCCTCCAGATGTTTTGGGACTACAACTCCCATCATCCCTGACCACTGGTCATGTTAGCTAGGGGTGATGGGAGTTGTAGTTTGCCTATGCCTGGCATATGCCATAATAAACCTGCTAACCTTTAAAGTAGGTGCAGGGACCCTTTTTCAGTCTGAGCACTCCATTCCCTTCAAAGCACCCTTTCCAGGTGCAACAAGTCATTGGTGGGTATGGCTAGGCAAGTGGATGGAGCAACAAATGCTAATTTTACCCTAGCACACTATGATTATTTCTACACAGGTACCTCTCTATCATCCATCCAAGTGGCAAGAAGCATTATCAAAGTTGGGAGACACACTGCACTCGGGCAAAAACATTCAGGGTGGGAAGCAGAACCAGTGAAAGGGGTGGCCTGGGGAGACTTCAGAGGGCCACACAGAGAGATGTGGAGGGCCGCATTTAGCCTGAGATTCCCCATCCATGCCTTAAAGTGCTGTGGTGTCTCCTCTCTTTCTGAATATAAGATTTGAATATTTAAAACATTCTTATGTCACCATTCCGTTAAAAAAAGCCCACACAGGGCAGCTCACAACAGTGATAAAATAAGGAATGAACAAGAGAACAGTAAAACCGAAGCAACCCCCCCCCCAAAAAAAACCTAGCAATACCAGGGATGGGATGGGGGGGGGGGAATCAACTGATTAAGAAGAGCTTAGTGTTGAGCCTGGGTAATAAAAAGTTATTTGCCTGGCACAAAGAGTATCTGAAACTAGACGCCAGGCAGGTCTACCTATACAAAGCATTCCACAGAATATAGCAGCATAATAGGTCAGGTGTGTGGAAGCTCAGGGCCAAGGGTCCAAGGAGAGCCCAGGCTTCTTGCATCTCTCACCAGGCCACACCGCCTCACCCACTGTGCTTCACTCCCAGAGTGCTATTGTTCTCAAACAACACCACCTCTTGTTTCTCAGGATAAAGGCTAGTGGGGAGCGTGTGAGCATGTGCAGAAACTACCCTACTGGACAAGAGGAAAATGTGTGTTGTTCCACCTACTTTTGCTTCTAGCCTCACCTACCTCTGGCACATGGCCCTTGGAAGGTTGTTAAGGAAGGAATGCGGCCCTCAGACTGAAAAAGGTTCCTTCCAGTGTATGAAAGAAACGCCGTGGAGTACTGGCGCAAACTGTGGAAACTGGAAATGCTATTCTTAGAACAATTTTTAAAACGAATGGTGACGTGTTACCAACCACATAGGTACTAGTGTGAAAATGCGGGGTAGGGAAGGGGTTTAAGAAGGGTTACGTCTAGCTCAGTTGGTTAGCGTGTGGTGTTGATAATGCCAAGGTTGCAGGTTTGATCTCCATATGGGGAGCTGCATATTCCTGCACGGCAGGGGGTTCATAGAATCATAGAGTTGGAAGAGACCACAAGGGCCATTGAGTCCAACCCCCTGCCAAGCAGGAAACACCATCAGAGCACTCCTGACATATGGTTGTCAAGCCTCTGCTTAAAGACCTCCAAAGAAGGAGACTCCACCACACTCCTTGGCAGCAAATTCCACTGTCGAACAGCTCTTACTGTCAGGAAGTTCTTCCTAATGTTTAGGTGGAATCTTCTTTCTTGTAGTTTGGAACCATTGCTCCGTGTCCACTTCTCTGGAGCAGCAGAAAACAACCTTTCTCCCTCCTCTATGTGACATCCTTTTATATATTTGAACATGGCTATCATATCACCCCTTAACCTCCTCTTCTCCAGGCTAAACATGCCCAGCTCCCTTAGCCGTTCCTCATAAGGCATCGTTTCCAGGCCTTTGACCATTTTGGTTGCCCTCCTCTGGACACGTTCCAGTTTGTCAGTGTCCTTCTTGAACTGTGGTGTCCAGAACTGGACACAGTACTCCAGGTGAGGTCTGACCAGAGCAGAATACAGTGGCACTACTTGGACAAGAGAATCCTCAGGCTCCCTTCCAACTCTATGATTCCACGCCTACTCAAATTAAGCCCGTACTTTTAAACTACTAAAATACTTTTAAATTACTGGTATACACACCGATAGCATTGTTCAAGGCGTACTCTTCTCTGAAGAAATATTGTGGCATCCCTTCTCCCGCTCTTCCTGCTTCAACGATAGCTAGCAAACAAAACAAGTGTCAAATTTAGCTACCAAAACACTTAAACTGTCTGGAATACCAAGAAATGTGACTGCAGCAAATTTCCATGATCACAATATATGCAATCCAAGTTGATGGACATCCAAATTCTGTAATTTAACTAGGTGCGATGTAAAGAAGCACTTTCTTTTGTCTGTCCTGAATCTCCCAACGTTCAGCTTCATCGGATGGCACCAGATTCTAGAATTAGGATAGGGGAATAAAACAACAACAACCCTCTGTTCACTTTCTCCACACCACAGATAATCTTATACACCTCTGTCATATCTCCCTCTGCTCTCCCTTTTCGTTAACTAAAAACCCACAAATGCCCTTTCCCTACAAAAAAACCTTTCCCTACAAGGGAGTCTCCACCCCTTGATCATCTTGGTTGCCCTTTCCTGAAACTATTCTAGCGCTACAATATTCTTTTTGAGGCGAGGCAACCAGAACTGTACAGAGTATTCCAAGCGCAGTCACCCCACAAGTCTGTATAACAGCATTACTATATGAGCAGTTTCATTTTCAGTGCCTTTTCTAATGATCGCCAATATGGAATTCATCTTTTCCCAGCCGCTGTAAACTGAGACAACTTCACTGACCTATCAACTACAAGGCCAGTTGTTCCTGGTTAGTCACTGCCAGTTCAGAGTCCGAAAGCATATACGTGAAATTAGAATTCATTGCCACACTGTGCCTTACTTTACACTTGCTGACAATTAAAT
This sequence comes from Podarcis erhardii, assembly GCF_964252035.2. Lineage (NCBI taxonomy): Eukaryota > Metazoa > Chordata > Lepidosauria > Squamata > Lacertidae > Podarcis > Podarcis erhardii. The sequence goes on from NC_138497.1 coordinate 122,746,711, forward strand.
GCATTTTACTGCCCATTAACCTAGTTTAGAAAGATCCTTTTGGAGCTTCTCCCAATTTATTTTAAGTACCTTGAACATTTTGGTATCAGCAGCAAACTTGGCTAACTTCATGCTCATCCCAAATCTAGATAATTTATGAACCTGTTAAAAAGCACAGGTCCAGCACTGATCCTCAGAAGACTCCATCCCTCCAATGGGAGGACAATCCATTTATTCCTATTCTCTTCTTCCCATTTCTGAACCAGTTCCTGGTCCATAACAGAACCGCCCCCTTATCTTGTGACAGCTAAGCTTACCCAGGTGTCTTTGCTGAGGGACATCATCAAAAAGCTTTTGAAATTTTAAGTACTCAATGACAACTGAAACTCTCAACTTTTTGAATACTCAAAACCTTACCTTTGATATCGCCTCCTGCACAGAAAGCTTTGTCTCCAGCTCCCTTTATTATTATTAAAAAGGTGTTAGGGTCCTTCTCCCATTTCTACAAAAGATAAAACATGTTGAATGTGGGCTCTGATAACAGAAATAAACCAGGCTAAGGAAAAACAGCAAGGTTGGGAACAGTTCAGCGTTTCTATCTCACTGGCTGCTTCTACACTGGAAGATGCTTCTACCCTCTTTATATCTGTATGGTAGCAATACATATTTGGGGGGGGGGCACAAGGCATCATATAGTTTCACCCTAATTTCCTTGGGCCAAAGCCACGTGCTTTACGAGGCTCCATACCACCTCTCTCTTCTTGAACACAGAACAGCCACCTTTGACCCATTCCCTTGTTCAGAGCAAAGTCAGCACTAAAAGGGGTGTGGGGAGAACCCCAACAGCTCTCTAGCATATGCTTTGCCTCTTCCTCCTTTCGATACAGACGGCAGCACTGCCACACCTTTGGGATGAATCTCAGCAACCTGACGAAACCCTGAATCCACATGCACTTCCCCCTACTGAGCCATGGCTGAACCAGGTGATAGACTAGAAGTCCAGGAGAGCAATAAAAGGCCCTGGCTTCTTAGGATCCCAGTGAAGTTTGTTTATTTGATTTATAGCCTGCCCTTCCTCCAGAGAAAGTCCAGGGAAGCCACATCTCACCTCCCCCTGCCCTTCTCCCCTGCCTAACTTAAGGAAAGCTGCAAAGCCAAGCAAACCCCCAGCCAGCCTGAGCCCTTTCCTATAATGTTGACTCTGCAGATGGCAAGGGGAAATATCCATTCCCACCACTTCCCACCTTGCACAGGAATCCCCCTTGAGACATTTCCTTTTTCCAGAGGGAGCGGTCACACTCATTCTTCTCCCTCCCTTGAAGCAATATTCACTTGTTTTCAGTACTACCTTTCTTGGCCCTGCTTCCAGGCTTCCCCCTCCCCTTCCTACTACTCTGCCATTTAAATAGGGATTTCTGTTTGGCTGTGGGACACCACAGGGTACGGTTGCTGCCACTAAGACCACCAGTATACTTCTGTAAATATAGCGAAGATGAACATGGTGTGTGTGTCTCAGTACTGCCTGTTACTTATTCAGTGAGCGTAGATAAAATCCACTACCAGTAACAGCATTTCTGCTGTTCTCATTTTCAGGTCCTTCCCCACTCCCCAGTACATCCCCAATTAAATCAGAAGGATGGCCATAAAATTAATCTGATTACTGGTTCATCCAGAGCCCTTGGCTTGGTTTGCACATGAATGCTCATTGCCAAATGAATGCGTGGTCAAGACATGGATTTTGTTAGTGAATGAGCCATCACAGATCATACGTTGCATACAGAACTTTCGCACCACCTCAAACCCAATGGTTTTCAACAGAGGCAGTTCACACATTCAGCTGCTGAAGTGTAGAAAAAAAGTGATGGGCTATAGCCGCTGCTTGAGGTGCTGCTCTTGAATGGCCTCCTCTGTCAACCCACACACTGTGCCCACAGCACTGATATAAAAGAAAATCACCAACCTTCAGTTGTGGATACATCTGTCGAATCATGGATATATTTAATGCATTTAGAGCCTTGGGTCTGTTCATGGTTATAACACCAGCACACCCCTTTTTTTCCAAGAGAACCTCAGAGGAAGAAGCTGCCGTCTTGGACATACTCTGCATATTTGAAACAAGAACAAACAAAACAAAACAAAAATCAAGGGACTCAGCCACATTAGTCAAAAAAACATTTTGAATGTGTTAGAAACATGCAACACCAGATGGCGCCAGAGAACAAAAAAAAAATCGATGTGATTTTTACATAGCGGTTTTTTTTATTTTGTTACAATTTAATTTCTGACTTATTTATAGCAGGGGGAGGGTTCCTGTGTGTAGATCCACCCAAGGTTTTTAACAAGCTGCTAATTTGCAAGTTGGTTCCAGCATGCAAATTCTTTAGAGCAGGGGAGGAAAAACTGGCTCTCCAAATGTTACTACTACTCCTGTTCTATGTGGCCATTCTGGCTGGAGCTGATGGGAACTGGAATCCAAAAGCGTCTAGTTTTCATGCAGAAGGTCCAAGGTTCAATCCCGGGTACCACCAGCTGGGACGGACTCCCTGACTGAAACGCAGAGAGCCACTGCAAGATAATGCGGAGCTCGATGGACCAATAGTTTGGCTTGGTATAAGGTAGCTTCTATGTTCCTATCTAGCAAACTACTTTAGGCTCATGTATGAGCTTATGCACACCCACAAGTGCTTGTCTCCTGCCTTTCCCCCATGTGAACAGTATACACGAAGCCCACAACTTACGCACATTTGACTTGTGTGCATTCAGCTTTATGCGCTTGGCAAAATAATTTTTTAAACATTAAAAAGGGGGTGGGCAATTCCACCAGCCATTACACCCAAGGCGGTTTTGGCTTTAGGTGAGATCCCTGGAACATAAGTTGTGGGCTTGTTGTATCATAAATTGCCTTTGAAACTTGTGTTTTTGTCTTCTGGAGAGGTTGTTGGAGGAGCACAATTCAAAAGCCCCCATGGGCTTGCTGAAAACAGTTTACATATTGAACATTATGAAACCCACATTAGCCTCCCCAACCTGAAGGAGACCTCCACACTTACCAAATGTTCTACAATGACCTGTAACCTGTTGAATGGCTTCAATCTGAAACAAGAAAATCAAGTTCAGCCATATCTTGTGCCACAGCCTATGTAAAAATGTCAAGCAAATCAAGCACATGCTTTTGTCAGCCACACCTACACTATACATTTAAAGCAGAAACAGCGGGGGGGGGGGGGCTTTCTCTAGTAGTTTATGAATTGACCCAGGGAACTCTGGGAATTGTAGGCTTGTGCGGGGAGTACTCCATATTTATTAACATGGGTGTCCCCCCCCCCCATCATATTTATATTGTGTTCTAAGTGCCAGACAGAAGTTTTTCTCTTCAACCGGGTGTTGGCTGATTAACATTCTATGGCTTTTTAAATGTGCTTGTGGGCTATTGGTTTGTTTTTGTTTTATTATGTATGTTGTATTTTGATGTTGAGAACTGCCCTGTGATCTTCAGATGAAGAGTGGTATACTGAATGAACAAACGAATAAGCATCATTCATGTGCAAACTTTAGGACAAAGGGACCAGCTTTCTGAAAAAAATATACATCTTCCCTACATTACCTTTCCTATGTTGTGCTTTTAGTACACCTTAACATAAACACAAACATGTCCAAAAATTAAATTTGAAATGATTTTCAGCCAAGAAGGAAGCATTCCACATAGCAGGATAAGCCTTCCCAAACTCCAAACTTTTTTTCTTCTCACAGGGCTCATTTAGATACTTGGTCCCTCTTTAAAGCACCAACTTTAAATTCAGCCAATGAGCTGAGCTGACATCGCCCTTGACCTTGGATCACCTTAATATGACCTTAACATGCAGCAATGGGACGCTTGCTGGAACCCGTAGGGAGAGCAAGTACCTGTCGCCACACACACACACCTGTCAAAAAACAAAGGGAATGAACCACAAAGAGCTGCCTTCATTTAAAGAGATTCTGTTCCTGAATCTCGGCAGCCCAAAGCACATGTTCCCGTCTTCCATAAGTTTCCTTCTCCTCTTTCATGACCTAGAAAACAGTTCCTGCTCTTAACACTGTCCATTCCCCTCTGGGGCATTCATGGTCAGAGGCACTTATGGGAGGCACTCCTTAGGGCTGAAAGGGCAATTGTAAACCCACTGAGCCTCTTGGGCTTGCCGATCAGAAGGTTGGCAGTTCGAATCCACACAATGGAGTGAGCTCCCGTTGCTCTGTCCCAGCTCCTGCCAACCTAGCAGTTTGAAAGCACACCAGTACAAGTAGATAAATAGGTACTGCTGCAGCGGGAAGGTAAACGGCATTTCCGTGCGCTCTGGTTTCCATCACGGTGTCCCGCTGCGCCAGAAGCGGTTTAGTCATGCTGGCCACATGACCCAGAAAGCTGTCTGTGGACAAACGCTAGCTCCCTCGACCTGAAAGCGGAGATCAGTGCCACACCCCATAGTCACCTTGGACTGGACTTAACCGTCCAGGGGTCCTTTACCTTTTATATTATTATTATTGTTATTATTTATTCAATCTGTATACTTCCCTTCATCCTAAGATCTCAGGGCGGTTCATGGAATAAAACCACAAAAATGCGTAGTAAAAACAAAGTATAAGAACAAAAGAAATAATACACACACACACACACCCTTCCCTCAAACACATTTAACAGGACTGTTAATAATCCAATGGCCTGGTTGAAGTTTATAACCTCATCCAGGACGGTAATAATAAGAGTGTTCAGCGAAAGCTACGCAGCGCAGGCCCCGCTACTCGGGAGTAAGCTCCCACTGCGTTCAAGGCTACTTCTGAGGAAAGGTAGGCGGGGCTGCGCTTCTCGACGCCGCTCTCGGCCCTCGCCCCACTCGCAGGGCCGTCTAACCTGGGAAGCCTCCGCCTCAACACCGGAGCCACAGCCGGCAGCCCCATCCTGCCACCGGCGCTCTCTCGCCCACTAACGCCCGGCTTCGACGGGTATGAGGAGAGGAGGCCGGCAGGGCGCGAGGTGATGACATCACGTGGCTGCGCCGCTATCTCTTTGCGCGTCAGAGTTCGCGCGGCCTAGAGAGGCCGGGGAGTGGAAAGGAAGCAAGAGATCAAGTAAAAGGGAAGAGCCGCGTCGCATAGCCCGGATGCGGCGTTTCCGAGTTCCCTTTGGCAACCCAATCCTGACCGTGAGAGCTGCCCATAAGTATCAATGGAGGGGAACCTTATGACGTAGCTGCGACTGGACAGCGGCAATGGGTCTTATTTTGCGCGATTTTTAATTTTTGTAAGGCTTTAAATATTTTTGCAAGGGAGTTATGGCCGTGACCGCAGGAACGGTTTACGACAACCCTGCCGTGTAGTCCATTCTTAATACACTACAACCAAGTCCCATTGAACCCAGATGCGCTTAATAAGATTGCACGGGAAGCTGCACACCACCACCACAACAACAACCCTTCCGTGTAGCCCAGTGCTGTTGCCTCCACGTTGCTGAGGCCAGGCAGAGGCTCACGGCCGCCCTGCAATGGAGCCCACTGCTCACACTGCAAGTGGGATACAGAGGTTTGTTTGCGTTTCCAGCCAACCCCCCCCCCAAAAAACCCCCACCCCACATCACTCTCATTAGATTGCAGCAAAGGTTGATCTATTGCCCACTCTTTAGTTGCCATTCCTGCACTGCAGAGGGTTGGACTAGATGGCCCTTGGGCAGGGGTAGGCAAACTAAGACCCAGGGGCCGGATCTGGCCCAATCGCCTTCTCAATCCGGCCCGCGGACGGTCCGGGAATCAGCGTGTTTTTACATGAGTAGAATGTGTGCTTTTATTTAAAATGCATCTCTGAGTTATTTGTGGGGCATAGGAATTCGTTCATTCCCCCCCCCAATATAATCCAGCCCACCACATGGTCTGAGGGACAGTGGACCGGCCCACGGCTGAAAAAAAGGTTGCTGACCCCTGCCCTTGGGGATCCCTTCCGACTCCATGATTCTTCCCCACCCTAATCCGCAGTAATTCAGCTGCACGCAGAAGTGTTATCCCTGAAACCGGAAAGTGGAATAATGCCTTACTTGTTGGGGAAGCAGTAGAAACATTTTTCTACATCACCTGCTTTCCCTTTCTCTAGGACGTGGGAGGCCTCCTTGTTTCTTGGCATTAACGCCACCTGGAGGCCTCTCTGATAAACAATTACAGATAGGTAGCCGTGTTGGTCTGCCATAGTCAAAACAAAACAAATTCCTTCCAGTAGCACCTTAAAGACCAACTAAGTCAGTTCTTGGTATGAGCTTTCGTGTGCATGCACACTTCTTCAGATACGAAGAATGCACACTTCTTCAGATACGTATCTGAAGAAGTGTGCATGCACACGAAAGCTCATACCAAGAACTGACTTAGTTGGTCTTTAAGGTGCTACTGGAAGGAATTTGTTTTGTTTTGATAAACAATTGTCTCCTTTCTCCACCCTGATTTCCGTCTCTGCCTCCCAGGACTCTCTGCCTCCCTGCCCCCTCCAGCCTCCAGATTTATAGATAGAGTTGGAAGGGATGCCAAGGGTCATCTAAGTCCAGCCTTCTCAACAATGCAGTCCCCCATACAGTTTGAAACCAGACCAGACCCTGCTTAGCTTTGCAAATGTGCTAGTAGTTTCCTTTGGGGGTGGGAGTGGAGGTTTATAAACTAGAATAATGTTACACAAATAAGTATACCAAGTTTTCTCGTGTCATTTGTATATCACAAAAATAGCATAATGAATGTGGAGTGATATCTACAACATATGGTTCATTATTAGTGGTCAATTTATAAGTTATTATTATTACAGTGGAACCTTGGGTTAAGAACTTAATTTGTTCTGGAGGTTCATTCTTAACCTGAAACTGTTCTTAACCTTAGCTAATGTGGTCTCCCGCACCACCGCTGTGCGATTTCTATTCTCATCCTGAAGCAAAGTTCTTAACCCAAGGTACTATTTCTGGGTTAGCGGAGTCTGTAACCTAAAGCATCTGTAACCTGAAGCATCTGTAACCCGAGGTACCACTGTAATTTCATTTCTATACCGCTTCAAAGTGGCTTACAGAATATTAAAACATCAATAACACAATCTGAAGAAAGTCAAATATAGAGTATACAATTAACAAAAAACTAAAATATTATCTTAAAAGATTTCAAAATAAAACATTACAAAGGAGGTCAACTACAAAAGGAGGTTATTGGTTCATGAATTAGTTTAAACCATTAGGAAGTCAGGGGGAGATGGTAAGTTGAGTGGGGTCGGGTGGTTATGCTTCTATTATTCTACTTAGTGAATGTGTGGGGTTTCCTGTCAGTGTTACTTGTATGAGTGATTCAAAAATACACACACACACACTCACACACAAAAACAATTCTCACTACAGCCAACCAAAGACAACCAACTACACCCTAAGCCACCACCAACCTCTCTCACCACCAACGAAATACAACAAGCGAATGTGCTAGCGGTTTTATCGCTGCACCACTCGGCTGTTGCCCCGTTGGCAGTGCCCACGGATGGTGTGTGCAACACTTGCATCACAGAGTCGTGCCGTGGACAGACTGAAAGGGCTGTCGTTCTCCCCCCCCCCCCCCGTCCCCTGAAAGCTACGTCTTTTAACTCTATCATAGCATCAGAAATTCAACAGCAGGTCTTTCCCATCTTGCAATGATGGAGAAAGTTGCAGCTGCGGTATTTCTGCTTGCAACGCAGCTGTTAAATGCAAATGGTATCCTACAAGTTTTGTGTGTATGTGTGTACGAGCGTGCGCAGTGCTGGAATTTCCGTGGATTAGATAGACACCAATACACCGGAGAACATAAATGCTTTTATTGTATGAATATATCTTTGAATGAAGTGCGTCCAGTGCTGCTGGCTTCTACACAGAGATTAAAAACCATACAGTACATCTGTGTACTATTAATAACTGTTGCTAATGGCTGACATAGGTTGTATGATACGCATGAATAGAGTTTTAAGGGGATTTTCAGCTATTAACCTATATATGGTGGGGATGAGGCAGAGCACCAGAGGAAGCAGCTCCCCGATGAGTGAGATCTTGCAGACCTCTCTCGCACAACCCCAGTAAGCGGTGGGGTGGCGGCGGCAGGAGGGGCACACTCCTGTTTCAACTCAGGCGGCAAAATTGGATGTGCCAATCTCTTATCAAAGCAAAGAGTGTAGTTAGCATACCGGCCTGAGCTGGAAAAAAGCACTCCTGTCCACAGCACATCATCAGAATACAGCAGCTCTCCTAAATCACACATCCCCTGAAAACCTCTATGTGAAAAAAGCTAAACTGAAAAGCTTTCAAGTGCTGCGTAATAATCCATTCAGAATAGATGACTCCCATATTGCCTTATCAAGAAGTACCATCAAATGTCTCATTTGAATTCTATGCCAAAGATGGAAATAAGAAACCGTCCCAACGAAAGAAGATTGGCAATTAAGACTGATGGAATATGCAGTGATGTTGAAACTTAACAAAAGAATAAGAGATCAAGATGAGAGACCTTTTTTAACAGACAGCGGGGAAATTGTTTAATATATGTAGACAAATTGTAAACAATCAAAAACGTTGGCAGGATTGACTTAAACACAAGCAGTAAAACACCAAAAACTTACAGAGAGTAAAAAGATTAAATTCACAAATAGGTTGGAATTGGTTGTGCAGTAAATAAGAAACCGCAGAGGGGAGGGAAGTCGAAGAGAAGGTCGGTTTTTGTTTAGATTTAATTTTTGTTGTAGAAACATTGTAAAAAGAAAAATAGGAAAGAGACATTTAATTTTATTTTTAATAGGGTTGGGCATGCTATACTGGAATGTTCATGATGACACACTTCAATCGTCTGGAGAATCTAGCCCAGCGACTTCATCTAAATGTTAGTTAGCATAAGAGAGATTGAACCCTGCAACACCCTACTAAATAGTTCCTGGGGCTGGACCTGCAAAGTCCTAATGACTCCCTCTGGAACAGGCTGTGAAATCGAAGGACCAAAACACTGCAAGGCAACATCCTGTATTACAGCCTCACTTCTACACAGCTGGTCCATAAAATTTTGGTAGCTATGTGGTTCTGATATTTATTTTACCCATCCGGGGCACAAAATTGCACCTTCCAAATAGTATCTACATGCCGGGAAGAAGAATCAAAATCAGAACCTACATCCTAAACTTCTGCTCGATTAAAACCTCGAACAGCTGTTATGTCTCGGAAATGCTCACGGCAGACCCCAGATGGCAACCTTGTTCTTCCCTTAAAAACAGAGCTCCTCCATCTGGCTCATTTGGAATCCCTTTGGTAGAATTCAACACAGCCACTGCTAGCTTTCTTTTATCATTCTCAGATTATCAGTTGTACAGCTGAAGCAAAACTTGTGTCAGAAAAGGATTCTACTGTTAATGAGTCTCCCACGGTAGCTGGTATGAAGACCCTGAGGCTAGACAATGTACAGTGATACCTCAGGTTACAAACACTTAGGGTTACAAACTCCGCTAACCTGGAAGTAGTACCTCGGGTTGAGAACTTTGCCCCAGGGTGAGAACAGAAATCGCACGCCAGTGGCACGCCGGCAACAGGAGGCCACATTAGCAAAAGCACGCCTCAGGTTAAGAACGGTTTCGGGTTAAGAACGGACCTCCGGAACAAATTAAGTTCGTAACCCAAGGTACAACTATATTGATAAAGGGGAGACAACTTCCCTCCCCAGCCTTGATCTGGTCTATATCGTCAGCAGTGATTTTTTTTCCTAGGGGTATTCATGGGTAAAAAAAGTACCTGTACCGCAACCTCAGTCAAAGACGACTATGGGGTTGCGGTGCTCATCTCGCTTTCAGCCTGAGGGAGCCGGCGTTTGTCTGCAGACAGCTTTCCTGGTCATGTGGCCAGCATGACTAAACTGCTTCTGGCACAACGGGACACTGTGACGGAAGCCAGAGCACACGGAAACGCCGTTTACCTTCCCGCCGCAGCAGTACCCATTTATCTACTTGCACTGGTCTGCTTTCGAACTGCTAGGTTGGCAGGAGCTGGGACAGAGCAACAGGAGCTCACCCCGTTGCGGGGATGCGACCTTCCGATCGGCAAGCCCAAGAGGCTCAGGGGTTTAGACCACAGCGCCACCCGCGTCCCCTGGTTCTCAAGTGTACACAGTACTGGTACCTCCCCCACCCCTCAAATGTTAAAAGTGGAGGACCACAGATTCCCTACCTGTTATAAATAATCCACATTTATATTTAAGGAATGGTCATCTTTGAAGCCATATTAATTAATTTATTGCATTTATATCGCTCCTTTCTTCTCCTTGGAGCTCAAGGTGGGTTACATGTTTCTCCCCCTTCACATTTAATCTCCACAACAACTCTGTGAGGTAGGTTATGCTAAGAATGAGTGAGTGACCCAAGGTTACCCCGTGAGCTGCATGGCCCTGGTTGGAGTCCGACACTCTAACCACTCATAGCTACACATAGTTATGCAATAGTTACACATTTGTGAACAGTGCAGTTAACAACCTTCCTTCCTTTTTAATACTATTTTAAAATATATATATATATATTTTTCTTTTCTTTTTACACAACAGAAACAGGAATTGGGAAGAGAGGAAGGAAGACCAGTGTGGTGCAGTGGTTAGAGTGCTGGACTCGGACCTGGGAGACCAGAGTTGAAATCCCCACCCAGCCTGGGTGACCTTGGGTAAGTCACATTCTCTTTGCCTAATCTACCTCACAGGATTGTTCTGAAGATAAAATGGCGATGGGGAGAACTCTGCAGCTTTGAGTTCCTCGGAGGAAAAGAGGGGATCTAAATGTAATCACGAACAAACCCAACAATGATTCTTTTGAATAAGGGAAGGAATGTACGCAGACATTTATTTATTTTTGCTAATTTTGAGTGGCAGAATTTCTGTCACACCCTGCCTTGCAGCATCCTGTTCCTGGATCTTTGCCCAACTTTAGCCTGGTAGCATTTCGGAACAGCAGCCGCTGTATTCTGACTCATACGGTTCTAGGCTGCAAAGCCTCTCTCTCTCTCTCAATCTCGGCTTGCTTGATTTTAGCTGGTCACCGATAGGCATAAATGCACACTGATGAACAATTAGGATGCTTTTTGTCTGACGCTCTCTTGGAAATGTACCCAGGGTCACCACAACCCTGCGGAGTTAGAAGAGTCCGAAACCAGGTTTGCTTAGCACGAGCAAGGAGAGCTGGGAAAGGGAGCAGGTTTTGGATTTCACAGCCCTAGTTGGATTTTAGGACTCTTCCCTGAGCTGCCCTCGCCACCAGCCCTGAACTTATGCAACCCCTGAAGTGATTTTGCCTGGCTGGAATGTGTCCCTGAACCACACCTGTTATGTATTCAGTGGTCTGTGTTTGCCTGAGCTTGAGTCTGGACTAAGGATTCTGAGCCCCTGTGTTCCGAATCAAAAATGGGGCCAAGCAAATAATAATAATCCCAAAACCAAACCCCAAGCAAGCAAGCCACCACCGGAAGTGGCTCACACTCCCATTTCTCTGTAAACAAAGCCACAGATTGTTGAAGGGTGTGTGGGAAGAGCTATAAAAAACGGCATAAGGCGAGTTGGAAAACGAACTCTCCTTACAGTAAGATTCTCTGCACATTGACGCAACAGAAGTCCCGCTGAACTCACTGGTGCCAACTCCCAAGTGAATACACATAACAACACCTGACACCGCAACCTTATGCATGTTTACTCAGAAAGAAGTCCCGCTGCATTCAACTGGGGCTTACTCCCAGATATGTTTGCCTAGGATTGCAGCTTCAGGAACTGTTGTGACGTGGGGTTTGTGATTTCAGCTCTCTTGACATAATATGCTGGAGACAGCTCTCTAGTAACACTTCTTTATTAAAGCAACAAGACTGAGACCTGAGGAGGGGAGAGCTACATTTATAGGGACAGGGAACTAGCTAGAAAGGATACATTTTGGAGGGAACAATATCAGGCAATCACAGTCCTGCCTTTTGGAGGAAACCAATAAGACAGAGGATCCAAATACAGCAGCTTAAATGAACCAATAGTAGCTGTACCCTCTGGAACCAAAAGGCAGTTACTTTACCCTAATGCAAATACAGACAATAATAATACAGATATAAAATCCTTTGACTCAATACACAACAGGAACAATGGAGGTTTATTATTACGGAGGGCCATAAATCAATTTGTTGCAATGTCGCAGGCAAGCCCTATGCATACTATGAAATCCAATAACTTGAATGGGACTTTATCTCTGGCAACCAGGGACGGGATTGCAGCTTTACGCGGGACTGCCCTTGAAACTGACCCAGAAACTCCAGCGGGTGCAGAATGCTCCTTGCCATGGGATCACTTTCATCCAGTGCTTTACCAGCTGCACTGGCTCCCAGTGGAGTACAGGGTCAGGTTTAAGGTGCTGGTTTTGACCTTTAAAGCTCTATGCAGCCTAGGACCCACGGATCTACAGGACCGCCTCTCCTGGTATGCCCCGCGGAGGACCTTAAGGTCCACAAATGACAACACTTTGGAGATCCCAAGTCGCAAGGTGGTTAGATTAGTCTCAAATAGGGCCAGGGCCTTTTCAGTACTGGCCCCAACTTGGTGGGGTTTGCTCTGTCACAAGAGACTAAGGTCCTGCGGGACTTGACATCTTTCCGCAGGGCCTGCAACACAGAGCTGTTCCGCCTGGCCTTTGGTTTGGACTTAGTCTGACCCTTATGTTTCCCTCCCCTTACTGTTTTGATCTATGGGCTACTTTTAAAATGAGACTGCATTTTAAATTGCATTTTAAATTGCATTTTAAATTGGGGTTTTAGGTCCGTCCGTCCCCGTCCCCCCATTTTGTTTTTATTGTAATTTTACTGGTATTAGCTGCCCTGAGCCCAGCTCTGGCTGGGGAGGGTGGGGTATAAATAAAATAATAATAATAATAATAATAATAATAATAATAATAATAATAATAATTATTATTAGCCCAGTTGCTCATAATGTTTCAGATTTGCATAGAGATGGGATACTTATAATGCATGTCCCCTCAGGAATAAGTCCCAATTGGGCTTGCTCTTAAGCAAGTGGGTACAGGGCCCGCAGCCTTTAAAGTCCTCTCTTTTTGAGACTGGGGAAAAACACGTTTTAGCGACTGTCCTTTCATATTTCAAAAAGTTTGTGCAGGTGAGAGAAATTTAAGACACAGAAAGCAGAAATTAAACCCAATGCTATTTTATATTTCTTTAGAGAGCCATGGATGGAGAGAGATGTATCCTTTCACATTTCAGCTCTGCATGTGTTCTGCGTAATTTTCCACATTGGTTAATTGAGACTGACATGTGTTTGGGAGCAGAAAAAGCAGGACTGGCCAGAGGACAGAAAGATTCAATAATTATCCTAAGTGCCTGCATAATTTGTATGTATTAAAAAGTAAGGATTTAAAACAGAACAGATTTGCTGCAGTGCCCAGGTCTAACAAAATTACTTTGTGCTAGGTGTAGACTGAGAAGTTGTGAGTTGGAGGAGCCAGACTTGGTCATGCTTAGAGTAAGTTCTCTTGCCTTCAGCATTAACTTATTCTAAGCATGGCTTATGTTTCTTACAATTATTGGAATATTTTTAAAAAGTTTTTATATATGTATATAGCTCTAATTTTATCTATGTTTTACGGTGGTACCTCGGGTTAAGAACTTAATTCGTTCCGGAGGTCCATTCTTAACCTGAAACTGCCCTTAACCTGAGGTACCACTTTAGGTAATGGGGCCTCTCGCTGCCGCCACGCCGCCGCGGCGGGATTCTGTTCTCATCCTGAAGCAAAGTTCTTAACCCAGGGTACTATTTCTGGGTTAGTGGAGTCTGTAACCTGAAGCGTCTGTAGCCCAAGGTACCACTGTATTCTATTTTAATGGTTGATGTTTCCATGTTTTTAGCGGTTCTTGGTTTTCTTTGTAAGCTGCCTTGAGTCCCAACAGGGAACTTTTCAAAGCTTACTGGTTTATATTGCAATTTTCTACTTTTACCATCAGAATTGTTCTCAGTCCTGTTCGGCTAAATTGGTTTTAACTGAAAAGCCACATAACAAGCCAGCTACTTATTTGCTTAGCAGGGACATGGATGGTGCTGTGGTCTAAACCACTGAGCCTCTTGGGCTTGCCGATCCGAAGGTGGGCAGTTTGAATCTGTGTGATGGGGTGAGCTCCTGTTGTTCTGTCCCAGCTCCTGCCAACCTAGCAGTTCAAAAGCACGCCAGTGCAAGTAGATATACAGGTACCATTGTGGCGGGAAGGTAAACAGCGTTTCCATGCGCTTGGCCCTCGTCACGGTGTCCCCTTCTGCCAGAAGCGGTTTAGTCATGCTGGCGACATGGTCCAGAAAAGCTGTCTGTGGACAAAAGCCAGCTCCCTCAGCCTGAAAAGTAACATAAGCGCTGCACCCCACAGTTGCCTTTGACTGGACTTAACTGTCCAGGGGTCCTTTACCTTTTACCTTATTTATTTAGCAACAACCTTTTATCCCATTTGTAGTTTTAATTAATGAGCCCTTTAATCTGCAGGTAACCTGCATGTTGCCAGTAAATATGGCTTTATTGTCCAATAATATGCCTGCCAAATAGTATGTCCTGTCTTTTGTGTATTAGTCTGCATTAGGTAAACAGTGAATTAACAAATCCATGGCTTCTTAGGAGACAGACTTCACCTTGGAAAAATAACCTTATTCACCTTACTGTTGAGAAACGCATTTCATAGGAAAATTAGTACTAATCATTTATAATTGCCTCATATACATGCTACAGAAAGCAAGTGTGAAGGCAGTGGGTGTTATTGGTTTGTGGTTTCTTTTGTTCCTGTTTTTATTGTATATTTTGTGTTTTTATGTTGTGAACTGCCCTGAGATTTATGGAGGAGGGGCGGTATATAAATTTACTAAATAAAATAAATCACACAGGACGTTCTCCTGCCATCTGTGTGTGTGTGTTTTGAACAAGATTGTCCTGACAGCTCTTGATCGACTCTTCCAGATTGCTGAGGCATAGCAGGCAAAAGCACGGTCTATCCCACAAGGAGTGCCACATAAATTATGGTTACCAGATGTCCCCGTTTCTCGGGGACAGTCCCCGCGTTTACAAATCTGTCCCCGGACAAAATCTGTCCCCGGAATGTCCCCGGATTTAATTTAATGTCCCCGGATTTATATTTTAAGTGTTGTAGATTTATTAGTAGGGAATGAATGTTGCGTGATTGGTTCAACGGCACAAGACACATCACATGGGGACTTCTGGTGAGGCAAAATTGTGGGTGCCACAGCAGCAAGCAGCTCCTGAAGCCAGCCAGAGCCAACTGTGCTACCAGGCTGGCTCCTGGCTGCTGAGACTGCTGCTGCTGCTGCCACTGCCAAGGGGGAACCGGGGATGCCCGGCATGTCAACTGGGGGAACCATTGACACCCCCCTGCAACCCAAATCGAGCCAGGCGCAAGAGCTCCTGGCCAACTGCCCAGCGGCTCTCAGGGGCCACGACAACCCCGTAGCCGACGCAGGGAGAAGGAGGAGAGGAGAAGGAGAAGTATTTATCTTAATAAATACTATAAAATTAATGAAGGCTAGAATGACATGGGTTGAAAAATAATATGGTGTTCAGAGATGTGGATTAAGAAAAGGAATGGAATTGGTCAAAAAACTCTGGGAAATAAGGGAATGGATTTACTGATTGGATAATGAAAATAGAATACAGAACGGGGAGGTATGAGGAAGTCGGGGAAAAATAGGTTGAGAAAATAAGGTTTGAAATTATACTTGTTGTCTTTTGTTTATGTATGTTTTTATTGTTGTTGTTGGTATTTACATGTAGTTATTGGAAACTTTAATAAATATTATTTTTAAAAAAAGATAATACAACAAATAAATACTCTTCCTCTGCTGCTTGGATGGAGGACCTCCTACTGGACGTTGTTGGGACTACGTGGCCAATGGACAGCGATGATGGGAGTCGTAGTCCAACAAAATCTGGATGATGGCGGGTTCCCCACTCCTTGCTAATGTCTGCATGAAGCACACCTGCAGGAACCAATGGAGGGAGGAACAGTAACCCTGTCATAAAATGCTGATAATCTGATGAAATTCCCCCTTTTCCATAGCTATGAAGAGTACAGACATTGTGTTCTTTGTTGTCCCTGGTCACTCTGCCTGCACTGGGCACTGATTTACAGATTGTCAGCGACATTTTAGCCATTGTAGGAGTATGAAAAGCTGCAAATAAACTGACAAATCCCCTCTTTTGGTTACATAACAATTACATGTACAGGAGGCCTGCTTTCCTTTGCAGCTGGCCACTCTAGAATCGCCAGGTATAAAACCGTCCCTTACCTGTAAATATATCATCTGTTAAATAAATGCTCTGACGTTGTAGGCAAGTTGCTTACTCAACATGGTCACCAATTTCCGTAGGGCGCCCTCTAATTCTGTGCCCCATATTTTATTTCCATGCCAGGAAAAGCTTCACCTGCTACATTTCTCCATGCGAGGCTGTGGTTAAAAAGTACAGAAGCATGGCCTAGGATTGGCATATCTAAAGTCTGTTTCTGGGGTGTAATTCAGCCCGCCGGTCAGTTTAATCCAGCCTCAACAACTTTGGGGTAATTTTTTTTAAAAAAGCTCAACAACTTTGCGCTAAAATTGTATGGCAGTTTATTTTCTGGGGTAGTAAAATCCCCCCCACCCAAAAGCTCAACAACTTTACATACACTTCAGGTTACAGACTCCGCTAACCCAGAAATAGTGCTTCAGGTTAAGAACTTTGCTTCAGGATGAAAACAGAAATCGTGCTCCGCTGGCGCTGCAGCAGTGGGAGGCCCCATTAGCTAAAGTGGTGCTTCAGGTTAAGAACAGTTTCAGGTTAAGTTCGGACCTCTGGAACGAATTATGTACTTAACCTGAGGTACCACTGTAACTTTGGTTGGCCCTCATACATGTTCACTTCATCAAATCTGGTCCTCTTTGAAAAAAGTTTGGACACTCCTGGCCTAGGATAAGTAATTAACAGGTAACACTGACTGTGATCTCCTACAATACGTTCCTGCGTTCAAAATAAACATCTGTCCCTAATGATAATTTCTAGCATCAACGGGCTATGTGTAAATTGATCTGCATCCCCATTTAAGGAGAGGTTCCCTTTTGTCTTTCCAATGCAAGCAGTAGCTAAAGCCAATAATGGATTAGGCTTCCAGTACAGTCGACCACATTGTGATGAGTCTTTTCCCATCCCCATTTCACAGACAAAAACAAAAGCCCAGAGGCAGGTGACTTATGCAGGCCCGTGGAGCAAATCCTCCGTACAAATACAAAGGATGCAATTCCACCCTATGCCTTTTTAGTTAAAGTAGAATATGGATGCCCTCTCTAAGGGCAGAAGTTAGTAATAATATGCTGTGCACAGATCAGGGTTGTTACCTTCTCAGCACATGGCATGCAGGAAAATGTCCGATATTTCCAGGAATCAATGCTACTTTTATAAATCAATGGACGCAACCTATATGAAAATACAGTGGTACCATGGTTCTCAAACTTAATCCGTTCCGGAAGTCCTTTCCAAAACCAAAATTCGAGTAGCAAGGCGTTCGTCAACCAAGGTATAACTGTATAGGCACTGAAATTATGTCAAAGGACGTAGTCCTGTTTCTTTCCCACTGAGAGTCAAATGTGTTTTTGTAGGAACAAAGGAAGAGCAGCCCACCTTCTAGCTATAATTCAGCAACCTAATTTAAAAAGTTAGGTCAGGGGGAAAAACCCGCTTAACCAAAAATAGCCTGTTTCTGCCTTGTTTACATTTTGTCTGTCTGGAGTGTTTTCATTTCAGTAACTAGCTAGGCAGGTTCTAAAGTTGCATTGTATTCTGGAAATAGGATCTTTTCTGATGGTATCTAGGATTAGCACAATTGCTGAAATGGTTGGGGAAACAGGTGCCCTAAAACGAAGCCCCAACTTAAAAACAGGGTTGCCAACCTTTTCTCTACTGAGCTGCTGGGCCTTTTAACAGCTTTCCAGCAATTCATCTGTTTTTATCCTCTATGGGATTAAGTGCAATCTTTACATTCCTTTATATTCAGCTTTTTTTGGAATGTGAAACAAATGGAGGCGGGAATCCAGTTTTCCAAATATTGTGCCCAAATCGTCCTTATTCCACTGCCCCATAAATTTACGTTATTTCTGATTTAATGTTAGTAATAACCCATGTGCCCTCAAAATACTCCTCCTTAATCTGGGTTTCAAAATAATTTGTTGTTTGAGTCCTGTTCACTTGCAGAATTCCGTTTGCCACAATGTCTCCTTTACAATACGTTTTCCTTTAAAATATTTTAAAGAGATGTATTCCTTTGCCTCCAGTCATTGTGTTGTTATCTGCCCTGATCCTGGTTCTGGCCAGGGAGGGCGGGATATAAATAAATTTTATTATTATTATTATTATTATTATTATTATTATTATTATTATTATTAAATCGTATGCCCTTACAGTTGACAAATTCTTCCCCTTTTCAAAGTTCCACCCGTTACTAACTTTTGCTTACGCCAGCCACTGATCTATATTCCTAGAATTCCAAAAATAAATAAACGACATTATATATATATATGTAGCACAGGAGCCCTGCCAGTGGGGAAAAGGTGGCAGCCAAATTTAATAGTTAAAATATTTAAGTGTTAGATTTTAACTAGTGAAATTTTGTTGCGTGCTCAACACACGTTTAAAGCACATTCCTGCGTGGATTAGGTAAAGGTAAAAAGGACCCCTGGACGGTTAGGTCCAGTCAAAGGCAACTATAGGGTTGCGGCGCTCATCTCACTTTCAGGCCGAGGGAGCTGGCGTTTGTCTACAGATATCTTTGTGGGTCATGTGGCCAGAATGACTAAACCGCTTCTGGTGCAACGGGACACCGTGACGGAAAAAAGAGCGCATGGAAATGCCATTTGCCTTCCCACCACAGTGGTACCTATTTATCTATTTATCTACTTGCACAGAGCAACGGAAACTCACTGCGTTGCGGGGATTTGAACTATCGACCTTCTGATTGGCAAGCCCAAGAGGCTCAATGGTTTAGACCACAGCGCCACCCACGTCCCGCATCAGGACAGCCTGCTCATCAATGTTTGCTCCAGGTTTTGGGCAGCCCTTGGTCAAGACACTCCCCATAGCCCTTTGCCCTTGGGTGAGTCTGCCTCCTCCTCGCTGCCCTTGTCGCTTGCTACTGGCTCATCATCACTCCCACTGGCTTACTTGCCAGGCAGGAAGTGGCACCTACTGAACTTCCTTCGCATTGCCACTGTTGTCTGGGATAGAGAGCTAAGGGGCAGGTGAACAAGAGGAGGAGCAGGTCCAGGGTGGTGCGATCCCTGGGAGATGCCCAGCCATGCTGACCTTTGATGCTGGTCCTGCTGCCCATTTTTTTAAAGTGGAAGGTGTCCTCAAGTTTCTTATGAAGGAAAAATCCTGAATGGCTTCAGTGCCTCTTTGTAGTGCAAGATGGACTTTTGCAATCACTCTGAAGGCATTTTGAACACCTCCAGGTTAAATAATTGCTGGTTTATATGATGTGGATCAGGCAAATGAACTGGCAAATGCTTATTCCTCCCACGAACATGTCCATTTTTCCTCCAGTGTTTCTGCCCGCTAGCTACCAAACCAAAAGTAACTGAGGCTGCAGTCCCACCTCCTCCACTTACCAGGAAGTAAGCCTCATCGTTAAACTCAGTGGGAATGACTTACTGAGGATCCAAGCACTGGATTGCACTGTGAGTCATTCATTGATGTCATAATCCGAGGTTCGTGGCAACTCTCACTTTGCTTCTATAATTATAAACCGGGACATCCATTAAAGATTTAATCAATAAGACCGAATTAATATTTCAAAAGGCATTTTCTGCTTTTGACACCAGAAAGCTTGCGTTCTGAAGCCGTATCTACAAGTTTATATCATATAGAATTTTGATGTGGAAAGGGTTAAACGCCCTCTTTCTACACCACAGATTTCCACATCAAGTGGCCATTTTCAGAAGAAAGAAAATATACCCAAAGAAGGTTGTTGTTCATATAACGGTTAAGTCCAGGCAAAGGCGACTATGGGGTTGCAGCGCTCATCTTTCTTTCATGCTGAGGGAGCCGGCGTTTGTCCACAGACAGCTTTCCGGGTCATGTGGCCAGCATGATTAAACCACTTCTGGTGCAACGGGACACCGTGACGGAAACAGAGCACACGAAAACGCCGTTTACCTTCCCGCCGGAGCAGTACCTATTTATCTACTTGCATTGCTGTGCTTTTGAACTGCTAGGTTGGCAGGAGCTGGGACAGAGCAATGGGTGCTAACCCTGTTGAGGGGATTCGAACTGCTGACCTTCTGATCAGCAAGCCCAAGAGGCTCAGAGGTTTAGACCACAGTGCCACATGCTAATTTAATGCCAATGGCGTGAATAATGAACAGGACTGATTTGAGCTAAATGAAGTAGAGAGCAGTCTCCTACACAGTTCTGCCAACAGACACTAGCTCTGACCCCTGGCCACCTTCCCACAGTCTTCCTCCTGAGCCTCTGTTGCATGGAAATACGGAGTAAGTTTTATGAGCTGGTAAGAGCAACTAAAGAGAAACGGCAAAGAGGGACTGCAGTGAGAAAAGCCAGGAGTAGAATTCTTCCTGTTTACACACACGATACATTTAAAGCACATTCAAACCACACCCTCCTACCCCCAAATAATGGGAACTGTATTTTAAGAGTGGTGTTGAATTCTTTAGCTCTGTATAGCTCTGTAAATTGCAGTTCCCATGATTTTTTGGAGAAAGCAATGTGCTTTAAATGTATGACGTCTACGCAGCTAAGTCACCTTTCTGTATGATAAAAATATGTTTACTGAAGTGTAGGTGGGTTCCCATGAGGCAAGACACGGTGATAACAGCAAGAACCTTTATTGAACTACATAACTGGGAAACAGGGGCAAAGCAACTGCTTATATACATTCCTGAAAGCATGGGCCACTCCCACTCCCAACATGACTGCCTGTCTAAACTTCCAAGCTGCAAATCACAACTCAGAGTTCAAGGACCAATGGCAGAGGCCCAAATCCTAAAATGTTCTGTGACTGGACATCATGTATCAAATTGGAACACAAGAGCTCAGAATCCTTAGTCCAGACTCAAGCTCAGGCAAACACAAACCACTGAATATATGACATTTACAATGGGCAAAACAATATCCTTTATGTGGCGTTTAATTGTCTGAGTTTGGTACAACCCAGTTCTTTATTAAAAAAACAACAACAACTGGCCTTCATATTTCATTAACATTTGAAGCATTTGAAGATTTACAGAATGCCATCACCTTGACTACTACAATTTCCCCCCCAGCCATCCTTGTTGCAGAGCCATCTCCTCACATTTACAAAGGATAGATATATTTCAGGTTCCGGTGGAGGAATTAACAATTGTATTGTCCGTCTCATGGGACATATGGGCTTCTATGTGAGCACCACCCTTGGTAGCTGATGCTGTTTGAGTACAACCTACAGTTGTGTAGCACAGCTTTCATTTGACGTACCACCCAGTATTACAAAGCCACTTCCTATTATTTTCTGCTTCTCACAGCACCACCCAACATCCTAGGCAAGGAACCAGCAACCACCCTTCCTTGGCAACCAAGCCGCTCCCAATGTTTATTTAGTAAGGGTGGATGTCTCTGGCTTGCTACACAAATAGAGCAAACTCTGCCCTTCCTCAGAGACAAATTCCAGAAGAGCTAGTCTGTAGCAGCAAAGAGAGCGAGTCTAGTCATATCTTTAAGGACCAACTGGTACCCCTCTGTATATTGTGCCATGACGTTTTGCAACTACTTCCACCGATGGACTGAGAAGATGGCGTCCGAGTGCCCATGGGCTGAGATTACAGTGGGAGAAAAAGCAAGTTATGAGGTGTTTTATCTTCCGGTGTGCATGTGTACAGTACACATGCCTACTCCGGAGACATGGGTGGCGCTGTGGTCTAAACCCCTGAGTCTCTTGGGCTTACCGATCGTAAGGTCGGTTGTTTGAATCCGTGCGACAGAGTGAGCTCCCGTGGCTCTGCCCCAGCTCCTGCCAACCTAGCAGTTCGAAAGCGCACCAGTGCAAGTAGATAAACAGATAAACATTGCATTAAGCAATTGTTATTTCACACGTTCCAATGCATTTTCCTGTCACTTTCCTTATTGCAAAAGTCTGGGGTGAATTGGGTGGGGGTTGTTGTTGTTGTGCAAGAGCTTCAAATCAGTTTTAATTGCACAACTTGAATTTGCCAGTGTGCGGCTGAATCCCATCCAAAACCAGCAATAGCCTTGAAGCACTGTAAAAAGGAAACTAAAAAACAACATTATTTTTGTAGCATCGCTTTGAAAAAAATGTTATCCACAGAAGGACTTGTGAGAAGCAACGTGATTAATCGAATAAGAATGTTTTACACATTACTGTCTTAAAATGCAGGTGGGTCTATCATTTTCTCAATTCGGATCAAAGTTGGTTTCGGGGGAAATGCAGAAAAATGTAGTATTTCCTCCTAAGAAACAACAAGATAGATATGGATTACGGTCAACATTGTGCACATGACTCTACCCAAATATGGGAATATGGTAGTAAATGGGAGTGTGTTCATTGAAGTAAGAACAAATGAGACTGAAAAAACACTTTTTATTAGTATTGAACGAGGAGCAGGGGAAAATGCAGGGAGAGGAGCAACTCTATGGTTATTTATAACAAATTGAAAAAAAAAGTTTAAAAGCACCTTTCAAAAAACCAAAAAAAAAAAAAAAAAAAAAAAAACCAGAGTCCTTTTTGTTGGGGATAATTCAGTTGGAAATTCCCAGGTGTCAAAAAAAGTTATTTATGTATGCCACTACGGCGGCCCATGATTTGTTAGCTCCAAAATGGAAAACGAGTGAGGTTCCGACCAAAGAAGAATGGGAACTTAAATTGATGGAATAGGTAAAAGGTAAAGGACCCCTGGACGGTTAAGTCCAGTCAAAGGCGACTATGGGGTGCAGTGCTCATCTCGCTTTCAGGCTGAGAGAGCCGGCGTTTGTTCGCAGACAGCTTTCCGGGTCATGTGGCCAGCAGGACTAAACCGCTTCTGGCGCAATGGAACACCTTGATGGAAACCAGAGCACACAGAAACGCCATACACCTTCCCACCAGAGCGGTACCTATTTTTCTACTTGCACTAGCATGCTTTCAAACAGCTAGGTTGGCAGGAGCTGAGACAGAGCAACAGGAGCTCACCCCATTGAGGGGATTCGAACCGCCGATCTTCTGATCGGCAAGCCAATGAGGCTCAGTGGTTTAGAACACAGCAGCTTGTGGATCTAATTTATAGAATAAGAGAACAAGAAGAACATACGTTTAAAGAAGACTGGAAAATGTTTATTGAATATATGGGGGGGGGAATTGTGTACACTCGAAAACGTTGGCAGCATTAAGATAGATTCAACAGTGTAAATAAGTTTTGATGGAAGTAATAAAGGAACACTGAATGGTTTAGTTTATGTAAAATATGCAGGGATTTATGCCATGCAAAATGAACCATGGAAAGGGAAGAAGGGAAGTCATTGATATTTTAAGGTTGTTTAAATGAATTTTCTAAATTGTGAAACAGAAAATTTAATAAAAAATATTTTTAAAAAACAAACGCAAAAACCCTATGGTTATGAGCATCAGTTCCCCTAAAATGGCTCAAAAGTGGAGGAAATAATAATAATAATAATAATAATAATAATAGGAATAAAATTGGGGACCCAAACATTCCTCCATGCCACCTGCTTTCATAATTCCAGGCACAGGGAAATGGGAAGGCTGTAGTCTGGATGAGAGCCAGTAATCTGAAGCTGTATCCAATCAAGACTGATATATTCTGGGTGGGTGGTTCGTCTGTCTAAGCACGTGGTGTTCATTCTATCCTACATAGGACTACATAGAATAGATCTGCAGCTTGGGAGCAGGTGTGACTTGATTCATTTTTTTGTTACCAGAAGCCTTGAATGCAAACATTCAGTAAACAGAACCTGGAAGCTATGTGCCTGGATTTTTTTCTCACTTAATGATACCACTCGGGCACCTTGTGCTTCTAATTATCAGCCAACTGTCATTACCTCTCCAACGTGATCACACACATCGTGTGCAGCTTGGAAGCTTCAGGGGAAAGTCTCTCTTGGCTATCTCATCCCGTCAACTTCTAGCCATGCAAGGTGGGAAGGGAAACGATTGCCCCCTACCCCTTCTTCCCTCGCACTGCCTTCCTGATAAGGATTCCCCCCTCTGCGTGTAATTAAGTCAGAAAAAAATCTAGATACCTAGCTGCAGGCTGCCTATCAAATAAATGTTTACTTTGGGCCTTAGCTGCATCCCCACTTGGACAAACGTAGCCTGGGGTTAGCTATCTGGGCTTGGTAACCTCCAAATTAGACTACTGTTAGTGCACTGTTGTGGGGCTGCCTTTGAAAACAGTTCAGAAACTTCTTTTACTATGGAACACAACTGTTAGATTAACTGAGGGGCTCTGTGTTTTAAACATGTTACCTCTTTACTAGGCCGACAGCTCCCAGTCCTTTTCTTGGTCCAATGTGAAGTACTAAAAAAGAAGAAGAAACATTTAAATTACCATGTGTTGAGATTCCTGCATTGCAGGGGGTTGGACTAGATGACCCCTGGGAACCCTTCCAACTCTACAATTCTATGATTCTACTCATGGTTTAGATCAGGTAAGGATACTCAAAGAACCATCCGTTTCCACACATTAAGACCTTCCGTGGGGAGGGGCTAATGTATCTGAGAAATGTTGCCAGTGGAGTTCCTCCTTAGTGGTGGCCCCCCAGTTATGGAATGAATTCCACAGAAAAACTCACTTTATTGTCTTTTTGAGGCCTTGCATCTTTTGTAATTCCACAAACCTCTACGTTTATATCTTTTTGTAAAAATACAGTTGTAAAAGTTTTTAAAAACCTGTTTCTGTTTCTCTTTTCCTTTCATTTACATCTCACCATGCTTAGTGCATTATGTACTTTTTGAACTTTCAATAAAGATTTTAATAAAATACTGGTTTTTGGTTTTTTTTTAAGTTCCGTATTCCACAATACCTTTAGAAAGAAAGCATACTTTTTTTACATATCTGAAGGGCTGCAAACACCCATCAGCTCCCGCTTTCTCTCCCGTGGGTCATTCGCGGAGTCGGACTATGTTGTCAATCATGACAACAAGCAAAGCTTTACAGTATAAACCAGTGTGGAGATGTGATACCTTCAAAGAAGGCCTTGTGCATGTTTAAGTTAAATTTCATAAAAATTGGGATTTGGAAAACCGTTAAAAGAACATGCAATGAAATTCAACCAAGGGGAAGCGAGGAAGCCACTTAACAAAGTTAATAACTGTAATTTTCAATAAGGCTATGATTTATGTTTGTTTGTCTTGTGTGTTTGTTTATAATATTGTGAAAACTAATAAAAAAAATTTTGGGGGAAAAAGAAGGCCTTGTGCATGAAATTGGATGGATGAAAAATATTATAAACACCCGGAAAAGGCGAAGAAGAAGAAGCAGCCGCTAGACTAGACTAGAGGAAGGTAAGGAAGAGCGGCAGGAGGAGGAAAAGCTGCGCAAGGAAGAGGCGCGGCGCGGCGAAGGCGGAGCGCGGCTGGGCTGCACCTGGCGCGCCTGGGTCCTGCCTTTTCCTCCCCGGCGGGTCCCCCGAGAGACGGGCGGACGAGGCGGTGCTCCGGCAGCCGGCGAAGCCTCCTCCTCCTCCAGCATCAGCGTGCAGCAGCCCGGGGAGGCGGGCCCTGCAGGGCGCCGGTGTTCTGGGGCGCGACCGGGGTCAGCCAGCCAGCCAGCCAGCCAGACGCGCCGAGGCCAGCAGGAGATGGTGCGCCACGCTCGCCATCCGCCGCCGCCGTCCAGCAACAGCAGCAGCACTCGAGGCGCCGACGCCAGGGCTGCCAGGGCCGTCGCCGCCGCCCCAACCCCCAGCTGCAGTCGCCCAGCGAGCCTAGCGCCCCCCTCGCGGAGCCGAGGTGAGTCTCTGCCTCCGCGCGCCCCTCCCCGCCTCTCCGCCTCCTCTTGCCCGGCGAAGGCGAAGGCGAGCGCGGAGAGGCGCGCGCTGCCCTCGCGCCTTGCGGAGAAGGAACAAAAGGCTGGCGGGTGGAGCTGCTCCCCAGCTGCTGCTGCTGCTGCTGCCATTATTATTATTATTATTATTATTATTATTATTATTATTATTATTATTATTATTATTATTATTAGAACGGCAGAGGCGTGGCATCGAGGAACCCGAATCAATCTGTCTCTCTCTCTCCCCGTGTGAAAGAGAAATAGTAATCTGGGGAGGCCAGACCTTCCCATAAGGGACCCCTGGCAAACTCTAGGGTGGGCTCCTTCTGTGGGTTTGCAACATTGGTGCCATCCCACGCCGAAGATTGTGGATGCCTGCAACTTTGCCCATTGACTTTTTGGGGTGGTGGGGGTGCTAAGTCCCCACAAATATATTATTGTGGGTGGTGGAGCACCCACGGCCCCCTGGAGTTGGCTCTTGTGTTTTATTATTATTATTATTATTATTGGAATGGCCGAGGCGTGGTGTGGAGGAACACGAATTTGTGTGTGTGTGTGCCTCTCCGTGTGAAAGAGAAATACCGTAGTAATCTGCGGAGGCCATACCTTCCAATAAGGGACCCCTGGCACTTAACTCTAGGACGGGCTCCTTTTTGTTTTGTTTTGTTATTTTGACAAAGTAATAATCATAAATAAATAAGAATAAAAATGTGCACCCCCACCCCTGAGAGGCCATTCCATTGGAGCTATCCAGCCTCCCAAAATTTCAACCTTTTGATGGTTTGACCCCTTTCCCTTTTAACAGTACAAAATTCTACAAACACCTCAAAATTGTTACTCCTGCATAGTCCGGGTGGGCTCCTTCTGTGGATTTGGAACATAGGTGCCACCCCATGCTGAAGATTGTGGCTGCCTGCAACTTTCCCCATTGACTTTTTTTTGGGGGGGGGTCCCAGTCCCCACAAATATATTATTGTGGTGAAGCACCCACAGCCCCATGGAGTTGGGTCCTGTGGTTTGAAAGGAAGATGGGTGCATAAGAGCCAGCCCCTAAGGCCTGAGAGGTCTTTGTCCCCCCCTAAAATAGTTGAGGGGGCCAGCCTCCCCAAAGTTAATGGGCATTCCCGTTCAAATAGGGTACATGCGCCGTGTCATGTGATTGATTATGTGGGGCATGGCTTACCTGGGCACCCCCAATATTTTATTAAAGTTGGCACCCCTGGGTGGGTGGTGTGTCTGTGATGGGTGTTTGTGACATTATTTAAGTTCCTTAGAAAATAATTTGACATGGGTTGAAAGCCTCACTATATGTCCTGGGAATGCAGCACAGGGCAGAGTGGTTGAATTCACATGCACAGACATACACGGGAGTTAATAAGCTCCTGTCAATGGATCAAGCCTGCCCACTGTCTCCTCAAAAGGAAAACTCGTCCGAGTGCTGTGGAACCTGCCTCCAGGTCAAGTGTGTACAGTCCTGGCGTTACGCTCTACGTACAATTTGTGTTCTCATTTTGTCTTTTTCCGTTGTGAACCGCCCTGTGATCTTTGGATGAAGGGCGGTATGCAGATACAATAAATAATAATAATAATAATAATAATAATAATAATAATAATGCAAGCTCTATGTGCCTGAATTCTGGCTTGCTGCTCCTGCTGCTGTTTTCCTTGGCCCTCTGCTTCTGTGTTAAGTGCTTAAATTTTAAGTGCATAGGGAGAATTGAAAAAACAAAACATTAAATGAGTACCAAAATTAAATTATTTAACAAGACGATGATCAGACGGGCATCATTTCCCACTGTTCCACCAGGTCCTCTGGATATTTGAGGGACAGCGGGGCTGTTAATAAACCCGACTCCTGTTTGTTTTTGTGATGTGCCAGGGAGCCGGCGTTTTCCTGCGGGGCGACTTCCGCAAATGTAATTGCCAGTGGAAAGCGAAAACGTTGCAAAAGCAACTGGGCGGTTGTTAACATGGGAAGAGAGGGCTAGTTAGAGAGAGGCAGCCAATCGTGCGCTTGCATTTGCTAAAAGGAAACAACATCTCTCTGTGTGTCATCCTTGCTGTTACCGGTGTCATTTGCAAAAGTGGTGGTGTTGCTTGTAAAAGCAGCTAAAATATCAGAGGGCTTTTGTGCACAAAGGTAAAACACTTTCATGGGACTTTGCCTGCATTCTCACTATCGCACTCACCCACCCTGGTTTTATTTTAGCTGCATAATAGCCACTGTAGCGTTTTTTTATTGCCACAACGTTCAAATAGGTCGGCCCTAATGAGTTTTATTTTTAACAAGCTGAATGGCTTCCCCCCTGCCCCTCAGCAGGGCATCAGAAGTCAATAGGTTAGAGTCATTTGTGAGTGTTTTGAAAACAAGCACATGAGGCTGAAAGGAGGATATATCTCTTTTAATTAACATAATATTTTTAAAAAATGATTAGGAAGACTGACCAAACTGGCCGTGTTAGTTCCCACTTGTGAGTGTTGTGGTTCCAACTTCATTGAATTGGCATTTCAGTCCAGATGTTTGCTGAATGGTGTTTTTTCTTGAAGGAGAGACACTGGAGAATCTCTTTGTCATTACCTGTTGTATTGCAATTGTGCGTTTGGGATAGGGGACCAAGCAAGCGCTGGGAATAGACAACACTAGGAAATTGGAATCCTAGCTATACCTAGAGAGTCGCAGGTCCACCACCTGTAGCCTAAAGTTTTGAAGAGGAACGATGGAGAGTTTTTCCGCCAAATATTATTCCCGAAGTAGCTACCACCCATCCTACATTGCTGAAGGCTAAGGCCACATCTGCACCCAGTGTTCGAAACTCACATTGTTCTGGGTGCATTTTGAAACAGGGTATTTCATTAGTGCGAGCAGTTTCTGAGCTCTGGGTGCCTAAGATTTCAGATTAAAACTTCAGAGTGGAAGGAAAAGAGGACCTTTTTCTGCCTCCCAACTTCTAGCTACTCTCTGCTGACTGGAGAAGAGACCCTCTTAAGAATATTAGGGGAGGGCAGGGGAAGGGTTAGACCATTTGAAAAATGAACATAATATTTTAGCTGCAGTTCATTCATTTTCAGCTTTGTATTTTTGTTATTTAAAAAAACGCGCCTAGACATTCTGCTGTTGCACCTGTAAGCTAGGTTTAAGGTGCCATTTAGCTCCTAGCTTTCGTATCTCAGTTTCTAACACTGTCTGGACCATTCAGTTAAAGTGCTCTGATGCAGTCCTGGCTTTCCCCCAAAAGAATTCTGGGAGATGTAGTTTTTTAGGAGTGCTGTGAGTTGTTAGGAAAGTGCTGTTCCCTTCACAGCACTGCAGTTTTCAGAGTGTTTTACAATCAGCCCCTCTTCACAGGGAATTCAGGGAATTGTAGCTTGGTGAGGGAAACAGGGTGTTTCCTAACAGCCCAGGATGTGGTGGTGGGACAACGATATGTGATAAGAGGGAGAAGAATGGGAGGAGGTTTGGAAGCTGAAGAGGTAACAGGGCTTAGTGAGTTCGGAGAGTCTGTGGCAGAGAAAAGTTCAGAATCGGAGGCAGAAGCTGAAGAGGGAGAAGAGAGGCCAAGAAGCAGAGATGAGTCAGGCTGGTGAAGAGTCATGGTGTCTCCCTTCCCTCTGATCTCCCAGAACCAGAAAAGGCATGAAAAGGGTGGAGGACAGGTTGGCTTCAAGCAGGCACAGTCTCTGATTGCTTGCAAAAAAGCCCTGGAGAGGAGGAAATTTAGACGGCTTTGGGCGGGGGGGGGGGGGACTTTCAGTCTCAGCAACCTCTTCATGGGGGCAAGACCTACTTGGGATGAACTGCTGTGCTCATTAGGCATGACACTCCACCCAGTCTGTGCAGATCATGTTCTTGCTAATAAACTCCAACTTGATCAGTGTGATTTGCTGCTGGCTGGCTTCTGACACTGGTTCGTCACTGTTGGAAACCGAATGCTGGTTTAAATTGCACCTGTAAATGGTTTAAATGGATGCTTTTATTTCTGATCTACCTCTTTCGCACCCCTTCATAACGCGAGCCTTTCGCTGGGATTATGCTCTATGTTGTTGTTTAGGGTGGAAAATTTCCCTCAAGCTTTCTCTTCAACCCTTGGCAGTTTTGCATGCATAATTGTTCCATCCAGTCATACTAGAGGCAGCGCCATTGGCTGTGTTGTAACGTCTAGGTATTTCCTAATGTGCAGGGAAGAGCTTTTCTTATCTTGATTTAGCTCGAAGCATTTCCTTAGGATGAAAACTGGTGGTTAAGATAATAACCTAGTCCCACCTGCGAGTTCCCAGAAATTTCTCACTTTAATTTCACACCAATGCTGTAAAATGCTGTGCGAAGCCTAGGTGGGCTGTGAAAACAATCTAGCAGCAATATCGTAAAATATATCCAACCCGGTGTGACATATGTTGCATTTGTCACCAGGGTTATTTCCTATATTCCAGTTCCTGTCTCTGGTTAAAATATTATTTTGTGCCACTTATAAACCCCTGGTTTTTTCCCTTTTTGAATAAAACAGAGAACCTTTTTTTAGAGAGAGATGCTTTTCCGAAATCTTGTTAGTAAAGCTGCAACATTTATTCAGGCTACAATCCTATTCCCAGTTACCTGAGAGTAAGCATGTTAATTGGTGACTGATATTTAATTTTAATTTTATTTTTTTTAAAGTCATGACGTGAGTGCTGCTGATCATCTCATTTGTGGTTCATGTAGTTGGAGCTCAAGCTTGCCTAAGGGGCTGTTGACTTCATACCCCTGCCTTCAACCTGACAAGTCACCTGTACCCACTGACTAGAGGCAAATGGGGGGATGAGATGGTGGGCTGTGAGGTAATAATAGATGTCACAGTACTGGCCGATGGGCAAATCACTAAATTTCAGACACTGGTGGCTTGAAGAAGTCAAAGCTAAGGTAGGCTTTCATGAATCACTTAACTCGTGGATTTGTATGTGTTGCTAGAGAGACCCACATGATTACGCTAATGAATAGCAGTGCTTTTATAACGCAGACCGTTCGTAATGGCAGTTCAGATGGGAAATTAATTTTCTGGAAGGCTAAAAGCCGAACAGCCCATAAACCTGTCTTTTAAACTCTTTTTTATTTGTTAGGAATTAAGCCCAGAGTGGAGGTCGGGTTCTTTAAGATTGATAATTTGTGCTGATGTGATCGTGCTGACTTTCAGCGAGGCTACACTACCATTGTAAGCAGCGAGGGTATAATTATTTCCATTGAGCGAGGCTTCAGTCTGAAGCACATATATTAGGAAGAAAAACCCTACAGAGCTCGCAGGGGCTTCCTTTTGAGTCAACAAGGTTGTGCTTCCAAGTCCCTTGAAGGATCATCTAAAACTAACATGTGAATAATAGGTTCTGCTGTTAAGTGTCGGTGGTGCTCAGTCGCAGATTTATGTATAAGCTAAACAAGCTATAGCTTAGGGCCACACTCTCTTTGGGGCCCCCCAAAAATTTAAAGGGAAAAACCCAGTGATGTACATTTCCGAAATATAAGATTAAAAACAAACCTACATACAGCAACAGTGTTTTGTGTTGTGTAGGCTCCTATGAAACAAGTAATGGGCCCGGCCTGCTAGCCTGCTCCCTAAAATATCACTGGTTTGCTCATTTCTATATATAGGGTGCCTACATTCTGCATGGACTGGTTGCAATGCAACATGTGCAAATGGCTTTAGATACCTATTACAGTAATACCTCCGCGAACGTCCACCTCATCTAGCATCCATTCCAGCGAACGTCCGCGGCAAACCCGGAAGTACCAGAATGGGTTACTTCCGGGTTTGCCGCTTGTGCATGCGCAGAAGCACAAACAGCTCCGCACACATGCGCAAACGCGGCCCTTTCCCCTGCATTCTTTTTGGCTAGTGGCTGGGGCTCCAAAACGGATCCCGGTCGCAAAACAAGGTACGACTGTAGGTCCATAAATTACCATATAGCATATATTCAACACACACAAGAACAGCAACAATTTGTTGTTGACAATGGACAGCTGGACGTATAAAGGGCCCCATTACCTTCAGTAGCTTAGGGCCTCATCAAACCTAAATCCGGCCCTGGTGGTGCTGGTCCCAATTTTTGCTCCTTCCGTACGGATATTTACACATACTGCAACACGTCCTCCCTTTTATTAAGTAGATGTCAGTGCACGGTTGACATTTAGTAATGCACACTGGTTTCATTTGCTCAGCGTAGTTCTTCCTTCACTGCTTACTCTTGCAGAAGAATCTGCGGGTGAGCTTATGGCCAGCTGTGCTGGCTAAACAGCACCATTTCTGGGGTTTTCCCCCATGGTTGCTGTTCACCAGACTTCCTCGGTTTCTGTGACCTCAGCAGCTCTGAAAGGTGCAAGGGACAGTTTTGCATGTTGGGGGAGGGCGTAAGCTCTCTGTTGAAGCTCATCTGCATGCAACCAGTAAGCCCAAAAGGCACCTGGAAATCGATAAGTTCAAAAGGCAAATATTTGTTGACTGTCCATTTTAAGTTGCTGGGTTCAACCTGACCTAAACTTCAGGGCGATCGGGGTAGATAAGAGATATTGCTACTTTAGTATCTTGAGCATGGGTAGGCAAACAGGCCTGGAGGCCAGATCCGGCTCAATTGCCTTCTAAATCTGGCCCTGGGAATCAGTGTGTTTTTACATGACTAGAATGTGTCCTTCTATTTAAAATGCATTTCTGGGTTATTTCTGGGGCCTGCCTGTTGTTTTTTACATGAGTAGAATGTGTGCTTTTTTAAAAAAAATGCATCTCTGGGTTATTTGTGGGGCATAGGAATTCGTTCACCCCCCCCCCAAAAAAATGTAGTTCAGCCCCCCACAGGGTCTGAGGGAGAGTGGACCGGCCCCCTGCTGAAAAAAATTGCTGACCCCTGATCTTGAGGATGAAGATCAGTGATGGTGGGCATTCCCGCCCCCCACCCATTGTCTGTGGTGAAAATGTCTGCAAGGTTTGGTTTTACCTAGAAAAAGCACCTTATGGTAAAGTGCAATAAAATAAATAAATACAATTATATATAATCAGAAACTTCAGTATCACCGTATTTGCTGTTAATAAGATTGTTCCAGCGATTAAACTTGCCTCATCCTTACAAATCCTGAATTTTCATTAAAAACCCCCACACAGTTATGCAAATGCATGCATTGCAAAGAAAAGTTTGCACAGCAAGTATTAAGACAACTTAGGCAACCTCACTCTGTATCTGATATTCACCTTAGGTTTAGGAAATTTTTTTATGTTTGATGTTTTATCGTGTTTTTAATATTCTGTTGGGAGCCGCCCAGAGTCGCTGGGGAAACCCAACCAGATGGGCGGGGTATAAATAAACTATTATTATTATTATTATTATTATTATTAAGGAACTAGTGACTTAGGTTTAGCAGCAAGAGCTCATTCACAAATGTACAATGGCTTTAAAATAAGGCAGGGGGTCTCTACTCAAGTCTTCTAATGGTTTTTCGATCATCCAATCTCAGCAGAACAGTCATATCTCGGGTTGCAAACGCTGCGGGTTGTGTGTTTTCGGGTTATGGACCGTGCTGAACCCGGAAGTACCGGAACGGGTTACTTCTGGGTTTCAGCGCATGCGCAGAAGCACTGAATCACGCTTTGCACATGTGCAGAAGCGCTGAATCGCGTTACACGTGTGTGCAGATGTGGTGCTGCGAGTTGTGAATGCTGCAGGTTGCGAATGTGCCTCCCACACAGATCACGTTTGCAACCCGAGGTATGACTGTATTCCTTTAATTTTTTTAGTCCCTTTACAGAAACTTCTGAGAAGTCATAATTTCCTTCAGAGGTTTAGGGAGTTGTATTTCAGCGCATGTAGAAAACCACACTGTCATCGGTAACCGGGGTAGATGTTACGAAATAGAAACCGTATGGTTTCCTGGAAGAGTTGAGCAAAACTCTCAGTAGTTTTAGCTTTCTAAGAGAATCTATAGAAGGAATTTCATTTGGTCAATTGACCAGTCAAATATTGGCAGTTGACCAGTTAGTTAACTACTTAATATTTGATTGCAGTCAACTCTTCGCAAATATTCTACAAAGCCAAGAATACCGTGGTGTAGCTTTTTTCAGCTTCCTTTAAAATGGTTCCTGTATTTTGCATTATTTCTGTTCTTTTAAAATTTCATTAAAACAAAACAAAAAACCATGCAATTATAGGCCAGGCTTCTGCAACCTGGCACACTGAAGTTTTTCTGTATTTACAACTCTGACCAGTCCAAACATGACATGGCTGTGCAAAAATGGTTTAAAGAGAATTGTAGTCTCTGGAGAGCACCAGGTTGGGAAATGATAGATTGACCTGGTGTTCCTGTATAAAATAAAAATGTTTGGTAAATGGTTAGCATTTATAGAAATGCTGTGGAAAGTAAAAAGAATTCATCATAATATTTATTTTTATTTATTCGAAACATATTATTGTGTAACACATAACATTAACTTATAACATATACAAAATAAGGAAACGAAGCAGAAAACATACAATTG
Source organism: Podarcis erhardii (assembly GCF_964252035.2). NCBI lineage: Eukaryota > Metazoa > Chordata > Lepidosauria > Squamata > Lacertidae > Podarcis > Podarcis erhardii. The sequence continues at coordinate 122,781,251 of NC_138497.1, forward strand.
AATTAAAATTAAGCATACCCAAACAATACAAATTGGGGTTGTTACATTTACAGTCCCTGGGGAGAAGGATAATTATTGCTATTGGAGGGTAGTAGTATGCCCTTTCTAAAAATAAAAATAAAATGTTTTATTTGTAATATCAGGATATTGTTCTCAGAGTTTTATGGTATTCTCACTTGAAGCTGAAGAGTTATTAAGAATTCCAAATAGTACCATATTTCCCTAGAGGCATTTAAACATTGTTGTCATAAAATAAATTTTTTTTGCCTAGTTGTTGAAAATGAATATTATATATTTTTCTACTCTACTATATCTTAATTTTTGAGTTAATTTGTCATCAGTAGCCATGGGCCAGATTTTACCCTCCTTATTTAGCTCTTTTAAATATGTCTTGCGATAAACATCCAGGCAGCTAACAAAAAAATAATAGAATCAATACTTTATCCAATCCGCCTTCATTTTGCCCATCCCATAATAATACTAGTGAAGAGATTGCCATCGGTTCTTGGTTTGTTATTAAACTAATTTATACAAACTCCATCTCCAGAAAGCTTGCCAGTTCAATGACATTCCCACATTATGATGTTATAAAAGCTAATTTGATTGTTTCAAATTACTATTAAGGAGTTGGCAGAAATACCAAGGCCCTTGAAGACTTAAACACTAATTCTTTTTCCCCCTTTTCTAATAAAGTTAATGCTTAAAAAAACGAACACCTGACTCAGTATTTGAGCCATTTTTGACTGATCTGTTGGCCTAATCTTTATTGACCAATCTTGTGAAGAACGGAGGAAGGATCTAGTGCCTAAAACACATAGATCTAATCTAAAAGGAAGTGGTATAGACTTCATGGTTTTGCCACAGATTTTGGATAGTACAGCAAAATCTATTCGGATTTTGGATTTGGACTTCATAATAATGTGTCATTCATCTCATCATGGTACCTGATCATGCATCATAATTGCAACTGATTTTAACCTGACCACGTTCATAAGGGGCTTTGGGATACTGTGGGCTCTGGCCCTGAAAACTTATTCTGAAAATTTGATTTTTATGGAGTGTGTGGGAGGCTGTAGCCCTATCTGGGCATTCCTTTCATGGGATTGTGGTTGTGAGGAGGGCAGAGTCAGGCTTTGAAGGAAATAAACCACCATCTGACTTTTAGAAGACATCTGAAGGCAGTCCTGTTTAGGGAGGTTTTTAATGTTTGATATTTTGTCGCATTCTTAAATATTCTGTTGGGAGCTGCCCGGGGTGGCTGGGGAAACCCAGCCAGATGGGCGGGGTATAAATAAATTATTATTATTATTAATTGAGTGTGATGTAACAGGAAGTTTGTCCCTATGGACACACTCCCTTTTTTTGCAATGGTTCCTCGGAAAATGAATGCGACAACAACCAAAGAGTGGCATTCGAAGCCAGACCTTGTTCAGCTTTTCATCTACTAGACGTAGCTTCACGCTTGGTACAGCGAAAGAAAGCATAATATGTGTTTATGTGTGATTCTGCCTCCGTTAATTCTTTTAATTGCCTCCCGACTCTCATCGCCGTCTGAACTGTAATCTTTTCGATATATTTGCACAAAGTACTTCCGGCTGTGACGCTGTTTTACTAGGGCATTCTGAATAGTCGTCTCCCATTTTGATTTTTCTGATGTGCCCAAAAGTCCAAGAAGTACGGATCCAGTCATTTTGTGTAGGAATGTGGAAAGGACTGAAAAAACTCAGGAAAGCTGCATGCTTAATGACCTGGGCTCTTTTGCACCCTTCTCCTGAGGTGAAAAGCCCTCCCAGGTTTCTAGGAACCAGGGTGGATTTGATTTAAATCAAATCGATTTAAATCACTAGTCATTAAGACTTAATTTAAATCTTTCTTTTTTTTTTTTAACAGAAAGACCATTCCTGCTGGTATAATCTTAATATTTACAACCAGATGAAGGTTTCATTTCTGGAATAATAACTTTTCAGAGTTATTTTTTACATTTTTATATCAAAAATTACTGATTTGGTTATACTATTAGAAATACATAGATAATTATTGTGAGGTTTAATAAGCTAGCTGTTTATATTTGGACAACGTTTCCTCTGTGCTTTATTGGAAGGAGAAAAATAATCATTTCCTTAATAACAATTTAAACAATTTATTTAACTAAAACAAAAACATTACAGCATATGTATTCATGTTTGTTAACTGATGTGGTTTAACCTTTTAAAAAAAACAAAAAAACTTAGAGTTTCAGCACAGAGGAAAAACTTAAAACAAATCCTTATTTCCTGATGAATAGCCTTTGTCTTTAGAAAGATTTTTTCCTCCAAAAGTATTTAATTTTAATAATCCAATTTAAATAAAAAAATCAATTTAAATTAAAAAAAATCAATTTAAATAAAAAAACCAATATTTTTTTAAAAATAATTGATTTTTATCTATCCTGCTAGGAACTGTTCCCTCACTTTTTAGCACAATTCATTTCTTCCCTTTATAGTATGAATTCTGTGGCCTGTTCCCATTCCCACCCACCCCCTCAGGTACTGAACACCTGTGGGTTTTGTAGAAGCAGAGCCAACACTGTCACTAAAAATAAATAAATCAGGCCCCAACCTGAGACTCACTGATATTATTAATAGGCCTTACTTCTGTGGTATCAACCAGAACAGCCTTCAATGTGGCACAAAGGGTTCTAGCCAGAAGAGGTAATGCCATCCCTCCAAAAGAATTAGAGCAAGTTTTCTTTGCAGTCGATCCATAATATTCTTCCTGACTGATAATACCTGAAAGATCATATCATCCCTTCACTGTACTCTGCACAGTATGGCTTCCTGTGAATAACAACTTAACAGGAGGTCTATTCTGCAAAATGTAAGAACAGGGCCTTTAGAGTGGTAGCACCTACCCTGTTGATGATGATGATGATGATTATTTGAATTTATATAGTAGACCGGTGCCATCTCTGTTGTCTATTTTTTTAAAAAAAGATATTTATTAAAGTTTTCCATAATAAAACAAATATCACAATCAGAAAAAAGAAAAGCAAAAACAGAGAAAAAGACAATCAAAAATTGCACACCGAAAACAACAAAAAACAAAGAAAAAATTATTCCTTGCTTACCATCTTTGTAACCCTCTTTCCTGACTTCCTCACATCTCCCTTTTCTGTGTTCCCCTTTACACAATCAAATTCAGCAGTTTCCTACCCTCTTTCCAATCTTGTGCCCAATTTATACATTTCAACCTATTATGCCTTTGGTTTCTTTTCCTTTCCTCTTAAGCCATTTATCACATATTCTTTATAACTTAGTCCCTTATATCATTTGTTTAGTCACGACATAATAATACTCTGGTCTTACCCCTCTTTTTCCAAATCATTTTTACATGTTTCTTTTTACCAAGTCACTAATGCCATATTATCTTTATATCCAACATCATTTTAACATTCAAACATTTTACAGTATTTTTGGAGGTATTCTTTGAACTTCTTCCAGTCCTCTTCCACCGACTCTTCTCCCCGATCTCGGATTCTGCCAGTCATTTCTGCCAATTCCATGTAGTCGATCACTTGCATCTGCCATTCTTCCAAGGTGGGCAAATATTGTGTCTTCCAATACTTTGCAATAAGTATTCTTGCTGCAGTTGTTGCATACATAAAGAATGTTCTATCTTTCTTTGGCACCAATTGGCCGACATCTCTGTTGTCTTTTCATCACCTGCTGAAAACCTTTCTCTTTCAACAAGCCTTCTAGGTTGAGATGTTTCCCAGGCTGCATCAGTATTGAAATTGTTTAAAAGACATTTTTTATGGTGATTTTAATGTTTTATCCCTTGTTGGTTTCTGCGCTGGGCTCCTTTGGAAGGAAGGTGGAAATTTAATAAGTAATTAATGATACGTAAATAAACTTTGGCATTAATTTCTCATAGAGACACTTCTTTAATAATCCTTTGTCCTTTCCTTATTGGAGTACAGTCATTCATATAATAAGAACTGGAGATTTTTTGACAATTGCATGCAGACGTTTCTTAGTTTTGTATTTACAGATGTTGCTGGGTCTTATGTTACTGTAGGAAGGATCAAAGTTGTTAGTAAAAAATTGAGTTATTCTTTGCTGCCATATCTCTGTAAATAAGGGCTAATAGTCCTAAAGTCCTGTTTAAGATCCTGAACTGTAACCATAAATGATAAAAGACACATTTTATTCCATAGGAAATGAGTATATCATAATGGGGAGCCTGTGGCCCCCTGGAAATTATTGGACTACATTTCCCAAAATCCATGACTGTTGGCCATTTTGGCTGGGGCTGATGGGAGTTGTAGTCCAGCAACGTCTGGCCGTTATCATGTTCTCCATCCCTGGTCTATATTTTAGCCTATATTTAAGCATGGTGTTTTAACCGTGGTGATTCTTGTGTGTTTCCACAGGCTACTTGAATTAAAGTTTGGAGATCTGGGCACGTAGCTCATGCTGACAGTAAGCCATGGCAGCCGACGACAAAGTAGCCATTTTAACCGACGACGAAGAGGAGCAAAAGAGGAAGTATGTGCTCGCTGACCCTTTCAACGGGATTTCAAAGGAGCCAGACCCCCAAACCCAAAGCGATACACCTTCGACAGAGACCACCACCACCATTCCGGACGAGGAGCTGGATTGGCTCGAAAAGCACTGTGTCAAAGTGAACAACGATCTCCTGATCTCCAAAGTCTTTTATTTTTTCTTTTATGCTGCTTATGGTTCGCTCTACCCACTGCTTCCTGTGTATTACAAGCAACTGGGCATGACGCCCAGCCAGAGCGGGCTGCTGGTGGGCATCAGGTACTTCATTGAGTTCTGCAGCGCTCCGTTCTGGGGCGTGGTGGCGGACCGCTTCAAAAAAGGGAAAGTCGTCCTCCTCTTCTCCCTCCTGTGCTGGGTGCTGTTCAATTTGGGAATCGGGTTCGTCAAACCGGCTACCTTAAGGTGCGTACCAAAGTTCCCGCCGCCAGTCTCTCCCACCAACGCCAGCCACCTCTCGACGGCAACCACGCAAAACGTCTCCCTTCCTTCGGCGATTCCTACCGCCCGGGCTGCGTCACCGGAGGGCCGGAGGAAAAGAGACGTTTCTCCTTATAGCTTGGCGGCGGTGAGCTCAACTCCTCCTGAAACCACATTCCCTCTGACCACGCGGAACGCGTTGAGGGCCGAAGAGAGCGTGGTCACTCCCAGTACTCCGAAAGGCATCGTTACTGCCGGGTCGTTGGGGAATTTGACCCGTCCGACGGTGCCTCCCGCTGCCACCACCGGGGCTGCCACTCTCGTCTACGACCACCAGGAAGTGGAGGCCATCTTCCTGCTCATCCTGATGGTTGTTATCATAGGGGAGTTTTTCAGCGCCTCGTCGGTCACGATTGTGGACACGGTGACCCTGCAGTACCTTGGCAAGCACCGAGATCGCTACGGGCTCCAGCGCATGTGGGGCTCTCTGGGCTGGGGCCTGGCCATGCTCTCCGTAGGAATCGGCATCGACGCCACCCGCATCGATGTGCTCATCGAAGGGCAAGGCTGCAAAGCCCCGGAGTACAAGAACTACAGGATTGTTTTCATCGTCTTTGGCGTGCTGATGACGCTCTCCTTGATCGTGGCCACCCAGTTCCGGTTCCACTACAACCACTACAAACAGGAGAACCAAAGCAAAGAAGGGGACGTCTCCCAGGCGGACAGGAACTCCTCCCACGACTCCTCCAACGAGACCCCGAGTGACATGAGCCAGTCGCCCTCCTTTAGTTTCTGGGACTTGATAAAGCTGCTCTGCAGTATCCAATATGGCTCCGTGCTCTTTGTGGCTTGGTTCATGGGCTTTGGGTACGGATTTGTCTTCACCTTTCTTTACTGGCACTTGGAGGACCTGAACGGCACCACCACTCTCTTCGGGGTCTGCTCCGTCCTGAGTCACGTATCCGAACTGACCGCGTATTTCTTCAGCCACAAGTTGATCGAGCTAATTGGACACATCAGGTAAGCAAACGGTATGGTGGAAGTTGACTAGCCGTAGTCAGTGTTGCGCCAAGCATAGATATAAATGTTAGTTTCTGTTCTTATCACTGAGCAGCTGCTGGGAGTCACAGGACTCTGTTTACATTCCAGAGACCTTCAAGTCTGACGGGAAGGGAGACGGGATGTGACGTTAGTGGTTTCCTGGTTCCTTTGTTCTGTTGCTCTCTGCTCTCACAGCTCTCTGCGTAGCTAGAAAATAAAGCATAGCAATGTAGCTCATACTATCTCATCCTTCCGTGCTGCTTTGAAGCTCTGCTGGGACGACGTTCCTGAGGCCTTATCAAAGGATCAGGTCGTCAATTAATCGTCGGGAGGCAATTCCGAAGATGAGCCTTATCAGTTCGGTCGAACGGAGTTCCGACAATACAGTCGTAACTTGGAAGTCAAATGGAATCCGTTTGACTTCCAAAACATTTGGAAACCAAAGCGCGGCTTCCGATTGGCTGCAGGAAGCTCCTGCAGCCAATCGGAAGCCCCGTTGGATATTTGGGTTCCAAAGAACGTTCACAAACCGGAACCCTCGCTTCTGGGTTTGTGGCGTTTGGGAGCCAAAATGTTTGACTCGCAAGGCATTCAGGATCCAAGGTACGAATGTAATAGTACAAGGAAACCTTGGCTCTCCATATGTTGCTGGATTAGAGCTCCCGTCAATCCTGATTCCTGGCCATGCTGCCTGGGGCTGCTGGGAGTTGAATCATTTGGAGAGCCAAAGATTTGCCGCCGCATCTGAAGGTGCAAAAGAATTGTGATGGCAAAACGGTGCAGTCCTAAGCATATCTACAAAGAACCAAGTTATATTAAAGTGAGTGGGACTTACACCCAAGTAAGTGGGTTTAAGATTGCAGCCCAGGGGAGTGAAGCTGTATATACATTTAAAGCACCTCTGTCTCCCCCCCGCCCCGGGAAGAATAATGGGTTTAAGTGTGTTGGGAATTGCAGCTCTTTTGGGGGAAACTACAGTTCCCAAAATGTACCGTGTGTACATAGCTTAAGGTGTGAATCGGGATAGTCCCTCGTTCAAATTTCATATGTGGCAAAACTGAACTAGGTGGTCTTAAGAAAGCCACTCTTTCTAAGCCTCATTCCTCTGATGTGCAATTTGAAGCATAATAATAACTTAGCTTAAAGAGCTGTTGTAAGAGTTATATTTGAATATACCTGTGAAATTCTTTGAAGGGTTAAAAGAACTATGTAAATGTTCAGTATTATTATATCTGATCTATTAGACACGTCAGTGTTTGAGGAGCTATTTTCTGGATTTCCCCAGTATTTTCTGGATTTTTTAAAAAAGAAAACCTTTTAACCTGTTGATGGTTTTATTTCTCCCGCATAACATGGTACCATCCACTGTTAGGATTACAGATTAATAAATTCATCTGCATGACAACTGTCAACCTGAAGCCAGTTCAAAAACTGCATGAGAAAGGCTTGTTTTTTTGTTGATAGCCGTTATTTGGCATAAAACCAGACACTGTGGAGATGTTTTGAACAGGGTGGGGTAAATGATTCAGACTTTCAAATGCATCAACGTATAAAAGGTAAAGGACCTCTGGACGGTTAAGTCCAGTCAAAAGCGACTAGCAACTATAGGATTTTGGTGCTCATCTTGCTTTCAGGCCAAGGGAGCCGGCATTTGTCCACAGACAGCTTTTCCGGGTCATGTGGCCAGCATGACAAAACCGCTTATTGCGCAATGTTACGGAAAGCAGAGCACATGGAAACCTTACCTTTTACATTAATGTATAGGGACGCAGGTGGCGCTGTGGGTTAAACCACAGAGCCTAGGACTTGCTGATCAGAAGGTCAGCGGTTCGAATCCCCGCGACGGGGTGAGCTCCCGTTGCTCGGTCCCTGCTCCTGCCAACCTAGCAGTTCTAAAGCACGTCAAAGTGCAAGTAGATAAATAGGTACCACTCCGGCAGGAAGGTAAAGCGTTTCCGTGCGCTGCTCTGGTTCGCCAGAAGCGGCTTAGACATGCTGGCCACATGACCCGCAAGCTGTACGCCGGCTCCCTTGGCCAGTAAAGCGAGATGAGCTCCGCAACCCCAGAGTCGGCCACGACTGGATCTAATGGTCAGGGTTCCCTTTACCTTTTTATAGTAACCACACAAGAAATACATGCATGCAAACCGGCTCTTAAGTAAGGCTGTGAGTGGACCAGCTGGAATTGCCTGAATTGTATCCCACTGAATCATATTTGGCGTGATTTCAGTGGGCCCCACCCAGAGTGTAATTCACTTGGATATAGCCACACGTACCTTAACAGTGCAAACCTGTGAGTACTCAGAAGTGAGCCCTTTTGCAATCGCCCCCTTGAGTTTAACAAAGCCTATTCAAAGGAAAGTGGGTATAGGATTATAGCCTCAGGCTTAGATTTTACTGGTGCAAACGCATTGTTCTCCATAGCATGGATAATAACTGTCGTTGGGGTCAAATAGAGTTCCCAGTGCCTAACCTTGAAAGATGATCTTTCAAAAGCTGCCACAGGGGAAATATTTGGCAGCTGGGACTTTGCCCAGGACAGCACTGTAATGCAGGGTGACATCACATAGATTCCATATCTCTCTGCCATGCTGCCATAAATGAAATAAGAGTACCTTTCAAGGGAAAGTCCTGGCAAAACTAATGACCGAACTGTCATTTTTTGCATGTTTTGCTTGAAAAAACACAAGTATGCCTTTAAAGCAATGCCACCGTTAAGAAAACCCGGTTTTGGGAGGTTGCTTTAAAAGAACTTTGGTTTCTGATGTAGTAGAAATGTTTGGTCCACAAAATTCATCTGCTCCTGTTCAAATTTCCAACATAACACTCCCCCCCCCCCCACATCCCAGGAAATAGATTTATGACCTTTCATCTTTGAATTAGTTTATGCATACCATTTTGTTTTGCCAAATGAATGAGGAAGATTTTCTGCCTAAGGTAACAAAATATTCTGGGGCACAGAGGTAGGTCACTCGCTGCTTATTTATCTTATTTTTTTGGTAGCAACATAATATACAATAATCTTCCAGTCTGGGTAACTCTAGCAGCTGAGAAAGTGCATGGTTGGCGAATCGGAGGTACCATACTATGAGAAGCTTGCCCCGCTGCAAGAATTCAATTTTTTTCTTCATTTAAATACAGTTTCACTTTAGAGTCGTTATAGAAAAGAGCCACATTTTAAAAGGGCATAGGATGTCAAACAGATCAACCAAAGGCCTGGTTAAAAAGCGACGCTTTTTCCTGGCACCTGAAGGTGTATAATGAAGGCACTAGGCAAACTTCCCTGGGGAGAGCATTCCACAGATGGGAAGCCACTGCAGAGAAGGCCTGTTCTCATGTTGCCACCCTCCGGACCTCTCGAGGAGGAGGCACACAAAGGAGGGCCTCAGAAGGTGATCTCAGGGTCCGGGTAGGTTCATATGGAAAGAGGTATTGTGGTCCTGAGCCGTTTAAAGCTTTATAGGTTAACCCAGCACTTTGAATCGGGCCCGGAAACTAATTGGTAGCCAGTGTAGTCAGACCAAGATCAAAGGGTTTTCCGTTTTTGGAGGCGCTTCGCTAAACGAATTTCTCTATGGGGTTGCTTCACAAGACGAAAAAATCTTGCGAGTTCCCGCGTTTCCCCCCCGCTTTTTTCCGCCCTTTCCCTAAGCGCTAAGCCGCTTATCAGCTGTTCCGCTGATAAGCCGCTTCTCAGCTGATCGCTAAAAGCCGCTAGACCGCTAATAGCGCTAATCCGCTAAGCTGTCAATGGGCTTGCTTCGCAAGACGAAAAAACCGCTAGATGAAGAGAATCGCGGAACGGATTAAATTCGTCTTGCGAGGCACCACTGTAATGCCCTTGACACACAAAGACTGCTCAATATATTTTGCCTGAAATCTAAAAAAAATAAGGATGCACACTTGTGTAAGACTTGACAGTATTGGTGGGGGTAGTGTTATTTATGACATAGGAGAGAACCACGCGCCAAGAACGTAGCTATGCGATACGGTTAATGAATTGGGTCTGCAGGAAACTGAATGTGAATCTGTAGTTCAGCAGATTCACAAAGAGGCAAGGGACAACAATGAATAGCCACTTCTTTGGGAATACAGTGGTACCTCGGGTTAAGTACTTAATTCATTCCGGAGGTCCGTACTTAACCTGAAACTGTTCTTAACCTGAAGCACCACTTTAGCTTAATGGGGCCTCCTGCTGCTGCCGCGCTGCCGAAGCACGATTTCTGTTCTCATCCTGAAGCAAAGTTCTTAACCTGAAGCACTATTTCTGGGTTAGCGGAGTCTATAACCTAAAGCCTATGTAACCCGAGGTACCACTGTACAGAGGGAATACAGAGGGCTTTTTTTTCCAGCTGGAACTCAGTTCTGGCACCTCTCAGGTGGGCACCATTGCCATTACAGTGGTACCTCGGGTTACATACGCTTCAGGTTACACACTCCGCTAACCCAGAAATAGTGCTTCAGGTTAAGAACTTTGCTTCAGGATAAGAACAGAAATTGTGCTCCGGCGGCAGCAGGAAGCCCCATTAGCTAAAGTGATGCTTCAGGTTAAGAACAGTTTCAGGTTAAGAACAGACCTCTGGAACGAATTAAGTACTTAACCTTGGTTCTCAAACTTAATCCGTTCTGGGAGTCCGTTTGACTCCTGAAACCGTTCAAAAACCAAGACGCGGCTTCCAGTTGGCTGCAGGAGCTTCCTGCACTTAAGCAGAAGCCATGTCGGACGTTCGGCTTCCAAAAACCATTTGCAAACCGGAACACTTGCTTCTGGGTTTGCGGCATTCGGGAGCCGATTTGTTCGACAACTAAGCCATTCGGGAACCAAGGTACCGCTGTACAGAGAACAAGGGAGGCGTGAGTTCCGGCACTCATTTTTTTAGAAAAATAGCATTGTATAGAGTAATATTTGACCAATTGCTTTGTTCTCTTTTGTGTGTGTAAATTATTTCTTCGGATGGACTTCCTTTGGAATTCTGCAGATAGAAAAGAGCTGAGTAAACAAGGGCATTATGGGATGCACATAAATCAGAAATGACCGGGGGCGGGGGGAGTGAATAATTCATCCTCCGTTTCTCACAATAGTTGAACTACATATCATCAGAGAAAATTTTGTTCTTTTAAAAAAGAATTGAAAGCTCTCCTGCACACAGTGGGTCAATGTATACAAAAAGGAGGCAGTCTTGGCAAGCATACATCTAAAAGTGACTTGACACATTATTATTATTATTATTATTATTATTATTATTTATATACCACCCTATACCCGGAGGTCTCAGGGCGGTTATTCATAGGTATTATGATTATCAGTGCCTGCTGTCTGAGTATTCTAGAATATTCCAGTATTAACTTCAGAAGTCTTGTTTTGTTTTGTTTTTTAAATGAAGAGACGTTTGCTACAAATGAAATGTTTGAAAATAATTAATTTCAGTTGATGAAACTGATTACGTGATTTATCTACTTTGTTTAGCCAGGAATTTTGCTAAGTGTTTTATTGTCTTCTTCGGAGAGCTTTGTTAGCAATGACTACAAGCAAATAAAGAGTCCATTCTTGGGTAACTGGTTGGATATGCTTCCTTGTCTGTTGTTTATACTAGACACTTGAGATGCTATAAACTTAGAGACTACCAGAGCTGGATCAATCTCAGTTTGAGAAATGTGTAAATAGCATGTGAATGCCATAAACTGTGTCTCTAAAGACTGGAAACAGTTTTAAAATATTTCATTCTGCCACCTCCCAAATACATTTTATGAAACGTTTTTAAACAAAACATTTTTTAAAAAACCCTGCATAACTAGTTATGCTTAATTGTACTTTTTCACTGATTTGTGTCCTCCTCATACAGTCATACCTCGGGTTACGAACGCTGCGGGTTGCGAGTTTTCGGGTTGCGGACTGTGCCAAACCCGGAAGTACCAAAACTGGTTATTTCCGTGTTTTGGCATCATGCGCATGTGCAGACACGGCGCTTCAGGCTGTGAACACTGCAGGTTGTGAATGTGCCTTCCGCACGGATCACGTTTGCAACCTGAGGTATGACTGTATAATACAGTTCCTCCATGCCAACCAGCTGTCAGCACGTAATGGCTAAAAGTTGTGTTTTTAAAATTTTTATTAAAGATTTTCACATTTGCAGCTGTTTTTCTTCTGTCTCAGGTGATCCAGCTATTCGCAAATCCCCTTTCAGTGACAGTACTTGCTTTCTGACTTCTTATTTATTATATATTTTACATTCACACCCCACCTTTCCTCAGAGGAGGTCTAGGTGGTAGTGTACATGTCTCTCCCCAATCCTCATTTTATCTTCACAACAACCTACCTGTGAGGTAGGTTAGGCTGGCAGACAGTGACTGGCCAAGGATCACGAAGTGAGCTTCATGGGGGAGTGAGTATTTGAACCCTGGTCTCCCAGGTCCCAGTCTTTCCCCTAGAACATTATACCACACGGGGCTCTCAATACTTTTTAAAAGTTATATTCTTCATGTTAGTTTGCGGGAGGAACCTTTCAGGGTGCAAGGAACTCTTTAGAAACAAAAGGTGGCAAGTCTAGGAGAGGTACCTTCCTAGGCAACAATTCCTGACCATTTCATTCATGCTTCATCTTACTTTATTTCAGTCCTTTGCAGACTGTACACTCCCCCCCCCCCACTATAGAACTACACATCTCCCCTTGCATAATGGTTAAGTTGATCCCTCTGCAGAGACCTGGTTTCCCTTCCTCCAGTTCGGTACATGAAACACAGCAGCCTCTTTTTTTGTAAGAGTCTTGGAGGTGGGGGCAGGAGACAGTACTAACATTGAAGCTTGCCTGCCCCCCCCCTTTTTAAAATCACTTGAGAGAGCGGTCATTCCTAACTTGAAAATGGCCGGGTCCATATTAATGCAAGGAAGCACAATGAACCAATATCTCAGAAAAGGAGCTATATGGGAAGAACTGTTATAGAGCAGTAGCTGGGTCTAAACCACTGAGCCTAGGGCTTGCTGATCGGAAGGTCGGCGGTTTGAATCCCGTGATGGGGTGCGCTCCCGTTGCTCTGTCCCAGCTCCTGCCAACCTAGCAGGTCGAAAGCACGCCAGTGCAAGTAGATAAATAGGTACCACTGCGGCGGGAAGCGTTTCCATGCGCTGCTCTGGTTTCGCCAGAAGCGGCTCAGTCATGCTGGCCACATGACCCGGAAAAACTGTCTGTGGAGAAATGTTGGCTCCCTCGGCCAGTAAAGCAAGATGAGCGCCACAACCCCAGAGTCGTTCGTGACTGGACTTGACTGTCAGGGGTCCTTTACCTTTTTTACATTCATTTATTTAAACTTCTACCTTGTATAAAACTGCCAGAAAATTGCTCTAAGCCAGCCTAGTAACTGTTTGTTTGTTGGTTTGTTACTATGTGCAAGACATGGCAAACATTAAACTAGCCCGTGTCATTTTCTTTCTTTCCTACCTTTAGAGTCCTGTATATCGGCCTTGCTTGTAACACAGCTCGTTACATTTACATCTCCTACCTGGAAAATGCTTGGACAGTTTTGCCTATGGAAGTTCTTCAAGGTAAGGAGGTGATGTACCGTATTTTTCGCTCTATAACACGCACCTGACCATAACACGCACATCGTTTTTAGAGGAGGAAAACAAGGGAAAAAGCATTCTGAATGAAACAGTGGATGTATCATTTTTGGGCTTCATGCTGTGGCCACAGACATGTGATCCGATTGTGAATTTGGGGTGACCCAATGCAAAAATCCTGAGAATTCCTGTGGATCCATGCTTTGTAACGACGTTTTTGCACCATTGCCGCCCCAGGCAACAGTGGGTGCGTGATTTTTTTTGGTGCAGGCTGTAGCCATGGACATGCTATGTGATCTGATGGTGAATTTGGGGTGACCCAATGCAAAGATCCTGAGAATCCCTGTGGATCCATGCTTTGTAACCACGTTTTTGCACCATTGCAGCCCCAGGCAACAGTGGGTGCGTGATTTTTTTGGTGCAGGCTGTAGCCATGGACATGCTATGTGATCTGATGGTGAATTTGGGGTGACCCAATGCAAAGATCCTGAGGATCCATGTGGATCCATGCTTTTTCACCACGTTTTTGCACCACTGCAGCCCCAAGGAACAGTGGGTGCGTGACTTTTTTGGTGCAGGCTGTAGCCATGGACATGCTATGTGATCTGATGGTGAATTTGGGGTGACCCAATGCAAAGATCCTGAGGATCCATGTGGATCCATGCTTTTTAACCACGTTTGTTGCACCATTGCAGCCCCAGGCAACAGTGGGTGCGTGATTTTGGGGGGGCAGGCTGTAGCCATGGACATGCTATGTGATCTGATGGTGAATTTGGGGTGACCCAATGCAAAGATCCTGAGGATCCATGTGGATCTATGCTTTGTAACCACATTTTAAGTGGGGAGCGAAGGAAAAACAAAGAAGGGACATGAGAGGGGTGTCAGAGAAGCAGCTGGCTAAGAATGCAGGAGAGGGATTTAACAGGAGGGAGGAAAGAAAGGCAAAAGTTTCCCCCCACCCAAGCCAGCCATCTATCTCTCTCTCTCTCTCTCCCTCCCTCCCTCCCTTCCTCCCTTCCTCCCTCCCTCCCTCCCTCCCTCCCTCCCCCCTCTCTCTCTCCCTCCCCCTCCCCCCCTCTCCCTTCCCCCCTCTCTCTCGCTCTCCCCCAGCCGCACTGGAGCACAGAGGGGAATTCCCCTCTGCTTGCCTGGAGGGGAGGGGCTTTCCCTGCTCTTTGTTCTGTTTCAGCAAACACAGCAACGAAACAGAGGAGGGTGGGCAGTAAGACCCTGAGGCAGAATGCAGGAAAGCAGCCGCTTCCTCTTTTCATGTTTCCCTTCTCCGTGAAGCGCCGCGATTTGATTTTTGCCTGATTTTTCGGCTCCAGGGACCACACATTCGCTCTATAACACGCACAGACATTTCCCCTTCCTTTTTAGGAGAAAAAATCTGCGTGTTATAGAGGGAAAAATACGGTACTTCTGATCCTGGGTTGCATCATTACCAGGTACATAAATTCTTCATCTGGGCCATGATGAACTAAAAGTCCGTCTATGTTCTTGTACCTACCAGTAAATAACCCAAGGGATCCTTTTTTAAAAAAGCTCTGTGCAAGTTTAATATCTGGAGGTGGTTTCTTCAGTTGACCTCAAATTCTGTGGCTTTTCACCTAAGCAAACAGTGAAATGGCAGAACACACCTTGATCCCTAAACAAAGGGGACAGGAGCTCAAACGGAAGCTTGTGCCTTCTGCAAATAAGCCTTTGTTGCTGGCAGACTTCAGCCTATTCCTGTCTAGAAGGCATTCATATCCCTGAAATTTTCTGATTTTCTCACATTCTGCAACAGAAAGGAGTCCATTGTTTTTTAGCATTGGATCTTAAAACAAAAACACCCAGGTAAATGTTTAGGAATAACCGGTTCTCTTCAGTGTTCCCCAGTTATCAGTGACGTTTTGTAAATCATGATGAAGGTCAATGAAGTCTGGAAAGAAATGACTGGTGTGGAAAAAAATTGGACAGATTGCATGCAAAGAGAAGCAAAAAGACTTGTGCTTTCAAGATATTTTGCCAGCACTTCCTCATGCTAGAATGCCCTTTCAAATGTTGTCAGACTCCAAACTCCCACCAGCCCCAGAGAGCATGGTCAGTGAGGATATGGAGTCCTAGCCCAAAAACATCTAGAGGACACCAGGTTGGGGAAGACTTTTCTAATGGTGCTTTTCACACAAGAGTTGCTGTTTGACGTTTTATAAACATAACCTTGTTAGATTTGCACTCACATGCTGCAAATCCCAAAACACGTTGCGATTCCCAAAAATTGCACTCACACATTCAATCCCAAAACTCAGTGCTCAGAATAATCAGTCCTCATTTGTACAAATTCCTTTAATCTGGCTGTTCGTTTGAATTGCAACTGTGTCATAATGAACACTGAAACCAACCTAGACAAGAAATACAGTGGTACCTTGGTTCTCAAATGCCCTGGTACTCAAACAGCTTGGAACCCAAACACTGCAAACCTGGAAGTGTTCCGGTTTGCGAACTTTTTTCGGAAGCCAAACATGCCTCGTTTTGAGTATTACACTTCCAATTTGAGTGCCACACTTCTGTTTTGAGTGTTAAGCTGAGGTCTGTCTGTTTTTGCTATTGATTTTGCGTTTTTGTTTTTGCGGCTCTCTTTTTTTTTGTGTGTGACTGTGTGGAACCCAGTTCAACTACTGATTGATTGATTGATTGTATGACGGCAGTACATTGTTTATTGCTTTCATTTTATGGATCAATGCTCTCGTCAGATAGCAAAAATCATGTTAAATTGCTGTTTTAGGGGTTGTTTTTAAACGTCTGGAACGGATTAATCCGTTTTGCATTACTTTCTATGGCAAAGTGTGCCTTGGTTTTGGAACGCATTGGTTTTGGAACGGACTTCCGGAACGGTTTAAGTTTGAGAACCAAGGTACCACTGTAGTTACGGCAGCAAGGGCCAGAACGGAAGAGTGTTTGACTCAAGAAGAAAAATATGGGGTAGGTTGCAGGAACTTGGCCTTGGGTGTGTGCATGTACACAAACACACACACACACACACACACACCTTTTTGGCTACAGGAACCCTTTATTTGACTCCTGCTGCTGCTCCCCCCATCCTGCCACTTTTGATTCTGAGTTTCTAGACGGTACTGTACTTTCCAGGTCTCCTCTCCAACCATGAGATCTTGGCTTGCGCTTAGACCAGTGATGGCCAAACTTGGCCCTCCAACTGTTTTGAGACTACAATTCCCATCATCCCTGACCACTGGCCCTGTTAGCTAGGGATGTTGGGAGTTGTAGTCTCAAAACAGCTGGAGGGCCAAGTTTGGCCATCACTGACTTAGACAAACAAAACGCTGAGATGTCTCTCTTTGCGCAAGCGCTGCCAATTTCACGCGCATTGAATATGCCCGGCTGCACATGTTAACGACCCTGCAAACTGGATGACAGCTTTTAATTGGCTCAGGAAGAATTCAGCGCATGGGAGTTGCTGGAGGTGGGTGGGTGGAACCTACACTTGCCTCCACACCCAGATTAAATCGAATCAGCTGCGGAGAAAGTTATTTTGATGACTGTTTTCATCTTGTGTAGGCAGAAAATACTCAGGGAAGAGACGGAAGGCAGAAGCCAGGGGAAAGGAAGTAGGCATGGGGATTGCTGATACAGTTTATGAGATTTTCCAGCCCTTCAATCTGCAATCTGAATGGTGGTGCAGTCATGGGCTGCAACTGAATCCCATCCAGGTGGACACCCAATTGAGGTGCGGTTTCCAGGTCTGAGAACTGAATTGTGTACCTATACCGGACAGAGTTGCGCTCCCTCTCAAGGAGCAGGTGCAAATTTTTTGGGAAGGGGTGTTCTCCTAGATCAGCGTTTCCCAAACTTGGATCTCCAGCTGTTTTCGGACTACAGTTCCCATCAACCCTGACTACTGGTCCTGCTGACTAGGGGTGATGGGAGTTGTAGTCCAAAAAACCCCACAGCTGGAGACCCAAGGTTGGGGAAAACTGCCCAAATCAATGTCACTTTTTTCTTTATTGCAAGATTTATTATCTACTGTGCATTCAGAGAACGCTGGAGTGTACAAAACCAGAATAGAAGTGAATCTCAGTGGCTCAAGGTCCCCATTTTCCAACCTCCATCTGTGTGGCAGCTAACCTTGCCATGGTGGTCCATACATTGGTCACCTCCCATGGTGGATAGCAGCAGCTATTGTAAGATGAAGCTGCCCCAGTGCCTAACTTTATGCACATGGCTGAGAGATCTGGACTGGTGTGCCAAACCAGGTTCGAGGTACGGCTGCTGACATTTAAAGACCTAAACAGTTTGGGACCAAGAAACCTGCTGGGCAGGTCACCCCTGTACAGAGCAATCTGATCATTAGGATCTTCTGGGGAGACCCTCTGGAGCAGGCCCCAGGCATTGTCTTCCCCTTCTTCCCTCCGTCTCCTGGCATCTTTCGGGCATGGTACTTGTTGGTAGATGGCCCAGTTGGCAGCGGGAGGAGAGAGGGGAAGAGGACCTTATTGCAGGGGCAGGTGCCTTGGGTTGTCTTATTCCCCCACTCCCCTCTTCCCCTGGAATCCCAGTTTATTTTCTTCCCTTTTCCCCTGGAATCCCAGTTTATTTTCCTCCCTCTCCCCCTGGAATCTCAGCTTATTTTCCTCCCTCTTCCCCTGGAATTCCAGTTTATTTTCTTCCCTTTTCCCCTGGAATCCCAGCTTATTTTCCTCCCTCTTCCCCTGGAATCTCAGCTTATTTTCCTCCCTCTTCCCTTGGACTCCCAGGGCAGTTGGTGTTACATGGCATGCCTTACTTCCGTTTGGGAGGAGTAGCAGGTTTGTTGATTGAGAGCACTAAATCAGCTTTGATTGTACAACCTGAATTTGCCAGGATATGATAGAACCTCACCTGAAAAGGGCCCTTAATATGTGCCTTGATTTTTCAATGCAGGCGTCTGTCGCCCCCACCCCAATAACATGGGGGTTATGTTCTGGGGGCCCACACACATATTCCCTCGTAACATGTCCTTCCTTCTTAAATCCCTTGTGGCAGAAGCTGTCTTTGTCTTACACACACGCTGAGAGCCTTCAGGTTGGCCTTGTAAATAGAAATAATTATTTTCTCCTGAACTTGATACAAACATTTCCCTTGGATACGAGGCAACTTCTTTTCAAGTGGGAGCGATAAAAGTATCCAGGAGATTGCATATGGCTCCAGATCCAGATTTTTACAGCTCCTAAGCCGTTCTCCTTTGAGTTGCTGCCCTTTATTTATGCCCACAGAGTGTGCCGTTTGAGCTCCTTATGAAATCAGTGGGAGTTTTCCTCGTCCGTGGAATGAGATCAGTTGCCGTCTGAGAGTCAGCCGCTTCCCTTCATTGCTGCCTCCCTTTCATTTCTAGGTACATTCTGTTCAGGCAGAAGCGATCAGATAATGAAATGTAATTTAATACGCGCAAGATCCAAACGATGCCATCTATATGATTTCCAGATGCCCTTGAGAAGCAGCTATGAGGACTGGAGCATTTTATGCAAGGCCTTTTCAAATGATCTCAGGGGAGGGAGGAGTCTTGCCGCTCAGTGGCATTGAGGTCCAGTCCCTGCTATCGGCGCTTTTCAAGGATTCGGGGGAAAACATTTGCCGGGGACCCAGAAGAAATGTTGCTGGTCAAAGCAGACCGCAATAGGCTAGGCTGGGGGGAACGGACCTAGTTTTCTGTGTATTAGACGAGGTTTTTTTTTACTCCAAATTAATGTTTAAAAACTAGGCTAGTCTTATACATGGGCAGTGCATTTGGGGACTGGGTGATTGGTTGTAGCTGTGAGCTGCAGCTTGTAAGCGGCAATTTGGTGAGTGATTGGTTGCTGCATCAAGGGCTGCATTGGATTGGCTGCTCCTGCATTAATTGGGCAGGTGATTGGTTGCTGCCTTGGATTGGCTGCTCCTGCGTTAATTGGTCGGGTGATTGGTCGCTGCGTCAAGGGCTGCTTTGGATTGGCTGCTTCTGCGTTAATTGGGCAGGTGATTGGTTGCTGCGTCAAGGGCTGCCTTGGATTGGCTGACACTGCGGCAATTGAGTGTTTGGTTTCCAGCTTGTGTTTGCGAATGGGCAGACACTTGTCACCTTCTGCAATGCAAGCAATTCTGAGCTCTTGTCTTTAGGGTTAGTGATTTTCTGCATCTCCCCCCCCCCCCACAAAAAGCTCAAGAACCTTGGGCAACCCCCCCCCCCCAAAAAAGCCCAACAACTCTGCACAATCTTTCCCAAAAACAACCCTCCCCAAACAACTCTGGCAATATAGCCATCTCCCCCATTTTATTAAATTTCAGTCCCCCAAAATAGGGAGCATCTTATACATGGGGTCGTCTTATAGACGGAAAAGTACAGTAGCTTCCTGTCTAGCCTTTGGCTTGCTGCTCCTATGCTCTAGCTTACTCTCTGCGCCTCTGCAAATTACTTGGTATGTTTCCGAACATGCCTAGTTGCCATCCTCTCTACTTTGCACAGTCCTTTTGCACTGTTCAGTTACGCTCACCACCCATGCTGTTTCCACAGAGACTTCACGGTGCTATCCTGCCGTATTCCCTCCAATTGGCATTGACGTTTTTGAAGGCTGCAGTTCACACAAGTGCCATTTGTTGGGGCCTGTTTGCAGGCTGTGTTTGGAATTCTTGTGTATCTGGCTGGGTGTGTATTTGTGGGGTAGGCTTGTGCCTTTGGGGCTAGTACTTGGCACGAGTCTTGGGCTTTCCGTTCACATCCCCCTTGTCCCACGTCTACCAAACTGAAATCTCTGCAAGGAGACCGCCTCCGTTCCTTGCAACAGACACGGCTTCTCAATGCACCAGTTACCAAGGATGTACTAAGCCCCTTTGCCCCTGAGCACAGACTTTTGAGTCCATGTTAATATATGGGCTGTAGCTAGCAATGTTTATATGAGATGTTGTCAGACTGTGGCTCCCAATATTCCTGACCATTCGCCATACTGACTGAGTCTAGCAGGAGGTGAGGTCCTGCAACATCTCAAGCACCACCAGCTCCCCATTCCTGGTTTATATGATCAAAACTATGTGGGCTCACTGGATACACATGACTTCTTGCCAAACCAGCTTCCCTATGTCTCAGTTCATGAAATCTCTTATCCTTATCATCCAACTTGAGGGAAAATTGGCTGATGAGGCTTCTGATCTAATTCTGTAGCAGTAAAATAATAGTAGTAGTAATAATAATAATAATAATAATAATAATAATAATAATAATAATAATAATGTGGTACCTCGGGTTAAGAACTTAATTCGTTCCGGAGGTCCGTTCTTAACCTGAAACTGTTCTTAACCTGAAGCACCACTTTAGCTAATGGGGCCTCCCGCTGCTGCCGCACCGCCGGAGCATGATTTCTGTTCTCATCTTGAAGCAAAGTTCTTAGCCCGAGGTACTATTTCTGGCTTAGCGGAGTCTGTAACCTGAAGCATATGTAACCTGAAGCGTATGTAACCCGAGGTACCACTGTAGTAGTAGTAGTAGTAGTAGTAGTAATAATAATAATAATAATAATAATAATAATAATAATAATAATAATTTATATCCTGCCCACCTGGCTGGGTTTCCCCAGCCACTCTGGGTGGCTCCCAACCAAATATGAAAAACACGATAAAACATCAAACATTAAAAACTTTCTTAAACAGGGCTGCCTTCAGATGTCTTTTAAAAGTATGATAGTTGTTTATTTCCTTGACATCTGATGGGAGGGCATTCCACAAGGCGGGCACCACTACCAAGGAGGCCCTCTGCCTGATTCCCTGTAACTTCACTTCTCACAGTGAGGGAACTGCCAGAAGGCCCTCGGAGCTGGACCTCAGTGTCCGGGTAGAACAATGGGGAGTGGAGATGCTCCTTCAGGTATACTGGGCCGAGGCCGTTTAGGGCTTTAAAAGTCAGCACCAACACTTTGACTTGTGTTCGGAAATGTACTGGGAGCCAATGCAGGTCTCTCAGGATCTGTGACACAGAAGTATTTTAATTTTGTTATTAAATTTGTCTCTCGCTTGATCTTGCCCGGGGCAATCCAGAGCGACATAACAACCATACAAATGGACAGTAACCCCCCCCCCATTAAAACCGAGAGGAAAGAGAAATACATTAAATGCATCCCACTTGCTTCTAAAAGGCCACAGATAGTTAACGGCCAAAGTAGATATTTACCTGGGACTTTTGCCAGTGCCAAGGGTGGAGAAGGCGGTGTCACCTGACAGTTAAGTAAAGACAGCTTGTAAAGACATGATTAGTTGAAACAGGTTTTCGCCCAGCGAATGGCGTTCCTTATATATATCTGGCTCAAGGCAGTAGCAGCAAAGCGTCCCTGTGCTTTGTCATCGTGACATTTTGACATGTTTGACATTTTGTTAAGTGACGGTTGGAATGCTGTAGAGAAACAGCAGGTGCTCTCGATAAACTAAAGTTGTGTGAAAGCAGCCTATGCCACGTTAAGCCTGATGTATAAACTTAAAAGCACAGGTGATGCAAAACAAGGCAGTAAACTTTAATGGGAGAGCTGTAACTGCAGATTTGTGCTATCTCTCTCTCTGTGTGCACAGTTTTAACTAGTAGAGTTGAGATCAAAGGCATGTCACCTTGCAGGCAGCAGCAGAAATGCCTTGGCAGCCTTTGATCTGACTCTCGGAATCAATGAATTAGAAACCCGGATAACTCTAGTTTGCATCTAATGCATTTCAGAATGTAATAAGAAAACAGTTAAAGAGAGCTTTTGCTTGCAACAAGGAGCAAGCAGCCCCTCCCAAAAACATGCCGTTTGGAAATTTATATTACAGTGGTACCTCGGGTTAAGTACTTAATTCGTTCTGGAGGTCCGTTCTTAACCTGAAACTGTTAATAATAATAATAATAATAATTTATTATTTGTACCCCGCCCATCTGGCTGGGCTTCCCCAGCCACTCTGGGCGGCTTCCAACAAAGATGAAAGATACACTAAAATGTCACATATTAAAAACTTCCCTGAACAGGGCTGCCTTCAGATGTCTTCTGAATGTCAGGTAGATGTTTATCGCTTTGACATCTGATGGGAGGGCGTTCCACAGGGCGGGCGCCACTACCGAGAAGGCCCTCTGCCTGGTTCCCTGTAACTTGGCCTCTTGCAGTGAGGGAACCGCCAGAAGGCCCTCAGGGCTAGACCTCAGTGTCCGGGCAGAACAATGGGGGTGGAGACGCTCCTTCAGATATACTGGACCGAGGCTGTTCTTATCCTGAAGCACCAGTTTAGCTAATAGGGCCTCCTGCTTCCGCCTCACCGCTGGAGCACAATTTCTGTTCTCATCCTGAAGCAAAGTTCTTAACCTGAAGCACTATTTCTGGGTTAACGGAGTCTGTAACCTGAAGCGTATGTAAGCCGAGGTACCACTGTATTTGTTTGTTTGCTGGATTTAATAACAAATGATTCAAACAATTAAAATAGTGTAGAACAGCTGGTAGAAAATGTGTTTTTGGATGGCAGCATTCAGGACTACGATTCTTACCATGGCCACTTCTATACTTTGGCCACACCCACTTTGCCATGTGACCCTCCTGAGGGGGCACCATGGTCATTGTGGCCCTCGGTACAAAACAAAGGTTAACCACCCCTGTTTGGGGAGACTGGGTCAACCCCATCCATAACAGTTTGAAGGCCGCCTAACTAGGCAGATGAACCTCCCATTAACTGTACCTTTGTTTTGTCTGGCTCGAGTCTCGGTTTATCGGGCCTCATCCAGTCCTTCTGTTCCCAAGCACTATTTCAAAACAGCCCCTGCCTCTCCTGATTTGATAAAAGAGAGATACAGAGCTGGTGCCCCCTGCATCTTAATGATGCCTCACCTCACACCCCCAGACTCATGACAGTTTCATGTGGATGTTGAGTAGAATTGGTGATAAAATGGATTTCTATGGGGAAGTCCATAGCATAAGTGCTGTAGGGTCATCCGCCAGCACCATCTTCTGCATTTAGCCATCTAAGTAGAAAAGGGAGCATTAAAAACCAGGGTCTGCCACCTCTAAACCAGACAGCACATCAACACTGATACCATGGTCGCTGGTGACAAAAGTCCTAGAGCAGGCATGGCCAAACTTGGCCATCCAGCTGTTTTGGGACTACAACTCCCATCATCCCTTGCTAACAGGACCAGTGGTCAAGGATGATGGGAACTGTAGTCCCAAAACACCTGGAGGGCCAAGTTTGGCCATGCCTGCCCTAGAGAATCAACAGGGTCTCACACTCCCTCATCTCATCCAGTAAAGCAAGCAACTTCTGTCCTTGAAGCCCAGCCTAAAACCCATTTCATCCAAGACAACCTGAATCTGGCTGAAGAAGAAGAAAGAAACAAAAAACAATTTTCAGGAGCATACGGCACTGAATTCTGAAACATCTTCCTTTTCTGCAGGTGTGACCCATGCAGCCATCTGGGCAGCTTGCATTTCCTACCTAAGTGCTGCTGTTCCTCCCGAATTAAGAACTTCCGCTCAGGGTATTCTGCAGGGCCTCCACCTTGGCCTGGGCAGAGGGTGCGGAGCAATGGTTGGAGGAGTGCTGGTCAACTATTTCGGTAAGAGAAACATGTTGGATAGTTCCATTAGCAATTTGCTCTCCTTTCATGCATTTTGGATGCTGCTTTATTAAATGTTTCCCAGCCCTTCACTTCCCTATGCTTAAGTTATGTTAGCCAAATGCTGATATCATGCTTGTGTTTTCTTTGGGGGGGGGGTTGTGTTATGTATGAAATTGTGTGGATACTTGACACACCAAATTAGAAGGACCTGTATCTTTAAGACATTTCTTTTACCTGTCATCTTCAAAACACATAATAATAATAATGACAATATATTATTATCATCATCATCATCATCATCATCCCACCCATCTGGTTGGGTTTCCCCAGCCACTCTGGGCAGCTCCCAACAGAATATTATTAATAATAAAGCGATCAAACATTAAAAACTTCCCTAAACAGGGCTGCCTTCAGATGTCTTCCAAAAGTCAGATACAGTGCTACCTCTGGTTGCACACAGGATCCGTTCCGGAGCTCCGGTCGGATCCTGAGGAATTTGCAACCGGAGGTGCTGCTTCTGCGCATGCATGCAGTTTAGCGCTTCTGCGCATACGCGCAGTGAAACCTGGAAAAATACGTCCAGGTTTGCTGTGTACGTATCTTGAAGGATACATAACCGGAGGTGAACCTAAATAGAGGTACCACTGTAGTTGTTTATTTCCTTGACATCTGATGGGAGGGTGTTCCACAGGGCGGGCGCCACCACCAAGAAGGCCTTAACAGTTGTATTCAAATGAAGAACAGAACGGGAGATGATCCCATACTTTTAAAATATTTGCAAGTCCCGATACACACAGATGTGGGCACACATCAAAGGTTCTAAACATCAATCCCCAACTCTCCATATCTGTCCCTTGCTGAGTACTCTTTTAGTTTCATGCAGGAATTTAGAAACTTTAATCATGCATGCATGGTCAGAGGAGGAAGCCTGCCCGCCAGTTGTTAGCATAAATTCAATGCTTTGAGCATCGTGAGCAAATTTTATTCACTTTAAGTTAGCCATGCCAAAAGGGAAAGGGAAAGGACCCCTGGATGGTTTAGTCCAGTCGAAATCGACTATAGGGTGCAGCCTTTGTCCGCAGACAGCTTTTCTGGGTCATGTGGCCAGCATGACTAAACCGCTTCTGGCGCAACAGAAGCCAGAGCACACAGAAACGCTGTTTACCTTCCTGCCACAGTGGTACCTACTTATCTCCCTGCACTGGTACGCTTTTGATCTGCTAGGTTGGCAGGAGTTGGGACAGAGCAACGGGAACTCACCCCGTCACAGGGATTCGAACCGCCGACCTTCTGATTGGCAAGCCCAAGAGGCCTAGTGGTTTAGACCACAGTGCCACCCGCGTCCTTAGACACGCCATAGTTCCACTCTACAGTGGTGCCCCGCAAGACAAATGCCTCGCAAGATGAAAAACCCACTAGACGAAAGGGTTTTCCGCTTTTCGAGGCGCTTCGCAAGACGAATTTCTCTATGGGCTTGCTTCGCAAGACGAAAACGTCTTGCGAGTCTTGCGATTTTTTTCGCTCCCCCCCTTTTTCTAAGCCGCTAATAGCCGCTAAGCCGCTAATAGCGCTAAGCCGCTAATAGGGTTGCTTCGCAAGACGAAAAAACCACTAGATGAAGAGACTCGTGGAACGGATTCTTTTCGTCTTGCGAGGCACCACTGTAAATCCAAGCCATGGTGTTTAAAATGCTTCTACAACTTCTCTCCTAATGTTTTCATCCAAAGGGTGTGATCTAACTGGCGTAAAGTAGACCACGTTAAAAGTGCAATCCTCAGAGGTGCCTCAGAAGATAATTATATATATATAAATAAATAAAAATAAACCTATAAAGATGCAAATCTGCCTTACTTTTGAGCCAGACCTTTCGTCTATCTACTTCATTACAGGTCTGGCTAGAAATCGCTCTTTGCATGCTTGAATTGGGTCTCACTCTTCCCTGCTTCTCTCCACAGGAGCTGCTTCGACATTCAGAGGGATAGGAATGGCCTGTCTTGTGATCCTATTGCTTTTTGCTTTGATCCAGTGGGTGGCAGTTCCTGATGAGAAAGAAGGTAGGTAGATTATTTCCATGTATTCAGAGGCACCCAACCTAACAGCATTTTCCTCTGCCTCTTGGGGTGATCTCATCTGCTTTGAACTCTTTTCCTCTCGTGCCCATTTAGTCTCATTGCTCATTTGACTCGAGTCATAACCTTAGTGCTATAGGGCCGGGCTTTCTTTTAAATGACCTCGTGTTTTCTTCTGTTTAAAGCAGAACTTTCCACGCTGGGCACACAGGGGCTTTTTCAATAGAAGCCATCCTTAATAAGCAAAAATGTCAGGTCCTCTGTCTACAAGACAAACTGATCCAGAGACAAGGGAAAGACAGCAGCATTTGGACATTATTATTATTGGATGTCTCTGGGAATGGGGGTCTAAGAGTGAAAGAGCTTGCTAAGGATAAGCACTGCCCCATAGTTCAATTTGTCTTGCTACCTTACATATAATTCATTTTAAAGCATGAGCAGATTCTTGATAAACTGAGCTGCAGTAAGAAAATAGCGCTCTATCTGAGTCAGGGGTAGGCAACCTAAGGCCCGTGGGCCAGATTCAGCCCAATTGCCTTCTCAATCCGGCCTACAGATGGTCTGGGAATCAGCGTGTTTTTACATGAGTAGAATGTGTGCTTTTATTTAAAATGCATCTCTGGGTTATTTGTAGGGCATAGGAATTCGTTCATCCCCCCCCCTCCAAATAGTCCGGCCCACCACATGGTCTGAGGGATGGTGGACCGGCCCACGGCTGAAAAAGGTTGCTGACCCCTGATCTGAGTTATTCTTAGCAGCAAGTGGGCCCAGGGAAGCCATTGTGGTGTTTTGGACTACCACAACTGCAAGCTACACTGTGTCCGTCAGCTGGTTACCCCCGGGGCTTCCTCCTCTCCCATTATTTCCCAACTTTCCCCCTCCTCTGCCTCTGAGCTGTGACCTTCCTCAAACCCCTGTTGTAAATCTAAACTGTCTTCCTCTTCCTCCTCTCTGGATGAAGGGTCAGGGTGGGGAGGCGGTCTCCACCGTTCCTCTTCTGCCCAGTCCCTGACAATTACAGGGGGCTGCACTAAGTGTGTCCCCCTCCATGAAAGAATCATCGAACAATAGATTCTATTATTCTTTCCATACAGAGCTTAAGGGTTTGGGGGTTCTGAAAAGTGCCCTTGATTGCTCAGAAGTAAATTTTATAGGGCAACAGGGTGGATTTGGTTTAAATCATGATTTAAATTCACTAGTCAGTAAGACTTGATTTAAATCATTTTTTTACAGTGGTGCCTCGCAAGATGAAATTAATTCGTTCCGTGAGTTTTTTCGTCTTGCGATTTTTTTGTCTTGCGAAGCACGGACTTTGGAAAAGCTTCAAAAATCACCAAAGTCTTCAAAAACCTCAAAAAAGGCTACCACACCGCGTGCTATGAGTTGCTCCTCGAAGTGAATGCACGGTTTTAAGACAAAGGAAACAAACTTGCAGGACGTTTTCGTCTTGCGAAGCAAGCCCATAGGGAAATCCGTCTTGCGAAGCAACTCAAAAAACGAAAAACTCTTTCGTTTTGCGAGTTTTTCGTCTTACGAGGCATTCGTCTTGCGAGGTACCACTGTATTTTTATTTTACAGAAAGACTCATTCTTGCTAGTGTAAGCTTAATATTTACAATCAGATGAAGGTTTCATTTTTGGAATAATAAATTTTCAGAGTCGTTTTTACAGTTCTATCAGAAATTACTGATTTGGTTATACTATTATAAATACATAGACCGATCATTATGAAATTATTGTGAGATTTAATAAGGTAACTGTTTATATTTGGACAACCTTTCTTCTGTACTTTATTGGAAGGAGAAAAATAACAATTTGCTTAATAACAATTTAAACAATTTATTTAACTAAAACAATAACGTTGTAGCATATGTATCTATGTTTGTTTACTGATGCGGTTAAACAATTTTATTTTTTTAAAAAAACCCTTAAGACTGGGTTTTAGCACACATGAAAAACTTAACTTATTTCCTGATGAATAGCCCTTGGACTGTAATGTAACTTAAATAGAAAACTTATCTATAGAAATATTTTTCCTCCAAAAGCATTGTATTTTAAAAATCCGATTTGCATTTTTTAAAAAATCTGATTTTTAATATTTTTTTATTGATTTTTATCCACCCTGTACGGCAGGGGTCGGCAGCCTAAGGCCCATGGGCCACAAGTGGCCCCCGGGGGTTGTTTAACCATCCCACGAGCCGCCCCTAAACCGAGCCGCCCCCTTGGCCAGTAGCCGCGCGCTGCACATGTGCAGACGCTGGAAATCGCGCACGCGATCAGGCCCACGGAAGAATCTCCGCTGGAGTGAACTGGCCCAGGCGAGGTAAACCTGGCCAACCCCTGCTGTATGGCAACAAATACTGACCTTTCAAATGGTTATTTCGAACTTCAGAAAAAACCATGCTGGCCGAAAGGATCCCAGTGCCTTCCAGCCCTGTGCCCATAGCCACCATTGACCTGGTACAGCAACAGACGGAAGATATCATGCCTCGGCCAGAGCCCAAGCTTCCTCCCAAGAAAACAAAGCACCAGGAAGAGCAGGAAGACGTCAACAAGCCTGCCTGGAGTGTCAGCTCTTCCCCCTGGGTCACTTTCGCCTATGCTCTCTATCAGATCAAGGAAATGGTCCAGCTCTCCAAAAGCAACCAGGTGCTCGAGAACCAGCCGTTGCAGGTAACCCACGCTTTGCTGCCTAAAAGGTGTTTTTAGGAGGAGAAATCGGATATGTGGTTTTTAGGGTTCCAAGGAAACGTTCTTGGGGTGGGTGTGATCATTGGTACCTGCCATCCCTTTCTTAATTCGGACAGCAGAGAAACGGGCAACCCCATCCAATAAGTGGGAAATGGCTCAACTCATTTCCTAGCTTATTCTTCCGTTTTGACAGGTGTGCTTACCTGACAGGCGAATGTCTCTTGCAAGCCTCCCTGAATTCCTAGCTGTTAAGCTTTGCATTCCAAAAGAAATAGCATTGGGGGTATCTCAACCACGCAGATCTGTCCGTTGGGGTGTTTAGGGCAGTCTGGGAGTGGTGTACACAGGGGGTTCTGGAGAAGAATTATGGGGCTTGCAGTGCTTTTCTCTTCTTTGAGGTAAACAATACAAGCCCCAGAAGGTTGTATTTGGGGGCTTGAGCCCATAAACTCCGCGGGTTGTCTCCATATACAACATGGAAGCTCCTCCGATTGTGGTTATTCAACAAAACTTATTAGCTGTTGCTTGAATACTGACTAGAGAGAATTCTGCTTTGTGCAACCACAGATTTAATCTACGGAATGCTTTACCACAAGAGGAGATAATGTGTATATCTTACAAGGGTGGGTTTTTTGGTGTTTTTCTTTTTTCTTGGAAAGGGCAGATAATCAGTAGAAATTAGCCACAACAGCTATATGCAGCCTCCAAGCATCAAATATTTGCGGCAGGTTGATGCAGAGCAAGGCTGGAAACAAAGCCAGTCTTAAAAGTACCTGGATTTTGGGAAGAAGGTTCTGTCTCTCTCTCTCACACACACATATATGGGGTTCCCTTTAAATATGGACTCTCACCGACTTGATCTTATATATATATATATATTTATATTTAGTTGGTTAATCAAATGATGTTTAATTCACTGAATCTTAAAATGCATAAATATGTGTGCAAGGAAAAAGAATCCGAAGAAAATAGCATTACAGTTGTACCTTGGTTCTCGAACAGAATCTGTTCTAGAAGTCCATCCGACTTCTGAAAACGTTCAAAAACCAAGGCGCGGCTTCCGATTGGCTGCAGGAGCTTCCTGCACTCAATCAGAAGCCGCCTCGGATATCCAGCTTCCAAAAAACATTTGCAAACCTAAACACTCACTTCCGGGTTTGTGGCATTCAGGAACCGAAACAGATGAGTACCAAGGTGTTCAAGAACCAAGGTACGACTGTATTTGTCTTAATTGATGTGCACCCTAGAAAACGCATGATCCCTTCTCAACATTGGAGAGGATGCTTCTTATAAGATGGCACCGATCACTTTTTAAAAACTTACTTTTTAAAAAAGAACCCCCCCCCAAACTAACGAGAATCTCCTGGTTAATCAGGTACATATTTGTGATCAAGTAATTGGATTGTTGACAGTGTCTATTGCCCCACTCTGGACTGAGGTGTAGCCAGCCTCCTATGTCAGGCTTCCTGAATCTCGGCACTCCAGATGTTTTGAGATTACAATTCCCATCATCCCTGACCACTGGTCCTGCTAGCTAGGAATCATGGGCGTTGTAGGCCAAAAAACATCTGGCAGGCCGAGGTTGAGGAAGCCTGTCCTATGTGATTTGCAGCAATGATGCACGGGGGCCAAAATTTGGAGCAAAAGTCCTGGGGGGCCCCCAAACACAACATGGCTGGCCATTGCGTTTTGAAATAAGTGACTAGATATTGCCATCTATAGAGCTCCCCTCACTCTGCAAGGCCAGAGTCTAAAATTACCCAATTCCACCAGTAATTTGCAGGCGGGCTTCAGCAACAAAAGAAGGAAAACATTCACATTGTTGTAAGGCAGTGGGGGAGCCTATCAACACTGCTGTTGAATCCAAAGTTTTGAGAAACCTGGTGTGTGTTTGCCTGAAAGTACGCTGTACTAACTACCGTACTTCTTTAATGTGCTGTTACACTCAAGCAACATTGGCCTTTAATTCCACCAAGATCTTCACAAGCAGCTTAACCGGCTAATGACAAAATTCTTAGTTTTGTCATCAAGAGGAGTCTCTGCCTCATAAAGCATTTGAGCAGCTGTCTTAAAAATGAGACTAAATATGTCCCTTCAGAGGTTGGCACTAATGATAGCTCATTGATACTTTTGCACAAGAATCTGTTCCACTACTATCTAAAGCACCCAGGGAGAAGCATCTCAGCCCTTGAATGATAGATGTCACCTACATTAGAGTCAGGAAAGAATATGGCCCCTTTGCAGCCATCGGACCCAAGCTAGCAGGGAGATCTGAATACACAAGCCTGCTGCCATGTTCCAATTGGGCCGCAATGGTCTGTGGGATTTGTTTAGTGTTTGGATTTGAGGGGGGGGGTCGTGTTAACTTTTAGCTTTAGCTTTATGTTTGCATATTGTAGAAACGAACTCGTTAAAAATACCTGAGAAAATGTTACAATCTCCCCTCCCCCCCTTTTTTTTCATGAGCAGGAAAATGGCCTGCTGCTTAGTAAGTCTCCTGAAATATTCATAGCTCAGCTCCAGAAATAGCAAACTCTTAACTCGCTGTGGCGCT
The DNA here is from genome assembly GCF_964252035.2 of Podarcis erhardii. Taxonomy (NCBI): domain Eukaryota; kingdom Metazoa; phylum Chordata; class Lepidosauria; order Squamata; family Lacertidae; genus Podarcis; species Podarcis erhardii. Next base: position 122,812,688 of record NC_138497.1, read on the forward strand.
AATGCAAAGGATTACATGGAAAATATGTCAAGCAAAGTATGTGCACAGGAGCGCCAAAACGTGTTAACGAGCCGTAGGGATGTGCTGCGTTATTGCCTATGTAACATTTCGAGAGAACGTTTTTTTGCCTTAAAATACAACAAGTTTTTTTCATGCATGCTTCTTGGGGAAGAGCAGTTAGGAAAAGGTAATAAGCAAGGTAAGTTCTTTTGACATCTTGCTGTCCAACGTTTTTACCTGGATATGATCGCGCTTCCCCATAATTGCTCTTATTGCTTATGTGCTGTGCTGTGTATGATTTTTCCGTTGCTGCTGTTGTTCTGACAAGGCTGCCTGGCTTACCTGCAGTAGAAGAATATGTGCGCTTTCCTGAGCAGCGGGAAAACCGCAAGTATGCATTTTTACATGGGATCCTTTTTCTTTCCTAGAAAGCCAACAATAGTCATGACTCTGCACCAAGCGTCCCTCAGAATCAAAGCAGTGATGCGTCTGCAGAGACTTCTGTACCTACAGCAGCTCCTGAAACTCATCTCAGCCCAGGCTGCACCGATCCAGACCCAGCTCCTGCCGATTGCAGCGCTCAGCCTCCTGAGGCAGGGCAGGAATAGGCCTTTGCTGCCTGTCGTCATCTTGTTGCACTGGATCCTGCTCTTTGCGGGGAGCTGAGAGGAATGCTGAAACGAAAAGCTTGAAACTGCAGCTCCCTTCATCTCTGCGATGGTAACCTGACACAGCACGCATTTTTAAATATTTAAGGCCTTTTTCTGTGTCAAAGCCCAATAGGCCTGTGGCAGGAAGGACTAAAAACCTAGGAAGGCTAGGCCAGAAGAGGCCGGTGTCAAAATAACTAACTAGAGTTAAAATATTCCACACAAAACGCTTTTCAACCTTTGCGGGAACGAGGTTTGGGGTCCATTTGTGCGTAAAAAAAAACGGAAATCTAACTTGGTAGTGGATTTAATTTGTGAAAGTCTGCTTCGGTTCCGAAAGAGGAATGCTGCCTTGCATTCTCTCTTGCTCGAGACAATGAATTATTATTATTTTTAAAATCAGTTCTTAGGGAAGGGGAAAAGAGAATTCATAGGTATTTCTCTCCACCCACCCACCCTAAATCTATGTTAATTTATTGGGAGGCATATTAGTTTCCCAAGGAGAGATGCATAAACTACTGAAACTCTATAGAGAGACTACGCTAGTTAAATACCTAAATGAAGGAGCAGCTTAGAATTCTGTCTTTTGTAAAGACTTTTCAGGAACTTTGAATAGCTTTGGGCCAGTTGAGTTCTGTGTTAAAAATGAGCCTTGGAACCTTTTGAACTGGCCAGGTTGCTGTTCACTGCTCTCTGGCCAGGCCGCAGGGAATTGGTAAGGGCATTTAGACTGAATCAAAACTATTTAGCTGCCTACAACCCTTCGTTTACGAGGCTGTGGGTTAGGGCTTGTGTTTGTGTTGTGTAGGTTCGGCGTTATGCATAAAACCCCCCACTTGACTGCAATTGTTCCGTTTGTGAGAATATGGGACCCTGTTGACCCAACCCAACGCGGGGAGAAACAGTCTGTGGAGGTGAATCTTTCCTTTCCAACCCTGTTGTAGTCAGCTATGGGGTATTTGCGTTCATGCTCAGAGGCGGGAGCCACATATGCACATCTGGGACCAATGGCTGTTCTCCTAGCTCACATAGGATGTCAGAATCCTTTTTTGGACTTGGGGGACACCCAGGTCTTGCCAGGGAAAACCCATAACAGGATTCACGTGTGGTTCGTGCTGACAGCACCTTTTGTTTGGTGCAAGAGAGGGGATCCTTGTGAGCTTGGCCGCTTTACTTCTTGATCAGGGCCAATATGTTTTATCTCACGATAGTGTAAAGTTTATTTTATTGGGGGGCGTGGTTATATTTATTTATAGCAGGGGTGAGGAGCCTGCGGTTCGCTAGATGCTGCTAGGACTACACATACCATGATTCCTGACCATGGGCGGTGGTTGATGGGAGCTGGAGTCCAGCAACATGGGTTTTTTTGGGTGGGGGGGGACAGACTGCCAGTTCCTCACTCGATGTGTGGGGTACATTTAAAGTGCCTGTGGGCTGCCAAAAGGGGTGGGACACAACTCCTAATGGTTCTTGGTTAGGAAAAGGTGAAATCATTAATATAAACATAGCTGGAATGACAGAAGAGCCATCTTACATAAATGAAAAATCGGCACCGTACGTTTTGAGCTGTCGTGACAACACTTTGTGTTGCTTGTCAAATACACTGGCAGATTCATGTTTCTTTTCTTTTCATGTTTCCCAAATGTTAGTCGAACCCGCTTTTGCCGATTATAGCTGAGAAAAGAAACGTTATAGTGGCTGGGACAACCCAGCCAGGCAGGTGGGGGATAGATAATAAAATTATTAACATTATTATTTATTCCAGGCCGAAGCCTTGAGGCTCAAGAGGGTTGCTAAAAGCTTTCTCTCCTGAGGAACAGCTGCTTAAAAAGGGCAGGGTTGCTCTCATACTGAAAGGCAGCACAGAACCAAACCACTGTTGTCTTCTGGCAGCCAAGCGACGTGGCAAATGGCTGTGTTTGCCCCCCACCCCACCCCAGCACTTACACCCCTGGGCAGACCAGCCTGTATACTAAGATTCATTTCCTGAACTGGCTTTTGGTTGGCGACGGGGAGAGACATTCCATTCCATGTAATCGAGACAAGCGATGGCCGCAGGCGATCAATCCTTTTAAAAGGTGGACGGAAATGTACAGCCTAGTGTCCACCACCCAGGTGTTTTGGACTACATCTCTCATCAGCCCCAAACACAACAGTGTGACCCTGAGACTTCTGGGAGTTGTAGTCCCAAAAGGCTGGAGTGGGGCTCCAGGCTTGGCGAAAGCTGCTTGCAAGGAAGCATGTCAGATTTTTAGATCTGTTCTAGGCAAAGCTGCGTGGGGGTCACACTTGGCTCGAATGCAGACCACGTAACGGAATACCTCAAGCTAGGTTGTGAGGAAGGCAAAAGAGCCCCTCAGATTTCCGCATGGAATACTATGGGGTCTTCCCCATGCATAAGCCTTACAGAACCTAGACGTGGACACCTGGGACCAAACAACAGAGAGTAGTTGATAAGTGTTTTGGGTTTTTTTGCACTTCCACTTAAATGTACTGTAAATTTATCATGACTTGTTTAAGTGTCCTTTAAAAGAGAGAGAGAGAGAATCAGAATTGTATTTATTATGTTACAGCTGGGGTACGTGTGTGTGGAGGTTAGGAAACAACCAAGCAGATGACAGGCTAAAAACAGTTTAAAAATAAAATATTAAACCCTCTCTTTAGCTAATTCGTAGAGAGATTCACATGGCTAACGTTGCCAATAACACCTTAATGTGCAGCAGCTGCGTTGTAACGCTTTGAGCTTACGCGTTAACGTTTACACTTCTGAATTGTCTGTTGAACCTGTTCCTTCGTTACACGCGGGCGATGAGACCGTACACGGGTTTTCGTATTTGTGAAATTGTTAAGATGTAGTGAGAGAAATAAAATTTCACTGTATATGTAAAACAGATCTCTGGCAATGCTCAATTATTATTACGTCCAGGCTCATACAACTGCATGGAGTTGGCACAGGTAACTATATTTTTACGGACAGTGGGACTGTAAACTTTTAAAATTGTGGACAGTGGGATTGTGTGCTTTTTAAAAAATGGAAAAACCATGAAGGGACACAGCTGCTTTTTTATTTTTTGCATAGCCTCATTAGGGGAGCCAACCTGGGCTCCATGTTATGGGTGCCCGTGACGTCATGTCGTCACACTGCGATGTGATGTCATGACATCACACGCGCCCCCTGGCCTTGGAACCTGACTTCCAGTGCCACTAGAAGTCAGGTTCCGAGGTCTTGCGGACGTGACTTCTGGTCCGACGCACCGGATGTTGGGTTGGGGGCCCTGTGATGTGGCTGCTGAGCACCCGCAACAAACAATCTTATTGATTTATTGGGGAGCCACTTTGCTCATCCTTGGTATTTAATAGCACAAAATGGTATGTCAGCTGCTCTCCAGACCCACCGTTTACCCATCCCAACTCTAGCCCTACAGGGAGAGGGCAGAATATCACCTTCGCTTCCTTGGCCATTCAAAATCTCTCTGCTCTGCATCCTCGGCTGTTGCTGGATACAGATGCGCTTTGCAAGACTCCACTCCTGGCGACAGCGTTGGGAGTCTTCCGGCTCATGCTTCTGCTTCCTCTACTTTTAAGAGAATGTTGTTCCTGAGCAGCCCCTGCCTTTTGAAGTCCCCTTGGGCGGTAGAGCTCAGCTTTAAAAGCTGTCTTGCGTGAGCAGCGTAGCCATTCGTACTGATTTGAATCTTGGCTGTGATATCTCTCTCCTCTCCCCCTCCCCAGGCTCCTGAGATTTCAGGATGTACTTCTTTTTTTAGCTTTGCAAATAATCCTTGTGAGGTAGAAAGATAAAGACTTTGAACCGGATTATCCACCAGAGAAAGGGGAAATAAAGGGATCGGCTCAGCATGCAGTATATTGAATACACACCATCAAAAGCTCTCAAGATTGCACACCCCACCCCTACAAGAATCTCTCCTAACCCATATCAAATGCTCCTTTGCGGAGTGTTCCATTAGTTCCATACAATCACATAATAATTATAATAATAATATAATAATAATTTTTTATTATTTTTATCCCGCCTATCTGGCTGGATTTCCCCAGCCACTGGGCGGCTTCCATCAAAAGATTAAAAGTACATTAAGAGAATTTAAAACACATCCTGCATGTGATATACTGACGGGCTTGTTTCATTTAAAATAAAACATTCAACACCACTTGTGATAAACCAGAGACCAAGCTGTGCACTTCTACGCCACAGTGTATGTTTTTTCTATAAATTGTTTTTATTTGCTTTTTACAATACCAAATTACCAAAAAAAAAAAAAAAAAAACTCAATTACAGATCCATATATAGAGATTCCTCTGAATCTCAGAACTTCACCCCTTCCCTGGAGTCCCCTTTTAATCGTTTAAAACTGCATCTTCTCCAGACTCTTTAACTATCACATCATTCCATGCTTTCCATGACAATTGATACACTACAAGTGAAACCAAGACCATGCCAATGTTTCCATCTGCTTACCGTGGTCTCTTAAATATGTTGTGAATTTCCCTCATTCTTTATTATAAAGTTCTTGTCCTCTTGGTTCCTGAGTTTTCCGGTCAACTTTGCCATTTCAGCATAGTCCGTCGGCTTGGTTTGCCATTCTTCTCTGGTAGGGACTGTGTCCCTAAGAGTCCCCACAGTGTATGTTTGGAAGGAAGAACAAGACCCCACTTGCTGGCCTGCCCAGAGCTGCCCTAGACATCCAGATATTCAGTAGAAAGTTGGGGAGGCAAGCCTTGTACCCACAGTTGAATGGATGTGGGGCCCGTAAGATGCTGTGGACTTCCACACACACCATGCGGTAGTGGAAATTCTGCCCTCCCTCTACCACAGGATACATACTTATTCCAAACCAGGATATGTAAATAGGGAAGAGGATAATTGCAGCAGAGCTACAACTCCCTCTTAAACATCAGCACCATGTTAAAACCAAAGACTGACAACTTTGGTTCACCCTCGCCTTTCGAAAATAATAAAAAATAGTTTTTTTATTAGGCTTTAAACTCTTGCTCGTTTTCTGAGCTCAGCACCCCAGAAGTTGAGTCTTTTGACAATCGGGCAAACAAGCCATATAAAAGTGGTCATCTTTTTTTATATAATCAGCAGGGAGGAGATTTCCCTGCAAGCCTCTGATTCGGAATAAAAAACAAAAGCCTTGTCGAACTTCTGGTTAAACCCAGTACCTTTGGGTTGCAAAAAGAGACGTGAAGCGGCAGAAGAGACTCCTTCGGAAAATCTTGGCTGCCCCCTACAGTGCAGTTCAGAAAGCAGAATCTTCCAAGGTCCGTTCTGCGAATTCTCACTCACTTGCAAAACTGCGGTGTGTTTCCCTCGCTACCTCCAGACAGTGTGACTCAGAGAACATCTTTACTGAAAAAGTTTTGCCTTTGTTCCTCTTCCTTGGGGTCTTCCTCCACCTCGCAGGGCTCCCTTTGGCGGTCTGGCTCCGCCTCGGCCTCTGGATTAAAAAGTTGCTCTTCTAAGGCGGCCCCTCCCAAGCCGTACTGCTCGTCGTGGGCGGCCACTTCCTCAGGCGACACGTGCGGAAGCCCCAGGACAAATTTTGCAAATCTAGGGGTGGGGCAGGAGAGATCATAAAGCATAGCTGTCCACTTGCATATTTGAAAATAAGGCACCAGCAGCCTCGAAAATAAGGGACCAGCAGCCAAAATAAGGGATTTTAGTCAACCAGCTGAAATACGAAGTTAAAGGGGACCAGATAATTTGGGAGAGCAGCGGCGGTTTTTAGCCCTTCGTTTTCCAGAGGTTGCTGCTCAAGACACCAGCCGATGAAACACTGCAATTAAATAACTACAAGCAGCAACCACTTTTTGCACAAAACGAAGTCCAAGCTACGGAGATGCTGCTGCAATTCTGTATCTTTTCTCTCGTGCTCCATCTGCAGCTCTCAGTTCCATCAGGCGGGGCGGGAGGAAGGGGGGGGGGATAGTTCCCGAAGTAAACCCGCGGATCAGACCATTTATGCTAGTCTACAACTACAAATCTATGGGAGAAGCGCTTGCGGTCCTTCCTCCGCTTTCCCCCTCTATGGTTAGCCCTTGGAACACCTGCCTGTGCCTCCGCCTCCTCCTCCTCCTCTCTGAACTGCTTTCTCTAGGGTTGCCCTCGCTCTCCTCTCAAGGTTCCTCAGTCCCGGCGGGGAGGGGCTCCGGGGGGCCGAGGCTGGTGAGAGGAGGCCGGAGGGGGGCGGGCCGGGCAGCCAAGCAACACAGTTGGAGCTTCCCTCCTCCCTGGCCGGCAGGGAGGGAGGGAGAGGAGCTGCTTCCTTTGAAACCTGGGAAATTTAAGGGACATCATCAAAAAGGGACAGCAGCGGGACACGGCGCTGGGATAAGGGACTGTCCCGCCAAATAAGGGACGGTTGACAGCTATGTCATAAAGCGCTATACAGTGGTGCCTCGCAAGACGAAATTAATCCGTTTTGTGAGGCTCTTCGTATAGCGGTTTTTTCATCTTGCGAAGCAAGCCCATTGACAGCTTAGCGGATTAGCGCTATTAGCGGTTTAGCGGCTTTTAGCAATCAGCTGTTAAGCGGCTTATCAGCGGATCAGCTGATAAGCAGCTTAGCGGCTTAGGAAAGGGGGGGGGAGGGGAAAAAAACCACAGGAACTCGCAAGACATTTTCGTCTTGCGAAGCAAGCCCATAGGGAAATTCTTTTGCGAAGCGCCTCCAAAACGGAAAACCCTTTCGTCTAGCGGGTTTTCCGTCTTGCGAGGCGTTCGTCTTGCGGGGCAACACTGTATATAAAAGTGCCGCTCGGAAACTCTTGTCCACCACACCCACTGCGTTCTTAGCACCGGCAATATCTCCCACATCTTTCAAGACACGTTTGTGTCTTTGCATTTCAAGTGGGGGGGAAATGGGCAAAGCAAGCATAAGCTAGCACTGGTCGCCAGTTATACATGATACCTGGACTATGATGAGGAATACTTGCTGGCATAACTAACAGATGGTAGGAAGTTGCTCTCAACCTTCTTTCCATCTCTTTCTGTTTTGTTACCATTCTTATTTACTATTATTTCTCTTAATTATTTTATCTTACTGAATTTGGGTAAGAACTGCACGCGGGTGAAGGTGATGTCCCTGTGTGAGAGGCAGCGAAGGGGAAGTCTCTCAGCAGTAGTGATAATAATACAGTGGTACCTCAGGTTAAGTACATAATTCGTTCCGGAGGTCCGTTCTTAACCTGAAACTGTTCTTAACCTGAAGCACCACTTTAGCTAATGGGGCCTCCTGCTGTCGCAGCGCGATTTCTGTTCTCATCCTGAGGCAAAGTTCTTAACTCAAGGTACTATTTCTGGGTTAGCGGAGTCTGGAACCTAAAGCGTATGTAACCTGAAGCGTATGTAACCCGAGGTACCACTGTAATAATAATACAATCATATCTCGGGTTATATGTGCTTCAGGTTGAATGTTTTCAGGTTACGCTCCGTGGCGACCTGGAAGTAATGGAGCGTGTTACTTCCTGGTTTCACCACTTGCGCATGCGCAGATGCTCAAAATGACATCATGCATGGAAGGGGCAAATCGCGACCCGCGCAGATGCGGGTTGCGTTCACTTCAGGATATGAACAGGGCTCTGGAACGTATCCCGTTCACATCCAGAGGTACCACTGTAATGATAATAATAATAAAATAATAATAATAATAATAATAATAATAATTATACCCTGCCTATCTGGCTAGGTTTCCCCAGCCACTCTGGGCAGTTCCCAACAGAATATTAAAAACACGATAAAAAATCAAGCACTAAAAATTTCCCTAAATGGGTGAGAGGCTGAGAGATGAAAGGGACGCCCCCAGTTATGAGCTGGAAGGATGCACCCTTTTCTGTATGGGACGGAAGATATATCTGTGAGAGAAGATTCTGTACTTACCTGTCTACTTACCTGTCTCTACGACCTTTTCTCTGTTCTTTTATTCTTTTGCTTTTTTGTGTGTTATTAGTTTGTTTTTTATTGCAATGTGAAAAGAGTTAATACAACCTTCTCCAACCCCACCCCCCAATAATAATAATAATCCTGCTCCAGAAGGGCAGTTTATAACTTGATTAAAACTCAACAACAACTCAGCTTAGTAAGCGGCTCCTAAATTCAGCCTACACTAGGGATGGGGAACCAGTGTCCTTGCCCCCAGATGCTGTTGGACTCCATCTTCCATCAGTCCCAGCCCTATGGCCAATAGGGATGATGGGAATTGTAGTCCAACAACATCCAAAGGGCCACAGCTTCCCCGCACCCCTGGCCTAAAGCAAACGAATGCTTAACTTCCTTCTCATTCAGACTCACTTTGGGGGAAAGCCACCCTTTTCCTTTAGAAAGCTACCACCAGGGGGCGCATCTCTCCGATCCACAAGAGGTAATTAAGAGGCTGCTATGGGAAGTATGCAGCCTTCCTTGCCCCCCCAAGGGGATGGAGGGGACTGCCTTGCCAGCGGTGTCCATAATGCACCCCCGGATTCGAAAGAAGGGGGTGTGGACACTTGGCACGAAGCCCTCGAGTGAAGTCGGCTCTTCCTGACGCTGTCTCTAATCAGCGCACTGGTTCGCATTAGCTTGAAATATTTAATTTGAAATATATAATTGGAAAGAAGCTAACACACATACATCAAGTGAAGATCGGGAGTAAAGACTGCTGATTAATGGGATATCTGTGAGCGGAGCGACGGGCGTGAAAATAAATCAAGTGAAGAACCAACATCAAGAGATTGGTATGTTGGAGTGAAACGGAAAGGGAGGGGAGGAAAAAACTTTTCTTTTTTTGCCTTATGTGAGTATCAATAACCCTCCCCTCCAGACAGAGAGAAGAATCGTTGCTATTATTAATCACAAGCAGGAGACTAAGAACTGTGTGGGAGTGGATTATTGATTGAAGAGAGGACTGGTGGAAATACCGGGGAATGAAAGGAAACTTTTATGACGCAGTTAAAAACGGAGTTTCGTGAAGACAGGCTTGCCTAAGGTGGACGAGAGGGAGGAGGACCAGGGTCATTGGAATGTGAATGTATGGTTATCGGGACGTTATCTTAACCTGGCAGAGCCCTCTGAGATATATATTCGCAAGCCTGTGAATCAACGGACAGACAGTGGGAATGTTTTTAATGGAGGTGTGGAAATGGCGTCTGTCCTGTATGTGATATGATTTTTGGAGAGTATAAAACCCACACAGGAGTGTTTGTTTTTCACCCGCTTGTGAAGATTATGACTATCTGGACAGAACTGGATAGAACTGTTTGATCAAGGCAGCAGCAAGCGTGATGTTTTTCCCCTTTCGGAACTTGAAGTATGGGTACCCCCAACAAAAATTTTAAAAATCTGGCTGTATAATTTGGATTTAATGTGATTTGGAATTAATGTGATTTGATTGGCCTGTTAATAAAAATTATATTTAAAAATAAATAAATAGAAAGCTACTTTGTGAATAAATTCTGCTTCAAGACTCTCACCAGCTGCAGGCCTGTGGCACTGCCATCAGCTAAGATCCACACTTACACCTCCCCTGCTGCTTTGATGAAGAGTTCTGTGGAACTCAAAAGCTGGCATGCTATTCTGTGAAATTTTGATTGGCCTAAAGAAGAAGAAAGTTCCTACCTTTGCGGTGACTGCAGCTTCACCACTGCTACCCACGAGGGGAAATCGGGGCGACGGCAGAAGGTTCGTAGGTCCTCCAAGGCCTTGAGGGTCTCCTGTTCACCCTGCTCCCGATACTCTTCTTCAGTCAGGTAACGAACCTCCAACTTTCCTGATGTGAAGAGCCGGCTGACTTTTCTGAAAAGGAGAAAACAAAAGGCCACAGCTGGTGGATCGAATGCTGCTCTGTGGATTTGAAATACAAAAAAAGTGTGTGACAAGGGGGAATCAGAACTTGTTTGTAGCTGCACTGTACAGTGGTATCTCAGGTTACATACGCTTCAGGTTACAGACTCTTCAGGTTATAGACTCTGCTAACCCAGAAACAGTGCTTCAGGTTAAGAACTTTGCCTCAGGATGAGAACAGAAATCGTGCTCCGGCGGTGTGGCGGCAGCGGGAGGCCCCATTAGCTAAAGTGGTGCTTCAGGTTAAGAACAATTTCAGGTTAAGAACAGACCTCCAGAACGAATTAAGTACATAACCAGAGGTACCACTGTAATTAATCCTAAACAAGACTATGCTCTCCCCACCAGGTTTCAGACCATATATATAACACTAGGGAACAGGGAGGGAAGGAATGTTTTCAAATAACAAATGCTACAAGGCAAAAAAACTCCCAAGCTTTCCCTTCTCCATAGCCCTGCATTTGCAAATTAAAACACCGATTAACTTTTTAATTATATTTTAATCTAATTAAAATTAATTAAAATTAAAATACTGCTTGACTTTTGGGGAGGAATTCAACATGGTGCTACGTTGGCTGTTCCATCTGAATGGGGTAAGTCTTTTAATGTTCTTTAATGTTTTAATTGTTTTAATGTTGTATTTTAATCTTGTTTTTTAAGTTGTATTTCAATCAACTTGTTTTTATTATTGGTTGTTAGCCGCCCTGAGCCCGGTCTTAGCTGGGGAGGGCAGGGTATAAATAAAAATTATTATTGTTGTTGTTGTTATTATTATTATTATTATTATTCCCCTCTCTGGAGCCAATTTGGGGAAGGCACAGGGGCCAGAGAGGTTGAGGGAAAGCCCCATTGTGGAAGCCAAGGTCCTTCTGTGAAGAGAGCTTATTCACTGGCTCCTGCCCAATATTCCTATTTTTATATGTGTGCTAAAACAGCACCTGCCTTTAAACAACTCACAACATCCTTTGCTGGGCACCTTCTTTAAAAGGCAGAGTGGAAAACAAACAGCCCCTTCTTGCGAGTCTTGAAAGCAGCTGCACTTAACAGGGATGCCATCAAAAGGAAGATGTGTTGGAAAAGGTGCACTTGTGCTTTATTTTAGAATGCGGTGTTTGTGCAATCTTGTGTATTATTGACGAGAACCGTACTGCCAAGGTATACATAGAATATAACAGATGGAGGCCTGTATTAGAGGATGGCCAACTCCCACCCAACCCATGCTTTCTCCAGAGCCAATAAAAATAATATTTCTTAAGTGACGTGATCCAAGCCAATACATGTGGGCAGATCCTGCATTCCATACACGGTGGGAGGAAACATGTCCATTAAAGGGGGTTGTTCATCCAGTGGTTTAGCAGCCCAAAAGGATACTAACCTGCCAATGTAGCCGAATACTCTAAGAGGATAATGCAGGATTTTTGAACACAGCATGGTGACAATGACTGCATAGGCAACCACTGGAATGGAAATGCCAACATAAATGAAAACCAAGCCTATAAATTGTAGTGTCCACATCAGAAGGTTCATACTCTGTTCACTCTTGAGCGGCCCATGCTTGTGACAAAAACCAAAACTGATGGATCCAACTATCAGGCAATATCCTGGAAAAGCAAACGACAAAACCATACAAAAATCAACAAGGAAGGAACTCTACTACCTTAGCCTATTTCAAGCTAGTAAATTGCCCCTTGCCCTATTATTTGTGGTAAGAATCAGTTCTAGGAGACCAGGCGAAATGACTTCAACTGGAAGGGAGCTTCCGTGGTGCTGCAATGTCACACGTGACTGTACGAAAGGCAGGCAAGCTAATCATTTTGATAAATTTATTTGCAAAGTCTGCTTTCCACCTCGTGGAATAAAGAGATCCCTGTGGGCAAGTTCACACATTCAGTTTCCGACATAACCTCTTCATGTGAATAAAAAACCTGAGGTGCACATTCATTTAAAAAAAAAACCTAAGGGAAGATTTTAGCATCTCATTTGGACAAAACTTTAAAAAGAAACTGAAGAGAGCTCAATTACGAAGCCCAATTCCTTCCCTATTTACTGGAAGCAAGTCCCTACTGCCTTCAGCGGAGATTACCCCCGATGTAAGTGTACATAGGATTTCAGTCTAGTTGCAAGGTCCCACAACAATGGCCATTGTTTACCGGGCACCCTGCTCGTCACGGTAAACCGTGGCCAATGGTTTACTGGGACCCTATTGGTCTCGCCCCCTTTGCTCTTTCCTGCTATTGCCAGGGAGAAACAAACCACAATCGCTGGCTTAGGGTTACATCCAAACAAACCACAATCAGTAAGACAAATGCAAACTTTGGTTACAGGTCGTGGTTTGGGGTGAAACAAAACAATGACCCTCAGTTTAGATGTAGTGCTAAGCTAGAGGAGAGTACAGTGGTACCTCGGGTTAAGTACTTAATTCATTCCGGAGGTCTGCTCTTAACCTGAAACTGTTCTTAACCTGAAGCACCACTTTAGCTAATGGGGCCTCCTGCTGCCGCCGCACCGCCGAAGCACGATTTCTGTTCTTAACCTGAAGCAAAGTTCTTAACCTGAGGTACTATTTCTTGGTTAGCAGAGTCTGTAACCTGAAGTGTATGTAACCCAAGGTACCACTGTACAGTTGTGCTCATGGCCTGCTTACAGCCTTCCCATAGATCTCTGTTTGGCCACTGTGAAAAGCTGATGCTGAACTTCTTGTTGTTGCTATTATTATTATTAATAATAATAATATACCCAGAGGCCTCAGGGCGGTTCACAAAAAAGATCACAACATATATAATCAGAATAAAAACAACAACCCAGTAACACCCTACCCACCCAGAAAAGAGCCACATTTTAAAGGGTATAGGATGTCAAACAGATCATCCAAAGGCTTGGTTAAAAAGGAACATTTTTGCTTGGCGCCTAAAGGTGTATAATGAAGGCGCCAGGCGAACTTCCCTGGGGAGAGCATTTCACAGACAGGGAGCCACTGCTGAGAAAGCCCTTTCTCGTGTTGCCACTCTCCAGACCTCTCGGGGAGGAGGCACACGAAGAAGGGCCTCAGAAGATGATCTTAGGGTCCGGGTAGGTTCATATGGGAAGAGATGGTCCTTGGGGTATTGTGGTCCTGAGCCGTTTAAGGCTTATAGGTCAAAACCAGCACTTTGAATCTGGCCCAGAAACTAATTGGTAGCCAGTACAGTTGGACCAGGATTGGTCTAATATGCTCAAACCGTCTTATTCCCATGAACAAACCTGGCTTGCGTTCAAGCCAGGAAAACTTCTCTTACGTTTCTTAGATATTGCGGCAAGGAGCAAAATAAGCAATATTGCTGCGTTCACAGGGAACCATTATCTATGACAGGTGAGCAATGCCAGTGGCTGCAACTTTAAAACCTTAGAGGGCAAAGTGCCATTTTAGAAATTTTTTGCTTTATGAATGAGATGCTTTCTGTGTGACACAGCCTAATGTTCACTTTCAGTTTTCTATTTCTATTCATTCCCTTACCTAGGACATAGTGCGTGCAGTGATGCCACAGCCATTTCAAATCCTCTTTCCACGTGTAAAGAAAATAGAGGGAAGAGAACCAGCAGCCGCTCATTAAAATCCAGAAAGTGCTTACCTAACGATGGTGAGAGAAGATTAAAAAGGGAGGCAGATGAACAAAAATGGCATTTTGTTGGTTTGTATATACACTAAAATTGTGGAAACCTCTTGGAGAAAGTGTATTTCCAAGGTTTGATGGCTCATAACACCACTTTTTGGGGGAATAATACCATAAAATTATATATCAATGGAAAGATATATAATTCTTCATTAAATTATCTTTCCATTGATAAATAGTTTTATGGTATTGCTCCCCCCAAAAAGTAGTGTTATGAGCCATCATTGCCAAAACAAAATGGCACCTGATTGGCTCTCTAAACACGCCTTTTCATGGTTATTTGGCTATAACTTTTGATAGAATACAGATAATTGAACAAACCTTGTTGCATTACATTCTTCATTAAATTATGTTTCCATTGATATATAATTTTATGGTATTACTCCCCCCCAAAAAAAGTGGTGTTATGAACCATCAGACCTCAGAAATATACTTCCACAATTTTTCCACTAGTATTCATATATGTTCATGCGCATGGGACCCACCGTTTGCTAGAGACGACAATCTCTCCCCCCCCAATAAAAACCTGACACAAAACGCAGGCCATTAGTCCGACTGTACGTTTGAAACAACCGTCTCGTAAATCAGAAGTCAAGTGAACAAGGACGTCTTATCACATTTCCTAAGGTCTGTGTGAATGTGCAACAGAGCTGTCACGATCATGTCAGCACCCATGTCAACACATTAACATAATTGGGGGGTGGGCAAGGGTCACATCAGCCTGTAATGTGGAGAAACCGGACGCAAAAGGCATGGCTTTGCCTAAAGCAGGTACCCGGAAGTGACTGTCCCAGTTTTTCAACATTCTTTTGGAAGCCAAACGTCCGCTGGGGTTTCCGCAGCTTCCGATTGGCTGCAGGGGTTTCCTGAAGCCAATCAGAAGCCCGCTTTGGTTTCTGGATGTTTTGGAAGTCAAACAGACTTCCGGATCGGATTCTGTTCAACTTCCAAGGTACGACTGTACTTTTAATTCTTACTGGGGTGTTACCTACATCCAGGTACCAGGCTGAGCCTATAAAGCAGGAAAGGGAAGAAGACTCTTTTATAAACCCACTCAACACCCCTATAATTTTTCAACACTCCTCTAAGGTCTCTCACACAATGTAAACTTCTTGCTGCCGTTTCCCTTTTAAGTCACACGTGAAATATGCTGGCAGTTTGCTAATTGTTGTTGTTTAGTCGTGTCCGACTCTTCGTGACCCCATGGACCAGAGCACGCCAGGCACTCCTGTCTTCCACTGCCTCCCGCAGTTTGGTCAGACTCATGCTGGTAGCTTCAAGAACACTGTCCAACCATCTCGTCCTCTGTCATCCCCTTCTCCTTGTGCCCTCCACCTTTCCCAACATCAGGGTCTTTTCCAGGGAGTCTTCTCTTCTCATGAGGGGGCCAAAGTACTGGAGTCTCAGCTTCAGGATCTGTCCTTCCAGTGAGCACTCAGGGCTGATTTCCTTCAGAATGGAGAGGTTTGATCTTCTTGCAGTCCATGGGACTCTCAAGAGTCTCCTCCAGCACCATAATTCAAAAGCATTAATTCTTCGGCGATCAGCCTTCTTGATGCTCCAGCTCTCACTTCCATACATCACTACTGGGAAAATCATAGCTTTAACTATACGGGCCTTTGTTGGCAAGGTGATGTCTCTGCTTTTAAAGATGCTGTCTAGGTTTGTCAGTTTGCTAATATTATTCCCCAATCTAATGCCAGGATGATGCTACTGGATTGCAACTTCTCATCTTCTCTGCCCCATTGGCCATGCTGGTTGTGGGCTGCTGGGAGTTGCATGAAGGGGGAGGTGAAGCTGCACACACAAAATCTGCTCTGAGCATCCACCCTGAGTGGGAAGCTTTGAAGGGGCATTGTAAGAGAATTTCCTGCTCCACACAGGAAGTTGAAGGATGGAGTAGACCAGGGGTCAGCAAACTTTCTCAGCAGGGGGCTGGTCCACTGTCCCTCAAACCTTGTGGAGGGTGAAACTATATTTTTTTTTGGGGGGGGGGGAGAAATGAATGAATTCCTATGCCCCACAAATAACCCAGAGATGCATTTTAAATAAAAGGACACATTCTACTCATGTGAAAACATGCTGATTCCCGGACCGTCCGTAGGCCGGATTGAGAAGGCCATTGGGCCCGATCCGGCCCCTGGGCCTTAGTTTGCCTACCCATGGAGTAGATGAAGCCAGGGATTTGGGGTTCAGGGGCAAAGCACACACTTGGATTGTAGGCAGAGTGACCAGGCTATTGCTTGCAGAATCGTTTGTCCCATGATGAAAAACAAAACTATATCAAGAATTATACAAAGGCTTCATTTACCATTTGCTCCTGCCTTAGACTCGCCCACTAAGCCAAGCCCTCCAGTCGTTGAAGGACTACAACTTCCATCAATCCTGATTGTTGATTAGCTCGGTTGGTTAGAACATGGCGCTGATAACGCCAAGGTTGCAGGTTCAATCCCTTCCAACTCTACAATTCTATGATCCTATGACTTGCTGTCTTGGCAGGGCTGATGAGAGTTGAAGTCCGCCAATGTCTGCAGGGCTACACGTTCCTCCAAGAAGAGGTTGGAACGAAGGAAAGAACCATTATTTCAGAGGAGCTTCTTGGAAGGACAGAATAATTAATTGCACAAATAATGTCAGAAATTCGGCTGCGACGTGTTGCTGTTTAAAGGAATCCTACGTCGATAACATCATTTCTTTCGGGAGCCCGAGAATGGATGAAAAGCAAACTGACACTGAAAAGCAGAGTTTAGCATCGATATACTTATCTGGCCTGTTTTATGTTATCAGCGGTACACTCACCTTGGGAATAAATCTTTTAAGCATCAAAAGGAGAAAGACGAGAGTGGCAAGGACACCGAATGTGACTCCAGCAGAATAATAGAATGTGATACTCCTGTTTTGAGAGCAGGGGGGGTGCTGTTAGAACTTTTGTGGATGGGCAGGTGGTTTCAGACACACAGAAATGCAAAAACACAATTTTACTAAAACTTTAGAGACCTATGGGCGAGAATACCTATACATAGCACATTATTTGACCTTCCCTAAATATACCAAAGGGGGCATCCTCAGTCTCTCTCTGTCTCTCTCTCTTTGGGTCCCTGCATAGTTTCAGCTCACAACCCCCATTTTTTTCCTCCTAAGCTCTGCTTGGGAAATATTTACATAAGTTAGAGGCGTGGGGTGACTGGCTGCCTCTGACTCCAATCCATCAGTCCCACCCTCTCCATTTCCAACCATCCCATGCAAGGATCCCAGTCGTACGGAGCCTTCTCCCTGTGTTCAAGCAAACAGGTATAACGCTCCCCCTTCAGACTTTCCCTGCTCAACATGGAAGGCTGGAAAGCCAAAGAGCGAGGCTAGCTATTTTTTTTGTCTCTCATCTCTCTCTTCCTCAATGGATGAGCTGTCTATAGCTGTCTCTCCCCACCAGGTGCACTGTTTGCAAAAAGGTTTCAAAAACTGCCACGGCTACGATATGTTTCTTAGATCAAATTGTGCGACGGAAAGGGGAAGCTCTGTGCAAACAGATTTCCTGCAACTCTGGATCAAACTCTGTGCAGTAGAAGCCGACATATTGAAGGCACAGGTCTCCCCTGATCATATATATACAGGGAGAGACGAGTGGTTGGTTTTTCAGAGCAAAAGTGGTGCATGGGAGAGAAGACCCACCCTTTCCCTGTGCCCACTAACAAGGGTTTATGTCTCTAAAGCCTCTTCCACACCACACCCCAAGTGCTTTTCTTTCAGCCAACGGATCACCACGTTTTTCGTGAACAGCAAGTTAAAGTCATAAGGGATACACCCAGTGAAACAGAGCTGAATCTCACCTGCTCAGATTATGCGCAAAATGAAAGAGAAGGATGCCAGTGAGAAACAGCAGAAAGCGTGTCCGATCCAACACTAAAACAGAACAGAATGGAAAAAATGGAGGAAAGTCCACATTGCTTCATTTTTAAGCTAGTCGCTTCCTTGTTGTGCATCCTTCCAATAACACAAGCGCACTTTACAAACAGATTAAATAAAGTGACTCACTGTTTAGTTTTGTGTGTACAGTGAAGGGTTCTTTGTTCATAGGCTGCACCCAGAAACAGGTTTTCTCTCCATACAGGCTCGCTGATATTGTGCTTTCATTAGACACGCCCGAATGCCAAATATTGTTAAATAGGCACTTGAAAAAGGCAAGAAGGTTTTCAGAGCTTTGGCAATTCCGTTCCTCTGGGATGGACATCACCTCAAATGTTTCGGCGCTGCTTATCTTCACCTATAAAGAAGATACCTGAATTATTCCTCTCGGCTTAGGACAGGAGGAAATAACAGAGCAGGGATGAGCAACAATCACATAACTCAGGGTTTCCCAAACTTAGGTCTCCATCTGTCTTTTGGACTACAACTCCCGACGCCCCTAGCTGGCAGGACCAGTGGTCAGGGATTATGGGAGTTGTAGTCCAAAAAAACCAACAACAGATGGAGACCCAAGTTTGGGAAACTCTGAGATAACTTTTCCAATTTGATTTTGCCTGTAGCAGGAATGTACAGCTAAATCTGGGGAACTTGGGGAACTTTTGCTATAGGCAAAATCTGCATGGGGAACTTGCGGCCTTCCAGATGTTGTTGGTACTCTAACTCCCTTCATTCCCTGCCAGGGCAGCAAATGACAAGGGATGATGGAGTTGTAGATTAGTAATAATAATAATAATAATAATAATAATAATAATAATAATAATAATAATATTTATACCCCGCCCATCTGGCTGAGTTTCCCCAGCCACTCTGGGCGGCTCCCAATCAAGTATTAAAAACAATGCAGCATTAAATATTAAAAACTTCCCTGAACAGGGCTGCCTTCAGATGTCTTTTAAAAATAGGATAGCTACTTATTTCCTTCACATCTGAAGGGAGGGTGTTCCACAGAGTGGGTGCCACTACCGAGAAGGCCCTCTGTCTGGCTTCCTGTAACCTTACTTCTCGCAATGAGGGAACCTCCAGAAGGCCCTTGGCGCTGGATCTCAGTGTCCGGGCTGAACAATGGGGGTGGAGACGCTCCTTCAGGTATACAGGACCGAGGCTATTTAGGGCTTTAAAGGTCAGCACCGTCAATAGATAGATAGATAGATAGATAGATAATCATAGATCTGACTGCATAGGAGCAGAGTGAATGGGAATGAATGTCCTAAACCCCATTTCCCCCTGTGCTGCTGTCTCCATCACCCTCCATGAGCTGGAGGGTGCAAAATAAGAGAGAAGCAGAACATAAAAGAGAAACAGAGCCCTGCTGGATTTCACCAGTGGCCTATCGAAAACAGCATCCTGTTCTCACAGCGGCCAACCACATGGCTGAACTTAAAAATGAAAAGCGTAATGCTGGTGGTCAACAAAAGAGGCTTAAAGACTCTCTCAAGGCAAATCTTTAAAAATGTCGTATAAACACCGACAACTGGGAAACACTGGCCTGCGAGCGCTCCAGTTGGAGAACAGCCTTTACCAAAGGTGTCATGGGCTTTGAAGAAGCTCAAACTCGGGATGAAAGGGAGAAACGAGCTAAGAGGAAGGCACGCTTGGCAAACCCTCACCGTGATCAACCTATGTCCCCGCTGTGGAAGGACGTGTGGATCCAGAATTGGCCTCCACAGTCACTTACGCTCTCACTGTTAAAACCGTGTTCATGGAAGACAATCCTACTCGGCTACGAGTGATCGCCAAAGAAGAAAGAAGAAGCCTCTGGGAAGCCCCATGACCACAAGGCAGACCTGAGCACAACAGTACTCTCCCTTGCCACTGTTTCCAGCAACCTCCAGGGGTTGGAGGGGGAAATCTGAAGCATGGAGTCTCTGCTCCACAAGTCGTGGAGGCTCCTACTTCAGCTTCCAAGTTGTGGAGCAGGAGGAGAATAGCAATAAAGGCTATTCTCCTTTCTCCTTGCTCACGTGTAGGATCTATGTACAAGCGGTATGCCCCAATAAGGCTTCTGTGAGGGTCCAGGATAAGCTGGTTTGATTTCCAAGCCTTCTGTTTTGTCCGTTCTCTTTTAACACAAATAGCAGAGCTGAAGAAGAGAACTTTGGATCAAAAGACCTTGGGGGTGGAGAGCTATTGCCTTTTGCAGCAGGGATAGGTAGGCTGCAACCCTTCGCTTGTTGCTAGTCTATGGTTCCCATCATGCCTGATTGCTGGCCATCCTGCTAGAGGCTCATGGGAGTTGGAGTCCAACAATATCTGGAGAGCCACATTGCTATATTACCCAGAAGTGGGAGATACTTATTCCATGTTCCCGCTCTTTTCAGAAAGTCTGTGTGTTGAAGGCACTCTGATTGAGCCCAGAGGGACAGATCTATCCAACAACCTGATTTATCAGTTATTCTGTCTCTCCAGAAGAGCTTGGGAACTTTAGATCTGCGGCACGGGGCAGATCTCCCTCCCCAAAACTAAAATTCCCAAGATTCTGAGTACAAAATCAACCTAGGCTTGCAGTGGAGATGTCTACATGCCGTGCAGTCCTGTACATATCTAGTCTGAGGTAAGTCCTATTGAGTGCAATGGGACTCCCAGGAAAGTATTTGGGATTTCAGCCTTAAGACGCGCACCAGAACTGGGAAGTTAAGTCCCATTAAACACAACGCCCTAAATACCATTGTCCAAAATTTCTGCTCGCTGACCTGCAACAAAGACTCCCAAAAGCAGATTTAGCTGTACAGCTGCCTTTCCTCTTCTTTTTATTGCTTTATTAGTTTTTTTAAAAAAGAAAAAACAGTCAACTAACGAAAAACCAAAAGGTAATACAAATTCCAAAAAGTAAGTGGATTTCTTGCAACACAGCTTCTATTATGACTTCCAGTCACACCATCGAGGGTCCTGGGTTACTTTTATGTAACACACTTTTCGTTATCACTCCAGTCTTATCCCGTATCATTAATTCTATAAGATTTTCCGTGTTTCTACAGGGGTCCTTCTAAGCCTGCCAGAGAATTCACATTTTTACAATGCTCTTTAAGATATTTTCTGTAAATATCCCACTCTCTAATAAACGTTTGGTCTGTATGATCTCTAATTCTTCCCGTTATCTTTGCTGATTCTGTACATTCTAATAATTTTGTCTGCCAGTGCACTTTGGTCGGGATAGAATACTAAGATTCTTGCTGCCGCCTTTCCTCTCAATGTATTGTTTTGCTGTTAGAGAGATACACTTGCTGCTGAGAAATATTTATGATACCATATGCTGTCACTGATTTTTACATTTGTTCCTGCGCATGTCTTGCAAAGAGGCCCACTCAAAAGAAAGGTGTTGATATGTCACAAAAGTTCCCTACCCACAATAGAAAGGAAAGCACGTCACACCTCCGATATTCTCCTACACAACACCCATACTGGCATTTCCGAACGCCAACATGTGGCAGTTGTCTTCCAATACATTAGTCTTCTATCGTGAGAACTGTATTCTTTAGGGAGAAGAACAGTCACCACGTTCCCTTGGGATGAATGAGTCATGGACTGGGGCTGTACCTGAATAGTTGACCAAATATTTTTCAGCTGTATCTTTCCATGCGGAATGTAGCAGTAGCAAGCCAGTTCTGAACCACGGCTGACGTCCATCGTCTCCAAGTGCCTACAGTTATTCTCTAGACGGAGAAAGAAGAAGGTGTCACAAAGTCTGGAGATGCATGCAAGTCGCTCGGACATTTTCCTGCTGCTATATGTAATCTGCAGTATACACCGATTTTCCCAGTTACAAACCTTGATTGGCAGCGTATTTTTAATAGGTGTGATATGCTGGCACTGCAAAATGCACTGCTAAACCCCCAAATTCTTACCGCTGAGACTGTTCCAACAGAGAAGCTGTTTTGAGTCTTCCTGTCCAATCCTCAACAGGTGACCAGAATCATATTATTCCAGTTTTCCCCCCCCTTCCCCCTCCCAGCAAAAAATAGACAAATATGCTTTACTGTGTTAGGCTGCAGCCATGCAGCCCATGAAAAATTGCATTGGTGCAACTGCCTGGCCTGCAACCCCACTATAAGGCTGGAAGTAAACCTGGAATTGGCTTTTCATGTCGTAACTTGAATTCATGCTACACTATTCAGGCTACAATCCTAAAGTCCCAGGGGCCATAAGATCTGTGTGTGGAGAGTGTTTCTGAAGATGAGAAGATGCATTGCTCTTGCTGCTGTGGAATAACATTCAGCTTCTGCATACAGTGGTACCTCGGGTTACAGATGCTTCAGGTTACAGACTCCGCTAATCCAGAAATAGTACCTCAGGTTAAGAACTTTGCTTCAGGATGAGAACAAAAATCGTGGCATGTCGGCAGCGGGAGGCCCCATTAGCTAAAGTGGTGCTTCAGGCTAAGAACAGTTTCAGGTTAAGAACGGACCTCCGGAACGAATTAAGTACTTAACCCGAGGTACCACTGTATCTGGGCTTAAGACAAAGTACTGAAACATGACTGGAAACAGCAGTTGAACAGATTAAAATATTTGGATCTCATCTTACTGATTTCGTTAGCGAAGGGGTTGTTACTTTTTAAATTGCTCTCCTTGGCTATTAAGTATCCCTAAACACAGCACCCACCGCACAAACTAAAGTGTAAATGACTCTGGAAGTACTGTAAATATTTTGACAAATTCCACATTAATAGGGCCATTACATTTTTATTTATTTTTTGCTTTAGTGCCACACATGCTGCTTGAAAACAGGCAAGCTTGCAGTTAAAATGCATGAACCCAGCAACTGCCCAAGACCTAAGGCATGGGTAGGCAAACTAAGGCCCGGGGGCTGGATCCGGCCCAACTGCCTTCTCAATCCAGCCCATGGACGGTCCGGGAATCAGCGTGTTTTTAAATGAGTAGAATGTGTCCTTTTATTTGAAATACATCTCTGGGTTATTTGTGGGGGCTGCCTGGTGTTTTTACGTGAGTAGAATGTGTGCCTTTATTTGAAATGCATTTCTGGGTTATTTGTGGGGCATAGGAATTTGTTCTTTCTTTTCTTTTTCTTTTTCTTAATATAGTCCTGCCCCCACAAGGTCTGAGGGACAGTGGACCTGCTGAAAAAGTTTGCTGACCTAAGGTCTAATTTCAAATGACAATAAATGGATGCATATTAGGTAAATTGGGATTTGTGGGTCACCATACCAAACCATTTGGGAACCACTGCTCTAAGTCTTCCGTAACATCAGCCAACCCTTCTCGGGCACAAGTTCATATTGTCATGGGATTCTACCCAATATTGATCCAGAGTAGATTCCAATGTATAGTTAGCAGAGTAAAAACTTACAACACATTGCAGGATTCCGCCCCCCCCCCCAATAGACCAGAGGCAATTGTATTTCATCCAGCAGAGCTTTGCTGCTACTGAAGACAATTGAGCATAATGGTCACAAATCCAATACATTCAGGATTGGCACTGTCCATAAGAAATCCAGCTGCAGCAGACTTAAGCTTACAATAACTTATAGTAAGTCTAAACATTAACACTAAGCATACTATGTTCGGAACACCTCAGCAGAAGGAAGAGAGATAGAGAAAGTGAAACCCAGGCTCCTTCTGGCCCTACTTTTATAGTCAGCATGAGAAGTGAGAAGAGAACCAGTTTAAACCAGCTGTACTCACACATCATGAACCTTCTGCTTGCTTCTTTCATGCAGAGAAGCTTCTCCAGAAGCCTCTTGAATTAATTAGAATAGGAAAGATCTCTACACATCAGATCAATACTTTCTTTGCTAAGAAATGCAAGCTGACACATATATCTTAGATCAAGATCATTGTGCCCCGAGAGTTGTTTTGAAGCATCTGATGATGCAGAACTGAATCTCAAAGTTACAAACCAGCACAAAACTTTGGGAGAGACTTTGAGGGGATACCAGCCTTTAGGCTTGCGGTTAACAGAGCTTCTGATCAGTAGTGTGGATGGGAGATCACAGGGTGCCTCACACAAACATGTACATAAAGGTAAAGGGTAAAGGGACCCCTGACCATTAGGCCCAGTCGTGGACGACTCTGGGGTTGCGGCGCTCATCTCGCTTTATTGGCTGAGGGAGCTGGCATACAGCTTCCGGGTCATGTGGCCAGCATGACTAAGCCATTTCTGGCGAACCAGAGCAGCGCACGGAAACGCCGTTTACCTTCCCGCCGGAGCGGTACCTATTGATCTACTTGCACTTTGACGTGCTTTCGAACTGCTAGGTTGGCAGCAGCTGGGACCGAGCAACGGGAGCTCACCCCGTCGCGGGGATTCGAACCACCAACCTTCTGATTGACAAGCCCTAGGCTCTGTGGTTTAGACCACAGCACCACCATGAAGCTATTTAGTCTCCCATATTCTGGTTACCGGATCACAGGCCAAGGGTTGATTGACATTTGCACACAACGGGAATATTTATGGGCAGCAAAGTACTGCCAAGACAAAGTACTGAACGCACAACCAGAGAGAAAAAGTAAACACATGAGCCTATCCCATGTTTACACAAATTACATAAATTCCTACTGAATGGCAGTAGCAGGTATGGGGAAGCTGTGGACCTTCAGAACCAATGAATCATAGTGTTGGAAGGTATCCCAGGGGTCATCTAGTCCAACCCCCATTAGTCCAACAACGTCTGGAAGCACTACAGCTTCTGTCCCCAACGTCAAAGGCAGGAGTGGCAATTTAGATACAAGATTGGAGGGGGGGCCAAGTCCAGATAAGCCCTGCTCCACTTGAACACGATGCAGCACAAGCACACCATATGACCATTTGAATGGCAAGGCCCATCTACTTTCGGGGGGCCCTGGTCCCCCCACAAATATTTGGGGGGCAAAGGGACCTCAGGCCCCTCAGAGTTGGCTCCTATGGTCCCCCTCGGAGTTGGATCCTATGGTCCTAGGACTGCAGCCTAGCCCTGAATCGGATGCATGTCTACTCAGAGGTAAATCCGATCACCTTTCTCAGCCTTGGGTCCCCAAGAGGTTTGGTTGGACTACAACTCCCATCATCCCTGGCTAGCAGGACCAGTGGCGAGGGACGATGGAAGCTGTAGTCCATCAACCTCTAGGGACCCAAAGCTGAGAAAGGCAGTTCAGGATCGCTGCGCGTTAGCCTCCAGCCGCTTTACCTGCGAGCAATGCCGGCGCGCCACTGGACCGGACCTGACGAACCGCCGCTAGGGCGCACAGCAGCGGCAGGAGCAGCAAATACGGCGGCAGCCGCTGCCGGGTCGCGCCGGATCCCAGCTGCATCGCCCGCCGCTGTTTGAACAAAGCGATGCCTCGGAAAGCGCCGAGAGCCGCGGCGGCCGAGGCCTGGATGGAGAGACCCGACTTGCCCGGCGCTTGTGTTGTGTGCGCCATTGCGCATTGGTGGCGCCCTGGCGATGGGGGATCGGCTAGCCGGGGCTGGAGGGGGCGGAGGAGATCAAGGCGCTCCTCCCTACCGCGGGGGAAGGAAGTCGCTTCCTCCAGGGCGGTAGGAGGAGATCTCACACCGCAGTGGGAGTTTGGGGAAAGCAGTTCCAGACTATGAAATTAAACGCGCCCCGAGGCGGTCGAGAGGGAGGCAGGAAAACGAGGAGGAAATGGCCTCCCCGGGACTGCCCTGCCTGGGGGAATCCCCACTGACACCTCACTGGGGGACCTTTGGCCCGTCTCATCATTGAATATGCAGAGATGGAAGGGATCTCAAGGATCATCTAGTCCAATGCAGGGAACTTTTTGCCTAATAATAATAATAATAAATTATTATTTATACCCCAGCTCCCAAGAGAATATTAAAAACACAATAAAACATCAAGCATCAAAAACAGGGCTGTCTTCAGATGTCTCCTAAAAGACCTCTGCCTGGTTCCCTGTAACCTCACTTCTCACAACAAAACAAATTCCTTCCAGTAGCACCTTAAAGACCAACTAAGTCAGTTCTTGGTATGAGCTTTCGTGTGCATGCACACTTCTTCAGATACTTCTTCAGTGTGCATGCACACGAAAGCTCATACCAAGAACTGACTTAGTTGGTCTTTAAGGTGCTACTGGAAGGAATTTGTTTTGTTTTGACTATGGCAGACCAACACAGCTACCTATCTGTCACTTCTCACAGTGAGGGAACTGCTAGAAGGCCCTCGGAGCTGGACCTTAGTGTCCGGGATGAACGATGAGGGTGGAAACGCTCCTTCAGATATACTGGACCAAGGCCGTTTAGGCTTTAAATGTCAGACCAACACTTTGAATTGTTCTCAGAAACGTACTGGGAACCAATGTAGGTCTTTCAGGACTGGTGTTATATGGTCTCAGCGGCTGCCCCCAGTCACCAGTCTAGCTGCTGCATTCTGGATTAGTTGTAGTTTCCGGGTCACCTTCAAAGGTAGCCCCACGTAGAGTGCATTGCAGTAGTCCAAGCGGGAGATAACCAATTGATCTGCAACAGATCAATACAGCTACTTCTGGGGGATGAAAGGGGCAGGAGCCCTGCCCTCCTCCCCATTGATTCATCTTCATTTCAGTTGCTGTTCCCCTCACCACAAATGGCTGCTTCTCTCCCCCCCCCCCCCAAGGCAGCAAGCCTACATTCACTTATCTGAGAATACGTATCATTGCGCCCAGTGGGACCTGCTTCTGAGTAAATAAGCATAGGCTTGTGCTGTTACTCTTGCAGGCTAAACACTCGAAAAGCTAGAAGGCAGATCTCCAGGGACCGTTATTGCAGAGGTTGTTTCTCCTCTTTAATTTGCCTGCAATTAATATGTGACACATGGATGATGCAATTAATAAAGTGCTTTCAGCATTATGTATGTTGTGTTTGTGACTGCAGGCAGGATCAGTCCGTGTTTATACATAGAACTGAGTGTCAAGAGGCCAAATTTTACCCTTTGGGGAATACATAGAGCTGAACTGATTGAAACCGCAGGGTCCAGCTGCACACATGAATCTGGGCTGGTTTACAGTGGAGTTAGGGCTCTGAGGGCTCATTTTTGCAGGTGTTTGGCACCGTTTTTGAGTGAATCAGACGATGTCGGGATTTAGGTGAAATTGTGACCCTGCAGGTTAGGGCGCTGAGGGCTCATTTTATGTCCTACGATGAGACGCAGGTCTGGCCAGGATTATATCCTCTGGGCTTTACGAGGCATCTGACCCTCACCCGAACCTTCTCCAGCTGAAGCATCACACACCTGCTTCCCAAGCTACCAAGCCCCACCTGGGATATTTCACTATTCAGGTCAACTTTACAAGGTTTCATATCCATTCCTCTCACCAAACCTTTTCTTCTTTTTCTTTTTTATAATTTATATACCTAGCTAAAAGGGACGCGGGTGGCGCTGTGGGTAAAACCTCAGTGCCTAGGACTTGCCGATCGTATGGTTGGCAGTTCGAATCCCCGCGGCGGGGTGAGCTCCCGTCATTCGGTCCCAGCTCCTGCCCACCTAGCAGTTCGAAAGCACTCTTAAGTGCAAGTAGATAAATAGGTACCGCTTTATAGCGGGAAGGTAAATGGCGTTTCCGTGTGCTGCGCTGGTGCTGGCTCGCCAGAGCAGCTTCGTCACGCTGGCCACGTGACCCGGAAGTGTCTTCGGACGGCACCGGCTCACGGCCTCTAGAGCGAGATGAGCACGCAACCCCAGAGTCGGACACGACTGGCCCGTACGGGCAGGGGTACCTTTACCTTTACCCAGCTAAAACACACCACCCATAAACTCCTAGGAATATAAGTGATTGAGGGAGGACAAGTAGCTCATCCACTTAGATCCCCACACCCCACATAATAATATAATATAATATAATATAATATAATATAATATAATATAATATAATATAATATAATATAATATAATATAATATAATTATAATATAATATAATATAATATAATATAATATAATATAATATAATTATAATATAATATAATATAATATAATATAATATAATATAATATAATATAATATAATAATTAATATTATATGCCCCACTTTTTTGCAGGTCTGCTATAATCCTGATTCTGGAGCAAAGCACACAAGCCCCCCCCCCCAACAGATCCATTGTTTTCAAAATTTTGTCCATACAAAACACCATCTTTGGCAACCACGTTTGTTGTGATTCAAATTTGCATTAAAACCACGCTTGGTCAGGGTTGTCGCACTCAGCAAACTGTTAATTCGGGCAAGTAAACTCCATCTCTCACTTCTTTACAAACAGTTTTTCTACTTGCAACACACTTGAGCGAACCTGCTCCTTTTTCTTGCACAGATATTTTGTTGCCATTTGCAACTGTAACTGATGAGTTTTCACTTAACCCTGATGTCATTCAATTCTCTCCAAAGTGGTTGCAAATGTTGACACGAGTCTCACTGCAACGTTTAGCAGTTAAAACAACACGTTTCACAGCCCCCTACAAAATGATCCCTGCGGCGCCCTAATCCATGGCGTCAAGATTTAAAACCCAACATCGTCCGATTCACACGAAAGTGGATCCAAACACTGGCACAAGCTCTCTCCGAGGTTTGTTTGGCAAAATGTTTGGTAGGGCAAACCATGATCCGCGGGTCAGGGTGCTGAGGGCTCATTTTTTGGCGTGCCTAAAACATGACGTTTGCACCACAAAGTGTTACAGAGTGTTTGGCACCATTTTCAGGTGTTTGGCACCATTTTCGAGTGAATCGGATAACGTCGAGATTTTGGTGAAACCGTGATTCCACAGGTTCTGAACTTAAACTCTGAAGTTAACACTCTGATATTTAGCTGATTAATTGTATTTCAATAACTTTGAAATACAAGGCTTTATTTTTTAACAGCTTTTTCTATGCTGCTTAATCCCCCAAAAACCTCTACGTGGTTCACATAAAACCCCAAAGCAGTTTACACACTTCCAAACATCATTGCTAATTCATGTGAGGTAAGTTTAACTTAGGGACACGAGGGGCGCTGTGGGTTAAACCACAGAGCATAGGGCTTGTCGATCAGAAGGTCGGCAGTTCGAATCCCCGCGATGGGGTGAGCTCCCGTTGCTCAGTCCCTGCTCCTGCCAACCTAGCATTTCGAAAGCACATCAAAGTACAAGTAGATAAATAGGTACCGCTCCGGCGGGGAGGTAAACGGCGTTTCCGTGCGCTGCTCTGGTTCACCAGAAGCAGCTCAGTCATGCTGGCCACATGACCCGGAAGCTGTACGCTGGCTCCCTCGGCCAATAAAGCAAGATGAGCACCGCAACCCCAGAGTCGGCCACGACTGGACCTAATGGTCAGGGGTCCCTTTACCTTTACCTAAGTTTAAATTAAACAAATGCAGCCTAGCACATGCTGTTGAAAGGAAAAAACTCTTTTGAGAGTATGGGTTATTATCTGTAATTATAATTTGCCAGGGCCAAGAGGAGCTTCACAAATAAATAGATTCGAGTAAAGTTACCAAATGGACAGAGCCTGGCCAGCTCTCCTGCATTTAGCAGTAGTTCGATCTTCACAAATCAGCAGGTAAATCTTTTCACTCACTGCATGGAGATAAAATATCACCTGCAATATGTTTGCAACCCACTGTGAAGGGCACAGCTATAGTGGTTGGCTGAAAAGCTGGAAATCCTAACTTCAAAATCAATTTTAAAACTGAGATGGGTCAGATATGGCCCTCCAGATGTAACCTGCCTGTGGTACGTATGATTCTTAGCACTTCC
Source organism: Podarcis erhardii (assembly GCF_964252035.2). NCBI lineage: Eukaryota > Metazoa > Chordata > Lepidosauria > Squamata > Lacertidae > Podarcis > Podarcis erhardii. The sequence continues at coordinate 122,842,439 of NC_138497.1, forward strand.
TTTCTTTTTGGACATCGTTCCACTTTCTCATCATGTTCAAATCTGCTTTGAAAATGTTTGTGGCTTGTTCCTGTTCATTAGGATTAAAATAACTTGCCAGCTTGGTAAATATCACTTTCACAAACCCCCACAGGTTGGCCTACAAGCCATGGGTCTTTATCAGTGCCAGGATTATTTCCACCCATGTGGGTCACAGAGGGTAGCAGATATGCACTTTAAACAGAGAATGCGTGAGTCACTCATTGCTATGCAATGTGCAGTAAAGATGCCCAAGCTTCTCTTCCATTAACTACCAGGTGAGGGCGATAAAGAGCTTTTTTGCTCATTGTAACTCAGAATAGTTACAATGGACAAGAAACATACAGTGGTACCTTGGTTCTCAAACTTAATCCATTCCGGAAGTCTGTTCCAAAACCAAGGCACTCTTTCCCATAGAAAGTAATGCAAAATGGATAAATCCGTTCCAGACTTTTAAAAACAACCCCTAAAACAGCAATTTAACATGAATTTTACTATCTAACGAGACCATTGATCCGTAAAATGAAAGCAATAATCAATGCACTGTACTATAAGATAAATAACATAGTATTGTAGATTATAAAAATTAAAAGTATTTTCTTTTCTTACCTGCACTGATGTTAGTCATTGTTTGGATAATTCAGAACCTATAAGAAGAAACAATTGTTCATTTCTTGTGCACAAGAGTTTGTCTAAGGTGTGGAAGTAACTAACCCACCAAGGAACAGTGCTCCTAAGTCCATATTACATGGAAAAATAGAGAGTACTGCTATTGAAGCTCTCATGCTGAGCTGGGAAATCTGAGGCAGATGTTGCCTCAGTCCCCATCATTTGTACCTCGCTCAGCTCACTGGGCTTCCAACGTATATAAAAAGCATTACACATTTCCTATACAGCGCTGCCTTCAGATAGCCTCTCAAAGTTGTATAGTTATTTATTTCCTTGACATCTGATGGGAGGGCATTCCACAGGATGGGTGCCACTATCAAGGAGGCCCTCTGCCTGGTTCCCTGTAACCTCGCAGTGAGGGAACTGCCAGAAGGCCCTCGAAGCTGGACCTCAGTGTCTGGGCTGAATGACGGGTGGAGACGCTCCTTCAGGTATACTGGGCCGAGGCCGTTTAGGGCTTTAAAGGTCAGCACCAACACTTTGAATTGTGCTCGGAAACGTACTGGGAGCCAATGTAGGTCTTTCAGGACCGGTGTTATATAGTCTCGGTGGCCACTCCCAGGCACCAGCCTAGCTGCTGCATTCTGGATTAGTTGTAGTTTCCCGGTCACCTTCAAAGGTAGCCCCACGTAGAGCACATTTCAGTAGTCCAAGTGGGAGATAACTAGAGAAAACTCTGTTGAGACAGTCCACAGGCAGGTAAGATCTTAGGTGGCGTACCAAATGGAGCTGGTAGACAGCTGCCCTGGACACAGAATTGACCTGTGCCTCCATGGACAGCTGTGAGTCCAAAATTAGTTATAGCATAGCCAATCATCAGGGATGATGGAAGTCCCACAACTTCTGAGAGGCCACAAGTTCCTCATCCCTGCTGTAATGTTTTCTGTTCCTATTGGAGAAGAATCAACTCTTAAGGCTCTCCTGCTACTTTTAGAAGCCTGTTTATCAAGGAACTCTGTACAGACACAAGCCAGTTTCCTACAGCTATTATAAACTGCTTGATGGAGCTCCTGCCTTGGAATTCAGGCAAAGCCTTCTAAGCGTTCTTGATAGGCCACCGTCCCCTAGAGCTACATTTTCCTCTTAATTGAGAGCTCTCTGACAGTTACTGCAGATCGCATTGATAGCAAAGTGCAAACATTTAGGAATGAAAAACGGCGAGGCAGGAAGTTCAGCGCCGCTCGACAGAAGTACCACCATGTCAGGAGTCGCAAACTGTAAAAACAAAGCAAGCAAGCACGAAAGGCGCATGGAATTGGGCACAAAACATCTCCGACGTCGCTGAATTGCATGGGTGGAAATGAGGCTTTGAGATACAAAAATATCCCCCACATATTGAACTTTTGGCAATCTGTCCCACAGTACTTGTACGGGTGTCGGAAAATAACACTTCCCTCTTCGTGTCAGCAAATGCCGAGGGGGAAATCATGATAAAGTGTATTTGAGGAGGTGGACATAAAGACCAAATGATTAGGTCACTTCAGTCTAGTTAACAAACCAGAAGTCTCCTTCTGATTGTTGCAGTTGATTAGCTGTTCCTGACAAATTTCTTTTATTTACTTCTCAATATTTTACTCCATTCTCTCAAAAGGCAGAGTGGTTTCAGGTTTATTGAAAGTAAGGGACACATTTAAGGGGGTGGGACTTCACTATTATATCATCCCTATATTGACAGAGGTGGTGGAACTGTGGACGTCTAGATTTTGTTATAAGAATTTTAAGGTCTCAAATATAGAATAAATATTCACAAATGCACACATATCTAAATATATGAACCATGTGTCTGAAATGGTATGGGAGAGTAATCCTGAAGCCATTTTGACTCTCCCAATGACCACAAATATTCCTCTGCAGTAAGGGAGGCAAATGGGGAAAGCCTCCCCATTGTCGTTTTGCTTGCAAATCCTGTCTTAAGGGCGTATTTGTGCATGAATAAGGTGAGCCTGTGACCTGGATTCAGGAACTAAAGCATTAACCATCACAAAAGAACAGCCAGGCTGCCCAGGTAATGCAATCAGTGACCATTATCAGGTATACTGGCAGGCAGGCTTTCTGCTGTAGACCGCCTCCTTCTGTGATGTATGTATGATGTTTCAGGGAGGGGGGGTCTTGGGCTACAGGACGGGCAATTTCAAAAGTCTATATAAGGGCTTGCGCACCATTGTTCAGGGTTCTCCTCCTGTTGCAACAGTTCCTTTAATAAAGATCAGGCTTACTAGCCGCTTTGCTTCTCAATATACTCTGGTTGGCCTCTGTTTTCTCCTACCAATAGGGAACCCACCTAAGGACTCTATACTATACGGGCTCTGCAATACCCCAGAAGGGAAAGGAAGCAGTTTTTCTTATAACAATTTCATTGTAATTCCCATTAGTGCCCAGCTAGCTTGGCTGATGGTGAAGGGCGATAAAAATCATAGTCTAATAACATCTGAAACGCCTGCAGGTCCCTCATCTCTGTGGAAAACTTTAACCTGTAGAATAACAATCCAACTAGGTTATGCAGGTTAAGACAAAGCCAGGAAGCTATTGTCAATAAATAATAACCATTTTGGAAGAATGAGGCTCTTATAAGTTAAAATATAAGTATTCAGTAAGAGAGAGAGAGAGAGAGAGAGAGAGAGAGAGAGAGAGAGACAGATGGAAAGAAGACAAAGTCCCTACCAGAGAAGAATGGCAGATCAAGTTGATGAACTATGCCGAAATGGCAAAAATGACTGGAAAAATCAGAAATCAGGAAGACCAAAACTTTAATAAGGAATGGGGGAAATTTATAACTTACCTTAAAGACAATTGTAAACAGTTAAAATTGTTAGCGAGATTGCAATAACACTTGTAATGTAACAAGAACCAGTGCTTTTCCCCTAAAAAATATGTTTAGGGGCACTCTCATTTTGACTTAAGAAAATCACCATTTTATAGTTCAAATCGAGAAAAACAAATACAGTAGATGGACAAAAGTACAAAGATTCACAAAATGTTTAGAGGTATGCGTCCCCCTAGAAAAAAAGCACTGACAAGGACTATGGATATAATGGAGATATAAAATTTTGGACTATTAAAAGATGCAGTAAGAAAGGTTTAACAAAAAGAACCATAAAGGGGAGGAGGGAAGTTCAGAGGATTCGTGAGAATCCTGTTTTTATATAATATGTTGTGGTGTGAGCGTAAATTTTTCTATGGAAAATCAAATAAATAAATTTGGAAAAAAATAAAATATAAATATTCAGGGTGAGGCTTTGTTTTCGTAAGCTGTTCTGTATGTTGTTTGACAGGTTTTTCCAGCTTGTTTGGCAGGAAAATGGTAGACAGTCTCAAAGCAGGTGTCAGATTAACTCAGACGCCCAAATCCCCTAAACCCAAACCAGACACAGCATCTATTCTTGCACAAATAATGAAAGCTTTGAAATACTTATTCTGACCTTGTTAAAGAGAAACAGTTTGCACGACAGACCAGCAAGTTCTTGCTTCTGCCAAGATTCCTTCTTCTCAGATAAGCGACTTGAAGCTCCTCGGCTATTTTCAAACTCACGAGCCAGTTTTTCAAAGCGAGAGAAATGTGAAATCCCACTTTATTCCAAACACATATCAGAAAGTATAATTAATTAGCACTTGAGATTTTTGATAGCACGTCTTTGTAACGTCTAGCCACATATGGTTTCTAAAGTAGCAATTGTTTGTATTTTATCTGTCTCCACTAAATGTTGCTAAACTTACCCCGCTTTAATGGTAAAAATAGGGGCTTAATCAATGTCAAAGAAAATTGCTGCATTAATTGTAATCAGGCTGGGACATGAAAAAGGAAATGTGATAACATTTGGAAAATGCATTGCAACTTACCGTTTTATCTTTATGGGAAAATTCTTTGTGGTTGTGGGTCTGGTATGCCATCATATATTTTTTACGTGTTGCTATTATTACTATTAACAATAATTAAACTTATTAGTTGCTTGCTACCTACAAGGTCCCCAAATGACTTACATTTAAAAACATAAACAGGATTTTTAAATTGCTGTAACTCATCCAGGGACAAGGATGGGAATAATAATAATAATAATAATAATAATAATAGCATTCCATTCCAAGAACAGTCATAGAAAGCTGTGCAGCGCACTCACAATACAACAGAATCAACACAGCCCATCTAAAAATTGGAGAAAAAGGCAATTCTTTACCTGGAGCCGAAAAGAAGTTGGCATTCCACAGGTGGGGAGCCATAGCTGGAAAGACCTCTAATTATTTTTGTAACCTATATTAAAGTCAAGGCTTGCTATCAAAATGTAAACAGTGCCATGATGCTATATGACTGTACCGATTTCCTTTTTATTTTGTACTTTAGGGTATAAATAGTAAAATAATAATTATTATTATTAATTCCTGCTTAGTAAAATAAAATAACTTGGTTTGGAATATATTTTTTTTTAATCAGTATCCCCGCATATCCTGTTTCTTAGGTAAGACACACACTTATCTAAAGAAGGCAGCTGCTTGGGAAGCTGATACATTGAAGTAAAACAAAGTCTGTTCCAAGTATTCAAAATGAAGACTTCAAAGTACAGGAATATAAATACGGAAATTCTCACACCGGGCTTAATCTGCCACAGTTGCAAATTGAATTATGTATCCTCCTCCTGCTCCACTTTTCTGATTTATTTTTTATTTAAAGGTGCTCAGAGCACCTCAAAGACAATTTAATAAAATGAAATATTAAACAACACATTTCCAGTTAAACAGAAACAATGCAGTAAAACAATTAACAATGCAATTCTATGCATGGTCCACAGTCTTCCACGGAGCTTATTTCCTAGTAAATATGCCTAAAATACATAAATAAGTACAAGAACCATTGAAACAAAAATTTCTTCTTAAAGACCAGTAAAGTAAGAGCTTGGCTGAACAGAAGCATCTTAACCAGGTGCTAGAAGGACCATAAATATGACGCCAAAAAAAAGCTAACTGTATTCTAGGCTGCATCACAGAAGTCTACTGTCCAGATCAAGGGAAGTAATAAAGGTAAAGGTAAAGGGATCCCTGACCATTAGGTCCAGTCGTGACTGACTCTGGGGCTGTGGCGCTCATCTCGCTTTATTGGCCGAGGGAGCTGGTGCACGACTAAGCCGCTTCTGGCAAACCAGAGCAGCGCATGGAAACGCCATTTACCTCCCTGCTGGAGGTACTATTTAACTACTTGCACTTTGACGTGCTTTCAAACTGCTAGATTGGCAGGAGCAGGGACCGAGCAATGGGAGCTCACCCCGTCATGGGGATTCGAACCGCCGACCTTCTGATCGGCAAGTCCTAGGCTCTGTGGTTTAACCCACAGCGCCACCCGTGTCCCATAAGGGAAGTAATAGTACCACTCTATTGTGCCTTGGGCAGAGCACACCTGGAATACTGTGTCCAATTCTGGGCACCGCAATTTAAGAAGGGTGTTGACAGGCTAGAACCAAGATGATCAAGGGTCTGGAAACCATACCTTATGAGGATCGGTTGAAGGAGCTGGGTATGTTTAGCCTGCAAAAGAGGAGACTGAGAGGAGATATGATAGCCATCTTCAAATATTTTAAGGGCTGTCACATGAAAGAGGAAGCAAGCTTATTTTCTCCTGCTCTGGAGGGTAGGTCTCAAACCGATGGCTTCAAGTTACAAGAAAGGAGTTTTGAACTAAACAATGGTTACCAGATGTCCCCATTTCCTGGGGACAGTCCCCGGATTTACAAATCTGTCCCAGACAAAATCCGTCCCCGGATTTAATTTAATGTCCCCAGATTTATATTTTAAGTGTTGTAGATTTATTAGTAGGGAATGAATGTTGCGTGATTGGTTCAACGGCACAAGACACATCATATGGGGACAAAAGTGTCCCCGGATTCTTTGAAAAAAATCTGGTAGCCTTAGACTAAACAGTCAGGAAAAAAACTTTCTGACAGGAAGAGCTGTTTGACAGTGGAACAGTCACCCACAGGAGGTTGTGGGCTCTCCTTCCTTGGACGTTTTTAAGCAGCAGTGGGAGGCCATCTGTCATGGATGCTTTAACTGATTTTCCTGCATTGCAGGAGGCTTGGAGTAGATGACCCTTGGGTCCCTACAATTCTATGATTCCATGACACCAGATGTGACTCAAGAGCCACTACTGAAAAGACCCTGCAGTCACCAGCCTCACTTTGTTTTGTGGGGTTACTGTATGTAAGCTCCAGGTTCGTAGGCAATAGGCCTCTAAATGCCGGTTGCTGGGAATGGGCGATGGCTATTGCCCTCGTGATCTCCTAGTGGGCTCCACAAAAAGCATCTTATTGGCCACTGTGGGGAACGGGATGCTACACTTGGTTGGATGTTGGGGAACTTGAATCGCCATGACAACTAAGCTAACCCTGGTCCATTTTGGCCATAAGAGAGCTGCCATCTCCCTCTTTTTTTAATGTGTTGTTAAACCCAAAGCCTAGCCAGTCGATTCTGGCCACAGCTAAATGGGTGGTGTGTTCTGGAACGAAGTGAAGTGATTTATGTCACCATTGGGCTTTCCCTTCCATTTCAAATACCGTAACCACGTTCCCATTATGGTTTCAGCCCGGCTCTCCCACCCAAAGAAATATTGCCCATTGTTTAGCGTTTGAAAGCGAATAATAACAGATAAATACAAAAGCAAGTGAAATTGCTGCATAGCCTCCTGATGACTAAGGACTTTCTCTCTTGGTTTCTCCCCCCCCCCCTTTCCTTTTTACGTAAGCGCTCGTTATATTTGCTTTGTGAGCTGCGGGGCGTTTTATCTTTGGCTGGAAGGAAAGTGGATGCAGGTTTTGTAGATGTTTCTCAGGGTTGGTAGGTGGGTGTTAGATTGTGTGTCATTCGTGGGAGGTGAACGTCAAAGGAAGTGGGCTTGACTTTTCGGAGCAGTTTTGTAACCCAGGTACTTAATATTTGGTTTTCTGAAAAGGAAAGAGTAAAGGACAACTAAGAAGGCCTTGCTGGTTATTTCTTTTTTCCCCCGCCTGCCCTATATGACAAAATTGGGCACTGGAATCAGCACTTACCTAATCAATTTCTTGCTGCTGCTGCTGCTGCTGCTGCTGTTGTTTTGCTTTAATTTACCAGCCGCTGGTAATTAACCACCTTCCAGATCCCCCTCCAACTTCAGGGAGAGGGTTCCTTCTATCGTATCCTGATTCTAAGAATGAAACTCTCAAAATAAGTAGCATTAAGCAATACAAAAGAGAGTCCTTGTACAGTGGTACCTCGGGTAAATAACTTAATTTGTTCTGGAGGTCCGTTCTTAACCTGAAACTGTTCTTAACCTGAGGTACCACTTTAGCTAACGGGGCTTCCCGCTGCCGCCGCACGATTTCTGTTCTCATCCTGAAGCAAAGTTCTTAACCTGAGGTACTATTTCTGGGTTAGCGGAGTCTGTAACCTGAAGCGTCTGTAACCCAAGGAACCACTGTATATATTTGTATTTGTATTTGTGTGTGTGTGTGTGTGTGTGTATCTGCATCTATGGGTATATATACATCAAATCCTTTTATGTGGAATGTTAAACGACTTGCGTTGAACGACAGAGTTAAAATTAGGCCAAGTAATTTCACAACATGTTCATTTCTTGCTGAGAAGCACATTAGAGGGAAATATTTTGCCGATAAAATAACGCAGGGCTTGCTTTTTATGTTCCTTTTGCTGGGGGTGGGGAAACCCACAGGGTGATTTGCAAGAAAATAGGCAGCTGTGCTTACCCTTATAGTATTCTTATGCTAAACTTTATGTTTTCTTTGACATTAATAGATACCAGGATGAAGACTCTTCTGTTGTTGGGAACACTTATCCCAATCTACTGTAATAACTCAGGTGGGCTGGTGCTGCACTCCCCTTGCGAAATGCTGGAGCGGAACAATGAGAGGTTATTTGAAAGCTGAGCGATGCAGCAGCAGTTTTGAAATGGGTTGTAAAATGTTTTGTGAGAATAGGAGCCATGAAGCCCTGGGCCTAGGTAGCTTCTATTCATTCCGCTAAAGATTTGTATGCAAATGCAGCGTTTTGCAGATGGCACTCAGTTCTCTCTTCACTTCTTTCTGTTTCTTTCCTTCGGTTAACCCCCGATTATGTAGTCCATTATAGTGTCTGGGTAGCTAGGCCAATGCTGCATTTGAAAAGCAGCACCTCAGAATGTGTGACGGATAGGCTGCGTTAAGTGTTGGACCCTAGGAATTGCCTCACACCAGCACACCTGCTCAGGTTCTGAGATCTTCAAGGGAGGCCCCTTGCTTGGTTCATCCACCCTCACAGATACACTTGGTAGGGATGCAGAACAGGACCTCCTTAGTAGCTGCTCCCAGACCTTGGACCTCCCTCCCTGGAGAAGCTCCTTCCTTGTTGTCTTTCCACCACCAGGTAAAGCTTTCTTGTTCCAACAGGCTTTGGGGAACTAACTGCTTTTAATGAAAGGGCTGGTGCCATGCTATTTTTATTGTATTATCTGTTTGATTGTAATTGATTTTGGGGGCGCGGTGGGCACTGTGCTCTAAACCACTGAGCCTCTTGGGCTTGCCGATCAGAAGGTTGGCGGTTCGAGTCCCCACAACGGGGTGAGCTCCCGTCACTCTGTCCCAGCTCCTGCCAATCTAGCAGTTTGAAAGCACACCAGTGCAAGTAGATAAATAGGTACTGCTGTGGTGGGAAGGTAAACAGTGTTTCTGTGCACTCTGACTTCCATCACGGTGTCCCGTTGCACCAGAAGCGGTTTAGTCATGCTGGCCACATGACCGGGAAAGCTGTCTGTGGACAACCGCCAGCTCCCTCAGACTGAAAGCGAGATGAGTGTTGCAACCCCATAGTCGCCTTTGACTGGACTTAACCATCCAGGGGTCCTTTACCTTACTTTTCAAACTGATTTTACACACACACACACACACACACACAGAGAGAGAGAGAGAGAGAGAGAGAGTGTTTTAATTCTATTTATGTTAAATTGTTTTGTTTTTTTACTTATTGGGTTTTGTCCCACTTTGTTTTCAGCTGCCCTTCTTTAATCCCTAAGCCACCTTGTGTCCCTGTCAGGGCAAAAGGTGGGATATAGATAAATACATGTTGACTGACAGCTCTGAAGAGTGCAGTCACCATAAATCCCAGGGGATTATATATACTGTTCACATGGAGGTGCTACATCATATACGTGGCTCCCCTCTGCCAGAGCCCCTGATTTCACAGCCTCGGTGCCATAGAACATCTTCCCATTGTGAATATGAGGGTTACGCTGCAGTCCTGCAGTTAACAGAGGCCAGGGTCTTGATACTCAGTTAAATTATAAAAGGGGTCGGTTGCTCATTCCTCAGAAACAGAGCCGTTGGGTGCCAGACAGTTGTGACAGACTGCTGCTGACTTTGTGCGAAAGCCCCCAGGGCAGCTCCAGATCTGTCAGGAAGAATTCCTTCCGAAATTGTTTATTGCCTCCCAGAAATAACTGTGTGTCTGTTTCAGAGATCCATGGCTGCTTCCAAACACGAGGAGCAGAACAAAACAAAGGCAGGGGTTTCTTAATTAGCAACTTGGGCCTTCTTACTATCAGTGCACATTAACCTGCAAACAGATCACTGAAGGTTTAAAACATTATTCTAAGGAATCAACAGACTGATGTTGAGTCTAAGTTCTGCCATCTATAATTTGCTTGTGATGCTGTGAGGACTTTTAACAGCTTGCCTGGCTATGTGAAAGGAAAAGGGAGATGCATTCTAGACATTTAGACATGCATTTTAGCATTGTCCTATAATGCAGAGGAACTATTTACTGGAAGAAGAAAATTCCAGGATATATGTGTGTGCTGATTTATAGCAGCCATTAGTTCCTTATATCCTGCTGTAGTTTGCAGAAATTTCAGCTCCTGGCTACAGACATGCAGCCACTGTGAAATCACCTTAGTTGCCTTTCATCTAAGTCAGTGTTAGGGACCCTCACGCTCTCCAAGTCCCATCCGTCATAGGCAGAGGTGGCTCAAGACATTTTGCTGCCTGAGGCCAACAACAAGATGGCACACACCTACCCCAATTACCACATATAGAACCAGATTAGACTGGCAGTGAAGAATCTTGTTCTGACATTGGTGATGGGTCAATGTTCCTCCAATGTACATGAGGCAGGATGAGGCCACTGCCTCAAGCAGCAGAAGCCCCGCCCCCCAAACAACATGCTCACGGGTACCCCACCGCTTCCGCCAGCAGCCGAGAAACACCGCCACTATCTGAGCTGATTTTGCAGAAGATGGCACCCATTTTGGGCAAGATCTTGCCTGAAATCAGCACAACCAGACCATTGAAAGATTAAAATTGAAAAAGTTTGAGGAAATTAGAAAATACTTAACTGATCGGTTACAATTTCATCAGTTGAATGATATATTTAAATTAGATAAAAGAAAAGGGTTCACCACTGAAATACCGAAACTTGAGAAAGACTTACTACAAAGCAAGGATAAACTACTTTCCAAGAAGTATAGGCTCCTGTTGGATTGGGAGGTGATGAAGGAGGTTAAATCAGTAATGATCCAGTGATCTAAAGATTTTGGTTATAAGATGCAAATAGCATCTTGGGAAAGACTTTGGAGAAAGGGCTTGAAGTTCACAGCTTGCTATACTTTAAAAGAAAATAACATGGTTGTTTTATTGATGGTACATTACACCAAGCAAGCTGGCGAACATAAAGAATCTGAGGAACAAAGTAACACATGTGGTGGAAATGTAAGAAGATAAAAAACTTTTGGGAAATTATTCATAATGAGCTAAAAAAAAATGTTCAAACTAACTTTTATCAAAAAACCAGAAGCCTTTCTTTTAGTCATCATAGCTGCAGATATTTCGAAGGAACAGAGAAAGGTATTCATGTATGCAACTACTGCTGCAAGAATGTTAATAGCTAAAGGGTGGAAGGGAGAAAAAATGGAGTGGCAGGTGAAACTAAAATGGAGTGGCAGGTGAAACTATTTGAATATGGCAAAGATGACAGGAAAAATCAGGAATCAGACAAACCAAAAGTTCAACAAAGAATGGGAATTATTCAGATTATATTTAAAAGAACATTGTTCTCCTTTTGAAATCTCTGACATGCTTTGATTAACTTCTGCAATGTTACCGTATATGCTACAAAGATTATGACGAATTTATGATAAGTTAAAGGATATATAAATATGACTTAATATGTAAAATAATAAGGATTAAAATGCAAAAAAGAAAGAAAGAGGTGGCAAGGTGTACAGCAGCGGCAGAGCAGGTGAGAAGTGAGGTTGGTTTATTATTATTATTATTATTATTATTATTATTATTATTATTAGACTCATGCACAGTCATTTGTCCCAAAACAATGTATGTCTTATGCCAGAAGATTATTGCAAAGTTGTCTTTGGGTTTATGTTATGCTTTATTAGCATTTCGTCTGAACGTTCCATTCATCGTAGTAACGGGCCGAGAAATTACTGTACACAGACTTTTTTAAAGGCTTTCAATTTAATGGGCATGATATAAAAAGAAAAGCGACTAGGGAGGGAAGAGGAAAGCAAGCTAAATCAGGTACCTTTAACAAACATGAAATAAGAGTGGCAGCTGGACTGGCCACTGCAGAGACAGATATGAGAGCAGAGGAGGCAAATGGCAACTGGTCCATCTATGTTTTCATGGTGGTGTGAGCCTTGATGTCTGTCCCCTCTGGATGCAGATGGGTAAAAATAGAAAGTGACAGAATTATTATTTTGTATGCGGGGTAGAAATCTCTCACCATATCTTTAGCCCAGAAGTTGTAACGTGCTCTCTGTAAACAGTACTATATGAGAGATGGGCAAATATGATGGACAGGGAGAGATGTCCTGGAATTAATTTAGAGAGGGATTCAATTTTGTGAGGGGTTTTTCTGCTTGTTCCGTAAGTGCATGCATTTTTGCTTGCCCTATGGAACGATCCCCTGTTGTCGTCGTCCCCGGTACTGTTCTGGAGGATGGGGGTCTCTTGAGCCTCCAGAGTGAAACTGTGGGCAGCGCTGGGTGCACAGGAGGAAAAGGTGGAGGGAAGCCCCACCCATTTTACTAGCAGGTGCAGCGTAGGTATTTATGCTCTTTCTTTCTCTCTCTCTCTCTCTCTCTCTTTCTCTCTTTCTCTCTTGTTTATTTATTGATATCTCAATACATATACAAAATGTTTACATAATATTACATATACATCATACCTGCAAATTCACATTTTTCATTTCATTAAGTACCAACATTTAGTCACTTCTTACTTACTTCATGGACGCGAGTGGCGCTGTGGTCTAAATCACAGAGCCTAGGACTTGCCAATCAGAAGGTCGGCGGTTTGAATCCCTGCGCCGGGGTGAGTTCCCGTTGCTCGGTCCCTGCTCCTGCCAACCTAGCAGTTTGAAAGCATGTCAAAGTGCAAGTAGATAAATAGGTACCACTCTGGCGGGAAGGTAAACGGCGTTTCCATGTGCTGCTCTGGTCCACCAGAAGTGGCTTAGTCATGCTGGCCACATGACCCGGAAGCTGTATGCCGGCTCCCTCGGCCAATAAAGCGAGATGAGCGCTGCAACCCCAGAGTCATTCACGACTGGACCTAATGGTCAGGGGTCCCTTTACCCTTTACCTTTTACTTACTTCTTGTCTTACCCTATGTCTTCATGTGCTTGACTTCGTAATTTTTTAAAATTAACTTTATTATTGTGATTGTATTCTTGTATCTTAATCATTAAACATACATTCTTGTATATCTATTTAAATTCACTTTGTGAGATCAGTCTATACATATCAATCAATTTTTGTTGGAGCATCTTTTAATCATGTATTCTCCACACACTTCCATTCCTGTTTGAGATTTTGGTTAGATTGCCTTCTAATTGTTGCCGTCATTTTTGCTAATTCAGTCATTTCAAAAAAATTATGTTGCCAATCTGCCACAGATGGTACTTCTTCTGATTTCCAATTTTTAGCAACCAATAACCTAGCGGCGGCCGTTACATTTATGCACGCAGTTTCTTGAACTGGCAGCTTAGTTAATGACCGAGGCAGAAAGTCTTTGCCAATCATCCCTTCCAGGGAGCACTGATGAAATGAAATCCAGCATCCACTGAAAGCAGTGACAAAAATAATCCGGTCTCCCAAGAATACATGCTTGATTTTTATCATACCTATCCCTTCTTTTCTTTTCTTTTTTAATGAAGCATCTGACAAGCAAATCTAAATCAACATTGCCCGCTCCATGGGTTTTGCCATGTATGTGTCTTTCTTCAACACAACGTTGGTCTTCCTTCAACACATATCTGCTCTTTTCTCTGCATCGCACTTCCACATTTGCATTTTAATAAATTGTAGCTGCTTATTATTGTCATGTCTGTGTCAGTAGTTGCTGTTGATAATTTGAGGGCATGTGCTTGGAAATTCCATTTCTAACACTTTTAAAGATGGGGAAAGATAATTGCAATTCGAAAATGTCCCCCCTTTTTTTTTTAGAATTATAGTTTAGCCGCAATGTGTTGAGGTAGCCTAACGATTAAGCTCTACATGCTCAAAGGAAGCTGTCAACCTCTGTGACATGAGAGTAGGCCTCTTTTTTTGTGCTCATGAAGTGCCAGTAATGACTTTCTGTTATTTTGAAATAATACTTTATAATTATCGCTGGGGTTGTTGGTTCATCAGAACACTTTTTTTTGGGGGGGGGAGCCACAGGGGAGTCATGGCAACAATGTTATGAACAGTAGAAGCCATGACAGGAATTATGAAAAAGCCACAGACGTGTTTGCAGGTACCAAGAACTTCTCTCTCTCCCCCTATATTTGCAGCTGTTCCAGAATGTTCCTGCTTTAGAAGACAGGGCTTTCCTTTAGTCCCCAACCAAAATGGATTAATGGACAGCTTTTCTCAGTTTGGGATATTCTCCTCCATCCTTGAATTTGGTGTAGCCTGAAGTGGCACAATTGAAAAGCAGATTTATCATTTCATTTGCTGTTTGAACAGAAAGTGTATAGCTGACCTCAGAGTGTGTTGTAATTGTGTGTGTATGTATGTGTACAAATACAAACACAGATAGATAGATAGATAGATAGATAGACAGACAGACAGACAGACAGATAGATAGATAGATAGACAGACAGACAGACAGACAGACAGACGGATAGACAGATAGATGATAGATAGATACAGTGCTTTTTTTTCTAAAAAAAATGTTTAGGGGTACTCTCATTTTGACTCAAGAAAACCACCATTTTACAGTTCAAATTTGGGAAAATAAATACAGTAAATGGACAAAAGTACAAAGATTCACAAAATGTTTAGACGTCCCACCGCATCTCCCCAGAAAAAAATCACTGGAAAGATAGATAGATAGATGATAGACAGATAGATAGATAGATAGATAATGATAGATAGATAGATGATAGATGATAGATGATAGATGATAGATGATAGATGATAGATGATAGATGATAGATATAGATAGATATAGATATTGTTGTGAGAATTAGCCTTATGGGGTTATATGTGTTTACATAGAAGGAAATCCCATTTGAGTTGAATAGAGCTTATCGCCAACAAATGGCACATTTAATTGCTAAAATTAGGGCTAACATTTGAGGGACTGCACCCTCTGTTTTTAGGAAAGAAATAACCAGTAGCACATCTGACCAACAGAGGGAGAAAGAGAAACTCTTTTCAATGGGAGGTCAGAAGAGCCTCAGGTTAAAAAGTCCTTTTCATTGGAGATAATTCAGACGGAAATTCCCGGGTGTTAAAAAAGGCTATTTATGTATGCCACCACTGTGGCCCGTGTTTTGTTAGCCCCAAAATGGAAAACGAGCCAAGTCCCAACTAAAGAAGAGTGGCAACTTAAACTGCTGGAATATGCGCAACTTGTGGACCTAACATATAGAATAAGAGAACAAGAAGAACATATGTTTAAAAAAGATTGGGAAATGTTTATTGAATATATGGGGGGGGGATTGTGTATATTTGAAATCGTGGGCAGTATTAAGATAAATTCAGCAGTGTAAATGAGTTTTGATGGATGTAATAAAATATAAAAAGGCATTCCTTGGTGTGGAATGCCTTCTAGTCAACTAAATTTGGGAGGATGCAGAAGGGATAGGTCAGCTGTCTCTCATAAAAGGTAGTCCTGCAGTTTTATCGCCTCAAATATGTGTTTGGCCTCAGCAAGGTGTGTCCCCCACACTCCTCGAATTAGGAATCCCAGCAGGAGAGAATTCATTTCCATATCCACAAAAATCAAAACAAAGATAGTGATAGGTACCACATATTTTGCATTTCTAGCTTTCTAATTCTGTGTACGATCCATTCTTATTCTCTCTCCTCCCCTTTGATTCACACACTCCCACCAAATTTTCATGGTTCAGAAATCGATAGATGCAGAACTAAAACTGGAAATAAGATGCCTATTAAAATTAAAACAGATTTGAAAGAAAGTAGGAGAGGAAGATATTAGATTTTTTATGAATGGTGGATCCACTACTTAAGTATCTTGAGAAAATGTAAGACCCCCGGGAGAAGTTTACTGTTAAGAGGACCAAAAGAGGTAGCTGAGGTAATCTATCATCTCTCACAAGTTTTTTTTTTCCTTTTCCTGTGTAAATTCCTGTGGAAAATAAAGTGTCTGAGTGACAGCGGCAGGAGAGGGAGAGCAGCAGACAAGAGAGCAAATTAGCAAAGAAAACAAGTCTGGTAGCAAACCAAATCCTGTGTGTTGTTGATTAGACAAGCTAATTATTTTGGTTTATTCCGTAAATGAATACAGAATGCATCAGTTGAGATGCAAGCTGTCAAAAAAACACACATGTGAACAGTTGTCAAGGCTAAGATAAACAAGCTAGGACTGCATTTATTTCTTCGGGACAAAATACCGGTAGATCGTACTTCGTGCTCCCCACCTTTCTGTAATTTCTGAGGTAGATCACAGCTTAAGCACACAGGGGATACATCCTAAGAATCCCCTTTGAATGGAAGGTGGGGGTATAAATAAAATGTATCTATCTCCCACTCCCACTTTGTTTCCTAAGATTTGCACAAAACCAGAAAACAACGCAAGCAAATCACAAATTTCTATACCGCTTTTAACCTAAACATGCAATTGGGGATCCATTTTTTTCTTTTTTTAATTTATTTAATCATTTTTTCAATAATAACAACAACCACAAAAAACCTACAACAAAAACCGCAATAACACTAATAACACAATTTAACATTTCAGATTTGAGTACTGACATACCTATGACTACACCTTCTCAACAATATTTCCATTTCTTAACCTTTTGCCATATATTTGCCTGGTGGCTAGATCTTGTGGAGGCGGTTGAAGGATGAATGGCGGCTAACAGATTGAAGTAGAATTCTGACAAGACAGAAGTACTGTATTTGGGGACCAGGGAGCCAGTGGGTGTGGAGGACTCCCTGGTCCTGAATAGGTTAACTGTGCTCCTGAAGGACCAGGTGCACAGCCTGGGAGTCATTTTGGACTCGCAGCTGTCCATGGAGGTGCAGGTCATTTCTGTGTCCAGCGCAGCTGTTTACCAGCTCCATCTGGTATGCAGGCTGAGCCCCTACCTGCCTGTGGACTGTCTCACCAGAGTGGTGCATGCTCTAGTTGCCGTATTTTTTGCTCTATTAGACGCACCTAGTTTTTAGAGTTTTTAAATAATTTTCAAATTTTCAAAAAAACAAACCATTTTCTACACACACACACACACACACACACACACACATTTACATTAACACCATAGTACATATCAATACATTTATGGGGTTACCTGAACCCCCAGACTTACCTCTACCCGTCCCATGGCTTCCAAAATTTTCCTTGCTTTTTTCCTGCATCTAATTGCATTTATCTAATATTACATTTCCATTTTTTATCCATTATCATTTTAAATTACAAGTGCTATATCAATCCTGCTGACGTTTTTTAAATGTTTACAGTGACCTTTAATATATTCTATAAAGTTATGCCATTCTTTGCTAAATTTGTTGTCCTCTTGGTGCCTGATTTGCCAGTCAGCTTCGCCATTTCTGCATAGGCCATCGTTTTCATTATCCAAAATGTCGGGGTTTTTTGGTTTGGCTTTTTTGCCTACAGTAACTCAAGAATTGTTTTCCTAGTGCATTAGGCTGAGATCTAAGGCTAAGCTGGTCTGCAGAACACGAAGGGCTGGGCCTTGGCAGTACCAACCACTCCTCCTCTCCTGTTCTCCAGCCATTAAAAGCTGCCCAAGGTCAGTGGTGGCGGCCATGGAGAAGTCCTCTGAGCCACAGCTGCCACCACTGCCACCACTTGAAACAAACACTGACTCATCCTCCCTCCTGAGCTTGGCAGCAGCAGCAGCCCTGGCAGGGGAAATAGGGGCATTCTGGGATCAAATCAGAACCCAGGACAGCTTCTATAATTCTGGAAAACTGGGACATTTGGAGGGTCCTGATTCAGAATGGCTCTTCTTAGCTTGTTATTGTAACAGGATCTGTTAGTGAAATGGTAGAAATTAAAGTAGTGTTTAGATAACATTTGAAGCATTGAAGGGAAGAGTCTAGGCCGGTGGGAAAATGCAGGCTAAATTCCTTTCCAAGCCACGGCTTCACCTGGGATAAGACAAAAGGTGTTGGCGGCCTGGCCCAGAGAAATCCTTGCATCTGTGCAAAACAAAGTTGCCATGTGGGCGGAAAAAGGTTCAGGATTGAAAGCAGGAGAGGGAAAAAAATTCCTTTTAAAAGCTAGGCAGGCAGATGGCGAAAAGTTGCGTGGAGCAGGGGTTTTCTGGGAACAAGAAAGGAAGTTGGGGGATACGTTAAATCACCCAGTAATCTACCAGTAGGTCTAGACAGTATAAGACTCGGTGGTCCTGAGTTCTTTATGCCTTGGTTCCTGCCCCAAACAGAAACTTAACACAATCATGGCAACTTATTCCACAGACAGACCGACTAATAGGAGCAGCGGGAACAAGTGGGGGCTTGCACCCTATATTGGGGGTCTGAGAGCAAGCCTTTATTTTCAGCAACGGTTGCTTAGCCCTTGGAAAAGGTACTCATTGTCAGGACTCTGCTATTATTTGTGTGATCTCTTTGCCCTTTGAGCATGTGCAGAGTGCCTTTCCCTCGCCACTGAATGACCACGGCCAGCCTTCCCTTCTCTTATCTATGGTTACCAATAAGGGCTTCCAAGCCAAAGGCCGGACAAGCAGGGACATGCCTCTTTTTCAAAAACAAACCCAACCCTGAGACCAATTAGCTACACGAGATAATCTTCTCTACAGATGTTATCTGGAAATCTCCTTCCTCTCTCTCTAGTTTTATATAGAGTTAAATAATTGTTCAGTCAATCTCCCCTGGGGTAAGATCATTCCATGGAAGAGGTTCAGGGACAAAGAATATTTTTGGAGCCCAAGAATTCTTTCTTTCCCAACAGTTCAGTTGCATACATGGTTTCTGATGATGCATTCCACTCTCAGGGGGTTCCCACAACACACAAGGCCCTCCCCAAACATGAACCATTTTAACTACAGCTTTAATCTTAAACTTCCATGTGCGGCGCTGGTGCTGGCTCGCCAGCTGCAGCTTCGTCACGCTGGCCACGTGACCCAGAAGTGTTTTCGGACAGCGCTGGCTCCCGGCCTCTTAAGCGAGATGAGCACGCAACCCTAGATTCGCACACGACTGGCCCGTACGGGCAGGGGTACCTTTACCTTTTACCTTGCCAACAAAGGTCCGTATAGTTAAAGCCATGGTTTTCTCAGTAGTGATGTATGGAAGTGAGAGCTGGACCATAAAGAAGGCTGATTACCGAAGAATTAATGCTTTTGAATTATGGGGCTGGAGGAGACTCTTGAGAGTCCCATGGACTGCAAGAAGATCAAACCTCTCCATTCTGAAGGAAATCAGCCCTGAGTGCTCACTGGAAGGACAGATCCTGAAGCTGAGGCTCCAATACTTTGGCCACCTCATGAGAAGAGAAGACTCCCTGGAAAAGACCCTGATGTTGGGAAAGATGGAGGGCACAAGGAGAAGGGGACGACAGAGAACGAGATGGTTGGACAGTGTTCTCGAAGCGACCAGCATGAGTTTGACCAAACTGCGGGAGGCAGTGTTAGACAGAAGTGCCTGGTGTGCTCTGGTCCGTGGGGTCACAAAGAATCGGACACGACTAAACAACTAAACAACAACAACAACAACAACAACAACAACAACTAAAGAGAGAGACAGATAAATCCTCTTCAACCATTCTGAATTTGAAGCAAGGGCCATTCACACCTGCTGCACCCTGGGTTGACCAGGAAGGTCTGGAGTGAGATTTTAAGTGTGCATTGAATGTATGCTTGAATGTATTTATAATCTCCCACATGCATGGATTTGTTCAATCAGTAGGGACCAGCAAATCTATCCGTTTTGGTTTCTTTCAGTTTTTCATTTCTTGCTATCTTAGGTTCAATTCTCTACATTTCCACATCAGTTTGTGATTATTGTTATTCCTAAATGAGAGTCGTTTTTAAAATTCAGCAGCATTTTAATGACACTCCCCCCCCCCATACATATTTTGGTTTCAACACACATCACCCCCCCCGAAGCAATTTCTCCAATAGAATACATGTGTATAATTTCACAAATATACATTTGTACCTTGGAAGTTGAATGGAATCCGTTCCGGAAGTCTGTTCGACTTCCAAAACGTTCAGAAACCCAAGTGCGGCTTGGGAAGCCGCAGAAGCCCCGTCGGATGTTCAGCTTCAAAAATAGTTCACAAACCGGAACATTCACTTCCGAGTTTGCAGCATTCGGGAGCCAAAACATTCAAGAAATAAGCTGTTCGAAAACCAAGGTACGACTGCATGCATTTTAGTGTGTAAGGTAAAGGTAAAGGGACCCCTGACCATTAGGTCCAGTCGTGGCTGACTCTGGGGTTGAGGTGCTCATCTCACTCTATAGGCCGAGGGAGCCGGCGTACAGCTTCCGGGTCATGTGGCCAGCATGACTAAGCCGCTTCTGGCAAACCAGAGCAGTGCACGGAAATGCTGTTTACCTTCCCGCCGGAGTGGTACCTATTTATCTACTTGCACTTTGACGTGCTTTTGAACTGCTAGGTTGGCAGGAGCAGGGACTGAGCAACGGGAGCTCACCCCATCGCGGGGATTCGAACCGCCAACCTTCCGATCAGCAAGCCCTAGGCTCTGTGGTTTAACCCACAGAGCCACCCGCGTCCCTTTTAGTGTGTACTTTTACCTTAATATGCTGTTTTGTGCACATAAAGAGGCCTACTTGGCTAGAGAACTGCAATGTAAAATTTGGAGAATTTGGAGGCTAACAATCTTTTGTTTTATATATTGTATCCGAAAGTGCAAATTAGGTAGGTCTGCCTTTTGCTGTGAAGGGAATCAAATTTCTCCTCCAAGCCAAGCAATCAGTTTCCAATCGCAGAGGAAATTCTATTGTGCCTAGCCAAATGTGCTTACAGTTTCTTGCTTTTTGCAAGAAAGAGCAGGGCTTTTCCCAAATATACAAATTTATAATGCACGAAGAGAGCTGGACTCTGCTGTTGGAGTCTCTCTGTGTATCCCTTCCCAGCCACCTACCGCAACTTGCAAATTTAAACTCAGTTTTCTTTTAATGATCTGCATGTGGTTTCTTCCTGCCAATTTTGAACGGGTCTCAGCACAGCATCACCATATTCAGGACCCCCAGTCTGGGAACTTCCTTCACACACCATGCAAATTAGATGTAAACTTTATGCAAATCAGAGCCATGGCATTACCATACTTCATTTATACAATTGCAAACACATCCTTCATTTCTGCTTGCACAATTTACGGGGGCGGGGGGCAGCAAAGGAAGGGGAGAGTTAATCTGGCAATTTTTCACTGCCAAAGGCTATAAACGGGTTTAATCATCATTCCTTCTTCCTAATGAACCTGCTGGGGACTGTAATTTTGTGAGAATGGGGCAAGGAAACCTAACAGAATTCGGAAAAGCCTGTCATACTTCTCTAGATCATTATTTGGGGGAAGCTGTGGCTTATACTACTTAGCTGGTATGGCACTCCCCCCCCCCAAGAATACAGTGGTACCTCGGGTTAAGTACTTAATTTGTTCTGGAGGTCCGTTCTTAACCTGAAATTGTTCTTAACCTGAGGTACCACTTTAGCTAATGGGGCCTCCTGCTGCTGCCGTGCCGCCGGAGCACAATTTCTGTTCTCATCCTGAAGCAAAGTTCTTAACCTGAGGTAATATTTCTGGGTTAGCAGAGACTGTAACCTGAAGCGTATGTAACCTGAAGCGTATGTAACCTGAAGCGTATGTAACCTGAGGTACCACTGTACTGGGAACTGAAACAAAACTGATAGAACTTTGTAGTATAATATGCCCTCATTCGGGTTTCTCACTTACCTTCTCTTCAGACCGGCCCCCTAACTCATTTGACACCTTAACGCTTTGCCACTGGGGGGGGGGGAGATATTTCATCAACTCTGGCTCCCCAGCACTTGTCACCTTCGGGCAATTGGCAAGCCCCATGGGAGGCAGATCTGCCATTTCAAATTTCCCAAACGCCGTGGAGTGATCTGAACACTAGGATATTAAAAACGTGGCTCACATCCACTCTCTAAAACCACCAAGTGAGTTTGGAAGGGCATAGTTGTGGCATTCCCTCTGTTGTGTCCCTCCCTGTTGTTAATATTGCTACGAAAGTTGGGTGCCGTCCCCACTTTCTGCTGAATGGTAGCAAAATCCGGGGGGAGGGGGCGGTTCCGGGCTCTCACGCAGAGTCTATGTTCCTTTGGAGAAATTAGGCACAATGGGGGCTAATATGTCTTAATGATATGTGGTTTATTTGACACCTACATACAACCTTGAGTCTTCAGTGGAGGGGTGCACAGCAGCCCCCTCTCCAAGCGCACTAGCTTATCCTTACAGCAACATCACCAGCATCCTTTTTGCTCTGCCAGATACAAACATTCTTGCTTCTCTGATTCTGGGTACCAATTGCTGTTCCAAAAAACTAAGCCTCCTTTATTCATTTGCATTCGAATGGTCAGTTATTTTGATACTTTGAAGTACTAATCATTAATTCCACCCGCCCCCCAGTTGTCAAGGAGGTGGTCAAGGGTGGTCAAGAATGCTGAGAGCAGTCAGCAAATCCCTCACAATGACCAGCACCCTTAACCAACTACAGTTCCCAGAATTTTTTGGTGGAAGCCAGCAGTGGTGTGCGGTCGGTATACTAGGGTCGGTATACAGTTATATAGTTGAAACTCCATTGTAAAGATGCAGCACCAGATGGCGCTGTAGAGCAGAAAACGTTGTCTATGCGACTTTACATAGGGTTTTTTCTTTCCTTTTGTTATAACAATCTAATTTATGACTTATTCATAGCGGGTCCCCACCCACCCCGTGTGCAGACCCCCTATGCTAGTCCCCTTAATGTTCCTCTGGTGCCTCCTTCCCAAAGCCTAGGAAGCTTCTGCCCAGCTTAGGGAGGGAGGCACGAAGCTCTGATGGGTCCAAGAGCCCTCCTGCCACCTACCCAAAGCCCAGGAAGCTTCTGCCCAGCTTAAGGAGGAAGGCAAGATATTCGTACATGCGACATCAGGACGTCACAACGTCTCGCAAGCTGGCACCTCTGGCCGTAACTGTTCCCCTATGAAAAAGTTCACTGCACATCTGTGATGGCCTGGGATTCCGATTCAGAGGCTGAACCAGAGGAATCCCAGCCTGCACAGGAGTCCCCGCCTCCAGGGCCGGCTGAACTGGGGCAGGGCCTTGATTCTGAAGCGCCTGCACCTGTGCCGGATCCTCAGGAGCAGGAACCAGGTGAATCCACCTTGGCTCCAGAGGTGGTTGAGGACTCAGTGCCTGCACGTGAGTCTCCCCCTGGGCCCAGTAACCCTTTAGCCTCTCCTGAACTGCAGACACTCAGAGCAGAGAGGCGAAGGGAACTGGTTTCTCCCAGGAGGAGTGCTTGCCTTAAGGCCAGGAGAGGCGGGTCTCCTGGGGGCCGGGACCGCCCCTGGCCTCAGAGAAGATAAAGGCCTGTCAGCCCGGTCCCAGGTTGCGGGAGCAACGTCGTTGATGAGCTGTTTCGGCCAGCATCCAGTCCTGTTTCCCCCAGAGTTCCTGTCCTTGCCTGGCTTCCTGCTGTGGACCCCGCTTCGCCCGAGGAGGACTGTCTGCCGACCCTCAACTCAGGTCCTGGATCTCGCCCCACGGTAACCTCCCCCCCCCCCCGGACCAGCACAACATCATTAGAAGCCAGGACTATTGTAGTGGTATAAGAGTCCTTCAGATGTATGGTACAGATTGTGTTAGACCTAGGTCCAGGAAGTGAAAGCTCAAATCCCAGCACAGCCATGGTCACCCTGGGTAACCATGTTCACAATTCACACCTCCTTGGATGAAGCTTCACAACCCAGTGGCACACTCGCCCTTCCTGGTAAAGTAGGTACATGCAGAACACGTTGGCATTGGTTATCGAGGAAGATTTTGTTTTGCTTCTGCCTCCTACTATGTGCTGGGTAGAATGTGAGGCTGCTGGAACAGCGCCCGTGACGTTGTTTGATCTTTATCCCGCCTGTAATTATCAGAGCATCATCTTTTTATAAGCGGAATAAAACAAGACTTATTGCAAAGCCGCTGCAAAGCTGGGTTCCTTCTCAAGCCGAGCGTAGGAATCAGGTTGGCGTTAGTGAGGTTCCCACATCATCGCGTGCTTGGACACCTTCCAGTCGAAGCTGGAAGAAATGCTGAGTTTCATTTTCAGCCGTGGCAAGTCTTTGGTTGTCCTTTGGCATTTGATCGTTTGCAACATTCAGAGTCTCCGTTTACTGTATTTTTCTGTGTTTAAGACGCCTCCTGTGTATAAGACATCCCTGTCTATAAGAACCCCCTATTTTGGGGGACTCCAAATTAAAAAATGGGGGTAGATTGCCCAGAGTTGTTGAACTTTTTTAGGGGGGAGGATGGCCCAGAATTGTGGAGCCTTTTTTAAGGAGGGATTGCCAAAAATCACTCGCCTGACCTACCCATTGTCTGTCCCCCCATTGTCTGTCCCCTCGTGAAAGAACCCACATCAATTGCCTGTCCATTGCAGTGGGAGGAGGGGAGAGTGGGGAGATTGGGAACCACTCAATGTTTTTATCTCACTTTTCCCTCCCTTTGTTGTTATTGTTTAGTCATTTAGTTGTGTCCAACTCTTTGTGACCCCATGGGCCAGAGCACGCCAGGCACTCCTGTCTTCCACTGCCTCCAGCAGTTTGGTCAGGCTCATGTTTGTAGCTTCAAGAACACTGTCCAACCATCTCGTCCTCTGTCGTCCCCTTCTCCTTGTGCCCTCCATCTTTCCCAACATCAGGGTCTTTTCCAGGGAGTCTTCTCTTCTCAGGAGGTGGCCAAAGTATTGGAGCCTCAGCTTCAGGATCTGTCCTTCCAGTGAGCACTCAGGACTGATTTCCCTCCCTAAGGAAGCCCAAAGCAGCTAGTGTCACCATTCAACAATGTATTGGATATTTTCAGAAGACAATCAAACAATATAAATCTTTGTCTCACCGGGTTCCCATAGGCAACAGGAAATTCTATGCAGGTGAGCCGGCTGCCTGGGAAAGGAGGGGTAGAATTCTCCATCCTTGTCCTGCCATCCTACTGCCACAGAAGAGAGGGTGTTTCTTATGTCACACCCAGCTTGGAAATATAACCATTGCTCCTATGCTAACCAGCTTGGTTTACATGCTGGCTGCAATCAGTACAGACACCATGGGCACTTAGGCTAGTCCCCCACCCCACCCCCAGGGCTGGTAAATGTTGTGGGTGTATCTACAAGACTGAACTAGTTAATGCCTAGTCAGTCGATACAAAACCACAGCTTCTCGTTCTCAGTTGTTTGTCTGTTTTGGTTTCTCTCAGATCTGCTCAGGATTCCGCTTTCTAAGTTCATATGTTCCTTCCCAGCTCGTTGGTGTGGCAGCCTCTTGAATGCAGAGAGGCTATGAGCGACCGAGACTCGCCAAAGGCCACCCACTAAATTCATAGCTCGGATAAAGTTTGAAACAAGAACTTTCTGATTTACTGCTCATTCCCTTATCCACTACATCACCCTAGCTGGCTGTTCTTTCATAGTCACTAAGAAAACACAATGTTGATTGTCCACCCCTCTGCTTCCACCCACTCTCAGTCGTGTATCAGCTTCTTGGTAGTGAAATCACGTTTGGGAAATTTGCAGTTTTGTCCTTGCAATGTTTTATGAACCATTTTATTTAACACCTAATGCTTTACTCCTGAAGGAGGGAGTGGCGGTACTAATTAAGAGTGCTTTTCTTCTTCTCAAAACCATAGCAGCCTTCAGTGAGCTGTTCCGTAATTTACTATGACCCAAGTTGCCTTTAAATGCTAAGCCAGACTTTAGCAAGAATGAACAAACAGGCAGATTCTCAGAACAGAGGGTGGCAACGGCCATTTTCCTTCTCTGCTCCTACTGTTGCCACGCTACTTGTGGCTAAGCCATGGTTTGGTTGAATGTGCTCTGTCCAAACCCAGACTGATGGTTTGTCTAGTTCCAGAATAAAACCAGAACCTGTAAAAAATGTTCGTTCTTGGTCTGCCACTTGTGGCTTGTCTGGAGAAAGACAAGGCACAAGCTCATATTTGGACATAATAACACTAAACCAAATTATGGTTTAGCCCTGGAAGCAAAAGGACTGAAGGAGACTGCAGGAGCCACAATCTATTCTCTTTGGGGTTTTTTTTTAGTATTTCTCATTGCCTGTTCAAGTTTCTAGTCCCTAAGTGGGTGGGATTCCTGCATTGCAGGGGGTTGGAGTAGATGACCCTGAGGGTCCCTTACAATTCTGCAGTTCTTTCATTCTAAGCCCTTCTGAGCTTTCCATCCACCTTGGAAACAGCATCATTTTTTTATCAGAGCAACTGACGAAGGTGAAAGCTGAAACGTTTTGCTATAAGGATTTAAAATTTCTGCTTTGTTCGTTGCTTTGAGAGTCTCTGGGCCCAAAAGTGTTAAGTACTGTACATACATATATACAGTGCTTTTAAAAAAAATGTTTAGGGGTACTCTCATTTTCCTACTCATATTGAAATACTGATCCTCAATGAGGCCAAACATAGATTCACAAAATGTTTAGGGGTACGCGTCCCCCTGCGTCCCCCCCCAAAGCACGGCATATACATACATATACATACACTGCATATACATACATATATACATAAAACATCTGCAGCCAGAAAATCACATGCAGTAGGGGAAGAGCTAAACACAGGAAAAACACATGCTATAATTAAGTTAGAAATTAGATTGTTAGAACAAAAAAAAACCTCTATGAAAAATCACTTTTTAAATTTGACTGCTCTCTGGTGCCATCTGGTGTTGCATGTTTATAGTGCATTCAGATCGCTATTTCAGTACTAATGTAGCTGAGCCCTAAGTAATATATAGTTATGGGCAGACAGGGGAAAAGAAACCAGTAATGGCACGATTCAGCACAATTTCCGATATTGGATGCCTTGTCATCATTGAAACTTTCCACCAGCTTTTGCAAGTGTTCTTTGTCTTTCTGAGCACTGAAGAAGTGATTAGAGTCCATGCAGATGATTGCAGATGGCTCAGACATTAAATATGTTGTTTAGCAACTGCTGATATTTCTATTATATGTTTGCAGGGTATGGCTGATTGTATAACAGGAAGCATGAATCACCTGGATAAAGACAAATCAGCTAGATAAAGAGATAAGTATTGTCTTGGGTATGGGAAAATTGAGATTTTGCAAATGGCCCAATCTGTTTGGTATAATAGGTTAGCACAGACTCTTTTATAAGCTGTTTGCATGCACTGTCATATTCAGTATTCTGCTGTTTTGGAATAAAGCCTGCTTGAAGTGTAGCTCTTCTTATTCCTTTTTTGTTTTTTATTAAGTGATGCTGAAGAACATCTTCAAATGGGCATTCTGTGGGTGGAGAACATGAAGATCATGAGAAATGAGGAGACTGCTGAATCCCTGCGTGGAGCTAACTGTGTGGTAAACAACAGCCATTTTAGTCACACACACAAAATTGCTAATCATGATCAACTGGTTAGAATAAGCATATGCAGAACTTTGATGTAGGTTTTATCAGGTTCTGTTTTTAAGAAGAGGTCTGTGTTTTTACTAAAACCTTTTTGAGGGAACATCACTATTACAACACCTATCTGCTGATGTGTTAAGCTTTGCATAAGGCTCTATGTGCAGCAGGGGTATTCAACAGATGATTGACGGATGAATTGTCCTGCCCATTTCATACTTGAGTTCTGAACATGCTCAGAGCTGTTTCCTTGAAGGTCACACCTACAAACAGTTCCTAGCACAGTTAATATGATACGCAGGCTGGCGGGAGGGTGTGTTTGCTGCTTTGAACAGCTTTCCCCTTTGTTTTGCTACAGAGAAAGCGCAACAGTGAACACTCTGTGTCTCTTTCTGTAATAAACATTTATTCTTTACTTAATACTTTTGCCTTTATTTTGGGGAAAGGGGGGATTGGGTGGAGATATTGTGGATGACTTTTTGTGTGTGTGGCAGCAGCTTGTGTGGGTCAACAGCAGTATACCAAGAGTTTGGGGAAACCATTAGAGTCTCCTTGCTCTGTCCTCTAGGGATCAGAAAGCCATATGGGCCAGCAATGACTATGTTACTTGGACAGGGGGGAAAGAATTGAGATTGGTGAGTGAGAAATGTCTAGGGTTAAGCCATTCATTTGCCCTCCCTGCTATCTGTCTGATTCCTTGCATTCACTCAGTAAAAAGTGCTGCACCTGTTAGGTGGGTCATGAGTGGTTGGTGTGAGCAATTCTAGAGTATTTTTTAAAGAAGCTGTATTTATACAGAGATCTCGTTCCAACAGCCTAACACCCAAACATTAGCTGGGGGGTGGGGGTAGGGTTAGGGTTACAAAACTGTAGATATGGGGGCTGATTGAACCAAAGCCCCTTCCTCTCCTTTAGTTTAAGTTCAGAACATCTTGCGTTCTGAACACTTTGTTACTATGATTTCCAAATGGCTCGGCAGTTAATTAAAAGTTTCCTGTTTGTAGTTGCTTGCCTGTTTCTACAGATCCCTCTTTATCCCTTTAATAAAAGGGATTCGTCTATAATTTACTCATTGAATATTTTCTCTTAATTGTTCTAGCGACAGTTTCTGTTCCCAGTGGAGCTGCGGGCCGGTGGGCAGGCTAGGCTTTAATTGATTTATTCCATCTGAGTTTTTATGTTCACCCTTACATCAAAACATAGGAGAGGCACCACAAGCGAGAAACTTGTTGTGAAAGAGACAAGAGCTTGCAAAAGTCTCAATAGTACCGTACTTTTCCTGGATGAGCTAGTGCCACAATCATGTCTTACAATTTGCATTTATAATCCATTCTGGGGTGCGGGAAATTTTTGTAAAGAATTGTGGGCACTGTAGTTTGTTCAAAGCTGTTAGGCATTGCAACTTTATGAAGGGTAAACTACGGTGCTCAGAATTTTTTACAGAGAAGAATGTGCTTTGATTGTGCTTTAAAGAGATATGTGTTTGCTAAAATGTATAGAACAAGTTCTAAAAAGTGTTGGAAATGCAGAGAAAAGGGTGGTACATTCCATCATATGTGGTGGGAATGTAAGATTATTAAAAGCTTCTGGGAAATGATTTATAATGAACTGAAGGAAATGTTTAAAATAACTTTTGTTTAGAAAACCGGAAGCTTTTCTACTTGGATTGATAGGAACTGAACTCCCTAAAGAACACAAATACTGTTAGCCCAAAGATGGAAGGAAGAAAGGAGACGACGAAAGAAGAATGGCAAATCAAGCTAATGGATTATTCAGAGATGGCAAAACTAATGGCAAAGCTCAGAGACTATGATAACGAGAAGTTTAAAAAAGAGTGGGAATCGTTCATTGTTTATGTGCAAAAATACTGTAAACAGAGTGACACATTGGCAGGATTTTAAGCAAACGCTTGCAACTAGCAGAAAATTAGAAAAAAAATTACCATAAGGGAGATAATAATTGGAAAAGTGTAAGTATGGAAATGCACAAGAATTTGGTTGATATAAATAAGGAACCAAAAGAGGGTATGGAGGGAAATCCAGAGATTCAAAGAATCTCAAAGAGAAGTTTCGTGAAAATGTATTTGTATAAATCTAATCTGGTAGAAATGTGAATTAATTTTTGTTTTTAATTGTGAAAATGTAACTGTGGAAAATTAATTTAAAAATATTTACGGGGGGAAAGAAAAAAAAGAAATATATTTTGGGATGGGGGAAATTCCGTAAAGAATTCTGAGCACTGTAGTTTGTTCAAATCTTCTAGGCATTGCAACTCTACGAAGGGTAAATTACAATGCTCAGAATTCTTTATGGAGAAGAATGCGCTCTGATCGTAGTTTAAAGATATGTGTGTTTGTGAAGCCAATATGCATTCTACAGATACCTCAATCCACCAGTAGACGTTCTTGTTAGTTTTTTAAGTGCTGCGCTTCTTATATGACTGAGGCTGCTCTTGTTTATCCCTGAAATCCTTGTGGGATATTTTCCTCATGACATTTTTAACAACGACCCATTTGGGCCCTTCTCTTCCTCTCCAGTCACCAATGCAAATCTAACAATTAACCAAGGGTAAATATAGCAGCATGACACATTGTGTTCTCTTTAACACCCCCTCAAGGGTTAGATTGTGGTGTTTGGGCCTGAGCTGAAGCTATTTGGAGACTGTAGTAAGCCTGTAGGAGAAAAATGGAAGGATTTTTGTTGCTAAACAGACTCACTTTCTAGTCCCTGACGCTGGGGAGCACTGAGGAGCCGCTTCACGTGGGCTCCTTCTGATATTTGGTTAGGCTGGTTGAATGCTGAACTGGTAGCAATAGTCTGCATAACGAAGGCAAACGAGTTAATTTGGAAAAGCAAGATAATAATGATGACCTGAGTCATGGTGGTCTCTTTCTTTCTACTCATAGATTAGGATTACAGTGGTACCTCTGGTTACATACTTAATTCGTTCCGGAGGTCCGTTCTTAACCTGAAACTGTTCTTAACCTGAAGCACCACTTTAGCTAATGGGGCCTCGTGCTGCCACTGCCGCACGATTTCTGTTCTCATCCTGAAGCAAAGTTCTTAACCTGAGGTACTATTTCTGATTACAGATAGGTAGCCGTGTTGGTCTGCCATAGTCAAAACAAAACAAATTCCTTCCAGTAGCACCTTAAAGACCAACTAAGTCAGTTCTTGGTATGAGCTTTCGTGTGCATGCACACTTCTTCAGATACACTGTATCTGAAGAAGTGTGCATGCACACGAAAGCTCATACCAAGAACTGACTTAGTTGGTCTTTAAGGTGCTACTATTTCTGAGTTAGCGGAGTCTGTAACCTGAAGCATATGTAACCTGAAGCGTATGTAACCCGAGGTACCACTGTACTTGTATAGAAATTGAAATACATTAGGAGTCGAGAATGGATTTCATGCTCTTTATTCAGCTCATAGCAGTGAGGAGGAATGGAAGTTTCCCCAGAATGTCTGCCTTATATACATTATTTACACAATGAGCAGTGGTCATGTGGCTATATATTAGAAAAATATACATAGCCATATGACCACTGCTCCCTGTGCATTTTTCTAATCCATGGGTTGTGCTGAAGAAGATTCCAGCGAAACAGTCAGATTATCCGGGATCACTGTCCATTGTTACTCACCTACTACTCTGGCACCATGAACGCCTAAAAACTTTTACCGCTTAGCCCATAGGATAGCATCTATTACTTTGTTTCAACCGTAGACTTATTATACTTCTTCTTTCAAAGATTGGCAGACGTGTGTTCAATTGATTTCAAATATATTAGAGAATTTACAAGTGCACACTGTTATGTAGTGAAGTTTCACCCTGGGCCAGCAGGGGGATACTGTATATAGTTTTCACTCAGGTCTGTAGATAGTTTTCACTCAGGTCCACGTCAGTTATTTTAGGCGGGAAAACTCTGGGTTGTTGTTGCTACAATGTTGACAGCCGGCTGCCTATAAAAGCAGGCCGGCTGAGCTGTTTGCAGTCAGTTCTATTCCAGCTTACGAAATAAAGAGCTACTTGGAGAAATCGCTGTGTCGTCTGCTATGTCAACCCACAACTTAACACTGGCGACGAGGATGGGATCGATGGACATCAGAGCACAGCCAGATGCAGCCAGCCTCTGAACTGAGCTGAATCACTGAGCTGAATCACAGAGCGAAATCACTGAGCGAAATCACTGGACAGAACCAATTCAGAGCTGACTGTTCTGGCTAGAGCACGGTGTTCCATCCATCGCCCTTCACGCCGGCATCGGAATCATGGCTTCACTTGTGCCTCTACCGCCGTTTGCGCCAGCCTCTGAATCATGGGACTCCTACCTCGCTCGGTTCGACTGCTACCTCCAAGCCAACGAGCTGACAGCAGTATCAAAGGATCGGAAGCGGGGCCTATTCCTCAGCCTCTGTGGGCCTGAGGTGTTTGAGACGGCCCGAGCATTGGTTGCGCCTGAAGCAGTCCAGGCAACACCATGGGACACGATCCAAGAGAAGCTCCGCAACCACTACGCACCAAAGCCGTCCAAGATTGCTGCCCGCCATGCGTTCTACCACCGGAACCAGGCAGGGGGGGGTCAATCAACAACTACACCACCGCCCTGCGACAGGCTGCAATGCACTGTGAGTTCCGAGACTTAGACGATGCCCTGATGGATTGAATCGTCTGCGGGGTCCGGGACATCCATCTGCAACGGCGTCTCCTTGCCAAGCCAGACCTCACGCTACAGAAAGCCATTGAGGAGGCTGTGGCCTCAGAAGCTGCTGAACGCTCCGCCCAGGAGATCCGCAAGTCCAGCAGCCCGCGTCTTGCTAGGGAGCCAGTTCCGGTGCATCATGAAGAGGCCAGCAGTGATGAGGCATCCTCCAGTGAAGACAACGACGTGCACCAGACAAAGCGGGAGCGCAGGAAGTTCCAACAGAAATCCAAGGGCCAACCAGAATGTGCCGGCTGTGGAGGCAACCATTCCCGTGCCAAGTGTCGATTCAGAGACGCCATCTGTAGGAAGTGTTCCAGAAGGGGCCACATCGCTAAGGTCTGCCGATCGGCTCCGTCTGACACCCCCACTTCATCGACTCGCAAGTCCAAGTCTTCACTCCAGTCTGCCAAGGAAAGTTGTTTCGCTCTCACCAACTGCCGCTGCCCGTCTGGAACCACGATTGGCCAAACCGACTCGCCTACGCGACGCAAGCTGAACGTCACGGTGCTCATTGAAGGAGCTCCATGTGACATGGAGATCGACACCGGGTCTGCCCTGTCCATCGTGTCATGGAGCACCATCAAAAGACTGGTACCCAGAGTGTCCAAAAGGCAACTCGACTCTCACCGCGTACACCTGAGAGACTACCAGGGAAACGACATTCCCGTGGTAGGCGTTGGCCGGTTCCGGATCGCCTTCAAGGATTTTTCGGGCCTGCTCCGGTTGGTGGTGGTCGAAGGTCAGCGGCCAAGCCTCCTAGGGCTAGACTGGTTTGATGCCCTCGGCCTGGAAGTCACCGGCATCAACTGCATCTCTAACGCAGAGTCTGAGGGTCTGGTCAAAGACTTTGCCGAGGTTTTTGACGGCACCTTGGGGCAATATACAGGTACGCCCATCTCCTTTAGCCTTGATCCACAAGTCGCCCCCATCAAGCTAAAGCCACGCTGGGTTCCCTTTGCTCTCAAGGCTAAGGTGGACGAACAACTGGACAAACTGATCGCCCAAGGAGTTTTGGAGCCGGTTGACCACGCCAAGTGGGAAACCCCCATCGTCACGCCTGTCAAGCCAGATGGGTCGGTGAGAATCTGCGCTGACTACAAGTGCACGATCAACAAGGCACTTCAGCAGCACGCTTATCCGGTTCCTGTTGTCCAACACCTGCTGCATTCCCTGGGTGAGGGTAAGGTCTTCGCTAAGCTGGACCTTGCCCAAGCCTATCAACAACTGCCAGTCGATGATGCCACTGCTGAAGCCCAGACGATCGTCACCCACCAGGGGGCATTCCGTTGCCGCCGGTTGCAGTTCGGGGTGAGTGTGGCTCCTGGCATCTTCCAAAGCCTTATGGAGCGTCTCCTGCAAGGGCTTCCGGGCGTGGTACCATATTTTGATGACGTCTTGGTGTCTGCAGACTCACACCAGCAGCTGTTCGAGCGCCTCCGTGCCGTGCTGACCAGGTTCCAAGAGGCCGGGCTCAAGGTAAAGAGGGAGAAGTGCCAGATCGCCGTTCCACAGGTAGAGTCCCTGGGCTATCTTATCGATGCCTCCAGCCTTCACCCGACCACATCCAAGATCCACGCTATCCAGCAGGCCCCCACCCCAAAGAACAAGACGGAGTTGCAGGCGTTCCTGGGGCTGCTGAACTTTTATAACATGTTCCTGCCCCACAAAGCCACAGTGGCTGAGCCTCTTCACCGACTCCTTAGCACTAAGACGCCTTGAGCCTGGGGTCATCGGGAGACGGCGGCCTTCAACGCGGTCAAGGCTCTCCTTTCATCAGACAGTGTGCTGGTACAGTACAGTGAATCCAGGCCGCTGGTCCTTGCCTGCGACGCTTCACCTTTTGGCATTGGTGCTGTCCTTAGTCACCGTTTTCCAGACGGAAGAGAAGCACCGCTCGCCTACTTTTCCAGGACGCTATCTCCGACGGAACGGAATTACAGCCAGCTCGACAAGGAGGCACTGGCACTTGTGGCTGGAGTGAAGAGGTTCCATGAATACCTCTATGGCAGGACTTTTGACCTCATCACTGACCACAAGCCACTCCTGGGCCTCCTCGCCGGTGATCGTCCAACTCCACCGGTCCTCTCGCCACGCATGCTGCGATGGACTGTTTTCCTGGCTGCCTACCACTACCGGCTCATCCATCGCCCAGGGAAATAGATGGGCCATGCCGACGCCCTCAGCCGTTGCCCTCTTCCAGCATTTGTGGAAGACCCGGCTCCAGCTTCATCGCTCCTTCTGATTGAGGATCTTCCGGCAGCGCCTGTATCGGCTGCCACTGTGGCCTCCGCGTCTGCCCGGGATCGCACCATCAGCCGGGTGCTCAACTGGGTGTGGAGGGGGTGGCCACAAGGGCCTTTTGCATCGGAGTTCCAGCCCTTCGCAACCAGACAACATGAACTCTCAGCTCATCGCGGCTGTCTGCTGTGGGGAGACCGCGTCGTGATTCCCCAGGGATTCCGTCAGCGCGTCCTGGAGGCTCTGCACGTTGGCCACCCGGGAATTGTCAAAATGTAGGCGTTGGCTCGGTGTTACGTCTGGTGGCCTAATATGGACGATGCCATCACTGCCTGGGTGTCCGCCTGTCAAGCGTGCCAAGAGTTGAGACCTGCACCACCGGCAGCTAAGGGACACACCTGGGAGACGCCAAAGACACCCTGGTCGAGGGTGCACATCGATCTGGCTGGCCCCTTTCACGGCCGGACCTTTATGGTAGTGGTGGACGCCTATTCCAAATGGCTGGAGGTCGCCCTGATGCCCTCCACCACTACCGAAGCTGTCATCCGGGTGCTGCGAGGCCTGTTTGCAACACATGGGTGTCCTGATGTCCTTGTCTCTGACAACGGACCGCAGTTCACGTCAGGCACGTTTGAGCGGTATCTTTTGGGACTGGGCATCTGCCATGCCCTAACGGCACCCTTTCATCCATCCAGCAACGGGCAAGCGGAAAGAATGGTGCGCTCGGCAAAAGAGGCACTGGCGCGCCTGGACCGGGGAGACTGGCATGAGCGGGTCGCCGAATACTTGTTCGTGCAACACATCACCCCTCATGCGGCCACAGGGCGGAGTCCTGCTGAACTGCTTATGGGCCGCCGCCTCAGGTCACCGCTCGACCGGCTACACCCGGACTTTGCCGTGGCTGAACCCCCAGGCTGTGCCAACGCGCCACGGTCATTTGTCCCAGGAAACCAGGTCTTTGCCCGGAACTATGTGGGGGACATTCCTTGGGTGCCAGCCACAGTAGTGGGAGTCACTGGACGTCGCTCGTACCAGGTGGCACTCGAAGACGGACGCTTGTGGCGCTGGCACATAGACCAGCTTAGGCGCAGGGTTGGGGACTTGGACACTACCGAGGTGCCCCCAACTGCGCTTGCGGCTCCAGAAGAGACACGTACAGATGGCGAGGCCCCACCTACGCCTCCCTCGCAAACTGCCAGTGTGGAGCCGAACCAAGCCGCTTCAGAGGGTCTGCCAGACTCACCACAGACTCAGACCACTCCACTTGCGGAGGCTCCACCCACAGCAGCGGATCCAGGGGAGTTGGTTCCAACGCTACCTAGGGTCGCACCACAGCCTCAGCAAGAACTGTGTGGCCCTCCGGACTTGGCTACCAGTCCCCGGCGGTCTGGCAGAGTTTCCAAGCGTCCAACTTATTTAAAGGACTATGTTGTTGGACATGTATCACTGTTGGTCTAAGTATGGGAAATGTAACCGATATGCTTTTGTGCCTAATTGAACCATTACGCATAGTGCTGTATATAAGGGAACCATTACAATTGTAACTAACGCCTTATCTCGGTGGGGAGGGGTGTTATGTAGTGAAGTTTCACCCTGGGCCAGCAGGGGGATACTGTATATAGTTTTCACTCAGGTCTGTAGATAGTTTTCACTCAGGTCCACGTCAGTTATTTTAGGCGGGAAAACTCTGGGTTGTTGTTGCTACAATGTTGACAGCCGGCTGCCTATAAAAGCAGGCCAGCTGAGCTGTTTGCAGTCAGTTCTATTCCAGCTTACAAAATAAAGAGCTACTTGGAGAAATCGCTGTGTCGTCTGCTATGTCAACCCACAACTTAACACACACATTTTGTTTTTGTTACTAAATCATGTATGTTATGCAATAAGAATTACAGTGCTATCTAGTATACCGGTCTGCGTGTTGCTTGTACAGTGGTGCCCCGCAAGACGAACGCCTCGCAAGACGGAAAACCCGCTAGACGAAAGGGTTTTCCGTTTTGGAGGCGCTTCGCAAAACGAATTTCCCTATGGGCTTGCTTCACAAGACGAAAATGTCTTGCGAGTTCCTGCGGGGTTTTTTCCCTCCCCCCCCTTTTCCTAAGCCCTAAGCCGCTTGTCAGCTGATCCGCTGATAAGCCGCTTATCAGCAGATCCGCTAAAAGCCGCTAAACCGCTAATAGCACTAATCCGCTAAGCTGTCAATGGGCTTGCTTCGCAAGACAAAAAAACCGCTATACGAAGAGCCTCACGGAACGGATTAATTTCGTCTTGCGAGGCACCACTGTATTGTATGTTGTGTTAAGTTTTCAACACAGGGGTTTGTTGTTCTGTACAAAGGAAGAGGCCGCCACTGCTGGCGGCCATAGAGATGCCGCAACCACCGCCACAGTCGTAACTCGGTACAAGTGCCAATTCATCCTCTTTCCTGAGCTCGGCAGCGCTGGCGCTGGCAAGGGAAATAGGGGCATTCCGGAAGGTATGGAAGGAAACACGGCACTCAGACACACATAAAAAGTCCTCCTACCCCCGAAAGACAATATAAATGTCAGAAATCACCCCATAAAAGTATACTTTGGATTCCTCCCACATAGCTGTTGTCAACAAAAACTGCTCCCTTTCTCTTATGGGGTACACAAGAGCCCTTATAGAGTCCTATGTAAGTTTCCATCAGTAGGAGAAAATAACAGAGGCCAACCAGAGAATACAGTGGTACCTCGGGTTAAGTACTTAATTCGTTCTGGAGGTCCGTTCTTAACCTGAAACTGTTCTTAATCTGAAGCACCACTTTAGCTAATGGGGCCTCCTGCTGCTGCTGTGCCACCGGAGCACGATTTCTGTTCTCATCCTGAAGCAAAGTTCTTAACCTGAAGCACTATTTCTGGGTTAGCGGAGTATGTAACCTGAAGCGTATGTAACTTGAAGCGAATGTAACCCAAGGTAGCACTGTATTGAGACGCAAAGCAGCCAGTAAGCCTGATCTTCATTAAAGCTGTTGCAACAAGGTGCTCCCCTCACACGCAGGAAGGAGGAAGACCCAGAACAAAGGTGTGCCTGCCCTTATATAGACTTTTGAACTGCCCACCCTGGAACCCAAGAGCACCCCCAGAAACATCATACTTACTTCAGAGAAGGGGCGGACTACAACAGAAATCTGAATGTGTTGTTTTTATCCTGTCTGCCCGGTTACCTGATTGGATTACCTGGGCATCCTGGCCACTCTTTTGTTATGATAACTACTCAGTTCCTGAATCCAGGTCACAGGC
The DNA here is from genome assembly GCF_964252035.2 of Podarcis erhardii. Classification (NCBI taxonomy): domain Eukaryota; kingdom Metazoa; phylum Chordata; class Lepidosauria; order Squamata; family Lacertidae; genus Podarcis; species Podarcis erhardii. Next base: position 122,880,379 of record NC_138497.1, read on the forward strand.
TCACCCTATTCATACCATAAATGTGCCCATGAGACAGGATTTGTGAGTAAAGAAACAATGGGGAGGCTTCCCATTTCCTTCGACCTTGCAGAGGAATAAAGGTAAAGGGACCCCTGACCATTAGGTCCAGTCGTGACCGACTCTGGGGTTGCGGCGCTCATCTCACTTTATTGGCTGAGGGAGCCAGTGTACAGCTTCCGGGTCATGTGGCCAGCATGATTAAGCCGGTTCTGGCGAACCAGAGCAGCGCACGGAAACGCCGTTTACCTTCCCGGTGGAGCCGTACCTAAAATTATAGAATCATAGAGTTGGAAGAGACCACAAGGGCCATCGAGTCCAACCCCCTGCCAAGCAGGAAACACCATCAGAGCACTCCTGACATATGGTTGTCAAGCCTCTGCTTAAAGACCTCCAAAGAAGGAGACTCCACCACACTCTTTGGCAGCAAATTCCACTGTCGAACAGCTCTTACTGTCAGGAAGTTCTTCCTAATGTTTAGGTGGAATCTTCTTTCTTGTAGTTTGGATCCATTGCTCCATGTCCGCTTCTCTGGAGTAGCAGAAAACAACCTTTCTCCCTCCTCTATGTGACATCCTTTTATATATTTGAACATGGCTATCATATCACCCCTTAACCTCCTCTTCTCCAGGCTAAACATGCCCAGCTCCCTATTTATTTACTTGCACTTTGACGTGCTTTCGAACTGCTAGGTTGGCAGGAGCAGGGACCGAGCAACGGGAGCTCACCCCGTCGCGGGGATTCGAACCGCCAACCTTCTGATTGGCAAGCCCTAAGCTCTATGGTTTAACCCACAGCGCCACCGAATATTTGAGGTCAATTTGGAAGAGACAAATGGTCTCAGGACCTTTTCTGTGGGTCTCAGACGTGTGGTCTATACATTTGTGTATTTGCTTGCTTGGTACATTTATGAACATTTATATATTTGTCTTTATATATATAAGACATTAAAATTCTTATAACATAGCAAAAAGCAAATCAATTCCAGCGTGCAGGTGATAACGTTACGGTCTATTTTGCTCCCAACAATTATTTGCTACACTTGAACTCCACCTTTCCTTGAAAGAGCTGAAGGCAGTGAAAAAGAAACATGTCTGATTTCATCTTCTCAACAACTCTGTGAGGTTTGCTGGGCCAGGAAAGAGGACAACAGACCCAGAAGCCACCCTGGAAGCTTTATTGCTGAAATGAGAATTTGAACACAAGGCTCTCCAATCCAGCACAGCACTGTGGACCACACTGGCTCTCTATTACCTGCTGGTGAACCCGCCAGGATTACAAAACAATCTGTTCAATGGTATATTTCTTCCTCATTTAAATCATCACAAATATTGCCTGCTTATGTTTTCCCTGTTAATGTCAACAGCAGCAATGAAATCCCTTTAATCCATCCGGCCTGCCATCCAGCCTCCAGTGAAGGCTATATCTGATGCCCTAGAAATATTCAGGTTTATCCAGTTTTATCTTTAAGAACTAGCATTGGCGGTTAGAAGATGTTGCTGGACTCCTTTCCATCAGCTTCAGCTAGCATGGCCAATGGTCAGGAATGATGGAGTTTGTAGTCCAATGTCTGGAGGGCCTAAAGTTGCCCATTATTCATTTGAATAATAGTTCAATGTCTCTTCATAGAATCATAGATTTGGAAGGGACCCAAGGGTCATCTAGTCTAACCCCCTGCAATGCAGAAATCTCAACTAGATCATACATGACAGATGACCAACTTCTGCTTAAAAACATCCAAGGAAGGAGAGTCTGCCACCTCTTGTGAGAATCAGAAAGTTCTTCCTGGTGTTTAGACATATTAACATAACAAACTTTCATCTAACATGAGAAAAGATAAGTTTTACAAACCTATTAAAACTTGTAAAAATAAATAAATGCAAGACTTCAGATGGGGTTTTTAAGGCTTAGCTTCCGTCAATATAAAGAGTTGTCATGTTTTCATCTTATTGTACCTCAAAGAATAAAATCTGAATAAATCCATATACGTTAGGACACATGCCGTATTTTTATTGAGTTTTACTTGGCCAACTTTGAAAACGCATGTCGATTCACCACCAACATTTGATCGTTACTGGGGGAAAAGAAACCAAAGAGTTATCGACTAGAATTCCAATCCTACCCAGACACAAAAGATTCACCGGCAAAATTACAGTTACGATTTTCACAAGGCCATGAGAAATACATTACTTTACATTAAAAAAACGGACGTAGTGTTAGAATAGTGCTATCCAAACAATAACCCTACTTGAAAGTATTTGACTAGTTATTTTCATTTTCTGAATAGCAAATGGTGGGGTGGAAACTAAGGAAGAAGAAGAAGAAGAAGAAGAAGAAGAAGAAGAAGAAGAAGAAGAAGGAAAAGAAGAAGAAGAAGAAGAAGAAGAAGAAGAAGAAGAAGAAGAAGAAGAAGAAGAGGTACTTTGTGAGAAGGAGTAAAGCAGTCGTGTTTAGTCAAGGTCTCTAATGCCTCAGCTATATCACTTTGACCACCCAGCATAACCTCAAAGCTGTTTTATTGGGTAACCTTTGTTCCTGTTGCCACAAATTTGCTGAAAAGGCCCATTTGACCACAGCAGGACTTGCTAGTCCAACTAGGGAGGGGGATTATATTCCTGTTATCCTCTTATTATTGGTGTATGAATCTACAGAGGGCAACATGTCCTCGGTCAGTTTAGATTTATTGAATCTGCATATCAATATGAGGAAACTATTCATCTCACAGACCTGGGGGAAAAATAATTTTGCATGATAATAATAAAGTTTTCATTGAATCTAACACTGTCAAACATGTAGAGGAATGACAGAATACAAAACACTTCCATATATTAACAGACAAGCCACCACCCCCAAAAAAATCCCCATTCAGTACTTTTCCCTTTTGTGGATTCCTAGTTTAATACTTATGGTCAAAACCAAAGTTACTGTATTTTTCCGTCTATAAGACACCCATGTATAAGACACCCCCTATTTTTTGGGACTCCAAATTAAGAAAACATCCCTCAGCACTACCCTTGTATAAGATGAGTCCCAATTTTAAACCAAATTTTTTGGTAAAAAAAAACCCATGTCTTATACACGGAAAAATATGGTACAGTATATATTCTACCTCTTTCTTGTTGTTTAGTTGTTTAGTCGTGACCCCATGGACCAGAGCACGTCAGGCACTCCTGTCTTCCACTGCCTCCTGCAGTTTGGTCAAACTCATGTTAGTAGCTTCGAAAACACTGTCCAACCGTCCCATCCTTTGTTGTCCCCTTCTCCTTGTGCCCTCAATCTTTCCCAACATCAGGGTCTTTTCAAGGGAGTCTTCTCTTCTCATGAGGTGGCCAAAGTATTAGAGCCTCAGCTTCAGGATCTGTCCTTCCAATGAGCACTCAGGGCTGATTTCCTTCAGAATGGATAGGTTTGATCTTCTTGCAGTCCATGGGACTCTCAAGAGCACCATAATTCAAAAGAATCAATTCTTTGGCGATCAGCCTTCTTTATGTCCAGCTCTCACTTCTCACTACTGGGAAAACCATAGCTTTAACTATACGGACCTTTGTCGGCAAGGTCCGCTTTCTAGAGGAGCACAATTGCAGTTTTGAGGAAAGAGTGGGGAATAATCATCAAAATTCAAAGTATCACCATTTGAAACAGGGCACTGTAGGAGTGTCATTGACTCAATTGGAAATGGTACCCAGAAACAGCCATTTCTGGTATTTAAGAGTTCCAGTTCCTTGGGGGGGGGGGGGTTAATTTGCCATTTTTCAACTTTTCCTTTGCTGACATTTGGGATTTCAATAACTTATAAAAATAATAATCTTCCCACAATCTCCCCTAATTATAACATATATATTTGCCCTTAGACAATCACAATCTAACAGTGACACCAATGCTTTTCACACCTCCTCTCCCTTTCTTCGTATACTTAGCTGGTTTTGAACAGACAGACATTCTGGCTTTGGTCCAAAAGTGCTCTTCTAGAAATAGAAAGCCTCATCTACTCATATAAGGGCTGTTTCGGACTTTCGGAGTGTTGTGGAAAAACGATCAACAGAAATCCAGAGTTCTTCCATTTGCTCCTGCCCTTTGCATAACTGTTTGCATGGAATAGGTTGCTAATTTTTCTCTGGATTCCATAACCTGGGGTGTATTAGCTCCCAGCTCCTGAGGGTAGGGGAGGGTGGGCATTGGAGGGTGGTGGAGAAAACATTGCACCATCATCATCATCAGTGCTTTTTTCTGAGGATACACAGAGGTACGCATACTCCTAAACATTTTGTGAATCTTTGTACTTTTGTCCATTTACTGTATCTATTTTCCCCAATTTGAACTACAAAATAGTGATTTTCTTGAGTCAAAATAAGAGTACTCCTAAACATTCTTTTAGAAAAAAGCATTTCTTCTTCTTCTTCTTCTTCTTCTTCTTCTTCCACCCTTTTCACAAGATCTCAGCACAGTTATACAAGCTAAAAACACAAGTAAATAGTTAAAACAAAACAAAACACAGAACAACCTTCCCATCTCACAAACACATTTGAAAGTCTGTAGAATATTAATCAGTCGTATAAAACCCAAAAAATACAAAAAACAAATTAACACATAACACTTAAGAACAGTTTAAAAAACAACCCTCCCCAAACAAATAACAGCCACCCAAGTTAAAAAGGTAAAAAAAGAAAAGAAAATGGTAAAGGACCTCTGGACAGCTAAGTCCAATCAAAGGCGCCTATGGCAATGCTGCGCTCATCTTGCTTTCAGGCCAAGGGAGCTGGCGTTTGTCCACAGACAGCTTTCTGGGTCATGTGACCAGCGTGACTAAACCGCTTCTGGTGCAACGGGATACTGTGAAAGAAACCAGAGCGCATGGAAATGCCGTTTACCTTCCCGCTTCAGCAGTACCTATTTTATCTACTTGCACTGGCATGCTTTCGAACTGCTAGGTTGGCAGGAGCTGGGACAGAGCAACGGGAACTCACTCCATCTTGAGGATTCGAACCGCTGACCTTCTGATCAGCAAGCCCAAGAGGCTCAGTGGTTTTGACCACAGCGCCACCCGCGTCCCTTACCCAAGTTAAAACTCCACCCCCATTAAAACCATAATTTTAGCACAAGGGAGCTGGCCCGTGCCCTTGTTCCATCCCCAAAGTGTTGCCCTCCTTGGTAGCATCCCTGCTGACAGCCACAACTTCACTGCAGTTAGAAACAGGGAGTGGCAAAAACTGGTGATCAAAGAATAAGAGAACCATCAACTTGTAGAGTTAGGAATAATAATAATAATAATAATAATAATAATAATAATAATAATAATTTATTATTTGTACCCCGCCCATCTGGCTGGGTTTCCCCAGCCACTCTGGGCGGCTTCCACAGAGACCAAAAATACACTAAAAGCAGCTCTCTGAAAGAATGGAAGGCACGCATTGTGCTTGGGGTTTGGCAGTCGCTACTGCAAGCACCTTCCTATCGGGAACAGTTTGTACCCCCAGACATGAAGAATTCCTTTGCAATGAGCTTGTTTTCCAGCGCATGATTTGTGGGCTTGTTGCAGCAGGCACACAGCGATGCAAGTTGTAGATACTTTCTCCCATGATCTTCCACTAGCACTTGCGCAACAGTTTCTACCAATGGGTTATAGGCTGCATATACACAATACGCTGAAAGCACAGGACTTCCCGCAAAGAATTCTGGAAACTGTAGTTTACCCCTTAAAGGTAAAGGGTAAATGGACCCCTGACAATTAGGTCCAGTCGTGGCCAACTCTGGGGTTGCGGCGCTCATCTCGCTTTATTGGCCGCTTTATTGGTACAGCTTCCGGGTCATGTGGCCAGCATGATCAAGCCCCTTCTGGCGAACCAGAGCAGCGCATGGAAACGCCGTTTACCTTCCCACTATAAAGCGGTCCCTATTTATCTACTTGCACTTGGACGTGCTTTCGAACTGCTAGGTTGGCAGGAGCTGGGACTGAGCAACGGGAGCTCACCCCGTCGCGGGGATTCGAACCACTGACCTTCTGATTGGCAACTTACAGAGCTGTAATTCTCAGCACCCTTAACAAACTACAGCCCGCAGGGTCCTTTGAGGCAAGTCGTTTGCTTTAAACGTGCTTTATGGTGTTTGGATCCAAACTCCTGATTTCAAGCACAATCCCAGGACTGTTTAGCCCCACAGGACTTCCTAGTGCTGAGCCAAAATGGCTTCTCCAAATTTGCCGTGCCATTGCAGGTTGAGAATTTTGAGAGGCCACCCACCGCAAGAGACTTTTCACAGACACTCCCAAGTATCCCTATTTTCCAGGGACAGTTCCAGATTTACAGAAGCCATCCTAGTTTCTGATTTGATCCTGGAATGTCTTGTTTTACCTTAGGCTGTCCCTATTTTCAGCAGAGAAATGTTGGGGGGTTATAGAGCTATGTGACTCCCAAGCCAAGGAGATCAGTAACTATACAACCTTTAGAAGACGTCCGAAGGCAGCCCTGTACAGGTAAGGTTTTTTTAATGTTTAATGTTTTATTATGTTTATATATGTCACAGCCACCCAGGTGGGTCCCAGCTCACGAGAGACCTTACTCCGTTGTAGTTTACTTACAGGAAAAGTTTATTGAAGATAATTGCTTCTTTCACAGTTCAGCATTGTGGCTGTACGTCTGTCACGTTAGACCGCCGAAGTCCCCCTCTGACTCCTCCCCTCCTCCACACCAACTTAATAGCCTGGCTCTAGACCACCTCTTCCTCTCCTTTCTTTTCCGCAGGGTCTTTCTGCCCCCCTGGGTTCTCTCTTTCCGGGATTCGCCTGAGGCTGAATCCTCTGCCGCCTCCTGCCCCCTCCTTCTGGCTTTGGGGCCGGGCTCCTCCTCTGAGCTTTCCCCACTTCCGCGCGCCTCTATGTTTGAACTTGGCGCGCGTACGTTGCTTTTGACCTTTCCTTCATCCTCTATACTGCCCCCTGTTCCACTCTCTACCCTTTCCGGCTGAACACCTTGCTCCAACCCCCTCTCTCTGTTTTCTCCTGTTCCTCCTCCCTCCGAGAGGCTGACAACTCCACCCCCTTTACTCCGTTCCGGCTGAGACCCCTCTGACAGCGTCTGTGCTTCACTGGGCTTTCTCCCCTCCTTCCCTGACTTTTCACAGCTTCTCTCTTCTCCTGCTTTTCGCCTGATCATGCTAGCTCCCTTTTGGGAATCCTCTGACTCACTGCTTAGGCTCATAGATTCCCTTCGAATTCCGTCATCTTCTTCCTCGTCTCTCTCTCCCTCCTCCCACTCGCTTTCCGTCTCCTCTGCCATCTCCTCACTTCTCCCAGAAACCCTGACATCCATCCCCCCCTCGAAGCCCCCCCTTCCCCCCTCCCGGTCGCTGGGTGCAGGTTGAGGGAAATGTGGTTCTTCCTGGGTCGGTTCAGGATACCGGGTGTCCACGTCAATCTTCTCCTCTGGCAGCTCCGTATACGTGTGTTCGAACTCGGGTTCCCCCCCTGAAGGCATCACAGTCTCTTCCTCCCTCACTGCGTCTCCTGGCGCTGCCTGCCAAGGACCTATCATCCACCTCTGACTCCATACCTCCCTTGGCTGATCCACCCACCAATAAGGGTTTGTCTCTCCCCCCCCCAGGCGGGGATCCCTGGTCGGGCTTGTTTTGGGCGTAGAGCCCTCGGGCGAGGAGAAACCCCCGAACGTGCTGCCCGACAAAGTGGGCGTGAAAAGCCAATCATCAAAATACTCCTCGGGCATGGGTTTGTGCGGAAAAATTGCATGAAACTCCTCCTTCAACAGGGGTTCGTCCAAAGCGTAACCCGGCACCCAGCTATTTGCAGAGACTGGAGTGCCTTCCCTGGCGAGAAAATATTCAACCCCCTCCTCCCCCCATCGTGAATCCAGTATCTCTGTGACCTCATTAAGAGGTTCTGGTCTTGGCGACTCCCCTCTCTCAGGCGCCCTTCTACGTGGCTCTGGAGGTGCTCCTGACTCTTGAAACCTGTGTGGGGCTTTGTAGGGAGTGAGCACCGACCTATGAAAGACCGGGTGCACCCTGGAGCCCTCCGGAAGGGCTAGGCGAAAAGCCACCGGATTGATCTTAGCCTCAACTTGATATGGTCCTAGCTGCCTGTGTTCTAACTTCTTTTTGGCCAACGATCTGGCCGGCATCGCGTGGGCTGCTAACCATACCCAGTCCCCAACCTGAATGTCTTCCCCCGCCCTTCTGTGTTTATCGGCTTGCACCTTATACGCCTGCTTTGCCAGCTCCAAATGTCTCCGCAGCTCCTCGTGCACCTCTTGCAACTCTGCTGCAAACTGGTCGGCATTTTGAGGTTCCCCCCCTTCAGGTGCTGTAAAGCTCGGGAAGGTTCTGGGATGACGTCCATAGTTCGCGAAGAAAGGCGTCACCCCGGTGGATGCGTGCTTCGTGTTGTTGTAGGCGAACTCAGCCATCGGCAGGTAGTCCACCCACGCCGCGGGTCGCTGGTTGGCGTAACACCGTAGGTACTGCTGCATGATCGCGTTGACCCTCTCCGCTTGACCGTTGGTCTGTGGATGCCTCGCCGACGTCAGGTTGATCTTGACGTGCAAGATACCCAGAAGCTTCCGCCAGAAAGTGGAAACAAATTGGCGCCCCCTGTCGGACAAGACGGACTGCGGTAGTCCATGCACTCTGAAGACGTGATCGATGAAGAGCTTTGCGGTCTGTTCTGCCGTCGCCACCTTGGCACAAGGAATGAAGTGCGCCATTTTGGTGAACAAGTCCACAACCACTAACACCGCCGTCTTACCTCTGGAGCTGGGCAGGTCTGTAACAAAGTCCAACGCTACCCTCTCCCACGGTTGCTGCGGTGTCTCCAGCGGTTCTAACAATCCCGCCTGCTTCTGATGCACTGGTTTGGACCTCTGGCAGATATCGCACCTGGCTACGTAGTCCGCCACCTCTCCTCTCATCTGGGGCCACCAAAAGTCCCTTGCCACCAACTCCATCGTCTTCTCTTTGCCGAAATGGCCCGCACTCGGGGCATCGTGCAATTGTTGCAAAACCGTGGCGCGAAGCTCGTCGGTGGGCACGTAAAGGGCGCCCTTGCGAGTCAAAAGTCCATCCTGCAACTGAAACTCATTGTTGTCAGGCGACCCTCTGCGGAGCTCCTCCATCTTGGATTGTGCAAACTGATCCTCTTGCAGCGCGCGTCGCACCGCGTCCAGGTCGACTGCGATGGTAGCGCACGTCCACGCCTGCGGTGCGAAAATGTACTTTGCTGCGATTGGAGCTACTTCCTCCAGGTATTGAGGCTTTCGGGACAGCGCGTCTGCTATAACATTGGAGTCTCCAGGGATGTATTCTATTTTGAAAGCGAAATCCGCAAAGAATTCCGCCCAGCGCATGTGTCGTTGGGTTTGCAATTTAGCCGTCCGCCAATACTCCAAGTTCTTGTGATCCGTGCGGACCTGCACCGTGTGCTTGGCTCCTATCAAGAAGTGTCGCCACGCTTTGAAAGCTGCATGAATGGCCAACAACTCCCTGTCCCATATGGTGTAGTTGCGCTCCGTCTTGCTGAGCTTCCGGGAGTAGAATGCACCCGGTCTCCAGTTGCCTTGCGAATCCTCTTGCAAGAGGACGGCCCCAACTGCTCTGTCTGATGCATCTGTCTCCACCCGCATGGGCCTGCCAGGATTCACGTGCAGCAGCTGCTCCTCGGAGGCGAAAAGGCTTTTAAGCTTCCGAAAGGATCGCTCTGCTTGTTCGGTCCAGACGAACTTCTTCTTCTTGGAACTGAGGGTGTCAGTGATTGCCGCCGTCGCGTTTGCAAAACCTTTAATAAACTTGCGATAAAAATTGGCAAAGCCGATGAACCTCTGGACCTCCTTCCGATTTCGAGGGCTTTTCCAGTCCAACAGCGCTTGGACTTTAGTCTTGTCCATGGCCAGTCCCTCGTCGGACAGCTTGTAGCCAAGGAAATCTACCTCTCTCACATCAAACTGGCACTTCTCCAACTTGGCGTACAGCCTGTGTTCCTTCAGCCTCTGCAGAACTTCCTTCACGTCCTTATCGTGATCCTCTGGCGATTCCGAGAAAATCAGGATATCGTCGAGAAAACAGACACACTTCTTGTAGAGGAGACCTGCCAGGACGTGATGCATGAATGCTTGGAAAACATGGCTGCCATTTTGTAGACCGAAGGGCATAACTCTGTATTCGTACGTGCCCAAAGGAGTGAACATGGCCGTCTTCCACTCGTCGCCCTTCCTGATGCGGATGAGGTTGTAAGCTCCACGTAAATCCAGCTTGGTAAAAATCTTCCCCCTCCTGACTGTAGCCAAAAGGTCGTCAATTTTGGGCATGGGGAAGGCCTTGGGCTTAGTTAGTCTGTTTATGAACCGGTAGTCCACAATGAGCCTCTTCTGGGGCGTGTCTTTCTTTTTCACAAAGAAAACAGGACTGCCTCCCGCTGCTTTAGATTCCTGGATGAATCCGCGCTTGAGGTTGTGTTCTATGAACTCCCGAAGCTCTTGCAGCTCGTCTTCCGACATGGAGTACAGCTTGGCAGTTGGCAACTGCGCGCCTGGCACTAAGTCAATCGCGCAGTCGTAAGGTCTGTGAGGCGGCAATTTGTCAGCTTCCTTTTCGCAGAAAACCTCCAAGAACTCCGCGTACTTGTGAGGAACCGCTTGCACCATACTCAGATGCAGCTGCTGTTCGGCTTCTCCTCCTTGATCGGTTTGGATGCAATTCTGGGCGCAATACGATGAACAAAAGGTGATCTGCCTCTGGTACCAAGCAACCGCGGGACTGTGCCTGTCCAGCCAACTCATGCCCAACACGATGGGCGTGTCCGATAAGTGGGTGACATTGAAACTAATAAGCTCTCGATGGTCTCCAATTTGCATCATCATGGGAGGGGTTTGCTGCACCACTTGCCCCCCCAGCAACTTCCTGCCGTCTACCGTGACCACGTTCAGAGGCGTCGTTGCAGGCAGGAGCGCTATGTTATGCTGCTTGACGAACTGTAATCCCACGAAATCGGCGTTGCTTCCCGAATCGATGGTTGTTGGAACCTCGAGAAGTCGCCCATCAGGCAGCTGGAGTGTTGCTGTGAGTAAAACTGCTGGTTTGGGAGGTAAAGGGTCCATGCGCTGCAAGGATGCTGGGGACTTCTCTACAGATCCGCCTGGCTGAGCCCCAGTAGCTCTGCTTCCAGCCAGGCACTGCAGTTTCCCTGAAGCTGCTCCTCTGATTGCACCTCTGCTGTCACAGTTGCTAGTGCTGCAGTGTGCTTCTGGAGCCTCTGGGGGCACTCTTTCGCCATATGGTGTGCACTGTCGCAGATGTAACACTTCCTGGTCCCTCTAGGAGGCTTCGCTTTGGCTGCAGCAGGGATGGGGCTCTGGGATGGCTTTTGAGCCCTAGCACCACCAATCTCCATTGGCTCTTCGCCTTCCTTCCCCATTGGTGAGGGGTGCGCACGGCTGAAATCCCTGTGCACAAAAGGGAGAGCTTTTGCTTGCGCGCGCGCTTGGGGCCCCCCCTCCTCGTGCCACGGACGTCCCTCATGTCGAATTCCTATAGCCAAAGCCCGTTGCACCACGTCTTCCAGGGTCTGGGGTCTGTCCCCCCTTGCGATCTCATCCTTGACGGAGGGGCTCAATCCCTCCCAAAAAAGATCCCTGACCGGTAGACTGTCCTTCGGCCAATCTAAGGCGGTGAGCAATGCAAAAAATTTAGAATGATATTGGCGTACAGTGGCTCTCCCCTGCCTCAGCCCGTGCATCTGCCGGCGCGCAATGTCCTTATCCACAGAGGATTGAAAACAAGCATCCATTGCCTTGATAAACGCATCTGCATTGCGACGGGCTGGTCCATCTTCGCGCCACAGATTGCGTAGCCAAGCCCTGGCCTCCCCATGCAGGTGCGAAACAATAAATCCCACTCTCTCCTCCTCATCTCTAAAATCATGACGGAGTAAATGCAGTGCATACACGACATCTGCCCTGAAGTTGGGATAGTCTTGCAAGTTGCCATTAAAATGCGAAACTAGGGCACCCCCCCTCCTTCCAAGCGCAATGCCCTCCGCTCTGGAGCCCGGGGTCCCCGCCTTGTCCGCATTTTCCCACCTTGCTTGCAAATCCTGGCACGCTTTCTCCAAGTCAGCATTCTTCTTCTGCGAAGCAATGACTGCCGTTGTGAGAGTGGTAATCTGATCCCGGAGTGCAGCCAGCTGTTCCTCAGCACTCATGGCTGCCCCGTTCGTGAGCTTCGCAAAAAAAAATTTTTGCTTTCAGAGGGAGGGGGACTTTCTGTCACAGCCACCCAGGTGGGTCCCAGCTCACGAGAGACCTTACTCCGTTGTAGTTTACTTACAGGAAAAGTTTATTGAAGATAATTGCTTCTTTCACAGTTCAGCATTGTGGCTGTACGTCTGTCACGTTAGACCGCCGAAGTCCCCCTCTGACTCCTCCCCTCCTCCACACCAACTTAATAGCCTGGCTCTAGACCACCTCTTCCTCTCCTTTCTTTTCCGCAGGGTCTTTCTGCCCCCCTGGGTTCTCTCTTTCCGGGATTCGCCTGAGGCTGAATCCTCTGCCGCCTCCTGCCCCCTCCTTCTGGCTTTGGGGCCGGGCTCCTCCTCTGAGCTTTCCCCACTTCCGCGCGCCTCTATGTTTGAACTTGGCGCGCGTACGTTGCTTTTGACCTTTCCTTCGTCCTCTATACTGCCCCCTGTTCCACTCTCTACCCTTTCCGGCTGAACACCTTGCTCCAACCCCCTCTCTCTGTTTTCTCCTGTTCCTCCTCCCTCCGAGAGGCTGACAACTCCACCCCCTTTACTCCGTTCCGGCTGAGACCCCTCTGACAGCGTCTGTGCTTCACTGGGCTTTCTCCCCTCCTTCCCTGACTTTTCACAGCTTCTCTCTTCTCCTGCTTTTCGCCTGATCATGCTAGCTCCCTTTTGGGAATCCTCTGACTCACTGCTTAGGCTCATAGATTCCCTTCGAATTCCGTCATCTTCTTCCTCGTCTCTCTCTCCCTCCTCCCACTCACTTTCCGTCTCCTCTGCCATCTCCTCACTTCTCCCAGAAACCCTGACAATATATATGTTGGAAGCTGCCCAGAGTGGCTGGGGCAACCCAATTGGATGGGCAGGAAATAATCATAATCATAATCATAATGGAATAAAGGTAAAGGGACCCCTGACTGTTAGGTCCAGTTGCGGATGACTCTGGGGCTGCGGTATTTATCTCACTTCACAGGCTGTGGGAGCCGGTGTTTGTCTGCAGACAGCTTCCGGGTCATGTGGCCAGCATGACTAAGCCGCTTCTGGCAGACTAGAGCAGCGCACGGAAACGCCGTTTACCTTCCCGCTGGAGCGGTACCTATTTATCTACTTGCACTTTGACATGCTTTCAAACTGCTAGGTGGGCAGGAGCAGGGACCGAGCAACGGGAGCTCACCCCGTCGTGGGGATTCGAACTGTCAACCTTCTGATCGGCAAGCCCAAGGCTCAGTGGTTTAGACCACAGCGCCACCCGTGTCCTTGTTGGAGGGTATGCGAGTCAAAAAGCTCTTTTTGTTGTAGATGATAGATTTCAAGTATAACAAATTGGAAAAAGGAGAAGATTGCATACACCATTCATAATGAATGGAACATATACATAGTTTAACGTGGGGATACAAGTACCATTCAAGAAGTTTGAATGTGCATTTGTAGCACCCTGCTTGTGGTTAACGCTTAGCTGGAATGAAATATTCAACGCAGCAATAGAGAAATTAAAATAGTAATTTATTTGTCAGACAAATAAATAAGAGGCTCAGTGGTACGTGGTTACCAAGCTCTGGCCTGGCCTCCTGCCATTCTGGCCAGCACTTATATTCCCTTAATCCAGCCCCCTTTGCTCCTCCTGTGGCTGCCTCTGTCCAATCAGCCTGGTTGAAATTCCTATTGGCTGTTTGCTAGAGCCAATCACAAAAGATACACCCACAAAAGATACACCCACTTCCTTGCCCTTATATGGGAGACAAAGAGCTATATATAAATGACAAATAAGTAATAATATATCTTACATGGAATCTTAATTACCAGCTCACCTCTTGCCCTTCTTGCCCTATTGCCTTCTAAAACAAATGGTTTAATCTTACATTTTATGTTCAACAGATGTCAAGGATCTTGAGTTTCACATCAACATTGAAAGATTTCCTTCATTTAATGTTTCTAAACAAAATGCCTGACAGCTATATATCAAGACTGCTTGGATGGCGTCTTCTGTCTGGCAGGGGGGGGGCTGGTGGCTGACTTAATTTCAGGATAAATACAACTCTTACAACCATATGAAATAAGAATCTAGCATTCCTTAAATCCTTTGCATAATTACATTTAAGCCAATATATTTAAGCTAATATATTTCATACATTTATCATAGGTAGCCTCTTAAAAGAATAAAGCTTCTCAAAGTGAAAAGGAAGGAACTCAATAAAACACAGCTTTTAAAAGAAGCCTCTTCAGTTTGCACCTCCCCCTTTCCCCCTCCTCTCCAGCCTCAAAATAAAATAGGAAGAAGCTGCTTCTTCTGCCAAGCCAGTTGCCTTTCCAACATTTAACACATTTTAACCTTTTTTAACTCTCTTAGTTTAAGAAACAGCTTTAGAAGAGACTTCCCCAAAAATGCTCTCTTTCTTTCTAGCTAAATGTTTTTCCTTCCATTTGCTCCTGGCCTTTCAACCTTAGAAAGAAGATCTGGCTCATTTTACTGGGAGGCACATTAGTATTATCTTTCCCCATTCCTAATGGTGTTTTCTCAGCCTTGGGGCAGCATATGTAATTCTCCCTTTTTATGACTTTGAGAATTGTTTTTCTACTATAAATCAATGGGGCCCTTCTTGTCTTAGGAGGAAAAACATCTTGCCAAGGTTCTTTTAGGCAGCTGGTCTTTTGCCTGGCATGAAACATTTGAAAATCCTTTTTTAAGCTCATTTTTAAATACAAGCCTTGATTGAAATATATAGAAGCTTTGATAAAAATGCAGGCTTATGGTTAGGTGCCTCATTCCCCCCTTTCAAGCTCAAGGACCTTCATCCCAAGTGTCCTTGATAGCTTGACCTTCATCATATTCCTGAGGTAAAGCTCTGTATAGGGCCATGATATGAGGTAGAGTTTCATTTGAAACCATCTTGCTAATTGTACTTCTAAAACATGAAATGATACATGGCATCATACATAAAACCAATACTACTACTGTCAAGAAAAACAAGCAAGACAATAGTATCCCTTTGAGTCCTGTGACATTAGGTAACCAATTGGTGAGCCATCCCATATCCCATCCTTCCCATGTTTGTACTGGGACATGTGCTATATTCTCCATCTTTGTGGCCAACACACGGATTGCCTCACCATTATCAGAAATGTTAAAGCAACAGGCATTCCCTGTCAAGTTCAAGACTCCACATAGGCCTCCCTGCCTGGCAAGTACATAATCCATTCCCATTTTCAGCTGCAAAATGGCGGCTCTACTTTCATCCAACTGTTGTGCAATAAGTCTCAAACTCTGGGCCGTTGCATTGGTTACAAGTTCCACTACTGCTTGCAATCGAATTATTCTGTTTAGATTATAAATAGGATCCCGTGCCCCTTGTATGAGCTCACCAGGATTCCAGGAGGCAGGATCATAATAGGCTATAATGCGCTCTGGCGGCCAATCATCAGTACCGCTCCAACTTTGGGTACTTCCTCCTGCTATATGAGAAATATCAGCATTCCTTCGTGTTCGCCTGGCCGAACTAGTGGGCATAATCCACATTGGTGGTAATACCCAACCCAAGAAACAAGTCCCACTCCATTTGGAAGGGAGTTTCTTGTATGCCCATTCTCCACATATCCACCACAACCATCGGGTCTGAGGTTTTTGGTACGGGGAATACAGAAGGCGAAATACCAAAAGGGGTAGAGAGTTCACAGTGCAGTATGTTAGATTGCCTTCTTCTGTCACAGTTATGTTCCACACCACTTTCCATGCATGAATAAAAGGAGGTGCACAGGGCAAGGCATTCCGAGTTCGATAGGTAGTACCGTGTGCCCAGGTATGACTATTCTTCTTATAATCCCAAGTATAGTGACAATGAGAAGAGCCTATCATGGGAGAATCAGCTGCATCTGATGATTTATGTACACAGAATTCCCCTTGTACAGGTATAACTCGTAATGGTTTAGTTGAGTTCCATCCGGGGAAATTCTGTATTTCAGTTTGGTGTGGCATTTCGCTTACCATACCAATGGCATCTAATGGTATCGGTAATAAGGGCATACCTCCCTCTGAATCATCTGGCCCAAGAGAGCAAACAAGGCAATTGGTCCTATTTGCAACATTAGCTACCATTTCAGCTAAACCTACCCACATATTGTGGTCATGGCTGAATCCATATTTAGCCAATTTGGTCAGATTCAAGGACCCTTCCCCTTCCCAAGGGATCAGGATTAATAATAAAATCATGTTGATGTCTAGTATATGCATTCCTTCCACAAAAGATTACCTTATTGTGATAGCAAATAATTATTAGCCCCAATATAATTCCCCCAGTGACAGAAATGGGGAACCACCAAGACCAAAACATATATCCCGAGGATCCCCAATGAGTAATATCTCTGATAATTGTTCCACAAGGGGGGGGCAGTCAATCAATTGTATTAGAGAATCTTTCCGTTCACAGTCGCTGGTTCAGACGCTCCTCAAGCTTCAGGCGTGCGCAGGTCAGCCAGCTTCCAGGTTGTGGCTGCAGCAGGCCGGTCGTCAAATGTTGCCCGTGACCTAGCCCGTTCCCGGTAGGGCTAGATACAGGGGTTTTTGGAGAGAGTTAGTTTTAAAGGATTAGAGGGGTCACCTTTGCACGTCCAACTGCCTTCAGACTTCTTCAAACGAGAGTGATGAATCCAGGGGGTCACCTCAGCTACCTTCACCGCTGTTGGAGTAGAGAGCAAGACGGTGTAAGGTCCACGCCACTTAGGTGCAAGTGGATCGCGTTTCCACTCTTTCACCCATACGCTATCGCCAGCCTGGAACTGATGAATCGGCTCGGCAATGCTGCACGGCGTGCGCTCGAGGGCCCACCTGTTAAGAGAAACAAAAACACGGGAGAGAGATTGCACTTGTTCCTGTGTCACATGATCTCCTATTTGTTTAAGGTCAGCTGGAATATCCTGAACAAAGGAGGGCGGTCTCCCATACAGGAGCTCAAAAGGTGACAACTTAAGTCTTTTTGTGGGTGCACACCGAACACGAAACAGTGTTATGGGTAACACATCTACCCATCCCAATCCCGTTTCCTGGGTTAATTTTGCCAATTGGGTTTTCAGAGTCCGATTCATTCTTTCAGTTTTCCCTGAACTCTGAGGCCTATATGCTGTATGCAGTCTCCATTTTACTTGTAGGACTCGACATACATCTTGTACTACTTGATCAATGAACGCTGGCCCATTATCACTTCCAATGCATCTAGGTAATCCAAACCTTGGGATCAATTCAGTGAGGAGTCTTTTAGTTACCTCTCGTGCCTTTTCAGTTCGGGTGGGAAAAGCTTCAACCCATCCGGTAAAAGTATCTACAAACACAAGGAGATACTTGAATCCCTTAGAAGGGACCAGCTCTGTGAAGTCCACAATTAGGCTTTCCATGGGGACGTATCCCACATGCTGAATTCCAGGAGGTTGTACCGGTCCCTGCCTGGGATTGTTTTTAGCACAAAGAACACATTTCTGTGAAATGCAAGTTGCTAATTGTGATAGATTAATAATATACAACTTCCGACTGAGACTCTCTCTAGTTGCAGTACCGCCAAGGTGAGTAGATTCATGATAATTTCTTACAATTGTGCCTGCTAGATGATGAGGTACATAAATCCTATTGTCCGGCAGGATCATCCAACCGTCCCTCACAACCGCTCCTTCCTGTTCAGCCCACTTCCTCTCTTCTGGGGTATAGTGAGGTTTAACTTCTTCTGGAACTACCTCTGGTATGAGGGCTGCTATAAATCCTCCCACAGGCTTTTGGGCTGCCTCTCGGGCTGCTTTGTCAGCAGCATGATTTCCTCTGGTTATTGGATCCCTTCCTCGTCCATGACCTTTGCAGTGCATTACAGCAATCTGTTCTGGAGCCCATACTGCTTCTAACAGGATTTCTACTTCAGGTCCATATTTCAAAGCCTTCCCGTGGGCTCCGATTAGACCTCTTTCTTTCCATAGAGCTCCATGTGCATGCAGGGTTAAGAAGGCATATTTTGAATCAGTATAGATGTTTGCCTTACATCCGGCTGCCAATTGCAGAGCTCTAGTTAAACCTATAAGTTCAGCCTTTTGTGCTGAGGTGCCAGCAGGCAAAGCTTCAGCTTCCACAACTTCCTCATTGGTGACCACAGCATATCCTGCCCGTCTGGCACCTTCATGCAGGTAACTGCTACCATCAGTATAATATACAACATCTGGATTTTTTAATGGCTCATCTTTCAGATCAGGTCTACTGGAATAAACTTCATCCATTATTTGGAGACAATCATGTGATTCCTCATCATCTACCTCTGGTAGGGGCAGCAAAGTCGCTGGATTGAGCATATTCACTACTCGTAGATGAATCCTGGGATTTTCACACAATAGGCCTTGGTATCTAGCCATCCTTGGGTTCGTTAGCCAATAACTACCCTTATATTCCATGAGTGTCAGAACAGCATGAGGTACATTCACATACATCGTCTGGCCAAAGGTAAATTTATCAGCTTCTTTGACAAGGCTCGCAGTGGCCGCTACTGCCCTTAGGCATGGAGGCCATCCTTTTGCTACTGAGTCCAATTGTTTAGACAAATAAGCTACTGGACGGTTCCAACTTCCTAATCTCTGGGTCAGGACTGCCGCTGCAATCCCATTCTGTTCATGTACATACAGCTGAAAGGGTTTTTCCGAATTAGGCAATCCAAGGGCTGGTGCCTCCATAAGTCGTTGTTTGATAACTAAAAAGGCTTGTTTCTGCTCAGGTCCCCATACGAATGGGTCCTTTTCTGCACCTCGAGTGCTTTCATGTAAGGGCTTGGCCAGACTGCTGAAATCAGGTATCCATAGTCTACAAAACCCTGCTGTTCCCAGGAATCCCCTAAGTTGTTTTCTTGTGGTAGGTTCCTTGATAAGGCAAATAGCTTCTTTCCTCTCTGGTCTCAATGCTCGTTGTTGGTGTGAGATGTCAAAGCCCAAATATTTGACCTTTTCTAAACATAACTGTGCCTTTTTCTGGGAAACTCGGTAGCCAGCTTCCCAGAGCAAGTGGAGCAGTTCCTCTGTCCCTTCTTTACAGGTATCAAAATCCTTTGCAGCTAGTATAAGATCATCCACATATTGCAGAACCACCTTTTCTCCCGGTGTTGAGGGGTAACTTGTTAGATCCCTCGCCAAGGCAGTGCCAAATAAAGTTGGGGAATTTTTGAATCCTTGGGGCAATCTTGTCCAGGTTAGCTGGCCTTTTGTTCCTGTCAAAGGGTCTTCCCACTGGAAGGCAAATATAGGTTGGCTCTGTGGTGCCAGCCGGCAACAGAAGAATGCATCTTTCAAGTCCAATACAGTAAAAAATGTTGCTTCTGGTGGGATCAAACTCAGCAAGGTATATGGGTTTGGTACATTTGGGTGCAAGGTCTCGATAGCCTGGTTTACGAGCCTCAAGTCCTGCACTGGCCTATATTCATCTGTCCCAGGTTTTCGAACAGGCAAAAGGGGTGTGTTCCATTCTGATTGGCAAGGCTTAAGCAGACCATATTTTAATAGGCGGTCCAAATGTTTCTGGATGCCCTCCGCTGCTCGCCGGGGTAAGGGATATTGCTTTACAGATACAGGGGTAGCCATAGGTTTTAGGGTTACTACAATTGGAGCTATATTCTTAGCCATTCCTGGTGGGCTATTTTCGGCCCATACTCCTGGTGGCACCTGTAGAGTTCGGAGGAGCTTGTTTAATTCTGTATCCAATGTGGGTTGGACTTGCAAGGCTGACATTAGGTGCCATGATTGTTCCTTAGGTACTGAGAGGGTAATTATTCCTGCTGCTTTTGATGGCAGTTTCATTTCTGGACCTCGAGGAGTGAAAGTGATTTGGGCCTGCAATTTGGACAGCATATCTCTACCTAAGAGAGGTATTGGACACTCAGGTATATACAAAAACTGATGGGTTAAACGATGTCCCCCAATCTGGCATTCCAAAGGTTGGAGGAAAGACCTCTTAGCTGACTGTCCAGTGGCACTTTTAATGACTACACTTTTAGATGCCTTTTTCTGCAATAGTTCTGGGAGTACTGAGTATTCAGCCCCAGTATCAATCATAAAGTCTATTAAATGGCTCCCTAATTGAATCGTGACCGTGGGCTCCTGGAAGCCTAACTTTATGGAGTCCGGTCGTTCCTAGTCTTGGGTAAAATCCTCTTCTGCCAGTCCAATGAAATTGTCTCTACTCCGTCCCTGTCCTGGTCTCTGATATCTTCCATCTCGGATCATTCCCCGTCCCCGTCCCTGGTTTCTTGGGCCGGAGCCGGAGCCTGGGCCTGGGCCTGGGCGTACTTCTTCCAACCTCAGGGGTTCAGGACACTCCCGCTTCCAATGACCCTCCTTCTTGCAATTTGCACATTGATTCCTTCCCAGTGGTGGATTCCTTCCTCGCCCTCGCCCTCCATTTAAGGGGCGGTGGTCTTGCTTCACTGCTGTGGCTAGCATTACCATCTTTTCCTTCTGCCACTTCTTCTTCTCTTGTTTCTCAGCCTCATCCCTATTCCGATAAACTCGGCGTGCAATGGCCATAATTTGGCTCATCAGCATCCCTTCCCATCCTTCTGATTTCTGAATTTTCTTACGAATGTCAGAAGCGCACTGGGCCACAAATGTAGCAGTAATCATTCTGCTGTTTTCAGGGGCTTCAGGGTCAAAAGGAGTCCATATACGATAGGCTTCTTGCAGCCTCTCTAAAAAGTCTCCCGGACTCTCATTTGGTTTTTGTTCTACTTCTGAGACTTTAGACATATTAGTGGGCTTCTGGCATGCCCTGCGGATACCTTGCACAAGTGTCTGGCGGTAGGTGATAAGTCTGGCCAGGTGAATTGCATTGTTTGGATCCCAATTAGGATCTTCCAAGGGAAAGTTATCTTGGAGATGACGGTCAATATTATAAATATTTCCCGCTCTGGCCTGCTCACGCAAATATATCTGTGCCTTTTCAATTATGTCTCTCCTTTCCTCAGTGGTGAACAGAGTATTCAGGAGCTGGCGGCAATCTGTCCAAGTAGGACTATGAGTATTTACTATTGAAGTCACCAAGTCCATCATAGCCTGAGGTTTTTCTGCAAAAGATGGGGTGTGTGTTTTCCAATTCATCAGATCTGTAGTTGTGAATGGAATATATTGCAGGGTCGAAGTTCGAGGTGGCCGTGGTCCGGGTTGCCCATTAACCAGCACAGGCTCCTCAAGTGCATCAAATACTCTTCTAAGAGGGGCTACTACGTGATCTTTCTCTTCACTTTGCTCTAGGGGCCTCAAATCATAGGGGATGGTATCTGTCGCAAGGCGTTCTTTTAGCAGCTTTATACGCCTGGCTGTATTGCTTGCTGACCGAGCAAGGTCTCCCTGTAACTTCTGTAACATTTCTCTGGGACTTGGATGTACAGGGGTTTGGGGTGGGCAATCAGTTGTTCCACTAAAGGAGACTGTAGATGGAGGTCTATTAGGAGTCACAGGTGGAATAACCACTTCTGCTTGGGCTTTATTATAGGACTCCAATGCCTCCTGAAGATATTTATCATAATCTATCAAGGAATCAAGCTCTGTGACTCCACTCCCATTATTCATTCCAGTTTCTTGCCTTGGGGTTACAACTGGTGGAGTGTTTGGATTAAGCTCCCTTCGATGTGGAGCATAGGGTGGAGGTGGAAGCACCTCTTCCTCTGGCCCCTCAAAAATGGGTTTGAGTTTATTTGGCAAGATTCCTTTCCTAGCTTCGGCTTTTACAGCCAATAATTTGCATCGTTTGACTTTGCATTCCCTTATCCATGGAGGATTTTTATTTAATGTGCTCAGCCAGGAATCTATATATGGAAATTGTTCTGGGCACCCTCCAGTTTCTTTGGCGATATCAGTCCAAAGTTTGCTTACTAAATTTATATCAAAGGTTCCCTGGGATGGCCATCCAGTAATTTGTTTTGGCCATTCTAGTTCACATAACGTTCTCAAGCGCTCTGGCGTCATTTTGACTCCATATGCCCCTGAGAAGGCTTTCTTAAAATTATTTAACATACACTCAAGAGGTGTATTTTCCCCCTTTGAACCCCCAACTCCCATTGTATGGCCCTGTGAAGTATCCACTCAGTCACTCACAGACGCGCTTCGTGGGTTTCCTTGCCTAGTGAAGTCGCCTTACTAGGAACCGAAGTACTGCCCACTCCACACTCGGGTCAGCTACAGATTGCTCTGTACTTTCTCACACATACAATGCGCTGGATACTTCACCACACTCTACCTCCCAATTTTTCCCTTTCCCTACACCAGATCACCATCTGATGTACCCAACCACCTAGCGTACTCAGTTTCCCCTTACTGAGACGCAGAAGTTTGATCAAGACTTCTCTTCCTCCTAATTAATTGGAGGGCCAAAAATCCCTTTGTGCACTTACCCTTGGTTGGTTCCCTGTTTCCCCCGGTCCGTCGCCGCCAGTGAGCAGGGTATCAGACAGACGAGTCTTCTGCGTTCCCCCTGGAAAAAATTACCAGTGCGCGCTTTGGGTAAGCAGTTGTCCTCTCTCTTGTACCCTGCCCAGTAGGGCGAAGGGGCTGCGTTCCAGCAGACCACTTATCCGAGTCACAGGGCACCATAAAATGTAGCACCCTGCTTGTGGTTAACGCTTAGCTGGAATGAAATATTCAACGCAGCAATAGAGAAATTAAAATAGTAATTTATTTGTCAGACAAATAAATAAGAGGCTCAGTGGTACGTGGTTACCAAGCTCTGGCCTGGCCTCCTGCCATTCTGGCCAGCACTTATATTCCCTTAATCCAGCCCCCTTTGCTCCTCCTGTGGCTGCCTCTGTCCAATCAGCCTGGTTGAAATTCCTATTGGCTGTTTGCTAGAGCCAATCACAAAAGATACACCCACAAAAGATACACCCACTTCCTTGCCCTTATATGGGAGACAAAGAGCTATATATAAATGACAAATAAGTAATAATATATCTTACATGGAATCTTAATTACCAGCTCACCTCTTGCCCTTCTTGCCCTATTGCCTTCTAAAACAAATGGTTTAATCTTACATTTTATGTTCAACAGATGTCAAGGATCTTGAGTTTCACATCAACATTGAAAGATTTCCTTCATTTAATGTTTCTAAACAAAATGCCTGACAGCTATATATCAAGACTGCTTGGATGGCGTCTTCTGTCTGGCAGGGGGGGGGGCTGGTGGCTGACTTAATTTCAGGATAAATACAACTCTTACAACCATATGAAATAAGAATCTAGCATTCCTTAAATCCTTTGCATAATTACATTTAAGCCAATATATTTAAGCTAATATATTTCATACATTTATCATAGGTAGCCTCTTAAAAGAATAAAGCTTCTCAAAGTGAAAAGGAAGGAACTCAATAAAACACAGCTTTTAAAAGAAGCCTCTTCAGTTTGCACCTCCCCCTTTCCCCCTCCTCTCCAGCCTCAAAATAAAATAGGAAGAAGCTGCTTCTTCTGCCAAGCCAGTTGCCTTTCCAACATTTAACACATTTTAACCTTTTTTAACTCTCTTAGTTTAAGAAACAGCTTTAGAAGAGACTTCCCCAAAAATGCTCTCTTTCTTTCTAGCTAAATGTTTTTCCTTCCATTTGCTCCTGGCCTTTCAACCTTAGAAAGAAGATCTGGCTCATTTTACTGGGAGGCACATTAGTATTATCTTTCCCCATTCCTAATGGTGTTTTCTCAGCCTTGGGGCAGCATATGTAATTCTCCCTTTTTATGACTTTGAGAATTGTTTTTCTACTATAAATCAATGGGGCCCTTCTTGTCTTAGGAGGAAAAACATCTTGCCAAGGTTCTTTTAGGCAGCTGGTCTTTTGCCTGGCATGAAACATTTGAAAATCCTTTTTTAAGCTCATTTTTAAATACAAGCCTTGATTGAAATATATAGAAGCTTTGATAAAAATGCAGGCTTATGGTTAGGTGCCTCACATTTGGATATGAGCAAGCATCCCTCCTTTCTGTTCATGTTACTCTGGCAGCAATTCACCACATTTACCCCCCAGTTCTTCGCTATGTATTTCAGTCTTCTAGGTTTAGATCATTTATTTACCCAGGCAATCTGGTTCGGACAGCCATTTATTAACATGGAACAGCGTTATAAAACAGGTGGGTAGGCAAGCTAGTTCTCCTTTATAAGCTCTGAAATTTATTGGCAAACTGCTTTGCAAAACTAGTCAAAATGTCACTTTGGAAAAGAAATAAAATTCCAGGAAAACGTGCAAGCAAGTAACAGGGCAGTCTTAGATATCTTTACTGAGAAGTCAGCCCCATAGAGTTCAATGGGACTTACTCCCAGCTAAGTCTACATAGGATAGGGGTTTTTTTGAGCTATTTTAAAGGAGATTTGGCAAAATACAGACTTCTGACATGGGTTGCTATATGTCCTGATTTTCCCAGGCATATGACAACCCTAGCATAGGATTGTAGTCGAAGTCCATTTTCCATGTCTCCTTCTGGGCATGATTGGCTGGTTATCTTGGCTGGAATCAGATTGGCACAGGTGGTGTTGCCAGCTGTAAACTGGGGGAGTCGCTTCCTGATAATGACCAATGCCTACGCTGAAAAAGATGCAAAAGAAGGAAGGTGCTGGAATGTGTTATGCCTTTTCCTGACTTAGAAAAAGCCCCCTGGTACATATTAAATATCCTAACAACTGCAACTCTTGGAGATTTCTAGGTCTTTGAGGTTTATCATCTTTTGCAACTCCCTGGGAAGCAGGGATGGGAGAAATTTGCACAGTGGAGACTCCTCAGGTTCTCAAATATTTAGGCTGCGATCCTATCCCCACTTTCTTGGAAGTAAGCCCCATTGAATTTGGTAGAATTTACATCTGAGTAGACATGGATAGGACTGCAATAACCATGCTGTGCAAACTGCTATGGCATTTGCAAAATGCAAATGATATTTTAAAAAAACATGGTTTGTAGGGCAGGGCTTTTTGAAAAGGAAAATTAAAAAGCAGTGGTATGTGATTATAATTTGCAAGCAAAGCATGCATCGCTGTAAGAGACCTGTGCTGATAACGCCAAGGTTGCAGGTTCGATCCCTGAACGGGACAGCTGCATATTCCTGCATTGCAGGGGGTTGGACTAGATGATGCTTAGCATCCCTCCCAACTCTACAATTCTACGATTCTATGATTCTCTTTGTACAATATGTGCATGCGGGACATGCTTTCCTGCTTAGAGTCATGTTCCATGACATTTAGAAGCCCACGTAGAGTGGGAGAAATTCCTTAGAATTGGGATTTTGACAACACCAACGCAGAGGAGTGTTACAGTCAAGATTCACACAAGAGACATCTTGAAAGAGGCCAAAAAAATCTTTATTTGGAGTGAGGATTTTTTAAGAGAGTAATAGAGGAAGCCACAGATGCATACACACACACACACACACACACAAACCACAGCCCACACCCATCTTAGTATGCAGCATGGGTCGGCAAACTAAGGCCTGCAGGCCGGATCAGGCCCAATTGCCTTCTAGATCCAGCCCGCAGACGGTCTGGGAATCCAGGCAGTGGCCGTAGCGCATGCATGCGATGGTTTTTGCGACTCAGCCAGGCTTGGGGGTCAAAAGTGAGGCAGGCGGCTGCTCGAGACAAGCCCCTTATTCGTCCATCGTGCATGTGCAGCAATCTTTTCTTCCATAGTGGGGAAGAAGGAAAAGGAGTCACAGTTCAGATTTCCACCATGGAACTGCTGGCAACTGACCTCAGGAAGGGCAGTTGTGGGGCAGGGGCTCGTAGGCGCCTTGGGAGTGATGCCCGCAGGCGTCTGTGGCGGCGGTGCTCCCCGCCAGAGGAAGTGGGGAGCTCCTGGGCGGTTGCACACTGAAGCCATTCTGCGCTCTGCTGGGGAGGCCGCTTGTTAGCTACACGGTGTGAGCCATGGAAAGGTAAATAGCCGCTGCCGCCTCATCTTCCCTCACACAGGGAAAAGAACGTTTTTGCTTCAGCAGTGCTGGCCTGACTTAGCGTGGCCAACGGCTTTTCCCTTCACCCACGCATACGCACACGCTCTCCAGGGCTAACAGGAACATAGCTGTCAACTTACAGATTTGAAAATAAGGGACCAGCAGCCTTGAAAATAAGGGATCAGCAGCCAAAATAAGGGATTTTCTGGGCACAGGTATGTTCAGCTTCTGAGCCCCTCCGAGCCAAAGGCAGAAAGCCCAACCAGCAGCCAAACGAAGCCTCAAGCAGTGGTTCCCACCATCACCTCTCCGCTGGGAAGCGCTGAGCAAAGGTGAGTCCCCAGGCAACGTGGTTGATTTGATCGGCACAGGGCATGCAAGCTCCACCCCCCAGTCGTTCTTAGACTCCTTACTGGGTGAGCAACACAGCCAAGCAACACAGTTGGAGCCTCCCTCCTCCCTGGCCGGAAGGGAGGGAGAAAAGCTGCTTCCTTTGAAACCCGGGAAATGTAAGGGACATCATCAATAAGGGACAGCAGTGGGAAACGTCGCTGGGATAAGGGAGTTTCCCGCCAAATAAGGGACGGTTGACAGCTATGAACAGGAATGGCGTGCTTACCTCAGCCCCCCAGCCCGCCTTATGAGAGAAACAATAACTGTCAACGCGTAAAACGCAAAGGATGCAGCGTGGGTGTATGAGGGAACAACCCCCCCCCCAAAAAAAATCACATTTGGGCAACGTTGGGGTTGGTCCCAATAAGGTTTTTTTTGCCAAAAATGTGTGTCATAATCAAGGCGACATATAGTCCGGCCCCCCACAAGGTCTGAGGGACAGTGGACTGGCCCCCTGCTGAAAAAGTTTGCTGACCCCTGGTATACAGAAGAGAAGATTGTTGTCTGTGTCTCAGTTACTTTGTAGTTAACACAAGGACTGTGCACTCTGCGCGTGCACACGATACATAGGAAGGCAGGGGCTGCAGAACTTTCACACCAGTGCGCCCTGCTCTCCCACACGCAAGGGGAGGGGGAGAATTATAAGATTAGCCTTACAAACTAAAAAGGCTCCTGGGGAACTGAGGAGATCTAAGTGACTGGCTGTTAAGCCAAACACCCACTTCTCGAGTTCACAGCGACACTCGCCGTCAGTCAAACCAGTTTTCCTGTCCTCCTCTGTTGCCACCTCCAGCATTTTTATTTTTTTAAACAGATCAAGCATTTTCACAGAAAACAAATACTTCTAGCACTGAGAGGGACACTTAAAAAACCCCAAAGATTAGATTATCGTAAGGGGCTTGAAGGCAGTCCGAGTGTTTGATCCAGAATTCAGCTGCAATGGAACTGCCTGTGCAGATCGTCTGTTGGCTTCTCTTGCTACCAATTTGCTCCTGGGCTCAGTCCAATCTGTTGTCTTTGGCCTTTAAAGATCTACAACCGCCGAGGACCAGAGTCCTTCATTCCCCTTGCCAGCCCTTGGAAGGGAGACCTTCATGATGTTTCAGAGGCGGCCAGGATTTTGAATGGGCTCCTTGGGGCTCCTTGGGGATGGGCCCATCAATGCTTCTTTTTAAGTGGGCAGCAAAGACAATTGTAGGAAGCTTCTCTACAATTCTGACGGCAAGGAGAATTTTTGCTGCTGTTTTTATAAGATGGTTGTGCCTTAACCAGGTTGTAAGCATCTTGATCACCTCCAGGGCTGAAAGGCAGCTTAGAAATTAATAATAGTCTTGCAAATGTTTGGGGACAACCCCCACTCTCTGCAATATTCCAGGGAGTTCCAGACACTCACCCAGATCCTGTACTCCTTCGGAGAATTGAGACACGACAGAGACTGTTGTAGCTTTAAGAAATATGGTTTGTTCACCTATTTACACCTTCAGCCTGCATGGAGGAAGTCCAGATCTTACAGTATGGTCATTTCAAGAGGGGCTCTTCCAGCCTGCCCAAGATGGATCTCAACCTTTTCCCCACCTTCTTCTTGCCAGCACACCTTGCTAACAACTCTCCCTTCCTGTCACTTCAAACACAAAACCCTGTCTTCCAAGCCCAAACGATTCATCGCAGATGGCCCATCAATCCATTTTGTCATCTTAACAGAATTGCTCTTCCCTAGGCTGGTTTGCATAAACTATCCTTGCCTAGCAGAGTTCTACAGCAGGCATAGGCAAACTCGGCCCTCCGGATGTTTTCGGACTACAACTCCCATCTAACTCCCAGCTAACAGGACCAGTGGTCAGGGATGATGGGAGTTGTAGTCCCAAAACATCTGGCAGGCCGAGTTTGCCTATGCCTGTTCTACAGCTTCTGCTTTCATCCATCTCTCAATTAATCAAAATTCCACCATTTATTAATTTCTATGGTTTAAGGAGTTCTCCCCAATCTATAACACCAGTAAAAATAAGGAAGGTAGATTGTGCTTAGGCTTAATGGGGAGGGGGACACACACAGTTTTACCTCCTCAAAACATGGCACGGTGTATACAAAATACAGATAAAGCACATTCTCTCACCACCCACCCTAATCCTGGAAGCTGTCATTTATTCATCAAAGAGCTATAATTCCCAACACCCTTAACAAACTACAGTTCCCATGGTTCTTGAGCAGGGGAATGTACTTTAAATGTATGGTGTGTATACAGGCAGAATTCCTCTCCTGGCTTTTCTTGCTGCAATCCCTCTTTGCCATTTCTCTTTAGTTGCTCTTACCGGCTCATAGAGCTAGTCCTGTTTCCATGTAAGAGGCTCAGGAGGAAGGCTGTGGAAAGGTGGCCAGGGGTCAGAGCTGAAGTGTGTTGGCAGAACTGCGTAGGAGTCTGTGCTCCACTTCATTTAGCTGAAACCAGTCCTGTTCATTATTCATGCCATCGGCATTAAATTAGCAGCTTTAATGGGAAAAAACAAAACCGTTCTTTTTTTAGGTTTTCTTCTGAAAATGGCCACCAAATAAGGATTTGAAAGGTGAGATCTGGGCCTTTTCCTGATGTGAAAGGAAAAAGTAAAAGGTAAAGGACCTCTGGACAATAAAACCAGTCAAAGGCAACTATGGGGTGCAGCACTCATCTCGTTTTCAGGCTGAGGGAGCCGGCATTTGTCCACAGACAGCTTTCTGGGTCATGTGGCCAGCATCACTAACCGCTTCTGGCGCAGTGGGACACCGTGATGGAAGCCAGAGCACATGGAAATGGCGTTTACCTTCCCACCACAGTGGTACCTATTTATCTACTTGTGCTGGTGTGCTTTCGAACTGCTAGGTTGGCAGGAGCTGGCACAGAGCAATGGGAGCTCACCCCGGGGATTTGAACCACTGACCTTCTGATCAGCGAGCCCCAGAGGCTCCATGGTTTAGACCACAGCACCACCTGCATCCCTTTCCTGATGTTGCTATGGCCAGCTACAAAGGGCTGGTGGAAGGCCAATGCAAAAAGATATGGGGCAGGGGCAGCTCATGACAGTAAGGTGAGACATGGTGACAACCCCCTTAAAAAATTTTGCATCCTTCTTGAAATATACTCAGAGTCGCAAAGTGATTTCATGCTCTTTATTCAGCTCATAGTGGTGAGGAGGAATGAATCAATGTCCCCTCAAAGTATCTGCTTTATATACATTATTTACACAATGGGCTGCACATGATTGGCTAATTCTGGAATTCTACTGTAAGCCAATCAGGTTGTGGATTCACTTATATCTGGAGCATGATTGGGTGGTTCCTGCCAGCCAATCATACTGCTGCATTGTTCTAGGACCAATAAGACTGCTGCATTCTGAATCCTATTGTTCTAGGACCAATCAGACTGCTGCAGTTTGGATCCTATTCAACTCAGTACATAACACTTCTCTTTTGCATCTGACAGCTATGGCAGGAAGTGTTACAGACACCACCAGAAACTGAAAGAGTCCTTGGGGCAATTTGCATGACCCCAGAGCTACCTTCTGCGCATATTTGCATGTCGCAGATGGTCAGGAAGAAAAAACATCTTCACTGATGAGGTGAATGGACCAACAACAAAGATCGCCTTCTACAGCTGAGCAGGAATGTGTACCATGTTCTGGACTGCTGCATGAGAAATCCAATTTTGGTCCTATGAATCAGCCTGAAGTCATTAGGTTGTAGACATGGAAACCAGGGCAGAAGACCAGGTTTTTGTCATTAGAGAACTCCAGGTTTTATTAAAAACAAGGGCCCCCCTCCAAACGCTGTAACCAGAATAGATTGTGCCACTTAAGTTCACTGCATACGTAGACTCCAACTATAACTCTGCAGAAGGAATTCTGCCTGGCTATCAGTCATGGTTGCTGTAAAATGTGGGGATAAAATGTGGGAGAAAGAAAACATCTTGAGCTCCTTGGGGAGAAGGTGAGATATAAATAAAATAAAATAAAGTTAAAATATTGTGATAGATATGGCAGGTGGACCCCTCCCCCAACCTTGAAATTAATAAATGGTAGGATTTTGATTATTTGGGTTGTGAAGGGAGAAATACAAGCTGCAGAGGAATTCCTGGGCTAGCCTATGCAAAATGACCTGGCCAAGCTAGGGCCATTAAGAAACAAAAGAAGGCCATTGAGGGTCATGGGCAATGAGAACTGTCCTTTCTCCCTGCTCTGAGGTGTGAACAGAGACAAGGGTTTGGAAGGTTGCCATGGTAACTGGCTGTGAGGGGACAGGAAAAGGAAGTTTTTAGCAGGGTGTTCTGGGAAGAAGATGGAGGTAGAAAGACTGGGATCCATCTTGGGAAGGCAGGCTGAAGACAGGCTGCATTGCTGTGGGGTACAAGCCCCTCTTAAAACGACCATGCTGTAAGATCTGGACTCCCTCCATGCAGACTGAAGGTACAAATAGGTGAATAAACTATATTTCTTAATGCTTAAGGCCTCTTGCCACCACACGGCAGAGAGAGGGGGAGGCACCCAACTCTCGTAACAATACATATATGTATTTTTAAAGGGTTGACAGTGTCGGCCACAGTGGATCCTTCAAAACTCATGGTCCCCGGCATTTGGCCACCAGGATGGATGCTAATGTCAGACATACCATTTGCCAGTCATGCATTATGGCCTGTGAGGTGTTTCACATGCAGAACCTTTGGCTTTTGCAGCCCTAGATATGTTCTAAAAGAAGGTGTGCATCTGAAGAAGTGTGCATGCACACGAAAGCTCATACCTAGAACTAACTCAGTTGGTCTTTAAGGTGCTACTGGAAGGAATTTTTTTATTTTGTTTTGACCATGGCAGACCAACACGGCTACCTATCTGTAACTAAAAGAAGGTGGTTTGTCATATTGTTGTACAGAACTGCTTTGGCACCTGAATACGTGGCTGCTTGCCCGTTGAGCTGCATGGGCTTTATTCCCACATAAATCTGCAGTTTAGCATTCAACTAACCGTAAACTCTTCGTCGGAACCCATTATTTGTTCAGCACATTGTACCAACGCCAAAACATCCTGGGCGCTATTTTGAAAATGCTACTTTTGAGTACACCAAGATGCATATGTAAAGTCTCATCAACCTTCAATGTTAAAAAGCAAACAGTTGGAAGTGTTTTCTTCACAGGCGTCGATAGCGTCTTCAGGAAATATGGTTAAGCATACACTTTTAATGTAATAATTCTGTTTGTGTTGTGACCTTTCCTAGCCTGCAGAACTAAACAGACTGTACTGAGGGGGTGAGGCAACTGCATGCTTGTTTAGTGCTATATCTTCTTCCTCCTCCTCTTCGTCCTCCTCTAAGGAGCAAGACGTGGGAGACGTGTGCTTCAAGAATCTCCTCTGCAGGGAGCGACATCAGCTGTTCTGTTGGCATGCATGGTACTGCCTCTGGATCCTTCTTGCAGCTTTCGCCTTTCAGACAATTGCTTGCTGTCGACTTTTCTTTAATTTCAAGGCTCTTCTATGCAGATCCTCCAAATGTCCCCGTTTTCCAAGGACAGTCCTGGATTTACAGAAGCCGTCCCGGTTTCTGATTTGATCCCGGAATGTCCCACTTTTCCTTGTTGTTGTTGTTTAGTCGTATCCAACTCTTCGTGACCCCATGGACCAGAGCACGCCAGGCACTCCTGTCTTCCACTGCCTCCCGCAGTTTGGTCAAACTCATGTTGGTATCTTCGAGAACACTATCCAACCATCTCGCCCTCTGTCGTTCCCTTCTTCTTGTGCCCTCAATCTTTCCCAACATAAGGGTCTTTTCCAGGGAGTCTTCTCATGAGGTGGCCAAAGTCTTGGAGCCTCAGCTTCAGGATCTGTCCTTCCAGGGAGCACTCAGGGCTGATTTCCTTCAGAATGGAGAGGTTTGATCTTCTTGCAGTCCATGGGACTCTCGAGTCTCCTCCAGCACCATAATTCAAAAGCATCAATTCTTTGGCAATCAGCCTTCTTAATGATCCAGCTCTCACTTCCATACATCACTTTGTTGTTCTTGTTGTTTAATCGTTTAGTCGTGTCTGACTCTTAGTGACCCCACAGACCAGAGCACGCCAGGCACTCCTGTCTTCCACTGCCTTCCACAGTTTGGTCAAACTCATGCTGGTAGCTTCGAGAACACTGTCCAACCATCTCGTCCTCTGTCGTCCCCTTCTCCTTGTGCCCTCCACCTTTCCCAACATCAGGGTCTTTTCCAGTGAGTCTTCTCTTCTCATGATGTGGCCAAAGTATTGGAGCCTCAGCTTCAGGATCTATCCTTCCAGTGAGCACTCAGGGCTGATTTCCTTCAGAATGGAGAGGTTTGATCTTCTTGCAGTCCATGGGACTCTCAAGAGCCTCTTCCAGCACCATAATTCAAAAGCATCAATTCTTTGGCGATCAGCTTTCTTTATGGTCCAGCTCTCACTTCCATACATCACTAGGACGTCCCTATTTTCATTGGGGAAATGATGGGTATGGAGTTATGTGACCCCCGAACCAAGGAGATAACCTTTAGCAGGCATCTGAAGGCAGACCTGTATAGGGAAGTTTTGAAATGTTTAATGTTGTATTATGTTTTTATATATGTTGGAAGCCGCCCAGAGTGGCTGGGGCAACCCAGTCAGATGGGTGGGGTATAAATAGTAAAATTATGGAATAGGATGTCCCTATTTTCATCAGAGAAATGTTGAGGGTATGCTGTTCTTCATCTCTGCATGGTAGGCTTAATCATGGTAGGCATAATCATTAAACAATATCAGCAGGATGCATGTGCAGAATTTCCGCACAAGCTTTTTCCCCCTTTAGTGAACTACTTGATTTTTTCTTACACCATTGGGATTCCCCTTTTTTTAAAAAAAAATTCATTAAACTTTTAGATTTACATTTTCCACCATTAAATATACAACAGTACATACAACGGCTTCTCTTCCTCTGCTTCCATGGTTCCTCGTACAGACGTACCTTGGTTTTCGAACAGCTTAGTTCGCGAACGTTTTGGCTCCCAAACTCCGCAACCCTGGAAGTGCCTGTGCCGGTTTGCAAACTATTTTTGGAAGCTGAACGTCCGACAGGGCTTCCGTGGCTTCAGATTGGCTGCAGGAGCTTCTTGCAGCCAATCAGAAGCTGTGCTTTGGTTTCTGAACATTTTGGAAGTGGAATGGACTTCTGGAATGGATTCCGTTTGACTTCTGAGGTACGACCGTACTTCCAAAACTGGCTGCAAAATTTATTTCCTCATTGTAGTTTTCCCTTTTCTATTATGTCTTAATCTACATTATACTGTCAAATTTGCAATAATTTCCATTCCTCTTAATAGACCCGTTCTTCTTGTTCTCTTACCTTGCTGGTTAGGCCTGCTAGCTCTGTGCATTCCATCGTTTTCAGAGGCCATCCCTCCTTATTTGAAACCTCTCCCCCCTTCCATTTCTGAACTAACAAAATCTTAGCTGCTGTCGTTGCGCACAAAAATAGCTTTTTCTGCCCCCTGGGTACCTCTATATGTACCATACTCAAAATAAATGCCTCTGGGGTTGTTGTTTTTTTTGGGGGGGGGAACGTTCTTTTAAACATTTTTTTCATTTCATTATAAAGCATTTCCCAATAATCCTTAACTTTTTGTCATTGCTAGTTACAGGTACAAAGCTCCTCTAAACATTTCCAAAAGGGCAGATATCTATGTTTTTTTCGCTCTATAAGACGCACCAGACCATAAGATGCAACTAGTTTTTGGAGGAGGAAAACAAGAAAAAATAATATTCTGAATCTCAGAAGCCAGAACAGCAAGAGGGATCGCTGCGCAGCGATCCCTCTTGCTGTTCTGGCTTCTGGGATAGCTGCGCAGCCTGTATTCGCTCCATAAGACGCACACACATTTCCCATTACTTTTTGGGAGGGAAAAAGTGAGTCTTATAGAGCAAAAAATACGGTAAATACCTGCAGGATAGCAGTCATTCCACCCATTACGACTCTAAAACCAATAGCCCTGCTGATTAGAATTTGGCTGGGCATCTGCACGATTCCAGGCCTCCAGTTTGCTAAGATAAATAAAGGGGAAGCAAAAGTTGGAATGGTGGAGCAAAGTGTTTGTCTAATGCTCCAGAAATTACGTCTTCCCGAGGGTTCCATCCATCATTAGACAGGACTATGGGACTCTGCAGAGCCACACTGACACATTTTGCCACCCGAGGCAAAGGACGAAACGGTTCACCCCCCCCTCCCTTTCACAAGCAGAAGCTGCCTGCATTTGCAGTTTAAATACAGCAGCACGACTTAATGGAAAGTGCTTGGTTTTGGGTTTTAAATAAAAATTTAAAAGTACATTGAGGCTTCTTAGGGAGTTTTGCCTTGGTGCTTTTCAATCTCAATTTGTAGACCCCTTCCCCTTTTTGCTAGATTCCCCTACCCTTGGGTAATGCATGCTGTATATCTTGAGGATGAAAGGGCCGTAGACCATAATGGTATTTTGCAGCTCTAATTATCATTACTGTACTGCCTGAGGGTATGGAGTGGGGGGAAATGAGTGGGAGGCGAGATGGCAGCTTTGTGAAGATTTCTATGGCTTTGTAGGGTAGCACATTGCCACATTTTCTCATGGGAAAATGTTGCAGGGGGTGGGGAATGCTGCCTAAACCTTCAAGGTTACTCATTTGGCGCCCTGGAAACGAGTCATGAAAAGAATGCTCTTGTGTGTATTCCTTGCTTCCATATCAGATCTCTGAATGGATAGTCAGTACTTTTATGGGCCACTGGTAAGAGCTAAGGGATCTACACTGGTTCCCAGTACGTTTCCGAGCACAGTTCAAAGTGTTGGTGTTGACCTTTAAAGCCCCAATCGGCCTCAGCCCTGTGTAGCTAAAGGAGTGTCTCCATCTCCATTGTTCAGTCCAGGGACACGGGTGGCGCTGTGGTCTAAACCATTGAGCCTCTTGGGCTTGCCGATCAGAAGGTTGGCGGTTTGAATCCTCACGACGGGGTGAGCTCCTGTTGCTCTGCTCCAGCTCCTGCCAACCTAGCAGTTCGAAAGCACACCAGTGCAAGTAGATAAACAGGTACCACGGCGGCGGGAAAGTAAACAGCATTTCCGTGTGCTCTGGCTTCCGTCATGGTGTCCCGCTGCGCCAGAAGCGGTTTAGTCATGCTGGCCACATGACCCAGAAAGCTGTCTGTGGACAAATGCCGGCTCCCTCAGCCTGAAAAGTGAGATGAGCGCTGCAACCCAATAGTCGCCTTTGACTGGACTTAATTGTCCAGGGGTCCTTTACCTTTTTACCTGTCCAGACCATGCCCATTTGAGGTCCACCTCCGAGGGCTTTCCAACAGTTCCCTCACTGAGAAGTGAAGCTACAGGAAACCGGGCAGAGGGCCTTCTTGGTAGTGGCACCCACCTCCTAGCAGATGTCAAGGAGATAAATAACTACACAACTTTTAGAACACATCTGAAGGCAGCCCTGTATAGAGAAGATTTTAATGTTTGATGTTTTACTGTGTTCTCATATTCTGTTGGAAGCTGCTCAGAGTGGCTGGGGCGACCCAGTCAGATGGAGATACTACTACTACTAAGAACTTCAATGTGCATAACATACAAAGAAGGACTGGGTACTCTTGGAGTCTTTATTTACTATTATTTCTCCAATGCATTCATAAATTGCCTTTCTGCCAACACACCCAAGGGGATTTGCAAATTTAGAGAAATGATATAAACATGCAAAATGGGGAGCAGCAGGTCAGGAAATGGGGAAGTCTCACTAGAGGAGGCCCAGATAACAGGCAGCCCTCCTGCCCCAGATCACACTGATAGGGATTGCCGTACCTTCAATATTTTTTTTTTACAGTAGGCATATCAGCAAAACCCACAAATGATAAAAGGCATTTTCTTTGACAAATTTGTTATATTTATCATTCTCTCTTGCTGTTGTGTAAGAAGTACACAATCAGCTGGGGAGGGCATAGTTCTGTTCCACTGTGGTGCTGTATTTTCACAGAAATAAGATTAATTATAATCTCTGCACCATTTCTGTCCATATTGCCTTTGCCTTTTTGAAAGGATCAACTGGAAGTTAATACCCAGCAATTTGTTAAATATCAAATGGTGCAAAGCAGCCCAAACTTCTGATTTCCTAGCATCTCCAACATATTTTCATATAATTCTATGTAGTTGGCTGTTAACACCAGCAATAATCGTGAGACAAAAACTGTAAGTCAATTTTAATTCAAAGGAGTTGCGTACCACTGATGTAACAAGTTTAAAAGGTGTGTTTTAAGTTCATCACAATGAATTCTCCCCTCCATGTACGCCATATAGCAACTATCAGTGTTTGGTAGTGGTATTCCGGGTTTATCTCTTCCCTATTTATTCTGAAAATGCCATCAGATCGAATACTTGAGAGTATTCCATCTGTCTTGTCTGCCGGTGTTTTATTGGTTAGGGAAAGCAATAAATTTTCCACTTGCACTCTCTAATTGGGCCATTTCTCCAATAATGGCATGGCTAATTTCAAGAAGAAAAAACCAGCAATTTAGGACTATAGGGATTCATTTTCTGCGCCACTTGTTCAAATGTTAAGAGAGTTTATCCTGAGATAAACTCCTCCAAAACACTTAAGATTCTCCTTTCCCCAGTATGAAATATCCCTTAAAACATCTTAATTATGAGTTTGTTCATTATAGTAACAAGATGTACATGCAGATACCGCCAGAGCCGATTTGAAATTATATTTAGCCCAAACTGTGTAAATTGCCTTGACAGATGGTGTTTCCATGATTTTTTTAAACTACTTCTGTCCTTTCGGGCAGAGAAATTATTGCAGCATCTGTCATACATTTCATGAAAATCTGCACTTCCACTCCATTTTTTTAAAAAGCCAGAAACCACCTTTCTGCCATGTGAGCTTTCCATAGACTAGGAGGTCTTGGTGTGACAGACCATGCAACCGTGAATCTCCCCACCCTGACTCTGGAGTGACAGTCCAAAAAAAGGAGGACTGTTACCATATGATATTTCTGAATGTGCAGTTTTGTTCCTTCTGGCTTATTGCAGAATAAGCCTAGGCAAGAGTCTTATTTTGCATTGGATTTATGGACTGAAAAAATGCCAAGTGTCTGGAAGAACAGTGAGGTGGCGGAAGAATTCTCTAAAGGAAAAGGGACACATAATTAAAAATCACGTGCACTGTATCTCTCTAGTTTATCAAGCTGCAACTCCCATCTCTCTCAAACCAAAAGGCCATGCCTACTTAACCTGTTTTTAGAGGAAGCACGAGGTCTTTCTTATTTCAGCAAGATTTTATGTGAGAAGCTAGTGAGAGTGCTTTGGGATGTTGGGGAGAGAGGCTAATTCGTTGCTTATTATTATTAATTTAAAATGCTAATATTATTGTTATTCTATGCTTTATTTGTACATTGGTACTGCATATTGATATATTAAAAGCAAAGCAAAACCTCTATAACCTCTCTCTTTTTTTAAAAAAAGACACCCAATCATGTATGTTGGCCTGGATAGGTCAGCTGGTTAGAGCATGGTGCTGATAAACATTAAGGCTGCAGGTTCAATCCCCATTGCAGGGGGTTGGACTAGATGATCCTCAGGGTGCCTTCCAGCTCTGCATTTCTATGATTCCTGTTGTATATAGAGCTAGCAAATATAGATCAGTCTGCCAGCACCTCTGTAGTGAAAGAGAACTCGCAGAAGAATGCTGGGAAAAAGTCTCTCTCTGTCCGAGATCCTAGGCAACTGCTGCCATCCAACTGCTGAATACACACCATACATCTAAAGCCCATAGGCATTCCCCACAATCACGGGAACTATAGTTTACCCCTTCACAGAACTGCAATTCCCAGCACCCTTAACAAATCAGTTCCCACGATTCTTTGTGGGGGGGGGGCGGCGGGAAGTCATGTGCTTTTCAATGTGTACAACAGGACGGACAATCAATAATTGGGCAATACATTTGTTAGTAAAGGTAAAGGGACCCCTGACCAGTCGTGGCTGACTCTGGGGTTTCAGCACTCATCTCGCTTTACTGGCCAAGGGAGCCGGTGTACAGCTTCCGGGTCATGTGGCCAGCATGACTAAGCCGCTTCTGGCGAACCAGAGCAGCACACGGAAACGCCGTTTACCTTCCCGCCAAAGTGGTACCTATATATCTACTTGCACTTGACGTGATTTCGAACTGCTAGGTTGGCAGGAACAGGGACTGAGCAACAGGAGCTCACCCCGTTGTGGGGATTCGAACCGCTGACCTTCTGATCAGCAAGCCCTAGCCACCTGCTGTGTTTGTTAGGATCGACCAAAATACTGGCAAGCTGTCAAGTTCTTCAGATGTTGCACAAAGTTGGGGGGAAAGGGATGAGTGGTGGGAGGAAACAAATGCAAATATGAAGACTGGATGTTGCAGCCGTGAGATCAGCTTTCGCAGTCAATTCCAAGATGGAACTGTTAGAATCTGTCAGGTGCCATAGATATCAGGTTATACAACTAGGATTTTGGGAGAAATGGAGCAATGGCTGCCGCTGCCCCCACCCCCCTTTTGAAAGGATAGAGTCTGCCTTCTACTCAGATTTGAGCATTGCTTTATTTCAAAGATGTGGAACCTGCAGCTCGCCAGATGTCATGGAATCATAGAATTGTAGAAGGGACCCCAACGGTCATCTAGTCTAACCCCCTGCATGGCAGAGGCAAGATTTGCCGCTAGCATCCATACTAATTCCGTGGAAGCTTTGCTGAAAAGAGGGGGAAGGAACTGAGGCAAAATAAAAATGGTGGATTTGTGGGACGGTGGGTTTGCTCCACTGCAGAAGACAAGCTTGTGCAAAGGGCACAGGATTTGCAGCTTGCATCTGCATGGGCGTGTCGTTGGACTACAACTCCTAGCAGCCAGTGGCCAGGAATGATGGGAGTTGTAGTCCAGAAATATATGGAGGTCCTCAGGTTCGCCACACCTACTTTATGTTTCCATTTAGGCTGGTCCTAATAAAAGGTCCAAATATGACTTTTGGGGGTTTATACAGATGGTGCCCAACACCTTCGCTGCCCACTTCAAGCTTCTGACAAAGTACCGTATATTTTGCTCTATAAGACGCACCAGACCACAAAACGCACCTAGTTTTTGGAGGAGGAAAACAAGAAAAGAAATATTCTGAATCTCAGAAGCCAGAACAGCAAGAGGGATCGCTGCGCAGTGAAAACAACTCTCCCTCTTGCTGTTCTGGCTTCTGGGATAGCTGTGCAGCCTGCATTTG
The DNA here is from genome assembly GCF_964252035.2 of Podarcis erhardii. Lineage (NCBI taxonomy): Eukaryota > Metazoa > Chordata > Lepidosauria > Squamata > Lacertidae > Podarcis > Podarcis erhardii. The sequence continues at coordinate 122,920,185 of NC_138497.1, forward strand.
CTCCATAAGACGCACACACATTTCCCCTTACTTTTTAGGAGGGAAAAAGTGAGTCTTATAGAGCAAAAAATACGGTAGGTTATTGCCTTCAGAACCTTGTGTTACTATAAAGAACTTATACCCGGAACACCCACCAATTTCAGTTCAACCTCCTGAGGACTTAGGTAGAAGTCATTCAAGGCAGGTACAACCCCGGTACAGATAAGTACACTTATCTGAGAGTAAGTCCCATTGAAAACACTTCGGATTAAAATGTTTTAGGATTGAGATCCGCGATGGGTGGAGAGCATTTTTCTGGTTCCCACTGCTAGTCTCAATGAGATCAGCTTGAATAATGTGTTTTTAATGCAGTAATATTCATTTACAGGAACAATGGAATACTTCTGGTTCTTTCAATGCTTGGGGAGGCTATGTGTTTTGAAAAGAAAGTTTCCAGGAAACCATTGTCACACAAGGCATGCTACAAACCGGAGCCCACGTCGCTTGTTCAGAATGAGAGATAAGTTCCTTAACAGCTTTCCCCACTAGAAGTCTATTGAGTTGGAGTGTCTCTCCACTCGAAAAGGGCAAATATGTATGTAGTTTCTGGGGTCCCCCCCCCAAGAAAGTTTAATTGGAGGAGGATGCATTTCATACAATGGCATATTATAAGAGACAACATTGAAAAGGAGAAGGAAATAAGAGGCTCTAAGTACATCAAAAGGGCAAGCTGACACAAGGAAAACAAGGAAAGAATTAAAACAGAACTGTTGAAGCTAACAGGTAGCGTAATAGAGGAACAGTCCTTTATTCATTTTAAAAACTTATCTTCTTAAACTGCAAAATAAACTCAAGGTGCCTAAGAAATCAAAATCTTAACAACAGTAACAATAATAAATTTTATTTATACCCTACCCTCCCCGGCCAAAACCGGGCTCAGAGCGGCTAGCATCAAATATATAACATATCACCATAAAATTAAGCAATCAGTTAAAAGACATCCTAAAATCAAATCAGAATCAAAGTGGAATAAGGATGTAAAGCTCAGTCCACAACACAGTCCCCAAACAAATAATAAATCTGAGAGGTGGGGGCATGGTTTTGCTACTGTGCAGTTGGCAAAGGGCTTGAGTCACTGACTCGCTTCAGTGCAAGTCCCTCTGGGCGCAGTTCAGCCTTGCATTCAGAGGATCGGGCTACATCTAGAGCAGCAGACCCCTCGGCTGCCCACCTCACATGCCTCCCGGCAAAGGCGGAAGATGGCTGCAAAAAACAACTGCAAAACTTGGGCACAGGTTGGGAGGGGGGTCCCAAATTTTGGGGTTCCAAGTCAACGAAGCTACCCTTTGAGGTTGGAAGGCCAGGTGTACTTTTGTGGCCATTCCTGCACTGCTCAGGATTGGACTAGATGAGCCCCAGGATCCCTTCCAACATTGCAGTTCTATGGCAGAAACCACACTGAGCTCCAGGGTGAAAAGCGGGCGCAGGCTTGCAGCCTTTTACGTAGGGGTGGGGATGGGAGATCAGCAGGGAAGCTGTGACGGACAACTCACTTTGTTAAGTGCCAAATAACAACAACAACAACAAGAGCTATTTTTCTACCAAAAGAGGGGCTGCAGCTCACCACAAACTTCTCCCTTATTCCCTTAGAATGGCAATGACGCCCACCTGAGAGGTGCTGGAGCTCAGCTCTGGCTGGGAAAAAGCCCAATGAAGTCCATCTGGAAAACCTGTGGGAGCGCAGAATGCAGCATAATAATAATAATAAACAGCTTCAATGAAGTCCATTTGGAAAACCTGTGGGAATGAGGAGCACAGAATAATAATAATAATAATAATAATAATAATAATAATAATAATCAGTGCTTTTTTCTGGGGGTACTCAAGGGTACACAGAAGAAAACTTCTGATAATAATAACAGTAGTAGCAGCAGCAGCAGCAGCAGATAATTACATTTTTATACAGCTCCTCATCCATAGATCTCAGGGTGGTTCACAGAACGAGCTCCGGATAAGTTTGCCTTTAAAGCACAGGCAGGGATGGGTGGCATTACTTCATGTAACATTCTGTGCCCCGGAAAGAAAGAGAAAGAAAAAGAAAGCTAGAGAGAGAAAGAGGAGAGAAGCAGAAAGGAAAAAAGAAAGAGAAATAGAAAGGGAGAAAGAGAAAAAGAAAAGAAAAGAAAAGAAAAGAAAAGAAAAGAAAAGAAAGAAAAAGACAGAGAGGAAAAAGAGAGAAAGAAAGAAAGAAAGAAAGAAGAGAAAGGGAGAGAGACAGAAAGAGAAAAGAAAGAGAAAGGAAGGGAGAAAGAGATAGAAAGGGAGAGATGGAAAGAAAGAAAGAAAGAAAGGGGGAGAGAGTTAGATAAAGAACAGGAGAAAGAGAAAGAGGAAAATTGAAAAAGAAAGGGAAAGAAGGAGAGAAAGAGGAAAAAGAAAGAGAAAAAGCGAAAGAGAGAAAGAACGAGAGAAAGAGAAAGAGGAAAAGCGAAAGAGAGAAATAAAGAAAGGGAAAGAGGGAGAGAAAGAGAAGGAGAGGGAAGAGGGAGAGAAAGAGAAAGGGGGGAGAGGGAAAGGAAGGAAGGAAGGAAGGAAGGAAGGAAGGAAGGGGGAGAGAGTTAGATAAAGAACAGGAGAAAGAGAAAGAGGAAAAGAGAAAAAGAAAGGGAAAGAGGGAGAGAAAGAGGGAAAAGAAAGAGAAAAAGAGAAAGAGTTAGAGAAAGAACGAGAGAAAGAGAAAGAGGAAAAGCGAAAGAGAGAGAAAGAAAGAAAGGGGAAGAGGGAGAGAAAGAGAAAGGGGGAGAGGGAAAGAGGGGAAGAAGGAAGGAAAGAAAGAAAGAAAGAAAGAAAGAAAGAAAGAAAGAAAGAAAGAAAGAAAAGGAGAGCTTTCCAACCTCCCAGCGAGCCTCCCTTTCCCTTCCGACGACTAAAGCTTTGCCCCGCGAGCAGCGCAGCGGGCGCGAGCGAGGAGGCGCCTCCTTCCCCTTCCGCGCTCCTCGCTTCTTCCCTTTCGCCGCCGCCGGGCCGGGCCGGGCCGGGCCGGGCGCTCCTCCGTCCCATCATTCCTTCCTCTCTCCTTCGCCGCCGCCGTGTCGTTCCGCCCCCCCCCCTCCTCCCTCCGCGCTCTGCGTCACGCGGCCTCGCGTGGCAGGTGGGCCCGGCGCAGGCTCATCGGCGGGCGGGCGGGCGGAATCTCCCCACGTGACGGCGGCGGCGGCGGCGCGGGAGGGGGGCGCTGGATGTGCGCGCGGGCGGGAAGGCCAGGAGGAGGCGGCGGTGGAGGAGGAGGAGGAGGAGGTGGAGGCAAGGCGAGGCTGCTGCCGCCGCCGCCGCCGCCGGTGCCTCCCTGCAGCCCTGCCGCCGCCGCCGCCGCCGCCAGTGCTGGGTTGTCGCGGGGCTGCCGGGCAGAGCTGGGCCGAGGGGGCGGGAGGCAGCTCGCCCACCCATGGGAAGGCGGCAGCAGCAGCAGCAGCAGAAGGAGAAGGACGAGGCCGGCCGCAGGCGACCCTGGCCATAACTTCGCGCCCGCCGGGAGAAGGGAAGAGCCGGGCAGGCAGCGGCAGCAGCGTCCTGCGAGGAAGAAGTAAGTCGGGGACCCTCGTGGGCACTGGATCGCGCGCAGGACCGGGGGGGGGGGGAGAGAGAGAGACGCGCGAGGGGCTGTGCGGGCGCGATCGCGGGGATCCTTTCTCTCTTTTGCCTGGCTCCCGAGGAAGCGTATGGAGAGACGGGGCTGCGAAATGTTGGCGCCTGGCGAACAGGTTGCCTGCCGTCGAGTTCTCTTCAAAGAGGGGCGCGCCTTGGCTTCCCGGCAAAGCGAGATCTTTGGCATGGGATCCGCTCTTCGGGTTGAAGGCTGCAGCTTTTGCAGAGTTGGAAAGGGATCCCCGAGGGTCATCCAGTCCCCAGCCCCCTCTCCAATGCAGGACCTAAGTTTTCTCCCGCGCCCCTTCTAACCCACACACAAAAAAAAGCCTTTCTGGAGAGACCGCAATGGATATTATTATTATTTTTTCCTTGCTCGCGATTCGGGAGGCATTTCCCCCCCGGCTTGGCTTTTCAGCGGCTGAAACTTGCCTCGTCGAGAAGTCAACATCGCGCGTCAAAAACGCACGTGTGAATGCGAGTGTGAGGCCTCCGCGTGTTGGTGCGGTAGGAGAATATCTTAAGAATGCGAGCTGCGCGCGAGGCTTCTGCTGCAAGTTCTGATTCAGGCTCGCTGGCGCTCTGAGGCTGCGATGGTGGTAAAGTGGGGGGGGTGTAACTGGGAGAAACTGAGGCAGGGGTGGAGTCCCCAACCACATCTGGAGGTATCCAGGTTCCCCCACATCACATCACACTACTTGACCTTTGGCCATGCTGCCTTGAGGCTGATGGGACGAATGGGATAAAGGGAAAATAGGAGAAGTTTCTGCCCTGTCCCGCAGGGTGTTTTCTTAGCTGCTGCTTGGTACAATTCATTCTGCTGCTGCAGATTGCCGGAAGGAGAGGGCGGATTCGTGTATATGTAGGCGGAGTGTGGATGATTCCCAGAGAAATCCAGAGCAGAAAAGGGTGAGGGCGTGGGAGGAAAGTACTGAAACGTCCATGTATTGTCTTCGCTTAAAAGTTTGGGGGATGGAGTGCAAATCCAAACACTACATTGGGTGGGATTTTTTTTTTTACTATGTTTTCTCTACGTCTGTGAACTTTTTTTAAGTGCTGGGGAAATTTATTATGCTACAGATTTTTGAGACTTTTTTTTTTTAGAGGTTGCTCCTTGTCCCTCTTAGACACTTGTCCTCACGATATTTGCCCTCCAGCAAATATATTTTAACAGCTTCCCTTCATTTGTCTGCGGGCATACTCCCATGTGTGTGGAAATACTGTACATGATGTGTGGTTTTGGGTGTGTTTTTTTTTTTTTTTTGGTTTGTTTTTGCACAAACACACCCTAGTTGTAAACTAAAGTCAGCTTAATATTTTTGAATGGGAGGATTCCTGATTCTTTCTGCCGCCCCCTCAAAAGAATGATGCACTTTGTAGGGTTTTGAAAGCGTAGGTAGGTGATCCAAATTATTTTACTGAAAGCAACAATTTGTTTTAATAAAGGACTTAGGTTTATTTACCAACTTTGATGAGAGACTGTTTTTCTTTGTAGCTTAATAATTCAGCTACCTCCGAGGTGGTGGTGGTGGGGGGGCAGAATGCTGAAGATATTCTACTACCAAAACATAATACTGTACTGAAAAGCTGGTGGATTGTCAAAACAGAACATAATAAATTTAAGGTAGAGATCCTTAATAAATCATCAGTAGATCTTAAATGCCATTTTGGTAGGGGAGCAGAACTGATTGCATATTTTGAAAGAAATGCTAGTTTGGGAAAGAAAACAAACACCATCCTTTTTGTTTAGTTAGCAAAAAAATAATAATTTCTAAATAGCTGGTTGTTTGGGAAAATATTGGGTTTTGTATTGTTAGCACCCTCATCCTGAATTTGGAAAGAAGCCCTGTTGATTTTATCATTTCATCAAGGAAGGCAGTAAACCATATATATAATTTGCATCAAACTAGAATGGACTTACATCAGAGCAAACAGAGTTTAGCGTCAAGATGTCACTGATAAAGTTGTTTATTTAAGCCCTGCTTGCTAAAAAAGAAATAGCCATCTTCTAATGTTTCGTACTGGAATGCTAGGCTTCAGAAAGATGCAGAGCCTTTCAAAATAAATCGAGTGTTGTGGAAGATACAGTGATTCTGTGAGCTGCACAAATCTTCGTTCAGTCGTTTCTGAAGAAATCTTTTGGAAAGTCTAGTGGGTGGGCAGGCTTTCAGGATGTACTTTGTTTTTTCTAGAAACCCCTGAGATCCGTACATTTAGAATGAAAGAATTAACAAGCCCAGGAACTGAGCTCACATTCCTTCCACACCAAATCCGATCCTGGTGTCTCCCAGTCCCTTAGGTTTCATGATTTCAGCATTATAATGAGTAGGGAGGCGGGTCACAAACACACTCTCATTTGGGTTGCTTCCATTTTGTTAATGACTGGAAGCCAGAAGTCCCTTGCTGACCTACATAAAATAACCCAGAGGTCCACTAGCAGATCCCGGTCTGAACTTATGCCCACCTCTGGAATGTCTGAAGAGATCGTTTTAGAATGTATTCTATTGCTTTTCTTGCAAGTGAGAGATCTAAACATGTGCCCAGTGGCACTGGGAATGGCGAGAGATGTTACCTCTCACCCCACCCCATTCTGTCTTAATATAGGCAGTCCTCTGTACCTATAGAATTCTCACTATTGCTAGCTTTTGAGCTCTGTGCTACTGCAACCCAGTTCTCAAGCCTGGGATTTCCTTTCTCTCTTTTGTGGCGGGGGCCAGGAAGCAATTGCTGACACTCAAAACCTAAAAAGATGCGCTGCACCAACTCCTGAATTAACCTTCTGTTGCATACAACCCACTTTAACTGTATCTGAAGATGTGCACGAGAAGCTGGCGCCTCTGTTACTAGATCATTTTTTATATTTATTTTTGCTTTTCATTCCTTGCCATTTAACTTTCGCTGAATGGGAGCGCTCCTTAGCCTCGTGAAGAGAGACAGAAAGAGAACTTAAAATGGAGGGGGGGGCATTGAAAACCATTTGTATTACAGATACGGGTGGGAGTCTCGTGTGAAAACACCCCATAATGCCAGAGTATCGCTGCTGAAAAAAATACAGCAAGGCTTGCTGTTTCAATTCAGCCTTAACTGGGGCAAGGAGGGGTGTTTTGTGAGGGCACAGAGTGTGCCTTAAAAGGTGACAATTTGGGTCTTTGCTGGTTCCCCTCTGCGCAGCGTGCCCAGAGATTGACTGTGAAATTTTGATTGCTCGGTTCCATACAGCATGTTCGTTCCCAGTTGCCTTTGCTACCAAGGCAGCCTGCAGACAGCCTGGGAAGGAACTGGTTAATGCATGCTAAGCCCACCCTCACAGCCCACACTTTCTTGACTTCTCCTCTTATCCTGCTTCGCCTACATGAACAGGCCTACATGAACAACATTCGCAGCAGCAGAAACGCCTCCTCTCTGTAACCTTCACAGAAAATCTGCAATTTCCATCTTCTGCTCTGGGCAGGAATTTCTATTTTAAAAGTTGGTCATCCCAAGATGTTGACTTGGATAGGGAGATGTTGAAGATTTCTGGCCCGTCGTTTGTTTGATAGTTAAAACAACTACTGTACAGTAATTCCACACTTCTTAGCATTTCTGTAGCATTCCCCAGGCAGTTCCTCTAATGCCTGCCACATACAGTATCACATCTTGTAATTGTAAGTTAAAACAATTGGCTTTACAAGTGTGACCATAACCATGCCTGCTTGCCAGTAAATCCTATTTAGTTCAGTGGGGCTTACTCCAAGGTAATTGGTGTTAGGATTGCAGTCTTAGCAGCACTGTGCTTTTGTTATTAAGGATGCAAACTCATCTGGTGCTGTGGAAAACAAAGTCTTTCTTTCTTGCTACTCCCTTTCCAATCCCATTTAGAAAAATGTCCCCCCCCCCCCAATTCTTAGTAACTGGCCTTAGTAACTTATTTTTTATTTAGGGGATTAAAACCCTGCTATGAAGTTCAGCCTGCCATTTACTTCCCAGACTACCAGCATAAAACCGAATAGCAACAATTATTTAAGAAATAGCACAAAACAGAAGCAGGAAAGGGAAGACGTGTACTTAGGGGGAAAATGGCGAATAATCCCTGGTTATAAAAGGTGTCTGGTGTTTTCCCCCATCACTCCAGACCCTACTTGAAAGATCAAAATATTGAAAATGTATTGAAAATTTTCTCTCTCACACGCTTCCCCCCGGTATCACTGTTTCTACCAGAAGGTTTTTACAACTTTCAAAGTTTAGGCTGCACTCATCCTGATGATTCAGTGAGAGGATTCAACATATGTAGTTTATCATTCAGTTTCCCTGTCATCAGATCTGGCTTCAACTCCTCAGACAGCTTAAAGCTTGTTGAGGGAATTTTAAAAGCCTCTTGAGGCTGGTTGCATGTTCATACGTGCAGACCTGTAGGTGCTGAAAGGGAAATATCTGAACAGCCGCTTATTCACATGTGCCAGTTAATAATTTGATGGTGGACGACTCACAGCTAAATATGTCTTTAGCTTCTATTGACCGGCATTGCCCCAGAGATGATACCCAGAATTCGACCCATGCCTTTTGATCTGTGAAGCTGTGGCCGTTGAACAACAACAACAACAACAACAACAACAACAACAACAACAACAACAACAACAACAACAACAACATGCATTGTATGCAGTGTTTGAAAGTGAGATAGAAAAGCTAAGAGCCAAATGGCTCCTGTGACCTGGGTTGTGGGTGACAAAACAGAATATCTAGTTGCCATGGGGAGGGGGTCGGCAAAATTTTTTATTTATTATTTTGATAGGCATGAACTAGTACAGTGGTACCTCAGGTTACATACGCTTCAGGTTACAGGCGCTTAAGGTTACAGACTCCGCTAACCCAGAAATAGTGCTTCAGGTTAAGAACTTTGCTTCAGGATAAAAACAGAAATCTGGCTCTGGCAGCGTGGCAGCAGCAGGAAGCCCCATTAGCTAAAGTGGTGCTTCAGGTCAAGAACAGTTTCAGGTTAAGTACGGACCTCCGGAACGAATTAAGTACTTAACCTGAGGTACCACTGTACACAGTTCACATAAGTGACACATTGTTAGGATCACATTTTTAGCAGAAATGGTTAATACATGTTTAATTTGGTGTTTACAATAAAAATATTGGCACCGTACTTCAAATTTCAAAACACTCTAGTCTTTCTTGTTAGACTCCTTAGCATACTGTTTATCCTTAACATATACTTTGAGGCTTCAAAGCACATAGCTTTCAGTAATCCTCGAGTGTCGTCCACGTGAAAAAAAATGGCACCCAGACTGTCAGGGAACTGCCATCGGAGCCAGAGGGAGAGGGAGGGCTCCAAAGGGATTCCGGAGAGCGTCCCGGGATGGGGAGAAGCAGCCCATCTTCTGGGGAAGGAAATCAGCATAACACCAGTGGAGAAGGGGGGCAGATGGGGGAGTCGGCGAGACGGTCCCACGACTCCTCGCCAGGGACCAGCGGGGAGAGCACGGGTCCTCCGCTGCCCACACCCTCCTTGCGCAGAAGGCTTCCGCGCAGGGAGAGTAGGCGGAGACTAGGCATCAAAGAGCTTCTTTGCTGGAAGAAGTTCAAGAAACGCCCACTGACGGATTCTGCCAGCGATTGAGACAGCCACGGGCGAGTGGCTGTCCGGACAGAAAAGGTTCACTCAGGCAACCCAGCCAGGTGTGGCGCCGATTTACGCACGAGCAACCCCTAGAACCATCACAGCAATCCGTCAAGTCACTGACGTTGTTTGTGCACAGCCCCGGAGAGGCAGAACGATGAGCCAAACAGGGACAGCCGGAGAGACGGAGCAACAAGCTGCGGTGCGGAGTCTGGTCGAGAGGAACCGAGACTTGGAGGCGCATGTAGCTACCCTGACAGCGCGGCTGGACGAGAGACGGGCTCAGGATGCACAGGTCAGAACCACCCCCATCGCAAGGAAGGTACCGGGGCTGGTACACAAGTTTGGTGGAAAGCCCCAAAACTACAATGCTTTCCGAACGGAAGTGCAGTACGCTTTGGAACTGCAGAAAGATGACTTTGCTGATGACGGGGATAGGGTGGCTTACATTGTGGGGCATCTGCAGGATGGGGCGCGCAAATGGACCAGGCCCCTAATGGCGACGCAAAATGATGCCTTGAAGGACCTTAAGAAATTCTTCCAGGCAATGGACGCGATGTTCTCCAGCGAGGTGGAGCAAAGTGTGACTCGGCGGGAACTGATGGGGTGCAAGCAGGGGGGCCAGTCCGTCAGAAACTACTGGTCGCGTTTTGCGATGTTAGTCCACCGGCTCGGGTGGGATCTGGACTCTGAACCGATACAAATGTTGTTTCAGGAGGGTCTGTCCCCCGAAGTGAAAGACGAGTTGTGCCGAGCCCCCTGGCCACGGTCGATGGATGAGCTCACCAAGGCTGTGCTGGCGATCGGCGTACGCCAGGAAGCGCGGGCTCAGGAGAAGCGGGAAACAAGAGGGGAACGTTTCCATGACAACCGCATTCCTGAGATACTGAGGGAGCATTCCCAGGCGGCGGAGCCGATGGAAATTGATGGCGTGCGCATGCGCGCGAAGTTTCAAACTCTGGTGAAGGTCGTAAAAGGGAGGGAAAGGAGTGGAAAACTACCAAGAAGTGTTTCCTCTGTCAACGACCGGGACATTTTGCGAAGGTCTGCCCACAACGAAAAGCCTGGCAGGGGATGGTGGGGGCTGCAGGCCACAATGAGAAGGGGGAGGAAGGGCAGCTGCAGGGAAACGACAACGCCTGGCTGCCAACCAGCAGGGGCAGCAGCCAGGCCAGCGACCAGTAGAAGTGCCCCAGCCTGACCCCCCCAAGGCAGCTATAGCCATAGAAGTGGTGCTAGAACTCCCGAATGGGCACCCAGTCAAGGTTAAGGGGCTGCTGGATTCGGGCAGCTCGTGTAATTTCTTCAGCAGAGACTTTGCTCTGGAGCACCAACTCCACCTGTTACCTCTAGATTTTCCCTTGCAGGTGACCACCATCAATGGCACCATCACACAGACCTTTTGAGGTGCTTGCAAATGGAGAATCCATAGGTGCGAAATGCGCCTGGTGCCCTGCTAATTTTGAACCATGATTGTAGGAACTGTTCTTTAGTGCACGGGAGCCATTTGCAGACAGGCCACGCTCCATCCGGAGTATCTGCTTCCCTCCCTCCCTGTTAAGTCTCAGGTGGCAGGGTGAAATCTTGGATTTCCACTTGGTGCATGGTTTCACGTGAGCCCTGTCGCTTGGAATTTGGATTAGCCGCCGTGCGGCTGTTGTTGGGCCTTGATCAGATCTAAGTGGTTATGGGAGCACATGCGGCCTTGGTGATCTCAGAAACGTGCTAGGCCATACATGTACAACCCTAATTAATATGTTGTTTGCAAAGGAGAAGCTTGTTGTATTGACAAGGGAAAAAAGTGGGACGCAAACTATAGGTACGTACTGATGTGCAGCTTGAGTTTGAATTGCTCCTCTGTTCTTTGCCGCCTCCTGTCTTGTGCTGCACTTTCCACTGGAAAGGTGTTTGTTATGAGTGGAATCAGAGTTTTATATTTGCCAGGCGCATTTTGCACCTGGCTATAGGCCACTTACATACATCTGGAGGTGCATGCCTTGGAATCCTCAGGTAATGCCTGTTTTCACATACAGTGGTACCTTGGTTCTCAAACTTAATCCCTTCCGGAAGTCCGTTCCAAAACCAAAGTATTCCAACACCAAGGTGCTCTTTCCCATGAAAAGTAATGCAAAACGGATTAATCCGTTCCAGACTTTTAAAAACAGCCCTTAAAACAGCAATTTAACATGAATTTTGCTATCTAACGAGACCATTGATCCATAAAATGAAAGCAATAAACAATGTACTGCAGACACACAATCAGTAGCTAAACTGGGTTCACACAGTCACAAAAAACAAAAACACAAAGAGCCCCCAAAACAGACAGACCTCAGCATAACACTCAAAACAGAAGTGTGGCACTCAAACCGTAAGCGTAAAACTTAAAACCGAGCACGTTCGGCTTCCGAAAAAAGTTTGCAAACCGGAACACTTCCCGGGTTTGCAGTGTTTGGGTTCCAAGTTGTTTGAGTACCAAGGCATTTGAGAACCAAGGTACCACTGTACTAGCAACACATCATTTAGAATTCGATCTGCGATATTTTAATCTGCACAATGGGGCCAATTTCAGGAACCAAAACGTCCTATCGAAAATCACAACCTTTGAGCTGTCTGGCCCCTAAATGGCAACTAGACATTCCATTTTGGCACCTGTAACCCTGGTTTAAGGAGCCATTTGACACCTAGCTTTATATATCTGAGTTTCTAACACTGAGTGGAAGACTAGCAATCGGCCTCCGTGAGGGCATGGAGTGGTAATGAAATGAAACCCAGGCCCAAAAATATGGGGAAGCTCAGGCCCGGTAGGGTAGTAGTGTTGTTTAAAGTTGCTCAGAGTATTGCATTGTGACAGACTCCTTAAGGGATGTAAACTGGACAATCCTACTGGTGTTTACTCAGAGGTAAGGCTTACTGATTGCAGCTGGGCTCCCCCACCCTGAAAGTAGCTATTCTGACGTTTGCAGACTTGCAATGCCGTCCTCCCTAGGTTTGCTTAAAAGTGCGATTGAATCCAGGGAGACATATCTTGGAAACTTTTCATTGGTTTTTCCTTAGTGTGTTGGGAATTCTAGCCACTGTGAGACACTCACTGGAGTGCATTTGGTTCCCATAATAATGTCAGCTGTGCTGTGGCATGGCCTTGGCACCCCCAGAGTCCCCACACAGAACACAGCTACTTTATAATATGATCATGGGACGTCCACAAAGTATAAAACAATGCAGCTACATAAGGCCATGAACCATTTCCACCGTATAATTCTAAGCGAGCCGCTTGCATAAATACATTTAAGTGTGTCTACAAACTCAATGAGAGGTGTGAGCTTGCTTTTGCCGGCTAATCTCATTTGCATTTGCACTTGAGGCAAGCAGAATCTCATCTCATCAACACAAGGAAGCCTTTCTCTCTCTTTTTTCATATTTCATACTTGTCAAGAGTTGAAAATCTCCATTCACAATATATTCATGACCATGGAGAACTGTAGAAGAATAGCCAGTGCTCTTGAAGAGAAGCATGGATACTGCTTCTAGCTTTTTTTTTTTGTGTGTGTGTGTGTGTGTGTACACAAACACAAACACAAACACAAACATACACTATACTATACTGCACTGATATGTTTAAATGTTTCTTTGATTCTTCTTGAACTTTCCCGCCACACTTGCCGTCCGCTCTTGCCACACCAGTGTGGCGTGCCACACCCTTTGAGAAACGCCATTCTGACTTAATACTTTGCGAGACCAAAACAACAGGTGCAGATCTTTGGGCTTGTGAACAGGTTCGGGTTTAGCACATTAATAATTTGGGTCATGATAGAGTCAGGCCTAGGCACAGTGCGGCCAACTTCTGAGCAGACGTCTATAGAATTGCACCGTTCACATTTTCGTTCTTTGCAGTAGGGAAGCTAAGCACAAACTTTAAGACTTTCCCACGGGAGTCAATTTTTATTTAAAATAGATCTACAGTACTTTGCCGTTCCGGACACCTGAGGCAGTGTACCAAAAAAAATTTAAAGTTGAAAAGTTCAGAGATGAGCATGCAAAGCTGGCTGATAGAAGCAGACTTTCTTATATCCGATCCCCAGTCACCTTCCCATATTTCTTCTAAGTGTTGGGCAGGTGGGTTGGGAAAGTCACCTTCTGCTAGTCCCATACAGCTCATGTATATCTGGACCCAACCCATATTCAGTGATGGTGGGTGTTTGGAGAAAAGGTTGGATGATGGTGAATCCCTGGAGTCTGCCTCTGTTTACAGTCTTAAGGTGAAATGTGTGTGTTGTGGTGGCCACCATCTTTTGTTGTTGTTTAGTCGTTTAGTCATGTCCAACTCTTCGTTACCCCATGGACCAGAGCACACCAGGCACTCCTGTCTTGCACTGCGTCCCACAGTTTGGTCAAACTCATGCTAGTAGCTTCTAGAACACTGTCCAACCATCTCGTCCTCTGTCGACCCTTCTTCTTGTGCCCTCAATCTTTCCCAACATCAGGGTCTTTTCCAGGGAGTCTTCTCTTCTCATGAGGTGGCCAAAGTATTGGAGCCTCAGCTTCAGGATCTGTCCTTCCAGTGAGCACTCAGGGCTGATTTCCTTCAGAATGGAGAGGTTTGATCTTCTTGCAGTCCATGGGACTCTTGAGCCTCTTCCAGCACCATAATTCAAAAGCATCAATTCTTTAGCGATCAGCCTTCTTGATGGTCCAGGTCTCACTTCCATACATCACCATCTTAGATGGCTCTAAAAGACTGTTGGACAAATTCAAGGAGGGTGAAGTTATCAATAGGTACAAACCAAAACAGGTAGGTTCTGCCTCCACTTCTGGAAGCAGTGGGGGACTCATAAGTGGGGAGAGTGTTGTTGCCCTTGGGCCCACCTTCTTGGCTTCTCATCAATCTCTAGTTGGCCACTGTGGGAAAGGGATGCAGGACTACATGGGCCATCAGCTAGCTTTTCTTCTGTTCTTATGGGAAAAGGTAGCAGACCTCCAAACGGGACTCATTTAGGTGCTATGTGGGCTTCAGGTTATCCCTAGAACCCAAGACCAAATGTGGAATCTGCATAGCACCTAAGAGAACTGTTGCTAAGTGTCATTTGGTTTCCTATGTGCAGACATACACACACACGCAGAAACAAGAGTTCAGAAGTAATCGAAGACCCTCACAATATCCAGCTTGATTTTACTTACTTTCTATATACAAATATAGTTAGTAATAATTTTATGTAGCAGTGGATAGTCCCCAGCTCCCCATTTTTAGCTTTAGTTTGCAAAAGGGCATCTCTTGGGAGTGGGTTATGCCTTTTATGGCAGAACCACTCTGTTGCCACCTTGATCTAAAATTGTAAATATTAATAAATGTTAACGTTTCACTGAAAGCGGCCTGTTATGATTTGTCTTGGTCAGATATAGTGTGTAGCTCAGGCATGTCCAAAGTCTGGCCCGGGGGCCTAATCTGGCCTGCCGGTATATTTAATCCTGCTCCTGTGGTAGTTTATTTATTGGGGTAAAATTATAAAAAAAAAGCTGAACCACTTAAATTCCACAAAAAGCTCAACAACTTCAGTCCTAAAAAAAGGCCATCAACTTTGGTCGGCCCTCATGCATGTTCACTTCATCAAATCTGGCCCTCTGAAAAAAGTTAGGACATCCCTGGTGTAGCTTTTAGAAATAGGCAGTTAATGTATCCGTGATGAGCTGAAAATGGGCTTAATTTAACTTGTTCATGTCTTTTTTATTTAATGTATTAGTTTCATTAGTTTTCTTGTGTGATTTTTGGAGATCTGTAGGAGCCGGAGACTATTGGAAGCTTAACAGATACATCCTTGTCTTTAAAAAATTCAGGTTTAACCGTTTGACTTACATTCTGTGCTTGCTTCAGAAAGTTTTCTTTTTGATTCAAAAGTTCACAGGCAGCACAACTACTTTTGTGTGTGGGAATCAGCCAGAGCTCTTTGTGCTTTTGCACGTGGGCGAAGCAACAAATCTTTAATTTTACCTTTGCACAGTGGGCTACTTGTACACAAACTCTCTCAAACGTCCATCTTCTCTCCATCCGGACAGGCAAGGAGCATTATCCTGAGTCGAAGGACACATTTCAGCCAGGCAAAAACACTTGGGTTGTGAAGCGGCAGGGCTAATGAAGGATACGGTTTCCGGGGAGTTCTCGAGTCAGATAGCGGGGCCACGTTCATCACTTGGACATAAGATTCTCTACCCTTAGTTTAATGGTCAAAAAGTTAAAGGAATAGCCCTTCAGTAAAGGTAAAGGGACCCCTGACCATTAGGTCCAGTCGTGGCCGACTCTGGGGTTGCGGCACTCATCTCGCTTTATTGGCCGAGGGAGCCGGTGTACAGCTTCCGGGTCATGTGGCCAGCATGACTAAGCCGCTTCTGGCGAACCAGAGCAGCGCACGGAAACGCCGTTTACCTTCCCGCCGGAGTGGTACCTATTTATCTACTTGCACTTTGATATGCTTTCGAACTGCTAGGTTGGCAGGAGCTGGGACCGAGTAACAGGAGCTCACCCCATCGCGGGGATTCGAACCGCCGACCTTGTGATCAGCAAGTCCTAGGCTCTGTGGTTTAACCCATAGCACCACCCGCCTCCCTAGCCCTTAAGTTAAATTGAAGTGGTTCAAAGTAACTGTTGATCAGTGTTTTGAAATCAGCTAGGCACGTTTTTCACCTGGCTATCGACCACTTGCAACCTGACTCCAGGATGGCGCCTGACATTTCCACAGTCTGGAAGGGCATGGCTGGGGGAATCATTGGATCTCGCTTGTTTTCACACACTAACACCACATCCTGTAGAATTCTATCAGTTATATTTTATCTGCACAGTTAGAATGAATTTCTGGAGCCGAAGATGCTTTTTTCTGTGCAGCCTGAGCAGTTGACAACCTTGAATTAGGTTAAGAACTTGGAGATCTTAAAGAGGAAAAGTCACTTGATTCAGGGACAGTAAGAGAACTGTTGTTACGTGTCATTTGGTTTCCTGCGTGTGCGTGCGAGAGAGAGAGAGAGAGAGAGAGAGAGAGAAACAAGAGTTCAGAAGTAATCGAAGACCCTCACAATAGGCAGCTCAATTTTACTTACTTTCTGTATACAAATACACTTACTAATAATTTTATGTAGCAGCTCCCTGTTTTTAACATTAGTTTGCAAAAGGGGTATCTATTTTGGGGGGGCGGCATTTATACTTTTTCTGGCAGAACCAGTCTGTTGTTGCCACCTGGATCTAAAATTGTAAATATTAATAAATGTTAATGTTTCACAGAAAGCGGCCTGTTACGATTTGACTTGGCCAGATACTACATACATATTGGCCTATTTTGACCACTTTTTCTTAACGGTGACTGCTCAGGCTTGCACAGAAAAGGCATTTTGCTTCCTGAAATTCATTCCGATTATGCAGATAGGTATGAACCTCCATATGGTGATGTCAGACGCCATCCTCGCACCTAGGCATCTTCACTTGGTTGCACGTGGTCGATAGCCAGGTGCAAAATGCGCCTGGCGCCTGGCTAATTTCAAACACTGAAGATGATTAGGGTTTTTTAACATTGAACCAGGTCCCGGTCCAGTACAGTGGTACCTCAGGTTAAGTACTTAATTCGTTCCGGAGGTCCGTTCTTAACCTGAAACTGTTCTTAACCTGAAGCACCACTTTAGCTAATGGGGCCTCCTGCTGCCGCCGTGCCACCAGAGCACGATTTCTGTTCTTATCCTGAAGCTAAGTTCTTAACCTGAAGCACTATTTCTGGGTTAGTGGAGTTTGTATCCTGAAGCATATGTAACCTGAAGCATATGTAACCTGAGGTACCACTGTATTCTCTTTGTTGTACCATGCAAGATCCTGTAACTACAGTGGAACCTCAGGTAGCAGGAGACCCCATTAGCTAAAGTGGTGCTTCAGATTAAGAACAGTTTCAGGTTAAGAACAGACCTCCAGAACGAATTAAGTACAGTGGTGCCCCGCAAGACGAACGCCTCGCAAGACGGAAAACCCGCTAGACGAAAGGGTTTTCCGTTTTGGAGGCGCTTCGCAAAACGAATTTCCCTATGGGCTTGCTTCGCAAGACGAAATGTCTTGCGAGTTCCTGCGGGTTTCCCCCCCTTTCCCCCCCTTTTCCTAAGCCGCTAAGCCGCTTATCAGCTGATCCGCTAAAAGCCGCTAAACTGCTAATAGCGCTAATCCGCTAAGCTGTCAATGGGCTTGCTTTGCAAGACGAAAAAACCGCTATACGAAGAGCCTCACGGAACAGATTGATTTCGTCTTGCGAGGCACCACTGTACTTAACCCGAGGTACCACTGTAATAAGTTTGTTCACCAGCAAACCTCCCTCGCCATCCAAAGCACAGACATTTTGCAAGAACCAACGAGGGTTGGATAAGGGATCTGGAAGTGGACATTCATTTTGTTACCCTTATTCTACTTCTTCTTTTGCAGGGCTCTCCACCCACCATGGCCACAGCGTTGCCCAGAACCCTTGGAGAATTGCAGCTGTACCGAATCTTGCAGAAAGCCAACCTCTTGTTCTACTTCGATGCCTTCATTCAACAGGGAGGGGATGACGTCCAGCAGTTGTGTGAAGCCGGGGAAGAGGAGTTCCTGGAGATCATGGCACTCGTCGGCATGGCCAGCAAACCTCTTCACGTCCGAAGACTGCAGAAGGCTTTGAGAGACTGGGTGACAAACCCAGGCCTTTTTAACCAGCCTCTTACTTCCTTACCGGTCAGTAGCATCCCAATATATAAGTTACCGGAAGGATCTCCTGCTTGGTTGGGAATCTCATGCAATAGTTACGAAAGGAATAGTAATACCCGGGAGCCTCACTTGAAGATTCCAAAATGTGCCGCCGCCACCTGCGTTCAGAGCGTCGGTGCGGGCAAGTCCGACGGGGTGGGGAACTTGTCGCTGCAGAGCGGTAGCGAAACGAGACTATGGCAAGGCCACCACACTACAGAGAGCGAACACAGCCTTTCCCCAGCCGACGTCGGCTCTCCGGCCTCACCAAAGGAAAACACGGAAACCCTGGACGCGGCGGCGGCCCTCTCGGTCACCGAGTGCGTCGAGCGCATGGTTCCCACCCTCCCCAAAAGTGACTTGAATGAAGTGAAGGAACTGCTGAAAATCAACAAAAAGCTGGCCAAGATGGTGGGCCACATTTTTGAGATGAGCGACGAGGACCCTCACAAAGAGGAGGAGATCAGGAAGTTCAGTGCAATATATGGCAGGTTTGACTCGAAAAGGAAAGATGGCAAGCATCTCACCCTCCACGAGGTAAAATGGCGCGAGCAAGAACCACTTTTCCCTATTCTTTTCCAGTCTTCTTCTCAGAGGTTCTCTTGTCCTCATGCCGCACCAGCCCAGATACTACATTTTTCTTAGGGGAAGCACAGAAAATCCAAATCTTGTCAGGCCAGTAATAATGGTTAAGGCAGCAAGCAAGACCTTCTAACATAATATTTTTACTTTTTGTGTACCTCCTCCACGAGAGGTCCAGAGGGTGGTAACACGAGAACGGGGCCTTCTCTGCAGTGGCTCCCCATCTGTGGAATGCTCTCCCCAGGGAAGTTCGCCTGGCACCTTCATTATACACCTTTAGGCGCCAGGCAAGAACGAACTCTTTAACCAGGCCTTTGGCTGATTCACATCCAGTGCCCTTTTAAAATGTGTTAGGTTTTACTGGGTTAGTTTTTTTAAAAAAAATATTGATTATGTATTTTGTGTTTTCATATTTTGATTTTATCTTGTGAGACCTGCGAGTATAGGGCGGTATAGTAGTAGTAGTAGTAATACTTGGGCGCTGTAATGGTTCTAGGGGGTTGCTCGTGCGTAAATCCAGAGGGATTCCGGAGAGCGTCCCGGGAGGGAGAGAAGCAGCCCATCTTCTGGGGAAGGAAATCAGCGTAGCACCAGTGGAGAAGGGGGGCAGATGGGGGAATCGGCGAGGTGGCTCCATGACTCCTCGCCGGAGACCAGCGGGGAGAGCACGGGTCCTCCGCTGCCCACACCCTCCCTGCGCAGAAGGCTTCCGCGCAGGGAGAGTAGGCGGAGACTAGGCGTCAAAGAGCTTCTTTGCTGGAAGAAGTTCAAGAAACGCCCAGTGACGGATTCTGCCAGCGATTGAGACAGCCACGGGTGAGTGGCTGTCCGGACAGAAAGGGTTCACTCAGGCAACCCAGCCAAGCGTGGCGCTGATTTACGCACGAGCAACCCCTAGAACCATTACACAGACTATAGGCCAGATTCTCTAAATTATAAAGTCCCTCAATTCTCAAAGGAATGAATCTAGTCATTCACTTCAGGAGTATCTCTTTACCAAATTGCATGTTTCTATGTTGCATGTTGTAGCTTTAAATTCCAGGCTTAACCATCCTTGTTTGTTTGGGTACTATTGATGAACAGTTACAGTACATGCAACACAAAGCAAATATTGTGTCAGCATTTCTTCATTTTACAGTTGATGCAACATTTCCCCCCCTCACAATTTGGGGAACACTTAGCGAAGTATTTCCTTTCAGAAAATGCAAGATGAAAAAAGAAGGGAGTTGTAATAGTATTTCCATCCACCAGAGTTAAATTACTGGCTGGAGCTCTGTGAAAATCAGTGGTGCTCTGACTTTAAAGCTGCAAAACTCTTTTCTTCTCGACGAAAAACTTCCTGAGCAGCTTTGCGGATTTTTAAAAAACTCATTTAGACAAACACATTTTCTCCTGTACCACATGATGGATATAAATTTATTGTGTCAATGTGTGTACTATAGTCTAAAACGAAAGAGATCCTCTCTTTTACCTTCAGATATAACAAATGTCTGAATAGTAGTGTGGCCATTTCAGGGATGCAGACAAATTGCACTGTGATGTGAAACGCTAATCCAATGCTATTAAAAGATTTTGCTTCCCTTATAAGGAAGGTACAAAAGTTGGGTTCAAAGCCATGGTTTCCTTAAGATAAAAAAAAAAGGTTTTGATCTGTGCACCACCTAAAAATTTAGCACTTTTTTTTTTAAGAGCATGAGCTATAGTCAGATGCTGAAATGGATTGAACAGAAGAAAGCATATTTTGAGTTGTGGTTGCTTAGATTGTAGAAGAAAACTTTGAGGTGGAATCTTCATACGGTGATGCGTTTTTGTTTCTTCCATCAAGTTTTTAAATGAGAGTGAAATCCATAGTTGAAACAAATAGGCTTTGCACATACAGTGGTGCCCCGCAAGACGAATGCCTCGCAAGACGGAAAACCCGCTAGACGAAAGGGTTTTCCGTTTTGGAGGCGCTTCGCAAAACGAATTTCCCCATGGGCTTGCTTCGCAAGACGAAAATGTATTGCGAGTTCCTGCGGTTTTTTTTCGCTTTCCCCCCCTTTTCCTAAGCCGCTAAGCCGCTTATCAGCTGATCCGCTGATAAGCCGCTTAACAGCTGATCGCTAAAAGCCGCTAAACCGCTAATAGCGCTAATCCGCTAAGCTGTCAATGGGCTTGCTTCGCAAGACGAAAAAACCGCTATACGAAGAGCCTCACGGAACGGATTAATTTCGTCTTGCGAGGCACCACTGTAGGTTTTTCTATTTTGTTCCAATTTCCCACCTAAATCGATTTGGTTAGGACAGGGGTGGCCAACTCCCGAGAGACTGTGATCTACTTTCAGAATTAAAATCTGGCATTGATCTACCACTCACCTGTGGCTGTCTCAGTCGCTGGCAGAATCCGTCAGTGGGCGTTTCTTGAACTTCTTCCAGCAAAGAAGCTCTTTGACGCCTAGTCTCCGCCTACTCTCCCTGCGCGGAAGCCTTCTGTGCAGGGAGGGTGTGGGCAGCGGAGGACCCGTGCTCTCCCCGCTGGTCTCCGGCGAAGAGTCATGGAGCCACCTCGCCGATTCCCCCATCTCCACTGGTGCTACGCTGATTTCCTTCCCCAGAAGATGGGCTGCTTCTCTCCCTCCCGGGACGCTCTCCGGAATCCCTCTGGAGCCCTCCCTCTCCCTCTGGCTCCGATGGCAGTTCCCTGACAAAGAATGCCAATGTTTATGTGGATCTTACTTACCCCTCCCCCTTCATGATGGTGTAATTGACTAACAAGGGCAGCAATGACAGCAACACAGCAAATTTCTTCCATCGCCTACCTGCAATGATTGCCTATACCTCCCAAGTTGGAATGCAAAGCTGTCACTGGTGCGAAAGGTCTCTCCCTAGGGTAGCCTAGGTGAAAAACCAGTGAAAGTTGACTCAGACGCTGCTTAAATTTGGCTTGCTAACTAATTAGAACAGCTGCCTTCAAGAGCCGACACACGTTTTTAATAGTTGGTGGTATTTTCTTCATTTCTGCTTTTCAGTTTATTTTTTTCTTAATTCTAACTGTAGACTTAACTGGTGTTCAATGGAAAAATGCCAAAGAGAAGAACTGTTCTGTGAATTGTTCATATTTATAGAAACCTTCTTAGCACCGTAAAAACTTTTGATGCATTGTAATGAATGATATAGAAAGTTTGTCTGATTGTTTTTCGTGGTTTCTTAACTTATTTTTATAAGTTACAGATAGGTAGCCGTGTTGGTCTGCCATGGTCAAAACAAAATAAAATAAAAAAATTCCTTCCAGTAGCACCTTAAAGACCAACTGAGTTAGTTCTAGGTATGAGCTTTCGTGTGCATGCACACTTCTTCAGATACACTGTGTATCTGAAGAAGTGTGCATGCACACGAAAGCTCATACCTAGAACTAACTCAGTTGGTCTTTAAGGTGCTACTGGAAGGAATTTTTTTATTTTATTTTATTTTTATAAGTTAACATAACCACCCAACTTGTGGATGACCAACTTTTTTTGTTCTAATAAAATAAACGCTTTAAGATGCAATCCTATATGCTTTTGCTTGGGACTGTGTCCTTGACCTTGGTGGAACTTCCGACTTAGAGTTCCTGGGCAATATTTCAAAAGAGACTAAAATCTTTATTGTCTTGTAAAATGGCAGACCTCAGCCAGATCATCCTCTCCCTTAAGCAGGTTATGTCTGGCAGATGTTGGCAACTGCTGATAGTACTCAGTGTTGCATAAAACATCATGTTGAGTTGCAGGTGTAGGAATCTTGTGTGTCATAGGTTCTATCGCTAAGACCTATAAGAAAGTAGCCAGTGTTATTCAAAGGGCATACAGGCTGCTTTGGTTTGTTGTAAGCCAGTGTTCACAATTAGCCGGGTGCCTGGTGCATTTTGTGACAGGCAACCCCGCCTTTTGCGAGGAAGTGGAGATGTTTGGGGCCTAACATCATCTGGATGACATGGTTGCAATGCCTCGCCAGTCAGCTGGTCTGCAGGGCAGCGTGGCACCAAAATATCAGAGTTGGGCTACCTTCCCAGGTTAGTGAGCCCCATCTGCCCCTCCCTTCCCTCTTTGACATGTGCAGAAAACCGCCTTCTTGGCCATTGGACCCACTAAATAATAATTTATTATTTATACCCCCGCCCATTTGGCTGGGTTTCCCCATCCAATCTGGGCAGCTCCCAACAGAATATTAAAAACACAACCAAACACCAGACATTAAAAACTTCCCTAAACAGGGCTGCCTTCTAAAAGTCAGATACAGTGGTACCTTGGGTTACATATGCTTCAGGTTACATACGCTTCAGGTTAGAGACTCCGCTAAGCCAGAAATAGTACCTTGGGTTTGCTTCAGGATGAGAACAGAAACTTTGCTTCAGGATGAGAACAGAAATCGCACGGCGGCAGCAGGAGGCCCCATTAGCTAAAGTGGTGCTTTAGGTTAAGAACAGTTTCAGGTTAAGAACGGACCTCCGGAACGAATTAAGTACTTAACCCAAGGTACCACTGTAGTTGTTTATTTCCTTGACATCTGATGAGAGGGTGTTCCACAGGGCGGGTGCCGCTACCGAGAAGGCCCTCTGTAATAACGGCAATGGCAAAAGACGAGGACTTAAGCTGGCACTGACCCATGCAACATGCCTCAGATCATCTGGCTCACGTAGCACTAGAGTGGTTCATGCTTTTCAAGAAGAAGAATAAAAAAGTTTTGCTGTTTTTTTAAAAAAGTGACTAGATATTTTGTTTTGGCGCCTGCAAAACGTCAGGAGCCATGTGGTGAATAGCTTTTCTATCTCAGTTTCTAATGCTTGACTGTTGTAAGGTCTTCTGTCCCTCGAGTGGGAATGCAGAACCTCCAACATAATAAGGTCTGCCAGCAGATGTCATATATGATGGGACAGGCAATAGTGGGGCTTGCATGGAAGGCAGTCAGCTGATTCGCAGTGCTTGGGAAGCGCTGTGCCCACAATTGCCAAGTCCTGTGCGTAACAACAACAACAACAACAACAACAACAATAATAATATTTCCCCAGCCACTCTGGGTGGCTTCCAACAAGAGATAAAAATACATTAAAACATCAGTCATTAAAAACGTCCCTAAACAGGGCTGCTTTCAGATGTCTTCTAAACGTCAGATGGTTGTTTATTTCTTTGACATCTGATGGGAGGGCGATCCAAAGGGCGGGCGCCACTACTGAGAAGGCCCTCTGCCTGGTTCCCTGTAACCTCACTTCTCACAGTGAGGGAACCGCCAGAAGGCCCTTGGCCCTGGACCTCAGTGTCTGGGCTGAACAATGGGGGTGGAGCCGCTCCTTCAGGTATACTGGGCCGAGGCTGTGTACCCTAGGGCAAGCAAACAACTGTTTGTTTGGTCTTCTGGAGTGCTGTGCCTGACGTGGCATGTTCTGAGGTTCGCAGGCTATGCCTTTGAGTGAACTGGCTGATTGAGAATTGTGTGGGCAAAATAGATGTTTTTGGCAATATCTCTGGATACACTATAAACTGGTCCAAATCGGGATTTGACGTTAATAGGAAACAACTTTTTGGTTCAGACATTTAAACAATACCAGGTTTATATTTGCAATGGCAACATTAAATATCTAGGCATGTTAATGCCACAAGACTTATCTAAATTAGTGTCATGAAACGTCAACAAAATATATCATGAGGTATCAATAGATTGACAGATGGGAGTCATTGAACCTGACCATGTGGGGAAAAGCCAATGCTCTTAAAATGAATGTGATACCTAGACTAGTTTATATTTTATCCCTCTTATATCTTAAGAGGAATTCCAGTTCACATACCGAGCAAATACTTTCGCAAAATTAAATCATTGTTTAGAAAATGCCTTTGGGGCTCTTCAATTCCAAGAATATCTAGGCAAAAAAAATGCAAATACTGATAAAAGGAGGAGCATTTGGCTGATTGAGAATTGTGTGGGCAAAATGAGTTACTTAAGTCCTTGTGACATCAAGTGTGTGGCAGGAGGGTGGCCCCACACATCAATCAGGCTTTGCCCAGGTGGATCTGCCAGCCAGATCCAGATTCCCCACCTCTGCTCTGGATATTGGGTGTCTGCAATCATTTGATTCCTAGAGAGAAGTTCCTTGGTGACTGACTGTCTAAAACAGGACTGTGGCCCTCCAGATGTTACTAAACTACAAGTCCCATAATTCCTGATTATTGGCCATGCTGACTAGGGCTGATGGGAGTCTGAAGGGCCACAGGTTCCCCAGTCCTGGTCTAAAGGCTATTGTGAGTGTTTCACCCGCTGCTTCACTCATGAGTGCCATCACTCATAATGATCGCCTTTGGGCTGATCAAGGTCTGCAGTAACAAGATAAATCATCACCATCATCAGTAAGTTTACTGTACTAGCCGAAGGGTGCGACAATTTCATAACAGTTTGCCGGATTACAAACCATAATTAAAACATACACCAATAATATATCAGTGATAAGAAGAAAGAGAAATCCAAAAGGCCGTCACCCCAGCTGGTAAGAATTCAGTATCAACAACCTTGAATTTTTTTATTCTTTACTATTTTTGGAGGTAGTGGAGCTTATTTTTTGCGTGTCCTGTGTATAGTACTCTAGAGCCCCACAAACATCACTTGCACTCCATTTTTAAAACTATAAATGCTACGATTATTTATAAAACAACCCCACTACCAGCATCTTATCAGCCAGCTGTGAGGTGCAGAATTTCACTGGTAAGAGCAGTGAAATGCGTTTTAACTTGCTCATGTTTTATTTGAAAAAAGGATCCTCTGAATTATAGCATTTAATTTGTCACATGACTGGATTACTTGTGGGTTTATGGCAGGAGTGACAAACCTCTGGGCCGCAAGCCACTCTTAGTCCGTCAGGGGGAACAGTTTGGCCCCCAATGCCGTTTCCCTCAAGCTGTGTCCACCCACTCCTCAGCTGACATCACTGGTGATGTCATCTGGTGGATGGGAGGTTAAGGTTTAATCCTGCATTGGCCAGTAGAGAACAAGATCACGTAGCCAAGGCAGCAGGATTTAGTCCCCGCTCATCAGCTGTGGGGGGATTGAAGCTGTGCAAAAGCACCTTTTGAAGCAGCCCTCTTGTGTGAGCTACTTCAAAGATGCTTTTGCAATGTTCTAAGATGGTTTCTGTGAGACATGCAAAGCGTGTGGGATTCCACCAGATGGGTGAACCTACCCACCTGTCAGATTTGCCTTGCGGAGCCGGAAAGGATTCTCTACCCTCTATTTATGGCATTGTAAGTCTAAGCTGGTGGTAGTTCAATTTCCATCTCCTTTCCTTTTTTTGAGGCACCAATCAACCTACAAGAGTTTTGCAATAATAATAATAATAATAATAATAATAATAATAATAATAATAATAATAATAATAAATTTATATCCCGCCCTCCCCAGCCGAAGCCGGGCTCAGGGCGGCTAACAACAATAAAACAGTACAACACAACACAACACAACACTCTAAAACCATTCATTATAAAATTAATTCAAATCAAACCAATGGCAAGCATTGGGTCAGAGCTCCGCGAAGATTGCCGAAGGAGGGAGTCAGGCTGTGCCCTGGCCAAAGGCCTGGTGGAACAGCTCTGTCTTGCAGGCCCTGCGGAAAGATGTCAAGTCCCGCAGGGCCCTAGTAACGGCATGCATTACTCTGGTATAAGATCTAATGTAAATGAAACTAGATCACATTCTTGTTATATATTTGAATGTTGTGGCTCTTAATAGAATGAGTCAGATCTATGGTTTGATTATTTGTGGTACTAGTTTCGTCCTTTCATGGCAGCATGTGAAAACCAAATCTTCCTTACTCAAGGAAGCAATAAAATCTATCTGACCTAAACAGATTCTTTGTTTTTGTATGGATTTGTGTTCTGCTGAGAGATTTTTAAGATAGGATACGAAATGCCCTGACATACTGAAATAAAAGTATGTGATTTTAAATCAACAACCATAATGTGTGTGTGTGTTTAAGATGCGTTGCATCCACGGAGAAAGGAGATATGTAATTAGTCTCCTAATGTATGTCAGTGAATAGGACTAAATCTTATATCCACTTTTTTATATTGAGACAATACCTTCATTTGGGGGTGAATCCCACTGATATAAATGTTGTTTTATGATTGCAGGCAGTGGAGGATATGCAGAAATAAGATCTGCCCAAGGCAGCAGAATTTAGTCCCCGCTTGTCAGCTTTGAGGGAATTGAAGCTGTGCAAAAGCACCTTTTGAAGCAACTCTCTTGTGTGAGCTACTTCAAAGATCCTTTTGCAATGTCTAAGACAGCTTCTGCTGGGTAAGCAAGAGTTTTGCCATAGTGTTAATTCATATGAAATCCATTCTTTCTGAAGTTCTCAGTGTTCAGAGACTTTTATAATACCTGCTTGATTCTCCAAATCTTATCTTCTTGTAGACTGACAGAACAATATGTAGCGAATGTCAGCATAAGCCACCACATTCTCACTTCATTTAGCTTTTGTTCCTGATGCGAAGATTCATTCCAAGGTCTTTGTAGTCACTGAGAGGAATTCATGGCTGTTGGTCTTGAGTGTGGCACTGTGGAAATTGTGAAGAGGGGAAAGAATATTGGGCTCAGCCTTGGCTAATGTAATTTCTTTATGTTGCAGTGGGACAAGGTTTCGGGCTGCTGGGTCCGTAAAATTTAGAATCCTCTAGCTCTGTGCATTGCTGCATGTACATAGGCATTTGACGTGTTGAATATTATAAAGTTTAAAGAGGGGAGAATGACTTTGTCACAGGGCAGGGGGATTTGATTTAAATCCAATTGATCCAATCCAATCAGTAAGACTTGATTTAAATCGTGTGGTTTTTTACAGAAAGACTTATTATTAATATTTACAACCAGATGAAGGTTTCCGATTGTGCAAATGAAATAGAACTGATAGTTAATTCTACAGATGGGGCATTAGCGTGTGAAAACAGTCCCGATCCAATGATCCCCAGATGGTGGAGGTGTCAGGCGCCATCATGATGCCCAGCTATTTTCACTTAGTCGCAAGTGGTCATAAGCCAAGTGCAAAATTTCGCCTGGTGCCTGGAGGTCTCCACCTTACAGTGGTATGGAGAACTGCTGTCTTTCTGGGGTCACCCACCTTGGGAAATCATCTCCCCCTAGAGATCAGGTGGGCACCAACAGCTGGGTGCTTCTGCCAGCCATTAAAAGCATTCCTCTTTACCCTAAGCTTTTCCTGGTTATTAATCCCTGCTCCTGCCATCTCTGGCTACTAAAACCTCACTGTTTTATTGATAAGACTTTTCTTGTTATATTTTGGTATACAGTTGTACCTTGGAAGTCAAACGGAATACGTTCCGGAAGTCCGTTCGACTTCCAAAACGTTTGAGAACCAAATCGCGGCTTCAAACAGAAGCCGCAAAAGCCTCGTCGTACATTCGGCTTCCGAAAGAATGTTCGAAAACAGGAACACTCACTTCTGGGAGCCGATTTGTTTGGGAGCCAAGGCGTTCAACATCCAAGGTACGACTGTACAGAGGTACCTCTACTTACGTTCACCTCTGGTTCTGTATCCTTCGGGATACGCACGTATTTTTCCGGGTTTCGCTGCATGCGCAGAAGCACTCTACGCACCGTGCACATGCGCAGAAGCGCTCCACACGCTGTGCGCTTGCACAGAAGTGCTAAACCACGCCACGTGCATGCACAGAAGTAGCACCTTCAGATATGCACACCTCAGGATCCAACCAGAGCTCTGGAACAGATCCTGTGCGCAACCAGAGGTACCACTGTACATTGTTGTTCTCTTCTGTCAACCACCTTGGTATACTGTTGAAATGAAAGGGCCATATCATTTTAATAGCCAGCAATGAAATAAACCTCAGCATCTATCATATATGACAGGCGTGGCCAACTCCTGAGAGACTGTGATCTACTTTCAAAGTTAAAATCTGGCAGTGATTCAAATTTGTTGACCTTTTTTTAGGGGAGGAGAAATGCCCCGTTTCTTAGGGGGTCAGGGAATTTTCGGCAGGAACGGAAGCAGCCACTAACCTTATGATTGCTGGCCAGATAACAGCCTCTGTTTCTAAACTCCGGCTTCTCTTCTGCAACAATAGAAGCCAGCCCAGGGAGAGGGGCTGGGGCCGGAATGGGGCCAGCGATCGACCACGATCTATAAAAACCTTGTAGAGATCGACTTGTTGGACATCCCTGATATATGAGACCCCAGAGGAAAAATCGACAGTCTTCTATTCGGATTTGTTTTTTAAAAAATACTCATTTATTTTGCTTGAGAATTGCCTATCTGTGGAAGTTCAGTTATAACCTAGGCCTAGGGGATGTTGGCCTGAATAACATTGAGGAATTTTGCTAGCCTTATGGAGATACTTTGGACTTCCCTCAAAATTCCTCAGGTGTTTTGCCTAACCAGGGAACCCCAAATATGTTTTGAACTACTTCAGGTGAAATTTTGATGGCAACCCTAGTTGACACCAGTTCTCTCTCACGCATGAGGTTACTTAACATCAGGCAAATGTAGAGCATGTTGTGACTTGGAACTGGCAGCTATAGTGTCAGTCTTAATCCAGCGAGTGAATGCAGATAATATGTCAGGAGCCAGTCTGTGACATTATATTCTGTTTTTCATTCACAGAGAAGTGGTTAGATGGGGAAAGGTGGGACACACCCACACCCACACCCACACATCCCCCAGCTGGGAATGTCATAACAGAAAGTGTACATCTGGCAACTTTCACTTCTCCATTTTTAATAATACAGGTTATATTGGCTTGGATCCAAAAGTTATATGCACACAGTGCAATGGGTGTTGTGTTAAAAGAATGAAAAATATGGCAAATAAGGAATATATAGGCCATAGCATATGAACTTTAGCGGCCCGTACAAAATCTTGCATAATACCTTGTGCAAATGGAAACTTAATCTGAATTTGGAGCATTTTTCTCTCGCAACATTCCTATTCCAGCTCACAAACAGCGCTCTCATAAGCAGAACAGGGAGTATGATAACTGGGCATCTTTAGACTCAAGCTGCTCCTCTTCCTTCTCCTTTTATCATCATCATCCATCCATCCATCACTGTCTTCTGAGGAGACGATGAAGGCTGAGGGTGAAGTCTCCCATTTCTATGGGAATCTCAGACCAGTAAAAACCAGCCTCATGATGGATAGGGATTGGTTTCTGGGACAGTAGCTCCATCTCTGATATAAATGGTCTGGGCAACCCATCAGAAACTTATTTAGAGGTTCGTTCCACCTGCTTAATGATTCCGAGCTCCCATTAGTCTGTTTAGGCCAGTGGTTTTCAACCAGTGTGCCGTGGCACCCTGGGGTGCCTTGAATGATGGTCAGGGGTGCCATGGGCAACACTGGCCTCTGTCCCTCTTTCTTTTCCTCCTTCCTCTGATGCTCTTTTGCGTCTCTGCCTCCCAAAGGCTTGCACAGCTGTTTATTGCAGCAGCCCTGGCTATAAGCTCTGCAGGCGAACGGTTCCTCTGGGAGGCATATGTCTTTGGGGCAGGGGTGGGGCAGACCAGAGACCAGTGTGTGTGGTTTGGGAGCTGCATGGTCGGGGAAAAACAAAAACACTCTCCCTAAAGATAAAGGGACCCCTGACCATTAGGTCTAGTCGTGGCCGACTCTGGGGTTGCGGCACTCATCTCACTTTATTGGCCAAGGGAGCCGGCGTATAGCTTCCGGGTCATGTGGCCAGCATGACTAAGCCGCTTCTGGCGAACCAGAGCAGTGCACGGAAACGCCATTTACCTTCCCGCTGGAGTGGTACCTATTTATCTACTTGCACTTCGTGCTTTCGAACTGCTAGGTTGGCAGGAGCAGGGACCGAGCAACGGGAGCTCACCCTGTCACGGGGATTCGAACCGCCGACCTTCTGATCAGCAAGTCCTAGGCTCTGTGGTTTAACCCACAGCGCCACCCGCGTCCCTACCTTGGATCAAATCTGCTTCCAGGTGCCATAAGAAAGCTGCAGAGATAGTATAGGATAGTGCGCACCCCGGAAATGATCTCTTTCAGCTTCTGCCTTCTGGAAGAAGGTACAGGGTTATAAAGACTAGGACCAGCCGCCTGAGAAAGTTTCTATTCAAATGCGATTTTGGTTTTAAATGCAGTGTAAGGTAGTCTCTATGGGCGTATATTGTATTTAATTATGGGGTATCAGAGTTTTTTAGGGGGCTAACCAGGCTGGGATAGCTGGGATAGCAGGCTTGTTGGTTTCTGAATGTCTGCTGTAGATTTTCAGTTTCGTTGTTCTGTATGGGACAGTGACAATAAAGATTATCGTAGAGATGGCAGCAGCTGCTGCCCAGAGGACTTCCAAACGAGAGGAGGCTGAGGGAACCCTCCACAAGGGTGTCCAAAAAAAGGGGGTGAGAGGCTGGCAGCTCTGCAGGCAAGGGGTGACGTAACTGGGCTCCTGAGCCCCACAGGGGTGCAGCAGAACGAATGTAGTTGGTTAAGGGAGCCGTGGATTCAGCAAGGTTGAAAACCTCTGGTTTAGGCCACTTGGCCATTTTGTGCAAACACTATTAACTTGAGATGGTTCGCTCAGAAATAAAACCCAAGTTAGCAGACTATTAAAGCTTCGCTGCAGAGGAAGCCAAATCTCCAGACACTCTGGGGGATCGCATTTGATCACACCAAAATGTAGGAGTTTGTCATAGCAGTTCATCCCAGTGGGTGCTCACAGGGCGCAGTAAGGGATTGGCTACACAGCCAGCCCCCTGAGTCGACCTCAGGACCATTATTATTATTATTATTATTATTATTATTATTATTAAAGCAGAATCCTTCAGGTCTGCCTGAATTCATTTTAAAAGCATGCATTGGTTTTAAACAAAATAGTTTGTCCCTGATCTAATAACTGTTTTTTAAAAGTACCAACTTACTTCCGAGGGAATTTAGGTATAACTTCAATTTTTTTGGGGGGGGGGGAATCAAAGGTACCTAGCAGCATTTAAAAACTTGGTTTTTTGCGGGGTGTGTGCGTGTGCGTATCTATATAAAACTGTGGCAACTGTGTTGAGCATGATGCCAGAAATCTGAAGAAAGCCCTCCAGATTTCTCTGTGAAACTCTATAATGTTGTTTATGTACATTGCAACAGTAATGGGAGATACATAGGGTTTCATGTTCCTCAAAGGAGTGATACAGCTAAGGCAACGAAGCATCCCTTGTCTTTTGTTTTCCAGCTCACAGTTAACGAAGCCGCTGCTCAATTGTGTGTGAAGGATAACGCACTTCTGACCCGGAGGGACGAACTCTTTGCACTGGCGAGACAAATATCCCGAGAAGTTACCTACAAATACACTTACCGGACTACAAAGTAAGTTGCTTTAAAAAAAAAAAAAAAGGCAGGGGGAGATCCTAATTGCTTTAATGAGGTTTATTGTATCAGAAAACCTTTTTTTATTTTTCTTGTTCTGCAGTCAGGGTCATAGAATCATAGAAATCTAAAGTTGGAAGGGACCCTGTCATCTAGTCCAACCCCCATGACCCTGAAATCAAGAGTCCCATTCCCTCCCTAACTCATAGTCCTGATCTGGCCCAATTGCCTTCTAAATCCGGCCTGCAGACGGTCCGGGAATCAGCGTGTTTTTACATGAGTAGAATGTGTGCTTTTATTTAAAATGCATCTCTGGGTTATTTGTGGGGCATAGGAATTCGTTCATCCCCCCCCCCAAAAAAATATAGTCCGTCCCCCACCATGTCTGAGGGACAGTGGACCGGCCCCCTGCTGAAAAAGTTTGCTGACCCTGAATTGTGCACACCCCACCCCACCTATTGGGAGCCCATGAGTCTTGGCATTTCCACACCACATTTTTCCTAGTTGTTGCAGAAAATTGTACTTTTCGTAGATCAGGTGGCTTCAACAGGGTTGAAGTTAAAAATCTGACCTCAACCCCGACACGCTAGCTTCCTTTGTACAGGGAGGTTTTTTTATACAGTGGTGCCTCGCAAGACGAAATTAATCCGTTCCGTGAGGCTCTTCGTCTAGCGGTTTTTTCGTCTTGCGAAGCAAGCCCATTAACAGCTTAGCGGATTAGCGCTATTAGCGGTTTAGCGGCTTTTAGCGATCAGCTGTTAAGCGGCTTATCAGCGGATCAGCTGATAAGCGGCTTAGCGGCTTAGGAAAAGGGGGGAAAAGGGGAAAAAACCCGCAGGAACTCGCAAGACATTTTCATCTTGCGAAGCAAGCCCATAGGGAAATTCATTTTGTGAAGCGCCTCCAAAACGGAAAACCCTTTCGTCTAGCGGGTTTTCCGTCTTGCGAGGCGTTCGTCTTGCGGGGCACCACTGTACAAAGGAGCATTTAAACATTCAAATCCTTCTCCACCGCCCATAATCTCTAATGATAGTCCAGCAAGATTGAACCTTACGTCAGGTTCTTAAACTACAGGACATGCTTTGTGAACCTACCTGGAAATCAAGGCTTAAATGAGAAATTTCAGTTTTCTATCTCTCTGTTGCAGGCAAGGATTTTTCCAAGGTGTTTCTTTTTTTGAAGATAAGTGTGCGCTACCTAGTAAAAATAAAACAAAATGTGTTTTCATTTCCTAGGTCTAAATGTGGAGAAAGGGATGAACTGTCACCAAAGAGAATTAAGATAGAGGTACTGTATTTTAATTTGTTCTGTTTAGTTGTAATTGCTAAAACCGACTTGCGTGAGAGAGGAAAGAACCATTAAGGCTTCATTTGGTCAACGGCTATGTTCTGCCTCACTCTCCCAACTGAAGAACAAATCCCTTAAAATACAATGCGTTCTGAATAAATATGGTCCGATTTATCAAAGGTTCTGTAGTAGTCACTTAAAATATGAGGGCAGTTGAAACAATATAGTGGAGCTTGTGAAGTTGTGAGTTTGGAGATGAAAAGTTGACCAGTAATCAGGATAAAATAGATATATGTTCCATCTCCCCCTTCACTGCCCCAGTTTTATTTATTTATTGCTTTCAATGGGCAGTTTGAAATTGGTGTTCACCCTTTTCACAGCATTTCTACAGTGGAACAGGTGCAATAAATTCCTGCATATATAGATTTTCTTTTACATTTAGTTATAGTAGCAGTAAAACACACACAGCTGGCCTTTTGCGCAGTTACACATGTTCTTCCCTGAAATAAGTAAAAGGAAAATACCGGCCCATGAGGTTGGGGGAGAGCTTTTCCCCAAAAAGCTTACGAGACCAGGATGTCTCTACTTAATTTTTTTTTCTTTCAGAAGATCAGCAGGTATTATTTCAGCAGAATACCAGGGGGAGAAAACACCGATCTGAATTTAAATATTTCACTTTATAAATATCGGGCTCATTTTACTGGAGAATATTTTTAGGAGTGGAATTTGACTGATGTTACATCCTCATCATAAGGCTCCTGTCTAGCTTCAGCTGTAGATCAGTTAACTGAAGCACAATCTTGTGCATGTTTTCTTATTCTGTTGTGTTAAATGGGGCTTGCTGACTGCAGCCTCTGTGCCATGCTAGATAAACACTGAATGTTTATCAGGCTAGGTTGTTGTTGTTGTTTTGTTGTTGTTATTAAAAAATTGATTTCTATACTGCCCTTTATTAAAGATCTCAAGAGTGGTGTACAACATTAAAATTGTATTTTATGGAGCATAAGAATAAAAACATAATTTAAAAGTATAGTAGTACAGTGGTACATCGTAAGTTGAACAGAATCCATTCCGGAAGTTTGTTCAACTTCCCAAACGTTCGGAAGCCATGTCGGAGGTGTGGGTTCCAAAGAACGTTCGCAAACTGGAACACTCAAGTGTACAGTACAGTGGTACCTCTGGTTGCGAACGGGATCCGTTCTGGACCCCCGTTCGCAACCTGAGCAGAATGCAACACGCGTCTGCGTGGGTCGCGATTCACCGCTTCTGCACATGCGCGTGACGTCATTTTGAGTGCATGCGCATAGCTGTTAACCTTCCCTTTTTGGCGGGAAATTCCCTTATTCCAGCGCCATTTCCCGCTGCTATCCCGGATTGTTAGATATCCTGTAGACTGTCCCCGGGACAGGTGAGGCTGCTGATCCCTTATTTTCAAATCTGAAAGTTGACAGCTATGTGCATACCTGAGCGGCAAAACCCAGAAGTAACCCATTCCGGTACTTCCGGGTCGCCGCGGGACACAACCTGAAAAGATTTAACCCGAAGCGTCTTTAACCCGAGGTATGACTGTGTTCTTGTATAGTATATAGTTTGCGTAGTATACAGCATAATAATAAAAATAATCATAACGACAGTCCCCTTTCTTTAACAGACCATAGATTATTTAATGGCTGAAGGCCTCAGTAAAGAGGGATGTTTTGCCTAGTGCCTAAAGACATATAATGATGGCGCCAGGCGCACCTCTCTGAAGAGAGCATTCAACAGATTAGGAGGCAACACAGAGAAGACCTGTGCCCGTTATGCTCATAGTAAACCTGTTGAAATAAATTAAGCCTCACTTAAGTTCCATCATGGTTTTCTTCAGGCAAATCATGATCCTCTCTACCTCCATTTGAGGAGCACTGGCAACAATTTTCTTCACGTCTTGCTCAGTTATACGGTTTGGGTCTTTTTGTGCGCTAGAGCATCGTTTGACCTAAACACAAATAATTTTGTTGAGTAGGTGGAATTTTTATTTTATTTTTGGCTGTTTTCAGATGCCTCATAAACTGTGTTTTGTTGTTCAGATCTTCCTAATGGAGGGAAATAGCACGGAGAGAAACTCCTGCCAGTAGCTCTGGAATGTTCTTGCCCTGTCTAATGGATCTTGTTGCCATTAGGGAACAATTTCCTGATAGTCAGAAAAATGAACACATGTATACACACACTCTGGCTTATGGAGGTAATGACTAAACCTAGCAAAAACATGGAAATATATTCAGTATTTTTTCATTTGGTATTTTTTAAAAAATAGATCCAGTTTTAAATAATGTAGCTTGCAGACTAAGTAAATAGGCTGTCAATTTTACCATAATTTCCCTTCTGTGTTGAGGGATATGTGATGCAGCAGGCCAGTAGTTATTTGGATGCATATATTTCCCTGTAAAGGAACATTTCAGGAAATGGTCCCTTTGGATGCAAAAATTCCTTTGTACAATTCTATTTTTTTGTGTGTGTGTGTGTTTAAACTACCCTGGGAAAATGTCGAGGGCACATTTTTATTCTGTAACTGCTTGTTTTGGGTGGACTAAAAGTGAAGAGACAGGGCGAGGGAATAATTAGCGACTTACATGTTCCTATTAAAGCCAGTGAGAATTTTGCAAGGGGACTTTGAAAGTCTTGTTCCTTTTTGTGCAGCAGGAAAAGGAAGGTAATTGCTGCGATCCGTTCTTGTACACATAGCCCTGTCCCAAAACTAGTAAAGGTAAAGGTACCCCTGCCCGTACGAGCCAGTCGTGTCCAACTCTAGGGTTGTGCACCCATCTCACTCTATAGGCCAGGGGCCAGCGCTGTCCGGAGACACTTCCGGGTCATGTGGCCAGCGTGACAAGCTGCATCTGGCGAGCCGGCACCAGCGCAGCGCATGGAAACACCGTTTACCTTCCCGCTATAAAGCTGTGCCTATTTATCTACTTGCACTTTGACGTGCTTTCGAACTGCTAGGTGGGCAGGAGCTGGGACCGGAAGACGGGAGCTCACCCCCCCGCAGGGATTCGAACCACCGACCATGCGATCGGCAAGCCCTAGGCGCTGAGGTTTTACCCACAGCGCCACCCGCGTCCCTGCGTCTGAAAACTACACCCTAGTAAAAGGTTGCAAAATGCCAAACATCTACGTGTTTCATATATACGTGGATTGTACCTGGTGTTAGTCATACTCAGAGCAGACCCACTGAAATTGATGGCTAGGAGTAACTTAAGCCCATTATTTCCTGTGGCCTGATTGTACAGTCGTACCTCGGAAGTCGAACGGAATCCGTTCCGGGAGTCTGTTCGACTTCCAAAACGTTCGGAAACCAAGGCGCGGCTTCCGATTGGCTGCAGGAAGCTCCAAAGGAAAGCAGAGCAATACGTTTGGCACCAGCTTGGCTGCAGGAGTTGCTGGCAGGAGGCGTACAAGGCACCACCCAACCATCTTAGGGACTCCACTCTGGATTTGTGTAGGATTTATTCCTTAGCCTTTTCTTCTCCTGAAGATCTCCTACAAGGTAGCAGAGGTTTATGTCCAGAGTTTTTTCCTTCTCCTAGATGGGCTAGGGACGCGGGTGGCGCTGTGGGTTAAACCACAGAGCCTAGGACTTGCTGATCAGAAGGTCGGGGGTTCGAATCTCCGCGACGGGGTGAGCTCCCGTTGCTCGGTCCCTGCTCCTGCCAACCTAGCAGTTTGAAAGCACGTCAAAGTGCAAGTAGATAAATAGGTACCGCTCCAGCGGGAAGGTAAACGGCGTTTCTGTGCCCTGCTCTGGTTCGCCAGAAGCGGCTTAGTCATGCTGGCCACATGACCCGGAAGCTGTACGCCGGCTCCCTCGGCCAATAAAGCGAGATGAGCGCCGTAACCCCAGAGTCGTCCAAGACTGGACTTAACTGTCAGGGGTCCCTTTACCTTTACTAGATGGGCTACCTTCCCAGGTTGAGGAGCCCCATTTGCCCCTCACTTCCCTCTACGGCACGTGCAGAGTCTACCTTCTTGACCATTGGACCAACTACTGATCTCGCCCGCTCAATCTGCCAATACCTGCCTCTATGGAGCAAGCAAGCAAATAATCCTTACCCCTGGTAATGCTTGAAACAGAGAATGGTTGCTGTTTGTTTGTTAAACAGTAAAACAATAAACAGGGCGGTGATGCAATGACTACTGCAGTCAACACAGGAGGAGGAGGTTTAACAAACTGAAGGACATCATTCTCTTTCTATGTTTCTCCTGATGGAAACATGCAGATGGGGACAGATATACCCTACTTTAAGTCGTTTTTCTCTTGTGTATTATTTACTACAAAGCTTGATGACTAAGCTCTTTAGCAACGAAACATCGGATTACCAGAACGACGTCCAAGCACTGTACCACTGATTTATATCATAAGTGGACTCTTTATTACTGCAATTGTTCGAGATAATATCTATTTTGGAAAGAGAAGAAATGAGCACTGAACCACAGATATATTACAAGCGAACTCTTTACTTACTGCGCTTGATATTGTTTAAGAAAAAACCTATTTGGGAAAGAAATTACTTTTGCCATTTTTATGGATGTTCAGTGTTTGTTTACAGATAGTTATATTGTGCCATTTGTTTGCTAAAGACAAGGGGAAATAAGGTTTTCCTCATTGAGGCATAGTAACTTTTCAAGATTTCAGCCTGTCTGGTATTGTTCTTGCAAACACCTCCCATACAGCAGCAGGTGGTGGTCCCCCCCCCTTTTTAAAAAAAGCTTAAGTTCTGGAAGTGCTATACAGCTTGCTGAAGCATGAGCCAGGTAACCCTTGAATATATACGCCAAACTATTTTTTCTTTTGCCACCTCAGTTCTCCTGCTTCGACGAGGACTGAAACGCAGGAGCCCAGATTGTCACTACAGTCATACCTTGGTTTTTGAACAGCCTAGTTCTCGAATGTTTCGGCTCCCGAACGCCGCAAACCCAGAAGTGACTGTTCCGGTTTGCGAACTACTTTTGGAAGCCAAACGTCCGACGGGGCCTTCCGCTGCTTCTGATTAGCTGCAGGGTCTTCCGGCAGCCAATCGGAAGCTGCGCTTTGGTTTCCAAATTTCCAGAACGGATTCCATTTGACTTCCAAGGTATGACTGTACTGATGAGTCCTTTTCAGCCTTTCCACCGACGTCAGTGCGTGTAAAACACTGCCATTTTGATCTCGGGAGGCGTTTAACGCTTAACGCCTCTTTTCCACAGGTGGAAATGATTGCACGCACACACACCCCAGGCGTGAAGTGAAATGGTTTTCCCCGGTATAATAAAGAGGAGGGTTTTCCTCCTTCCCTCTCGGAGATGGAGGCGCCTGAGAGCAGGACTGCGTGGGCAAGCAAACCTACAGACGGCGTTGCAAACATCACCTCTGCAGGGTGAAGGAGTTTTGCATAAGCAACACAAAAGAAAGAGGGTGGAGGGTGTGTGTGGAGGCAAAGCATATCACAAACTACACCCAATTACCTGTGAAAGCCTCCCCCCCCCCCTCATGTGACCTCTCCCTTTTCTCGATGGAGTGGGTGGGTAAGTTTGCAGGGAGAGGCGGGGGCGGAATCCCGGGAAAATGACAAGCGCTGGGAGCCGAGTGGGCGGAAGAAGGAATGCAGCAATTAGGTTCGGATTTGGGAGTAGCTATTAATGAGTTGCGGCGAGGTCCCTGAATGCCTTCTCACGTGCGACGAAACAAAAGCAATATTTTAGTTAC
Source organism: Podarcis erhardii (assembly GCF_964252035.2). Taxonomy (NCBI): domain Eukaryota; kingdom Metazoa; phylum Chordata; class Lepidosauria; order Squamata; family Lacertidae; genus Podarcis; species Podarcis erhardii. Next base: position 122,959,062 of record NC_138497.1, read on the forward strand.
ATGAAGTTCCCACCCTCCCTCTTCAGCAGCTGCCTTGATGTGTGGGGGGTGTGTGTGTAAGCGTGGACTTGATGTGGGTGCCCCCTCACTAGCCCCCCCCCCCGAGGCCATGACAGCACACAAGGCTTTGTGTCTTTTCCCAGAGGAAGCACAGCAAAATCACTGGCGGTTGAAGGAAAGCTCTTCTCCCTTCAGTGCTGTTATTTTGTGCAGAAAAGGGTGTGTGGCTAGGGGTGTCCCCCCCCCAAAAAAATACAGGATTGAGAGTTGGCAGGGCATGTGAGACAGACAACAGAGTCATTACAGTCCTATGAACTAAGCAGTACAAAGGCATCCTGCCGCCAAACAGCACATCCGTAAGCGGAGGTGGCGGGAAGATGTATGAGAGGGCGAAACTTGAAAGATTCAGTGGGAGTAAGAGACCTAGAGGGAAATGGAAGGGGTGGGTGGGTAGCTGGGAGGGCTGGAGGGGGGGGGGGAGAGGTTCAGCGTTCATGTCAGCATGAGTTATAAGGTGGGAGAGAAAGAACGCGGGCATGCCCACGCCGCTGCCAAGCAGGGCTGAAAAGCAAGAGAGTGTGGGATTTCTTTCTCTCCCTGAAGATCACAAAGAACAGAAGCGGTGCAATCTGGTGTTCGTGTAGGAGAAGTGTTTGGCGGAGGGGAAGAAAGCGCCTGTGGGGTTTGGGAACATCTGCTCAAAGAAATCGCTTTAAGAACAGCCAAGTTGGAAGGGAGCACACTGGGTGTGTTTGATAGAGCAGGCCACAGAGAGCAACGGGGAGAAAGGAACATTCAATTCAAAATCCTTTATTAGGCATAACACCAACAAACAAACAAACCTCATATACAACCTGTGTAAAATACGGGCACAGCAAACACAATTTATCCCAGTCCTATTCTTAACTCTCAGAAAGTAAACGATGTACATAAATAACACAATACGATATAATATAGTATAATAATACAACGCAGCAACATCTCCTACCATTAAAAACCACTAAGTCTCTTTATCATGGCCCATTTGGAACATTTGGCTGTCAAGACACTCTTCACCTCCTTCTTCCGTTAGGGTTCCTTTTCATAGATTTTTAAATTTTTTTTAAAAAAAACAATTTTATTAAAGGTTTTCAACAAATAATACAGTCATGCCTTGGATCTCAAACGCCTTGGCTCCTGAACAGATCGGCTCCCAAACTATCAAAACCCGGAAGTGAGTGTTCAGGTTTGTGAACGTTCTTTGGAAACCGAATGTCCAGTGGGGCTCCTGATTGGCTGCAGGAGCTTCCTGCAGCCAACCAGAAGCCGCGCTTCGGTTTCCGAACGTTTTGGAAGTCGAACAGACATCTGGAACCGATTCCGTTCGACTTCCAAGGTACGACTGTACAATATTAAAAAAAACAAGCAAAGCTGATACCTTAAAAGATCAAAATAATAAAAAGGAAAAGAAAAGAGTGAGAAACCACACCCACACAAACACAAAATTGTATATTCTATCAGCCTTCTATCTTAATCTTCAGTTCACAAACATGAGATCCACGTCTTCCCAGCTCCCATCTTTCTCAGCCTCACACCTGACAAAAAACCACTCTGTCCCTCACACAGATATTTTCTATCCATCTTCTCTCTGAATTCAACTTCGTATCATCTTCATAGCATACTTATAAGAAATATTATTTAATATTAATTTTAAAAACCTATCAAAAACTTAATAAGAAAGAGAAAAAAATAGGTACTCCCCTTTTGTTTTTAACATACACCTTTCTTTCATCCCAGGAAGAAGTAGGCGGGTTACAGATTTTACTTCTTTTTTTTTTGCGGGGTGGTTGTGACTTGGACTTAGGGCCTGTAGTGGCATTTCTGAGTGATGAGCTGCGATGCTTGCTTCAGGCCACCTGGGCTCGGAAGGAAGAGTCATGTACAACCCTGGGCAGCTTCCAAAAAAGCAGGAGTAGAAGAGACCAGCTGGGTAGGAATGGGTATAGGAAATTCCAGTCACGTTCACTCCAGACCTCTGTGTTTGTTTTCATTCTTCCTCCAAATAAGCAGTGTTATCGTTGTGCAGTTATCAGTGAAACATGGTTGAAGCAGTGGTTTGAATGGTGCTTTGAATGGTGGTCAGGGGTGTGAGAGCAACACTGGCCCCTGTCCCTCTTTCCCTCCTCTGTTGCCCCCTCATCTCTCTACCTCCCAAAGGCTTGCACAGCTGTTTGTTGCAGCAGCCCTGGCTACAAGCTCTCCAGGTGAATGATGCCTCCGGGGCTGGCCAGGGGTTGCTTCCCAGGCCCCTGTGGGGCAGTGTGAGGAGGCACCTCTCTTTGGGGCAGTGGGGAGTAGCTCAGAGACAGGGGCAGCAGCTGCGGCTGCCCAGAGGACTCCCAAGGAGAGGAGGCTGAGGGAACCCTCCACAAGGGTGGGTGTTCGGAAAAGGGTGTAAAGGTACCCCTGACCATTAGGTCCAGTCATGGACAACTCTGGGGTTGCGCGCTCATCTCGCTCTATAGGCCGAGGGAGCCAGCATTTGTCCGCAGACAGCTTCCGGGTCATGTGGCCAGCATGACTAAGCCGCTTCTGGCGAACCAGAGCAACGCACGGTAATGCTGTTTACCTTCCCGCTGGAGCAGTACCTATTTATCTACTTCAGTGTTTCTCAACCTTGTGCCTCCAGCTGTTTTTGGACTACAATTCCCATCATCCCTTGCCACTGGTCTTGCTAGTCAGGGATGATGGGAGTTGTAGTTCAAAAACAGCTGGAGGCACAAGGTTGGGAAACACTGATCTACTTGCACTTTGAGCTGCTTTCGAACTGCTAGGTTGGCAGGAGCAGGGACCGATCAACGGGAGCTCACCCCGTTGTGGGGATTTGAACTGCTGACCTTCTGATCGGCAAGCCCTAGGCTCTGTGGTTTAGACCACAGCGCCACCCGTGTCCCTTTGAAAAAGGGTGAGAGGCTGCCAACTCGGCCGGCAAGGGGGTGATGTAACTGGGCTCCTGAGCCCCACAGGGGTGCTGCAGAAAGAATGCAGTTGGTCAGGGAGCCGTGGACTTTAAAAGGTTGAAAAGCTCTGGGTTAAAGGTTTAAATACTTCTGGTCGCAGCCACCTTCCTCCTCTCCTCTCTCTGCCGCTGCAGCCGTGGTGAGGATGGAAAGTCAGAGGAGCTCTGCCTCACCACTTAGGACAACTGCGTTCACAGTGCTGTGAGCAAGACTGCAGCGCTCTTCAGGTATTCATACCGAATTCACGTAAAGGTGGCGGTAGAGTCACTAGTACAAGCCCTGCTCCCAGCAAAGCCTTCCCCCATTGAGCGGGGAAGTCTGAATAAAGCTTCTAACCACATCAGTTCATTCAGCAATGGAAGGTTTGGGCAGCACCCATGGTTTTGGGGCAGGGCGGGGCATCCACGATCCCCTCCCCACCTGTTGCTTTAAAAAAAAAAAAAAATTATTAAGAGTTTTGTTGATACAGTAGAGAAAAGACAGAATAAACAGATAATAGACAGAAAAAAGAACAAACATAAAATTTAACATCTTGTAATACCCATCTTTTCTTCATCTTTTGGACTTCCTCACATCTCCCGCTCTTGCATTCCAAATTTATAAAACTTTAGCCAGCAACTTGTCACCTTGTTTCAATTCTTATTATACACATTTCCAATGTTTTGTCCCTAACTTTGAATATTTTTATCTAGGTCTTAAATACCTAATTTTAACACAATGTTTATTCAAAATTTATTTTTCTCGTAAAATTCACTCATTCTCATAATCTTATCAACTAACTTTATGGGTCCTGTTATTTTCAAATCTCTCATCCTTCTTAGCACTCATATAGTTTACAATGTTTTTGTAAATAGTCCTTGAATTTCTTCCAGTCCTCTTCCACGGCTTCCTCTCCCAGGTCTCGGATTCTGCCGGTCATTTCTGCCAATTCCATATAGTCCATCAGTTGCATCTGCCATTCTTCCAGCGTGGGCAAATCTTGAGTTTTCCAATACTTAGCGGCGAGTATCCTTGCTGCTGTTGTTGCATACATAAATAATGTTCGATCATTCTTTAACACCCTCTGGCCCCCCTCCCCACCTGTTGCTTGAGCACCCAAATGAGGCTTGACGCAGGTGCCTGTTTTGCGAAAGCTGCCCTTGTAGGCTGATGAGCACCATGCATATTTAAAGCGCGTCTTCTTAAATGCGAGCTTATGGTAATCAGGAATTTCTAGGGAGCAAACTTTGCAGCTTTTTGCTCTGTGAGGGACAGCTGATTTCGGTCCACTTTGCTTCCCGTTACAGTTCCAAGCCTTTTGGCGGGGGGTAGGGGTTTAGCAATGGTTCACCAGAGGTGCTGGTTTGTCATTCAGAAAAAGGAGTCGTGATTTGATGTCCCTGTGACGTTATGCAACATGGGCTTCTGTTTTGTTGTACGTTTTTGTGCTTTCACAACAGAATGAAAGCACCGTGGCTGCATCTGGAAACTGCTTGCTGATAAGGTTACTTATTTGTTTCCCTTCCATCCTAATGTCTTAACTTGCACAAAGCAGACCTTTTGATATTCCTAATTGAAATTCCTAAATAAAACTTCAAGGAGTCTTTTGCTACCTTAAAAGCCAGCACATTTATTGTGCCACAAGCTTTCATTTAGGTAGAACAACTTGCACTCGAAGCATTTCTTTGTGCCTTTAAAAGAACCTACTTTTGTTCTGCACTTGCTCAGCTTTAAAACCTTGAAACGTTTATTTTTGCCCTTAAAATAACTGCGGAAGAACTATTCTCTCTCTCTCTCTCTCTCTCTCTCCCTCCCTCTCTCCCCACACACACCATTGGCTGTAGTGATGATTTAAGACTGGAAAAATATCTTTAGTCTTGTGAATTGAAACATTCTGAAATAGTAACAGCTCCTTTCCCTGCTTTTTCATGTTTGCAGGATGGCTTCCCTGACTTCCACGACGCGGTCCAGAGTTTTTACCAGCAGGATTCAGTCAAAATACAACAGGCATTGTCAAAAGGAAAGTGTGAAGACCTGGCAGCGCTTGGCTCACAGGTAAACAACCTAGGGGCTGCAATAAAAGGCTTCCTCGCATTAATGCTTCTTACAGAACAATCACAGTTCTTTCCTTACAGGACACTCTGTCCCCGTTCTGCAGATCAAGGGGTCCTTCTGACCTGGCTGCGATCGTTTCACTTTTAGTGTAGGTGGTATGACTCACAACTGGTGTGTGTGTTTTTTTGAAAATGGCATGCTCAAACAAACACACACTCGTAACAGCTACAGCTTTACCTTCATTCATAGTAAGGGGATGAAGATTTTAAATGACCAGAGCAAGGGGCATCTTTCAGTGTTTTCTGCCTCTTTGTCAGTACAGAGTTTGGCATCTGGGCAGATAACCGCACCAGGTCCCCCATAATCACCTGTCTAAGCTGTGCTGCCTTCGACTTTATGGAGGAAACTTGAGACTGAGCGCTCTCATTCTTCACCCCCTACACCTGACTAGCCCTCTACACCTGACTAGCTAGCCCTCGTCAGAAGCCCTGCCAGTGTCAAATGCTGCCTGCTGCGATTGTGCAGTGTGAGATACATTTTTTGCGTGGGATTTAAAAAGGAGCTAAGCAATCCCTTAAAAAAGGAGCAGATGAGAAAAGATAAAAATAAATAGGAAATGAAGATAAATACTGGCTCCTTTCAAATCTTTATAACCTTGTATCAACACACAGTTCTTTTTTATGGAAAAAATGTGGGGGAACTCGTCACAAAGTTTGTTTGTTTGTCTGTTGCGGGCCCAGCTGCAGTGCTACACGCCCCGGGCAGTGGCTAAATGTAAGATGTGATTAATAAACCCAAGCAGACAATGATCTGGATTAAAAAATGCCCACGACTTCATTGATTACAGATATAGGTGGATTTTTGGCCCAGGCATTGGGTGTTTATCTCTTTCAACCTCCCAGACAAAAAAATATTATTTAATTTTAAAAAGGTAAGGGAACTTACCTCCCCCAAATTTCTGCTCTAACCCGCCCCGCCCCCCGGTCAATACAGTATATTATGAGGACTAATTACTTGGCCAGTCCAAGGCATTTATTGATTCAAATTGAACTACGGGACCACCTCTCCTGGTATGTCCCAGAGAGGAACTTATGGTCTTCAAACAAAAACATCTTGAAGGTCCCAGGCCACAGAGAAGTTAGGCTGGCCTCAACTAGAGCCAGGCCTTTTCCGGTTGTTGTTTCGATCTGGTGGAACGCTCTGTCACAAGAGACTAGGGCCCTGCGGGACTTGACATCTTTCCGCAGGGCCTGCACGACAGAGCTGTTCCATCAGGCCTTTGGTCAGGGCACAGCCTGGCTCCCTCCTTTGGCAATCTTCATAGAACTTTAGCCCAATGGTTGCCATCAATTTGATTTGAATTAATTTTATAATGAAATGATTTTAGAATGTTGTATTATTTTATTGTTATTAGCCGCCCTGAGCCCAGCTTTGGCTGGGGAGGGCGGGATATAAATAAAATTTAAAAACAAAACAAAAACTATACTTAAATGGTATATGTAGGTATACAGTCATTACAGACCAGTACACAACAAACACAGAACAGAAGATTACTCTGTTGTGCCATGCTGCCTCCTTCCACACCAGGCTGAGCATGTTCGATTTCATTTTACTTTCGAGCTGGTTAGATTCTCACCATCTGGGACTGGGCATCAGGAGCAGTTCCACTTTCAGGCCTCTGAAAAAAATAATCCCTGAAACCACACCTGCTCTCTTGGTTTAGCCATGTCGTGGGTTCTGCGCTTACATTTTTTAATCCATAGGAGCACTGATGTCCTCGGATCCCCTCCGAGGAATGGGAACATATTGTGGTAGTTATATGGAGCCATTCGTTTTCTGAATCAGCAGTGAGTCTGTTTCTGTTGATGGACTTCCAAGGTCACCCTTGAGATGTTCAGCATCAGTATTATGAGGCTCGGCTGCCAGAAGATGTGCTATGAGTGTCGTGACATGTCTCTGTGCACCGGATAACGCAAGAAAACAAACCAAACAGAACAGTGTCTCCTTGTGAACATCGCTGACGTTGTACAAGGGAAAGTTGTGCTAGATCAAAAAGCCTGCACCTAGCACCATGTGAACTTATACCTGGTTTCCAATAGGTGGCAAGCGGCTTCACGGCAAGCAACAGATTGGTATCAAAACATTTATTTAAGAAGTTATCAAATGAGTCAGCCACTTCATTACAGACAGCACCAATGTGTCTCCTATCAGATTCATACTGATGGCATTTCTTGCATTGGGTTTGTGAGCTCTCTCTCCTCAGCTGAGTTTCTTCTACCATCACAGTTCTATCTGGTTGTGCAATGGCTTCATCCTTGAAAGCACTGGCGCACTCACCAATCGAATGCCGTTCTTTCAGTGCTGAGAGCTTCAATTTTTACTGGTGTAGCTTTTTCACGTGGAGGATGCTGAGCTCATCTCCTTGTAGCTGCTTCCTGTACCTGCTGAAGACCATAATTACATCAGCTAGAAAAGTCCCAAGGAAGAGTTTTTCCTCATCAAGGAGGAACGCAAGAAATCCGCATGCCAGTTTCTATTCATACTTCTTGAAGGAGAGGCCTAGAGAATGTCAGGAAGCTAGTACAGTGGAACCTTGGTTCTCGAACTTAATCCATTCCAGGTTTCCATTTGACTCCTGAAACGGTTCGAAAACCGAGGCACGCCTTCCAATTGGCTGCAGGAGCTTCCTGCACTCAATTGGAAGCCGCGCCGGACATTCGGCTTCCAAAAAACGTTTGCAAAGCGGAAGACTCACTTCCGGGTTTGAGGTGTCTGGGAGCTGATTTGTTCAGGAACCAAGGTACCACTGTATTGTATTCACAGGTGAGAAGGAAAACTCAGTCCACCTGACCTCAGAAAGCTTGGGGAGTGCAATGAGACAGCTGTTACTGGATCTGAAGCTTGGTGTGTGGAAATACATAGCTTGCGCAAAGACCATTGCACCTGTATCTGTAGATTAAACCAGATTGGTGTATGCACTGGAGATGTGGATCTGAAGGGAGAGATAAAGAAAAAATACCAGCCACCAAGAGAAACAGTTATGCTATAGGTATGGGTAGGAGTGTAACTAACCCCTTGGAAAGGGAACATTCAGTGATAGAGGACGAGATGGTCCTGTAGCAAAAGTGCTAAAGCACTTCCACCACCTGTGGAAACGTGATGACTTCTACGGGAAAAGCAAAATCTGAAAGCTTGCTTTGACTTTGATTAAGGACTCATCTAAATCCCGTGCACACATTTAACCTGCACATTTTCAATATTACAATTCTGCCTTTTTCCAAATGATCTACATCACAGTAATGGAAATAGATCACATTCAGAGTTTATAATTCTCTTGGCATTGATAATTTTGCACTCTCTTTTAGCAGGTTGTTAATTATCTTTCTCCTGTAGTGTATAAGGCCCTGGTCTTTTTCCAGGCGAAACTTTCACACTGTTTCCCCCCACAATCATACTGCCATGCTACACTTTTCAGAATGGCAGATTGCTGGCATTAAAAAAAAAAAAAATGGATAGTGCTATTTCCAAAAATAAAGCTTGAGGGAAATCTTGCCACAATTGTATTTGCAATTTTTCAAAGGAGGAAAAAAAAAGTTGCTGTTGAAATATTAATTGATTGATTAGAAATAGGCACCCAAAATGGGCAGGGGCTCATTCTGAAGGGTCATAAAGATGTCAAAATATTTAAGTGGGTTGAAAATAGCTGTAGATTTGTTTTCCTTTCCGTTTTGTGTTTTTGGGTACCCCAGTAGGATGGAAGGGAGAAATTTGGAACAGAGTGGTGAATTCTGATTAACTTTGAGAATTTCCCCCAGTCAAATTCTGAATTGAAGCAGCTTGCTGTAGATTTCAGCTAATTGTTAGTTTCTCTCAAGTCTGCAAAAACAACAACAACCATGATGTGACCAAATGTACAAGTGTACTGAGATTCTTCTTGCGTTGTGTTTTACCTGTGTTCCCGAGTCCTGGTACAACACCAAAAGAAAAGAATTCTGACTATCGCGTTATGATTGCTTTTTTGGAGTGTTTTATCAGTCAGCGTTGAGAGGGATTAATAACCAGGCAACAACTCTCAGATCCTGTCATCCTTACATTTTGCTGGCTCCCTGATTTCTTTTTGCTTGGAGATCACCAGCTCCACTACTGGTTGTCAGTCTCCTTCCGTGATTCAGCCTTTCGTAGATAATTCAGTCTCTTCCCTCCATAATTCAGCCTTTGTAGGATTCCTGGCCCAGACTATGCCATTTCAGTGTACAGTACTTCACTTGGCATCTGGTTGGTGTAAAACGACTGTACTTAGTAATCATAATTGTAATTGTGGCAAGTCCCTAAATCTGCCTTTGTCTCAATTGCAGCCTGAGAAGATGATGGCCAAGCAGATGGAGTTCCTCTGCAGCCAAGCTGGCTTGGAGAGACGCCTTTCCACGGGCCTCTACAGACAAAATTCAGAAGAGCATTGTGCCAATGGCTTGACATCGGATTATGGTGTTGGGCAAGGTATAGTAGCTTCCAGGCATGTATTTGCCATCACACATCTGTTTTAGAATTTGAGAATGGTGCAACAGCGACGATTGCTAAATTATGACGAAATGAAATTTCCTGTGGTTAATGATTTCTTGGGAGAATATTGTGGGGGCAGAAATGTAGTCTGTGTACATACTGTGTTAGGAGAAATAAAGCCTCTGAGACCTAGTGTCAGAGCTGTCCCAAGGTCCCAGCTCACAGAGGACCAACGCCAGGTCGTCGTTATGTACAAAAGTCTTTATTAAAGTTCAGTTTCCATTTCAAAGCCGCAGTGCGCAGCTCTACGTCTTAAACCCTAGACCGTCGAAGTTCCGTCTGAATCTCCTCCCCCTTGACACCAGTTTAAGATTCTAGCCCTGCTCCACCTCTTCCTCTGCTCTCTCCTCCGCTGGGTCCTCCTGCCCGCTGAGGCATTCCCCTTTCTGGACTCTTCTGACGCTGAGTCGCCTGACTCCTCCCCCTGCCTCCGGCGGGCTTTAGGACCTGGTTCCCAATCCTCGTTCTCTGCTGTCCCGCGCGCCTGCACATTTGAACTTGGCTCTCGCGCCAACCCAGTGACCTTCCTCCTGACCGTTACACTGCTTCTATCACTGCTTCCCTCTTCCGGGATGCTGGCTGGACCTGACCTCCCCTCCGTTCCCTGACTCTCCGATGGAGGCGTGGTCAGCCCTGACTCATCTTCCCTCCCTGCTGGGGGAAACGCTGGCCCCGATATCTGGGACTCTTCCCCCCCCACTACGCTCTGGTGGGGAAGCTGGTCCTGATCTCCAACTGCTGCTCTGGGAGTCCCCGCTGGCCCCTTGCTTCTGGAGTGTCCCCCTTGGGACCCCCCTTGCCCTGGCCACCGGCGCCCCCTTCTGTGAATCTTCCGATTCGCTGGAGAGGCTCATGGAATCTCTCGGGCCACTGTCATCTTCTCCTACGCTGCCCTCCGATTCTTCCCCTTCGCTCTCCCTTTCCTCCCTTCCCTGTGCTTCTGCTCCTGAGCCCCTGACACCTAGATTCCTTCGTGGTTGCCTCTCCTGCGGTTGTTCCCACCTGGCTTGGGTCATCCACATGATCTCACAAGCATTTTGCTAGTTCCAGACCATGCCTACAATGGCTGCTATGAAAAGAGCTTCATGTTTCCATGCCACACGCCATATGGAAGCAGTCAAGACACATGGGTGGAAGATTTTTAAGTTGCCCTTAGGATTGCGAGAGGAGCAGGGGCTACTACAGCTCTGAGATATTGTTTATTGACTTACATTTCCCCAAAAGAAGACCCTGGACAGTGAACTGTAAGAGAGATGTGGAGATCTAAAAATAGTCCGTAATTTCTGGCACAACAAGCCTTTTGCTTATATTTATTTTTGATTCAGATTTGCCATGGCCAGTGGCTAGTACAATAAAGTTAATTGGAACAGATTGGACTTACATTTATTTATTTACAGTTGACCTGTCCCAGCTCCTGCCAACCTAGCAGCTCGAAAGCACACCGGTGCAAGTAGATAAATAGGTACCACTGTGGCGGGAAGGTAAAGGGCGTTTCCATGTGCTCTGGCACTCGTCACAGTCCTCCGTGTGCCAATAGCAGTTTAGTTATGCCGGCTACATGATCCAGAAAGCTGTATGTGTACAAATACCGGCTCCCTTGGCCTGAAGTGAGATGAGTGCCACACCCCATAGTCGCCTTTGGACCTAACTGTCCAGGGGTCCTTTACCTTTCTACCTTTTACAATGTCTTGTTTTTACGATGTAAGCCACTTTGAGGCACTTGAGTGCAAATATTTCGGAAATCTTTAAGTGGTATAGAGTCTGAAAGACAGCAATAGATCATTAAAATGAAAACAAATACAATGGAACCTCGGTTGTCGAACGTAATCCGTTGGGAAGACTGTTCAACTTCAGAAACGTTTGACAACCAAGGCGCAATGGGTGGTCAGCAAAGTCAATGGAGAAAATGGAGAAACTCGCCTTGGAAGCCGTTTGACTTCTGAGGAGTGTTCGAAAACGGAAGCATTCACTTCTGGGTTTTTGGTGTTCGGGTTCTGAATAATTTGGCTTTTGAGGTGCTTGGAAACCGAGGTTCCACTGTACACACTAAAATCAGGAAAACGGCAACATAAAAACACACACACGAAAGCACATACAAATTAATAAAAAGAGATCATATTAAGTTATGATCATATCATGGTGACATGGGCTGTTGGGGCTACCATTAGCAGCACTGTGCATGAACTGCCTCTCGGTTATAGTATTGAATGGATATCTCTTTGTCAATATATTTTAGGGGAAAGGCCTTTAAATCTACGCATGTCGAGTCTACCAAATAGGCATATGCCTCACATTTCATTAGATGATGAGCCTCACGTCGTGAAGCCTCTCTGCAGTGACTTGAGCAGATTGTACGCCAGTGCTGAAGCAAAGTCACAGCCTTCAGGTAAAAATCTTTCCTGCTCATAACAACTATGACCAGGGCCGGCCCACCCATGAGGCAAAGTGAGGTGACTGCCTCAGGCAGCAGGTTTCACAGGGGCAGCAGATCCCAATGGAGATCTTCCAGATGTAGATCTTCCCTTATCCCTTCTTTCCTGCTGGTGAGGGGACACCACTTTATGCTTTACCTCAGGTGCCAAAATGTCTTGGGACCAACTCTATTGTGTGAAATTTGTGGGGCGCTTTCTTTCAGGAGAGGGAAAATAATTTGCAGGCATCTTGTATAGCCTTTTAAGTGCTTAGTGATATTTCGGGCCTCATTCAAATGTTAATTCTCCATTTCTCCAGCATGCCTCAGGGTTTATATCACAGCAGAAATATCTGCAAGGCCAACCACATGGGGTGCTAGAACTGCATGCCACATCAGTATTGTTTATAATTTCATTTTTTGCTTATAACTTCTTATAATCTTATTGTTTGGTTTTATGTTTTTACATTGTCGTAAACCGCCGGCGGTACATTACGACGGAAAGCAGATATAGCCTAGTGATTAAACTGAATTTATTGCTGTTTGGTACTAGAAGGGTACATTTGTGTAAGATTTTATATGCTGTGCATTGACTACAACTGGTCGAAAAGAACACTGTTGTTTCGGGTCGATATTTTTCTAAAAGGAATCCATTTTGTTGTTGCAGAAGGCCTTGGTATCTTAAAAGATTTTCCTCACTCTGCTTTCAACAGCCTTGAAAGGAAGGTGATAAAGACAGAACCAGAAGATACAAGATAGCCATGCTCCCTTTTTGTTTTGTTTTTTTAAATGTTAAAATAAAGCTTTGAATGAGAAACGGAAACATGCCTTAATAACCAGCGTTGCCTCATTGAAATAAGCGATTTCATAGCCAAAGCCTACGGACTGGGACTGTCATGTTGTGGAACTGACGTACGAAATAACCAGTTGAAAACTGCAGCTGCAACGAGAAGTGGGTGCAAACATTTATGAAATGAAAAAGCGGCTTTGTAATTTGGGAAAGGCTCACAAACTAATAATACTGTGGGCCCTTGTTATTTAAGAATGTATTGTGTATTTGTATAACTTAAAAGTTTAGAAACACACAGACCCACAACCCCAACAACTAATAGGTGTCATAGATTTGTATTGCGTCCAGTAGATGTGGCTGCCATTATTTTTACTTGAAGTTTTCAATGTCTACTTTAAATGTAGAGATATAACAATAACTGAGGTGGGTTTAAAGAAGAAAAATCCTTACTTTGAAGCAGTTGGACAGAAGACCTAAGGAGGGGAGAACAGCTTCTTAAGAAAGCATTTTAACAGCAGGTTTTCAATGTTTTAAGTTTTAGAAGCAAAAAACAAAAACCAATTACATACGATTTTATAGGGAAATAGCACTCGCAAGAACTGACTGTATGATAACTGGCGTTTTTATGCTTATTGATGTAAGGTCATTCTCAAGCACTTCCTGGACACATTTCTGTGTTTATCTGCATTGTGTTCCTGTCCGCTATTAGGGAATTATGGGTAGAAGCAGCAGCACACTATTGCTTCATATTGTACACTTCAAACAGGGTAACAAATGCATCTGCATTTATTAAGACACTCTGGTTAAGCCTGCCCGGGCAACTGCTGCAATGCTGACAACATTTTGGAATGATCCTTAGAGTCGTTCTCATTTTCTCAAGCCGGAATGTTCCAGATAACAGAAGAGTTGGGAAAGCACTGCAAGAAATTTGTATTGTCCAAAGCAACCAATACTCACAGGAGAAATAAGAGGAGGAATACGTTACTGTTATAGGAGTAGCTTGCTCCTATATAATATAATATATAAACCACATACAGCAGGTGTAGCAAATCTGATGCTTCAGAAAATGCTGGACTGCAGCTCTCCTAAATCCCAGGGAGCAAGGTCAATGGTCAGGGATTAGTCCAGCAAAAACTAGAAGGCAGCATATTGGCTACAGTCTCACGGAAATGTATGTATGAACAACTGTACTCATTATTTATTTTCTGGAGGAGTTTTTGCTGTGCAGGATGATTCGATTCTTAAGGGTGCCATTTTGTCCATAATGTAACAACTGGCTAATACAGAGACATTTCCGGGGTATTTCAGTGTGGTGTCTGCATGTTATGCACAACATCATTGTGACATGTGGACCTACCTAATAATAGCCTCCTCTCTTTCATTCCTTCGGATCGTGTGTTTGCATTTAAAAACGGGGTTTTCAAAACTATAATTTATTTATTTTTTTGAAGTGCTGAATTTGCCTATAGTACTTTCAGAGGGGGGTGATGAAAACGCCACCGGTTCTTGTCGATTTGCCATAATAGGATATTGCTCTTCATCTCTGAAGATTTTGCTCCGTGTAATAGTGATTTACCGAGTCATTCCATATGCCATATTGAAACTCTGTGTAAAGTGTAAGGTGACATGTCCACACAACTATCTGGTATCATTGTAAAATGTGTTTAATAACTGTTTATCACTTGATTTGTGGAGCAAAGCTTTATAGTAGAAACACCAGTGCACATGTTTTTAATATTATAGACAGGGGGAAAAAATCTTTTTTTTAAAAAAAAAAAGAGAAAATACTGTTTTTGGAATTTTGTTGTACTACTTTACTGACGAAAAAATGTATTCAACAGAGTAGAATCTTCAGCTTAATGGATCAAAACAGATGGATTAATGTGTAGTTTAAAATTGGGTCATTTTATTGTTTTGTGAATTAATAATGTGTGTTTTCATGTTAACTAAGGTTTCAAGTAGCAGATATCTGAGCAGTTTCATAATTTCTGACAGTAATTACAAGCAAAGAAAGCACATACCACTTACCCATAGTATATAGCATCTTGTTTTATAAAGGCCAATGTAATGTAAATTTAAATCTGTGGTACAGATCTATTTTTTTATTTTCAGTTGTAAATGACCTGAGACAGCTGTGTTGTAAGTACTAAGGTACTTTTACTTTTTTTAAAAAAAAACAGTCCTGCAAATCATTTCAGTCCCAATAAGCAGGGCTTTTACATTTTGTTTTGTGTGTTAAACAACCTTTTAAAAAAAATCCTAACAAAGTAAGCTGAAGCAGCTATGCAGTGTTCCCCAAACTTGTGTCTTCAGCTGTATTTGGACTACAAGTCTCATAATCCGTGGCTAGCAGGACCAGTGGTCAGGGATGATGGGAATTGTAGTACAAAAACAGCGAGAGATCCAAGTTTGGGAAACACTGAAAGGCACTCTTAAACATCTTACCTACCTACCTTTGACAGTCCAGATGTTGCTGTATGCTAAATCCCATCATCCCTGGCTATTCACCAAGCTCGCTAGGAGCTGATGGGAGTTGTAGTTCTGGAAGGCCAGAAGTTCCATGCCCCTCTTCTACTGTAGAAATAAGAGCTGATTTCAGGGGTACAGAAGGGCACACAGTACATTCACCTCAGAGAGCACATGGGAAACTGGAAGTACCGCTGTGGGTTAAACCACAGAGCCTAGGACTTGCCGATCAGAAGGTCGGCGGTTCGAATCCCCGTGACGGGGTGAGCTCCCGTTGCTCAGTCCCTGCTCCTGCCAACCTAGCAGTTCGATAGCACGTCAAAGTACAAGTGGATAAATAGGTACCACTCTGGCGGGAAGGTAAACGGCATTTCCGTGCGCTGCTCTGGCCGGCTCCCTCGCCCAATAAAGTGAGATGAGCGCCGCAACCCCAGAGTCGGCCACTACTGGACCAGGTCAGGTCAGGCCAGGCCAGGCCAGGACTACTGGTCAGGGGTCCCTTTACCTTTACCCCTTTCTCCCACATGGTAAACTCATCTCACCCAAAGAAGCCTAGTCAATCCTTGTAGCTTGGGCTGCTTCATGAATTATAGAACTTTACACATGGAGAGAGATTCATGCAAAATGCCCTCTCCTGCCATGCACAGATGCGTTTGATTTCATCACACGCCCTTCTGACTTACCTCACGACGTTTCCAAGATGCAGATCTCACCTATCTTGCAATCAGTACACAGGCTTCTTCTAGAATGCTAATAATTAAGACTCACCGATTGTCAGCAATACAGGCAGAAAAAAGTCTTGTCTCTATAACTTTCGAATGGGGGGCGGGATATTAAGGAAGCCTGGCTGTTAGCTTCAGCAGGGTTATTTTGACCAAAGTGTGATTTTTGTCTGCATTTGTGTTCTTGTCTGTCTGCGTTTGTGTGCCTCGTTGGATACAAAATAAAAAGTCTCATTGGCAAAGAATTCCCTCCCCTTGTCTTACTTTAAACAGAAGGAGAAAAGAGGTAATTCTGCTACAGGAGTAATAAAGACTGCATATTTGTCCTTGTTTCTTCTGGTAATTCTGGTTTGCATACTGGTTTACGGGAACTACCGTATTTTTTTGCTCTATAAGACTTTTTCCCTCCTAAAAAGTAAGGGGAAATGTGTGTGCGTCTTATGGAGCGAATGCAGGCTGCGCAGCTATCACAGAAGCCAGAACAGCAAGAGAGACTGCTGCTTTTGCTGCGCAGGGATCCCTCTTGCTGTTCTGGCTTCTGAGATTCAGAATATTTTTTTTTTTCTTGTTTTCCTCCTCCAAAAACTATGTGCGTCTTGTGGTCTGGTGTGTTTTATAAAGCGAAAATACGGTACTCAGTTCTGGGCTCGAGCTGAAGATGAACTATTTATGGCGTCAGATAGCACAATTTTTCCCGATGTGCCTTGCTCTGTGTTGTTACTGAGGAGCAAGTAACTTCCATACAGTGTTGACACAAAGAAGGTGGGGGAGAAGCTTAACTTGAGCGTGAATTTGAAGTTTATGACTTCACATGTTACACTGAACACGGGCACAAGTTGTCTCTGCACATTCGTGTTTGTAACACCCATCTGCGCCATCCATTTTCAGCAGTATCATACCACTTTAAACAGTCATGGTTTCCCCCAAAGAATCCTGGGGATTGTAGTTTATTAAGGGTTCTGAAATTTGTTAGCTCCCTCCTGCCCTCCAACATTCCCAGTGTCTTAACGATCAGTCCTTTTGCCAAGGGGAATCTAGGAACTGTAACTCTCTGAAGGGAATAGCGGTTCCCTAACAACTCTTAAGTACCCATAACAAACTATACTTCCCAGGGGATGGCACTAGGTTTTTGAGGACCATATTTTCCTGGAACATTGGCTTTGTCAGCCACAATGGGCATGGTTCCAGTAAAATTGATTACCCGCCAGGTAAAAATGTAAGTAGGTACCAGTTTAAGGCTTTGATATTTCCAATTTCAGTACCGTTCAATGAATACATCTCACATGGCTTGGGATTACAGTTCAGTTTTATTTACATAGTCAGACTCTGATTCTACAGAACATTAGATGCATAAATTATACTTGGATTTATGCACATAAATACAACCGGTAGAAATGCTGGCATGTAATTTTTATGCTGCATAATTTCTACCTGGCTCGCTTGTGTTCTTTTTCTTAAAGGTATATTTCTGGGGAAATCTGTGTACAACATATGGGTCATTTAGTTTAGCAGTATTATTTTTTTAGGAACTGTGTTTCCACACACCCACACCCCGCCAGAACTGCATATTTGCAAACACCAGAAGTTATTGGTAGTTCTGATCTTGCTGTCATTTCCCCCCTGCATTTTACAAAATCAGCCTGTGTCTCCCTTTCCTCCTTTAAAATGTATGCCCCACTTTCCCCACTCAATCCCTTTAATTATATTATTATTATTATTATTATTATTATTATTATTATTATTATTATTAATACCCCGCCCATCTGGCTGGGTTTCCCCAGCCACTCTGGGCAGCTCCCAACCGAATATTAAAAACACGATCCAGCATTAAACATTTAAAAACTTCCCTAAACAAGGCTGCCTTCAGACATCTTTTAAAAGTAAGATAGTTGCTTATTGCCTTGGCATCTGATGGGAGGGCGTTCCACAAGGCAGGTGCCACTACCAAGGAGGTCCTCTGCCTGGTTCCCTGTAACCTCACTTCTTGCAGTGAGGGAATATATGAGATTTATTACTTTTTTTATTTAAAAAAATGCATATAAAGGGAAAACCAATTATTCATATGTGTCAATGCCCACTTTGTCTGATGCACTATGTAAGGTATTTGGTACCTGGGCATTAGCAACAAAAAATTGGGTAAGCAGTTGCCTTGTTCCTTATTATCTTAATATTTGAGTTTTCCAAGGTAAAATACAAGAAAAAAGAAACTGCTGGTAAATAGTAAGTGTTGGCATCTATCCAAAACTTTCCTCCGCTATTAAATTCCACTGCCTGTCCATCCTCAGGTCTGGAGGGTTACCTGTGGTGAGGTGCAGATGGAAGGGTAGGAGACCAGGTGGTTCGTCTTGTATGAATGGTAATCTTATTCTGAAATTATTTAAAAAGGAGTAAACAAACTAGAGAGAGTTCACCAGTATGGGATAATGTGGTTGATAGAACAGGGGCTCCCAAACTGTGGTCTGTGGACCACCAGTGGTCTGTGAGCTTCATTCATGTGGTCCACGACACGTCTATGGAATTGTAGCTGAAGATGAGAGACAACACCTCCATCCCACTGAATATTCATAAGGATTTTCAATCATCTTTTTGTTGCTTCTTTTGTTTCTTATATTGTATTTTATTGTACAGTCGTACTGCGGAAGTAAAACACCTTGTGAGACGAACGTTTTGGCTCCCAAACGCTGCAAACCCGGAAGTGATTGTTCCAGTTTGTGAACGTTCTTTGGAACCTGAACGTCCATCGCGGCTTCCGAATGGTTGCAGGAGCTTCCTGCAGCCAATCGGAAGCCACGTCTTGCTTCCCAAACGTTTTGGAAGTCCGGACTTCCGGAACAGATTCCGTTTGACTTCTGAGGTACAACTGTATTACAATTTGGATTCTGTAGAATGACTATTGCTACAACATGCGGAGAAATCGTTAAATGGGTCCACCAAGACTCTTAGTGATTTTCAAGTGCTCTGTGGGTTGGGAGTGGGGAGTTTAGGAACCTGTAACATTCGCAAGGTTGCAGATTTCTGAAAAAGAACAGGCCAGGTGAAACAAGAAGCCATCACTTGTACTGTAGGTTACATAGCGAAATATTCCACACTCCAGATTAAAAACTGGTTTCAGTCCTCACCACCTGCCAGTAAATGGATTTATTTTTCCCCACAACATGCAGTAGAAGCAAGTTATCTTATTCATCTTCCCTCTTTAGAAGGATTTACTCAACCATTCATTAGCTGAGAGAATAACATCCTCTTTCCAGTTCCTGCTGACTCCTTATAAAAGCTGCCATCAACAAGATTTCTAGCAAGATAAAGGGCTGCAATCCTATGCACACTTTCTCAGGGATAATCTCCAATTAACACAGTGGGACTTATTTTTCGGAATAAACACGCATAGGATTGCACCCATCCGAGCCCCACAGAATGTAACCCTTTTGTGTACTTTAATCAGGAAGCAGAACTTACCATAATATAGCCTATTGTTTCATCATTTAGTAATTAAGCAGAAGAGTGAAGACGGTTGCACACATTTCCAACACACAAATGCACACAACTGCCAAGATACAACCCACAACCAGGCATCTTAATCCTTAAATAAAACTTGCATAGAATACTTAATTGGAATAATTGGAATTCTTGGCCCTCTGGCTCAGTTATAATTACACTTTCAGTTGTAATTGCTTGGTTTACAAGCATGCTCTCATCAACCCATTATCTATATCTGTCTCCTAATAAAAGGTGGGAAATAAAACCTGGGAAAGTGGACCTTTGCAAATGGAAGCATCCTTGAGAATCTGTAAGGAAATTGTTACTGTGTTAACATCAAGAAAGGGGCCCCTCTTTGTACCTCCATTGCCCTTAAATGCCCAGAGAAGAGGGTGGCCCCCGCAAGAGAGGACATTTTCTCCATAGCCCCTAAGTTGTGGAATCCCCTCCCCACAAAAGTGTCTCTGGTACCTTCATTGTGAGGTTTCTGACACACTTACACTGACCCCTATTCTCACTGTAGTTTGCTTTGATGTATTTTGGATTTGCCGAAGCCTGGTGAAGGGCAGGCAAGAAATGGAATTTATAATAAAATAAATACCCGGGTTATTTTGGGGCACCCTGTAACAACATAAAGCATCCTATTTGCAGAAATAGGTATGCTGTACTCTCTCACACACACAATATCTGATTTTGGAATGTCTTTTATTATGTGGTTTTAAACCACTCTGTAGTAGAACCTAGAATTCCAGAGTCTCTTGACAATGAGTGGCATATAATTTTTTAAAAAAATAAACAAATCAGAAGAGATTCCGACTCTCCACACTGCATTCAAAAGGAGACTTCCTGAAGGCCCTTTGCCAAATTTATATCATATATATATCCTGTCATTTATCCACATACAAATTACATGGTAGGTTTGGGATGCGGGTGGCGCTGTGGTCTAAACCACTGAGCCTCTTGGGCTTGCCGATCAGAAGGTTGGTGGTTCGAATCCCCGCAATAGGGTGAGCTCCCATTGCTCTGTCCCAGCTCCTGCCAACCTAGCAGTTCGAAAGCACACCAGTGCAAGTAGATAAATAGGTACCGCTGCGGCGGGAAGGTAAACAGCGTTTTCGTGCGCTCTGGTTTCCATCACGGTGTTCTGTTGTGCCAGAAGCTGGCCACATGACCCGGAAAGCTGTCTGTGGACAAAGGCCGGCTCCCTCGGTCTGAGGCAAGATGAGCGTCGCAACCCCATAGTTGCCTTTGACTGGACTTAACTGTCCAGGCATCCTTTACCTGAGAGATGGTGACTGGACCAAGGTCACCTGGTTTTTTCATTGCTCAGTAGAAACCACAACTAGAACCCTAGTCTGCCAGGTTTAATCCAGACCACTACTGGCTCTCACACTGGCTTTGGGACATTCTGTGGGAAGTAATTCATATTTGAAATTAAAAAAACAACAACCTGTGTGCAAATAGCTGCACCCATGTGGGGAGGGTTTCCCTCCCCCTCTTTATCCTATTTTATGAATCAGCCTACAGAGGAGAAGCCCTGTTCAATTAATTGATGTATGCTAGTCTGCTTCAAATTTAGCACAACTGCCGCAGTGTCTTCTGTTTCATCAAGCAGATGACTCTTGAGACAGGGGGAGGAGGGCAGACATAGAGAAACATTAGATCCTTTTGTGCTGCGGTGAATCAGTGGGGAGAAAGTATACAGTCCCCCATGTACTCCTCCTACTTGCTGTGTCAAGCATGCAAAATATGGCACACCTAAGAATAGGAGCATTCTGGCCCACTAGGTGTTGGAAATGGGGAAAAATGGGAGGGGGATATGGTTATAAGTTGGCAGGGGAGACCCCCCCCCCTAAACTCAAGAAATCAATGAATGTCAGAATACTGGAGCAGGCTAGGAAGGGAAAATTCAAGCTACAGAACTGTGCCAAACAAGGAATCCCTGGGCCAGCTTACATAAATCAGCCTCGCTAGCCATTATGAAACGATGGCCAGGTATTTTAAACATTTTATAAGGTTCTCAGGTCTGTGCAAAAGAGCATACCCTCCAGCATTTTTCCAATAAATATAAGGACGTCCTTAATAATAATGTAGGGACACAGATGGCGTAGATAAATAGGCACCGCTGTGGCAGGAAGGTGAACGGCGTTTCCGTGTGCTCTGGTTTCCATCATGGTGTCCCGTTGCACCAGAAGCGGTTTAGTCCTGCTGGCCACATGACCCGGAAAGCTGTCTGTGGACAAACGCCGGCTCCCTCGGCCTGAAAGCGAGATGAGCGTCACAACCCCATAGTCGCCTTTGACTAGACTTAACCGTCCAGGTGTATTTTACCTTTTCAATTAATAATAATAATAATAATAATAATAATAATAATTTTATTATTTATACCACACCCATCTGAATGTGTTGGCCCAGTCACTCTGGCCAGCTTCCAACATATATAAAAACACGACAAAACATTAAACATTGAAAATCTTCCCTATACAGGGCTTGCCTTCTTGGCAAGAGGCGTGCTGGGAAGAAAAAGGAGAACAAAGGCCACTAGTTGCTGGGCAGGCTAGGAGCATCTTGGGTAGCAATGAAAAACATTACTGGGGTATAACGTTCTGCACTCCCTCCACTGCACATTTCAATGTGTAAATATGTATTAATAAACCATATTTCTTAAAGACACTTCCCTCCACTGTGCCTTAATGTTCCCACAACTCTAGATAAGTGCCTGGAAACCCAGGAAACTTGCGAAGCCACTCAGCGGAGATTGGGGTGGCATGTCACAATAT
This sequence comes from Podarcis erhardii, assembly GCF_964252035.2. Taxonomy (NCBI): domain Eukaryota; kingdom Metazoa; phylum Chordata; class Lepidosauria; order Squamata; family Lacertidae; genus Podarcis; species Podarcis erhardii. The sequence continues at coordinate 122,981,297 of NC_138497.1, forward strand.
TCTTCTGAAGCATATAGCTAGGCATCTGTGCCTACTCATTATTAACTTCTGTATTTGAAACAACCTGAGCTCTTTTCAACTGGCTGATATAAATATAGTGGCTTGGATAAAGAAGTCACCGGGTCAAGTTGAGATTTGCCCATTTTCTACAATCCAGTTTCCAAACAGTGTCACATATACATTAGCACCTCTCCATTCAGCTCAACGCAGACATTCAAACATTTGCGTCTTTCCTCTTTTAGTCACACATAAGTGGTGCTAATTGAATTGTGTTTGCTGTCTTAAATATCTTAAATTTATTTCTTAAGTCTATTGTGTCTCTAAATTATATCTGATTTAAACTTCTTCTTACTTCTGGGATTCCAGAATGGCTTAATTCTCTTTGCTATGTAGAAAATTAGAGATAATTGCTTTGGCAGCGGGAGAAGGGGACAGAACCTGAATTCAAATAAATCCTCGCATTAACCCCCCCCCCCCGCATTTTCTTCTTGTCCTCAGAAGAAGACGAGTCACCATTTTAGAAGTAAACAGATTACTTTCTGAACCCAAAATATAGAAAAATTATTAACTATTCACATGCCACTTTCAGAAGGCAGGGAAATCTTGTGAGGTTTTTTTAAGGCAAGAAAGAAAAAGGAGGATTCTTGTCATAATTCGAAAGTACTTCTCAACAAATTAGTATTAAGCTATTTGAGAGGAGCTGAATTAGGAGGTGCATCCTATTTGTACATTTTGAAATCCTGCAGTGACTCATTTATCTGCCATTAAAAGTTTACACTTCATACATTTCGAGTTCAGCTGCTTCAAAAAGTGCTGTGTTACCCACCCACGGGATCCTGGGAAGGCAGGGCTGTTCTTGTATTACTTTTTGTGTTCACTGACTGATAGGGTCACTCAGGAACAAGCACGTAGGACGATGCCAAGTGGTGTTCATGTAGGTGGAATCTCATTGCTCCCCACAGTCGTTTCGGATGGGCATTTGCGAGGCACACAAATAGCTGCTATTCACAGGGAGGGTCTGTGAATAAAGTTGGGGGTGGGTGTTTAAAGGAGGGCACAGAACTACTCCCTCCCAAGGTTCTGGGAAAAACTTTGGAAGAGCGATCTGAAGTTTACAGCATGTTATTCCTTGAAGGAGAACTACCTGAAAATGATTTACAGGTGTTATTTAACTCCGAGTAGACTTGCTAAGATGTGTAAGACTGAAAAAAGTGCTGTAGCTGCCACGAGGTAGAGGGTACGTTTTTCATATGTGGTAGACTTGTAAAATGGTAAAAGAGTATTGGGAAATAATTTACAATGAATTGAAAAAAATGTTTAAAAGTACTTTCCTCAAAAAAGCAGAATCCCTTTTGTTGGGGATAATTTAAACAGAAATTTCCAGGTGTCAAAAAAAGGCTATTTACCGGTATGTATGCCACTACATACATACGCAGGTGGCGCTGTGGGTTAAACCACAGAGCCTAGGACCTGCCGATCGAAAGGTCAGTGGTTCGAATCCCCGCGGCGGGGTGAGCTCCCGTCGTTCGGTCCCAGCTCCTGCCTACCTAGCAGTTCGAAAGCACCCCTAAGTGCAAGTAGATAAACAGGGACCGCTTTCTAGAGGGAAGGTAAACGGCTTTTCCGTGTGCGGCGCTGGTGCTGGCTCGCCAGATGCAGCTTAGTCACGCTGGCCACGTGACCCGGAAGTGTCTTAGAACGGCTCCCGGCCTCTTGAGCGAGATGAGCGCGCAACCCTAGAGTCGGTCACGACTGGCCTTTACCTTATGCCACTACTGCGGCCTGGGTTTGGTTAGCCATAAAATGGAAAATGATTGAGGTCCCAACTAAAGAAGAATGGCGACTTAAACTGATGGAATATGCGCAGCTTGCAGATCTAACATATAGAACAAGAAAACATGAAGAACATATGTTTAGAGAAGATTGGAAAATGTTTATTGAATATATGGGGGGGGGGAATTATGTATACTTGGAAATGTTGGCAGCACTAAGATAAATTCAACAGTGTAAGTAAGTTTTGATGGATGTAATAATGGAATACTGAATAGTTTAGTTTATGTAAAATATGCAGGGATTTATGTTATGCAAAATGAACCATGGAAAGAGAAGAAGGGAAGTCATCAATATTTTAAGGTTGTTTAAATGAATATGCTAAAATGTAAAACGGAAATTTTAATGACAATCATATAAAAAAAGAACTCTTCCCTCCCAGAGAGATTGGATTTGTATGTTGCGAAGGGTTAGCTACTCAATACAGATCTCAAATTATGTAATGCAGCAAGACAACAACTGCTTACATGAATCCTGACAAAACAGAAGTACTGTTTTTGGGGGACAGAGGGCGGGCAGGTGTGGAGGACTCCCTGACCCTGAATGAGGTAACTGTGCCCCTGAAGGACCAGGTCCGCAACCTGGGAGTCATTTTGGACTCACAGCTGTCCATGGAGGCGTAGGTCAATTCTGTGTCCAGGGCAGCTGTTTATCAGCTACATCTGGTACGCAGGATGAGACCCTACCTGCCTGTGGACTGTCTCGCCAGAGTGGTGCATACTCTAGTTATCTCCCGCTTGGACTACTGCAATGCGCTTTACGTGAGGCTACCTTTGAAGGTGACTCGGAAACTACAATTAATCCAGAATGCGGCAGCTAGACTGGTGACTGGGGGTGGCCGCCGAGACCATATAACACCGGTCCGGAAACACTGGCTCCCAGTACGTTTCCGAACACATTTCAAAGTGTTGGTGCTGACCTTTAGAGCCCTAAATGGCCTCGGTCCAGTATACCTGAAGGAGCGTCTCCACCCCCATCATCCAGCCTGGACACTGAGGTCCAGCGCCGAGGGCCTTCTGGTGGTTCCCTCACTGCAAAAAGTGAGGTTACAGGGAACCAGGCAGAGGGCCTTCTCTGCCTGTGGCTCCTGCCCTGTGGAACAGATGTCAAGGCACTAAACAACTATTTTACTTTTAAGACAACTGAAGGCGGCCCTGTTTAGGGAAGTTTTTAATGTCTGGTGCTGTATTGTTTTTAATATTCGGTTGGAAGCCACCCAGAGTGGCTGGGGAAACCCAGCCAGATGGGCGGGGTATAAATAATAAATTATTATTATTATTACCCAGGTTAAGCAGGATATCACAGATTGACAGAAGTCACCCTGGCTTCTATCCCAATCCTGGCAGTCCCATTTTGGCTCCTGTGGTGCGCTAGGCCACGCCGGATCTCGTGGCATCTCCTGACGCTGCGCAGGCTGGTGTGGCCTCATGCCAGGCTGCGGTGGTCTGCACATTGTCCCCCAACGCTCCCCCGAGGCTGCAGAGGGGGACAGCGGACCAGGAGGGAGGAAGAGGAGGGAGGGGTGAGCGGGCAGGTGAGGAAGGGGTCAGTAGGGTGAAGGGTGCCCCAAATTGCCCTCCCCAAATGCTTGCGGCGGGCGTATGCAAGTGACACAAATGGGACTAGAGCTGCTCGATTTCCGCAGCTTGAATCATATTTTGACTGGGATGTGCAGTAAAGTTAATGCCTACTGGGATATGATATACAATGTGTTAAGTTGTGGGTGAACATATCAGACGACACAGCGATTCTTCAAACAGCTCTTGTTTATTCACAGACCCAGAACAGAACTGAAAATAAGGGTTCAGCCAGCCTGCTTATATAGAGCTCCACTACAACGCAACAGTAACAACTTTCTGTAACTATCCAATCACTGAACGTCACTTTCAATTCCTTATTTGCATATGTAAACCTGAGTGAAAACTATCTACAGTATCCCCCTGCTGGCCCAGGGTGAGAATTTCAGTACATAACATAATGAATTGAAAAAGATATTTAAATATGCTTTTATTTAAAAAAAACTGGAGGCTTTTCTATTGGGTGTTGTGGCTGAAGAAATTCCCAAAGTAGACTTAAATATGTTTATATATGCTACCACAGCTGCAAGGACACTTTTAGCCCAGAAATGGAAGCAGCAGGAACTTCCAACATTGGAAGAATGGCAGACAAAAATGATTGAATATGCAGAAAAGGCAAAGCCGACAGGGAAAATCCGAAACCAGTGTGACGAACTGTTTGAAAAGGACTGGAGTAAATTTATACAATACATGAAAGAACATTGTAAACATTTGAGAAAGCTTGCAGGTTTGATTTAAAGTATTTAGTAATGATAATTTTTGAAACTGATTTACAAATACTAAATTATTTTTTTAAAAGTATAGTAAGAAGGTAAGTAGGGTGATATAGAAATGCGAAGATGATTGTGATTGCTTAAGAAAGCCAGGGAGTGGGTGGGGGGGGAGTCGATGCTTGGTATGAGCAAAGTTGTATGTGATTATATGATTTGATATGAATGTGACAAAGGAAAAATATGAAAATTTAATAAAAATTATATATATGAATCACATTTTGACTGAGCACAGCTCAATGCTTCTGATAGGATGGTCTCTTTGGATAGGAGTCATCTTGCTTTAAAAAATTCCTGTGTAGTAGTAGTAGTAGTAATTATTATTATTATTATTATTATTATTATTATTATTATTATTATTTATACCCCGCCCATCTGGCTGGGTTTCCCCAGCCACTCTGGGCGGCTTCCAACAAAATATTAAAATACAATAGTCTATTAAACATTAAAAGTGTCCCTAAACAGGGCTGTCTTCAGATGTCTTCTAAAAGTAAGATAGTTGCTTATTGCCTTGACATTTGCTGGGAGGGCGTTCCACAGAAGGCCCTCTGCCTGGTTTCCTGTAACTTGGTTTCTCGCAGTGAGGGAACCGCCAGAAGGTCCTCGGCACTGGATCTCAATGGGGGCTGAACAATGGGGGTGGAGATGCTCCTTCAGGTCTACTGGGCCATAATTGAGAAGATCCATTTTGGGGCACCAAATTTTGGTCTCACACAGGGCACCATATTATGAGAGATTATACGTCTGTCTATGCCACAACTGCCTATATTATGTCTCTCTATGTGTGTACACACCTGAATTTATCACCTGAAGATGCAGTATATTTTACTTCATATTCATTTCTTTGCCATATACATCAGCCCACGCACATATTAGAATCAAATCTTTCTCCTTTTTTTGCTTCTTGCTTTATTAGGCAGCGGCTGTGAGCACTGACATGCTGCATGTTTTGACAGATACTGACAGGACTCTGATGCTGTCAGGAATTGCCTGAGAGCCCAGAACTGCAGAATCTCCCCACAGTGTTCTAGTATGATCATAAAACAGTTGTAATTTTTTCCCCTCCAAAAAAAATTAAAATACAAATGTGTCAAGTACTGTAGAACATCTTTTTCTACCCTGTTGGTGAGGGTGATAATGCGCCTTGCTAGAATCATAAAATATGCAAGTCTTCCACTGACATGGAATCAGGTATCTCAACATTTTTCGTAAGTTGCGGAGAAGAACAAATGCAATTCTAGCGATACTTTGGGAGTTCCTTGGCCCCTCCCACTGCAGCCCTCCTCCAGTAGGGTTCCTCAAATAGTTGTGAGACAAATAGAAATCCAGACAGGGAGCCTTTTCCTGCCCACAGATGGAAAATGTTTGCCTGCTCGATTTTTGCAAATATTTCCAATATAAATATTGCAAATATTTCCAATATAAATATTGCAAATATTTCCAATATAAATATTACAAATATTTCCAATATAAATATTACCAATATTTCCAATATAAATATTACAAATATTTCCAATATACATATTACAAATATTTCCAATATAAATATTACAAATATTTCCAATATAAATATTACAAATATTTCCAATATAAATATTACAAATATTTCCAAATAATATCACCTTTGTGTACACCATGCATTTAAAGTACCTGCCGCCCTGATCCACAGGCCCAAAGGAAGGCATTTGCAAGTGGTTTGGTGCAGGGATATCAAACAAGGATGTCAAAAACACCAGAACGTCCAGTTTATTAAAGAAAAGTGTAAACTTGCAAACCAGCCTACAGAGCCCTGCTGCCTTTATGGGCTCTGCACGTATTTACCTCTGTTGTAAACAAAAATCTGCCCTTTTCCCTTATGGGGTATCCAAGAGCCCATATAGAGTCCTTACGTAGGTTCCCTATTGGTAGGAGAAAATGAGGCCAACCAGAGAATATTGAGAAGCAAAGCAGCTAGTAAGCCTGATCTTTACTGATCTGTTGCAACAGGGTCCTTACTCACCACACGCAGGAAGGAGGAGGAACCCAGAACAAAAGTATGCCTGCCTTTATATAGACATTTTAAATTCCCTCCCTGGATTCCAAGACCACCCCCAGAAACATCATATATACATCACATAAGGGGTGTAGCTCAAGACCCCCCCCCCATACATCATACCTACATCACAGAAAGGGCGGTTTACAGCAGAAATCTGAGTGGTTTGTTTACCTCCTGTCTGCCAGGTTACCTGTTTAATGGTCACTTGATTGGATTGCCTGGGGAGCCTGGCCAGTCTTTTGTAATGATAAATACTTAGTTCCTGAGCCAGGTCACAGACTCACACCCTTTTCATATCTTAAATGCGCCCTTAAGACAGGATTTGTGAAGGAAAAGACAATGGGGAGGCTTTTCCATTTTCCTTTGACCTTGCAGAGAAAACATTTGGTAAGTTTGGGAATCAAAATGGTTTCAGGTCTTCCTGTGCTGATCTATGTACGTACTTGGTTGGTACCTTTATGAACATTTAATATTTATCTGAGACCTTAAAATTCTCATCACACCTGTGAGGTGCTAATATGTGAAGTGTTACTTATACAAAACACAAGCTATTAAGTCAGCATCAATAGCCCCATTAACTCAACCGGCTTAGAGGCCCTTCATAACTCTTATCCATCTCTTAGATAAGGGAGTAACTGACGGGCAGAAAGTGTGAGAAGCCTCTCCTCTTCCACGGAACTGAACCAAAGCTTAAAGCTTTATTTTATTTTTTTAATAATATTTATTGAGATTTTACAAAATCATAACAAAATACAGCAGAAAAGAGAAAAAAGAAAACAGAAAAATACAAGATACAAAAAACAAAAAATAGATAAAAAATAAAAGGAAAAAAGAAAAAATCCATCTTTCCTTTTTTAACTTTAAAGCTCATTACCTTGTTTCCTTGACCTCCTCACACCTCCCCTTTTTGTATTCCCATTTACATAATCAAATCAGCAAATCCTTGCCCTCTTTCAATTTATCATCTTTAACTTTGTATCTTAACATATCACAACTCAAATATCTTCATCCATCAATTCATTTTTGCATACCCTTTCTAACTTTATCACTAATGCCACTTAATTTTTAATCCAACATCATTTTAGCATTCATAAATTTTACACTGTTTCTGTAGATAGTCTTTAAATTTCTTCCAGTCCTCTTCCACCAGCTCCTCTCCCAGGTCTCGGATTCTGCCAGTCATCTCCGCCAACTCCATATAGTCCATCACTTTCATCTGCCATTCTTCCAGGGTGGGTAAATCTTGTGTCTTCCAATACTTTGCGATAAGGATTCTTGCTGCTACTGTAGCATACATAAAAAATGTTCTGTCCTTCTTTAACACCAATTGGCCGACAATACCCAAGAGAAAGGCTTCTGGTTTCTTCAGGAAGGTGTACTTAAACACCTTTTTCATTTCATTATAGATCATTTCCCAGAAAGCCTTAATCTTTGGGCACATCCACCAAAGGTGAAAGAATGTACCCTCAATCTCTTTACATTTCCAACATTTATTATCGGGCAAATTATAAATTTTTGCAAGCTTGACTGGGGTCATGTACCACCTGTACACCATTTTCATAATATTCTCTCTTAGGGCATTACAAGCCGTAAATTTCATACCGGTGGTCCACAACTGTTCCCAGTCCGCAAACATAATATTATGACCAATATCTTGTGCCCATTTAATCATAGCTGATTTAACCGTTTCATCCTGCGTATTCCATTTTAACAGCAAGTTATACATTCTTGATAGTATCTTAGTTTTGGGTTCTAATAATTCTGTTTCCAATTTTGATTTTTCCACCTGGAAGCCAATTTTTTTGTCCAAATTGTAGGTCTCTCTTATTTGAAAATAATGAAGCCAATCTCGCACTTTATCTTTTAATTTCTTGAAACTCTGCAATTTCAATTTGTCTCCTTCTTGTTCCAATATTTCCCAATACTTCGGCCATTTGGCCTCCATATTGAGTCTTTTAAAAGCCTTTGCTTCCATTGGTGACAACCACCTTGGGGTTTTATTTTCCAATAAGTCTTTATATCTTATCCAGACATTAAACAATGCTTTCCTGACAATATGGTTTTTAAATGTTTATGTGCTTTAATCTTGTCGTACCACAAATATGCATGCCACCCAAAAGCATTATTGAAACCTTCTAAATCCAAAATGTCTGTGTTCTCAAGAAGCAGCCAGTCTTTCAGCCAGCAAAATGCTGCTGATTCATAGTAAAGTTTAAGGTCTGGCAGGGCAAATCCGCCTCTTTCCATTGCGTCAGTTAATATTTTAAATTTTATTCTTGGCTTCTTGCCCTGCCAGACAAATCTAGAGATATCTTTTTGCCACTTCTTGAAACAGTCCATCTTGTCCAAAATTTGCAGTGATTGAAACAAAAATAACATTTTTGGCAGTACATTCATCTTTATAGCTGCAATTCGACCCAACAAGGAAAGCTTCAAATTTGACCATATTTCTAAGTCTTTTTTCACTTCTGCCCAACATTTCTCATAATTATCTTTAAATAAATTTAGGTTCTTGGCAGTCATATTAACCCCTAGATATTTTACTTTCTTAACCAAGGTCAAATCTGTCTCCTTCTGAAACCTCTCTTTCTCAGTCGGTGTAAGATTTTTCTCTAACACTTTAGTTTTTAACTTGTTCAACTTAAATCCTGCCACATGACCAAATTCTTGAATCAGTTCTAATACCCTTTTCGTACTAGATTCTGGCTCCTGTAACGTCAAAACTAGGTCATCTGCAACAAAGCTTACAGCTTCAAAGCAGATAAGCATATGTGAGATCATTCTAGGGTTACCATATTTTGAAGAGCAAAAAAGAGGGCACTATGATTGTTAAGTTGAACATATCAGGCGACACAGCAATTCTTCAAACAGCTCTTGTTTATTCACAGGCCCAGAACAGAACTGGGCTGAAGGGTTCAGCCAGCCTGCTTATATAGAGCTCAACTACAAAGCAACAGTAACAACTTTCTGTAACTATCCAATCATTGAACATCACTTTCAATTCCTTATTTGCATATGTGGACCTGAGTGAAAACTATCTACAGTATCCCCCTGCTGGCTCAGGCTGAGAACTTCAGTACATAACAGTGATGACTCTCGGTTTAAATACCCCTACTATATGTAGGCTGTGGAAGTTGTGATATATTGCTGAGGGGGGCAGGGGAAGAGAAGAGGAAAGCAAGTCTTCAACCACCAGTTATGTCTGTGTGTCATCGAGAAAGTATAGCCAGCGGCATTTCGGCAAATTTTAAAAATCCATCCAGATGGAAATCTTACCCCTGAAAAAGAGGACATGTCCTAGAAAAAGAGGACACATGGCAACCCTACTTGCAGCAAATAAAAATTAGTCCTGGGGTTATATTGACTACCAAAACGGCATTTACAGGCCTTCTGCCACATTTTCACGGTGTGGTTCAACCTCACCTCAAGGAATCCTGGGAACTCTGGTTTGTTAAGAGTGCTGGGAATTGCTGCTCTGTAAGGCTAAACTACATTTCCCAGGGTTCTCTGGGCACGGGATGGTTGAAATCGTGTATATGCAGCCTAGTGAGTTTGAAAATGCATTGTTTCATCTTGTTTGTTTGATTTTAATTTAATGTGTGTGCTTGTGTTGTTTTATTGGACCCTGACGTTGCTTGCAATGAAAGATGGGGCATACATTTTTATAAATAAAATAAAATGTTAAATGCCTCAGTCCCAGTCTGTGCTTTTCAAAGGGTCCGCTTCTTGCTATGAACCTTCCCACTCTTGTCCTAGCTCCATCCCCAGTCCTATTGCTGAGCATGCAGGGACTAGGAGCAGAATCCGCATACAGTCCAGGAATCAGGGAATCCAGATGATCACAGAGCTAAGGGTCCACAGATCAGGGAATCCAGATGATCACAGAGCCAAGGGTCTAGGTGATGAGCAGAGAGCAGAAAGGTAGAGTCCGGAACCACAGGGCATTGTTTCCAGCATCTGACGGCTGCTGAGAGCTCTGCTTAAGAAGGCTGAAGCCAGGAGGTTCTTATCAGTGCCTTCTCCTCCTGGCCTTGAAGGCTGAACAGCTGCAGGTGGAGTCACTCCCCCTTCTCCCCCTTCAGGCTGCTGTTCCGCAGGTGAAGCTGACTCCTGGCCCATGACAACTCTTCACTTTCCTCCTGCTCATTGAAAATCCAAAACGGGTACTCTTAGTATATATACTTTTTAATTAAATTTTCTGTTTTATAAGTTAGAGCATTCATTTAAACAACCTTAAAGTACTGATGAATTCCGTTCTTCTCTTTCCATGGTTCATTTTGCACACTGTACATCCCTGCATATTTTATATGAACGAAACCATTCAGTATTCCATTGTTACATCCATCAAAACTTATTTACACTGTTGAATTTATGTTAATGCTACCAGCGTTTTTAAATGTGCACAATTTTCACCCATATATTCAGTAAACATTTTCCAATCATCTTTAAACGTATGTTCTTCTTGTTCTCTTGTTCTATATGTTAGGTCCGTAAGCTGCGCATATTCCATCAGTTTAAGTTGCCATTCTTCTTTCATTGGGACTTCGCTCACTTTCCTTTTGGGGGCTAACAAAACATGGGCTACAGTAGTGGCATACATAAATAGCCTTTTTTGACACCTGGGAATTTTCGTCTGAATTATGCCCAACGAAAAGGACACTGGTGTGGGGTTTTTTTGGAACGGTACTTTTAAACATTTTTTTTCAATTCATTATATATCATTTCCCAATACTCTGTTACCCTTTTACAAGTCCACCACATATGATAAAATGTACCTTCAACCTCATTCCATCTCCAGCACTTATCTAATTTGGACTTATACCTTTTAGCAAGCCTTTAACGCGGAGTTAAATACCGTCTGTAAATCATTTTCAAGTAGTTGTCCTTCAAGAAATAACATGCTGTAAACTTCAGGTCACTCTTCCAACATTTCCCCCAGGGATTAAAATCTATATTATGTCCTATATCTATTGCTTTGACATGCTCATCAAAATGGGTACTCTGAGTTTACCCATTGTGTGCTCAAGGAATGGCATTTTAATGATGCACCTGAGTTTTGAGCAATTTGGTCCTGTGTGCCATTCTGCTGCTTAGCCATTCTCCTTCTCAGCATACGTGCTATTTCATGTTTAAACCTACTAATTCCATAAAATGGATGGCTCCAGCTCAACAGATGGTGTGGACCTGTGTGAAGTATCAAGGCTAGAGAAAAGCCATGAATTCAAGCCCAAAGCCTTTTAAATTAGCACCAAAGATTAAATCAACAAAAGATTGCAACAGGTGGCCGAGTCTTCCTGCTCCCCTACCATCAGGGCACACTTTGCTTTTGTATTCTGACATGTAAAGAGATTTTTGTTTTCTTCTTACACAGTCAACAAGACACCTTAAGGTAAAGCATGGAATTTTAGCACCACATACGGTGCTAGCGAGCGCTGCATAAATGAATTTAGCTGGCAAGGTATTTTCCCAAACCAGATGGAGAAGCAGGCCTCAGCCCTGTGAAATGTGTTTGGAGCTGCCTTAGTTTACAGTGGGGTAGCCATGTGGGAGCATTTACTGTAGTGTTTGAGGCCTGGGACATTTGCAGGGAAACCAAAATGCTTGTTTACAAAGCTATTGTACTACCAACCTTACTGTCTGCTTGTGAAATGTGGACCACATATAAACGCCAACTCCATCAACAGTGTCTCCGAAAAAAATTACACATCACTTGGGAAGATAGGCAAACTAATGCCAGTGTAATGAAAGAAGCAAAGATCACCAGTGTTTCTTCAACATCAACTTTGTTGGACTGGTCATGTTGTGTGGATGCCTGGCTATCATCTTCCAAAGCAACTACAGTGGTACCTCAGGTTACAGACACTTCAGGTTACAGACGCTTCAGGTTACACACTCCGCTAACCCAGAAATAGTACCTCGGGTTAAGAAATTTGCATCAGGATGAGAGCAGAAATCGTGTGATGGCGGTGCAGAGGCAGCGGGAGGCCCCATTATCTAAAGTGGTACCTCAGGTTAAGAACAGTTTCAGGTTAAGAACAGACCTCCAGAACAAATTAAGTTCTTCACCCGAGGTACCACTGTACTCTATTCCGAACTTAAAAATGGAAAGCGTAATGTTGGTGGTCAACAAAAGAGGTTTAAAGATTCTCTCAAGGCAGATCTAAAAAAAAGTAATATAAACACCAACAATTGGGAAACACTGGCCTGTGAGCACTCCAGTTGGAGAACAGCCTTTACCAAAGGTGCCATGGGCTTTGAAGACACTCAAACTCAGGATGAAAGGGAGAAACATGCTAAGAGGAAGGAATGTTTGGCAAACCTCACCACGATCAACTCCCACCCAGAAACCTATGTCCCCACTGTGGAAGGACATGTGTGTTAAGTTGTGGGTGAACATATCAGATGACACAGCGATTCTTCAAACAGCTCTTGTTTATTCACAGGCCAGAAGAGAACTGAACTGAAGGGTTCAGCCAGCCTGCTTATATAGAGCTCCACTAGAACGCAACAGTAACCATTTTCTGTAACTATCCAATCACTGAACGTCACTTTCGATCCCTTATTTGCATACGTGGACCTGAACTATCTACAGTATCCCCCTGCTGGCCCAGGGTGAGAACTTCAGTACATAACAATGTGGATCCAGAATCGGCCTCCACAGTCACTTACGGACTCATTGTTAAAACTGTGTTTATGGAAGACAACCTTTCTCGGCTAGGAGTGATCGCCAAAGAAGAAGAAGACTTACTGTACATACTGACCTTATAAGCTTTAAACCAGGGATGCCATTTAGGGAGGCCTGTTCCCCTCGCCCGCCCTCCCTCAAATATTTCAGACCATGCTAGCATACCCTCCAACAATCCTCAGATGAAAATAGGGACGTTGTCATGTGAGGAATGTCGGAGGATGTGCCGCCCCTTCGACACCTACATTTCTGCTGCACCCCAAAGAGTTATCACACCCCCCAACTGACCCTCATTGACCCCCGCCCTTTTTGGTACCCATCTTGAGTCCCCGTGCAGAGCACTTCCTACCAGAGGAAAAGTGAGTGCCGGTCCATTTGCAAGCGCCCTTCAAAGGGTCAGTCCAATAGTCAGGACTCTATTATCTGTGTCTGAATACCCTGGAGGTGAAATATATTATATTGTAAACCACCCCATGATCCTCAGGGTGGCATAGAAATTTAATAAATAATAAAAATAGATGGGGCTGCCTTTGAATTTACTCAGAAACGGCAATTGATTCAGAATATGGTTTGTAGGCTGACTGTCTTGGGAACTCACGACTGGGTAATAGTATGCGGCTAATGCATTAATAAGGGACGCGGGTGGCGCTGTGGGTTAAACCACAGAGCCTAGGACTTGCCGATCAGAAGGTCGGCGGTTCGAATCCCCGTGACGGGGTGAGGTCCCGTTGCTCGGTCCCTGCTCCTGCCAACCTAGCAGTTCGAAAGCACGTCAAAGTGCAAGTAGATAAATAGGTACCGCTCCAGCGGGAAGGTAAACGGCATTTCCATGCGCTGCTCTGGTTCGCCAGAAGCGGCTTAGTCATGCTGGCCACATGACCTGGAAGCTGCATGCCGGCTCCCTCGGCCAATAAAGCGAGATGAGTGCCGCAACCCCAGAGTTGGCCACGACTGGATCTAATGGTCAGGGGTCCCTGTACCTTTAATGCATTAATATTAAGGACTAGAATTGTGCGGAATCCCCTCCGCTGGGAAATATCACTAGTCCAGTAAAATCTCCTTCCTTTCAGGTTTTTAAGCAGAGGCTGGATGGCCATCAGTCATGGATGCTTTAGCTGAGATTTCTGCATTGAAGGGTTGGACTAGATGGCCCTTGGATCCCTTCCAACTCTAAGATTCGATGATTCTGTGAAAATATTTCACCCTCCATCCTTCTTTCTTTTACACACACACACTTTGTTGCTTTGGTGAACTTTGGTGGCAATCACAGGTATTGTTGTGGGTAGTCCAAGGGATCTGAGCATATTATTATTATTATTATTATTATTATTATTATTATTATTATTATTATTACTAGCACTCTGGGCAGCTCCCAACAGAATATTAAAAACATGATAAAACATCAAACATTAAAAACTTCACTAAACAGGGTTCCCTTCAGATAATATGCCCCTTTCCCTTCTTTTTTAATATTGTCTACAGGACAGCAGGGATGCGGTTGGCACTGTGGGTTAAACCACAGAGACTAGGGCTTGCCGATCAGAAGGTCGGCGGTTCGAATTCCCGCAACGGGTGTGCTCCCGTTGCTCGGTCCCTGCTCCTGCCAACCTAGCAGTTTGAAAGCACGTCAAAGTGCAAGTAGATAAATAGGTACGGCAATCGCCGCTTCTGTGCATGCACGAACAGCGATGGCCGATCCTGCACATGCACGAATGGTGGCATACCTGCCAGTTACTTCTGGGTTTGCCGTGGACGTTGGGTGAAATGGACGCGAGCGGAGGCGGATGTAAGAAGAGGTTTGACTATCCCTTGCTTTTACTCAAGCCATTGAAAGACAGCTCTGATTGAGAGAGCGAGAGGCACAACAGCAGTCAATTCTAAATGATACTTGGAAGATTTGGCAAGTCTCCAAGGAACGGAAGTATTTATCTTAGGCAGTAACGCAGTCAATTACTTCTATGGCCCAATTAAACATATCTTACATGTGAGCTGGCCTTTGGCAATTTTCTATTGAACATAGCTGCCCTAGGCTTTGAATTTAGATTTTGGTTTCCTGCAACAGTTTGATCTGTATTTCTCATAAACAAGTTGGGTAATGAATAAATCACCTCCCTCTGAGCAATTATTTCCCCCCTCTCCTAAAGGGCTGCCGGGGTAAGACTCTGTAATCATAACTTCCCTTGCAATCCTTTGCTATCTGTGGCCACACCCAGCCCCATCACTGCCAAGGGCAAGTGGTTTCCTAATGTGGTTTACAACTCAGCTTGGTGATTTATTTTAACTGTTGGCTGTTTGTAGAGAGCCATTACAAACTGAAAGGAGCAAGGAGATAGATCTGCCTGGATTATAGAATCATAGGGTTGGAAGGGATCCAAGGGTCATCTAGTCCAACCCCCTGCAATGCAGGAATCTCAGCTAAAGCATCCAGGACGGACGGCTATCCAACCTCTGCTTAAAAACCTCCAAGGAAGGAGAGATCACTACCTCCAGAGGGAGACTGGTCCAATGTCCAACAGCTCTTACTGTTGGAAATCTTTTCTTGATGTTTGGTTGGAATCTCCTTCTAACTTGAAGCCATTGCCTCGAGTCCTACCCTCAAGAGCAGGAGAAAACAAGCATGCTCCCTCTTCCATGTGACAGCCTGAAATATACTCGGAGTCCTGTAGTGATTTCATGCTCTTTATTGCAGCTTGTAAAACAGTGATTGAATTGCCCCCCAAACCTCAGGCTTTTATATACATTATTTACAGAATGAGTCCCGTCTGACTGGCTGATTCTGCTTCCCTCCTGGAGCCTGATTGGTCTTTTCCTGCAGGCCAATCAGTTGTTGCATTCTACGATCCTACCAGCCTAATAGGCTGATTAACTTCCTCCTGGAGCCTGTTTGGTCTTCTCCTGCAAGCCAATCAGTTGTTGCATTCTAGGATCCTGCTTGCCTATTGTTCTAGGATCCAAGCTTAGTACATAACACAGCCCTTAAGATATTTGAAGATGGCTATCATATCTCCTCTCAGTCTCCTCTTTTCCCGGCCAAACATACCCAGCTGCTTCAAGCATTCCTCATAAGGCTTAGTTTCCGGACCCTTGATCGCTTTGCTGACCTGTGTTGCACACTATAGAACTAATCAGAGCGATAAATGCAAAGTTAACCTTTTTATATGTTTCAGCTACTCTTGCCGATTGCAACAAGCATTCCAAGAAATTGCTTTGCCGGCCTAAAGGATGATACTCATAAGAGAACGATCCTAAACCCTCTGCTGCTGATGGCTAGAGGGGATCAGGATGACACACTGATGCCTCTGTTGGACCAAAAACAAAAACAAAAACAAAAACCCAGCTGTGCTCAGACAGGTGGA
This sequence comes from Podarcis erhardii, assembly GCF_964252035.2. Classification (NCBI taxonomy): domain Eukaryota; kingdom Metazoa; phylum Chordata; class Lepidosauria; order Squamata; family Lacertidae; genus Podarcis; species Podarcis erhardii. Next base: position 122,997,550 of record NC_138497.1, read on the forward strand.
AAGCTATCGCTGGCTATTCCCCCGCTGGTGGCAGCATCAGAAAACTGAACAATGAGGGTTTGGGTGGCAGGGAGCCAGAGGCTTTGAATCTGCTGGATCCAATGCCTGACCTCTCCCCCCAAGGGGCTCAGTCCTCAAGCCCCTCCACTACGCCAGCCTAGACCTGGCAAAGTGAGAACGGAAGTAAAACAAACCTCCCCCCTGCATGTTTGCTGCATGAGCCATCTCCATTTGAACCTGACTCATAAATACTTACGCAGGCAGCTCCGGGGGGCAATTATGAAACAGCGGTCCTTTGGAATGTGATACCAGGATGCCTAAAGTGTTGACTGCTCTGAAAGATAATAAGAGTAGTCATTCCTTCGCTGCAAAAGAATTTTGTCTTCCTTGCACGCCTTTCCCCAACATAGCTCCATGCAAATGAACCTTGCACTAAACTGTTTTTGTTTTATAGTTGTAAGGTCACAGGTAGGATTTTGTTAAGAGAGAAAGTTTCGTTTATTTCAGTTTCTTTTTACGTGCACACACCACATGGTGCTGAAGGGCGCGGTCGAGGAAAAGAAGCACAAATTGGAGAATATCTGAAGTCAGTAAGTGCCATCATGTTTTCCCCAGGGCTGCATCAGACTTTCCTCTGCACTGCCTCCAACTACAAGTCTGAACATATTGGGAAGCTCCAAATTGCCCCTCCTCCCATGATTACAAGACTTCCTGTCCAAACTGGAAACATTCAGATCAGCAGTCATACAATTTTCACTAAAGCCCCCAGCTCTGTCATTCTGTCCAAATCCATACAGTTTCATACAGTTGTTGTTGTTGTTGTTGTTGTTGTTGTTATGAAATAAAGGTAAAGGGACCCCTGACCATTAGGTCCAGTCATGGTTGACTCTGGGGTTGCGGCACTCATCTCGCTTTACTGGCCAAGGGAGCCGGTGTACAGCTTCCAGGTCATGTGGCCAGCATGACTAAGCCGCTTCTGGCGAACCAGAGCAGCGCACGGAAACGCCGTTTACCTTCCCGCTGGAGTGGTACCTATTTATCTACTTGGACTTTGACGTGCTTTCGAACTGCTAGGTTGGCAGGAGCAGGGACTGAGCAATGGGAGCTCACCCCGTTGTGGGAATTCGAACCGCCGACCTTCTGATCGGCAAGTCCTAGGCTCTGTGATTTAACACACAGCGCCACCCGTGTCCCTATTGTTATGAAATAAGACATCCCTATTTTCATCAGAGAAATGTTGGTAGGTATATTGCAACCTCCAGGTAGGTCTGGGCCAGGTCTCCCTGTCTGAAACCTTGCAAAGTTGCAACCACTCAGCATCAAGGCCAATACTGAGCTGGGTGGACCGATGGTTTGATTCGGTATAAGGCAGATTCCTAAATATTGTCGTCGTGGGGATAGCACAGGCAATTGTTGTAGCAGCAAAGCATGCTGCTTAGAGAGATTGGCAGAACTAATTTCTTGCAGGACTGTCCAGAGAGGAGTAAAAAGGTAAAGGGACCCCTGACCATTAGGTTCAGTTGTGGCCGACTCTGGGGTTGCGGCGCTCAGCTCGCTTTACTGGCCAAGGGAGTTGGCGTACAGCTTCCAGGTCATGTGGCCAGCATGACTAAGCCGCTTCTGTCGAACCAGAGCAGCGCACAGAAACACCGTTTACCTTCCCATTTATCTACTTGCACTGGTGTGCTTTTGAACTGCTAGGTTGGCAGGAGCAGGGACCGAGCAATGGGAGCTCACCCCGTCGCGGGGATTTGAACCGCCGACCTTCTGATTGGCAAGTCCTAGGCTCTGTGGTTTAACCCACAGCACCACCTGCATCCCCCAGAGAGGAGTAGCAAATATTGTGCCTGTGAGGTGGAGGGGAAATGTTGGACTGTATTGTTTCATTTATCCATCCCAGCGCAATATCCATATATCCCTGATCACTGTAGCCCTGGCCTCCCTCCTTGGCTGTGAAGCAAGCGATGGCAAGAGATCTCAGGCAAAAAAAAAGCTGTTGTGCAAGGGTTTGTACAGGCTCTGGATTCCGAGGCGCGTTTATGAGGCATCTCCTCTCGCTGCAAACCTCTGCTCCCACATGCCTGTTGGCACGTTTTGCAAGGCCTCCCACGCACCCACCCACCCATGCTCACAGCCATAAGGCCACCCACACACACGTATGCCACGCTAGTTCCATCTCATGTGGGAAGCTGCTCTGGTGGTGGGAAGCGGTTAATCTCAAAGAACTCACACACACACACAGGCCTGTAGCATGATGCAACTCGCATCTCCCATGCTGATGGTTTAAAGAAAACAAAGCGAATCTTGCTATATCAGATTGAATAGATGCTTGTGGGCAGCAGGAGAAGAAGCAACAACAGTTTTAAGCGCCACTATTCAGGACAGTCTGCAGAGGGAAATGAAACAGGAGAGCAGCGCTGTTGCCATTTTCAACCCATCAAGGTTCCTTTGTACCTCGTAAATGTGGCAGACCCTCCAAGTGCCCTTGTTTTCCAGGGACAGTTCCTGATTTAGAGAAGCCGTCCCGGTTTCTGATTTGATCCTGGAATGTCCTGCTTTTCCTTAGGATGTCGTTGTTTTCATTGGAGAAATGTTGGAGGGTATGGAGTTATCCAACCCCGCTGCCATCTGAAGGCAATCCTCTGTAGGGAAGGGTTTGTTGTTGTGTTGTTGTTTTTTTTTAAAAAAAGGTTAATGTTTTATTATGTTTTTATATATGTTGGAAGCTGGGGCAACACAGCAAGATATACAGGGTTGTTGTTTAGTCATTTAGTCGTGTCCGATTCTTCGTGACCCCATGGACCAGAGCACGCCAGGCACTCCTGTCTTCCACTGCCTCCCGCAGTTTAGTCAAACTCATGCTGGTAGCTTCGAGAACACTATCCAACAATCTCGTCCTTTGTCGTCCCCTTCTCCTTGTGCCCTCCATCTTTCCCAACATCAGGGTCTTTTCCAGGGAGTCTTCTCTTCTCATGAGGTGGCCAAAGTATTGGAGCCTCAGCTTCAGGATCTGTCCTTCCAGTGAGCACTCAGGGCTGATTTCCTTCAGAATGGAGAGGTTTGATCTTCTTGCAGTCCATGGGACTCTCAAGAGTCTCCTCCAGCACCAGAATTCAAAAGCATCAATTCTTCAGTGATCAGCCTTCTTGATGGTCCAATATATGGAGGTATAAATAGTAAAATTATCATTATGGAATGGGACATCCCTATTTTCATCGGAGAAATGTTTGAGGGTATGTGAAGCCAGCGCAGGGCAAATACCTGGTCAGGTTCAGATTGCTGTGCCAGAATCTGTCAAACCTAGAGAGAGAGAAAGACCCTGATGAACATCTTTGAGAGAAGGAGTGTGGAACTGCATGTGCACAGCTCCATGAGACGGCCCTTCAGATATTTGAAGATGGCTCTCATATTTCCTTCTCAGTCTCCTCTTTTCCAGGTTAAACATACCCAGCTCCTTCAACCGCTCCTCATAAGACTTGGCTTCTAGGCCCTCAATCATCTTGATCACCGTCCTCTGCACACATTCCAGCTTGTCAACATCCTTCTTAAATTGTGGCGCCGAAAACTGGACACAGTACTCCAGGTGTGGGCCGACCAAGGCAGAATAAGAGTGATTCTAATAATTCCCTTGATCCGGACACGAGGCTTCTGTTGAGGACAGACAGCTGACATTTTTCACAGCATAGGGATTAACATAATTACCTGCTAATATCTGCTCATTGAACACTCTATGCACCTACAGAGGCTGGTTCAAAAGTTGGCTGCCAAAACCACAGGGTGTGACACTTCTGTGTTTCATGGAGTGGCATGGCAGGCAAACTGACACTTTCTAAGTAGCTAAATATTAACCGTTAGTGAATGAAAGGTGCAACTCTGCTGTTATTTATGTTTGCTTCTACCTCACCTCAAGGAATCCTGGGAACTCTGGTTTGTTAAGAGTGCTGGGAATGGTTGCTCTGTAAGGCTAAACTACATTTTCCAGGGTTCTCTGGGCACGGGATGGTTGAAATGGTGTATGCACAGCCTTGTGAGTTCAAAAATGCATTGTTTCATCTTGCTTGATTGCTTTTAATTTAATGTGTGTGCTTGTGTTGTTTTATTGGACCCTGACGTTGTTTGCAATGAAAGGTGAGGCATGCATTTTTATAAATAATATAAAATGTTAAACGCCTCAGTCCCAGTCTGTGCTTTTCAAAGGGTCCGCTTCTTGCTATGAACCTTCCCACTCTTGTCCTAACGTCATCCTGAGTCCCGTTGCTGAGCATGCAGGGACTAGGAGCAGAATCCGCATACAGTCCAGAAGTCAGGGAATCCAGATGATCACAGAGCTAAGGGTCCAGTCCACAGATCAGGGAATCCAGATGATCACAGAGTCCAGCTGATGAGCAGAGAGCAGAAAGGTAGAGTCCAGAACCACAGGCATTGTTTCCAGCATCTGACGGCTGCTGAGTGCTCTGCTTAAGAAGGCTGAAGCCAGAAGGTTCTCATCAGTGCCTTCTCCTCCTGGCCTTGAAGGCTGATCAGCTGCAGGTGGATTCACACTCCCCCTTCTCCCCCTTCAGGCTGCTGTTCCGCAGGTGAAGCTGACTCCTGGCCCATAACAACTCTTCACTCTCCTCCTGCTCAATGAAAATCCAAAACAGGTACTCTTAGTTTACCTATTGTGTGTTCTGTGAATGACATTTTGATGATGATGATGATGATGATGATGATGATGATGATGATAGCCACTCTGGGTGGCTCCAGAATAGAACATCAAATATTGAAAACCTCCCTCAACAGGGCCGCCTTCAGATTTCTTCTAAAAGTCAGGGAGTTGTTTATTTCCTTGACGTCTGACAGAAGGGAGTTCCACAGAGCAGGCGCCACCACCGAGAAGGCCCTCTACCTGGTAGTCCATGTGTAGCCCATTCCCCCTTTCCTTTTGCTGGAGTTAGTGGCAAGTTAAAGCAGACCCATTAAAAACTAAAACTCATGTCTACTTAAGTCCTCTACAAACTCCCCACTTCCCTATATCCAAGAAGAAGAATGTGACACGCTCATTTGCTTTCAACAATTCTTCGCTGCAAGGATTTATCGTTTTAATCGGCAGCGGTAGCCTGGCTAATTATACCACGGCCAATTTATGTACATGCTAGAAACGCAAGCTTCATTGACTACAAAGAGGTTTTAAAATAATAAACCATCCCACTCCACCCCGACAGAACCTTTCCTGTGACGAATCATGCAGTAAGTACCCTGCCTGAGCCGAAACAGATTGTGTTTTCCTTGGCAAGCGTGTCTGCAACAATGCTTCCTCTTTATTAATTTTTTTAAAAAATCTCATGTGAAGAGCGTCATTTTAAACAATAAAAAATTAAGAAAATGAACACATAGACAGGGCTGGACCAAAGGGCAGCAGGGCTTCGCACTGTATCGCAGAATGTATGACACAAACACGCAGGCCTTTAAGCCAACAATTTCTCCTCCAGGGATTTATTTGCACCAAGCATGTCTCCGCACGAATGTGAGCAACAGGGTTGCTTCCATTCCTTTCCATCTGACTTAGTTACTCTGGAGTCTTCTCCAGGAGAGTATTCCACACTCTGTACACTCGGCAAGCCAAGAGTATCCCAGATTTTCCTTTCACTGTGAACGTGCCAGCTGCTTCTGTATCTTATATAAAAAGATGGATTTTCGAGTTGCAGGGAGTTTGACATAAACCCAGGACAAGGAGAATGCTAGATTTAGTATACAGTGGTACCTCAGGTTAAGTACTTAATTCGTTCCGGAAGTCCGTACTTAACCTGAAACTGTTCTTAACCTGAAGCACCACTTTAGCTAATGGGGCCTCCTGCTGCTGCTGCGCCGCTGGAGCACGATTTCTGTTCTCATCCTGAAGTAAAGTTCTTAACCTGAAGCACTATTTCTGGGTTAGCGGAGTCTGTAACCTGAAGCGTATGTCACCTGAAGCGTATGTAACCCGAGGTACCACTGTACATGCTGGGGGTCTTGTCAAGGTTGTAATGATTTTGGACCCTATCCAACAGCTTTCTGGCCCAGCCACACAAGTGTGTGTGTGTGTGTGTGTGTGTGTGTGTGTGTGTGTGTGTGTGGACATGAGTCACATCCCCCCCTCATAAATCAAGCAGCATTAACAACACATTTAAAAATCTAACATGTGCCTCCAGACAAAACAATGAAAAACCACGTCCATCGCAAAACAGCAGCCACAAGGAATCGTTTCAGAGAGCACATCGCATCTTGCAAACAACTGCCACATAGATTACTCAGACCTGCTCTGCGGTGGGAGAGTGCTGTGAAGTGAGCGGGGTGAATCAAGCCTTAGTCACATCGAGATTAGACTACTGCAATGCGCTCTGTGTGGGGTTGCCTTTGAAAAGCACCCACAAATTGCAGCTGGTGCAACATGTGGCCATTGGGGTGTTGACAGATGAGTATGGAAACACCTTTGCATCTACTTCACTGGCTCCCACTTGGTTTCCAGACCCAATTTAAAGTGCTGGGCTTGACATTTTAAGCCTTAAATGGCCTGAGCCCATGTGAACCTACGTATTGTTAGGGGTTTGGGGTGTTAGCCTATATGCCGAGACCCTTCTAATCCCTGGATCCGGCAAGTGTTAGAATTTAATCAAGGCTTCTGATTCTTGGAATAGCCAGGCTAGCCTCCTGGTGAGGGCGATGAGCAATTAAGCTGGGCGATGAGCAATTAAGGAGAACAAAGGAAGCGGTTCTGTGCGAGACGGCAAGTGGGTAGGGCCCCCTTTCCCAACTCAGCTTGTGGGTAAAGACAAAGCCAGAGTTTTAGAGCTGAAAATTGCAGTGATGTGAGCCGGAATCAAAGTAGCAAGCAGGAGAGAGGGCCATACTGGATCTATATTTGAATCCAAGGCTGTGGCTGTGGGAGAAAGAAGACCCTTTTGGGGTGTTAATGCTGTGAAACCCTCCACCGTGCCTGGAACCCCTGGAATCTTGCACCGCTAGGAAATTGGGGTATTGCAATGGTAAATATGGATATCTTCTTCCATGGACCTGCTTCTTGTGCCTCACTGTCTGAATTATACTAGGTGGTGATACAAAACAGGACCTTCTCGGTGGTGGCACCTAGGGACATTTATATGGCTCCTTCTTTTATGGCTTTGGGTGCTTTTGGGTTGCTTGGAACAGTGCCTTGTCTTACTTCTAGTGCTATGACCAGTGGCAGACATTTTAAGAATCCAGTCTTCCTCCTCCTCTTCTTCTTCTTCTTCTTCTTCTTCTTCTTCTTCTTCTTCTTCTTCTTCTTCATTAAATTTGTATACTGCCCTATACCTGCAGGGCTCAAGGTGGGTCACAAGATAAAATCACAATATCCAAACACAAAATACATAATCAAAACAAAGCCAAAAACAACCCAATAACACCTTCCCACACAATTTAAAAGGGTAAAGGTACCCCTGCCTGTACGGGCCAGTCGTGTCCGACTATGGGGTTGCGTGCTCATCTCGCTCTAGAGGCCGTGAGCTGGCGCCGTCCGAAGACACTTCCGGGTCACGTGGCCAGCGTGACGAAGCTGCAGCTGGCGAGCCAGCACCAGCACAGCACACGGAAACGCCGTTTACCTTCCCGCTATAAAGCGGTCCCTATTTATCTACTTGCACTTAAGAGTGCTTTTGAACTGCTAGGTGGGCAGGAGCTGGGACCGAACGACAGAAGCTCACCCCGCCGCGGGGATTCGAACTGCCGACCATACGATTGGCAAGTCCTAGGCGCTGAGGTTTTACCCACAGCGCCACCCGTTTAAAAGGGTATTGGATGTAAATCAGTCAAAGGCCTGGTTAAAGAGGAATGCTTTTGCCTGGTGCCTAAAGGTGAACTTCCCTGGGGAGAGCATTCCACAGACAGGGAGCCACTGCAGAGAAGGCCCCGTTCTCGTGTTGCCACCCTCTGGACCTCTCGTGGAGGAGGCACATGAGAAAGGGCCTCAGAAAATGATCTCAGGGTCCGGGTAGGTTCATATGGAAAGAGGCGGTCCTTGAAGTATGTTTTCATGCTCATTATAATATGTCTTATTAGTCACCTTGGAAAGTTTTAGTTAGAAGGCTGGTTACCAACCTTTTAATTAATTAATAAAATCCCCACTCCCACCCACCCCAGCCAGCTTTAATCTGAAATAGTATTGCTAGGTGACGTTATTCTTTGGTTTGTTTCAGAGTTGCTGGGAATTGTAACTCTCTGCAGGGTAAATTTCGGTGCTCAGAATGCTTTATGGAAGAGAACGTGCTTTGAATGTGCTTTCCGTGTACATGTAGTGTATATGGAGCCTGAATCACGTAGGTTCTGCAGATGACTCTCATCTGCACCAATCACCTGCCATGCATAAGGGGAAGTAGCGAGAGTGAGCTTAGGGTGAACATGTGCCTTTGTGGAGATTACATGCACTGAAATGAGTGCATCTGATCTTATGGGGCAGTGGCTGGGAACTGCTTTGCGAATGTAGTGGTCATTAGCCTAGCAGTTAATCTGGCCCTGTTTAATTTCTTTAATCCTGAGTGCCACATCTGATACATGAATCCAGCAGGAGATGCCAAGCCTATTTAGAGACCAGCGAGACATTTGCCATCTCTTTTTGTTGGAGCAAAAGGAGGCCCTGCCCTCAAGTGTCTAATTTCAGTTGTTTTTATTGATTCTCCTAACACTTATTATTTTGAAAATGATTCAGTGGCAGTGTGGATACCTCCAGCTGGTACCTCTTATTTCCCATTCATAAATGAGGTCATAATTCAAGTACATCAACACTGTGTAATGCTAGGCACTTAGCAAACCTACAGGGCATCCCTATGCCCAGAAGTAAGTCCTGTTTAGTTGAATGGGACTTACTCCTTGGGGAAAGTGTGTACGAGGTTGGTGGAGCTGTGTTTTGGAGGTGCATTTAAGCAAGTAGAAACTTCTGTTTCAGTGTATCTGAAGAAGTGTGCATGCACACGAAAGCTCATACCAAGAACTGACTTAGTTGGTCTTTAAGGTGCTACTGGAAGGAATTTGTTTTGTTTAAGCAAGTAGGTTGGACTCATCCTGGCAGTCCTGACAAATGGAAGCAAGCTAGCTAAGCTGATGCATTGTCAAAAGATAAATATAAATAAATGCCACACGCATACAGCGTCACAGAGGGCAGAGATCTGTACAATATTTGCATATGATAATGCAGGAGAATATCTGCACATTTATCTGTAATTAAAACAGAAAAGCAATGTGTTATGTACTGAAGTTCTCACCTTGGGCCAGCAGGGGGATACTGTAGATAGTTTTAACTCAGGTCCACATATGCAAATAAGGGATTGAAAGTGACATTCAGTGATTGGATAGTTAAAGAAAATGGTTACTGTTGCGTTCTAGTGGAGCTCTATATAAGCAGCTGGCTGAACCCTTCAGTTCAGTTCTCTTCTGGCCTGTGAATAAACAAGAGCTGTTTGAAGAATCGCTGTGTCATCTGATATGTTCACGCACAACTTAACACAATGCATTTCACCATAGTGGAGAAGACTGACCTCATGGTGCAGATAACTTTAAATCCATAACCACTTGACTTATACTCAAAGCCTTGAGTCTTTTTTCTTCTTTGGCGATCACTCGTAGCCGAGTAAGATTGTCTTCCATGAACACAGTTTTAACAGTGAGCCCGTAAGTGACTGTGGAGGCCAATTCTGGATCCACACATTCTTCCACAGTGTGGACATAGGTTTCCAGGTGGGAGTTGATCATGGTGAGGGTTTGCCAAGCGTGCCTTCCTCTTAGCACGTTTCTCCCTTGTGTCCTGAGTTCGAGCGTCTTCAAAGCCCATGACACCTTTGGTAAAGGCTGTTCTCCAACTGGAGCACTCGCAGGCCAGTGTTTCCCAGTTGTCGGTGTTTATACTACGCTTTCTAAGATTTGCCTCGAGAGAGTTTTAAACCTCTTTTGTTGACTACCAGCATTACGCTTTCTGTTTTTAAGTTCCTTGAGTACATCATGACTGGATGCTAACTGGCCCCATTGCCAAAACTATTCTCTTTTTTCATCCTCCCACTTCTGCAGTTGCAGAATAGCTTGTTAGCCTGCAGATTTGGACCTGTCATGGTGTTTTTAATTTCTCAAGGCTGCTTGACCCGTTATATTTTTTAGCAGGCATGTGTTGTTCTAGGTCTTCCAAAAGAGGAGCCTTATTGGACCAAGCAGGTGGTATGAACCTGCATGCCTCCATCTCTGCTAGGTGTTGTGAGTGGGCCTTGACAGCAGGTCTGCAGAACTTGTGACCTGCGAGTTGTTGTACACAATGAATGTAGCACACAGGCCATGTTCTATGAGTTCCAAATGCTTGAAACTCCTTGGCATACCCTTTTAAATTTTGTTTTGCATTCACAGGCCGGCAGAAAAACTGACTTGTCTCAAGACCGGTGGGGCCGCCATCCCTGGCTGGTGGGCCTCAATCCATTTGATGAGTCTAAAAATTTCCCAGGCTTACTCAACAAAGTGACCAGGTACCGTTGACAGTACAATTGTATCGTTCTTAAATCCCACTTGGGTTTCAAGCCAGAAAATTATGCCTGATTAAAAGTACTAAGCCAGTATAGTGGTACCTTGAGTTATAAACACCTCAGGTTACAAACACTTCAGGTTACAAACTCCGCTAACCTGGAAGAGTTACCTCGAGTTGAGAACTTTGCCCCAGGATGAGAACGGAAATCGTGTGCTGGCAGCGCAGTGGCAGCAAGAGGCCCCATTAGCGAAAGCACGCCTCTAGTTAAGAACAATTTCAGGTTAAGAATGGACCTCCGGAATGAATTACGTTCATAACTAGAGGTACCACTGTACATTCTAAACGCTGCGATTCTAATGATATATGTATATATTAACTCACATGTATCCCATTCAGGGTTTTTTTAATTGATATTTTATTGAAAGATTTTCATTTAAAAAGAAATAATGTGATAAATGAGAGGAATTTTAAAAAGTGGGGGAAAGGAGTGGGGAAAGAGAAAGGAAAGTAGTGTAATATATTGGTTTAATGGAACTTGCTTTTTTTCGTAAAACTGCTTAGGACTGGGATGTTGTAAGTCACCTTCATCATGATGATGATGATGATGATGATGATGACGATGACGACGACGATTATTGTGCCCTGCCCATCTGACTGAGTTGCCCTGACCACTCTGGTCAACTTAAGTTTTAACTTCTCTTTAGTAAGGTAAAGGTAAAGAGACCCCTGACCGTTAGGTCCAGTCGCGGACAACTCTGGGGTTGCGGCGCTCATCTTGCTTTACTGGCCAAGGGAGCCGGCGTACAGCTTCTGGGTCATGTGGCCAGCATGACTAAGCCGCTTCTGGCGAACCAGAGCAGCGCACGGAAACGCTTTACCTTCCTGCCGGAGTGGTACCTATTTATCTACTTGCACTTCATGCTTTTGAACTGCTAGGTTGGCAGGAGCAGGGACTGAGCAACGGGAGCTCACCCCGTTGCGGGGATTTGAACCGTGACCTGACAGAAGTTTATAAAATTTGGTATGGCATGGAGAGGGTGGGTAGAGGAACACTAGAACTCATGGGGATCCCTTGAAGCTGGAAGATTCTGGAGAGATAAAAGAAAGTATGATTTCATGCAGTGCATAGTTAAGCAATGTGTCAGGGACTGGGCAGAGGAGGAACGGTGAAGACTGCTTCCCCATCCTGACCCTTCCAGGGGGGAGGAAGAGGAAGACAGTTTAGATTTTCAGCAGGAGGTTGAAGGAGATCACACTTCAGAGGCAGATGAGGGGAAAAGCTGGGAAATCATGGCAGAGGAGGAGGCAGGACCTGAATGGCAGCTGACTCACACGGTGTCTTTAGAAAACATTTCAAACCCCTCCATCTCCCAGAACCCGGCGAGCCTTAAAAGTAGGAGAGCAAAGAGCTTGAAGACAGTGGGCACATAGCAGCACCTATAGAGAAGGTGATGATGATGATGAATGAGGACATAGGAGAGACGGGTGTGTGTGTGGAGATTCCCTTGCGACGCCGTTATCCAAGAGGCTGGGTTCTATAGCCTCTCTCTGTAAAGTTTGAAATAAGAAAGGACTGTAAGAAACTTTCCCTTGTCTTTATACTTTCCTGGGCAACCAGCCGGGAGCCGTTGACAGCATCCTGACACAATGGGACTCAGTTCCACAGTAGTTGGTTAGGACCACGAATTCGGATGGCTTTAAGAGAGAATTGGACAAATTTACGGAGTATAAGGCTGTTCTTGTGGGACGCCGGTGGCGCTGTGAGTTAAACCACAGAGCCTAGGATTTGCCAATCAGAAGGTTGGCGGTTTGAATCCCCGCGATGAGCTCCCGTTGCTCAGTCCCTGCTCAGTGGCTTAGACCACAGCGCCACCCGCTCCCTTTACCTGCCAATCAGTATAGACAGTGAACAGGTAAACGGAGCAGTGATCTGATTCAGGATAAAACAGCTTCCTAAATTCAGAAGGCCTTTTCGTGTGTACCTAATTTAGTTGCATTTCCTAATGCAATTATCTCATGAATGCACATGACTAAATTAGGACGCAGGTGGTACTGTGGATTAAACCACAGAGCCTAGGACTTGCTGATCAGAAGGTCGGTGGTTCGAATCCCCGCAACGGGGGGAGCTCCCGTTGCTCGGTCCCTGCTCCTACCAACCTAGCAGTTCGAAAGCATGTCAAAGTGCAAGTAGATAAATAGGTACCGCTCCGGCAGGAAGGTAAACAGCGTTTCCGTGTGCTGCTCTGGTTCGCCAGAAGCGGCTTAGTCATGCTGGCCACATGACCCAGAAACTGTATGCTGGCTCCCTTGGCCAATAAAGCCAGATGAGCGCCGCAACCCCAGAGTCGGTCACGACTGGACCTAATGGTCAGGGGTCCCTTTATCTTTACCTTTAAGGCTGTTCTTGGTCAGCCACTGTGAGAACAAAATGCTGGACGAGTTGAGCCGTGGACTCCATCCAGCAAGTTCTTATTGTGTTCTTATGTTCTTAAATACTAGTAATTATTGAGATCTGTGTGTGTGTATAGAGAGAGTGCACCTATATTTCAGATTTTCTTGCTTCATGGCAGTTCTCACTCTGATATTTTCTTCACAATCTTCCAGAGTAAAAACAGCACTTCTTAAAGGCTATGCTTTCGATGGGGGTGGAGTGAGAATTTCAGAATATTAGCTGCTTGCGTTTTCTAAGGTGGCTGCACAACCACCAATAATCTAAGCCAAATGCACGCAATTGCCGCGTACATGTAGGTTCTCGTCTCCTGGGTTTAGATCAGAGACCGATCGGATGACTCACAGAAACACACGGAAAGAGATAAAAAGGAAACAGCATACGTTTGAAGAAAGTGTTTGCGTTTGGCAGGGAGTGGGGGATTTCTTTCTTTCCTCTGTTTTCCCTTTTCTTTTTGACAACCATTCGTCACATGAGTCAGAGAGGAGGTTTGCGTGGGTAGATCTCTGTGGGCGGACGCATCTGTGGGTGTCAGGGTGAGACAGACGTAGATAGATGGCTGTAATTAAGTAGTTAGTGAAATGGCTATAATAGTCAAATGATTTTCAGATGGAGTTTCAGATGGAGAGCTTGTTTTTTTGTTTTCTGGGGGGGGGGGGTTTGTTTTAAAAAAGCTCATTTAAAAAGAAATCTCCCGGTATTTATGTGCAATGCTCTTCGGAGGCGCGGCGAGCACGACAAGAGGAGGCAGTTCCATTTGCTTGAAAATGCAGCTCAAAACAAGATGATCTCCATTTGTTTTTCAGGGGGGAAAGGCCGTCGTTGAACAGCGAGCCATGTGATCAATGTGGGACTTCAGAAGAAATGCAAGATCTTGACAAAAATGAGGTACGTGGGTGTGTTGACAGGGTTGACAGAGTTCCCCCCTTTAGTTGCTTTCTTTGTTTGTTCCACTCAATCAAATCAAAACATCAGCCCCCCCATTGACTTCAGAAGGAAAGTTAAGCACTCTCCCATGCCGAAATCCATGGGGCAAAAATCATTTTGCTCAGAGGTGGAGAACCTGTGGCCCTTCAGATGTTTCCAGGCTACAGCTCCCCCAATCATTGGCTATGCTGGCTGGGGGTGATGGCAGCAGGAATCCAAGCACACCAGGAAGGCCTCAGGTTAGCCAAACTCTGCTTCAGTTGGATCGCAGCATTTTTCATCCATTCATTTATATCCTGCCTCCTCGCTAAGCTCGAGGGAACTCATAAGAACAAAAATGAAGATAAATGGAATACAGAAAACAAACTGGCAATCCTTGAAAAGTGCAGCCATAAAAGCAGCCGATAAATAGGAAAACAATCAGGTGTTTAGGTGCATTTGGCTCTTAAGAGTCAAACTACACCTGTCTGGAGAGAGAGTCATTGTTTGCAACAAGTTGTTCAGAGCCGAGAACCAGGAGGAGAGAGCTGGTGCCTGAAGCGACTGTAGAATAATTTTTGTATCTAAGAAAATTCCATTACCACATCATTAATATCTGGTTCTAAACTGCGAAAGAAAACAGTAGAAAGCCTCAGTCTACAATAAGCAAAGTCATGGGAATAGTTCATTTCTACCAAGGGGGCCCAATGCCAAGATTTTCACTGCAGAGCCCCAGGCGAAATTTACATGGATGGGATTCTTTTCCCACTCAATATTGTACTTGATGGTTCGTATCTGTTCCCTTCTCACCATTAAAGAAGATTCCACCTAAACATTAGGAAGAACTTCCTGACAGTAAGAGCTGTTCGACAGTGGAATTTGCTGCCAAGGAGTGTGGTGGAGTCTCCTTCTTTGGAGGTCTTTAAGCAGAGGCTTGACAACCATAAGTCAGGAATGCTCTGATGGTGTTTCCTGCTTGGCAGGGGGTTGGACTCGATGGCCCGTGTGGTCTCTTCCAACTCTATGACTCTATGATTCTATGAAAGCCCATCACTCATTGCTTCCGGTGGGGAACAACATGTTATACCCACTTGTCTGTACAAACCTACCCTGGAAGTAACACCTGAAATTACTCACTGTAAAAAGATGTGGTACTATGCCAGTTCCTGGGCCCTGCCCCTATGACGCAGAAATGTTCTTATTGTAGCTCTAAGATTTTCTGAGGCACCGCTAAGAATGTAAAAATTGTTAAAATGCTGGAAGGGTTATTTTTTTCAGGCTACCTGGGGGATTTCTGGGGAAACTGCAACAATATAATATAATATAATATAATATAATATAATATAATATAATATAATATAATATAATATAATATAATATAATATAATAATATAATATAATATAATATAATATAATATAATATAATATAATAATATAATATAATATAATATAATATAATATAATATAATATAATATAATATAATATAATATAATATAATAATCCTATCTTTTAGGTTCATGTGCAAACGGAACAGAAAATAGACCTTTTTATCATTATTGCACCCATGTTTGTGACAGACAACCCCATTGGTAGAGAAACAATAGAGATGTTCTTATGCTTAACAGTATATATATAAATTTAACAATCAAAAGAACTTGAAAATGGTCTTGTATAGCTTCTTCTTTTCTTAAAGCGAAAAAACTGCGAACTTTTGCCGACAAAGTGCAAATTAGGTAGGGTTGCATTGAAATGCAAACCTAACCCACTTTCCTGGCAGGTATGCTTAGGATAACGCCTTGGGGAAATGCTTCGCATGGCCTGGATTGGGCTCTTTATATTTTTAAAATAAAATGTATATATTTAAAATAAAATGTATATATTTAAAATAAAATGTATATCTATGTAATAACTGAAGGTAACAGTTTATACAGAGGTAACATTTGCTGACTAACTGACAGAACATTTACTTTGACAATTTCGTAATGAAAAACAAAAAAAACAACCCCTCTTGAAAGCAGAAGTGCATTTCTTCAGTCTATTATTATTATTATTATTATTATTATTATTATTATTATTATTAACATTTGTATACTACCCTATACCTGCAGATCTCAAGGCAATTCACAGGATAAAATCTCAGTGTAAAAAAAACAAAATACATAAGCAAAACAAAAACAACCCAATAACACCCTCCACCCCCCAAGTCTAGCTTGACTATTTGCCAGAATTAGCAGGCTTATCTTTTAACACTTGCTGGATCCAGGGATTAAAGGGGTCTGGCATCTCCCAGCTCCCAACATTATTGAACGTTTCCCCTTAGGAAGGTTTCTGACTTTGAGAAAGGGCCACTGCTTGGTTGAAGAGCACCTACTTTTCCTGAAGGTGGTCCCAGATTCGAATCCTTGACATTTGCACCCTGCCCATCTGGCTGGGTTGCCTCAGCCACTTTGGGCAGCTTCCAACACACATAAAAATAATAATAAAACATCAAACATCAACAATGTGCTTTGCTGCTCCCCCCCACACACAATGCTTTAAGCAAGCTGAAAGTATATTTGTACGTTCAAGCAAGGAAAAGTTCGTTCTTTCTCTTTTTAAGGCACACACAGGAATGAATTTCTTCAAAATAGCTTGCAGGTTGTTCATGGGAACAATGGGGATTGTGACATCACAGCTACCAGCCAATCAGCACCGGGCAACCAAGAAAACTCCTGCAGCACACTGGCAAAATCAGTTTCCCAGGAATCTTATCATGGATGAGGATTAGGAACAAGAATGCGGTCAGTGTGCCTGCTCTTTTTATATACACCAAGGAAAGAAAATATGTGTAAGGACACCCTCTGTTGGGCAGGATCAGACCTACAAAAGTACATAGGTTTTGTGATTTTGAGTACTTAGTTTTTGACAAGCAGGACCTGCAACAAAATAATGGCGTGTATCATCACCCGACAACATGGGTGCTCATTCTGGGTTTAAGCTAGCCAACTATATCCTCCTTAGGGGGAGAGATGTGATTCACTGTGCATTTAAAGCTGAATCCATCAGATTTGTGCTTTCCGAAACGATATGCAAACTAAAACGCAGCCGGGCTTCGAAATTTGCACTTATCTGAATTTTCCGGTGCAGAATTCTCCAGCCAGTGTTTGCAAAAATGCATGTTTTAGGAGAAAGTGTGCCTAAAAACCAAATATGTATTTGTGAAAATGACATACAGAAAAGCAGAATTTCTTCTCATAAACACACACACACACATATATGTGTGTGTGTGTGTGTGTGTGTGTTTATGAGAAGAAATTCACTCTAAAACATTGAAGAATTTTATAAGGATTGTTTTTAAAAATTGCAAATTGCTGCAGAAATGTAAAGAAGTTAATCTGAGGTTGGAGAAAAACAGAGAGAACCAAAATTGACAGATTTTCCCATCCTTACCCCTCAGGATAATATAACCCGTAGGGGCTGAAGCAAGGCATTCCAGTTGTTTTCTTTTCCCTAACACAACATACATTTTCTTTTCCAATTCACATTCAACATCCCATGGCTACTGAGCATTGGATAACAACAACAACAACAACAACAACAACAACAACAACAACAACAACAACAACAATTTATTATTATTATTATTATTATTATTATTATTATTATTATTATTACCCCACCCATCTGGCTGGGTTTCCTCTTTTTTGTACAATTTTGAGATGTTTAACTACCTCTTGTACTTCTGCAAACTAAGCTTCCTCTGAGCATGCGAACATCTCCTTGTTTTTCACTGGCCTCATGTTGGCTGCTATGCTGTTAACACTCACCAACTGAGTTGACTATTAGCCGCAGCGCTGCTCACTCTCCCTATTAACACGAAAAAGCACAGTGTGTATAATAAACAGATAAAAGCTGTAGGTGGTAAGAAATGCTTACGATCTGGTTGTCATAAATCGCCGTGTTCATTTTGGAACTGATTGCCCCATAGAAATCTATATAAAATGCCTTCTTAGGGGGGAAATGCTCACAACTATCAGATTCTAACCAGAACAGTGGAAATAGACATATGTATAAGAGTATATGAGGAGCAGAGTATGGGTAGTTTTCAACCCAGTTTTACTCAGAGTAAACCCACTGAAATTCATGGTCCTAATTTAAGGTAAAGGTAAAGGGACCCCTGACCATTAGGTCCAGTTGTGACCAACTCTGGGGTTGCGGCGCTCATCTCGCTTTACTGGCTTCTGGCTTTACAGCTTCCGGGTCATGTGGCCAGCATGACTAAGCCGCTTCTGGCGAACCAGAGCAGCGCATGGAAACGCCGTTTACCTTCCCGCCAGAGCGGTACCTATTTATCTACTTGCACTTTGATGTGCTTTCGAACTGCTAGGTTGGCAGGAGCAGGGACCGAGCAATGGGAGCTCACCCTGTCACGGGGATTCGACCCACCAACCTTCTGATCAGCAAATCCTAGGCTCTGTGGTTTAATCCACAGCGCCACCCACGTCCTAATTTAGTCATGTGCATTAATGAGATAATTGCATTAGGAAATGCAACTAATTTAGGTACACACGAAAAGGCCTTCTGAGTTTAGGAAGCTGTTTTATCCTGAACCAGATCACGGCTCCGTTTACCTGTTCACTGTCTATACTGATCGGTGGGTAAAGGGCGCGGGTGGCGCTGTGGTCTAAACCACTGAGCCTCTTGGGCTTCTTTTTTCAAAATGGTCGTGCCCAGTTTACCAAGAACCTCTCCACTTCCGTTTCCAGTGCGGATTCCAACCTGACGACGTTCTCAATGAATGCAAACTCGAAAGTTTCATTTATGCCTTTGGATTGCCAGGCAGTTGGATACCTGCTTCTTCATCACCTCTCAGACCTGCAATTTGGTAGCTTCAATTTGGGTGACAGTCGGCTTCACTTTAATTACAATGATCGCTCAATCTGGAACAAAGCTATTTAAAATGCGGCAGAGGCTGAGCGTTTCCACCCCCCCGTTCTCATTCCAAGTTGTGATGTATCCTGTGAGTAAGCAGGACTAGGGCCAAAGCGATGCCTGCTCACCTCGGATGTGGGATTTTAATTTTTTTAAAAAACACAACCATTTTCACAAAAGCTTTGATTTCCCGTTGTAAGCCTAGGTGTTGTTTTTGTCAGAGGCGCTCACAGCCCAGGCCTCCCACTGTGGCATTGCTGTTCTTCTCCCTCAAAAAGCCTCTGCAAGGCCAAATGTGTTTTTATTCTCATTCAAGTCACAAAGATATCGATAATAAAAGCAAATATCCCTCACCAAGTGCCCTTCAGAAGCTTTGGACTCCAAGTCCCAGCAGCCCCAGTCAGGTATGGCTTGTGGGATGATGGGAGTTGTAGTCTGGGAACCTGATGCCCTCCAGATGTTTGAGACTACAACTGGTCCACAGACAGGGCTGGCCCAAGGCGTTTTGGAACCTGAGGCGAAATAATAAAATGGCACCGGGTCTCCACCAAAGAAGAATACACTCCGACACTTTTCTGATAAAAATAGGGTACCCTCCAACATTTCTGATGAAAATAGAGGCATCCACCCAACATTTCTCCAATCAGTGCTTTTTTCTGGGGGGGAAAACAGGGGTACGTGTACCCCTAAACATTTTGTGAATCTTAACGGGAGAAGCAACTATTTTAAAAAAAAAAAAATAGTTTCTTCTCTAGCATGGTGAATCATCAGTTCCGTTGAATAGCGTGGTGAATCATCAGTTCTGTTGCTGCCCCCGATGGCGGCCTCATTTCCTGTCACCATGTTTCCTGAGTCTCAGACGGAAGTGAGCGTTTAATGTGTGAAGTAGGAGTTGGAATCTAGCACAGCGATTGGTCAGTTTCGTTGTTACCACTTCTGATGGTGGCTTCATTTCCTTCATTTCCCAGTGTTTCCTGAGTCTCACACGGAAGTGAGTGTTTAATGTGCGAAGCAGTGTGCAAAGTGGAAGTAACTTATTTATTATTTATTTTTTATTTATTTCATTTCTATAGCACTTTATATTTTTAAGAAAAATCTCAAAGCGGTTTACAACATATTAAAGCATCAATAAAGCAATCTTGAATCAAACATTTCTGAAGAAAGTCAAATATAGGGTATACAGTCAAAGCGATATAATTAACAGAAAACTAAAATATTATCTTATAGGTTTCAAAATAAAACACTACAAAGGAGGTCAGCTACAGAATACAGACTTAACACAAAGTTAGCAACAACAACAAACATCTTAAACATTTTTTTTTAAAAAAAAACATTGCTAAGTGAAGTCAAACTATAAAATGCACATTTAAAACAGCATAATTAACAAGAGAATAAAATATTGTCATGACACGGCTGTTTGGCAGGCACAAAAAGATGGGGCAAAAGAATCCAATAATTAGGATTTGTTGTCAGGCATAGCAATGTCCCTGTGGTCTCACCAGAAGCCTCTTTTGTAGCATGTTCTTTATACTTTGGTCCATTTACTGTATTTATTTCCTCCGATTTGAACTATAAAATGGTGATTTTCTTGAGTCAAAATGAGAGTATCCCTAAACCTTTATTTTTTAAAAAATGAAAAAGTACTGTCTCCGATGAAGAAAGGAACATCTGTTTGTGGGCTTCCCATAGGCATCTGTGAGGACTGGAAGTTGGACTTAGATGGGCCTTTGAGCTTACCTGACGGGTCTCTTTCTTATGTGCAAGTGATTCAGCAAGGACAGGAACCAGAAAATAGGGACTGCACTTGATAATGAGCGATGGTTAGAACGTATGGGGAAATAACATCATCAAAAATCTGGATGATGGTTTTGATTTTTAAAATCTGCTTTTCTATCTCTGTGCCGGGTCAAGTACCTATCTCCACAGGAGTCAGCTGCTGCCAAATAACACCCTGTCTCTTTTCTTTTGCTCTGACACATCATTCTAATTTGCTCCTCTGTGGTGATACTCAGTCATAACCACCCACAACCACTTGTGCGTACCCAGTCCTACTCAAACAGCTCTCGCCCCTGCCTGGTCACACTGAATCATCCTTCCTGAATATCCGTCCATGCAGCTGTTTGCCGCTTCACAACTGCTAACTTTTCTACCAATGCCCCATGGATTTGGAGCGATGAAAATGCCCACTCTTCTCCTTGTCTCTGTAAGCTGCTAAAACCAAGTTGCCGCCGTTAAAAAACCAGGCCTTTCCCCTTTACCTTGAACAGAAATTCGGAAGGTCTCGTTTTCTTCCTCCCCATGGATGCCACTTTCTTGGTGAAATTTTGCTCCTAGAGGGGGTACCAGACAATTGCTCAGGGATTCTAACAGAGCTACCTATCCATGTCAGCAAAAGTCTGAGACTATGGGTTAGCAGTAGTGTATCTCCATCAATCCTGTCACAGAGGGGGTTATTATTATTATTATTGGTGAATCTATCCATTTTGAGTCCTTCTGGTTTTTCAATGCTAAATTCCATTTGCTACTTTTCTGCATTGGTTTTGTTTTTAACTAAAAAAAGAAAGACTTCACAAAAATTGTCAACACTTTAGTGCAGATATTCTCCTGATGTGAATATTTCTGTACACAATTGTGCCTCACATACACATCTTGGCGAGCAACATCTCCCTAACAGAATACATTTTTTTAGAATGCACACATGTTCAGCACACTTCCCTAAATGTATGCATTTTATGAACACATTTTTTTATTATTATTAGAGAATTGCATCGCAAAACTCAGAGAAGTGTGGCTTGGGAAGGACGTGAACTGAACAGAATTTCATCCCACCCCTAGTTAAAGAGCAAAACTGACCTTTATTTGAGTTCCTCTTTGGGGCCCTATTCTCTTCATCCAGTGTTTCCAAATGCTGTGAATCTTCATATATATAAACATTGGTTTCCTCAGCTTTTACACAACACTGTCATTGTCCTTTTAATTGCTATTGGCTTAACTACTCTGATGTCACAGAGATATTCAGGCTGACTAGATGAACGGTAAAGGAAACCTGAGAGACTTTAGAATTAAAATTCTAAGCCCAACGAGCAGCTTTTGTTAAACCATGCAAGTATTCCTACACACCACTGACTTTTGAACAAATCTTTTCTGGTGCAGATCTATTTCAATATGGGCAGTGCTGCTGCATACTTAGTTTGAAGATGAACCAATTGTTTTACTACCACAAAACTGCTTTTAGTGCTCTTAGTTTAGCCCAACGATGGGGTATCTGTTGTTGGACTACAGCTCCCATCATCCCTGACCACAGGGTCATATTATGTGGGCTGCTGGGAGTTGATGTCAGGGCCTGGCTGGCTGAGGAGGGGCGGTGGAAGCTGCCTGACCAAGAGCCCCCCAGGGGAAGCACAGAGGGAGAGGAATTAGATCCTGGCTCCTGGTGGTGGGAAACCGCCCACAGCCCAAAGGAGGGGACGATCTGGGAACTACTGGAGGCAGGGAGCTTGAAGGATGATGAAGAGAAGGAAACAGGCAAGTGCCCCAGCACAGGGCAGGGACAGGAATCAGACTTGGCAGCTCTACGGCAGAGCCACTCTGACAGCTTCTCTGCTGAGAGCCTGCAAGGCAGCCCCCTCCCAGAACAATGCATCTACCTGATGGTACCTCTGGTTGCGAATGGGATCCATTCTGGAGGCCCATTCGCAACCTGAAAAGATAGTAACCCGCGTCTGTGCATCTGCACACGTGTGGGTCATGATTCGCCGCTTCTGCGCATGCGATGACTTCATTTTCTGCATCTGCGCATGCGATAGCGGCGAAACCCGGAAGTAACCCGTTCTGTTACTTCCGGGTTGCCGCAGGACGCAACCGGAAAACGCGCAACCTGAAGCAAACGTAACATGAGGTAGGACTGTATTGGGCGTCACCGATCAGAGAGCCAGGCAGACACGGAGAGGGTGCCTTGGGACTCGCTGTAGACAGAGAGATGGGCCTGACACAGAGGTCTAGGGAGGGAAGTGGGCAGTCTGGGCAACTGCTTCATCTAGACAGGAGCAACACTTCGAAGTCTCCATGTGTTCTTTGTTCTGCTTCCTTCATAAAGAAACTAGCTGCAAGTTAGCCAAGTGGTTTCACTGTCTTTCTCTGGTCTGTGAACAGCCTGCCCTCCTTGTCAGCTCCCTGACAGTTGGAGTGCAGTAACAGCTCCCCATCCCTTCAGTGATACCCAAGGAGCCATTTCAAAACTCGAATGCAGGCAAAGACCAACATAGATGCAAATTAGCAAGGAGCAAGTTTTTTCACTGAGAAACACCATGTGGCGTTTGCCTCCTAGGTGGGTCATAAGGAAAGGGTTAAATGTCTGTGAAGTGATTGGACCCAAGGGGAGGAGTTGGAGTTAGAGTTGGAGTTGTGTGGAAGTCAGTTGGGTGTTAGAGAAGGAAGAGGGAAGATAAGTCTGTGGGTTGGTCAAGTTGTGTTGTGAGAGAGTGAGAGAAACTGATAGGAGGAGTCAGATAGACAGTTGGGATAATCAGTTAGCAGTTGTTAGGAAGCTATAGGCCGGTATAGAAACTAAGGATAAGAAACTGACAAGAAAGAAAATCAAGGATAAAGTGCGAGACTGGTTACATTATGCTCAGATTAATGAAGTTTTAAAAAATGATAAAAAGCTAGGGTTCCAGGTGGAGAAATCGAAGCTAGAAACAGAATTGCTAGAACCAAAGACTAAGGTACTTTCAAGAATGTATAACCTGCTGTTAAAATGGAATACACAAGATGAAATGGTTAAATCAGCTATGATAAAGTGGGCACAGGACATTGGGTATAATATTATGTTCGAGGACTGGGAAAGGTTGTGGACCACTGGGTTGAACTTCACTGCATGTAATGCTTTGAAGGAAAATGTAATGAAAATGATATATAGATGGTACATGACCCCAGTTAAACTTGCTAAGATATACCATTTGTCTGATAATAAATGTTGGAAATGTAAAGAAAATGAAGGAACATTCTTTCACCTCTGGTGGACCTGCCCTAGAGTGAAGGCTTTCTGGGAAATGATATATAATGAGCTGAAAAAGGTATTTAAGTATACCTTCCCTAAGAAACCAGAGGCCTTCCTTCTGGGCATTGTCGGCCAGAAGGTGTTAAAGAAGGACCGAACATTTTTCATGTATGCAACAACGGCAGCAAGGGTACTCATCGCTAAGAATTGGAAGACTCAAGAACTACCCACACTGGAAGAGTGGCAGATGCAACTGATGGACTATATGGAACTAGCCGAGATGACTGGCAGAATCCGAGACCTGGGAGAGGAGAGGGTTGAAGAAGATTGGAAGAAATTCAAGATTTATTTAAAAAAATACTGTAATTTGGTTGAATGCTAAGAAAGGATGCTAGATCATAAATAATTGTGCACCACTAAATTAGTGAGAATTAAGATGATAAGTAAATTTGAGAAAAAACTATAAACCTTTTGGAGAACTTATAGATTATATTTAAATGAATTTGACATAAGAGTGTAAACAAGATGATAAATTGCTGGCAAGAATTGACAATGATGTAAATGGGAGCGGGAGGCGCGAGGGAGTCCAAAGATGTTATGAAAAGATGTTATGATATATGTTATACTGTTTTTTTTTTGTTTTTTTTTTGCATTTATGTTTGAAAAATCCAAATAAAATATTAAAAAAAAAAAGAAACTGACAAGAAAAATTATCTGGAACCATAAACTTGTTAAGGCTTATAAAATAAACTTGCTTATTTGATTTAATGTTAACAACTGTCTGGACTCAGTGTGTACCCGTGAGAAATGGGTTGATGGCAGCGGGAAAGCAATCGCAGTGGTGGCACAGGGATCAATGGACCGTCAAACGTCCGGGGACCCTGTGTGATCGCCACACACCACCACCATGGTTCAATGATCCAATGGCCAACGTGGACTGGTAGAGTCATTCCAGTACCCAGGGTTTGCTGGGTTTGCTGGTCTGTGCAATGCTATGAATGCAAAATGACGATCTACAACTGCCTGTGGCAATAAGATGCATTTTAATATCCAGCTTAATTTTAAGTTTTTCAGTTGGGGAAGAGAAAAAAGGGGCTCCCAGTTTGACAAATTTCATTTGGTTTTATATTATGCATGGCTTCAATCAGTAGCTCTAGCTTTTTTGCAAGTGGTGCTTTTGTAAGCTTTTAAAAAATAAATTCAGAAAGAGATTCTATTATCACGCCGTGATTCATACCCCTTAAAGGCCTCCAAGCCACTCCTTTACCTGCAAGGCCCCTTCTAGGCAGATAGCCAGATCAGCTACTCTGCTCCCCACACACAGTATAGCCAAAAATAGTACTGACAAGCAGCTGCACAGATTTTTCTCAAAAGCGGCATGCCAATGACGAACCATCTCGGCTTCACAATCAGGAGCTGTTGTTTAATCAGAGCCATATTTATTAAAGTAAACATGTAAATAATCAGAAGCATTTCATTCAATCATAAGGATTTGTGGCATTCATTAAGCTGTGCACTCGTCAGCCTGGAAATGGTATAGGCTGGGGTTCACCTCTCACAAGGAAAGCGACTGTTCAGAAAATAGAATTTAGGTATTCGATCTGTGTCCTTCTCCTCTGAGTAGTAATAAGGACTAGTGGCTTAGTTTGGAGATCTAGAGGCCTTGCCAGATAAGAACAACTCGGTTCCCAATCCCTAACCCTCCAGCTCCCCCAAGGGGTTATCGTAATCTTTCTTAGTATATTAAGCAAAATGACAAATGCATTAAGGTGCGGGGGTGAGGTGAGCCTGTTAGAATTCTGTATCAGGCTAGTGAGAAAGCCAGAGGTGAAAGTCTTTAGAAGAGTCATAAAACACAAATGATAGACTGGGAGAGGCTATGGAAAACAGATTTGAAATTTACGGCATGTTGTTCATTGAAAGAAAATGATGTGAAAATGGTGTACCAGTGGCATTTGACCTTGGTTAAATTAGCAAAAATGTTATAGAATGAGTACAAATACTTGCTGGGAATGTAAAGAAAAAGAAGGCACCTGTTATCATGTGTGGTGGATGTGTAAAGGAATTAAAAATTTCTGGGAAATGATATATAATGAAGTGAAAAAAAACGTTCAAAATAACTTTTGTTAAAAAACCAGAAGCTGTCTTATTAGAAATTATAGGTACCAAGATTCCAAAGGACCAGGAAAGATTGTTTATGTATGCAACAACAGCCACAAGGATGCTATTAGCCCAGACATGGAAGAAAGATATAACCCCAACCAGAGAAGAATGGCAAACCAAGTTGATGGACTATGCCGAAATAGCAAAATTAACTGGGAAGCTCAGCAATCAAGAAGACAAGAACTTTAAAAAAGACCGGGAAAAGTTTATAATTTATATACAATATCATTGTAAGCAGGTTAAGACATTGGCAGGATTTTAACCACACTTGTAATGTAAGGGAATGTATGGATAATTTAGAAAGACAAAAAACTGGAGAAGTATGGATATGCAGTTGAAAATATTATCAATAGGACACATGGAAGGGATGGGGGGGGGAGTTGGGAGATTCAAAATGATCTTGATATTTGGATTCTGGATTTGTTTTTTTTGTATGTTTATACTTTTGAAAATCTAATAAAATTTATTTTTTTAAAAAAATATATAGAAGAGTCCTGAAATATCAGCTGACTTGGTGGTACAAAGAGACTTTCTTTGCTGATGTGGCTTCCTGCATTTCCCCACTTTTGGTTGAGCCTGGTGGTTGTGCGGCAGCTCTATCTCTGCTCAATTCCTGTCAGAATCAAGCACTGTGAGCCAAACTCGAGTAGCCTTGTTGTCACAGCGCTGACACCATGCACCGGGTGGCTTATCTCAATGCGTTTTTGTTGGACGTTGCTCGTCCCTCTCTCTCTAGTGACAATCCTGCCCAGAGACCTGGGTTGGTGATTCCTCAACACACCTGCCACCATAGGCATCAATTCCTAGGGGCGGCCCCCTCAATATTTGTTGGCAGAGGGCTGATCCCATCCCCAAATGTTGAGGGGGCAGAGCAGTGCCGGATTAAAAGACCTGATTAAAGGCCTGCCCAGGGCTCTGGTGCCTTCATTACACACCTTTAGGTACCAGGCAAAAACGTTCCTTTTTAACCAGGTCTTTGGTTGATCTGATTGACATCCTATGCCCTTTTAAAATGTGTTTTTATTGGTGGGGGCTATTGGGTTGTTGTTTTTATTTTTCTTATGCATTTTGTGGTTTTATATCTTTTATATCTTGATTTTATTCTGTGAACTGCCCTGAGACCTCCGGGTATAGGTAAAGGTAAAGGAACCCCTGACCATTAGGTCCAATTGTGGCCGACTCTGGGGTTGCGGTGCTCATCTCGCTTTATTGGCCAAGGGAGCCCGCGTACAGCTTCCGAGTCATGTGGCCAGCATGACTAAGCCGCTTCTGGCGAACCAGAACAGCGCATGGAAACGCCGTTTATCTTCCCACCGGAGCGGTACCTATTTATCTCCTTGCACTTTGACAGGCTTTTGAACTGCTAGGTTGGCAGGAGCTGGGACTGAGCAACGGGAGCTTACCCCGTTGCAGGGATTTGAACCGCCAACCTTCTGATTGGCAAGTCCTAGGCTCTGTGGTTTAACCCACAGCGCCACCCACGTCCCTATAGGGAGGTATATAAATTCAATAAATAATGATGATGATGATGATGTACATGAGCCACACGTTGCACGTGTGATGTTGCGTGTGTGTAACGTTGGGCCTCCTCAATATTGTGTACAAGACGGTGCCACTGCCTGCCACTCATTTTTACTCACTCAATCTTTTCTGGACTCAGCAAATGAGTCAGGTGACTGACTTAGTCACTCCCAAGGGAGCGGGGTCCCAGGTCATCACTCCAGGATATGAAGAGAAGCAGTAGAAATCCTAC
Organism: Podarcis erhardii; assembly: GCF_964252035.2. Lineage (NCBI taxonomy): Eukaryota > Metazoa > Chordata > Lepidosauria > Squamata > Lacertidae > Podarcis > Podarcis erhardii. The sequence continues at coordinate 123,025,227 of NC_138497.1, forward strand.
TTACATTTTGAACATGCTGGAAGTTTCTCCTGTATGACCGCTTTGCAGTATCTAAATCTACCTAGAATGCCCACTTAACCTTCACCCCAACCCCTAATCCTACCTCTACCCATAATCCTAAATCTCTGTCTAAAACAACCATACACAAAATATACACACAAAGTATATAAAAAGAAAAGTGTACACAAAATAAATGAAGGTTTGCATTGGAAAAAAACAAAAAAATGAAAGACTAAAATAAATACAGAAGCAAAAAATAAAGAATAAAATAAATACAGAAGTAAAAAAAAAAAGAATAAAATAAATATACAAATAAAAATAATAGAAGTAAAAAGTAGACAAAAATAGAACTCTCTAATCTCTCCTCCTCTCCATCACCTCCTGGCTCCCTCTGGCTAACCCACACTGGATATCTGTGGTTGGTGGTTTTTAAGCCAGCAGCAAGAGATGTCACAAAGGAAGGTGGGATGCTGTTACCTTGGCAACCCACCTACCTTGACACTGGGGCAGTATTGCTCCTCCTGTGTCATGATTATTCTTCAGGACTTTGAGGCGTCTGCTCAGAGGGGAATCTTCTCCTTCCTCTCCTGTCAAGAGAGGTTTCTTCCTGTGCCTGCTTGTCTCCTCATCAGGTCCATTCTTTCGCTGCTTTATTTCCCCAGCAAAATCTTAATTGCTGCCGGATTGATTCTTGCACTAGGGGGAATACCATTTATTTTGAAATTATAATTAGATATCTAGTCCTCTTAGGGTCTGCAGGTAAGCAGTCTTTCAGCTTTGTTTCAGAAAGCCTCTGAAAGTTGGAAGCTAAGTATAGCTAGGTTTTGTAAGTCGTGAAAAGGCAAATGTCTTCAGAGATTCCTCGCGACTTTAATTAGACATGACCTTAGCCAGCTAGAAAAGGATGCTACTCAGTCTAAGCTAGAATATTATTTGGTTGGCTTTAGGGAGGTTCGGGAGTTTGCACTTTTGGCATTCTTCATGTATTTCAAGAATTTCAGGAAATGTATTATTAGTAGTAATAGAGTTATTCTTCCTCAGATGACAGCAGTCAACTTATGAGAGCCAGCCTCTGAAATATGGCGATGATGATGATGTCACCTTTCACAAACACACAAGAACATACCATCCAACATTTCTCTGATGTACATAGGGACATGTCAAGACCCCGTGACCACACAGTTCCCCAGGGAGTGAATAACCAGACAAGACAACGGCATATAGATTTATGGGTTCATCTTTAATGGTTACAGATATGAATGGTTTGGCACAGACACTGGGTGAAGCCAAATTATTCCACGCTACTAAATCAAATAAGTGTTGGAAATGTAAAGAGTAAGAAGGTTCCTTTTATCATACGTGGTGGTCTTGCAGTAAGGTTAAGGCTTACTGGGAAATGATATACAATGAAATGAAAAAGATGTTCAAAATAACATTTGTTAAAAACCCAGAAGCCTTTCTCTTGGGAATTATAGGGACAGAACTACGGTACCTAAATTGCATAGAAACTTATCCATGTATGCTGCTACAGTGGCAAAATTGTTATTTGCCCAAAAATGGAAAGAAGAAGAAGTCTCAGCAAAGGAAGAATAGATACAAAAACTTACTGGAAGAATAAGAAATCTTTTTATAAAAGAGTGGAAATGGTTTATTGAATATGTACAGATAAATTGTAAACAGATAAAAACACTGGCAGGATTATTGTAATAACCTGCAATTACATAAGAGTATATATTTAAAGAAGATAAATAGATGAGTAAGTTAAGTGAATTTGGATATGCAGAAGATATTAAAAATAAATTTAAGGAAGCACAGAAAGAGGGAGAAGTCAAGTTTTAAAAAGTCAAAATTATGGTAAAATCAGTGAAATGTATATATATCTTACAAGTATAAATAAAAAATATTTAAAAAACCAAAAAACACAAATTATTCCACTCCAGCCCATCTGCCGACAGTGCATCTAAGGGTAAACTACAGCTTGAGGGGGGCCTCTGACCTACATCAAATAGGGGTACCCCCGAGGGGTCCCTGTTGCCGGAGTGCTATGGCCCTAGCCCCAACCTGGGTGTCAGACAGAAGCCACTTTTCCTGGATCCCTTTAACAAGATACCCTTCACCAAGGAGGGGCATGCAAAGACTACAACCTCCCCTCCAGCCAAGACCTAGGTGTACCCAAAAGGTTTTAAGATTTATACAGTTCTCCAAACACCCACAGATCTTAGATGATTGTGATATATGATTGGTCCTGAATGTGGTAACTGTGCCCCTGAAGGACCAGGTACGCAACCTGGAAGTCATTTTGGACTCACGGCTGTCCATGGAGGCGCAGGTCAATTGTGTCCAGGGCAGCTGTCTACCAGCTCCATCTGGTACTCTGGCTGAGACCCCACCTGCCCATGGACTGTCTCGTCAGAGTGGTGCATGCTCTAGTTATCTCCCGCTTGGACTACTGCAACCCACTCTACGTGGGGCTACCTTTGAAGGTGACCCAGAAACTACAACTAATCCAGAATGCGGCTGCTAGACTGGTGACTGGGAGTGGACCATATAACACTGACCTTAAAGGATCTACATTAGCTCTCAGTGCGTTTCTGAGCACAATTCAAAGTGTTGGTACTGACCTTTAAAGCCCTAAACAGCTTTGGCCCTGTATACCTGAAGGAGTGTCTCCACTCCCATCCAGCCCGGATACTGAGGTCCATGTCCAAGGGCCTTCTGGCGGTTCCCTCACTGCGAGAAGTGAGATTACAGGGAACCAGGCAGAGGGCATTCTTGGTAGTGGCACCCACCCTGTGGAACACCCTCCCATCAGATGTCAAGGAAATAAGCAACTATCTGACTTTTAAAAGATTTAGAAGTTTGGGGATGTTTTTAATGTTTGATGTTTTGATATGTTTTAATATATGCTGTAAGCTGCCCGGAGTGGCTGCGGAAACCCAGTCAGATGGGTGGCATACAAAGAATATAATAATCATTACAGTGGTACCTCAGGTTAAGAACTTGTTCTGGAGGTCCATTCTTAACCTGAAACTGTTCTTAACCTGAAGCACCACTTTAACTAATGGGGCCTTCCACTGCCGCCGCCGCCGCCGCCGCATGATTTATGTTCTTATCCTGAAGCAAAGTTCTTAACCCGAGGTACTATTTCTGGGTTAGCGGAGTCTGTAACCTGAAGCGTCTGTAACCTGAAGCGTCTGTAACCTGAGGTACCACTGTATTATTATAAAAGGTATTGGGTAAAGGCAAGGAAATTGAATTTTATTGCAGATGCTGACTCAGGATCCTGGTGAAGGAAAAAGTAAAGAACCCCTGACAGTTAAGTCGAGTCATGAACGACTCTGGGGTTGCGGAGCTCATCTCGCTTTACTGGTCGAGGGAGCCGACGTTTGTCCTGGTAGGTAGGAGTTAAGGGCTCTCCTTGGCTACTCCACACTTCTCAGATGCTGCTGAGAGCCATCTCTGGCAAGTCTGAATCTGCTTTCTCGCCGGTTGCTGCTGGCAAGATAGATGCTTAGCAAGAGAAATGTAGAATATTCTTTTCCGGATGAGCAAGGACTTGTGCTCGTTTTCTTGTCTGGCAGCAAAGAAATTCCAGAGGAGACGGCTGTTCACACAGTTACGAACCAAAGGCCCATTCAGCCCAGCCTTCTGTGCTCCACATTGCTCAGTCGGATGCCTCTGGTTGCTTTGAAGAGGCACGTGAGGCAGCACAGACCAACTCCCTGGTTGGATCAGATGCCATTTGGCTCCTCCTCTCCCCAAACTCCATAAAGAGCCATTCTACTTGGCTGCTTCAGAGGGAGAGGTGAATATGTGAAGTCCCAGCTCACCGTTGCCCTGGCTATGCCCAACAACCAATTAGCTCAGAGGTGAATTTAGGGCTGTTATGTACTGAAGTTTTCACCCTGGGCCAGCAGGGGGATACTGTAGATAGTTATGCAAATGAAGGATCGAAAGTGACGTTCAGTGATTGGATAGTTACAATTATGCGTACTGGAGCTCTATATAAGCAGGCTGACTGAGCCCTTCAGCTCAGTTCTGTTCTGGCCTCTGAATAAACAAGAGCTGTTTGAAGAATCGCTGTGTCGTCTGATATGTTCGCCCACAACTTAACAAGGGCAGCATAACAGGTTCTGCCACAATGGGCGCCAAGCACAGGACGTCGCAACTATGACATAGTGCAGGCATTTCCAACAGGTAGATCGCAATCAACTGGTAGATCGTGGGGGTGTTCCTGGTCGATCCTGGTTGATCTCTGTCCCCTCTTCTTACAAAAAAGCAAAAAAAGCAAAAAAACCACCTTTGGCTTCCTAAAAAAAGCTCCATAATTTTGGTCAGATCACTGCCAGCCTTTTTACGACAATGGGTAGATCACTGCTAGTTTTTTTATCTTGTGAGTAGATCACAGTCTATTGGTTGTTGGACGTCCCTGACATAGTGAATTGAGCAGAACAGAAGGGGAAGAGGTGGGCCACACAAATTTTGGCCACACGAAAGGCGCCGCTGAAATTTGAAAGACCCAAACTAGCCTCTCCTCTCCCAGAACTATGTCCTGCTGGTTTACGTTACCTTTGTGCCATATGATGTGAGAGCTGGACCTGTATGGGCAATGTATCCGGAAGATAAATTGTATATTGTTATAAGAAGTTTAAGATCTTAGATATGTAATAAATGTTCATAAATGTACCAAGCAAACACGTACATAAATATATAAACCACATGTCTGGAGCAGCACAGGAAGACCATCCTGAACCCATTTTGACTCCCAAACTGACCAAATGTTTTCTCTGCAAGGAGGGAGGGGGTGAGGAAACCTTCCCATTGTCTCAGGAATTGGGTAATCACCATTTCAAATGAATGGTCAGACTACCAGGAAAGGCATTATCAGATAACCTGGCAGACAGGAAAAACAACAACATTCAAATTTCTGTTGTAGATCACCTTTTCTCTGATGTAGGTATGATGTTTGTGGGGGATGGTCTTGGGTTACATCCCTTCCATGATGTATGTATGATGTATGGAGGGGTGGTCTTGAGCTCCAGGGCAGGGAATTTAAAATGTCTATATAAGGGCAGGCACACCTTTGTTCTGGGTCTTCCTCCTTCCTGCGTGTGAGGGGAGCACCCTGTTGCAACAGCTTTAATAATGATCAGGCTTACTAGCTGCTTTGCTTCTCAATATTCTCTGGTTGGCCTCTGTTATTTCCCCTACCAATAGGGAACCCACGTAAGGACTCTATATGGGCTCTTGGATACCCCATAAGGGAAAAAGGGAAGCTTTTGTTTACAACAATATCAAGGACTTAGTGATCTGACATGGTTGCCCTCTTCCTGCCTCTGTTTCTTCCCCCTCTCCCTGTCTCTTAAGTTCTTTGATGGTGAAATATACTCGGGAGTCGAGAGTGGATTTCATGCTCTTTATTTAGCTCATAGTGGTGAGGAGGAATGGAAGTTGCCCCACAATATCTGCTTTATATACATTATTTACACAATGGGCTGCACGTGATTGGCTAATTCTGGGATTCTCCTGTACGCCAATCAGGTTGCGGATTCACTTCCACCTGGAGCTGGAATTGGCTGGCTCCTGCGGACCAATCATACTGCTGCATTGTTCTAGGACCAATCAGACTGCTGCATTCTGAATCCTATTGTTCTAGGACCAATCAGACTACTGCATTTTGGATCCTACTGTTCTAGGACCAATCAGACTGCTGCATTTTGGATCCTATTCAACTCAGTACATAACAGATGGCATGAGAACAGCCTTTCACGTCCTAATCAGGTAGGAGGAAGAGATAGTGCCAGCCTTGCCACAACCTTCTTTGATGTTGGACATTGTTTCAAGAAAGTGAGGCACTGGGAGCGGGTGGCTAATGAATGATCTGCATGTACCCAGTCAGGCAAGCCACACAGGCTGGCTATCTAGCTATCTATAAATCAGATGGTTGTGGGCAGAGTTTCTTTGAAGCTCATGCACGGACTGATTGGCCGTGGGGCCATGCAAACTAAAGACTGCCTAGGGGAGTCACTTCACCACTTCTTGAGGGCTTCCAAGTGGCAGTTCAAAGTGCTTGCTTGGTATGTATATATTGTGTTAAGTTGTGGGTGAACTTATCAGACAACACAGCAATTCTTCAAACAGCTCTTGTTTATTCACAGGCCAGAACAGAACTGAACTGAAGGGTTCAGCCAGCCTACTTATATAGAGCTCCAGTACAACGTAACTGTAACAACTTTCTGTAACTATCCAATCACTGAACGTCACTTTCGATCCCTTATTTGCATATGTGGACCTGAACTATCTACAGTATCCCCCTGCTGGCCCAGGGCGAGAACTTCAGTACATAACATATTGCTTGCTGTTTAGAATAAAATCTTTAATCTTCTCACTCACTTATCTTTTGTATTGCTTCTGAATCTCATTTTTAAAGAACCACCTTGCATTTGGCAAGACAGTGCCTGCCATTGCTTGTTTCCCTCTTCCCTCCGCAGCCCTTTTTCCTTTTATGTTGCAGCTGTTAGATTGCAAGCCGTCACTTTAGATTATGAAATGCCTTGACATAAAATTTTTGCAAGCAGACAAATCCATAAATAAGCAAGCCTGCAAACTCGGCTTAACTGAATGGTCCTGTTTTGTTCTGCCTGAGAAATATAACCCTGGCAGAATCGACTTACTTCAATCTCACTACCATATAGAAAATGAAATGAAAATAGTTCCCTTTCTATGTGCTCCTAGGCAAAGACAACACCACTGTCATGTGCCAGTAACTGTGAACACATAGCATTAGACCACCTGTTGAGAATGGTGGAAAACTCACTTATGTTCCTGCCAGCGCCTGGCTGTTCCTGTACACTTACTTGAAAAATATGTAAGTGTATGAAATACATGTACAATTGTTTTGCAAACTCCCTAAGGGATCCTGCCAACAATATTTGGTTTTTAAATTTCAGGGAAATGAGCAAATTGATCAAGGGGAATTGTATCTCTATTCTTCCAATTCATGGGTATCAATCTCTTGGCCAACATTAGGGCTCATAGAATCCATTTCTGCTGTCCTGTTGTCAACTTCCATACAATGGGTATATAGTTCAAGAGCATATTCACCTCTGAAAATCTTACATTTTCCTGTAGTGTTTTGTTTGTATAGCCCAGCACTTTCTCCCAAGACTTAGTAAGGAATCTCAACTACCCGTAGCTTAGGCCAATGCAATGCGCTCTACAAGGGGCTACCTTTGAAGGTGACTCGGAAACTACAATTAAACCAGAATGTGGCAGCTAGACTGGTGACTGGGAGTGGCCGCCGAGACCATATAGCACTGGTCCTGAAAGACCTACATTGGCTCCCAGTACGTTTCCGAGCACAATTCAAAGTGTTGGTGCTGACCATTAAAGCCCTAAATGGCCTCAGCCCAGTATACCTGAAGGAGTGTCTCCACCTCCATCCTTCAGCCCAGACACTGAGGTCCAGCTCCGAGGGCTGTCTGGTGGTTCACTGGCTGAGACCCTACCTGCCCACAGACTGTCTTGCCAGAGTGGTGCATGCTCTGGTTATCTCCCTCTTGAACTACTGCAATGTGCTCTATGTGAGGCTACCTTTAAAGGTGACCCAGAAACTACAACTAATCCAGAATGCGACTGCTAGACTGGGAGTGGCCTTCGGGACCATATAACACTGATCTTAAAGGATCTACATTGGCTGGCTCCCAGTGCGCTTCTGAGCACAATTCCAAGTGTTGGTGTTGACCTTTAAAGCCCTAAACGGCCTTAGCCCAGTATACCTGAAGGAGCGTCCCCACCCCCATCATTCAGCCTGGACACTGAGGTCTGGCTCTGAGAGCCTTCTGGCGGTTTCCTCACTGCGAGAAGTGAAGTTACATGGAACCAGGCAGAGGAACTTCTCAGTAGTGGCGCCTGCCCTGTGGAATGCCTCCCGCCAGAGATCAAGGAAATAAACAACTATTTGACTTTTAGAAGACATCTGAAGGCAGCCTTCTTTAGGGTTGTTTTTAATGTTTGAAGTTTTATTCTGTTTAATATTCTGTTGGGAGCCGCCCAGAGTGGCTGGGGAAACCCAGTCAGATGGGCGGGGTCTAAACCACTGAGCCTTGGGCTTGCTGATCGGAAGGTTGGCGGTTTGAACCCCCGCAATGGGGTGAGCTCCCGTTGCTTGGTCTCAGCTCCTGCCCACCTAGCAGTTTGAAAGCACGTCAAAGTGCAAGTAGATAAATAGGTACTGCTCCGGTGGGAAGGTAAACGGCCTTTCTGTGCACTGTTCTGGTTCGCCAGAAGCGGCTTAGTCATGCTGGCCACATGACCTGGAAGCTGTCTGCAGACAAACTCCGGCTCCCTCGACCTATAGAGCGAGATGAGCGTGCAACCCCAGAGTCATCCATGACTGGACCTAAGGATCAGGGGTACCTTTACTGTTAAGTTGTGGGTGAACATGTCAGACGACACAGCGATTCTTCAAACAGCTCTTGTTTATTCACAGGCCAGAACAGAACTGAACTGAAGGGTTCAGCCAACCTGCTTACACAGAGCTCCAGTACAACGTAACTGTAACAACTTTCTGTAACTATCCAATCACTGAACGTCACTTTCAATCCCTTATTTGCATATGTGGACCTGAACTATCTACAGTATCCCCCTGCTGGCCCAGGGTGAGAACTTCAGTACATAACATTTACCTTATTATTATTATTAACCATCCATGGAAGTCATAGTTAATAGCTTCATGGAGGTATCTAAACCCAGATTATGAGGACTGAGTTTGGTGTTTCCCAAACCCACTGGTGGACCTTGGGCCACTTTCAGGAGGAACTCAGTACCAACTCCTTGAAGGTTGAGTAAAAGGTGGCCAGGAGACATAATGGTCCATGTTGTTGATGGAGAGAAGGCTGTTGAAATTGTTGGAGCGTGCTGCCCATTGCCCAGGAATTATCCTGAGTGTTGCAGAGCTTTTTCTTTGAGCTTGCTGAACTTCCCTGTTCTCTATTCGTCCCTTTGTCCCTTGTTTATTATTGAATGGTGCCCAGCCTATCAAAACCAATGGGGCAATCCATGATGATAGCGGTGATGACCTCTGATTATTTGGTCGGTGAGCTTGCCTATCGCTCCTGTGACATCCGCCATGCTCGGACCTGACAGAGTCATCCTTTAATATCCAGTTTTAATTTGGATTCCCAATGCTTGTGACTTCCCACCCACCCCACTCCCAGTCTGTGTACACAAGCTCCGCTTGGAGAGAAGCAGATTTTAGAAGGATTTGCTGTAACAAGGACACTTCATCCTTTGAACAAGCAGCATTTACGGAACACGACTCAAATGCACGGTTAGGTGTCCCATCGCAATGGCCTTTCTTTCCATAAATAAAACAGAAGCTTAGTATCGATCAAGCAAACAGTGCTATAGCCTTTTCACAGAAACACGTGTTTAAAAGCATTCTCCCACTACTTGAATAGGAAAAACTGTCCATTCATTTAGTAAAATATGTTGTTGTTGTTGTTTAGTCATTTAGTCGTGTCCGACTCTTCGTGACCCCATGGACCAGAGCACGCCAGGCACTCCTGTCTTCCACTGCCTCCCCCAGTTTGGTCAAACTCATGCTGGTAGCTTCAAGAACACTGTCCAACCATCTCGTCCTCTGTCGTCCCCTTCTCCTTGTGCCCTCCATCTTTCCCAACATCAGGGTCTTTTCCAGGGAGTCTTCTCTTCTCATGAGGTGGCCAAAGTATTGGAGCCTCAGCTTCAGGATCTGTCCTTCCAGTGAGCACTCAGGGCTGATTTCCTTAAGAATGGATAGATTTGATCTTCTTGCAGTCCATGGGACTCTCAAGAGTCTCCTCCAGCACCATAATTCAAAAGCATAAATTCTTCGGTGATCAGCCTTCTTTATGGTCCAGCTCTCACTTCCATACATCACTACTGGGAAAACCATAGCTTTAACTATATGGACCTTTGTTGTCAAGGTGATGTCTCTGCTTTTTAAGATGCTGTCTAGGTTTGTCATTGCTTTTCTCCCAAGGAGCAGGCATCTTTTAATTTCGTGACTGCTGTCACCATCTGCAGTGATCATGGAGCCAAAGAAAGTTAAATCTCTCACTGCCTCCATTTCTTCCCCTTCTATTTGCCAGGAGGTGATGGGACCAGTGGCCATGATCTTCGTTTTTTTGATGTTTAGCTTCAGACCATATTTATTTCACCCTCATTAAAAGGTTCTTTAATTCCTCCTCACTTTCTGCCATCAAGGTTGTGTCATCTGCATATCTGAGGCTTAGTAAAATATATTCAGTGCTAAACTGTGGTGTGTTAGCAGAGATATGCATTAAGGCTGATTCAATCTTTTGGGAATTATAGGGACAGAACTGCCTAAAATTGTATAGAAATTTATTTATGTATACTACTACAGCAGCAAGAATGATGCTTGTCCAAAAGTGGAAAGAACCAGAAGTCCCAGTAAAGGAAGAATGGATACAAAAACTTATGGAATATGCAGAAATGACGAAACTTACCAAAAGAATAAAAAATCAAGATAACCAACTTTTATAAACGAATGGAAATAGTTTATTGAATATTTACAGATAAATTGGAAACAGATAAAAACATTAGCGGGATTAATGTAATCTGCAGTTTTATAAAAGTATATATTTATAGTAGATAAAGAAATTAGCAAGTTAAATGAATTGGGATATGCAGAAGATGGGGGGATGAATTTAAGGAAGCGCAGAAAGAGGGGGAAGCAAGTCAAATTTTGAAATGTTAAATTGATTGTAAAACTAATGAAGTGTATAGAATTGAAAATATAAACAACAACAAAAAAGGCTGATTCAGTCTACTAACTTCCTTCTAAATATATCCCACTTATTGAGCAGTAGGCCTTTCTCAGCCTAGAACTCACGATTTTCATAACATATTGCTGGTAACAGAGTGGGAAAAGTTTATTATACGGCCCACCTTGACCCCCAACATTTTAAATTAGTGCACCACGCTAAAAGAAAATTTGAGATCTTCATAATTTTGAATGATTGGATCATAGTGGCACCCCACTGGGTTTTTGTGGGGTTTTTTAAAGTCTAATTGCTGAATATTTTTTACCTCATAAACATTATATGAAATTCGCTTCTGTCAAGTCAAACCGTTCCTTTTGAATGATTTCCTTGTCAGGTATTCATTAAAGAGGGGTTCTCATCAAACTGATAGTCACTAATGTAATGAAAACATCCACGGTGGGTTGCAGATCATTACATTTCTTGATTGCTATAGTACATTGAAGCTAGTAGTACAAAACCATCCTCTTATAAAGTAGGTGTAGCAAGGAGAAGATCATGCCACATTGTGCTTAAGCAGCTAAAAAAAGGTAAGGGTAAAGGACTACTGGACAGTTAAGTCCAGTCAAAGGCAGAAGGGTGGACCCACGGAAGGGTGGATGGGAAGTCAAAGGAGTTGGAAATTTGGCAGTGTCCTTTTCTTCTTTTTGAATATATTTTTATTAAAGATTTCTTAGTTTACAAAAATACGTGCCTTGTCTCTTTTTACAAACTGTGTATTCTACAGATCAGTTTCGTTTCTTGTGAGACATTAGTGTTAAAGAAAAAGAAGGAAACTTCTACCATATGTGGTGGACTTGCAGTAAAGTAAAAATCTTCTGGGATTTGATATATAATGAGTTAAAGAAAATGTACCAAAGTACCGTATTTTTCGCTCTATAAGACGCACCAGACCACAAGACGCACCTAGTTTTTGGAGGAGAAAAACAAACAAAAAAATATTCTGAATCTCAGAAGCCAGAACAGCAAGAGGGATCACTGCGCAGTGAAAGCAGCAATCCCTCTTGCTGTTCTGGCTTCTGGGATAGCTGCGCAGCCTGCATTCGCTCCATAAGACGTACACACATTTCCCCTTACTTTTTAGGAGGGAAAAAGTGAGTCTTATAGAGCAAAAAATACGGTACATTTGTTAAAAAACCAGAAGCATTTTTACTGGATATAGTAGGGGAAGAAATACCTAGGAGAGACCAAAAATTATTTATGTATGCAACTACTGCAGCAAGGACTTTGATAGCCCAAAAATGGAAACACCAGGAATTACCAACTATTGAAGAATGGCAGACGAAGATAATAGAATATGCAGAACTGGTGAAGTTGACCGGGAAACTTCCAAACCAGGAAGATCAAACTTTCCAAAAAGACTGGGGTAAATTTATACAATATCTGAAGTGCAATTGTAAACAATTAACAACACCAGCAGGACTTTTTCAAAAGCTTGTAAGGTTGAAGATGCGGGTGGTGCTGTGGTGTAAACCACTGAGCCTTGGGTTTGCTGTTTGGAAGGTTGGTGGTTCGAATCCCCGCGACGGCGTGAGCTCCCATTGCTCGGTCCCAGCTCCTGCCAACCTAGCAGTTCAAAAGCACGTCAAAGTGCAAGTAGATAAATAGGTAAGGTAAACGGCGGGAAGGTAAACGGCGTTTCCATGCGCTGCTCTAGTTTGCCAGAAGCGGCTTAGTCATGCTGGCCACATGACCCAGAAAAACTGTCTGCAGACAAACGTCGGCTCTCGTGGCCAGTAAAGTGAGATGAGCGCTGCAACCCCAGAGTTGTTCGTGACTGGACTTAACTGTCAGGTGTCCTTTACCTTTACCTTTTAAGGTTGAAGAATCTATCTTTTTAGATTTATTTAAAATGTGACAAATGGCATGGAAGTACAGTGGTACCTCGGGTTACATATGCTTCAGGTTGCATACGCTTCAGGTTACAGACTCCGCTAACCCAGAAATAGTACCTCGGGTTAAGAACTTTGCTTCAGCTTGAGAACAGAAATCGTGCTCTGGCGGTGCGGCAGCAGCGGGAGGCCCCATGAGCTAAAGTGGTGCTTCAGGTTAAGAACAGTTTCAGGTTAAGGACCTCCGGAACGAATTAAGTACTTAACCTGAGGTACCACTGTAAGGTAAATAGGAAAAAGTATAAATGTGATGATTTAGTAAGAATTTAAGGTAACCATGAGGCGGGAAGGGCGGAAAGTTGTCCAGCTCATGTGAGGAAGAATTTATGTGAAAAACAAAATTGTATTCATCTATTAAAAACGAAACTTTATTATTATTATAATTATTATTATTATTTAAAGTGTTGCATACAGTGTTAGGTTAGGAAGAAAAGCGGGGGAAAGAGGGGGAGCGGGGAATGGCGAGGGGGGTGGCAATGCTTCAATTCTTCTACTTAGTGTGCTCTTCTGATTGTTCCATCGGCACAAGCATCTCAGCTTGCTAGTGTCACGGAGCAGACCAGTCATTCGCGGGTCAGGGAGACAGAGAGAGAATCCAGGCTATCTTGCAGTGAAGCTTCTTTATTCAGCAAAGAAAGCAAAAATTACAAGGAGGCTCCTAAAGGAAAACCCATCGAGTGAACGCAGATGCTCAAACTGTTGTGCGGCTTCTGCTTTGCTCTCTAGCCCTCTGTGTCAGGCCCTTCCCTCTGTGACTGTTTGCTGTGGCGAGTCACTTCACACGGGCCCTGATGGCACAATCTGTGGCTGCAAAAATAAAAAGTATCGATCACGTGAGCAGAGACTCAATGTGTATATCACCTTGTGCAGGCAGGAGCAGGATCCCAAATATAGGGAGAAATTTATGGTGGGGGTAGGCATGTACCACCCCAACCCTTCCCAGCCAACAGCACAATAAATATTTTTTCCCCATTCCTAATTCAGATTTTGGTTGCCTTTCGCTTTTTCCTAGTTGTAACGTAAGAGAAGACAAGAAACAATGGTCAGAGAAGACAAGAAACAGGCCTTACCTGTTCATAAGTCCATCCTCAACATTCTGTCATTGCAAATCTGAATAATACATGCCAAACCACAAAATCTATTAACATTCAATTGCTGGCTTTGAGTCCTGTGGCTCTTGTTCCTTCCTCTCTGCCGGATCTCTCTGCACATCTCCAGGGCTCCTCTCTGCGTTTGGCTAGGAGGACGGAGATCTCGAATAGAGAAGAGAAGAGGCAGAATGTAAAAGACAGAGGAAAAACAATTATTACATCCTAGAAAGGAACGGGGCAGAAATTCAGCTTGGCTTAGGCCAAGGTTTGCATCAAACCTACCTAATTCCCGAAACGCCTTGAAACGAAATGTGAACTGAAACAGAGCTAGCCTTCGAAATCGATGCTTCTTTGCATTTTGTGGTGCAGCCCTCTAACCAAAAATGTGCCAAAAACAAAAAAACAAAACCAGCATATGTTGGGGGAAAACATAGAAAATATGAAGGTCCTGTGTGAGTGCCTGGAGGCGGTTGGAGGATGGATGGCGGCTAACAGATTGAGGTTGAATCCTGACAAGACAGAAGTACTGTTTTGGGGGGACAGGGGGCGGGCGGGTGTGGGGGATTCCCTGGTCCTGAATGGGGTAACTGTGCCCCTGAAGGACCAGGTGCGCAGCCTGGGAGTAATTTTGGACTCGCAGCTGTCCATGGAGGCACAGGTCAATTGTGTCCAGGGCAGCTGTCTACCAGCTCCACCTGGTATGCAGGCTAAGACCGTACCTGCCCGCAGACTGTCTTGCCAGAGTGGTGCATGCTCTGGTTATCTCCCGCTTGGACTACTGCAACGCGCTCTACGTGGGGCTACCTTTGAAGGTGACCCGGAAACTGCAACTAATCCAGAATGCGGCAGCTAGACTGGTGACTGGGACTGGCCACCGGGACCACATAACACTGGTTCTGAGAGATCTGCATTGGCTCCCAGTACATTTCCGAGCACAATTCAAAGTGTTGGTGTTGACCTTTAAAGCCCTAAACGGCCTCGGTCCTGTATACCTGAAGGAGTGCCCCCACCCCTATCGTTCAGCCCGGACACTGAGATCCAGCGCGGAGGGCCTTCTGGCGGTTCCATCATTGTGAGAAGTAAGGTTACAGGGAACCAGGCAGAGGGCCTTCTTGGTAGTGACGCCTGCCCTGTGGAACGCCCTTCCAGCAGATGTCAAGGCAATAAACAACTATTTTACTCTTAAAAGACAACTGAAGGTGGCCCTCTTTAGGGAAGTTTTTAATGGCTGATGCTGTACTGTTTTTAATATTCAGCTGGAAGCCGCCCAGAGTGGCTGAGGAAACCCAGCCAGATGGGTGGGGTATAAATAATAAATTATTATTATTATTATTGTTATTATTATTATTATTATTATTATTATTATTATTAATGATTAGGCAAAATTGCAAGCGAAAATCGTATTAGGAGAAATGAGCAATAAAATGCTGGCTGGGTGGGGGGAAAGCCCTGCTATTAGGCAGGAATGCAACACTGAGCATGCTTTGTGGAGAAAATGTTCTGATGCAGCAAAACTCTTATACAGTCATACCTTGGATCCCGAATGCCTTGGTACTCAGATGTTTTGGCTCCTGAACGCCGCAAACCTGGAAGTAACTGTTCCTGTTTGCGAACTATTTTTGGAAGCCGCACATCTGACGGTGCTTCCGCAGCTTCCGATTGGCTGCAGGAACTTCCTGCAGGCAATCAGAAGCCGTGCTTTGGTTTTTGAACGTTTTGAAAGTCGAACAGACTTCAGGAACGGATTCCGTTCGACTTTCAAGGCATGACTGTACTCTGAAGAAGGGTGCTGCAATATCCCTGCATGCCATTGGGTGCCATCTGTGAACAGCATACCTACTTGGCATGAGACTACTATTCCATGATTCCATGATACTGGTGGAAGGTAGCTAAACATTATACTGCTCTGTAGAGGCTGTTTTAAATCAAATGGGGTGGGGGGGTTGCCTGGTGACAAGCTGTTCATCACCACCCACCTTAATTCATGTCTGAGGATGTAGAGTGAATTATAGATTAATAGAATCGTAGAGGTGGAAGGGACCCGAGGGTCATCTAGCCCAACCCCCCTGCGATGCAGGGATCTCAAGTAAATCATACGTGACAGCTGGCCAACCAGCCTCTGCTTAAAAACCTCCATGGAAGGAGAGTCCACCACCAATCGAATGGGACTCAAACCCTCAGCGAGTCAGGGGCTTCACCTGAATGGGAAGACAGGCTCCGGTGGATTGAGCAGACGTGATCAACATTGGGTCCAACTGTCAAGAAGGTGTTTTCTGCACATGCTGTAGAGCAGGGGTCAGCAAATTTTTTTAGCAGCGGGCCGGTCCACTGTCCCTCAGACCTTGTGGTGAGCCGGAGAAGTGGTGCTGGGGGGAGGAGCTGGAAGAAGAGGTGAGGGGGGCAAGTAGTCCTCCTCCCCACTTCGCAGCCCAAGCCCCAGCCATTGCACTTACCTTCCCAGCATTAGGATATTGAGTTTCCGCTCCACCTTTAGAACAGGCATGTGGAGTTGTTGTAGGTCACATGTCTGTTTACTTCCAGCACAGTCTGCTGGGAACTTCCATTGTATATACCATATTTTTCACTCTATAGGACTCACTTTTTCCCCCCTCCAAAAATTAAGGGGAAATGTGTGTGCATCTTATGGAGCGAATGCAGGCTGCACGGCTAAGCCAGAAGCCAGAACAGGGAGAGGGAGCACTGCACAGCGCTCCGTCTCGCTGTTCTAGCTTGGGGTTAGCTGCCCTGCGGAGGCTTCATGGGCTGCCCCAGAAGCCAGAACAGCGAGACGGAGCCTCCGGAGGACAGTGGGATGAAGGCACCCCGCTGCCCTCCGGAGGCTTCACGGGCTGTCCCCGAAGCCAGAACGTTTTGCCCTGCTTTCCTTTGGACCACATCAGTGAAGCTGAGAGGGAGGTCTTGTTATCTGGGCCAACCAGACCACACTTCCCTGGCTTGCGCCCTGGAGAATTCACTTTGCTGCTGTTTGACTTCACCACCGCACTCCGAGCAGCAGTAGGTTTCAGGCAGAATGGTTCATCTTCTTTCTTTATCGCTGCGAACATAAACTGCCTTGAATATCTGACTTGAAAGGGGGCTGTGGGTGTAATCTGACTTCAAGTCCCATGCCAGAAAACTGAAGGTGTGTTGCGTATGTGTTACAAACAACGCAGGGACAGAGGTTATGGGAGTCTATTCAATGCCTGTATGACTTCTCATCTTCAAGAAGTCGCTTAAGCACTGCTAGCTGAATTAATCTCTGTTGATTTTCTGTGGTGCTCTGCTGCCATGCAGTGGAAGAATAATGAAACTCTTGTCTCCGTGCGTGTGTCCCCCCCCCCCCACACATGAAACTCCATTGCATTGTTTCCTATCCACAAATTGCATTAGGGAGCTATGGGTGTGGGGAAATGTTTAAGGAGAATACAGAACACATCACCTTCTTTCTGTTGCAGATGAAACATCTCCTCAAAATGCATAAAGGGGTGGTTCTTTTCCTGTCCTTAAGCATGTCTTTAGAGGCTACTTCCATGAGCTAAACCACATGTTAAGGATTGTCACGGTGCCACTGTGTGCTTCTTAGTAACTGGAAAAACACAGGAGCCCAAATGATTGGTTTCTCCATATTCCTACCCCCAGCCCTGTATCTAAACTCAACTTTAAAATGAGTAATTTGGCACGTGCTTTTGGTCTCTGTACTCATTTGCCTGGGGAAGCTTTGTTCCATTCCAAGATGGAACCCTTGCCCTTGGCATGCCAAAGCATGCTTCGTACTTTGATAAAAGTACGAAGGGACCCCTGAGCATTAGGTAAAGGGACCCCTGACCATTAGGTCCAGTCGTGACCGACTCTGGGGTTGCGGCGCTCATCTCGCTTTATTGGCCGAGGGAGCCGGCGTACAGCTTCCGGGTCATGTGGCCAGTATGACTAAGCCGCTTCTGGCGAACCAGAGCAGTGCAAGGAAACGACGTTTACCTTCCCGCCAGAGTGGTCACTACAGCTGATCTCAGGTCCAGGGATGGGGGTGGGAATCTTTACTATTTTCTCAAAAATTGAATTTAATCCCAGATGATCTATTTACTACTGTATAATATGAAAACACGTTATTAAGAGAACACTAGGCAGATTAAGTAAAGGTCAAAGCAGGACATGGACAAAAAAATCTTTGTGCTCTGCTTCTCACTCGCTCTTCTCCCTAAAGTAGATGTTGAGTGGCAAACCAACGCTGTGTCATTTTAAAAAATGGAAATAACTGAGTGTGGTGTGAATTTGAGCTGAGGAACTGCAGGTGGGAGTGTGCCTGAGCTATTACTAGTTACTCTCTCTAATAATATATCTATTTTGCAGAGGGAGGCAGGGGGGGAGAGGGGGGGACTGGTCAGGAGACTATATGATGAGAAAGTGTGGTTTGTTGAACCTGACCAATTCCATCTTTTCTAAAGGCAGAAATCCCCATTAGCTAGGGTTGCCAATGACAGAAATAGCGCCCGGGGGGGGGGGGGATTTCAGGAAACCGGCAAAATGTCTGGGTTTTTGAAACTTTGCACAAGAAAGCTCAACGACTTTCAGAAAAAGAAGAAAGTCTCAACAACTGAAATATACTCGGAGTCGAGAGTGGATTTCATGCTCTTTATTCAGCTCATAGTGGTGAGGAGGAATGGAAGTTCCCCCACAGTATCTGCTTTATATACATTATTTACACAATGGGCCTCACATGATTGGCTAATTCCGGGATTCTCCTGTAGGCCAATCAGGTTGCGGATTCACTTCCACCTGGAGCTGGATTGGGTGGCTCCTGTGGACCAATCAGACTGCTGCATTCTGGATCCTGTTGTTCTAGGACCAATCAGACTGCTGCATTCTGAATCCTATTGTCCTAGGACCAATCAGACTGCTGCATTTTTGATCCTATTCAACTCAGTACATAACAACAACTTTTTGTGTCCAGATTTTTGCTTCTTGAAATATGGCAACCCTACCATTAGTGAACAGTCGGCCATGTTACATTAGTAAGGAAACACAGTTTTGAATGCATTATAAACATGCAACACCAGATGGCGCCAGAGAATAAAAGAAAATTCTACGCAATTTCCCATAGCGTTTTTTTCCTTTTGTTATAACGGTTTAATTTCTGACTTTTTTATAGCACATCCCCCCCCCCCGCCCGTGTGTAGATCCACCCATACTATTTATTATTTATATCCCACTTTTCCTCTCAAGGTGAGGTAAATGGTTCTCCTCCTCTCAATTTCATCCTCACAACAACCCTGTGAGGTAGGGTTAGGCCAGGCTTCCTCAACCTCGGCCCTCCAGATGTTTTGGGACTACAACTCCCATCATCCCTAGCTAACAGGACCAGTGGTCAGGGATGATGGGAATTGTAGTCTCAAAACATCTGGAGGGCCGAGGGTGAGGAAGCCTGGGTTAGGCTGAGAGGCCCAAGATTACCCAGGGAACTTCATGGTGTAGCCTTCTTAGACTTTACTGACTGGTGGGGTCTGCTTTGCTCCCGGGAGGGAGAAAGGAAGTCAAATGATACCGAGGTTGATTCAGAGAAAGAGTTTATTCTGCTCTCCGGATAGCAGAAGGCACTTTCGTGGTCAGTCCACAGCAAGTCCCAAAAAATGAGAAATTTCATGCAGTATATATATCCTCCAGGCACCCTCTCCCCCCTTCCCCAGGAATCCAACCACGTGAGCTCATACACGCAAGTTGACATCCATGACCATAAATAAATATTCCAGTTCCGGTACTCTTGACCACAAAAGGTTGTTCCTGTTCCTATACTCTTATCTTGGGGCAGGAGGTCACCAACTCTAACAACGCTCCTGGCGCCGTTCCCGGGTCTCTTGTCAGACCTGACAAGGTCTGTGCATCTTTGTGGTCAGGATGTAAGATAAGACCCAGGCGTGCCATCCCTGCTCCACAGAACTGGCAAGGCCATCCATTGCCGTCATGGACTGATAAAGGAGAGGGCTTTGAGCACTTGTTTATACAGCTGGCTTTCTGTTTATACAAGAGCTCAAATCAAGAGCTCAAATTAATGCATTTTAGAAATGCTCCGTTGGAGGAGGAAAAATGAGGATTTTGGGTCCCGTTTCAGACTGACTGCATAGAAACCCATGTCTTCAATGGCTGACTTGAGGGCCAATCCACCACATAAAGCACCATACCCCCTTTAGTTTTCTTTGTGGATCAATGTAGTTGAAACCTAAACAGCTCCTCCTTTGTTCTGTTATTTAAAGTGATAATTTTTCTCAGTTTTTAGTATCCTGTGAGTGCTTAGGCATAATAATAATACTACAGGAAAGAAGAAGAATGTTTTCAGATTGTGAAACATGGAGATAGTCCATATTTTAATGGTGTTTTTTAATGCATCAACTTGGCTGCAGTTTTGTGTGTAATGCATTCTTTAGCCACAGCATTATAGTTTCTACAATATTGTCACTGCTGTATATTGATGGATTTTTAGAATGTGGTAAGGCCTCTGGACACATTACACCCATAGCTGTCAACGTTTCCCTTTTTAAAAAACTAGGTGTGCCCTATGGTCAGGTGTGCCCTATGGAGCGAAAAATACGGTAATAATATTGATAATGTTATCAATATCGATATCGATAACAATAATGATAGTGATAATGATAAGTCTGAACCAGTTCCAACTGGCTTGGACCGGCTCCAACTGGCTTCGTTAAGTTCCAACTGGTCTCCACCAGTTCTGACCAGCTTGGATCGGTTCCAACTGGCTTGGTCCGATTCCTACCCGTCTGAACCAGTTCCAACCAGCTTTGACCGGTTCCAACCGGCTTCAAACCGGCTTGGACCGGTTCCTACCAGTCTGAACGAGTTGTAACTGGCTTTGACTGGTTCCAACCGGCTTCGACTGGTCCAAGCTGGTCTGAACCAGTTCTAACTGGCTTTGACTGGTTCCAACCGGCTTCGACTGGCCCATGCTAGTCTGGACCAGTTATCGTTATCATTATCAATAACGATAATTGATATTGATAATGATAATGATATGGACATTGACATCGATAATGAACTTATAGCTAACTTACCATTATCGATATCGATATCGATATTGTTATCGTTATGGATTATCGTTATTGATGATGATAACGATAACTGGTCCAGACCAGCTTGGACCGGTTGGATATCGATAACTTTATTGATAACAATATCAATACTGAAATCGATAACGATAAGTCTGATATGGTTAAAGTTACCGTTATCAATATTGCGATCAATTTGGTTATCTATAACGATTATAGTTATTGTTATTGTTATCAATATCATTTATATCAATATTGTTATTGATATCGTTATCAATATCGATATCATTTGCATATCAATATATTTTATCCTTACTGTTATGGATATCGATATCGTTTATCAATATCATCCTTATCCTTATCTATATTATAGTTATCGTTATCGATATCGTTATCGATAACAAGCTTATACCTTTCATTTTCGTTATCAATATCAATCATTATCAATATCAATATCATTATAGATATCAATATCGTTATTGATATCGATATCGTCATGGATATCTTTATCATTATGGATATCGTTATCCTTATCGTTATCAATATCATCAATATAGTTATCAATATTCTTTTAGATAACGGTTATCATTATTGTTATTATTATCTATATCGATAATGATAATCGATAATGATAATCAATATTGAAAATAATAACTTTAACGTTAACAAAATTATTCCTAACTTATCGTTATCGTTATTGTTATCGTTATCGCGGTCAATATTGATATTGTTATGTATATGGATAACTTTTATCCTTATCATCATGGATATCGATATCATTATGGATATCGTTATCGTGATGGTTATAGGTATCAATATCGTTATCGATAACGAACTTATACTGATCTTTATTGTTATCGTTATCAATATTGATATCATATAAATCGATATCATAAACAATAACAATATTATTGCTATTGTTATGGATATCAAGATCGTTGTCGATATTGTTATGGTTATCAATACCGATACCGATACCGAGACTGATACTGATATCAATAACGATATTGATATTGTTAACAACAACAATAAGTCTGAACCTGTTCCAACCGCCTTCAACCAGTTCCAACTGGCTTCGATCGGTTCAAACCTGTCTGGATCAGATCCGACCGGCTTGAACTGGTTTAAACCGGCTTGGACCGGTTCCTACCAGTCTGAACCAGTTCTAACCAGCTCTAACTGGTACCAACTGGCTTCGACAGGTTCAAGCCAGTCTGGACCAGCTATTATTATTGTTATCGATAACAATATCAATAATCGATAACGATATCGACATTGACATTGATAACGAACTTATACCTAACTTATTGTTATCGATATCGTTATCATTATCAATATTGTTATGGAAATTGATATCAATATCGTTATGGTTATGGATAACGATAACAATATTGATATCAATGATATTGATAACGATAAGTCTGAACCGGTTCCAACCGGCTTCGACCGGTTCCAACTGGTCTGCACCAGTTCCGACCAGCTTGGACCGGTTCAAACCTGCTTGGACCACTTCTAACCGGCTTCGACAGGTTCCAACCGTCTTCGACCGGTTCAATGTGGTCTGGACCAGTTATCGTTATCATTATTGATAATGATAATCGATAACGATATTGATAATGATATTGACATTGACATTGACAACGATAACAAACTATACCAAGTTACTTGGTATAACGAACGTATACCAAGTTACTTGGTATAACAAACTTATACCAAGTTACTTATACCAAGTCATTATTAATATCGATATTGTTATGGTTATGGATATTGATAACTATATCAATACTGAAATCAATAACGATAATGATATTGATAAGTCTGAACCAGTTCCAACCAGCTTTGACTGGTTTGTTGGAGGAGGATTTCCAGCCGGTGGCAGAGGACAGAGTGACTCCAGGAGACATAGGTGTAAAAACCCAAACTAAAATGAAGACTTTATTACAAAACAATAAACACAAACTCTGGTGGGTGTTATTCCTGCAGGCAGGCCACAAAACTCAGCTTTTTTCCTTTATAGCAATGGCCACCTGCAGCCAATTAATCCCAGAAACTTAAAGGTATACACACATGTTTCTGTGCCGAATGTCCCCTAACATCCCCTCTCATTCAAACAGAAACAGTACTTTAAACATATACAGAACATATTTACACATCACGCACAACAATTTCTAATTTTGCCACTAGTTGTGCATGTTTCTCAAAAGTTAGTGCTTTTGTAAATACATCAGCCACATTTTGCATACTCTCACAATACTTCAGCATTATCAGGTTTTGCCTCACATTTTCAGCCACATTTTGATATTTAATTTCTAAATGTTTTGATTTGTTTCTAAACTGCTCAGACCCAGCTAAAGTTATTACAGCTTGATTGTCTTCCCATATTTGAACTGGATAATCACATTGTATATCTAAATCCTTGAGGATCTGAACATAAAATTTTATTTCATTACACAACTCTGATAAAGCACAGTATTCAGCCTCTGTTGAAGATGTGGCCACGATACCTTGCTTTTTGGACTTCCAACCTATCAAGGAATCCCCAAACGGAAATACCATTCCAGAAATTGATTTTCTATCAGGCAGGTTGGCCCAATCGCTGTCAATGTAACACTGCAATTTTGTAGACCCTGAAGATGGTAATCTTAAACAATAATCAAGTGTTTGCTTTAAATACCGGAAAATACGTTTTAAACCTTTCCAGGCATTTTCTGTGGGACAGCTTACTAGTCTGCTCAGTATTCCAACTGCATAACTCAAATCTGGTCTACTCCACAATGAAATGTATAGTAAACTTCCACCAATTGAATGGTACATTTCAGGATTTACAGGTTCTGTGCATTCTCTTTCATCCTTGAAAAAACCTATTTCCATTGGGGTTTTTACTCCCTTGCAGTTTTGCATATTGTTTCTTTCAAGTAACTCCATTATTTTATCCTTTTGACTCAACAAAAAACTTCCATCGTTTGTTCTTTGAATTTCTAAACCGAGATAATTTTTTACTGGACCCAAATCTCTTACTTTAAATTCCTTTCTTAGTCGTTCTGCAAACTTTTCCACTTGCTTGTCACTTTTTGTAGAGTAAAGCAAATCATCAACATAAGACAGACATAATTCTTGTTTATCACCCTTTCCTTTAGTGTACAAGCAGTTATCAGCTAAGCTTCTTTTAAAGCCAAGATTTTTTAAAGCATTATCAAGACACTCATTCCAATTTCTAGCTGACTGTTTGAGCCCATAAATTGCTTTGTTCAGCTCAGCCTATATACAGAATTCTGTTCGCCTGCTTCAAAACCTGGCGCTTGATTCATAAAAATTTCTTCTTGCAGATTTGCGTTAAGATAAGCTGTCTCAATATCAAAATGATTTACCTTAAACCCACGTTGTGCTGCAACAGCTAGCAATAAACATACACTTTCACTCCTTGCAGTAGGAGAAAAGGTTTCATCAAAGCTTTCACCTTTTCTTTGAGTAAAGCCTCACGCTACCAGCCTAGCTTTGTACTTAACACCACCATCTGCCAAATGTTTTATTTTATAGACCCATCTACAGCCCACTGCCTTTTTTCCTTCTGGCAATGTCTCAATGGTAAACACATTGAGAGATTTCATTTCTGCTTTCATTGCATTTTTCCACCTTACTATTTCCTGGTGTGGTAACTTTAAAACTTCCTCGTAATCACAAGGTTCTTTCTTCACAGCAACAGTTTTAACTTCTTGTATAGTAAACCTTTCTGGAGGTACTCCCTTATTGCTTCTTTGTGATCTTCTAACACTCTCCCCCTCTGAACTATCTTCCCCTTCTGATTCACCTTGCTCAGGAGAAATTGGTTCAGCTTTAGGAGATTGTGTACTGGGACCCTCATCCCTTGAGTTCTCACCACTATCACTTTCAGAACTCTCTTTAATTTGTGGCTTTTCTTCCTCAGATTTCACAAATTTATCTGTATTATCAGAAGATAACACAACTTCTGAATTCCCATGTAAACGAACCCAACCATCTTGCTCACAAAACTCTGCATGTCTTGATATCACAACTCTGCCACGCCCTAGTGCAAAACGATACCCCTTTGACCAACTTTGATAGCCAACAAACCTAAGTTTCTTTGCCTTGGGTTCTCCTTTCCTTCTCTGTCCTTTTGGGATGTGAATCCAAGCCCAGCAACCAAAAGTTTTAACATGGTCCAAAAAGGGTTTTTTTCCATAAAGCAAAAAATGAGGGGTATTGTTTATGGTAGAATGAAACAATCTGTTCTGTACGTAGTTAGCACACAGAATTCCTTCCCCCTAAAACTTCCTGGATAAGCCAGAATCACATAGCATAGAATCTAGCATTGTTTGCAAAGACCTTATCTTGCATTCTGCAACTGAATTTTCTTCAGGCGAAAAACGGACACCATTTACGGTGACTAATACCACGCTTTTTCAACCAGACCTGGAGGGCTTCAGACATGAACTCGCCTCCACGGTCACTCTGCAATTGGGTAACTTTGTAGGGAAACTGCCTTTCTATATAGTTGACCCAATTCTTAATCAGTTGACCAGTTTCACTTTTGTGTTTTAACAAGTATACCCAAGTATACCAGCTATAATCATCCACAAGAACCAAAAAAAACTTTGCTCCTCCTTCAGACTCTGCAAATGGCCCACAAAGGTCTGAGTGTACTAAAGCAAATGGCCTCTTGCTAATTCTAGTACTTTCAGGATAAGACCCTTGTTTACTTTTAGACTCCTTGCAGGTATTGCAGTCTAGAAAAACTGAGCATTTTTTCATTTTAATTCCCTTACTTAATTCTGACATTTTTGCAATACTGCGGAAATTGGCATGCCCCAAACGACGATGCCAAAGATGCTGGCACTCATCATGCAAGGCTCTATTACAGGCTTTAACACATGCCCCAGACTCACTTACTAGCTGGTCTTTCAAAACAAACAAACCATTTTTTAGTGACGCTGTAACCACTTTTCCAGCTTTCTCTATTTTACAGCCTGAACCAGAGAAGGTTACTTTAAATCCCTGTTTAACAAGACTTGTAACTGAAAGCAAATTATTTTCTAAACTTGGTACACATAAAACATTGGTAAACTTGGTACTTAAACAGTTGATATTCACACTACCCTTTCCAGCTGACTCATGCACTGTTCCATCAGCTAGTACTACATTTACAGATTTACAAGGCTGCTTTTCTACAAGGGTTTGTGTAGACTTAACAAAAATGTTTGTCGCTGCTGAGTCTAAAATCCAGTCTTGTCCAACGTCGTGACTGGTGCCTCGAACTGCTGCAGAAACATACTGGACTCGACTCTTCCTGTCTCCTCGCTTCCCAGCAAACGTATGCCGCCCTTTTTTTGTGTTTTCTCCCACACTAAATGCTTGGTTGACCCACAACGATAGCATCTTCTGACTGTGAAAGCTGCTTCCTCTCTGTGGTCTACAACCTCTTTAGGTTGCCACTCCTCATCAGTTGCATATCTTTTACTGGACTGCCTCCCATTTCTGGAGTTACGGTGAGGGGTTGTGGCCTTCCTCTCATGGCGTCTCTCCTCCTCATCAAGCAAACGCCCAGTTAAGAAATGCATTGTTAATTGGCTTTCTGGAATTGCCTCCAGAGTCATCACTAAATTGTCCCATGACTCAGCAAGTGAAGACAGCACAATATAAACCTTTCTCTGTTCAGAAAAATGTTCCCCAAGTTCATTTAACTGTGAAAATAAATCACGCATTCTTTGAAGGTGTGTTGAAACACATTCACCCTCACTTAGTCTGGCTCGGTACAGAGCTCTCATTTTGCTGCCAGCAGTGTCTCTAATGTGTATTGCTCTCAGTGCTTGCCAAATCTCACTTGCTGTTTCAAGGTCTCGCACATGAGATAACTGAGACTTCTCTAAACTCAAAATTAAATTGGCATAGGCTTTGTCCTCCAGCCTTTGGTCTACTTCATCTACTTCTTTTACAGGAGGGTTAACAATAAGAGTCCAACATTGTTCTTTCTTTAAAAACGCCTGCATCTGTAAACTCCATGACATATAATTGGACTCTCCCAGTTTCTCTACTGGAAAATATGAAGCTCCCCCTTGAGCTCCAGCTCCAAGTCCAGCCATGGCTCCACCCAGCTTTCAGCTTTCCACTCAGTCCTTACTCACACGTGGCTTGAAGAAATGTTTGGCTCCTGGTCTCAAACAGACACTCCCTGCCGTTGCCTTCACACAGCCAGCTGCTTGAGAAACGCTGAGTTGCTTCCAGTCTCTGGGTTCTTTTCATGCTCTGTCTCTGCCCACTCAGGACTGGGGACTGGGCCCATAACCTGTTGGAGGGGGATTTCCAGCCGGTGGCAGAGGACAGAGTGACTCCAGGAGACATAGGTGTAAAAACCCAAACTAAAACGAAGACTTTATTACAAAACAATAAACACAAACTCTGGTGGGTGTTATTCCTGCAGGCAGGCCACAAAACTCAGTTTTTTTCCTTTATAGCAACGGCCACCTGCAGCCAATTAATCCCAGAAACTTCTTAAAGGTATACACACATGTTTCTGTGCCGAATGTCCCCTAACATGGTTCCACCTGGACTCCACCAGTTCCGACTGGCTTGGACCGGTTACTACCAGTCTAAACCAGCTTCGATATCGTTATGGATATCGATATCGGTATCGATATCGTTATGGATATTGATAACTATATTGATAACAATATCCATACTGAAATCGATAATGATAATGATATTGATAACGATAAGTCTGAACCAGTTCCTAGCGGCTTCGACCTGTTCAAACCTGCTTGGACCAGTTCCTACCAGTCTGAACCACTTCTAACTGGCGTTGACAGGTTCCAACCGTCTTCGACCGATTCAAGCCGGTCTGGACAAGTTATCATTATCATTATTGATAACGATAATCGATAACGATATTGATAACGATAATGATATTGACATTGACATTGACATCAATAATGATAACGAACTTATACCAAGTTACTTATAGCAAGTCATTATCGATATCGATATTGTTATCGTTATGGATATCGATATCGTAATGGTTATGGATATCGATAACTATATCAATACTGAAATCGATAACGATAATGATATTGATAACAATAAGTCTGAACCAGTTCCAACCGGCTTCGACCAGTTCCAACTGGACTCCACCAGTTCCGACTGTCTTGGACCGGTTACTACCAGTCTGAACCAGCTTCGATATCATTATGGATATCGATATCGGTATCAATATCGTTATGGTTATGGATATTGATAACTATATTGATAACAATATCCATACTGAAATCGATAATGATAATGATATTGATAACGATAAGTCTGAACCAGTTCCAAGCGGCTTCGACCGATTCAAACCGGTCAATGTCAATATCATTATCGTTAAAGTTACTGGCTTGGACCAGTCCCAACTGGTCTGGACCTGTTCCTACCAGCTTGGACAGGTTCAAACCGGCTTGGTTCAGTTCCTACCAGTCTGAACCAATTCTAACATACTTCAACTGGTTCCAACCGGCTTTGACCGGTTAAAGATAAAGATAATGATAATTGATAACAATAATTGATAACGATATCAAAAACGATAACGATAATGATATCAAAATCAATATCAATAACGAACTTACAGCTAACTTATCGTTATCCATATCGTTATGCATATTGCTATCGCTATCACTATTGTTATGGTTATGGTTATGGATATCTATAACGATAATGATAACGGTAAGTCTGAACCAGTTCCAACCTGCTTCAAGCGGTACCAAGCGGCTTCAACCGGTTCAAACTAGTCTGGACCTGATCCGACTGACTTGGACCGCTTCAAACCAGCTTGGATCGGTTCCAACTGGTCTTGACAAGATCTGACCGGCTCAAACCGGTTTAAACTGGCTTCGACCGGTTCCAACTGGTCTGCACCAGTTCCGACCAGCTTGGACCGGTTACTTCATCTGAACCAGTTCCGACCAGCTTGGAACAGTTAAAACCAGATTTGACCGGTTCGTAGTGGTTTTGGACCTGTTGCATCCGGCTTAGATAAGTTTCTACCAGTCTGAACCTGTTCCAACCTGCTTGGACTGGTCCAAACCGTCTATGACCGGTACCAACTGGTCTGCACCAGTTCCGACCAGCTTGGACCGGTTACTTCATCTGAACCAGTTCCGACCAGCTTGGAACAGTTAAAACCAGATTTGACCGGTTCGTAGTGGTTTTGGACCTGTTGCATCCGGCTTAGATAAGTTTCTACCAGTCTGAACCTGTTCCAACCTGCTTGGACTGGTCCAAACCGTCTATGACCGGTACCAACTGGTCTGGACCAGTTCCGAACCAGCTTTGACTGGTTCCAACCGGCTTCGACCTGTTCAAGCCCGTCTGGACCAGTTCCAACTGGTTTGCATCAGTTCCAACAGGCTTGGACCGGTTACTACCCGTTTGAAGAAGTTCAAACCAGCTTGCAGAATTGCAGAACGTCAGGTTTTTTGTGAAATTCTGACCCCGTGGGTTAGGGATTTTTTCAAAAAAAGATTTTCTGCAGCTAACGGCGTTGAGGCCTGATTTTTTGGCCTAGAATAAAAGGCCTTCTGTTTTCACCGCCAAATCTATCAGGGGAGCATTTGCAACAGTTTGGCACCATTTTTGAGTGAATTGCAGAACGTCAGATGTTTTGTGAAATTCTAACCCCGTGGGTTGGCGATGTTTTCAAAAAAAGATTTTCTGCAGCTTACGGCGTCAAGGCCTGATTTCTTAGCCTAGGGTAAAAACCGGTCTGATTTCACCGCCAAACCTTTCAGGGGAGCATTTGCAACAGTTTGGCACCATTTTTGAGTGACTTGCAGAACGTCAGATGTTTTGTGAAATTCTAACCCCGTGGGTTAAGGATTTTTTTAAAAAAAAGATTTTCTGCAGCTTACGGCGTCAAGGCCTGATTTCTTAGCCTAGGATAAACACCCTTCTGTTTTCACCACCAAATCTTTCAGGGGAACATTTGCAACAGTTTGGCACCATTTTTGAGTGAACTGCAGAATGTCAGATTTTTTTGAGTGAACTGCAAAATGTCAGATTTTTTGTGAAATTCTGACCCCGCGGGTTAGGGATTTTTTCAAAAAAAGATTTTCCGCAGCTTACAGCGTCGAGGCCTGATTTCTTAGCCTAGGATAAAAACTGGTCTGTTTTCACCGCCAAACCTTTCAGGGGAGCATTGCCCACAGTTTGGCACCATTTTTGAGTGAACTGCAGAATGTCAGATTTTTTTGAGTGAACTGCAAAACGTCAGATGTTTCGTGAAATTCTGACCCCGCGGGTTAGGGATTTTTTCAAAAAAAGCTTTTCCGCAGCTTACGGCGTCGAGGCCTGATTTCTTAGCCTAGGATAAAAACCGGTCTGTTTACACCGCCAAACCTTTAGGGTGAGCATTTGCAGCAGATCGGCACCGTTTCCACCGCCAAACAGGCTTAGAACTTTTTCCCCCACAGGTTATGTCTTTGAGGGATGATTTTTTGACCTATGATAAAAAGCCTTCTGTTTCCACTGCCAATCCATTTAAGGGAGAATTTGAAACAGTTTGGCACCATTTTTGAGTGAATTGGAGAATTTCAGATATTTGCTGAAATTGTGACCCCGGGGCTTAGAAATTTTTTTTTTTCACAGGTTATGTGTTCAAGGGCTGATTTGATGTCCTATGATAAAAAGCCTTCTGTTTCCACCGCCAAACCTTTCAGGGGAGAATTTGCAACAGTTTGGCACCATTTTTGAGTGAAATAGAGAATTTCGGATCTTTGCTGAAATTGTGACCCCGGGGCTTAGAAATCTCCCACACACACATGTTATGTCTTCGAGGGCTGATTTCTTGGACTATAACAAAAAGCCTTCTGTTTCCACCGCCAATCAATTTAAGGGAGAATTTGAAACAGTCTGGCACCATTTTTGAGTGAATTGGAGAATTTCAGATTTTTGCTGAAATTGTGACCACGGCTTAGATTTTTTTTTTCACAGGTTATGTCTTCGAGGGTTGATTTCATGTCGTATGATAACAAGCCTTCTGTTTCCACTGCCAAACCTTTCAGGGGAGAATTTGCAACAGTTTGGAACTATTTTTGAGTGAATTGGAGAATTTCAGATTTTTGCTGAAATTGTGAACCCAAGGCTTAGAATTTTTTTTCCACAGGTTATGTTTTTGAGGGCTGATTTCTTGGCCTATAACAAAAAACCTTCTGTTTCCACGACCAAACCTTTCAGGGGAGTATTTGCAACAGTTTGGCACCATTTTTGAGTGAATTGGAGAATTTCAGATTTTTGCTGAAATTGTGACCCCGGGACTTAGAAATTTTTTCCCCACAGGTTTTGTCTTCGAGGGCTTATTTCTTTACCTATGATTTAAAAGCCTTCTACTTCCACCGCCAAACCTTTCAGGGGAGAATTTGCAACAGTTTGGCACCATTTTTGAGTGAACTGGAGAATTTCAGATTTTTGCTGAAATTGTTTTTTTTTTTTAAATATTTTTATTAGTTTTACAGAATAAGAAAAAGAAAAAAGATAAAATACAAAAGTTTCATAATTCATATTTCTTTTACAGAATCTTTTGGACTTCCCCACATCTTCCCGAATCTGCATTATTTATAATACCAACTTCAGCATTTTGTTATCTTATTTCATCACTTATTGTATCTTTCATTTTGTCATGTTACCCATTTCAATATATTTATAACCCAATGTTCATAATACAAAATCTTCAGCTATTTATTATCTTATTTCATTACTTATTGTATCTTTCAAATCATCATGTTACCAAAGTCAAAATTATTATAACCGTAATCTTATGTATTTTAATTAAAACATAATGCAATAAAAATTTTTCTTGATTCCACCTCTAACTTCTTGTGCCTTAGTTTTCATTTCACCTAATTACAATTGCTGGGGCTAATATTTCCTAAAAAGTGCATTTTCTTAACATTCATACAACTTGTAATATTTTTGCAAATAGTCCTTGAATTTTTTCCAGTCCTCTTCCATTGTTTCTTCTCCCAAGTCTCGGATTCTGCCAGTCATTTCAGCCAGTTCCATATAGTCCATCAACTGCGTCTGCCATTCTTCCAGTGTGGGTAAATCTTGTGTCTTCCAACACTTTGCGATGAGAATTCTTGCTGCTGTTGTAGCATACATAAAAAAAGTTCTATCCTTCTTTAACACATTCTGGTCTACAATGCCCAGAAGGAAGGCCTCCGGTTTCTTGGGTAAGGTATATCTAAATACCTTTTTTAACTCATTATAGATCATTTCCCAAAAGGCCTTCACTTTCGGACATGTCCACCAGAGGTGAAAGAATGTCCCTTCCGCCTCTTTACACTTCCAACATTTATTATCAGACAGGTGGTATATCTTAGCAAGCTTGACTGGGGTCATGTACCACCGGTATATCATTTTCATAATATTTTCTTTCAAGGCACTACATGCCGTGAATTTCATTCCGGTGGTCCATAACCTTTCCCAGTCATCAAACATAATGTTATGTCCAATATCCTGTGCCCACTTTATCATGGCGGATTTGACTGTCTCATCCTGTGTATTCCATTTAAGCAGCAAGTTATACATTCTTGAAAGTAATTTGTCTTTAGATTCTAACAATTCTGTCTCTAATTTCGATTTTTCCACCTGGAACCCAACCTTTTTATCTGTTTTAAAAATTTCCCGAATTTGAGCATAATGCAACCAGTCTCGCACCTTGCTTTTTACACTTTCAAAACTCTGCAGCTTCCAATTGTCACCAACTTTTTCGATTAGTTCCCAGTATTTTGGCCAGTAGGCCTCCATGTTAAGTCTCTTACGTGCCTTGGCCTCCGCCGGTGAAAGCCACCTTGGTGTTTTACTCTCCAATAAATCTTTATATTTTGTCCAGACCATAAAAATTGCTCTTCTAACAATATGGTTTTTGAACATTTTATGAACTTTAACCTTGTCATACCACAAATACGCATGCCACCCAAAAGCGTTATCAAACCCTTCCAGATCTAGGACATCGGTGTTCTCTAACAAGAACCAATCTTTCATCCAGCAGAAGGCTGTAGATTCATAATATAACCTCAAGTCTGGCAGGGCAAATCCCCCCCCCCCTTTCTTTCGCATCTGTTAGTATTTTAAACTTAATTCGGGGCTTTTTGCCCTGCCAAACAAACTTAGAAATATCCTTCTGCCACTTTCCAAAACATTCCACTTTGTCCACAATCTGCAGGGTCTGAAACAAGAATGACATTTTCGGCAAAACATTCATCTTTATAGCTGCTATTCGGCCTAACAAGGAAAGTTTTAGTCTTGTCCAAATTTCCAAATCCCTTTTAATTTCTGACCAACATTTCTCATAGTTATCCTTAAACAAATTCAAGTTTTTAGAAGTCAGATACACCCCTAGGTATTTCACCTTTTTAACCACATTTAATCCTGTCTCTTTCAGAAACTCATCTGCTTCTGTAGATGTTAAATTCTTTACTAAAACCTTAGTTTTTTGCTTATTCAACTTAAATCCCGCCACCCGACCATAATCAGAGATTAAATCTAAAACTCTTTTTGTGCTAGGGACTGGCTCCTGTAATGTTAATACCAAGTCATCTGCAAATGCTTTCAATTTGTATTGTTTCACTCCGACCTCAATACCCCGAACTGACCGGTCCTTTCTAATCATGTTCAAAAGCACCTCCAGGACCGAGATAAACAATAATGGGGATAGGGGGCACCCTTGTCGTGTCCCTTTTTCAATATTAAATTCCTCCGTCACCACATTGTTTACTATCAATTTAGCTTTTTGTTCTGAATATATTGCTTCTATCCATTTTCAAACCCCCGTCCCACTCCCATCCCTTCCAAATTTTTCTTCATGAACATCCAAGAAATGTTGTCAAAGGCTTTCTCCGCATCAATAAAAATTAACACCGCTCTAGTGTTAATATTTGTTTGTAAGAGTTCCAAAATGTCAATAATGTTTCTCGTGTTGTCAAACAAATGCCTACCCGGGAGAAAGCCTGCTTGATCTTTATGAATCACTTCATTCAATACTTTTTTAAATCTATTAGCCAAAATATCTGCAAAAATTTTGTAATCCACATTTAGGAGTGAGATGGGACGGTAGTTCTTAAGTTGAGTCTTTTCAGTTTCTGTTTTGGGAATCAATGTGATGAAAGCTTCTTTCCACGTTTCTGGTGCCTTCTTACCCTCCATGATCTGGTTACATACCTCCATCAAGGGTTGTATCAAATAGTCCTTCAAAACCTTATAATATTTGGAGGTAAGTCCATCAGGGCCTGGAGATTTGCCTAGTTGGAGGTTCTGTATGGCACTCTCGATTTCCTGCTGTGAAACTTTAACATTCAGGATTGTTCTCATTTCCTGGGAAATTTTTTGTAATCCGTTAGTTTTAATAAATTGATCCATCTCAGATTCTTTCTGCGGCCCTTGTGCATAAAGATCTTTGAAATATCTCTGGAAACATTTTCTGATTTCTTCAGGTTTCTGAACCATTCTCCCTTCAATCTCTAGATTTGTAACTGTATTTAGTTTTTGTCTTTTTTTCAACTGCCATGCTAGCAGTTTCCCACACTTGTTAGCTGATTCAAAAGATCTTTGTCTCATTTGTTTAATTTTCCACTCCACTTCTTGATTTATCAGTTTCATGTATTGGGCCTGGAAAAATTTCACTTCTCTCAGCACTTCCTTAGACTTGGGCCTGGATCTTAATTTCCTTTCTCCTTCACTTATTCTCTCCAGTATCTTCTGCTTCTTTTCATTCCAGAGTCTTTTCTTTACAGTGTTTTGTTGTATTAGAAACCCTCTCATGACCGCTTTACTTGCGTCCCAGATTGTTCTTTTTTCCACCGTAGTGTTTAGATTTATCTCAAAGTAATCTTTTAAAGTTTTTTGGGCCTTCTTCACAATCTCCTGATCTCTGAATAAGGTGTCATTCATTTTCCATCGGAAGGATCCGGTTATGTTTAGTCTCAATTCCATTTTCAAAGCATTATGGTCGGAGCAAGTTTTTGGGCAAATTTCCACTTTTCTAGTTTTAGGTGCCAGTCCTTTAGTTGTCCATATTTGGTCGATTCGTGTCCATGACAGATGAGCTTCAGAAAAGAAAGTTCCTTCTTTTCCTAAGGGGTTCTTGACTCTCCATATATCAATCAAATCCATATTGTCCGTCATTTCAAAAAAAGTTTTAGGTAGTCTGCCATCTTTTGTTATATTTGCACTCTGCGACTTATCCATATTTACAGAAACAACCCCGTTCATGTCTCCCAACATAATGATGTTGTTATAGTCTAGATAGTCCAGTAAAGTCTCATGCAGCTTCTTAAAAAATTCCGATTTTCCATCATTAGGTGCATAGATTCCTAATATCAAAAATTTTTCTCCGTGTGTGTGAATTTCAATAGCCAAGATTCTGCCTTGTTCATCTTTAAATAGAAATTTCGGTGACAGGCTCTCCTTTGCATATATCACTACTCCTCTTTTCTTGACTCTGTCCGAAGAAATAAATTCTTGGCCTAACCTTTTATTAATTAGCACTTTCCGATGGAGCCTTGTCACATGTGTTTCTTGCAGGCAAATAATGTCCAATTGTTCTTTCTTCAAAATGTGAAATACCTTCCTTCTTTTTTCTGGAGAATTTCCGCCATTTATATTCCAACTAAGAAGTTGCAGAGACATCTTGAATCAATTTGTAGGCCTTACAATGGGGTGTTTAGGATTCCCCCGTTCCCGGCGGTGGTAATGATGGTCCAGCTCCAGGCTGTTTAGTTTCTGGTAATGGAGGTGGCCAAGACGCAACTGCTCCTTTCTGGAGGTCTTCCCCGTTGTCGTGAAGAAACTTCTGCTGGTCCTCTGGTGTTCTAATTCTTACTTTCCTTCCTTTATAGCTAAATGATAGTCCTTGCGGGAACTCCCACCTGTAAGGGATTGTGTTGTTTCTCAGCAGCTTTGCCAGTTCTATGTATGAGGCTCTAAGATCCAATAACAATTTGGGTATATCTCTATAAATTTCAGCCTTTTTACCTTCTATCTCTAAAGATTTTTTGAAATGTAGGCCTAGTATCTTGTCTCTTTCTTCTCTTGATCTCAAAATAACCAAACAGTCTCTGGACTTGTCTTTCTTCACCGATCTGCCCAGTCTAAATGCAGTCACAATTTTAAAGTCTTTATCTTCTTCTATTCCCCAAAATTTGGAGAATAAAAGTGTCAAGAATCCCTCCAAGTTGCCTTCCTCCAATTCTGGGACAGCTCTCAGCCTAAGGTTATTTTCCTTGTTTCTCAATTCAACCATCGACAGGTAGGCCTGTTCCAGTTACAGATAGGTAGCCGTGTTGGTCTGCCATGGTCAAAACAAAATAAAAAAATTCCTTCCAGTAGCACCTTAAAGACCAACTGAGTTAGTTCTAGGTATGAGCTTTCGTGTGCATGCGTAGGCCTGTTGTTCCCCTACCTGTCTTTGCAGAGGCTTGATTTCACCTTTAATCTCATCAACTTTTTTACTTGCTTGCTCCGCTTTTTGATAAGCTTCCACAGCTAATTTATGATTTTCAGCTGTAGCTCCTTGTAAATTCTCAATTGCCTGAGTATTCTGAGAGACCTTTTCAGATAGCGCACTAATAGTGGATGTTGCTTGGTCTATTTTTAGTGATTGATTGTCCACTTTTTGATTTAAAATTGCTAATTGTTCTAAAATTTGTTTCAAAACTGTGTCAGATCCTCCTGTTGCCATGTCCTCTTCAGCAGGCTGTTCGGCCTCCCCCTCCTGTGCTATCAGGACGGTTGGAACAGATGATCTGCGGTGATGAGCTAAGGTTGTTTGGACAAGTTGCACAGGCTTCCTTTCTTTTTCTTTTTCTCTTTCTCTAGCTTTTGCTGCTCTTGTTTTCCCTGTGCCACTCATTCCACACCTGCCTCTTGTTCAAGGTCAAATTATCCTTTATTCCATGAGAAAGCAAGTCCAGAGTACAAACAATTAAACCACAGAGATTCCAAACAAAGTATGTTTCCCAGGCCTCTGTAACTCCACAATCCTCTAGGGGGAGTATCTTAAAATTTCAAGGAAGGAGAGGATTTTTCCGCCATTTAAAGTTTCTATGATCTCTTTTTTAATTTGTAATTCCAAGACAAAAGGAAGGTTCGCAGAGTCCTCTACTTTTTAAACTAAAGCCACAAGGAGCCAGAGAGGTATTTGCAACAGTGTTTTAAACATTGAAGTCTCAATATATGTAGCAACTTAAAATCTTGTTACTGTAGTCCGCAGTTTGACAGCTCAATTACGCACTGACAGCCCGACGACTTGCGTTCTTGAAACAAAGTTCCAAATACAAGTCCCGTAGGCATAGATAAGATCTCTCTTAGTCTTTTGAATAAGAAGACTGCAAATTCTGTAAATGCACAATAGTTCCACTTTATAAAGTTCCCTTAAACGCCTCAGCGCTCCTCTATGTCTATGCTTTGATCTTGTAAGCAGTATCGGGAGACGGACTTCCTTTTACTCGTCTCCCGTTTTCAAACCCGGAGAAAAAAAAATATTTTAAGTCCAAATTGTAGTTCACTTTACTCACGGGTATGTTACTTGCCAAATTGATGTTCACAGGAAGAAAGGTCGGCGCTCATCAGCAGCAGCCGCGCGGCTTCGCCTCCCGCAGAAAGAGCGATGAACTCACAGCGCCGCTCCCCCTTTCGCGCTCCGGAGCCCCTTACGGGGTCCCTTCGACACTTCTGGGGGGGTTCCTGGCGCCCGCCGAGTCCCACGGCCACGGGCTCCCTCTGCCCGTGGTTTTTCCTAACGGGTCGCCGCTATGCCGCAGCGAGCGACCCTTTTCTGCGGAGCCCCTCTTCAGAGAGTGAAGAGGACCGCCATCGCTGTTTCGCGCCGCCTCCGGAAGTGATTTTTGCTGAAATTGTGACCCCGGGGCTTAAATTTTTTTTTCACAGGTTATGTCTTCGAGGGCTGATTTCATGTCCTATGATAACAAGCCTTCTGTTTCCACTGCCAAACCTTTCAGGGGAGAATTTGCAACAGTTTGGCACCATTTTTGAGTGAATTGGAGAATTTCGGATTTTTGCTGAAATTGTGACACAGGGGCTTTAGAATTTTTTTCCCACAGGTTATGTCTTCGAGGGCTGATTTCATGTCCTATGATAACAAGCCTTCTGTTTCCACCACCAAACCTTTTAGTGGAGAATTTGCAACAGTTTGGCACTACTTTTGAGTGAATTGGAGAATTTCAGATTTTAACTGAAATTGTGAACCCGGGGCTCAGAATTTTTTTCCCCACAGGTTATGTCTTCTAGGGCTGATTTCTTGGCTTATGATAAACAGCCTTCTGTTTCAACCGCCAAACCTTTCAGGGGAGAATTTGCAACAATTTGGCACCATTTTTGAGTGAATTGGAGAATTTTGGATTTTTGCTGAAATTGTCATCCCGTGTCTTAGAAATTTTTTTTGCCACATGTTATGTCTTTGAGGGCTGATTTCTTGGCCTATGATAAAAAGCCTTCCGATTCCACTGCCAAACTTTTCAGGTGAGAATTGAAACAGTTTGGCACCATTTTTGAGTGAAGTGGAAAAGCGGCATTTTCTGATGAAATTGTGACCGCGCGGCGGCTTAGGGATTTTTTCAGAAAAATGTTTTCCCGCAGTTGAAGTAGCTGAGGGCGGATTTCTTGGTCTATGATGAAAAGCCTTCCGTTTCCACCGCCAAACCTTTCAGGGGAGAATTTGAAACAGTCTGGCACCATTTTTGAGTGAATTGGAGAATTTCAGATTTTTGCTGAAATTGTGACCACGGGGCTTTTGAAATTTCCCCCCCCCCACACAGGTTATGTCTTCGAGGGCTGATTTCTTGGCCTATGACAAAAAGCCTTCTGTTTCCACCGCCAAACCTTTCAGGGGAGAATTTGTAACAGTTTGGCACCATTTTTGAGTGAATTGGAGAATTTCAGATATTTGCTGAAATTGTGACCCGGGGCTTAGAATTTTTTTTTGCCACATGTTATGTCTTTGAGGGCTGATTTCATGTCGTATAATAAAAAGCCTTCTGTTTCCACCGCCAAACCTTTCAGGGGAGAATTTGCACCAGTTTGGCACCATTTTTGAGAGAATTGGAGAATTTCAAATTTTTGCTGAAATTGTGGCTCCGGGGCTTAAAAATATTTTTTCCACAGGTTATGTCTTCGACGGCTGATTTCTTGCCCTTTGACAAAAAGCCTTCTGTTTCCACCGCCAAACCTTTCAGGGGAGAATTTGCAACAGTTTGGCACCATTTTTGAGTGAATTGGAGAATTTCAGATTTTTGCTGAAATTGTGACCCCGGGACTTAGAAATTTTTTCCCCCTCATGTAATGTCTTCGAGGGCTGATTTCTTGGCCTATGACAAAAAGCCTTCTGTTTCCACCGCCAAACCTTTCAGGGGAGAATTTGTAAGTTTGGCACTATTTTTGAGTGAATTGCAGAATTTCAGATTTTTGCAGAAATTGTGACGCCGGGGCTCAGAATTTACCCCCCCCACAGTTTATGTCTTTGAGGGCTGATTTCTTGGCGTATGATAAAAAGCCTTCCGTTCCACTGCCAAACCTTTCAGGTGAGAATTTGCAACAGTTTGGCACCATTTTTGAGTGAAGTGGAGAACGGCCGATTTTTGATTAAATTGTTACCCCGGGGCTTAGAAATTTATTTCCCCCCAGGTTAAGTTGTCGTGGGCTGATTTCTTGGCCTGTGAAAAAAAAGCCTTCTGTTTCCACCGCCAAACCTTTGAGGGGAGAATTTGCAACAGTTTGGCACAATTTTTGAGTTAATTAGGGAATTTCGGATTTTTGCTGAAATTGTGACCCCGGGGCTTAGAATTTTTTTTTTCACGGGCTATGTCTTTGAGGGCTGATTTCTTGGCCTATGATAAAAAGCCTTCCGTTTCCACCACCAAACGTTTCAGGTGAGAATTTGAAACAGGTTGGCACCATTTTTCAGTGAAGTGGAGAATGGCCAATTTTTGATGAAATTGTGACCGGCCAGCTTAGGGATTTTTTCAGAGAAATGTTTTTCCGCAGGTGAAGTAGTCGAGGGCAGATTTCTTGGCCTGTGATCAAAAGCCTTCCGTTTCCACCGCCAATCCTTTCAGATGAGAATTCGCAACAGTTTGGCACGATTTTTGAATGAAGTGGAGAACGGCTGATTTTTGATGTAATTGTGACCTGCCGGCTTAGGGATTTTCTCAGGAAAATGTTTTTCCGCAGGTGAAGTAGTTGAGGGCGGATTTCTTGGCCTATGACCAAAAGCCTTCTGTTTCCACCGCCAAACCTTTCAGGGGAGAATTCGCAACAGTTTGGCACCATTTTTGAGTGAAGTGGAGAACGGCCGATTTTTGATGAAATTGTGACCGCGCGGCTTAGGGATTTTTTCAGAAAAATGTTGTTCCGCAGGTGAAGTAGTCGAGGCCGGATTTCTCAGCATCAGTAAACATTAACATTGCTTTACAACTCTTTCTTGCTTCTAACTTTTCCAAAATATCCACAACATTTCTAATATTATCTTTCATATGTCTTCCAGGCAGAAATCCTGCCTGGTCTTTATGAATATACTCAGATAAAATCTTTTTTAGCCTATTAGCCAGTATATTTGCAAAAATTTTATAATCCACATTAAGTAGGGAGATTGGTCTGTAGTTTTTAATGTTGGATCTATCCTGACCCTGTTTAGGAATCAGAGTAATGTAAGCTTGTTTCCAGGTTTCAGGTGCTTTCCCACCCTGTAAAATTGAATTAGATATTTCTACCAGAGGTTGTATAAGCCAATCTTTCAATGATCTTCTTTTTCTTTTTTATACAGTTGCTTACAATATTTATAAAAACATTTTCTAATGTCTGCAGGTTTCTCTACCGATTTTCCTTCTGTAACAATGTTTGTAATAGTACTTTGTTTTTGTCTCTTTTTTAATTGCCAGTCTAATAGTTTCCCACATTTATTTGCAGATTGAAAATTTCTTTGTCTCATCCTTCTTTTCTTCCATTCAATTTCTTGGTTTACTAACTGTGAATATTGAACCTGTAAGGCTTTAATTTCTTTTTGGATCTGCAAATTCTTTGGGTTTCTTCTAAGCTTCTCCTCTTTGTCTTTCGGTTGTTCCATAATTTTGTCTTTTGCCTCATTCTGTGACTTTCTCCTAATTGCGTTTTGTTGTATCAGAAACCCTCTCATTACCGCTTTGCTGGCCTCCCAAATCACCCTTATTTCCATTCCTTGAGTCATATTAAGTTCAAAATAATCCTTTAGGGTTTTTTGGCCTTATTTACAATTGATGAATTTCTCAACAAATCGTCATTCATTCGCCACCTGAAGGAACCCTGAACAAACATTTTCAAGTCCATAGAAACTGCATTATGATCCGAGCAGGTTTTAGGGCAAATTTCCGTTTTTGCCACTTTAGGAACCAAGTCTGTGGATATCCATATATAGTCTGTTCATGAAAATACTTGGTTTGCATCTGGAAAAAAAGTGAAGTCTCTTTCCATTGGATTTCTAATTCTCCATATATCTGACAGATCAAATTTTTCAGTTAGATCAAAGAAAGTCTTTGGTAGTCTGCCAGAGTTCGTAACCTTTGATCTCTGAGTTCTGTCCATCAAGGTAGATGCAAGTCCATTCAAATCCCCCATCAAAATAATGTTATAATCCAAGTATTCCGGCAGACTTGCTTCCAGGTTCTTAAAAAATTCCGCTTTGCCATCATTAGGTGCATAGATTCCTAATACCAAAAATTTCTCGCCTTGTGCTGAAATTTCAACTGCAATATATCTTCCTTCCTCATTGAAAGCAAATTTTGGATTCCATTTATCTTTGATGTAGAAAACCACTCCTCTTTTTTTGACTTTGTCAGAAGAAATAAATTCTTGACCCAATCTTTTATTTATTAAAAATTTTTTGTGTAATCTTGTAATGTGGGTTTCCTGTAGACAAATTATGTCCAAATGTTGTTTCTCCAAAATATGATAATTTTTTTCCCTTTTTTGTGGCAAGTTCATGCCATGAACATTCCATGAATAAATTCTCAACACCATATTGTCTATTTACGAGGAGGCTGCCTCCGCCCCCCGCAGCTGGGGAGTTTGCAATCCAAGTTCTACCGAGTGCTTCTGGATAAATCTATCCTTCTCCTGAAGATTCTTAATCTTTTGCTTTCTTCCTTCAAATTTGAAGGATAGGCCCTCTGGAAATTCCCACCTGAAAAAAATGTTCTTTCTCCTCAGAATGTCTGTCAAATCCTTGTACTGGGATTTCAAATTCAAAAAAACCCTAGGAATTTCCTTGAAAAGAACCACCACTTTATCAAACACTTTGAGTCCTTTTTGAAGTGATGTCCCAAAATGATATCTCTTTGTTCCTTGGTCTTAAAGACCACAATACAGTCATAAGTTATTTTAGTCTCTTTTTTAGGTCCAAATCTATAGGCTTTCTCCACCCAGTCTTCCCTCTCCTCTTTTTTCAGATCCCAGAATTCAACAAAATGTTTTATCACACATTCTCTGAGTTTATCTTGATCCTGTTCCAGATTAGGAAATCCTCTCAATCTCAGATGAGATTGTTTCTGGGCCAGCTGTAAATAAGCTATAGCTGTTGCATTTTCCTGTTGCAAGCATTCCAGGTCCTGGACCCGAACATTCTCCAATTGTGTCAATCTTTCATCATGTGTATTAATTTGCTCTTTGACAACTTGCAGGTCGGTGCTCAACTGGTCAAACCTTTCTTCCAATTTATTTACCGTGCCTGTATTGCGGTCCAGTCCTTCTTTAATATCATTTAACGCTGACAATACCGACTCCTCGAATTGCGTCGGTTCTTTAGAGCCACATATAGGCTTTTCTTTTTCTGAAGTCATAACTGAGGAACGTCAAGGTCAATCACACAGTCTGCCAGAACAATGGAGGAAAAAGAGTTTCTCCTTTCCACCAGCCAAATCGAAAGCAGCTTCCTTAGTCTTTAAAACTGCTTCAGTCACAACAAAAAATATGGCAGAGAGAAGTTTATCCAAAGCTCTCTTTCTTGAGAGGAAGTAAGACAGTTTTTATCACTCTAGAACGTTACTAGTCAGTGCAGGACAATTTATAGGCTATTCAGTCGAGGTGGAGATTAAGTTTATTCACTTTCCTTATAAAATCACCATGGAGACTAGCCTTTCCTCTCGGCTGGTCCGCTGCCAAGAGAGGATATCTCAGTCTAATTAGGCAAGTTTCCAATTGTAATAAATCATTCACATACCCAAAGAAAGGAAAGGGGGGGAAATCGCTGCCAGTTTTAAAAGTTTTCTTTACTTTTAGGCTTTAGTCTTTGCACGCCGATTCATATTTTTGTTCAACAGAAGGGGAGCCATTTCTCAGAGCTTTGCAGCTTTGAAGAGAGCAGTCGTTTCCGCTGAGCTGCGTCTCACCCCACTCACTCTCGGTGCCCTTACAAGCTTACCGGGGACTGGAGGAGTCGCAGAATGCCCGATCTGAGATTTTAATGGGGAACTGTGTCACTCTTACAGTCTCTCCCTTCTTCAAAGTGCTGGAATTCTTTCAGCCGAAAGACTCCACGACTGCCATACCACATGACCAACCAGGAAGTCCTGGTTCCGACCAGTTTGGACCAGTTCCAACTGGTCTAGACCAGCTGAAACCGGCTTCAACCAGCTTGGACCGGTTCAAACTGTCTTGGAAAGGTTCCAACCAGCTTGGACCGGTTCAGACCATCTGGACCTGTTCCCTCTGACTTGGACAAGTTCAAACCAGCCTGAACCAGTTCAAACCAGTTGAGACTGGTTCAAACCAGCTGTGACAGGTTCCAACCAACTTGACTGGTTCCCACCGGACTAGACTGGTTCCAAGCAGCTTGGACCGGTTCAAACCGGCTTTAACTGGTTCCAACCAGTCTAAACCGGTTCCAACTGGTCTAAACCCGTTCCAACCAGCTTGGACTGGTTCCAACCGATCTGAACCAGTTCCAACTGGTCCAGACCAACTGAAACTGGCTTCAACCAGTTGAAACCAGCCTGGATCATCCGGTCTAGAGCGGTTCCAACCAGCTTGGACCAGTTCAAAGTGGCTTCAACCAGTTCCAACCGGTCTGAACCGGTTTCAACCGGTCTAGAGTGGTTCGAACTAGTTTGGACCGGTTCCAACCAGTCTAGACCGGTTCCAACCACCTTGGACCAGTTCAAACCGGCTTCAAATGGACCAGACCTGTTTGGACCAGATTCAACCGGTCTAGACCGGTTCCAACCAGCTTGGACCGGTTCAAACCGGCTTCAACTGGTTCAAACCAGTGTAAACCGGTTCCAACTGGTCTAAACCCATTCCAACCAGCTTGGACTGGTTCCACCGGT
Source organism: Podarcis erhardii (assembly GCF_964252035.2). Lineage (NCBI taxonomy): Eukaryota > Metazoa > Chordata > Lepidosauria > Squamata > Lacertidae > Podarcis > Podarcis erhardii. The sequence goes on from NC_138497.1 coordinate 123,069,439, forward strand.
GTAGAGCAGTTCCAACCAGCTTGGACCGGTTCCAGCCGGTCTGAACCGGTTCCAACTAGTCCTGAACGACTGAAACTGGCTTCAACCGGTTGAAACCGGCCTGCACCGGTTCCATCCAGTCTCGTGCCATTCCAACCAGCTTGGACCGGTTTAAACTGGCTTCAACCGGTCTGAACCGGTTGCAACTGGTCCAGACCAGTTCCAACCAACTTGGACCAGATCAAACCGGTCTGAACTGGATCCAACCAGTCTAGAGGGGTTCCAACTGGTCTGAACCGGTTCCAACTGGTCTAGACCGGTTCCAACCAGCTTGGACCAGTTCAAACCGTTGTGAACCAGTTCCAACCGGTCTAGAGCAGTTTTAACCAGCTTGGACCAGTTCCAACCATTCTAGGTCAGTTCCAACCGGCTTGGACAGGTTCCAACCGGTCTAGACCAGCTTCAACCGGTCAGGACCGGTTCCCACCGGTCTAGACTCATTCCAACCAGCTTGGAATGGTTCTCACCAGTCTAGACCGTTTCCAACCAGCTTGGAATGGTTCAGACTGGCTTTGACCTGTTCCAACCGGTCTAGAGCGGTTCCAACCAGCTTGGACCGGTTCTAACCGGTCTAGACCGGTTCAAACCAGCTTGCACCGGTTCCAACTGGTCTAGACCGGGTCAAACCAGCTGGGACCGGTTCCAACCGGTCTAGACTTGTTCCAAGCAGCTTGGGCTGGTTCCAACCGGCTTCAACCGGATCCAACAGGTTTGAACCAGCTTGGAGCAGTTCCAAGCGGTCTAGACTGGTTCCAACCAGGTTGGACCAGTTCAAACTGGCTTCAACCGGCTCCAACTGGTCTAGACCGGTTCCAACCTGCTTGGACAGATTCAAACTGGCTTCAACCGGTTCCGACCAGTTTGGACCAGTTCCAACTGGTCTAAACCAGCTGAAACCGGCTTCAACCGGTTCAAACAGGTCTGGACCGGTTCCAACCAGCTTGGACCAGTTCCAACCAGTGTAGTCCGGCTAAAACCGGCTTCAACTGGCTTTGACCCGTACAAACCGGCTGGGATTGGTTCAAACCAGCTGTGACAGGTTCCAACCAACTTGACTGGTTCCAACCAGTCTAGACCGGTTCCAACCTGCTTGGACTGGTTCAAACTGGCTTCAGCCGGTTCCAACCGGTTTGGACCAGTTCCAACCGGTTTGGACCAGTTCCAACCGGTCTAGACCAGCTGAAACCGGCTTCAACCAGCTTGGACCGGTTCAAACCGGCTTGGACAGGTTCCAACCAGCTTCGACCGGTTCAGACCATCTGGACCTGTTCCCTCCGACTCGGACAAGTTCAAACCAGTCTGAAGCAGTTCAAACTGGCTGTGACAGGTTCCATCCAGCTTGACTGGTTCCAACTGGTCTAGACGAGTTCCAACCAGCTTGGACTGTTTCTAACCGGTCTAAATGGGTTCCAACCAGCTTGAACCGTTTTAAACCAGCTTCAACCGGTTCAAACTGGTCTGAACCGGTTCCAACTGGTCTAGACTGATTTCAACCAGCTTGGACCAGTTCCAACCGGCCTCAACCGGTTCCAACCGGTCTGAACTGGTTTCAAACAGTCTAGACCGGTTTCAAACGGTCTAGACCGGTTCCAACCAGCTTGGACCAGTTCCAACCGGCCTCAACCGGTTCCAACCGGTCTGAACTGGTTTCAAACAGTCTAGACCGGTTTCAAACGGTCTAGACCGGTTCCAACCAGCTTGGACCGGTTTAAAACGGCTTCAACCGGTTCCAACTGGTCTAGACCGGTTCCAACCTGTTTGGACAGGTTTAAACCAGCTTCAATCGGTCCAGACCGCTTTGGACCACTTTCAACCGGTCTAGACCGATTCCAACCAGCTTGGACCGGTTCAAACTGGCTTCAACTGGTTGAAACCGGTCTGAACCGGTTCCAACCTGCTTGTACAGGTTCAAACTGGCTTCAGCCGGTTCCGACCGGTTTGGAACAGTTCCAACCTGCTTGGACCAGTTCCAACTGGTTTGGACCAGTTCCAACCGGTCTAGGCCAGCTGAAACTGACTTCAACCAGTTCCAACCGGCTTGGACCAGTTCCAACCGGCTGAGACTGGTTCAAACCAACTGTGACAGTTCCCAACCAGCTTGGATGGTTCCAACCAATCTAGACCGGTTCTAACCGGTCTAGACGGGTTCCAACCTTCTTGGACAGGTTGAAACCGGCTTTAACCGGACCAGACCTGTTTGGACCAGATTCAACCTGTCTAGACCAGTTCCAACCAGCTTATACCAGTTCAAATTGGCTTCAACCAGTTCCAACTGGTTTGGACCAGTTCCAACCGGTCTAGACCAGCTGAAACCAGCTTCAACCGGTTCAAACCGCTCTAAACCTGTTCCAACTGGTCTAGACCTATTCCAACCAGCTTGGACTGGTTCAAACCGGTCTGGACCGGTTCCAACCAGCTTGGACAGTTTTAAACTGGCTTCAACCGGTTCCAACCGGTATGAACCGGTTCCAACTGGTCTAGACCGATTTCAACCAGCTTGGACCAGTTCCAACCGGCTTCAACCAGTTCCAACTGGTCTGAACCGGTTGCAACTGGTCTAGACTGGTTCCAACCAGCTTGGACCGGTTCAAACCGGTCCAGACCAGTTTAAAATGGCTTCAACCGGTTCCAACCAGTCTCAACCGGTTCGACCTGGTGTAGACCAGTTCCAAACAGCTTGGACCGGTTCAAACCGGTCTGGACCAAATTCAACCGGTCTAGACTCGTTCCAAGCAGTTTGGACTGGTTCCAACTGGTCTAGACCGGTTCCAATCAGCTTTGACCGGTTTAAACCAGCTTCAACCGGTTCCAACTGGTCTGAACCGGTTCCAACCTCCAGGCTTGACTACTGTAATTCGCTCTATGCGGGGCTGCCCTTGAAGCTGTCCCAGAAACTCCAGCTGGTGCAGAATGCTGCAGCGAGGCTCCTCACGGGGTCTCTGCCATGGGAGCAAATTCACCCAGCGCTTTTCAAGCTGCACTGGCTCCCGGTGGAGTACAGGGTCAGATTTAAGGTGCTGCTTTTGACCTTTAAAGCCCTTCACTGCCTAGGACCCTCGTACCTACGGGACCACCTCTCCCGGTATGACCCACAGAGAGCCTCAAGGTCCATAAATAGCAACACCCTAGTGGTCCTGGGCCCTAAGGAAGTTAGATTAGCTTCAACCAGAGCCAGGACCTTCTCAACTCTGGCTCCGGCCTGGTGGAAGGCTCTGTCTCATGAGACTAGGGCCCTGCGGGATCTGATTTCTTTCCGCAGGGCCTGTAAGACAGAGTTGTTCCACCTGACTTTTGGCTTAGAATCAGTTTGATTCCCTCATCCTCTTTCTGTTTCCTTTTCCCTCCTGTGAAGAGGCTGCATCCTAATGTTTTAATGTTGTATCTTAATCTTTTAAATTGTTTTTTAATCAACTTGTTTTTATTATTGGTTGTTAGCCACCCTGAGCCCAGTCTTGGCTGGGGAGGGCGGGGTATAAATAAAATTATTATTATTATTATTATTATTATTATTATTATTATTATTATTTAGAGCATTTGTACCCCTCTCTTAAGCCAAAAAGGCTCCAAGAGAGCCTTCCATGAAATCAAATGCAAGAAACTCCCTAATGGCAGACTTCTATTGTAAGAAACAATCTGACCAACAGAAATACAACACACAAGGAAAGGGGGCAAGGAGGGCAGAGGAAAAGACAACTCACAAGCTCAGGCTTCAGTGTCTAGAATGCTGTTGTCATCTCTCCCACTGAGGCAGCCTGCTGAAATGGCTGCCGCCAGATGACAGTTGGAGGAGAGGAGACCTGAAGGAGCTGGCCTGTCTCAGCAGAGCCCATGGCACGGTTTCTTATCCGTCCTTCCTCCAGGAGCAGAGCTCCGCCAGGGCTCCTGTCTCTCCCTCGCCTGCACCTAGGAGCAGCCCTTTTCTTGTGATGGACTCTGTGGACAGGTGGGCAGCAGGGCTCCCTGCCTCAGCTCTGCAGAAAAACCAGCTCCATCTGGCACCCCCTTCCCCTCCACTGGGCCAGCCGCTCACACTTTCTTTTCTTCTTCTGTTTTCCCCTTTCCCTTCCAAACTATAGTACAAAGATAACATCCAGCATGTACAGTGGTGCCTCCCAAGATGAAAAGAATCCGTTCCACGGGTCTCTTCATCTTGCGGTTTCTTCGGCTTGCGAAGCAAGCCCATTAGCAGCTTAGCGGATTAGCGTTATTAGCGGCTTAGCGGATCAGCTGATAAGCGGCTTAGTGATCAGCAGATCAGCTGATAAGCGGCTTAGCGGATCAGCGGATCAGCTGATAAGCGGCTTAGCGGCTTAGAAAAGGGGGGGGGGAGGAAAAAACCCCGCAGGAACTCGCAAGACATTTTCGTCTTGCGAAGCAAGCCCATAGGAAATTCGTTTTGCGAAGCACCTCCAAAGCGGAAAACCCTTTCGTCTAGCGGGTTTTCCATCTTGCGAGGCATTCGTCTTGCGGGGCACCACTGTATAGAAACGAAGTCTGTTCTAGATTCACATGTACATAAATCAGAAGGAATCCTCTGTTCAAAATAATATTCAATCGACTTCAATATCGCACACTGAATTTTCCTTTTTGGCATTCCTTCTCCCCTTCCAAAAACTTGGGCAAAGCTCAACCCTTTCTTTGACTTTGGATAGCTCTTTGCCAAACTTGGTGATGCTATTAATCTAGGTTCCAGAGTTAAGTCCCCTGGCCATGGCAACCTCCACTTACCTCCAGGAGTCTTTGGGACGCCATCTTCTTTTTCTTTTTCTTCTTCTTTTTAAATTTATTATTATTATTATTTATTAAAAAGATTTTTTAATACACATATATTACAAATATACAAACATACATTTCATACAATCCTTAAAAGTGTTCAAACATACCTACACTCAATCCCACGAATAATTCCTTTTCCCATCACCATCCACCACCCCTCACCCCACCTTTGTGTTTGACTTCCAATCTACTCAGTTGCAATTTCTTTCCACTTCTATTACTTTCTTTCACACACCTTTAACCTCATTTCATACCTCTTTTTCTGTTACACATTGTTATCCATCTTATTTAGTATTTCAGTATTTGAAACGGAACTTGTTCATTCTAATAGTTCTGATTTTTCAATATGGTTTTGCAAGTATCTTTTAAACACCTTCCAGTCCCTGTCTATCTTCTCTTTTGAGATCCTTCCTATTTCTCCCATTCTTTTGGATATATTGTAGTACTCCAATAATTTGGCAAGCCACTCTATTTTTGTCGGTACAATACCGCTTTTCCAATTTTTCGCAATCAATAGCCTTGCGGCTACTGTTGCATATAAATATAAGGTCTTGTCTTCTTCCTTTAGGCTTCCTGGTACTATTCCCAATAGAAAACCTTCTGGTGTTTTCCTAAATGAATATCTGAACATTTTTTTCATTTCGTTATAAATTATTTCCCAAAATTGTTTGATGTTTAAACAATTCCACCATATATGTATCATAGTCCCTTTTCCAGTGCTGCATCGCCAGCAGATGTCGCTACAATTTTTATTTATTTTTGCTATTCTTTCAGGTGTTAAATACCATGTATGTTGCATTTTGAGGTAATTTTCTTTCAATATATAACACATAGTGAATTTCATATCTTCTTTCCAGAATTTTTCCCATTGTTCAAACATAATATTTTCCCCAATATCTTGTGCCCATTTAATCATTGATGCTTTAACCAATTCATCCTTTGTTTCCCACTCTAAGATCAGATTGTACAATTTAGATTTTTTTTTCTTGTATTAAGTATTTATCAAATTTTGATATTTCTTTTTCAAATCCTAACTTTTTGTCTTTCACTAATCTATACTTAATTTGAATATATTGGAACCAATCACTAATATGAGCTTTAATTTCTGTATAATCCTTTAATTCCAATTCCAGTGTGGTGTAGTGGTTAAGAGCGGTAGTCTCGTAATCTGGGGAACCGGGTTCGCATCTCCATTCCTCCACATGCAGCTGCTGGGTGACCTTGGGCCAGTCACACTTCTCTGAAGTCTCTCAGCCCCACTCACCTCGCAGAGTGTTTGTTGTGGGGGAAGAAGGGAAAGGAGAATGTTAGCCGCTTTGAGACTCCTGAAGGGGAGTGAAAGGCGGGATATCAAATCCAAACTCTTCTTCTTCTTCTTCCGTTTTCTTCCTTTAATAGAATTTTATAGGTATCCCAATTTTCTTTCATATTTAATTTTTTCACTGCAACAATTTCTGCCGGCGATGCCCACCAGGGAGTTTTCGGTTCTAGGAGCCTTTTATATTTCTCCCATATTTTATATATAGACTTTCTAACTATATGCCATAGGAAGCCTTTATGTACTTTGACTTTTTCATCTATTAGATAGGCATGCCATCCGAATCTCGTCTCTACTCCCTCCAATACATCCGAGTCATCTAATTTGATCCATTCTTTTAGCCAGGTCAGACCCACCGCATCATGATATAACTCCATGTCAGGGAGACCAAATCCTCCTCTCTCCTTCTTATCTATCATTATTTTGTGTTTTATTCTTGGCTTTTCCCCTGACCATACAAATTTAGCTAAATCTCTTTTCCAATTATTAAAACATTTATCTCCTCCTAGTATTGGGATACTTTGACGCCATCTTCTAACGTAGTGACTGAGCGAAGGTCACTACAGGCCACGAGATGCTGAGGATGCAGGAAGCTCAGTTCAAACGGTCACTAGCTCCATTGCTAGGCAACGGCAGTTGAGAACATGGAATTCCTGGCCTCAGTGCCAAGGTTCTTGGAGAGTCCATGTGCCTAGTGGTTACAACAATGTTAATGCCATGCAACGCTAGGGTGATTTTTATATATTCTTTGAAATGTACAGTTTAATACTTTTTCTATTATTTGTATCCTGCTTTGCAGACTCTTGTTGTCTCCTAAAGAAGCTGGCAGGATTGCTCCCCTGTACTTACTTATGTGTTTGCCGTGTACATTTATGAACGTTTATTTTATATTTGGCTTCTTAACTCTGAACTCTGGATTAATAACATTTTAGGAATCTTCCAGTACGGCTATTGCTGGGAAGGACTCAGTGACCCCAGTCTATTTTAGGAGAGAGGGTGGTATGGGGTTGGGGGCAGGTGAGATGGAGCTGCTTGGCAGTGGGTGTCGTATGCAGAAAGCACACGCTTCAATTCCCATGACCCACCTCCTTTCAGTTACTAGTTTCTTGGGGTTGGGGCTAAATCCATGATGGGTCAGAGAAAAATGAGCAGCAGCAGGAACCAGTCAAAGCAAGGCAGATCTTAATTTTACTGTTGCGACAGGGTTTCTCACCTTACATGTTGCATGGAGGTGAGGAGCCAAGACAAGTGTGTGTAACAACTTTTAAAGACTTGAGAAATTGCCCATAACAATATTTTTTTATATCCCCCCTCCCAATCTGGCTGGGTTTCCCTTAGCCCAGAGGTTTTTGACCTTTTTTGAGTCCACGGCTCCCTTGACCAACTACATTCTTTCTGCAGCAGCCCTGTGAGGCTCAGGAGCCCAGCTATGTCACCCATTGCCAGCAGAGCTGGCAGCCTCTCGTTCTTTTTCTGACTCCTTCCCTTGTGGAGAGTTCCCTCTCCTCCTCTCCCCTCTCCTTAGGAGTCCTCTGGACAGCCGCAGCTGCTGCCCCTTCCCTAAAGAGAGGTGCCTCCTCATGTTGCCCCACAGGGGCCTGGGAAGTACCCCCTGGCCAGTTCCAGAGGCACCATTCGCCTGGGGAGCTTGTAGCCAGGGGTGCTGCAACAAATAGCTGTGAGGCATCTGATCAAGGCCTGTATTTTAAAATGAGCTTAAAGATATATTTGCAAATGTTTGTATGTTTCATGCCAGGCAGAAACCAGCTGGCTAAGGACTTTGGCAGTTGTTTATCTTCCTGCTCTCCTGAACAAGGCCCCCCCTTTTTATAGCAGTAGCAGGAAACAAGTTTCTCAGAGTTGTAAAAGGGAATTACAGGCTAGGAGCAAAGGTTACACTGACCCTACATATTCACAATCAAGCTGCAAAAACACTAATTAAGAGTTGGTAAATAGTAAGATTTGTTGTTTAACAGAAAATAATACCATGTGCCTCCCATCAGACCCTAGCCATATTTTCCTAAGGTTTAAGGTATACTGAGAGAGTTAAAGGGCAATAAATTTTGGGAAGAGCTAATGGGAAAAGCAGCTGGCTGGGAAAGGGGGGGGGTGTAAACTGAAGAGGCTTCTTTTGAAGCTGTTTTTTACTGAGTTCCTTTTTACTTTGCAAAGGCCTTTTCTTCTAAAAAGCTATCTATGTTATGTATGAGATTTGTTGGCTTAATGTAATTAGGCAAAGGATTTAGAAAGTAAGAAATGTTAGATTCTTATTTCATTGATGGTGTGTGAGAATGTGAACCCAAGGTCTCTGTTTAGATAGAATTTAATACCACGAGCCATTTGTTTTAGCCATTTGTTTTGGAATGCAGGGGCAACAGGGGCAACAGGGGCAAAAGGTGATCTGGTAATTAAGGTGCCTTGTCGAGGCAAATGTAAGATATATGGCTACTTGTCTGCCATTTATGGATAGAAGGAAATATAGCTCTTTGTCTCCCATAAAAGGTAATAGGAAATGGGTGTATCTTTTATGATTGGTTCTAGCAAACAGCCAATAGGAATTTCAACCAGGCTGATTGGACAGAGGCAGCCAAAGGAGGAGCAAGGGGGCTGGGCTGAGGAAATATAAGTGCTGGCCATCAGGGCTGGAAGGGGCAGAGCTTTGGTAACCATATACCACTGTGCCTATCATTTATTTGTCTGACAAATAAATTATTTTAATTTCTCTATTGCTGCGTTGAATATTTCATTCCAGCTAAGCGTTAACCACAAGCAGGGTGCTACAGCTGCACAAGCCTTTGGGAGGCAGAAGTGCAAGAAGGCATGGGGGGGGGAGAGAAAGAGGGACAGAGGCCCGTGTTGCTCACGGGCACCCTTGACCATCATTCAAGGCACCAAAGGGTGCCACAGCACCTTGGCTGAAAACCACTGCCCACCCAACAAGCATCATACATACATCACAGAAAGAGGCAGTCTTGTCTCCTGGCTTGTCTCTTGTCATGATACCTGACAATGCTTGCTGGTTACCCTTTCCTGGCCAGTCTGAGCCGTTCCCTTGAAATGGTAAATACAAATCTACCCCTATTTATATGAGAGGCTTATAGCTTTTGAAGAATTTGTAAGTGAAAAGAACTATTGGGAAAGGTTTTTCCTTCAACTGCAGAGTAAATATCTGGGGCCATTTAGAGGGTCAAGATGGCTTCAGGATTGCTCTGTGAACTCAAAAAAAGTGTCTTTCTTTTTAGGGAATATTTTATAATTTTTGAATGGTGAAGGATTGTTTTTTCTCTAGGATGCATGTCTGCTATGTGTGCACCTTAAGATTTGTGTAACACTCATGCCAACTTTGGTTGCCCAGTGCCTGCAAGCCCCCTACTGTGACATCATAGAATGCTTGCAGTTGTTGTTTTTTTAAACCATGCCAGCAACTGCTCACCAGGAGCAGAACTGAGCAGCTTCTGTGAGTGAAGTGAAGAGCTGTTTCTCAGAAGGGGAAACCCTGGGAGAGACTTGGGTTCAAATACCTCCTTACTCAGCTATGCAGCTCACTGGGTGACCTAGGGCCAGGTTGTGGGGATTAAATGAGGTGAGAACTATGTACCGTATTTTTTGCTCTATAGGACACACTTCCCCCCCCCTTCAAAAATGAAGGGGAAATGTGTGTGCGTCCTATGGAGCGAATGCAGGCTCCTTGGCTTCAGCGATAGCAACGCGAAGCCTCCAAAGCGCAGACGGAGAGCCCCCCCCCCCGCACTCTGGAGGCTTCACGTTGCTTTCGCTGAAGCCGCCTGAAGCCCCCGGAGCGCAGTGGCAGTTTGCGCTGTGCTCTGGGGGTTTCAGGCAGCTATTCCGCAAGCCTTTGGAACGCAGCACTGCACTCTGAAGGCTTGCGGATAGCCGCCTGAAGCCTGAAGCCCCCGGAGCACAGCGCAAACTGCTGCTGCGCTCTGGGGGTTTCAGGCAGCTAGGCTCCCCTTCCCCAGATTAGGTCACACACACCTTCTAGTCATATGCAGAGGAAATTTGCCCCAGATCAGGAGGAAACAGAAAGTTTTCTTCTGGCTGGTACAAAGCATCTCTTAGCATGGCCATTCTAGGAATGCTGTACTTGACTGCTATGTGCTTCACATCCCACATAATCTTCGTTCCCAGAGGATCTGGGGAACCATGCTGCCGCTGCTGTGAGCGCTGGAAGGAAGACCACTCCCTGCCACAAGGCTCATTTCCACGTGGCCTAGGAGGTGGAGCCCAGACTCACCTTGAACAGCTAAAAGAGGCTCCTGGGAGGCCCCTGGGACATTGCTGGAACAACTTTTGGGTTGGGGCAACACTTCTAATTTTTTGGTTCCTCTGTTTTGTTTCTGTCAGATTGGGGTTGGATAAATGTTTAGTTGGGTTTAGTTTAATTTAGGTATAACTGTAAACTGTTTATTATTATTGCTATTATTGCTTTCTATTGATTTATTGGTTTGTTTGTTGCCTGCATAGGATATTCTGTTTTTTAATGTTTGATGCTTTGTTGTGTTTTTATATATGCTGTAAGATGCTCAGAGTGGCTGGGGAAACCCAGTCAGATGGGTGGGATATATATATATATATATATATATATATATATATATATATATATAATTATTAGCAGTAGTAGCCTGCTGTAGGAGCAGTTAGAGGCAGTTTCCAAAGTTAGGAAGCACCACAAAAAGTTATTTTGGGGGGAAGTGAAACCTACCGTAGCCACAATTCTAGACTGCAACTTCCTCACGTGTGTGTGTGTGTGTGTGTGTGTGTGTGTACCCCTATCCATTGCTCACTTTTATTTGATGGTACTCAAATAACAAAGTGCCATTCTGCTTGTTTCCGTTTGGGAACGAAAGTTAGTGAAGATAACATCAGAGACTATTTTGATACGTCTGTTCTGTTTCTCAGGCAAGCAAAAATAAAGGTCACACCAAAAAGTATTTTTAGTACTCCTGGTATGGAAAAGACATGGTAAGCTCAAAATAGAGCAGCAGAAAAGTGATGGTGTTTCTCTCCCATAAGCATCACTGAATCAAGAGACCAGGCTGTTGGGTGGGGAAAACTCACGAAACAGTGTTTCAGAAAACCCAGACATCATTCCTTTCCAAACACCCCCAAAAGTAGACTTCAGCGTAACCATGCCATGGCCAGTTTCTGTCATAATATTACAAAGAAAACACATTCAGAGGACCAAGAGTCACCCACTGGCAGGTTGAAACAGGCCAGTCAAGCCTTACAGATGTTTACCAAGCCCATAGGATCACAAAATTACCCAAGTCCCATTTCGATTTAACGCTGTGGTTAGTTTCTTAGGTTTTAAAACGTGTAGCAAGCAGGTACATTTTGATGTATATGTCATAAGAAGAATTAGCAGACCTGTTTGCCTGAAGCAACCTTCCAACAATATGTGCAGTACTAGGGACTCAAAATTCCTAAATTTGGGATGCAGTGGCATAGCGTGGGGGGCAAGGGGGTGGGGACCTGGGCACAAAATTCTGAGGGACTGCACCCCCATGCAGGCACCAGCTTCCACAGGGATCCCTGCCCCGTCCTGGCAAAGGCAGCAGAGCAACCCAGGCCCGCGGTGAGTGGGCATAGAGGGAGAGAGGTGGGCAAGGGGGAACCCCAGCCCTGCATTCCTCTCTGTTGGCATTAGGGTGATTAATCTGCCAAGAACTGTGTCGGCTGGCCAGGCTCCCTCCTGCACGGGAAGGCAGGTAGTGCATTGGAGCCCCACTTGGCTCCAGTGGAGGGGCATTCCAGAGGCGTCAGCAGTTTGCCTGCCCCGGGCACCAACAACCCACGCTATGCTACTGTTGGGATGCCCAGATTCCTATCATCTGGCTGGTTTTGCAATACTCTAAGGCCATGTTGAAAACAGGTCAGCTCTATATTGTTACATATTGCTGGCTGATTCTAAAGCATAGATCTATCTATGAAAGCTGAGTTAATGACTTGGGAATGGCAGATCAACTGCTATGAATCAAATGTCAGTAATCCAATAATGGGAAGATGTGTGTACTTGTGTGTACATGTGAAGACACCTTCTGATGTTAGGATGTTTAGATGCTAGAGGAGTGTGAACAAACTCTAGGAAAGGAAGGTTATGACCTGTGTAGTTAGATCTGTAGAGGAAACTTTATATTCCCTATTAAAACGGATTCTATGCTTGCTCAGGAGATTCAGTCCCTCTAATGATAAAAGTTTTGATATCCAGAAATGGATAGTAGAGTTCTTATACTGAAGGACATCATTACTGCAACTTGCTCTAGGGTGCCTCAAGGGATAGTGAAAGGTCAGAAAGCTGTTGTAATAATGTGATGTATCAGAGCTTCCCATTAATAGTATGGAGGGTTTAAAAGGCCCCTCATGCTGAAGACATTCTGTCCTAGGAAGGAGGAGAACATAGCTTCTTGCATTCTCTGGATGCTGATAATATATGAAGTGGCACATCCTTGAACTCTTCAGTGAGACTGGCTCCTCTGAAGTCATTATATTAAGCAAGTGTTAGTGTGCCATGTGCTTATATATTTGTGTGTGTGTGTGGTGTGTGTGTGATTAGAGCAAGGCCGGGACTGTAATCCTAGTACAAAGCTGCCTCGGAAGTGTGAAATGTGGGTTATACATTTGTTAAATAAGTATTGTGAAAATGTAGCGTACCACATTACAACTTACCCCCCCCATTAATGTTCTGTATTCAGATGAAAAAGGCTGCAATCCTGTGGGAATGTTCAGGGATGCAGGAGAGGATATATTGTTTGATGATATCCTTCCTAACTTGCTAGGATTCCTGGTAAGATCCCTTCTTGTCCCTCTTAAAAGGAATAGACACGACAGTCTTATTAAAGTCAATATAAAAGTAGTTTACTCACAATCATTCAGTTCACAGTTGGATCCCTGAAGGCAGACTTAGGTTGCAAAACTATATACGCATGTGTAATTATCCCATTAGGGAGTTAGTGCCTAAGTGACTGTGGACAGGCAGTCACTTCTGCTAACACATGGAACAGCAAAATGGAGAAGAGCCAGAGAAAGGAGCTGTGTTCCCTTGCCCAGGTTAGGCCACACACACACACACACACACACACACACACACACGCCTCTAGTCCCATGCAGAAGAAGTTTGTCACAGCTCAGGAGGAAATGGGAAGTTAGACTCCTGGCTGGTACAAAGCATCCACTAGCATGTCCGCTCTAGGAATGTTGTAATTGACAGCTATGTGTTTCACATCCCACAAATCCTATATGCATTTTCATTAAAGTCTTATTGAACTCAGTGGGTCCTGTTTCTGAGTTTATAGGGCAACTGTTTATAGGACTTGGGCATCAAGTACAGAAGGGAGGAGTTTACAAATTAACTAAATAATACCACACTTCTCATTCTGCATGCTAATTTCATTTATAGCTCTGCAAGAGATTGCAGTTTGGTTTTTATATATACATACAAAAAGACAGAAGACACAATCGTAAATCTGCCATATCATGAGTAATTTGTCCCGAGTGCCTGTGAAAACATGAATGTGACAAAAAGGAAATGCGGAGCCATTCTTCTAAAAGGTAGCAAAGCCTCAGTTTCTATTTGTGTGCATTCTCATTCAGGAAATATATTTAGCCTGTGCTCTTGAACCATCTTACTCATAAGTGTTTGAAATTGTCAAGTTGCTTCCATCTTTCTTTTTATGAAACTCTGGCTTATGTGACAGCCAGCTGTGTCCCTCATAACTCTGATAACTGCTGAACAGCTGAGAAGCAGCCCTGATGTAAAGGAATGAGAGGGAGGGCGGCCTGCTCACAAGGGTGACCCTGTCCAGCTTAATGAAACAGCAACCGATCCACGTGCAACTTGCAACTTTTTTTCCTTGGGATGAGTAGGAATCCACACCCCTTCTGCATTTGTAAGAACTTGATTATTTATTGTAGCAGCGCCTACATACCCTCCAACCAGGACGCCCATCTTTTGGAGGCACTGTGATCTAAAGCACTGAGCCTCTTGAGCTTGCTAATCAGAAGGTCGACGGTTCGAATCCCCGCAACGGGGCGAGCTCCCGTTGCTCTGTCCCAGTTCCTGCCAACCCAGCAGTTCGAAAGCATGCCAGCACAAGTAGATAAATAGATACAGCTGTGGCGGGAAAGTAAACAGTGTTTCCATGTGCTCTGGTTTCCGTCATGGTGTTCCATTGCACCAGAAGCGGTTTAGTCATGCTGGCCACATGACCTGGAAGAGCTGTCTGTGGACAAGTGCCGACTCCCTTGGCCTGAAAGCGAGATGAGCACCACAACCTCATAGTCACCTTTGACTGGACTTAACTGTCCAGTGGTCCTTTAACTTTTTTTACTATATATCTCCATATGCCTTTGAATAATAGTTCCATATCATCATCATCATCAAACCTTTTATTGGCAGCAAATCAATACAAAATTACCGCCTTCCCAGTGACACAAACCAATTGTCAAATGAAAGAGGCAAAGCAGTCTAACATTACATCTCTAGGTCTCCAGGGAGATCAGACGTCTGCAATGTGTTTCGCCGACAAAAAACCAGATAAAGATATTTGCCACTAACTTGGTGAGCTCCTGATTATTCCCCAATAATAGAAAATGTATGACCTCTAACTCTGCTTTCGTGCTCGAGAATCTGGACTTCATCTGCCCTGACCTACCTTGACTTCATCTTAACTGGAGACTTTAATGCCTGCCTAGGCCAAGGGTGGGAAGTGTCTACAAAAGCATGGGAGATCTTGGATACTGACTGCGTCTTCAGGAAAATGACTAGGAAAAAGAAGCGACCGGTCTCATCTCCACAAGTGAGCCCACAGCAGAAGTGCAATAGTTCCATATGTCTCCCCTCAACAAAGCCAGATCTTGAAAGTTGTCGCCTGCATGCAATCTTTCTGCAACACAGCCTTCACTTTGGGAAAGAAAACCCCAGGGCGTTAGGAATTAAGAGAACCATGTATTGGACTGCTGTCATTGTTTACTCTTCCTTCTATCTTGACTGAATGCTTGGAAAGGGTGACCAGTGCCAGACTTCAGCCTTGGGTTACATACACTTCAGGTTATATACACTTCAGGTTACAGACTCCGCTAACCCAGAAATAGTACCTCGGGTTAAGAACTTTGCTTCAGAAGGGGGGCCACTAGGGGCGTATCGGAAGATGGCTGACAATAACATCTCTCCGACCCACACGAGGTAATTAAGAGGCTGTGATGGGAGTAAACAGCCTCCCTGCCCCCCCCCCAAGTGTGTGTGGGGGACTGTCATTGCCTGCTGTGCCCTATACCACCCCCGAATTTGTGGGGGTGGGGGCACTAGGCAGAAAGCCCTTGTGCGGATCTCGGCACTCCTGGACGCTGTCTCTACTCACGCCTCTAGCTGCAGCAACTTCAAAAGAAACAATTAGGAGGAAGCTAATGCACATATTTCAAGGAAAAAGGGGGAGTAAAGACTGCTAACTGAAGAGATCTCTGATAAACAAGACAGGTCGGAGGAACAAGAATAAATCATGAGAAGACACACCAAGGCTCGGTATGTGCGGCAACGGGACTGGATGGGGGAGGGGGAAAAACTTTTCTTTCTTTTCTCTATGTGATTAACCAAGAATCCCCCCCCCCCACAAGTCACAAGTCAGAAATGCCGTTTAAATGACTTAAGCTGTGGATTTAAGACTGTGTGGAGATAATTTTCTAACCAAAGCATGTTTCAAGAAGATCGTGGAAAGCATAAGAGCTTTGGAATGACGCAGCAAAAAAACCGTCACCATTTTGGCAAGTTCTGTCGGAAGACTTATGTCTGGGAGGAGGAACAGATCTGTTTTTATATTGTGGGTGAGCCTCCTCAGAGGGACTAAAGAGCGACAGATTTGCGAGATTAATGATGGAAAGAGTGCTGTTATTTATGAAAGTGATGATATATGGAAACCATCTTGATATGATGATTGGACGAACAGAAAAATTCACACAGGATTATAATTGGTGTTTACCTGCTTAAGGAGATTATCAGAAGAGATCATAAAGAAAAAAAGGAAAATATACGAACAAGATGAGATGTGGAAACAGCAAGATAAGACTGGATAGAATTATGAACATTATTTGGACAGATTAGCAGATATTAGCGCAGCAGCAAGAAGATGATCGGAATCCCCCTTCGGAACTTGAAATATGGGTCCCCCCAACAAAAATTTAAAATTCAGCTTTGTAATTCGGAATTTATGTGATGTGATGTGATTTGATTTGATTTGATTGGTCGGTTAATAAAAAATATTTTTTTTAAAAAAGAACTTTGCTTCAGGATGAGAACAGAAATTGTGTGGAGGCACAGCAGCAGCAGGAGGCCCCATTAGCTAAAGTGGTGCTTCAGATTAAGAACAGTTTCAGGTTAAGAACAGATATCCAGAACGAATTAAATTCTTAACCCGAGGTACCACTGTCCTGTATTAAGCTGCAAAACAGGTGCATGTCTCTGCCACTGAGTAGTGACTAGGTGGGGATGTCGTTACCTGATCAGCTGCAGGGGTCTTCCAAATTTCAGCGGTGACCTGTACGAGGCCAAAATTTGGCACCTGCTTCTCATGCCTTCCGTTCTGCTCAATTCTTGCGTTTTATTGAAAAGCCATTCCCTCGCTTGAGTAACGGACAGGTGGTGTAGAAGTAAGCTTGGCACCCAGTGTGGCGAAGTTGGTCATGCTGCCCTAAATCTGCCTCGAATTGAGATGTTCTCAATTCGAATTGAAGCTGGTTTGTGGGGTGGGGAAAGCACATAAAAACAAAGTATTTCGCAATAATTTACAGGATCGATGTGCTGCTACTTTTTATGTAAACAGCTTCCCAAACCAGCACACTAGATGCAGAGTAAGTGCAAACAGGTACACAGCCCATGTCCAATAGCTCTGTCACACTGGCTCTCTGCTGTGTACAGTGGTGCCCCGCAAGACGAATGCCTTGCAAGACGGAAAACCCACTAGACGAAAGGGTTTTCCGTTTTGGAGGCGCTTTGCAAAATGAATTCCCCTATGGGCTTGCTTCGCAAGACGAAATGTCTTGCGAGTTCCTTCAGGTTTTTCCCCCTCCCCCCCTTTCCCTAAGCCGCTAAGCCGCTTATCAGCTGATCCGCTGATAAGCCGCTTAACAGCTGATCGCTAAAAGCCGCTAAACCGCTAATAGCGCTAATCCGCTAAGCTGTCAATGGGCTTGCTTCGCAAGACGAAAAAACCGCTATACGAAGAGCCTCACAGAACGGATTAATTTCGTCTTGCGAGGCACCACTGTATTCCACTTACAATGGAATAGTTTATACTGGTAAATCAAGCCAGCTTTGACAGGAAATGACCTATGATATATGTTAAGAACTACCTTTCCTGACCCACAGCAAAAAACAAAACACCCACTAGTATAGCCCATCGACATGGCCAGGATTTATGGAGCGGATGGACAGGACACTGGGAAACCTCCAGTCATTTCTAGACAGGCCCTGAAGGGGGAAGTTGCTGGAAACTATGAGAAGCCAGACGTTCAGGTTCCAAAGAACATTCGCAACCCAGAACACTCACTTCCGGGTTTGCAGCGTTCAGGAGCCAAAACATTCGACTCACAAGGCGCTTGACTTCTGAGGTACGACTGTATTTTTGCCTGTTTCTTGCAGTGAGTATGGCAGACCCCTGCTGAAGCTATTCTGAGCTATCGAGAGCCAGTGTGGTGTAGTGGTTAAGAGCGGTAGACTCGTAATCTGGCGAACCAGGTTCGCGTCTCCACTCCTCCACATGCAGCTGCTGGGTGACCTTGGGCCAGTCACACTTCTTTGAAGTCTCTCAGCCCCACTCACCTCACAGAGTGTTTGTTGTGGGGGAGGAAGGGAAAGGAGAATGTTAGCCGCTTTGAGACTCCTTCGGGTAGTGATAAAGCGGGATATCAAATCCAAACTCTTTTTCTTCTTCTTCTTCCTGGCAAAAACAGCCAGCATACACACAGACACACTTCTCTATTTATAAGGACACATCAGTATGGTAGAAATAGTCAATTTCTAAGCTATTTATCATGCACATCAGCTGTAGGATCCACATGGAATCTGAGAAATAAGATCAGTGGCATGTATGAATCAGTATTTGATTATCCATACTGCAGAACTCTATCTCAGACTATATCAATTCTCGTACAGAACAGATGGCAGCATCTTATTTGAATGTACTTGAATAATCGTATTTAGTCCATTGAAAACACACACACACACACACAAACTAGAAACAGCTTAAAAGGATCTAATCCTAAAAGCTTATCTTCTGGGCAATAGCCATTTTTCATGTGGAGATAGATCTCACTATAGTTGGTCGTCCCTGCCCTGGCAAACATTTGTAATACAAATAGACCCATCTCTTGCAGTTGTTTTCATTAGCGAAAAATATTACAGATCCCCTTTTCATTTTTGGTTTTTTTAAGTTAATTATTGCCATGATCTAGCCTGTTCTTATCCCCATGTTGGAGCCTGTGTGCTTGATGCCTAGACACAACCTGGCCTGACATGACCCCTCTCTGAACTTGATGTTATAAAATGTAATGTGCTCTCCAGCATTTGTCAGATGAAGCTGAGTACCAGATACATTTATGTGTGTGAGAAATTCCTCAAAGTGAACTCAAAAGCAAGTAGCACAAAGGGCTCGGTGCCTTTTCTATCCATAAAATGAATCTAGAAACCTTTGAAATGTGTACTTCTTACTGGTTAAAAGCGTATTGTTTGCACCGATATTTTTTCACATACCCAATCTTTATATTTTAAGGATTTCATAGAAATATAGCTTCCAAATACATTTTTTTTCTCTCTTCAAAATTTGGAATAGGGTAGTGTAATGGGGGTTGGGGTTGCTTGTGCGTAAGCCGCAAACTGCTCCAGGCTGGGTTGTTTGGCTAAAAACTTTCCCCTGGCTGGACAGCCTTTACTCCGTGGTTGTCTCAATCACTGGCAGAATCCGTCAGTGGGCGTTTCCTGAACTTCTTCCAACATAAAAGTTCTTTGACACCAAGTCTCCGCCTAGCCTCCCTGCGCGGAAGCTTTCTGCGCAGAGTGGGCGTCCCAAGCGGAGGTCCTGTGCTCTCCCCGCTGGTCCCGCTCGAAGAGTCTTGGAGCCCTCCCTCCGAAGCTCCCTCAGCCTCCCCTTCCTTCCTGGCGTCATGCTTATTTCCTTCCCCAGCGGAAGCTCTCCCTCTCTCCTTGCTGGTTCCCTCTCCAGCGTCATTGGGGAGCCTTACCTCCCCCCTAGGCTCCGATGGCAGTTCCCTGACAGGTAGTAAAGTTTGATAACAAATCAACAATTATTTGCTAGCAAATAAACATTTTGGTTAATGCCGGGTGAATTTGTTTGATGTTACAGACAGAAAGAGAATAAGACTTTTTTCTTTTTTAAAAAAGAGTATGTTATTAACCTTATAGTAAAATAACATTGATCAATTCCAACAAAACCCATAGGGGTTGTTGTTCTGGCACATGAATTTAACCAGCCTTTTTTTGTTTCAGACCAGAACGTAGTCTGAAACTAGTGTTTTTAATATACCAATTGTTTAGAAAATTCTACTTTCTGTAACTAAGCAACATTTTGACAGCCAGTGCTCTAGCTCTACTATATGCTAGTGAAGTGGGATAGCTTGGAAATAGCTTTTAAAGTGGGATATTTGGGGGCTCACTGGAAGGGCACATTTTAAAGGTTTTACAGACTATATTTCCACCCTTTACTTTGCTGCATGTTTTGTGATGGTAAATCTTCACTGGGTGTCATGGGCCAGAAGTCGAAGAAGCAGAAGGCAGAATGACTCCACCTGCTACTGATCAGCCTTCTTGCTCCTGAGGAGAACCAACTATCTTGAGCTGGGTTTTCAACCTCAGTCAGTTGTTGGAAACAACACCTGTCATTCCTAGCCAGACCTTGCTGCTTCATGCTTCTTGTGACCTTGGACTCTTGTCTTTCTTGACCCCTGGATTGTCTGACTACATGAACTGAGATACGCCTAATCTTAGGACTGGACTGGACTGGACCTTGTATACCAACTCTGCCTCCAGGCAAGTACCCCCTGAGCTTCAGCTGGCTTCTCCCTCCACTGAGCTCTGCCATGGCTGGCAGCACAGAACTATGACACTAGGGTTCTCTCACCAAAGAAAGCTTGCCTGAAACTTCAATCTTGGCTTCCAGAATTCCAACATGATCTTTATAAGGGGAGGGTCTAGAGCAGGGGTGTGGGAATATGGTCATTTGTCCATAAGAGCATGGGCAAAAGATTATTATTGCAAGGATGATTTCATAGCAGAAAGCATTGCTTGGAAGCATGAGCAGCGCGTGGACAGCTCATGCCATCCAATGATTGGTCCACGTAGTATAACATGATCAAATACGTGGTCTGGTGTGAGAACATGAGACTAATGTATTGTATTGTCTTTTATCTGCTGACTGAGGCAAAGCTCTCTCCTTGAATTTGTATCTTTTCGTGGACACACAATAAAGGTTGGGGCAGCAGCAGCTTCTAGGAGAGCTGCAGCCAGACTTCTTCAACCCATCTTGGCGTGAGACTGATTATTTACGGATGGCGAGCTGGTTCTCGTCACAGGGGTCAGCAATTTTTTTCAGCAGGGGGCCGGTCCACTGTCTCTCAGACCTTGTGGGGGGCCGGGCTATATTTTTGGGGGGGAAATGAGGCAAGATCACCACGAGCCCCAGTGGCTGCTTACCTGTGTCTTGTGAGCGGCAGGAGCTGGCGGTGGTGGGGGGACGATGAGTCGTGCGCAAAATGGCTCCGGAGAGGGGCTGCTTAAAATGGCGACCGCTCGAGCTCTGCTGCTGCTGGCACCAACAAAGCCCAGCCCCCTTCCTCCTCTAGGCAGGGCAGGGAGAAGCCAGGAGGAGGGAGGGGGAGGCGTCACGTGAGGGAGAGGGAGGGAGAGGGAAAGAACGCACAAACTGGTGATCCACATGGCGATTCCCGGACCATCCGCAGGCCGGATCCAGAAGGCAATTGGGTTTGATCTGGCCCACGGGCCTTAGTTTGCCGACCCATGGTCTAGAGCACTGTCTAGTGATAGAACGGCCAATACTGGGTTTGGATTCAGAGGCTGATTCATAATAATGGAAACAACATCAAAATGAGAACAAGACTTTAAGAAGAGGTAACCAACTCTATGGTCTCCCGCCGCCATGTTGTTGAGCTACAACTCTGATCGCACCCAATGCATGTTTATTAAGAAGTGAGTCCCACTGAGTTCAATGCAACTTAATCCCAGCTAAGTACCAATAGGATTACCACCTCCAATAGCACATTGCAGCCCTCCACAATGGCATGAATGCCTTTAACACTCATCTTTTTAACCTCAGGTAGTATTGCAATATTCAGTGAATGTCACCCACATTGTTCTTTCCCCCTTTCCTTGTTTCTGCCTGAGGTACAACAGAAGGAAGTGCCATCTCTGTTTTATATGGTGTGTTGTTGGGGACGCAAGTCTGTCAACCCTCGGGCAACAGTTTCTGTGTGTCTGTAGCCTGTCCATCACAGGAGTGTTTTCTTCCTGACTGCTAGACATGGCTTTGACTGATCCCACTGTCGAGGCAGACAGGAAAGCCTTGCTTAGCTGCTATTAAAGGGTACAGCCCATATCTCATAAAAAAATAAATGGCGAGCCATTTATTATCATTGCTCTGTTTTGCCCTCAAAAGCACCAATCCCAGTATTTGGCGATAAGCCAAATCCAGCTGGATGCTAAAACCTTTATAATCAGCCAGTCATGCTAACCCACAACAAAACAAATCATGGGTTCAGCAGTCAGGCCTGAGGTTTCAGAAGGGAGATCCAAGATCAAACCCCTCTTCAGTTAAGGAGTTTATGGGACTGAGAGCCCAATCTACCTCAGAATGGGCAGGTGATAAAATGAGGTTCTGTGGTGACCACTAGCTACTTTCAGGTGTGTGTGTGTGACCTAGTGCCTGCTGTATCCTGAACCTATCATAAGGAATGCTGGTTTCTGTCACAATGTTCTGTTGTGGCAGAAGCGATTTAGTCATGCTGGCCACATGACCCAGAAAGCTGTCTGTGGACAAACGCCGGCTCCCTCAGCCTGAAAGCGAGAACCCCTTGGTTGCCTTTGACTGGACTTAACGGTCCAGGGGTCCTTTACCTTCATCTTTTTACCTGTTTACTCTGTATCTAGAATACTCCCACTGCTGGTTTGTGAAGCCAGCTCGGGTTACATACGCTTCAGGTTACAGACTCTGCTAACCCAGAAATAGTACCTCGGGTTGAGAACTTTGCTTCAGGATGAGAACAGAAATCGTGCTCCGGCGGCTAAAGTGGTGCTTCAGGTTAAGAACAGTTTCAGGTTAAGAACGGACCTCCGGAACGAATTAAGTACTTAACCTGAGGTACCACTGTACGTACGTTAGCCACAATCCACATCTATCCTGCAGTTTCATGAGAAATGCCGTGTTTTGATGCATTTCCCCACCAAACCGTTTTCACTCAAATTTGAAAATGTACATCATATGAATATATGTATTCTCTCTGCTCACTACTCTGTGTGTGTGTGTGTGTGTGTGTGTGTGTGTGTGTACAGGCCACACGGTAAACACATCTAAACACATCTAACTGTACTGTGTGTTCAACGATGTGCAAATGTGATTTGAAGGGGGGGGGGGAGAGAACCACTTCGCTTTAAAAGAGTAATGTGTACACAGTCTGCGTTGACATCCTTCTGACTAAGTAAAGCACTGCTTAAGCAAGAGTACATATTATGGGTCACATAACTCAGATTAGTTATGACTTTACTGTTAAGAAATCCTGCAAGTGTCATCATCTGCATGTCTATTCGGAATGAAGTCTCACTGGGTTCAATTATTTCAGCCCTTTTTTGTCCATTTAAAATGCACCAACAACCTTGGGGATAGAATAGAACTCATCTTTAGAAAGGACTTTAAGAACTGAAAAGAGAGATGATGTATGGACTTTTATAACCCAAGAAAATGTTTAATAAAAACAGACCCTACAAGTGTCCCTATTTTCCAGGGACAGTCCTGAATTTACAGAAGCCGTCCCGGTTTCTGATTTGATCCCGGAATGTTCTGCTTTTCCTAAGGACGTCCCTATTTTCATCATAAAAATGTATAGTAGGATATCCATATTTCTATCAGAGGGTATGGAGTTATATGACTCTTGAGCCAAGGCCATAAGTCAGTATACAACTTTTGGAAGACATCTGAAGGCAGCCCTGTATACGGTTTTTTAAAAAATGTCTAATATTTTATTATGTTTTTATAAATCAAATATCACTGGGTTAGCTTAGTGAGGAGAGCGGGAGACTCTTAATCTCAGGGTCATGGGTTCCAGCCTCATGTTGGGCAAACGATTTTTGCATTGCAGAGGGTTGGATATTAGATGACCTTCGTGGTCCCTTCCAACTCTACAATTCTATGTTTCTATAGGTTAGAAGCATATATATATATATATATAAATAATATTATATACAGATATTTTATATATATATATATATATATATATATATATATATATATATATATTTGCTTCCAGCATATAGAAACATAGAATATATATATATATATATATATATATATATATATATATATATATATATAAAATTTTCTGTTTTGCAATTTAGAATATTCATTTAAACAACCTTAAAATATCAGTGACTTCCCTTCTTCTCTTTCCATGGTTCATTTTGCATAACATAAATCCCTGCATATTTTATATAAACTAAACCATTCAGTATTCCATTATTACTTCCACCAATACTTATTCACACTGTTGAATTTCTTAATGCTGCCAATGTTTTCAAGTGTACACACTTTCCCCATATATTCAATAAACATTTTCCAATCTTCTTTAAACAAATGCTCTTCTTGTTCTCTTGTTAGATCTCTAGTTAGATCTAATTCTCTAGTTAGATCTGCAAGCTGTGCATATTCCATCAGTTTAAGGTGCCATTTTTCTTTAGTTGGGACTTTACTTGTTTTCCATTTTTCGGCTAACAAAACACAGGCCGCCAAAGTGGCGTACATAAATAACCTTTTTTGACACCTGGGAATTTCCATCTGAATTATCTCCAACAAAAAGGACTCTGGGGTCTTTTTGGAAACATTTTTTCCAATTCATTATAAATTATGTCCCAATACTCCGTATTCTTTTACAGGTCCATCACATATGAAAGACCTCATTGCATCTCCAGCATTTATGCAGCATGTTATTCCTTGAAGGAGAACTACAGTGGTACTTGGTTCTCAAACACCTTAGTTCTCAAACCAAGCTGTCCATGGAGGCACAGGTCAATTCTGTGTCCAGGGAAGCTGTTTACCAGCTCCATTTGGTACGCAGGCTGAGACCCTATCTGCCCGTGGACTGTCTCACCAGAGTAGTACATGTTCTAGTTATCTCTTGCTTTTACTGCAATGTGCTCTGTGTGGGGCTACCTTTGAAGGTGACCTGGAAACTACAACCAATCTAGAATGCGGCAGCTAGACTGGTGACTGGGAGCGGCCGCCGAGACCACATAACACCGGTCTTTAAAGATCTACATTGGCTCCCAGTATGTTTCCGAGCACAATTCAAAGTGTTGGTGCTAACCCTTAAAGCCCTAAACAGCCTCGGTCCTGTATACCTGGAGGAGCGTCTCCACCCCCATCGTTCTGCCTGGACACCGAGGTCCAGCGCCGAGGGCCTTCTGGCGGTTCCCTCGCTGTGAGAAGCCAGGTTACAGGGAACTAGGCAGAGGGCCTTCTTGGTAGTGGCGCCCGCCCTGTGGAACGTCTTCCCACCAGATGTCAAAGAGAAAAACATCTACCAGACTTTTAGAAAACATCTGAAGGCAGCTCTGTTTAGGGAAACTTTTAATATTTAACAGACCATTGTATTTTAATATTTTGTTGGAAGCCACCCAGAGTGGCTGGGGAAACCACGCCACATGGGCGGGGTATAAATGATAAATTATTATTATTATTATTATTACTTGGTTCCCAAACACCAAAAACCCAGGAGTAGGTGTTCTGGTTTTCAAACGTTTTTCGGAAGCCAAACGTCTGATGCGGCCATCGGCTTTTGTTTCTGAGGCGCCTGCACCAATCAGAAGCCGCACCTTGGTTTTCGAATATTTTGGAAGTCAAATGGACTTCCGGAATAGATTAAGTTCGAGAACCAAGGTACCATTGTATCTGGGACTTTTGGCTTTGCTATTTATTTTGTGTTTTTGTTTTTGAAGATTTTTTGGTTAATTTGTTTTTGTGACTGTGTGGAACCCAGTTCAGCTGATTGATTGTCTGACTGCGGAAATGGATAAAAGCCCCCCCCCCCCCCCCGCAAACAATGACTAGCATCAGAGCAAGTAGGAAAAATAATTAATTTTAATTATATACAATACTGTCTTATTTATTTTATAGCACAGTACATTGATTATTGGTTTCATTTTATGGATCAACGGTCTCGTTAGAGAATAAAATTCATGTTAAATTGCTGTTTTAGGGGTTGTTTTTTTAAAGTCTGGAACGGATTAACCCGTTTTGCATTACTTTCTGTGGGAAAGCGCGCCTTGGTTTTGGAGCGCTTTGGTTTTGGAACGGACTTCTGGAACGGATTAAATTTGAGAACTGAGGTACCACTGTATAAATTATTTCCCAATACTCTTTTAGCCTTTTTGGGGTCCACCACCTATGAAAGACCTCATTGCATCTGCAGCACGTTCTTAGTTGAAGGAGAACTACTTGAAAATGATTTACAAATGGTATTTACCTCGGAGCATAGCTGTCAACTGTCCCTTATTTGGCGGAAAACTCCCTTATCCCAGCGCCGTTTCCTGCCTTAAATTTCCTGGTTTCATGCTTGCCCGGCTTGGGAGGGAAGCAGTGGCTCGGGGTCCTTCGCCTCGAGAGAGCGTGCACGAGCTGCCGCGTCTCCGTCTCTCCCTTTCCCCCCTCAGTGGCGCATCGTGAGGAGACGGGTGGCGGCGGGCAGGCAGGCAGCCCCTCTCTTGCGAGACTTCCGCCGCGCTGGCAGGGGAAGCTGGAGGCGCCAGCTGCTGAGGAGGCGGCCTGAGGAAGGAGGAAGAGGAGGGGATGGGGAGGGACGCAGAAGGGCGGCGCTTCAGCAACCGCGGCGGCGCCGCAACCGCCTCATGCCGGGCTCACAGGTAGTGTGGGCGAGAGTCTCCCTCCCTCCCTCTCGGGCAGGGAAGGGCCAATGGAACTCCTTGCACCAGGACAACGGCAGCCCCGACGTGCTGCTTAGCATACCCTCCAACCAGTGCAGCATCTTAATGCAGTGATTTCCCCCTCTGCATCACTTTCATAACTCTATTTTTATAAATCATTTGTCCAGCCATAGTTCAAATTTTTACTACAAGTTTTCTGTCAATCCTACCAATGCATTGGCTCCCAGTACGTTTCCGAGCACAATTCAAAGTGTTGGTGCTGACCTTTAAAGCCCTAAACGGCCTCGGTCCTGTATACCTGAAGGAGCGTCTCCACCCCCATCGTTCTGCCCGGACGCTGAGATCCAGCGCCGAGGGCCTTCTGGCGGTTCCTTCATTGCGAGAAGTGAGGCTAAAGGGAACCAGGCAGAGGGCCTTCTTGGTAGTGGCGCCCGCCCTGTGGAACGCCCTCCCATCAGATGTCAAAGAGATAAACAACTACCTGACATTCAGAAGACATCTTAAGGCAGCCCAGTTCAGGGAAGTTTTTAATATTTAACGCTGTACTGGTTTTAACACTTGATTGGGTGCCGCCCAGAGTGGCTGGGGAAACTCAGCCAGATGGGCTGGGTATAAATAATAAATTATTATTATTATTATAATGTATGTAACTCTTTATAATAGCTTTTCAAATAAATTGTAAACTTTCCCCATTCTTTATTAAAGAGGTCCTCTTCCTGGTTTCTAATTCTGCCTGTAAGCTTTGCCATCTGGACGTCGTTCATCAGTTTTGTCTGCCCCTTTTCTTTGGTCAGTTGTAGACCCTTAGGATTATCTAGTCCACCCCCTGCAGAACACAGTCGCAGCCAAAGCAGCATGGCTCCATGAGTGCCGGATTTATGCATAAGTCAAGCAAAATCCCGCATTTTGGCTGCTGATCCCTTATTACCGAGGCTGCTGGTCCCTTATTTTCAAATCTGTAAGTTGACAGCAATGCCTCGGAGTAGCCTTGCTAAGATGTACAAGAGATGTATGTTGTTGTTGTTTAGTCGTTTAGTCGTGTCCGACTCTTCGTGACCCCATGGACCAGAGCACGGCAGGCACTCCTGTCTTCCACTGCCTCCCGCAGTTTGGTCAGACTCATGTTGGCAGCTTCGAGAACACTGTCCAACCATCTCGTCCTCTGTTGTCCCCTTCTCCTTGTGCACTCCATCTTTCACAACATCAGGGTCTTTTCCAGGGAGTCTTCTCTTCTCATGAGGTGGCCAAAGTACTGGAGCCTCAGCTTCAGGATCTGTCCTTCCAGTGAGCACTCAGGGCTGATTTCCTTCAGAATGGATAGGTTTGATCTTCTTGCAGTCCATGGGACTCTCAGGAGTCTCCTCCAGCACCAGAATTCAAAAGCATCAATTCTTCCGCGATCAGCCTTCTTGATGGCCCAGCTCTCACTTCCATACATCACTACTGGGAAAACCATGGCTTTAACTATACGGACCTTTGTGGGCAAGGTGATGTCTCTGCTTTTTAAGACGCTGTCTAGGTTTGCCATCGCCTTTCTCCCAAGGAGCAGGCATCTTTTAATTCCGTGACTGCTGTCACCATCTGCAGTGATCATGGATAGGACACCCCTATTTCCATTGGAGAAACGTTGTGGGCTGTGTAAAAACAGTTTAAAGAAACACCCCCACGCGGGGAGGTCTCCCCTTATGGGAGGGAGCGAGGCTCCTGGCGGCAGCTGGCGGCGCCCGGACGCCTCGCCGCGCTCCCGGGCAGCTGCTCTAGGGGGCGGCGTCCGCCCTGGCTTCCGACGGGGAAGGCGGCTTCGAGGAGGACAGGCGGAAAGACCCCAAGAGAGCGAGGGAAGGAGCGCAGCTGGATTACCCACAATTCTCCCTCCGCAGCCCCTGCAAAGAGGTGGAGGTTAGGGTTAGCTCCCCACCCACAGGCAGCAGCAGCAGCAGCAGCAGCTGGGAGGGAAGCAAAAAGGCAGAGGCGACGAGGAAGCAACGTAGCGGCGGCGGCGGCGGCTTTCGCGCTTGGAGAGCGTCTGTTTGCGCAAGCTGCTGCGGCTCTCCTTAAAGCTCCGTCTCGCCTTTCTCTCTCTCACCTCAGCGCCGGCAGCGCCGCGCGCCCCTCCCGTTGCCTCCGCACCGCCCCGGGCAGCCAAAACGCCGCGCGCGCCTCCCCTCAGTCACCCCCGTCTCTCTCCATTCCTCCTCGGCGCCGCCTCCGGAGGAGAACATGGCACCGAGTCGCGCTTTGGCGCTCTCGCCTTCGCCGCCCGCAGCCTTTCGCTGAGGCGAAAGCCGCTGCCGCGGTTGCTTCCTTGGGCCTGCCTCTCCCTGGAGCACAGGCGGGTCTCTCGCCTTCCTTCCTTCCTTCCTTCCCTCCCTCCTCCTTTCTCTCCCGCCTTTTCCAGGACGGAGCAGCCTCGTCAACAAGGAAGATGCCCGCGCCCAGGCGCCAGAGAAGGCGCAGGCTGAGGGGACGTTGAGGCGGCTGCCGGGAGCGCGCGCGAGAGAGAAGAGGCAGGGGGGAAAAATAATAATTAGGAAGCGGCAGCAGCAGCGCCTCAGGTTGAAGGGAAGACGAAAGGGTGGGGGCTGTTCTTCAAGGACTGGGGCTGCCTCTCCCTCCCTCCATTCCTCTCCTCAGCATCCTTCGCCAGAGAGAGAGAGAGAGGTGTCGCTCGCTGCATGGAGGAGAGCAAGGCGGGCGCCTCTCCGCCTTCTCCCCCGGGCCTTGTTTCTCCTTCCAGCCCTCGCGCAGGTGCCCGGCTGCAGACGGCGTTGCTGCAGGTGAGTTGAATGGAAAGGAAAGGATGCCTGGCGTGCGTGCGGGTTTATTTGCTGCTGCTGCTGCTGCTCCTCCCACGGCAGGTAGGAGGATGGAGGGAGAGATGCTGCTTTTGTTTGCGTGGGCTGCTGGCTGGCTTGCTGGCCGCCACCAGGCGCGCGCTCGCCCTCCCCACAGCATCTTGGCCACAGGGGAAGATACAGGATGCAAACGTGAGTCAGTTTTGCTGGTGGTGGTGGTGGTGGAGGAGGAGGAGGAATACGCACACCCACCCATGGCATTGTTATGTCATTTCCTCGAGGCAGCCAGAGTCTTGGCGGCATCCATGGAAAGGGATGGAGGAAACCACAAGTCAACTCCCAGGGGCCTGTGGTCCCTTCTCCCCCGCCATAAAATATTGGAGGGGGTGGGCCCCCCCTAAAGTTGACAGGCATTGCCATTCAAATGGTGTGCATGTGCCACACTTTGTTGTGATGTGGGGTGGGGCTTACCTGCCCTCCCCCCCCCCAATATTTTAATCAAGTTGGCACCCCTGGCACAAAGTCACCTGGCCTTGCCTGTGTGTGGTTTCCCGCAGCACGCAGGATAATGGCAGATGTGTCAGGTTCCTCTGTACCGTTCTGGCCATCGTTTTCCTCCAGAACTCATGCTCTGTGCGCACATGCGTGCGTGCGCACATACAGGGCGATTACACAAGGATTTCCTTATGAGAGGCCGGTCCGGGGTCGGCTGCCCTGGGACTTAGAATTACGGTGAAAAACGGCAGCAAACTCCTGAAACCTCTGTGTAGTTTAATCAGCCTCTGAATCTGTGGAAGCATTTGGCTTTTGATGTTTCCGGTGGCGAGGAGTCAAATTCAGAAGGAATTTGCAGGGGAAAGGAGAAAGGTGGCTCAGGAGTGCGTTCTGTCAACTGGTTTAGTTGAAAGCGTTTGAGCATGTTGTATTGGACACAAGCCAGTCATAGGCAGCCTTTCAGTTTATATATTACGTATAGTTCAGTTGCCTTTCTTGAATGTTTTGCTTCTGACACCAGGTTGATGTCTTGGTTAAATTCTTGGGTGTGAGGCTACAAATGACTAGATTTTTGTATAGGGCCTTGTGCTGTACAGGGACTTACTTGCCTTTTTGCTTAAATATAGCTGCCATAGAAAAATATGAACCAGCTGGAAATGTTTAGGATTTGGCTTATTTTGAGCTTTGTTCTTATCTATTTTTTCTGGAGAATTAGCTTGCTAGAGATCTTACTTCCTTTGGCCTCTTTTGAACCAACCTTACAAAAAAACCAGGAAATATTTAAGGAAAGGAAAGGAATTATTATCCTTGGGAAGGTTAATGGTGTCACTAACACTTCACTTCGGATGGGATGGCTGTTACATAACTAGGTGCTGTTGATAGCCTCTGTGTGACAATTTAAATGGTTTGCTTCTTTATTGAAAATAGACTTCTTTGATTCGCCAACCCCCCCCCCCTTTTAGTCAATATGTTAAGAAGCTTTAAGTTTTGCAAGAAAAATGTTTCTATAAAACGCCCAATAGATAATTTTCTTCCCTAGGGTTTTAATTTAAAAGCTCTGTACACATTTAACCATATTTCTGGTGGTTCCTTTTGTTTAGCTTGCCTTTTTTCGTTGACAAGCTACTTGGAGCATTGACAACGGCACTGATTTTCAGTGGATCTTTTCCATTCTGAACAGCTTCACAAGGAAAGAAAGCAGAAAAGAACAAATAATAATTGAAATGACAAATGTATAAAAATCTTCTAACTTAATACATAAATGAAATGACTCTTAATTCTCTAATGCCAAGTGGGATCAAGTGCGTTATATAAAAAAAACCTTTTTAAAAAATGTGCTTTTGCTTTTAGGAGAGAAAATGTACTCCTTAAACCTGAGAAGTAAAATGTTAATGTGATTGAAACTGATGAAGGTTTGCTTGCTGGCCTTTCAGATGATCATCTGCTTCCCCCACTGCTTTTAACAAATTTCTCCTTTTCTAGTTGTAAAGACAGAGCAACTTGCCCTATATATTTTCAGGCTTACTTTCTAGTAAACAACTGACCTAAATGGTGAAGCAGAACCTACATTTTGGCTGCCTTTGATGAAAGAATTTAGTTTTTCAAACATGTTGACTCTCTCTGAATGGGCATTGTTGTAATTGACTTCTGCCTTTTCGTTTAAATCAGATCATTGTTGGAAACTCATATACTGTATTAGCTAATCGCTCCCCCAATGGCACCTTAGTTTACGGTTGTCGCCGCAAAACGTCTAGGCAATTCATTTTTTTACAGTGAAATTTATTATTAGTGTTATTATTCATTTCATTCCTACGCCACTTTATTTTTTAAAGAAAAGAAAAAATATCAGAGAGGTTTGCAACACATTAAAACATCAGATAAAACAATCCGGAATAAAATAAATTCAAGCTTCAAGGAAAATATTTCAGATCCTTCTCTAAGGGAAATTTTGCTTTCCCCATATTTATCTCCTTAATTTATATAGCTGCCCAGCAGCAGAAGTACTCTAGGAAGCCAGTGTGGTGTTAGTGATTAGTGTCTGACTAGGACCTGGGAGATCAGAGTTCAAATCCCCGCTCAGTCATGAAGCTTGCTAGGTGACATTGGGCCAGTCACAGCCTCCTAACCTACTCCACAGGGTTGTTGTAGGATAAGGGGGGGGGGTTGACGCGGGTGGGCTGTGGGTTAAACCACAGAGCCTAGGGCTTGCCGATCAGAAGGTCGGCGTTTCAAATCCCTGCGACGGGGTGAGCTCCCGTTGCTCGGTCCCTGCTCCTGCTGCCAACCTAGCAGTTCGAAAGCACGTCAAAGTGCAAGTAGATAAATAGGTACCGCTCCAGCGGGGAGGTAAACGGCGTTTCCGTGCGCTGCTCTGGTTCACCAGAAGTCATGCTGGCCACATGACCCGGAAGCTGTACGCTGGCTCCCTCGGCCAATAAAGCGAGATGAGTACTGCAACCCCAGAGTCGGCCATGACTGGACCTAATGGTCAGGGGTCCCTTTACCTTTACCTAAGCGGGGTTGAACCATGTGCTCATTGGAGAGAAAAGTGGGATATGAATGCAGTAAATGAGCTCTTCTGCTTACCTGCTTACCTGCTTAAGAAAGCTGGAGGGGCCAGCCAGATGGAGATGTCAGTTGCCTACCTGGCAACCGGATATCATCCACATGGTTGTAATTAGACGTACGGCTGGTGCCTGGGGAATTTCTACCCCGATTCAGATACCCCCTTTTTTTTGCAATTTGTTCCAAACTGTTTTAGATTTTCCCTGCTTGCATTATTCAGTGGAAAAGGCTCTTCCTTGATATTGTGATTTATATTTTGCAGGAGGTCTCTTACTGTTAACTACAAATATGGAAATGTTTTTTTCTGGAAGAGCCATAATACTATATGGAACGCTAAGCTTGGTGATAAATTGGGACAAAACATGGATTTTAGGGAATAAAATGTTTTGTCTCATACTCTGTAGCAGTTTTGTCTGCTTCTACCACTGCTCAATCTGTAAATTGAATGAAAAATGTTTCGAGAGCACTGCTAGGCAAATGCTGATAATTAAAATAAAAAGTTCTCAGGCATGCAATATTTTTTTCCTGCATTATAAAAAAGCAACGACGTTAATTGCAAAGGCTAATATGTCTTGCATTAGAACAATATTTCTACAACAGGACCACAGCCCTTACAACCCATGTAAATCAGAAGTCCATTACTATGAGCTACATAGGGAATGAATGGCAGTGATTAATTTAAAAAGGTAGTTAAGTCAGCAAAAATGCTTTCACCCCTATGATAACGTGTAAATCCACAATAATCTCTGCTCCAATTAGTATGGTTGCAGACAGCTGTAACAGAGGCAAGAATGCTCACTCTTGCAATGTGATATAAATCTTTCCACATTCAGCTTAGGTAGTTTTAATAGAGATCAGCACCTCCATTCTTGTGATGCAAACTGTTCAGGTACAGCTAATGGGCTTGCTGACCTGTTTCATTGCCATAGTCTTCCATGTGAACTTTGCACACTTCAGCAAACCTCTTTAAAAAAAGAGCAGTGCACATGGCAAAACTGCATCCTAGCACTGTGACTAACTGCTAATGAAGAGTGTGAGCAATGCTTCTCTCTGTATGTTTATATTACATTGCTCTCAATTTAATAACCTTTCACTATGTTATCACCAACCATAGTAAAAAAAGGGGGGGGAGTGCCTTGTGGCACCTTAAAGACAAACAAAGTTTTGTAGACTAGAGTCCATTTCATTCAGATGCATGAATTGCAATCCTCAGTTGTAGGTACATATATACAGGGCTGGTGGAGGAGGGGAACGGATTGTAAGCATAAAGGTTAAAGAGAAATGAAATGCAAAAACGACAGATATTGACAATTTAACTGAATAGAATTTACTTCATAAATTTGTATACCACTTGATTTGTCAGACAAACAAACCTCAAAGCGGTATACAAAATAACGTATACAAAATTATTTCAAGCTTAATGTATAGAATATTTTATTCTCTTGCTAATTATTCTTCTTTAAATGTTCATCTTATATTTGACTTTATGTTTTCTTCAGAAATCTTTTAAGATAATACTTTTGTATCCTGTTAGTTGCTTTGAATATATACTTTATACCTGACTTTCTTCAGCAATGTTTTATTCTGGATTGTTTCATTTGATGTTTTAATGTAGGTTGCAGACTGCTTTGAGGTCCGTCCCCCTTAAAAATACAAAGCAGTATAGAAATGAAATGAAATGAAAACAACAACAATAATGGATGATGAATGTGCACAAAGCAAGCAAGCACAGTTGACCCTTCACTGCAGCAGTGAGTTTCATCATAGTGACACTTGTGCTCTGTGGCCTGGCAATCATAAACAGGCTGCAAGACAAGACACAGTGAGTCAAGGCAGGGTTCAGGCTAGAGGGAAGGTGTAGGCTATGCTCTGGGGAACACAAAGCTCTGACATTGGACTAGCAACGAACAAGCCAAAACTGAGCCGATAAATAGTAGTAGCTGCTCTACTCAGAAGGCCCACCCTTCTCCAGTAATCTCCTAATGCAACTGAGTGTGAATGTTACACAGTGAAGTCTTCTGAGTCAGAGGATGACTGTGCCACATCCTCAGGCTGGAGAGGAGGGCACTGGCTCCTCAGGCTCACCTGAGCTCCTCTGCATGCCCCCTGCCCCTTCTGCTTCATAGTCCTCACCCACATTCCTTGAAGATGAAGAATCTGATTCCAGAGCCATGACACCCGCAAAGAATATGAAGACTCTGATTGCATACAATATCTGGTTTATAACGCCACACTATGCTTTAAAAAGCATTTCTATAGACTTGTTGGGATGCGGGTGGCGCTGTGGGTTAAACCACAGAGCCTAGGACTTGCTGATCAGAAGGTCGGTGGTTCGAATCCCCGCAACGGGGTGAGCTCCCATTGCTCGGTCCCTGCTCCTGCCAACCTAGCAGTTTGAAAGCACGTCAAAGTGCAAGTAGATAAATAGGTACCACTCCGGAGGAAGGTAAATGGCATTTCCATGCGCTGCTTTGGTTCGCCAGAAGCGGCTTAGTTATGCTGGCCACATGATCCGGAAGCTGTACGCTAGCTCCCTCGGCCAATAAAGCGAGATGAGCGCCGCAACCCCAGAGTCGGTCACGACTGGACCTAATGGTCAGGGGTCCCTTTACCTTTTATAGACTTGTTTAAAGAAAGGTATTCAAGAACAAAGTATGTTCTGATGTTAGCAAAATACTGCTCTCAACAATGTGCAGATTGGCAAGGCGGTGCTCTTTACTGGACAGGTGGAAAGGGCTATGAGTGGGTGGTTCTGATGAAAAGGAGTTGGCAGAGTGACCTATTCTTCATGGGATTGCATTTCCCCTGAAGGAGCAGGTGCTTAGTTGGAAGTGGCCTCAGTGGTTAGGTGTGCCTTGCTTTGGCTGGTGCTATTTATGAATTGGGATAGCCTGATTGTGAGTACTTGTGTTTTGGAAGCCTCCAGGCTAGACTACTGCAATGCACTCTATGTGGGCCTTCCCTTGAAGACTGACGGGAAATCGCTCTGGCAAGAATTTTGATAGGGGAATTAGGCCATGAGTATAGTACTCATTTTATATTTTTATATTTTATATTTTTTACATTTTATATTTCATATTTTAAAATTGCTATAATGGTTGCCAGGTGTTTCCTGGACCCAAATCAAGGTACTTTGATTTTTAAATCTCTAAATGACTTGGGGCCCAAGTGTCTGCAAGAACTCCTTCCATAATGACTTCCCTGTGCTGTAAGATCAGCAGATGAGATCTGGTGGTTCCTCTATAGCCGGCATAGGCAAACTCTGGCCTTCCAGATGTTTGGGACTACAATTCCCATCATCCCTGACCACTGGTCCTGTTAACTAGGGATGGTGGGAGTTGTAGTCCCAAAAGAGCTGGAGGACCAAGCTTGGCCATCACTGCCCTATAGTATGTGATGTGGGGCTTCAGGAAAGGCCCTATTCTTTTGAGTTGAGTTGGCTACCCCTGCCTGCTACTGCAACTCACTTAGAAACCTGGTAGTGTATACTTACCTACTTCAGACAGAATCCCACTGAGTTTAGCAGAACTTTCCCCATGTGGATTATATGTAGAACTGTAGCCTAAATTTTCAGTGCTCTCCTTGATGGCGTAAAACACATACCAAAGGAAAAAAACCAACCCCTTTAATATGAGTGCTCCAAGTTATTCCTAGAAATCCTGTTTTGCTACTGCAAAAATACCTGCTCTCATCAGCAGTGAAGATGAAATGCAGGTCACATTGCGCCCGGCAACACTTAAATAGCATCCCTGGACTTTCTTCAGAGGTTGGGAATTTTTTTGCTATACTTGGCTAGGTAGACACTGATAAGGGTATGTAGCACAGTGTCATATGGTCAATTACGTTAATACTGTACATCCTTCTTCTGAGGTCTTAGTTGTATTTCAGTCTGGAGGAGATAAGAAACAGTAGGCCGTCTTTCTGTATTCCAGTAAAATAAACCTCTCCCTTTCCCACAATCCCTTTCCACCTGCCAGAGGACTTCAAGAAGGAGAGGGAAAGGGACAGGTTTGGTGGTGAGCATGAATAGTGTCTGGTCAGCAAGCCAAGCCAATATTAGTGGGCCATGCATGGTGTGTATAATCATTTCTCCTGTCCTTGTAAGTAAAGAGCAGCTGCATTGTTCTGAATGAAACATAATTTAATGTTTCTATAGTGCTAACAATGTGTTAGGGGCTATAGAGGATTCAGAAGTTCTCCATGTCAATATCAGGGCTTGCACAACAAAATAGGAGCTTTTCCACTGTCCCAACAATATCTTAAGAGTCTGGTGGTGGGGACTGGGGGAAATAGAGTGCGAGATCAGTTATGTGTGGGGGAAATATTACTGAGTGTAACTCTGCAATTTTGTAGTGGAGTTTCCCCTTTAAGGTGCATCCTACAGTATGCAGCCCTCTTTGAAGACACCCCCTGTTTAAATCATGGCTGTCTCATTTAAAGATAAAGGGTGGTATCCAACTAACTCATTCTGTTCATGTGCAAATCCTTGCAATGACTGAAGAAGTTACTGCCTGAAGAATCCTCCCTCATTCCAAAGACATCCTCTCCAATTCCACGCACGAAAGTTGAGCAGGCTGCTTCTGAAGGGAGCAGTCTAGCCTAGGACAGGGCAGGCTGCATGGCTGAAACAATTATGTCCACTCTCAGTATCTGCCACCTTAGGTGGCTGACTTACTCTCCCTCATAATAGGACCGGTCCTGAAAGGGATATGCGGACACAATCCAGCAGAGCTACCTAGTGCTGGCTGTGTGCAAGATCACACATTGGCTAAAAGAAAAGAAGGAAGATCACCTGCAACTTGGTTCAGCATTCAGGTCTGGTCCAATACATTTTGATGCTTTAGGTGGAGCAACAAATGGTCTCCCCCTCAACAAGTCAAGGTGCATAGCACCCAAGGCTGACCAAGTTATTATTGTGCTTGAGGCAGAAAACCCCACAAGTCTCTCTCCCTTGGAATAAAAAACACATTAGCAATAAATTAAACAACTAATAATTTGCTGCCCTTCCACAACACCTAAAATCTGATGCCTCAGCCAGTAGCCTTACTCTGCCTGATGGTAGAGTCTGGCCTGTTAGAATTACTTTTAAGTAAACCTCAAAGTTCTCGAAGCCAAGAGCAAACAAGTGGCATAGATCTGTGTTGGGTCCCTCAAATTTGTTTTTTTTATACTTTTAAGGGCAACTTGCAACTTCATGTCTATCATCTATATGTGTGTTGTTGTTGTTGTTGTTGTTGTTGTTGTTGTTGTTGTATTAAATAAGTGATTTTTTGATTGGCTACAGAAAGTCAGCCAAAACTCTCCCACGTTGACTTTTAGAGGAGCAGGAAGAGATTGTGCAAATACCTCAGATCTGCAAGCCCTCCTTTTGACCTTGTTTTAGTGATAGCAAACATTTAAAACGATGACATACCTTGCTTTTTTTAATTGCTTAGTTGGGCATGTTAAGCCTCTATTACAATTACACAGCTTGCACATAACGTTACGGGTAAATTATTTATAATGTGAAAGGTATTACATTCTAATTTTATTTTATTTTTTAAAAAATTAGTATAGTTGATGCAGCACATGGTTTGACTAGAAAGCCATGCAGTTTGACTGCATGTTTCTTATGACAGCATGGGGCATTGCATGTGGGGAGCCTTTGACTACGGGAGGCAAAGCTCATGCTTTGCTACATGGGTTTGTGTTTCATCTGAAGAATCTAACATGATTTAGTCATGTTTTCCAACCACCATAGTTAATCAGCTATTGACAGTCTTAGAATTGGAAAGACAATGTTTACTTGGTGCATTCACCAGTGGTCAGAAGACTTGCAGGCCCAGACTATGGAGCTTTGGCCAGAAGAAAGCTAGTCTCAGGACAGAAAACAAACTTGGAGAGGTAGAGTGATATAGTTGCAGCGGGTTCAGGAGACTTGGTCCTGGAGATTATCTCTGCATCCCTCCTCCTCTGGACAGCAGCTTTGTAGGGTCAGTGAGGAAGCTAGATTTGTACCTGCCTTCTGTGGAATCTTATTCTTTGGGGTTAGAGGGGGTCCTATAGCTGTTATTCCACTACTAAGGTTTGATGTTGTCCTTACGGTGTGGAGAAAAGAGTCCATCCTCATCTGTTTTACTGGATTTATGAGTCCCCATATTATCTCAGGCTTGCCCAAGGAAAGAGACAACTATGTGGGGGTCCATGTGCTTACTGGAAAGTGTAGGAGGTCTCTATGAACCCCATGCTACTGGCCCCTTATTGCCCAGGATGTAATCTAATAGGGGACTTTAAAGGGGGATGAGGAACTAATTCCTTTGGGAAACTTCCAACAGTGGACTGTGACAGGTTATTTGAGCACAAAGGTATTCATCCTTCCGACTCAGCTTGGGTTGCAGCTTTTCTTTGTCACATCCAGGAGCAGCCCATGATTTTATGCTGCCTTGGGTGACGAACAAGCTGTCATTTCCTCTCCCATTTCGCATAATAGTGCTTCATTAGAATGGCAGCTGTATCTTAGCTTCAGCACTGGTGATGGGACACCATCCTCTAGTGTACCGGAAGACAGCAGTTCAGGGCTGCCTGACTGGCACACACAGTTCTTTCTTTCTTTCTTTCTTTCTTTCTTTCTTTCTTTCTTTCTTTCTTTCTTTCTTAGTTTTTATTTATACTTTTCAAGTTTATACACTTCATTAATTTTACAATCAATTTAACATTTCAAAAGTTTGACTTCCTTCCCCCTCTTTCTGCAGTTCCTTAAATTTATTTTTAATATCTTCTGCTTATCCAAATTCATTTAACTTCCTCATTTAATTATCTACTGTAAATATATACTCTTATAAAATGGCAGGTTATTACAATAATCCTGCTAATGTTTTTATCTGTTTACAGTTTATATCCATTCTTTTATAAAAAGTTTGTTATTTTGATTTCTTATTCTTCCGGTAAGTTTCGCCATTTCTGCATATTCGATAAGTTTTTGTATCCATTCTTCCTTTGCTGGGACTTCTGCTTCTTTCCGCTTTGGAGCAACTGGCATTCTTGCTGCTTTAGTAGCATACATAAATAAATTTCTGTACAATTTAGGTAGTTTTGTCCCTATAAGAAAAGAAAAGCTTCTGTTTTTTAAAAAATAAAGTTATTTTGAACATCCTTTTCAATACATTGTATATCATTTCCCAGTAAGCTTTAACCATACAACAAGACCACCACACATGATAAAAAGAACCTTCTTTACATTTTCAACACTTGTTTGATTTAGATTTATACATTTTTGCCAGTTTGCCAGTGTGGTGTAGTGGTTAAGAGCCGTAGTCTCGTAATCTGGGGAACCGGGTTCGTGTCTCCACTCCTCCACATGCAGCTGCTAGTCACACTTCTCTGAATTCTCTCAGCCTCACTCACCTCACAGAGTGTTTGTTGTGGGGGAGGAAGGGAAAGGAGAATGTTAGCCACTTTGAGACTCCTTCAGGTAGTGATAAAGTGGGATATCAAATCCAAACTCCTCCTCCTCCTCCTCCTCCTCTTCTTCTTCTTCTTTACTCTGTGTTAGATACAAACAAAATATCATTTTCATATAAATTTATCTAAAACCATAACATACTGTAAATTTT
Source organism: Podarcis erhardii (assembly GCF_964252035.2). Classification (NCBI taxonomy): domain Eukaryota; kingdom Metazoa; phylum Chordata; class Lepidosauria; order Squamata; family Lacertidae; genus Podarcis; species Podarcis erhardii. Next base: position 123,109,207 of record NC_138497.1, read on the forward strand.
ATATCCATATTCCACAATCGTTCCCATGCTTCGGAAGGCTGGCACACACAGTCCTGGCCACTAGCAGAAGGAAATGATTTTGGGGCTCAGGAAGGACAGGCAGCAACTCGCAGCTAGCATCTCCCCACTTTCTCCAGTGCCTGCTGCCTTCTGATACAGCTGCTTTGCTCTGCTTAATGATAGGGCTGTGTCCTGTCTCAAGGTGGTGTAAGATGGCACTCTAGGGACCAGCTCAGATGTGCAAGTTATCACTTGATTTCTATATGCTGATGACAGGCAGCCTTTGAGAGGAAGATATTTATAGGGTGGGGGAGAATCAAGGTTAATGCAAGATTTGCCTTGTTGTCAGCTGCAGCTTTACCATTGTGTTTTGTGTTTTATTGTCATTGTGAGTGCTTGCATGGTTTGCGTGGTGTCAGAAGCACCGCTAATTAATCCCAGCAGGTGAAGCTCTGCAGGGGGACGGGGACGAAAGGGAAGATGAAAAAGGCTGTTTCTTCAGAGTGGAAAGTGGGAGTTGGAGGAGAATGATAGAGACAACAAAAGGAGAAATGAAGGCATTCAGGCTACTGTAAACAAATTTTGGCTTCACACCTGTGCTGTGCAGGGCCACAAAATCAAGCAAAACCATGTTGAAAAGCATTAGGAATGGTAAATTCCCAGATAATATTAAGTAGTGAGCATCCTTTAACACTGTGTAATATTTGTGTGGAATGAGTCAAAGTATTCCTCCCCTGGCTCTCAATGTGCTTTTTCGTTTGGAAAATGATCAGGTGTTTCCTAGAGCCACAAGCATTAAAAGGCAGTGATATATAGTCAGGGTGGCCAGTCAGACATGGAGATTGTTTCAGAAGCTTAGCTTTACTTTAGAAATATGCATTATCTTTTTTCTACAACAAAATGGTGTTTATTCCCAAGTAAATGTGTTTAGCATCAGACAGCAGAAGCAAATCCCCTTTTGTTCCTGTGGTCATGATGGTGCTAACATTTTACTGAGTTTAAAATGCAGAGCTGTTCATATGCCAAGGGTACTTCATTTTTTAAAAAATCAGGGTTAGCAAAATGTTCATTTGGCAAGCAATCACCTGTTACTACCATGATGTCAGGTAACCCAACCTCAAAGGAAATGATTCTTTTCTTTCTTCTTTTGCAAATAGCTGCAGGGTAACATTCCACCTGGAAACTCCTGATAGAAAATTCCCTGGGGCAGTCAATCCCAGGGAGACTTCCTGTCAGTGCTGATCTGTGCTGTCAGGAGGGCACTTTAAGGCTCCTGGTTGTTCCTTAACAGCCATGCCTTTACCTGCCTGACATACAGCGTAATATGTCATCAGGTGTGGGGCAAGTGGTTGGGGTTTCATGGATAATGAACTCATGGACCAAATTAGGACCTCTGCTGGGAAAGGTGACATTGGAATACAGTCATACCACGGGTTGAATGTTCTTCAGGTTGAGCACTTTCGGGTTGCACTCTGTGCATGCGCAGACGCTCAAAATCAGATCATGCGCAGAAGCGGCAAAATGCAACCCATGCACACGCAGATGCGCCGTCGCGTTTACGTTCTATTCAGGATGCAAACGGGGCTCTGGAACGGATCCCGTTCGCATCCTGAGGTACCACTGTAATTTAATCTCTGCATCCTTGTTTTAGATTAACATTTTCAACATGTAACATGCTCTATTTTAGCTTTTATGGCTAGGACATAATTTCATGCAGTTTTAAAGGTATTTCAGGAGGAAATCAATTAATTAGATGATTTAGCAGATTAGTATGAAGATTTTTTCCTTTTCTGCGCTTTTTAGATTACTGGTTGAGATACAGTCAAAAATGATTAGTAGTACAAAATTGCTTCCAGCAGTAATTGTAAGATTTTGGTGTACTGTCTATATTTTGCACAGAGCCTAGTGAGATCTGAATATTAATTTGACTTTGTAAGTCTCTTCGAATTCAAACAGATTAATTGCGTTTCTCATGAGACTTCTTGTATGACTGTGCAAAAACAATGGTGCCTTTTCAGATGTAATAATTTGGCTCTTGTTTCCCTTTGGATTTGGTTGCTGAAATAAGAGAGATGTGGCTTTAAACATGTGCTCAAGGATGGTTCCCACAAACAGACCCATGAGCACATGAACGCATAGAGGGGGGAAGTGCCTGTAAACCACATCCCTCCACTACTGACAGAACCATTGACTATGTCTGCTGACCACCACATGGTTGGCATCAGTGGAAACAGTTCCTGCTCTCACGTGTGGCTACTAGGCATGAGCTTGTGTGTGCATGTAGCTGTTCTTCTGAGACTGATGCTCAGTGCGCACCTGCAGGTCAGCAGGCACGTTGGACAGCTGTGGCGTTGTGGGAGCAATTTCCCTCTGCTTTCCACCTCACAAACTCATGAATGTGTGAAGGCATTTATATGAACAGTCCTTTCCTGAGTTTTAGATTTTTCAGGAAAGCGAAGATTTCCATGGCTTTCCCCCCAGTATACCCAACCATTTTTCTGCGTAGATGCACATCTCTATTAGAATGTGTGGACAATAAGTAGCGGAGGCTGCTTTGTTTCATCTTTAGTCGTATCTGTTTCCCTCCATATCATACTTTCACTGAGCCCAGAGCACTTCAAAAGGCAAGGGAGATGGTGTCTGCAAGACCAGAATAGGAACCAAAAGTTTCCTGGTCTGGAAAGAAATTAATTGGCTTTAGCAGAAGGGTTTGAAGGAGTTAAGTTTAAATATGGTTTAAATTTTGAAACTTTAATGTTTTGAAGGTAAGATAAGGTTAAAGAAATTAAGGGTAAAATGAACTGTAAAATTTTCAAATGTTAATAATGTTAATGACGGTTCTAGAAATAAGGTAAAATAAGAATTTGCAAGAATGGATTGATATTAGACGAAAATCTGAAGTTATAATATATGAGGATAAACAACTAAGGGTAAATTAAGAGGGTATGAATTTGCTGAACCAACTTTCTAAATGGAATACAAAAAAGGAAGGTGAGAGGAAGTCAGGAAAATAAGTAAATGAATGGTAAGAAATGGAAAAAAGGGATTTTTCTTTTTTCTTTTTCTTTTTTCTTTTTTTATGCTAAATTTTGGTTTTTGTATTTTTCTTGTGTTTTTTGTCTCTGTTTTTTGTTTATTGTTCTGTAACCTTTTTCTTGTTAAAATCTAATAAAATATCATTAAAAAAAAAAAAGTTTCCTGGCCTAATGCTGGGACCTAATTTAGTTAAGTTAGCTACTTCGTATGTGAAACTTAACTGGCCTCTTCAGACACAGAAGGGGAAAAATGTGTTCAGCATTGGTTCCTTGGATTGGCCCCGTCTGGTATAAAGGTCTCCTGCCTTTGCTTAGTCAACATAAAATTATCAGCATAATTAATTATCAACATAAAATTATTATTTGTTTGCAGCTGCTAAGCTTGCCCACCTTCTTAACAGAGAGGTCTCCTGATGTGGAAAAATGCTGTGCACATGACGGTTTGTGCTTTGGGAAAGATTTGTGACCTCTGATGTCGGAGTGTAACTGTCAAGGATCAAGGTGTTTGTGATGTGCTGCTTCTCTGTTGTAAGCCTGTTTTGTGGCAGATGCTTGGTGACAGGTTCTGAAAGGGGGAGAAGGCATGCGGAACCATTGTCTGTACCTGGTGAATTCATATTAATTGGTCTTTGAAATGACAGGCTTTGATTGGCAGGAGTAGAGTCCTCCAGATACTGCTGGACTCCAGCTCCCACCGGTCTTGACCGTTAGCCATACTAATTGGGGCTCATGGGACTCGGAATCCAGCAACATCTAGAGGATGCTGTCTTCTTTTATTCTTGCTCTAGTCAGTGAAAAAAGTTAACTGCGAGTGGAGGTTAAAAAAAGTCAATTGGGAAAGTTAGGTGGGGGTGTGAGCCAAAGACCAAAGAAAGCTGCTGAAGGTGGACAGCCGAGGCCTGAATATTAATATTTATTTCCCAGTGTGATAGTTAGACTTTGGTGAACTATTAGAAGAACAGAGACGGTAGCAGTGTTAGGCAAAGAAGCTGTTCTGTTAACTGGCCCAAGCAGCCAGAGGTTCAACCGGAGGAGCTTGGGTGTCAGAGGAAAATAATATCTGGTAGCTGGGTTAGGCCGGGAGTGATTCTGGTTGGGTTGAAGTTTTCAGGAATTTGGCTTGAGATATAAACCTCTCGGAGGCTGCTGTTAGCAACGTGTCTCTTGAATCTTTAGATGTTGTCATGAGGCACATTTAAGACACAAATATCAGTATTCCTTTATGTACAAAGCACCTTTTAATTAAACAATATTAGGTTTTATTTTGCTCTGTCCCCCAACATTATTTTCAATCTCATGCACAAACCTTTTATGTCAAGGTATTGGGACACAGGTGGCGCTGTGGGTTAAAGCCTCAGCACCTAGGACTTGCCGATCGAAAGGTCGACGGTTCGAATCCCTGCGGCGGGGTGCGCTCCCGCTGCTCGGTCCCAGCGCCTGCCAACCTAGCAGTTCGAAAGCACCTCCGGGTGCAAGTAGATAAATAGGGACCGCTTACCAGCGGGAAGGTAAACGGCGTTTCCGTGTGCGGCTCTGGCTCGCCAGATGCAGCTTTGTCACGCTGGCCACGTGACCCGGAAGTGTCTCCGGACAGCGCTGGCCCCTGGCCTCTTAAGTGAGATGGGCACACAACCCCAGAGTCTGTCAAGACTGGCCCGTACGGGCAGGGGTACCTTTACCTTTACCTTTACCAGGAAGTTTTAAAAGGAAATGGGTAGCAGCAGAAAAGGGGTCACATTGGGGAACTCTTCAGTTACTGTGGCAGGAGGGGAGGTTCCATAGACCTTGAAATATTAAAAAAAAATACACAAGTACAAATATCTAAACTCCCTCTTAGAAGGGTAGCAAGAACAATTCACTGACACAAAACCTTCCCATGCTTTGCTGTAATTACTGCTCCATATTCCTTCATGGGAATCAGCCTTTTAATCTATCTATCTATCTATCTATCTATCTATCTATCTATCTAATCTAATCTAATCTATTTATCATCTATCTATCTATCTATCTATCTATCATCTATCTATCATCTATCTGTTAAATAGTGGGTAGACATAGCAGACGACGCAGTGATTTCTCCAAAGCAGCTCTTTATTTGTAAGCTAGAACAGAACTGAACTGAAGGGTTCAGTCAGCCTGCTTATATAGAGCTCACGTACAATGTAACTGTAACAATTTTCTAAACTATCCGCACTGAATGTCACTTTCGATCCATATTTGCATAACTATCTACAGTATCCCCCTGCTGGCCCAGGGTGAGAACTTCAGTACAGTGGTGCCTCGCAAGACGAAAATAATTCGTTCCGTGAGTCTCTTCGTCTTGCGGTTTTTTCGTCTTGCGAAGCATCGCTATTAGCGGCTTAGCAGATTAGCGCTATTAGCAGCTTAGTGGCTTAGCGGCTTAGTGGCTATTAGCGGTTTAGCAGCTTAGAAAAAGGAGGGGAAAAGGGGGAAAACTTGCAAGACTTGCAAGACGTTTTCGTCTTGCGAAGCAAGCCCATAGGGAAATTCGTCTTGCGAAGTGCCTCGAAAAACGGAAAACCCTTTCGTCTAGCGGGTTTTTCGTCTTGTGAGGCATTCGTCTTGCGGGGCACCACTGTACATAACACCATCTATCTATCTGTCATCACCTTCAGCTCCTTCTTTCAGAAAGATTGGTTTATACTCAATACTTCTACCTATATGATTTATTGATCAGGCTTCTATACCAGTTTAACTTCAATGCATTGAGGGCTCCCAGACCATTGTGGCAACAGATCTGACTTTCTGACTTGGGCACAGCCTGGCTCACAGCCTTATTCCTGGTTTTTACATTTCTCAGGTCCTTGATGGCACGTTGTCGGTTCCAGAGGTAGGCAGATGAGAATGAAAAGCATCCAACTAGCAATCTGGGATGCACCAAAATTATGTAGATCATTAGCTTCTGAAGGTAGTACTCTTTTCTCTTCTCTCAGATGGCACAGAATAGGAAACTGGAATGATCCAGCACTTAGAAGTCAGTAGGTAAAAGTATGTGGATGTGATTTCTGTGTTTGCCAGAGTTTTAAGACCACCATTTGTCTCTTTTCTTGGCTCATCTTCCTTAACATATCTGGCAAAGAGCAGGGTTGCTACTGTTCCTTGTCAAACTCTGTGACTCTTTCTGGCTTGTGATTTTATTTATGTTCTTGAGATCACAGGAGTGGAATCAAATAGTAAGAAGCTCAGCTTTAGTTTCTATAACGTCCTTGAATTCCCAATACTTATAGTTGTTGTTTTTTTTTACAGTTGCATTAAAATAATTTGGAAGATGGGATTGCTGTGGCAGACAGCTCGATTGGGTTATACTGGTTTCGCCTTCCTTCCCACACACTTGTTTCTTTCATTCTTTGTGCTTTACATACACAAATAAGGGTTATGGGAGTGCCCCCTCATCTCTCGTGAGCACAGGAAAGCTTTTGTGAATTACTGTGTTTTACTTTGTGCTCTGAAAATTGTTAAGCGTGGGCTTGTTGCTGATTTGACCCGCTGTAGTCTGGATTGACCCCTCTGCTGCCTATTTACTTTTAAAATGCCTTTCGCAGAATTGCTGACTGCTTGAATGGCATCTTGTCTCTTTTGTCCCTCAGACATTAAGAAATAATTTAGGATTGGGGGATGGAATGCGTCCTGTGTCATATGTAGAGATACAGAAGCCAATTAATGCAAAGTGGATGGTTGTTAACAGAGAAGCATTATTTGCTCTGCCGTTTTGTCCTTAAGATTTTTTTAGTGGCCCAAAGAGAAGGCTAAACTGATTTCTCTGTAGCGCTGAGCTTTGTGATTGGAAAATAATCTCTCGAAAAAACATTTTAATTGGGTCACGGTTCCACAACCACCTGCTGATGATCAAGCAAAACAGAATCAAGCTCAAGAATTGCAAAGCATTGCCTTAGGTTCCTTTGGGAGGAAAGGTGGTATATATATTTAATAAATAAAGTTAATAGATGGTAACAACAAAAATCATCACAAGTGTGCATAATAATAAGAGTAGAACAAAATAGTCTTGGCTACAGATTAATTTTTAGTTTTTCTTTAGCTGAGATACGGAGACCATTGTGTGTGTGTATCAGTTAGAATAGCTGGCACACACCTTTCCATAGCAGTAATCCTGAGTACAGTCGTTCCTTGGTTGCCGAACGCCTTGGAACTCGTACATTTTGGCTCCCAAATGATTGAAAACCGGTAGTGTGTGTTCTGGTTTTTGAACAATTTTTGGAAGCGGAACGTCTGGCGCGGCTTCCAATTGGCTGCAGGATGCTCCTGCAGCCAATCGGAAGCTGCGTCATGGTTTTCGAACGGACTCCTGGAACGCATTCTGTACGAGAACCAAGGTACGACTGTATTAGGACTGGTGTTGGCAATTTGCATCATTGGCCGCTGCCAGGGTTGATGCACCTTGTCAGGGTCCATCAATGATGCTGACCCTGGAGCATGTGGCTGGGTCTGTGAACTGCCTGATGTTTTATCTACTCTAGACCAGATATTGGGAACCTCCGACCCTCAGGCCATATTTCATCCAGTGGAGTCCCAATTTGGTTCCTAATAAACACCTACTTGTCTCACACTTGACATTGTATGCGACATCAAGTGTAGGGCATGTACCAACTTCAAAAGGATAACTAGGAGCTTAAAAGTGAGCACCTGGTTGTTCTTTTGCTAGAGCAAGGCACACCCCCACCATCTGTCAGCTGATAGGTGGGGGGAGCATAGGAACAAGAAGCAGTTTGCATGGAAACTGCTGCTAAAATACAGGTTCCGTTCTAGTGGCATTTTCATTGCTGCTTCAGGAGCAAGTGTCTTTGAAGGCGTACTGGGAATGCAGGAGATTGACACCTCAGGTATAGGGCAGGTGCCCCCCCCCGCACACCTGCTTGGGGGGGGGGGGAAATGTTTCCCATTCCTTCCCTGGACTGATGCTATCTTGAAGGCATTGTAGCTAATTAAAATGATGAGTGGGTCATATCCACCTGGCACAAGATGCAATTTTGATGCTGCCCATCCAGCAGGTAAACTCACAGATGTTGGAAGAGGGCCACCTGATGATGCTTGGCTGTCGTGATTTTCATTCCTACAGGGGTGTTTAAACCTGCAGCAGCTTTGCTATGTCTGTAAGATAAAGATGCACGTCATGTAAAATATTCATCCTCCTCATAGCCATAAAACACGGATTTCCCTGCCTTTTAACAGAGGGAGAATACAGTTAACTGGTCCCTTCAAAACAAACAAGCAAACAAAAGAAGGAATCCTGGATTTAAAGTAGAGACTTGATGCCTCTAGTCTGGAATATTTTTTTTAGGAAAAAAAAAGAGTTCAGACATATGTTTTAAAAACAAACCATAGTAAAGGAACAGGAAACAGAACTGAATTTTTATACAGATAAATATTTGCATCTGCAGTGTAATAATTTCTCCAATAGATTTATCTACTTGATTGTTGATGAGTAAACAGGTCCTTTCTGTAGAAGTATCTTGTGTTATAACTGGAAGTTGAGGGAGGTTGTTTTGAATGTGGAATTAGGTCTTTGGGGATTTTATATCTTTTGAAAGAGCCCCCTGATTACTTTTTGCTTTGCCCAGAGAAGTAGATTACTACTGCCAGTACTTTTCTTCACAGTGGTTTTGTATTTTACTGTATCAGTCACTTATTTTACACTAGCTAGCAAGTGATGTTTACAAGTCTACAATGAGAAACCCTATGAATTAGGCTTTTCCAATGGCTGGATTCCACGGTCCTTTACTGAATACTCTAAATAACATTTATCAGATTATTCAGGCAGTGTACATGTTTTTGTATGTGCCCCTCCTTGTTGACAGATAAGAGAGGCAGACCTTGGCTTTTGCTAACTTCATATAGGAATATCTGAGGATAACAGTGTGATCCGTGGAGATGCAGAATGTTCTTATCTCTGAGAGAATATCTCAGTTTCCTTTAACAGAGCAGAGAGTGATCTTAAGGGTATATTTCAGTAAGTGGAGCTGTGAAGAACTTGCTGAAGGAGGATGACACATAAGGCAAAGAGGAATTGGGCTTTGAGGACACCGTCTTTGTGAGAGGAAGTGGGGTTTGGGTTCCTGTCGTACCTGTGCATGTTGAAAAAAATACCCACACATAGGTTGTTGGTGGTGGCAGGCCAGTCCTTTGTTTTTAGTGTCCTGAGGAGGTAGGAGCAGGTGTTGTTCCAACACCTGGTAATTTTTGCAATGCTAGTGGAGCCTCTTATTATTCCCTCCAAGCAGAGCATTCCACTCTCCTGACCCTCTTCCTGCCCTTGCACTGTTTTCCTTTTCTGTTTGCCACTCTGTATTCCACAGCTACTGAGCATGCTCAACCCTCATTTTTGTCCCTTTTGGCTTTTTCTTTTTTATTCTGCAAAGGTTAAGGTTTCATCAGGTTAGATGACAACCCCACTTCATTACTCACCACCTGAATGTACTATCGGAAGGATATCCTTTATAAACTAAGGCTGAAGTCCTGCTGCCCTGTCTTGTGACAGCCCCGTAGATCCATATTTGGGCATAGCAGTTGAATTCAGGTTGTCACTTCTGGTACAGAAAGCCTTTAGTAGTTTGGGACACTCTACTTGCAGAATCGCCTTACCCAATAGGTGCCCACTGGAGTGCTTCAATCTGTGGAACTGGCATTGTTTCAGGTTGTCCAGGCAAGTCTTTCCGGACATGTAGATGCTGACACACAGCTTTAATTACAATCAAGTGGCATATAAATGTTAGAATGGGGTGATGGAATTGTCCTCTCCCCCTGCCCTCCCCCAGTGCAGGGATATACATTTGAATCATTGCAACGTTTATCTCAGTAAATATGATTGTAGTTACTTTTAAAATGTTGAAGCCAAACTCTCTAGTTCCTTTTTCTCCTAATAATACACGTTTGCAGTCTTGTATTATATTCCAGTATATTTAAACTCTTGCACTTTTGCTAAATTATATCTGGAGGAATTAATAAATCTACAGAGACGTTCAAAGAGCTGAACAGATCATTCTAATTTTTATGAATGGAAAGTGTGATGACACAAGTTTATTGAGTTAACTATGTGCAATAAGAAATGATAGTTGTACTAGGCGAAACCAAACCAAATATGGAGAACTTAGCACTTTTCTTCTTGGAATAAACCTTCGGCCTTCCATAATTATGACTTCAGTGATATGGCATGTTGTAGACCCAGGAGAGGGATCAGTGATGGATCGGGACAAAAAAATTGGCTCATGGATTTAAAGCACGCCAGCCCACATTCAGGAGTCGGGCTCTTTGCTATCATCAGTTATTCCACAACAAGAAACTATACAGAGAGAAACATTTCTTTTTTGATGGAATGCTTCTGATCCGCAACAGCAGCTGAAGTATTTGTGAAAAAGCTGTTCTGTAAGGGAATGCATTTGAAAGCATGTTCTATTGCAATGCTTAGATGAGGCTACTTGCACACTTGTGACTTGGGACACAAAGTTCAGTGAGCTTGCTCCATTGTTAAACAGACTATGTGGAAGAAACAGGCTGTAGCCATACATGAAAGCAAAAGCAGCAGGTGCAACCATACAGCATAAGCCTCCAGGACCAAAATAAAAATTATGAGTGCATTTTTGCTTTCTTATGTTTTTAAACACCAATAGTTTCATGTCACTGGCTCAAATGAGCCTTTACTTATGTGGTAGTTAACTTAGTCTTTTAATTCAATCAATCCTTTAATACCCAGCCTTTCTTCCATAATGTGGTGGTGTGCCAATTTCTAATGCTACTCTTGCAAAATTTGGCTGATGACTAACATAAGAAGAAATGGGAAAGCTTACATTCAGATTCTCCTACCAGTCCCGTTGTGTGTGGCTTGATGCTGCAAGCACTGTGAGTTCCTTTCTGTTGTCGTTTAGTCGTTTAGTCGTGTCCGACTCTTCGTGACCCCATGGACCAGAGCACACCAGGCACTCCTGTCTTCCACTGCCTCCCGCAGTTTGGTCAAACTCATGCTGGTAGCCTCGAGAACACTATCCAACCATCTTGTCCTCTGTCGTCCCCTTCTCCTTGTGCCCTCCATCTTCCCCAAAATCAGGGTCTTTTCCAGGGAGTCTTCTCTTCTCATGAGGTGGCCAAAGTATTGGAGCCTCAGCTTTAGGATCTGTCCTTCCAGTGAGCACTCAGGGCTGATTTCCTTCAGAATGGAGAGGTTTGATCTTCTTGCAGTCCATGGGACTCTCAAGAGTCTCCTCCAGCACCATAATTCAAAAGCATCTGTTCTTCGGTGATCAGCCTTATTTATGGTCCATACCCCTGTTTTAAGCAAAGGGAAGATTCTGCCACTTCCAAACCATTAAGAAGTGGTCTTCATGATGCACATGGGAATGAATACTTTTGCTTGATTTTTTTCTTTAGAGTTGTCACTGATAGTTTTCGTCTTTCTTAATCCTCCTGTCAGGGAACTGCCATCGGAGAGACAGGTGGTGGACAGGCTACAGGAGAATAGGAGAGAATCTGCAGTAGAAGAGGGAACCAGCAGGGGGAGTGCAGGAGTCACAGCGGAGGGGAGGCTCTGGGATGCTTCCAGTGAGAGTAGTGGAGAGGTAACGGGACCCCCGTTGGGAACGCCCACCCTTCGCCGGAAACTGTCACGCAGAGAGTCTCGAAAGCGCATGTCTGTCAAAGAGCTTTTATGTTGGCGTAAATTCCGTAGACGCCCACTGTCAGATTCTACCAGCGACTGACGGAGTCATGCTTTGGGGGCTCCGTTAGTGCATCGGTTTGGATGACCAGCCAAACCCCAGAGGGATCAAGCTTTTACGCACAAGCAGCTCACTATCCCATCACAGCAATCTGACAGTCTTTGAAAGCAGCTTGTGCAAGCAGAAGGCATCATGAGCGAACCATCCGGAACCGGAGGAGCAGGAGCGGGAGCTGGCGCAGATCCAAGCCTGGAACAAAGGTACAGGGCGTTGGAGGTCCAGCTGGCACTGCAAACGGCGAGGCTCGAGGAGAGGAGGGCTCAAGATGCAGATAAGGGGAAAACCACCCCACTTGCCAGACGGGTGCCTGGACTGGTGCAGAAATTTGGGGGGGATCCCCGGAACTATCAAGCCTTTAGGACAGAGATGCAATATGCTCTCAATCTACTGTTTGATGACTTCCCCGACGAGAACTCTAGAGTGGCGTACGTGATTGGCCATCTAGAGGGAGGGGCGAGGGACTGGGTTCGGCCCCTGATGGCAGCCAATAATGAAATCTTAAAGGACACAATGAAGTTTTTCCGCGCCATGGACTTGATGTTTTCCAGCGAGATCGAGCAGGGAGTGGTGCGCAGGCAGTTAATGGCGTGTAAACAGGGGAGCCGATCTGTACGTGAGTACTGGACTGAGTTCACCATGCTGATTCATAGACTTGGGTGGGACCTTGCTAGTGAACCTATTCAAATGCTGTTTGAAGAAGGTCTCTCTCCGGCAGTGAAAGATGAACTTTCCCGGGCGCCTAGGGCGGAGTCTATGGATCAGCTGACTAAATCAGCGCTGTCCATTGGCGCACGCCAGGAAGCTAGAGCTATGGAAAAGCGGGAAGGAAAGGGGGAACGTTGGAAGGACTTCCGCATTCCAGAGATTCCGGAGCAGCCTTTCCCGCCAGCAGAGCCGATGGAACTTGGAACAGCGCGCGCGCGCGCAGTTTCAAACACCAGTGAAGGGCGGAAGAAGGAGGGAAAGAGCGGCAAGAGATGCTATCTCTGCCAACAGCCAGGTCACTTTGCCAGAGTCTGTCCGCAAAGGAAGGAATGGCAAGGGATGGCGGGAACTGTTGGGGGGAAGGAGGAAGAAGAAATCACGGAGCCAGTAAAAGCCAACGCCTGGTTGCCAACATCAGGGCACAGCAGCCAGGCCAGGGAGTAATGAATGTGCCCACGCCGGAACCTCCAAGACCAGCGCTTGTGATAGAGGTGTTGCTGGAACTGGCAAACGGACACCCACTGAAGATAAAGGCGCTATTGGATTCAGGTAGCTCATGTAATTTCATGAGCAAAGAGTTTGCAGCTGCACACCAAATACAGACTATCCCATTGAGTAAGCCTTTGCAGGTTACCACGATTGATGGGAGGGAGCTGTTGGGAGGAGAAGTGAGCCAACAGACTGTACCAATGATAATGAGGGTGGCACGACACACCGAACTGATAGCGTTTAACGTAGCCACCTTGGGAGGAGCTCCTATTATCTTGGGTATGAGCTGGCTGGCGCTACACGATCCGCTAGTAGGCTGGCATCAGAGAGTGGTTTCCTTTGGATCAGCACATTGCCTAGAACACTGCAAGGAGGGAGAGGCTCAGGCAGGCGCCAGGGGCACTCTAGCAGGGATGGAAGTGATGGACAAAGGGAGGGTGCCACCACAATACGCTGACTTGCTTGACGTATTCAGCGAAAAAGAAGCAGATAAACTGCCCCCGCACAGACCCTTTGATTGTCAAATTACCTTACTCCCAGGCGCACAATTGCCAGTGGGCAAGCTGTATGCAATGTCAGACAGTGAGATGCAGGAGTTAAGGGAGTTCATTGACAAGAATCTCAAGCGAGGTTTCATCAGAGAGTCACGAGCGGTGGGGGGCAGCCCAGTGTTCTTTGTGGACAAAAAAAACACAGGCAAGCCCAGGCTTGTATGTGATTTCAGGGCCCTAAATGCAGTGTCAGAACCAGTGACTTTCCCTATGCCCAGAATTGATGACATTCTAACACGGGTGAGAAAAGGGAAAATTTTTACCAAGCTGGACCTTAGGGGGGCATATAACTTGATACGTGTGAGAAAGGGGGATGAGTGGAAGACCACTATGTTCACCCCCTTGGGGGCCTTTGAGTACACCGTTATGCCTTTCGGATTACAAGGGGGCTCCGCCTGTTTTCAATCATTCATGAATCACGTCCTGGGGCCACTGCTCTACAAGAACTGCGTAGCGTTCTTAGATGACGTTCTGGTGTACTCAGACAATGAGGAGCAGCATGTGCGAGATGTAAGAGAGGTACTGAGCAAGCTGCGAGAAAACCGGCTGTGGGTGAAACTGGAGAAGTGTCAGTTTCATACCAAGGAGGTGGAATTCCTGGGGTACCGGTTGTCTGACAAGGGATTGGCCATGGATCCCAGCAAGGTTCAAGCGGTACTGGAATGGAAAACACCAAAGACCAAGAAGGACGTGCAAAGGTTCCTGGGCTTCGGAAACTTCTATAGGAAGTTCATCAAAAACTTTGCCCATTTAACAGCGCCCATCACGGATTGTCTTAGTAGCAAAAAGAAATTTGTTTGGACGGGAGAAGCGCAACAAGCGTTCGAACGCTTAAAGCAGGCGTTTGCGTCGGAAGAGCAACTCTTGCACGTGGATCTACAACAACCAATGAGAGTGGAGACTGACGCGTCAGACCGAGCGGTGGGGGCCGTTCTTCTCCAGCCGGGAAAAGATACGTCTGAATGGAGACCGTGTGCATTCTTCTCGCGGAAGTTGAACAAATCAGAGAGGAACTACACAGTGTACGACCGAGAACTGCTCGCCATTCATGAAGCATTCCGGAAATGGCGGCACTTGCTGATTGGGGCGCAGCACAAGGTTCAAGTCCGAACTGACCACAAAAATCTGGAATACTGGAGAACAGCCCGAGTGCTGAACCAGAGACAAGTGAGATGGGCCCAGGAGTTCTCCAAATTCCACTTTGAGATTCGTTACGTGCCCGGCTCCGAGAACGTGAGGGCGGACGCTCTTTCCAGGAAACCTGAGTACTTAGAGGGGGAGGGAGCGCCTGAGGCAAGGCATGTAATCCCTGAAGACCGCTGGGTGTGTGGGGCGGCATTGGTGGGGCAGAGGGAACTGATAGAGGGTACGGAGAACGATGAATATGCCCAAGAGAAACTCAGAGAGCTCCAGAGGACAGAGGAGAACACAGGGGGGTTCGAAGAAAAGAACGGGGCGTTGTATTACAAAGGGGCACTGTACATACCCGACGGGGAACTGAGGGGCAGAGTACTCAAGCAGTTGCATGACAGCCCCACAGCGGGACATTTTGGACAGCACAAAACCATGTGGTTGGTTACCAGGGAGTTTTGGTGGCCCAAGGTGAGGGAGGACGTACGGGAATATGTCAGGGGTTGCGACAGGTGCCAGCGAGCGAAAGGAGAGAGGGTGGCGCCAGCGGGGCTATTACAACCCTTACCCACGCCCGAAAGGCCATGGGAGGCAGTATCCATAGATTTTATGACGGACCTGCCAAAATCCAAAGGCAAAACAGCTGTCATGGTGGTGGTAGATCAATTAACCAAGATGTGTCATTTTATAGCTTGTTCACATGCAGTCACAGCGGAGGAAACCGCCAAGTTGTTTGTAGAACATATTTTCAAGTTGCATGGCGCCCCCTTGAGGGTGGTCAGCGACAGAGGGAAACAATTTACTTCCAGGTTCTGGAGGAAACTTATGAGCTTACTGCACGTAGAACTCAATTTCTCAACTGCCCGGCACCCAGAAACCAATGGGCAAGCGGAAAGGGCAAATGGGGTTTTACAACAATACTTGAGGTGTTATGTAAAGGACAGAGAAAATGATTGGGTGGATAAGTTACCTCTAGCAGAATTTGCCTACAACAACGCGGAGAACGTGTCCACAGGGATGAGTCCCTTCCTGGCAAATTATGGGTGTCACCCCCGGGCATTCCCAGGAGAGGGAGGGGAGAGGTGGAGCGTGCCGGCGGCGGAATATTTTTTTGAAGAGATGGAGGCGATCCACCGTCAGCTTCAACTTAACTTAGAGAAAGCCAAGGAAGAATATAAGAAGCAAGCAGACAGAAATAGGAGGGAAGGTGAAACTATAAGGGTGGGGGACCGGGTGTGGTTGTCCACCCAAGGGCTACCGTTCAAGGGCGGGAGTAAGAAATTGAGGCCCAAAAGATTGGGACCCTTTGAGGTCATACAGCAGGTCAACCCAGTGGCATTCAAACTCAGGCTGCCCAGTCACATGAAATTACACCCAGTATTTCACAGGTCATTACTGTCGCCGTACCGAGAGGGACGCGAGTGGGGGGAGCGTGAGAGAGAGGCCACCCAAACGCCCGTGATAGAAGAGAGAGAGCGCGACATGAACGTGGCAGGAATCATTGATTCCAGGTGGAAGGGAAATCAGGTGGAATATCTGGTAGAATGGGAGGGGGAAGCAGAGTCGGAAAACACTTGGGTACCAGCAGAGGTAGTCAATGACGAGGTTTTAATAGAAACATTTCATCAGCGTTTCCCAAGAAAACCGCAACCTGTGGCTCGATTTAGAAGGGAACACTTTGGGACCACCGATGAGGAAGGAGAGTTTGAAGGGTTCCCAGAGTCAGGGGTGGGTGAAGAAGCCGACTCCGACGAAGAAGAGGAAGACAGGGAGAGAGACGGTACGCCGTGGCCGGAAGTGTTAGAATCCTCGGACGACGAGGAGAGTTCCTTCAGGGGCTTTCCGCCCTCACCGCCAGTGGGAGAGGAGGCGGGAGGGGGTGAAGGG
Organism: Podarcis erhardii; assembly: GCF_964252035.2. Taxonomy (NCBI): domain Eukaryota; kingdom Metazoa; phylum Chordata; class Lepidosauria; order Squamata; family Lacertidae; genus Podarcis; species Podarcis erhardii. The sequence goes on from NC_138497.1 coordinate 123,125,749, forward strand.
GGCCCTGGGGGGGAGGTGGATGTCAGGGAACTGCCATCGGAGAGACAGGTGGTGGACAGGCTACAGGAGAATAGGAGAGAATCTGCAGTAGAAGAGGGAACCAGCAGGGGGAGTGCAGGAGTCACAGCGGAGGGGAGGCTCTGGGATGCTTCCAGTGAGAGTAGTGGAGAGGTAACGGGACCCCCGTTGGGAACGCCCACCCTTCGCCGGAAACTGTCACGCAGAGAGTCTCGAAAGCGCATGTCTGTCAAAGAGCTTTTATGTTGGCGTAAATTCCGTAGACGCCCACTGTCAGATTCTACCAGCGACTGACGGAGTCATGCTTTGGGGGCTCCGTTAGTGCATCGGTTTGGATGACCAGCCAAACCCCAGAGGGATCAAGCTTTTACGCACAAGCAGCTCACTATCCCATCACACCTCCCTTATTCCTCCCTTGTTTCTTCCTTTTCCAAGTGAGAACCTAAGGGTACACCTTTATTCCAGGCATGACTCTTAGGCAATTGAAAATTTGAGTTTGTTAAGAGAACAGAGTTTCTTAATTTATTGAATGCATGCATAATAGTTAAGTCACCCCACCCCCTGAAAAAGCTTGGGAGTATCCTTTTAGGTTGTCTCCATTGTAATATATTTTGTGGTCTGCTAGAAACAGTACATTGCTTTCAGTGCCAAGTTAAAAATATTCAGTCTACAATGCAATTCGTGCTGGTGACGGTGACTAAGATAAGAGCAGTTGGCTCAGTTTTCTGGTTGACCTTGAAAGCACTTTGTTTTACTAGGAAGTGGAAAATTAACCATTGGGTTGTATCCAGAAATGAGTCCTTAAAAAGAGATGCATTTTGTGTTCTTGTTTATGGTGTGTGCAGCTTGGTGAACATCCATGCTACTTGATAATTTAAAACTGCAAGCCGCTTTCGAACCACATTTTGTTTCCAGCTATAATTTGAAAATTTTAAATTAATCAGCGAGTTAGCCTTATGGGTCATTTCTCTTCTGCCTCCCACCCATCCTTCCATATAAGTGACCAACACAAATTGTATCCAAATGTTAGATTTATCGTCCACTTAATGCCTTATTTGAATGTGACTTCACAGATTTTCATTACTTTTCATGATTTACAGTTCTCATACATTTAACTCCATTAGAACTAAGGGCAGAACTAGACAATATGTGTGACATGGGACTTGCTACTGAAATTACAGAACCATGTAAACTTTTACCATTATGTATTCGACATCCTCATCTCTGTCTCTCTATGTCTTCCACTCTTGTCTCTGTCAAAGAGCGAGCCAGCAGTAAATCACACGGTATTAGCATGATCTTCACAGACTTGGCTGAGTGCCTAATGAGCCCAGCAACTCATCCTCAGTAGGACTTAGCCCATGAAACAATTGCTGAGACTGAAGATCTATGCTTCTCCACAGCTGTCAAAGTTCCCTCTTCTTCAGGGCTTTTCCCATGCAGCTGGAAACTGTGGCTGCATACAGCCTTTTGCTGCTCTGCCTGTTTCAGCCCTTTTCTGGTTCTGGGGGGCAGGTGGGGAGGAGAGCTTGTTGCAGCAGGAGGGGGAGACACCTGTGACTCTTCATCACCCTGACTTACCTGTGCCTTTTGACCTTCTTCCTCCCACTCATGGGCTTCTGCTTCAGCCTCTGATTCTCGACTCCTCTCTGCCACAGACTCTCCTAGCTCACTAAGCCCTATTACCCCTTCAGTTCCCAACAGCTCCTCTTCCCAATCTTCCCCCTCTGACCGCTCATCGTTGTCTCACCACCACTTCCTGGGCTCCGAGCCTTGTTCCCTTGGTGGTTTCCTAGCTGGTTCCTCCCACCATTCCTCTACATCCAGCCAGTCTATGACAGTCAGCCATGATGATATCATGACACATCCAAGTATTCCTATATGTTTTGGCAGGCATGGGGGACTTGTAGCTTGCCAGCTCCCAACATCCCTTGCCAGCATGGCTAATGGTCAGCGATGAGGGGAGTTCTAGTTTGGCAACATATGGGGGGGGGGCACCCGTTCCCGACCATTTGGATAAGATATGGGGGAAGAATTATTTGTAGGACAATGGGACTTCTATTGTGGGTTGCCATCTGATTGGATTTCACTTTTATTCTGATTTGATTTTAGGATGTATTTTAACTGATTGCCTGATTTTATGTTAATATGTTATATAATTGATGTTAGCCGCTCTGAGCCCGGTTTTGGCTGGGGAGGGCGGGGTACAAATAAAATTTATTACTATTATTATTATTTATTTGTTTTGTTTTTTATAATGAGAAGATGAATCAGTATGCAACTGAACTTTTGAATCGTTGTTTATTTAGATGATGTGAATGCTGTCTAGGCAGAAATAATTCATTTTGCTCTGATAAGATTTGTTGGATACTGTTAGGGTTTCTAGGGCAGTCACTATTTATCATTTTCCAAAGGAAATCCCATCCAAGTTTTGGCATACAGTATAGGTAATCAATAGGTGCTTATGACTAATGTCATGGTCATTACTGCTGTCAGGTGCTATATACTAAAATTGAAAGCAGCAGAGTGCTTGCCTTAACTTCTTGTTCAGATTGTGGAGGTGGGTATGGGGCACAGTCACTTCAGAATATACATGGCTCATCTCTTTAAAAAGATTGAAGACTGATACCATTACTCCTATTTAAGAGTTTGCTCATGTATAATTTGGATTTTTTATTTTATTTTAGAAACAAAAAGTCTTTTCTACTTTTGCAAACCTTGAGATTGCCCTTTTGTGTGTGTGGTTGGTGCTGCTTTGGCAACTCAACTAACAATACGTAACAGCCAGAGCATCACAAATAGAGGGAATTGTATTGCGTGTTCAGACCCAGACCCCCCCCCCCCGCCAAATAAATTCACACATGACTCAAATTTTTGGTTTTGGTTTTTGGCAGAATTTAGGCCACAACTTTATTGATTACAGAAAGTGACTGGTTGCATAGGCTCTGGTTCGACTAGCTCCCTGCCATGCAGGTAGCACTGACCCAGGGTTCCAGGATAGGTCAGCCAAGGGTGAACACCTGGATAAGCAGAAAGCCGGGAACGGGCTAACTCTGCCACCCAAATGTCCCCCTGGACTCAGGCATGGGCACAACCCCCTCTCAGGGGTTGACCAAACCATCGAGTCCCTGGATTCCTTTAACGGAATACCCTTCACATAGGGATGGTGAGAGCGTTCTCCCATCCCTATCACCTGAACCAGTGCCTATCCGCAACCTTACAAGTTGTGATGATTTGCTACGCGGCAGGTGAAACCCAAATGGCAACAGCCAATCAGCCAAGTGGGGAAAATTCCTGCCGTGCCCCTTTCCCAACGACAGACGACACACGACGGCATAGCAAGGTCAAGTGCAAAGCCCTAAAAGTAGGGAGAGGCGGGCGGGTGTTCCAAATGCATGCGCTGAAAGAGGAAGCTCTGGGTCACGTGGGTCCCTCGAACTGTTTGAACTGCGTCCCATTGGCCAGATTGCACCCAGCTATGAGGGACCTACCAATCGGGTGTTGTGGCTGTCCAAATGTACCTACCCACAACACAGGTTGTCGGTTGTTCAGGTCTCACCGCAACCCATGCCCTCTTTAATTTACTGACATTCCTGAGAAAATTTGTTGCAAAAGCAAGGGGGTTGTGTTTTATTTTTGAGCACTCTCTTATAGATTCACCATCTAAGCTGCCCTTCACCTTCTCCCGCCCCGCCCCTGATAATAATTCCTATAAAAGGTGTTCTATTTCTCCAGCTGAAAAGATTTCAGGACCTGTTGTTTAGGGATTAACCAAGGCTTTGGCTAATCCTATACTTTTATATAAAAAGGGCATGTTTCAGAAACCAACAGTGCATGAATGAGAGTCTTAACTTAGCAGCTTGGTTGTGATTCTTTGGAAATTACACACAAGCAAAATATCAACATTTTGCATATATTGGCTAAACATACTCACAGGCCTGATTTTCTTTTAAATCCTTTCACATTGTTTAGTGCTATTCATTCAGACTGATTTGACTCAGGAGTAAATACAAGGATGGCCAACTTATACGTAGTATTTTGAAATGAAGTGTGTTTGTGCTTTATAGGTTGTGTTTTGATTATCACTCTGAATTGTTCAGTACCGTCAAGTGGATTAGCATTTGTAGTGGTACCGTAATTATGTATGGTGGCCCTTGGCAAGCATGGAATTTTGCCTTCTCAATTTTTAAAGAAATGTTTATTACAGTTTCAGAGCACTGAACAATATAGAACATCCATGATCACCCCGCCATTGTCATCCTGGCTCTAACCAGTAGAAAGAGGATTTAGTGCAGTCTGTAAACAGCTTTGGGCCTGTAATGCCAAGGTTGTGTTTTTTGGAAGCACTGGATTGGTGATTTTGGCCATGTGTTGAAAAGTGGCATGATCCCAAAAGACAGATTTAAAAGATTTAAAGGATTTAAAAGAAAGAAGGGCAGTACCACCACATGTGCGTTCCTGAACCAGTGGCGTAGCGGGGGTGGTGGTGCGGGGGGGCCCGTCCGCACCGGGCGCAACATCTCGGGGGGGGGGCGCGCTCGCCGCCTCCGGAGTCGCCGAAGAGCCTCAGGCGCAGGCTGTAGCAGAGCCCCTTGTCTTGCGGAACCGATGAGCTGTGCGCACGTCCGGGCTGAAGGCGTCCGGCAGGCAGCGGCTCTCAGCGGTCCCCGTGTTCCCCGCGCGTCAGGGCCGCGGAGGGCGCGCCAGGCAGCCCCTCTTCATAGCCCCGCCGCCGCTGCACCTGCTGCAGCTGCTGGGCCATGTTGCATTTTCCTCGCCTCTTTGCCCCCCTTCTCCGGGCAAGCGGCGTCGTTTGGGTGGCAGCGCCAGCGGCAACTTGCCTCAGATCACCTGACACGGACCCGCCGCCGCCGCCGTGGCTACCTTACCATAAATACCCCAGCCCAGGCAGCAGCAAGAAGAAGCTGGCAGCAGCAGCAGGTTAGGGGTTAGGGGCACAAATTACTTGCCTTGCCTCGGGTGCTGACAACCCACGCTACGCCGCTGTCCTGAACTTCTTCCTGACCAACCTCTCCAACAATGGGTAGATAAGCGATTGTTCATATAACTCAATGTTATCCATGTGAGGTGCCGTCTGTCAACCAAGTTAAGAGAGGATTACCTAAGGATTGCTGAAATGGACTTCTTCAAGGTGGCTGAAAGGTGGCTTCTTCCAAAGTATATCCCAAGAAGAATAAGATATTTCTATAGCCATATCTTTCTCCTAAGTCATCTCACAGAGCCCTCATTTAATGGCATATTGTACAGCAGTGATATCAAGCCCTTTCTGTGGTCGGTGTTTTGAGCGTTGGATTTATGAGAAGATTAATAAAATACTTAATTTTATTTGCAAGGTTAATGCAGGCTCTTTAGAAGTATGCCATCTTTCAAGAAGCTTAAAGTGCTCAAAAAAAATTAAATCTGTAGTTAATACTTCTTGAAAATACTTGAGCTTAGTATTGAGCTAAGTGATTGCCTGATTTCACCTCCTATGCTGTTTGCAGTGAGTAAAAGGCAGTGCATCACAAACCTTAGACATATAAATGAAACACTAAGGATGCAATTCCATGTGTATTAGAAAATCAGTTGCATTGACTGCTGTGGGACTTACTTTCAGGTAACCACTTGTAGGCTTGGACAGTTAGTATAGCAGTCCAAAGAGAATTAGGTCTTTTAGGAAGGAATAATTTAAGTAACTGAATTGCAGAATTTGAGACCTCTGATTTAATTTCAAGAGGTTTGATGCTGATTTACTAAATGATTTTGGGAAGCGTGATTTTTGACGAGTGACTGTGTTTTTGTTCTCATATTGTTCAAGTATTAATTTGATAATTTGTCTTTAAATACACACTGAAGCAAATTTCATCCGTAATTAGGACTCGCCAGTAGAGAGTGGTTGGGATATCAGCAAACAGATACAGCCAATCCTTTGATTATTTGTGGCTAATTTAATTGGAAGGGCTGTGAATTAAGGGCACGCTTATTTTTAAGTTTCTACTGCCTTACGAGGAATGGAAATGCAGTCTTGAGGCACATGAAAACTCTACAGAAAAGTGGAGATCTGATAAGACTTGCTTAGCATTTCTTTAAGCAACCTTATCCCCAAATCAACTCAAACCAGTTCTGGCACTGCCAAGATTAAAATGGAATGAAGAATAAGAGCTGTTTATTAACCCTAAGTAATGGCAGAATTTGTACTCCTTTTGCTCAGGCTTTTGGGGAAGGGTGAAGTACATTGGCATGATTTATTTATTTTTAATATTGCTACTACTGTTTAGTTTGTGCGGAATTTATGTTGTCCTGTTTTAATACTATTATTTATTTATTTTGGAAATTTATTTATTTATTTATTTATTTTCACACTTATAAACAAATAGTTATGTAAGTAGATCACTGGAAGACATTCTAGCCATTGCTGCTATCTTTGACTGTATTTCAAAAACCACACACGCTTGCCTATATATTTGGAAGCTTTTGATGAGTCTTGTGAAAACCATATGGTGAGATATTGAAAGCTAAATAAACACATAATTGTAGAAGATGCTGTGCCCCAATTCCCAATCCCTTCATTCTATTTTGTCAGCCTTTTATCTTTATTCTTCTTTCCCTGCCTTTTCACGTTGCTTAGGGTTGCCATATTCGGAAGAGCAAGAAAGAGGACACCCACCTGCCTGCTCGCCCCCTCCTTCCCTCCCCTCACTTACCTTTGCTGTCTTTGGCCTCCTGTTCACAAGATGCTGCATCTCCAGATGATGCGCGACTGAGTGGCCCCTGGAAAGGCCATGCTACACAATTTCTAGAGTGGAAGACTGTGCAAGGCCTTGAGGCCGCCAGAAATAGCATGAGACGGAGGTGGTGCCAACGGGGGCTGCAGACATTGCACTTCTGGGGCACAGCACTCTCCCGAACGTGCCCCCCCCCCGTAATAATAAAAAATAAACCCCGAGAACCTGGACATTTCATTTAAAATTCAAAACTCCGCCTGGACGGGCATGCTGGTGCCAAAAAAGAGGACATGTCCAGGAAAACCCGGACATATGGCAACCCCTAATTTGATAATTTTGTGAGCTTTGTAAAGGATAGCCTATGGTTGCCTGCCTCTTTATAAAAAGTGAGAGAAGGATCTATTGATATTTTCTTTAAAATAATTAAGATAACCATTCTTGAAAAAAAGGGGAGAAAGCAACTTTTGCTTATTTAGTTGTAAGTTACATAGCTCGGGTGGTGGTGGGGAATCTGTATGGAGTATCCACTACTATTTTGGTTAAAATAAAAAGCAAATGATGGACTGAAAATCCTCTAATCTGCTCTGTTGACAATTTCAATAGTGGGAGGATTGAGAATAATGGCATCCCAATTTTTGAAATCCCCTCTTTACCAGCTGCATCAGGCTCTCAAAGCAGCTAATTAACCATCATTACAATAAAAGAGAACAAGAGAACTCTAAATAGTTTCTAAACCTAAAGTCGGACCAAACATGCAACCATAAAAGCCGGAGGGGTTTTTCACTACGCTTCCTACCCTCTGGACCCAAAGATCCTCCAAACCAGAAAGCTTAATATAGCTTGAAATGTTGTTCACCATCTCACAGCTGAAAATGGGGACATGCTGTCTTCTCACTGAGGAATCACTGCCTGAGCACCTCCTCTTAACCCAACTCTCCTCCAACACACTGTGGCAGCCAGCCAGCCATCTCCGCTAACATTTTTGTTTTAATCTTAAGGCTTGGCTTCAGTACTTTCCATAGGCTGAATTTGGAAAGTGAGCATAAAGCTTATATTTGATCTTACCAGGTGCCACCCAACCCACATCTGTCACCACAAGGAGGCTGTTAACACTTGGGCAGCTATCATTAAGAATTTGCCACATCCTCAAACTGACAAGGGAAATTTCCAACAGTCAGAACGGATGGGACGTGTTGTGTTTGGGCCATTTTCAAAGTGGTTTTTTAGTCTCATGTTGGATTATGGGTGTTCATTTGTTTTGGGAAGAATACTCAAGCTGGCTGCTTGCACTAACCTAACCCTCTGACATTCACTGATGCATACCCTCTAACATTTCTCTGATGAAAATGGGGTGTCCTATTCTATTATTATTATTATTATTATTATTATTATTATTATTATTATTATTATATTTATACCCTGTCCATCTGACTGAGTTGCCCCAGCTACTCTGGGCAGCTTCCAACATACATAAAAATATAATAAAACATTAAACATTAAAAAAAACCACAGCCCTTCTCTATACAGGGCTGCCTTCATATGTCTTCTAAAGGTTGTATAGTTACTTGTCTCTTTGGGTAAGGGGGTCGCATAACTCCATACTCTCCAACATTTCTCCAATGAAAATAGGGACGGTCCTAAGGAAAAGCAGGACATTCTGGGATCAAACCAGATTCTGCAAATCTGGGACTGTCCCTGGGAAAAAAGGACACTTGGAGGGTCTGCTGGTGCAAATAGAGGCATTATTGTATTATTGTAACACCTTGGTTCTGATGCCAGGGTGTGGGGTGGAAGGGAAGCATGGCCACACATTTCCTTTTATGCCACAAGTTGGCAGCCTGCAGCCCTTGACATAATTCCATATGGGTGCCCAGGAAGGGGAAAAAACAGGGAAGGGGTTGTCAGAAAGAGGGGAAAGGGTACGGCCCCTACCTATGGCTCAGTCTCTTTCCACCTTCCCACAATATGTGGCAAATGTTTACTCCCATTCAAATATGTACCTGGATAGGAAGAAGGGTTGCCCACTTCTGTTTTACAGTATTGTGCGCTATATTCAAGAAGAGGCACCCTCTGTTAGAGACCTGGGAGAGGTGAAACGTATTATGTACACAGGCAAGATTTATAAAAACTCATGAAAGACAAAAGAGAGAGTGTTTCACCATTCCTTGGTGAATGCGGATGGTTGGAGTGTGTGTTACTAAACCATTAATCCAGATTCTTGCACAGCAATCTGTCATGTAAGTTTCTTTAAGCAGCCCGTGGTAGGGCTTTAAGATAATAATATTTTCCTCTGCTTTTACCGAAACCGGGGGAAACATTGAGCAGGTTTTCGGAATGGGTAATGGTTTTGTTCTTGTTCTTTTCTTCGTTCTGTAGATTACTCTGAATAATCTTTAGCAAGTATGAACACAGTTTATGAATTGCTAATTGCTTTTGGGAAATGACATGGGATGTAACCTTTAGAAGGGAAGGGGGAATAGGTTTCCAAGGGAAACGCTCTCTCACAAGCAATTACACTGTGCCTTGCCGAAAGCTCTTCTCCTCAGATGTACGCTGTGTTAATAAACTGACCATAAGTTTCCTTTAGAAAGGAATTCTTAATAGATTGTTTAATCTCACGATCAGTCTGGCTGAGCTCATTGTAGAGTGACTGCAACTCAAATACTGTACAATGTTTTCTATCTGGATATTGGGTGTGTTCACAGGGGCAAAGGGTGGGAGATTAAAAGAAGAGTAGTGCATCAAAAAAAGCATCTTAAAAAGCAGAGACATCACCTTGCCAACAAAGGTCCGTATAGTTAAAGCTATGGTTTTCCCAGTAGTGATGTATGGAAGTGAGAGCTGGACCATAAAGAAGGCTGATTGCCGAAGAATTTATGCTTTTGAATTATGGTGCTGGAGGAGACTCTTGAGAGTCCCATGGACTGCAAGAAGATCAAACCTATCCACATTCTTAAGGAAATCAGCCCTGAGTGCTCACTGGAAGGACAGATCGTGAAGCTGTGACTCCAATACTTTGGCCACCTCATGAGAAGAGAAGACTCCCTGGAAAAGACCCTGATGTTGGGAAAGATGGAGGGCACAAGAAGAAGGGGATGATAGAGGACGAGATGGTTGGACAGTGTTCTTGAAGCTACCAGCATGAGTTTGACCAAACTGCAGGAGGCAGTGGAAGACAGAAGTGCCTGGTGTGCTCTGGTCCATGGGGTCACAAAGAGTCGGACACGACTAAACAACAACAACAGTGCGTCAAAACACACTGTGTGTGTGTGTGTGTGTGTGTGTGTGTGTGTGTGTGTGCAGCACCCAATGAAAAATCTGCTCTGTGACAGTCTGTATCTACTCACTTGATCAAATGCAAAAAAAGAGAGAGAAAGTGTGCTTTTGGTCCAGAAGTGGGGCAAGCCGCCCATAGGGGTGGGGCGCACTGCAAGGCCTTCGGAGTCTGCCTGCCTCCTCCCACTCAGCTGCCTCACATCTAGGGGGGAGGCAGCAGGCAGACAGTTTTGGCAGCACGGAGCCTGCGGGCACCCAAACCACCGCGTTACTCCCAAGAGAGACACGTGGCTCGGGCGCGCTGCAGGCCCCACGGTGAGTTGTGCCCGGCATTTTGCCACCCCCCTCAGTGGTGACGCCAGGGACGGTCCACACCCACCGCACCCCCTTCCTTCGTCCCTGCTTTTGGTTCCATTGTACTTGTGCAGCAATAGCACATTTTGGGTAGACTGAGTGTGGGTAGCAACAGATTCTGTCCCCCCCATGCTTTAATTAGAATTCCTGAACATAGCCCCCACTCAGTTTACCCTGAAGGAACTCCTGCAAAGGTCTCTACGTTTGAAGGCCTTTGTTTGAAGAGCCAGTGTGGACTATTAACTTGGGAGACGGTTTCGAATCCTCACAAAAGCCTTGAAGCTCAGTGGGTGACCTTGGGCCAGTCATTCACTGTCACTCACAGAGTTGTTTTGAGGGGGAAAACAGAGAGGGGGGCAACCACGTTGAACACCTTGAGCTCCTTAGAGGAGGAAAAGATGGTTGTATCTAAATGTGGTAAATTAATAAATAAGTAATAATAAGTTTGACACGCTCAAATCATTCGTTACTTTACATTAAGCAGAGATAACTAGAGGACCCCGAGTTTTGATTTGACAAACTCTGGTTAGTATTAACCTGAGACTTGGCGGACGTTTGTGCATTATTGTTTGTTTAGTATTTTATCTGATCCAAGTCCCTGAGTTTTGTGATTCTCCCCCCTCCCCCCAGGAGGTACAGTTATTTACAGTGGTTTACAGTGGTACCTTGGGTTAAGTACTTAATTATTTCCGGAGGTCCGTTCTTAACCTGAAACTGTTCTTAACCTGAAGCACCACTTTAGCTAATGGGGCCTCCTGCTGCTGCCGTGCCGCTGGAGCACGATTTCTGTTCTCATCCTGAAGCAAAGTTCTTAACCCGAGGTACTATTTCTGGGTTAGTGGAGTCTGTAACCTGAAGCGTATGTAACCTGAGGTACTACTGTATTGCTAAATAAAACATGGTCTTCAAAAAAATATGACAATACTTAAATTTATATCATCACTGCTCTAAAACGAGAATAAAAATCTGGCTATATGCTTATTAATTTGCGTATGTGTTCAATATTTAATTCACAAAACGGAGCTGTAAGAATAAATGACTCCACTACTTATTAATGCAGAGTCCCTTTTTTCAGAATATATCTGTTCTGTACCACTCCGTGTTTATGTATTATTTAAGCAGGAAAAATATTATATATGACCACACCACTGTTCTGCAAAAGGTTTCACATCCACTGACTGCATCGAGGCTTCTCAGCACACTGTTACTAATAATTTATTTCTTACTCGCTAATGCAGACTTATGAATGATTTACTAGCCACAGCAGGAGAAGGCTACATAATTCGAGAACAAAGCAGAGTAAGGATTTCATTCCATAATGGGTAGTAAACAAAATAACTTAATAACTGGAGTAACCCATTTCCTGCAGTTAGTAATTGAATTTGTTCTGTTTAAGACAGAACATTGGAATTTTATTTTTAAATTAGACATGCCGTCCTTAAAGTGCATCATTCTCTTGTCATTTTCTTTCTTTGGGGTGGGGGTGTGGGAAAGGAAGACTGGTCACGCGTGTCATTTGGATAGTAGCCCTCCTGGAAATAAGTGATACCAAAACTGAATATTATAGCAGAATTGTTCTATAATGAAGCCAGGGAAAACCCACTTTTTTTTTTAGCAGGGACTGTGCATCCCTGTAGCGATTTGTACCATCTGGAATCTCACAGCTACAAGAACACCCTCTGTATATTGATAAGGCTGCTGTATTAAGTAGGCATACCGCAATATAGTTCCTCCCCCCCTCCCCAGTATAGCCACCAGTTGGATGCTAGTATTGAATTTGTTCTTTATATTGGATTTTGCCTCAATAAATTTTGTCTAGTTTGATGATTCAAGAGGAGCTATTGTACTTGATTTCATGGCCTGATTGCATGGTTTGTACCAGTAGCTGCCATTTCCTCCAACCCATTTCTGCTTCTTTCCCCTATCTTTTAGATAATAAACAACAACAACAACAACAACAACAACAACAACAACAACAACAATTTATTAAATAATAATAATGGCACTGTGGGTGGCACTATGGGTAAAACCTCAGCGCCTAGGACTTGCCGATCGCTTGGTCGGCGGTTCGAATCCCCGTGGCGGGGTGCGCTCCCGTCGTCCGGTCCCAGCGCCTGCCAACTTAGCAGTTCGAAAGCACCCCTAAGTGCAAGTAGATAAATAGGTACCGCTTTACAGCGGGAAGGTAAACGGTGTTTCTGTGTGCGGTGGTGGTGCTGGCTCGCCAGAGCAGCTTCGTCACACTGGCCACGAGACTGAAAGTGTCTTCGGACAGCGCTGGCTCCTGGCCTCTTAAGCGAGATGAGCGCGCAATCCTAGAGTCGGACACGACTGGCCCGTACGGGCAGGGGTACCTTTACCTTTACCTTAATAATAATTTATACCCTGTCCATCTGACTGGGTTTCCCCAGCCATTCTGGGTGGATTCCAACAAAATATTAAAATATAGTAGTCCATCAAACATTAAAAGCTTCCCTAAACAGGGCTGCCTTCAGATGTTTTCTAAAAGTCTGGTAGTTGTTGTTCTCTTTGACATCTGGTGGGAGGGTGTTCCACAGGGCATGTGCCACTACTGAGAAGGCCCTCTGCCTGGTTCCCTGTAACTTGGCTTCTTGCAGTGAGGGAACCGCCAGAAGGCCCTCGGTGCTAGACCTCAGTGTCCGGGTAGAATGATGGGGGTGGAGACGCTTCTTCAGGTATACTGGACTGAGGCCAGAGATAAATTTGTTTCTTCCATATTAACTTTCCAGCAAAGAGCATAAAGCCTGAAGAAATCAGTAGTAATTTAATTTGATTCTATAACACTGAACTGCTTTCTCGAACTAGAAAATGAGGCTGACAAATGGGGGGGGGGCATAAATCACAGAAAAGATTAGTGGGACCTGCAACAAATTGTTGCAGCATTAAGTGCTCCCGTTCAGGTTTCCAGACATTCCACCTCCAAAGAACCCTCCAGTCATCATTCTGTGGCTACTGAGCCTGCTCAGTCTTCATTAGGCTTGTGTTGTATGTGCGGCAGTTGCACTGCCCTTGACGTCTGGTTTGCAGCCTTAATCAACCACAAGAACTATACTATTAGCCTATTTTAAACATACAGTGGTACCTCAGGTTAAGAACTTAATTCGTTCCGGAGGTCTGTTCTTAACTGAAACTGTTCTTAACCTGAGGTACCACTTTAGCTGATGGGGCCTCCTGCTGCTGCCGCACGATTTCTGTTCTCATCCTGAGGTAAAGTTCTTAACCCGAGGTGTACTATTTGTGGGTTAGCAGAGTCTGTAACCTGAAGCGTCTGTAACCCGAGGTACCACTGTACTTTCAATGCATGGGGCAGGATCACACAAATGGTACCTGCTCTTGACCTCTAGATGTCTGTCTGAAGCTTAGAAAACGATTGCACAAAAGGAACACTATTCATTTGAACCCCCTCTAATGAGTGCCTGGGCGGGGGAGCTCAAACAGTGTACAAAACACCCCCCCCCGCCTTTGAAATAATCTTAAAAAAAAAAGGTTAATGTAAGATTAATTCTGGAAAACGTTAAGCAATAGTTTGGGCATCACAGTAAAATAACCACTATGAATTTAGACATCCTTCCAAAGAGAAATAATTAAGGAAATATTTCTTGTTGCTATAAGTGCAGCATGATTTGTAACTTAATTGTGAAGGTGTTTATAACGAGACGCGGGTGGCGCTATGGTCTAAACCACTGAGCCTCTTGGGCTTGCTGATCAGAAGGTCGGTGGTTCGAATCCCCGCAATGGGGTGAGCTCCCGTTGCTCGGTCCCTGCTGCTGCCAACCTAGCAGTTCGAAAGCACGTCAAAGTGCAAGTAGATAAATAGGTACCGCTCTGGCGGAAAGGTAAAGGGCGTTTCCATGCGCTGCTCTAGTTCGCCAGAAGTGGCTTAGTCATGCTGGCCACATGACCTGGAAGCTGTACAGTGGCTCCCTCGGCCAATAAAGCGAGATGAGCGCCGTAACCCCAGAGTCGTCCACGACTGGACCTAACGGTCACCTTATTTTTCTGAGCATGAAGCACATATGCATAGGATTGGGATAAGTAGAGCACTACAGATACTACAGATAATTAATTTACCATTGAAGTGGAAGTAAAAGGGGGGAAAGGCACATTTGAATACAAGGTTGGTTTTATAGCCTGACATCGTCCAACAATGTGCTTCTAAGACACTGTTTTACGCCAGCTAACAACAACAACAACAACAACAACTTTATTATTTGTACCCCACCCATCTGGCTGGGTTTCCCCAGCTACTTCTGAGTTGGTACACCCTTCTTTTATTTCAATTAATTTTGCAGGTGATTTTCTCTGATTCCCCACCCCACCCCAGGAGAGGAAGTCATAGCTTGGTATTCCTGAATTTGTTGTCCCTTATTCTCACAGATCCTGATGCCACATGCTATAGTGAGATGTGAAAAGAGGGCTATAGTGAGATGTGAAGTATGAAACGGTCTGAGAAGGCGCTGGAAAGATGTTTTAAAGCCTAATTTAGTTTTATCTCTCCTTGGACTTTTTCTTGCAAAATGTAATATGGCACAGTTTATTATTGCATACTAAAAACGACTGGAAGATACTGAAAATCTGCTCTTGCTTTCCTAGTTTTTATTTATAGCACAATACTGAACCTACATTGGCTCCCAGTACGTTTCCGAGCACAATTCAAAGTGCTGGTGTTGACCTTTAAAGCCCTAAACGGCCTCGGCCCAGTATACCTGAAGGAGCGTCTCCACCCCCATCGTTCTGCCCGGACGCTGAGGTCCAGCGCCGAGGGCCTTCTGGCGGTTCCCTCATTACGAGAAGCAAAGCTACAGGGAACCAGGCAGAGGGCCTTCTCGGTAGTGGCACCCGCCTTGTGGAACGCCCTCCCATCAGATGTCAAAGCGATAAATAACTACCTGACATTCAGAAGACATCTTAAGGCAGCCCTGTTCAGGGAAGTTTTTAATCTGTGATATTTTAGTGTATTTCTGGTTTTTATGGAAGCCGCCCAGAGTGGCTGGGGAAACCCAGCCAGATGGGCGGGGTACAAATAATAAATTATTATTATTATTATTATTACTGAACACGTGCTCTTTGAACACATTCATCTGAGTCGATTCGTATGCTTCTAAGCAGGTAGAGCTAGGATTGCAGGCTGCTTTACATATTCACCACCACAGCTGCACCACAAATGGATTTCATCATCGATGCTGATGCAGTTGGTATGATGGTGGAAGAAAGTAGATAATTTCTTAGGTGGACGAGCAGTTCAGCGCTTGGGTGACTGCTTCTTCACTCTAGTCATACTTCTGGGTAGAGAAGTGGTCAGCTCAAGTTCTTTCTGGAGGGCCTGCAGGTCATAGAATCATAGGGTTGGAAGGGAGCCCAGGTGTCATCTAGTCCAACCCCCTGCAATGAAGGAATCTCAACTAAATCATACATGACAGATGGCCATTCAACCTCTGCGTTAAAATTTCTGAGGAAGGGGAGTCTACCACCTCTTGTGGAAGTCTGTTCCCTGTCAAGCAGCTCTTACTGTCAGAAAGTTCTTCCTGATGTTTAGTCAGAATCTCCTTTCTTGTAACTTGAATAATAATAATGATATGATGATGATGATGATGATGATTTATTTATATCCCGCCCATCTGTCTGGGTTTCCCCAGCCACTCTGGGCGGCTCCCAACAGAATATTAAAAATAGAATCAAACATTAAAAACTTCCCTAAACAGGGCTGCCTTCAGGTGTCTTTTAAAAGTTGTGCAGTTCTTTTTCTCCTTGACATTTGATGGGAGGGCGTTAAACAGGACAGGCACCACTACCGTTGGTTCAGGTCCTAACCTCTGGAGTAGGAGAAAACAAGCTTGATCCATCTTCCATGTGACAGCCCATTAGGTATTTGAAGATGGCAACCGTATCTCCACTCAGTCTTCACTTTACCAAGCCAGACATACCCAACTCCCTCAGCTCATAACACCTCATAACACTTGGTCACCCTCCAAAATGATCCGAGGAGAGCTGATTTCTCCTTTTAGAGATATTTTAATAAATGAAACAAATGGGGAAACCTCACTGGTAAATGTGGTTTCAACGTAGACGGGAAATCTGTTAGGGCAGGCATGGCCAAACTTGGCCCTCCAGCTGTTTTTGGACTACAACTCCCATCATCCCTAGCTGGCAGGACCAGTGGTCAGGGATGATGGGAACTGTAGCCCCCAAACAGCTGGAGGGCCAAGTTGGGCCACCACTGTATTAGGGGAAACACTGGTAAGAAATCAACTGGTATCAACATAGCTCTATTGCTAGGGCAGTTTTTTCTCTCTCCGCCTTTCTCAGAGTCAGGGCTAAAGCTGTTGTCATAACTACATGTAGTTGGGATTAACCTATATTGAACTCAGTGGTATTTCCTTCACAGTAAATGTTGTGGGATTGGTTTTTATGATCCAAAAAGTGCATTGCAACCAGTGTTTACGGGAAAAAGATTTCAAGTGATCCAAGGTACTTGGTGTAAAGGTAAAGTCCAGTTAAGTCCAGTTGTAGACGACTCTGGGGTTACGGTGCTCATCTCGCTTTACTGGCCGAGGGAACCGACATTTGTCCGCAGACAGTTTTTCTGGGTGATGTGGCCAGCATGACTAAGCCGCTTCTGGCGAAACCAGAGCAGCGCATAGAAACACGGTTTACCTTCCCGCCGGAGCGGTACCTATTTATCTACTTGCACTTTGACGTGCTTTCAAACTGCTAGGTTGGCAGGAGCAGGGACCGAGCAATGGGAGCTCACCCCGTTGCGGGGATTCGAACCACCAACCTTCTGATTGGCAAGACCAAGAGGCTCTGTGGTTTAGACCACAGCACCACCTGTGTCCCCAGTACTTGGTGTAGGATGGACTAAATATCCTCATAAGAATGCCTCTGAAGTTCCTTCCATTGAAATACAGGTTCTACAGTTACTATAAAAATACGGTTTATGAAGCCTGTAACGATCACCTGAATTGAGCAGTGTGGTTAATATTAACCATGATTTGGGGGAGAAAGGCAGAATCATAAACAACAAAGTTGGCTTATTTCCTTAAACTAGGGGTGCAGAGTTGTATCCAGGCAGCATGCAGGATCCTGGGGTCCCCACCATTGCAGGTCAATTCAACAGGTGGGCAGGGCTGAACTCATTGGGGTTTGCAACCATTGCTAATCTGCTGATTGTTGCTGCAATGTCAGCTTTGGCAGTGATAGAATCATAGGATTGCAGTTGCAGATGACCTGCAATAGGGAACTTCTGAGTGCAGTAGATCCCAGCAGGATTTGTAGCAACTTCTGGTTCATCTGATTAGATTAAAAAAAACGATAAAACTAGTTTTTCGTTCTTTGTTTGAATTGCTGGAATACTTTTTGAGTCTTTCTTTTACGAAAATTAACAGTCTCAGAGCTAGGTGAGAGGAGGCAGGAACATATAAACCCAACACACATTCAAGTAATGCTAAACCTTAGTTCAGTGTTGTGTCTGAAAGAGGCCATTATGTGTGTGCAGGAACTTAGGAAAGGTTTCGAACTTGTTCCAAAGAATTAAATCAGTTGCAGTGGCTCATTCTGGTTAGATGCATTCGAAATGTTCCATCTGAAGAAAGTCCTTGAAAATAGGAGGATTACTCACCTTGAAGAAGATAAATGGGGGTAATAAAGATTGACAGGATTAAGTGGACAGTTTGTAAAATGCAAAAATGCATATAAACGGTATGATAATACTTATTTAAAGTCTTAGGAGGCCAACAACCTATTGATGTGGAAGAAAGAATTTGTGAAAATATTGATGGAGAATTGATAGCCCCCCTTAAGTCTCATATCAAACTGCATATTTCAAAGTCTCTTGCTGGAGATCACAGCATATCCTATTTATAGCTCCCATGCAAAAGCACTCCCTATATATTTCCCATCATACCTATGCTGTCAGCTTATAGTCTTTTGTAGCATCTATTTCTGGCATCAGTTTTGAAAAACCATTCTGTATTCCATATACACTGTTTGGAGTTTACTTTGGTTTGAATGTATAACACTGTTCAAACACTACTATGTGTATGTGAGTGGAAGAAAGAGACCCGCTGCTGGCAAACCCAGTTCCCACAAAACTAGGTTGGTCTGCACTGTCCCTACACACATTCAAACTGTGCATGTTGGCTTGTAAGCATGGTTTGTGGACTGTACTTTTTTCAGGGTCCCATACAGAACATACAAGATACATTTATATTTGACCTCTGACTTGGTTTTTAAGGGTTTACCAAACAGAACCTCTGTCCCTTGTGGAGTCCTTCTGGGTATCTTCCTTTAACTTCCTGCTGTGGTTTCCAACATCTTTTTTTGCTCCGTGTGGTTCTAAACCTATTTACACCCCCCTTTCCAATTATCTGAAGTTGAAGACTCCTTCACAGTTGTGCTCTACTTAGCAAATGCAATAGCTGTGTTTCTCTCAAATTCTAATTACAGAGAATAAAATTAAATTGAATCCTGCTGCATAAGTGAGAATTTACATTTGAACAGAGTGACTCAAGCAGTAGGGTAGGTAGGGCTCAAGCAATTGGTATCCAAAACTTGTATCTAGAGAAGGTACATCTATTGTTTTAGGTTGAACTCAGTATGGACTATCAGCCATGATAGAGAACACATCTTTCTTACACATTGTAGGCAGATTCAAGATTGCACATAAATTGCATCCCTAGAAACGGTGGTGACCTACATAGGTATTTATTATTTTTATAGTAACAGAAATAGAAAGTTACAAAAGAAAGAATCAGCACACTTAAAATTTCCCCAAATTTTGAGAACTGTAAACACTATAGGAAGTTTCAAAACTACGTTTTAATATATTATTGCATTGATTATGCCAGATTATGGCAATTTGTATTCAGTTGGCTTCTTCCACTCTTTGATCCAGCAAAGGCTTCCATAAGTGGAAGAGCAGGAAATTTTTGCTGTCTCCCCACTCCAGATTACTGCCCCCACCCCCTGAAAATCTCCACAGGGTTGGGAAAACCTTTAGAATAATGTAGGATGTGCTAGAGGCATTGAGGGGTGGGGAGAAGGAATTTGCAAAAATTGTCTTTTTCTGCTTCCCACGCATAGAAGCCTTTTTCTGAATCAAATAAATGTGCAGATAAAGAACGCTACTGGATGCAATATCTTATACATGCATGCATGCATACATACAAACACAATATGTTTTGAATGCAATTTAAATATTTATAAACTTCAGTATACAATGGCTAAATTTCCCATGCTGTTTCACTGCTTCGGATGAAGAGTCATTACATTAAAAATGCTTCTGGCATAAGTACAGTAAATCGGTGTGCTATCATGAATATGAGTTAGTTTTTCTCCAGTACCACTAAGGTCCACTTCATTTTTATATTAAAATGTACTGTATATTTATTGGTCACTTTGGTGTTTTTTTAGCGGGGAAGAGAAGCAGCCCTCATTGTCCTTAGATTAGCTATGGTAATAATAATAATTTATTATTTATACCCCGCCCATCTGGCTGGGCCTCCCCAGCCACTGTAGGAGCCTCAACAGTGCTGCCTAATGGGCAGAGCAATTGCTATATCTGGTTTGAAGTATAATGTCCGCTGTGACCTCTCCTTGGATTTCCTACTGATTTCGAATGAGTGGTACATATGTAGCTTTAGAACTAGAAATGCTTCAGGACAGACAGATACATATTCTCCTTCATTTGAGATCCATTTAAATGGTTTCATTTGGCTTACTGTGATCAGATTGCTTGACGGAGACTTAAATAGGGATTCTCTGTCACCGTTCAGATCACTGCCTCTTTTGAGAGAGTGGATCCAGTGATGTTTAATTTTTCATGGTGTACATCGTCATAATGGAGGGCTTCCCATCTTTTAATTGGAACGCTGTTTCCTCTGCATAATGATCTTCCTTGCCACCGAGAGGGTTTTGTTAACACATTTCTAATTGTTAATTAATTTGTCTTTCACATAACCTTCCTTCTATTTCTGTTTGCGAGTGTTCTGACCTCTGTTGAGTTGGCAGGTGTTCCTGTTACCCTGGATGCCAGCTCTGTTGCACGGTTCTCTGTGTTGCTGCCAAGCTATGCAGTGTGGTTTTTTTCAGCTTTCATTCCCTTGTGCCACCTCTTCCCCTATCTCAGAGTATGAATGCCTGCTAATGAGTCAACTCCAGAGTCAGCTAGCATAGCCCAGTGAATGCAGCATTTGGCCTGTGACTCGCTTAACATATTTTTGGGGTGGCCATGGGGCAAGCATTTGGCCTGTGACTCGCTTAACATATTTTGGGGGTGGCCATGGGGCAATTCAGTTCCGTACTTGCGAAATGGAAATTAAAGAGAAGAGATTTATTTATTTTTTGCAAGGTGGCTGGAGGTCAAAATACAGGGTCGGTTGTTTGTAAAATCTACTGAAAGTGAAATGATCAGTTACAGTAAAGACAAGCTGACATCTCTTGGCCCGGCGAGGAAGAATTACCCTGCTATTATGTTACAGTGAGAATTTGTTAAAGCTCTTGAGCAGGGGACAGCAACTTTTTTCAGCCGTGGGCTGGTCCACTGTCCCTCAGACCATGGGTGGGCCAGACTTTATTTTGAAAAAAATAATGAACAAATTCCTGTGCCCCCAAAATAACCCATATATGTATTTTAAATAAAAGCACACATTCTACTCATGTAAAAACACCAGGCAGGCCCCACAAATAACCCAGAGATACATTTTAAATAAAAGGACACATTCTACTCATGTAAAAACACACTGATTCCCAGACCGTCTGTGGGCCAGACTGAGGCGGTGATTGGGCCGCATCTGGCCCACAGGCCTTAGGTTGCCTGCCTCTGCTCTTGAGTATCTTTTCTGTAGCCTTCTTCGTTCATAGTTATACAATAGTTCTTTAAATATGGATCCTTCTTTTTATAGTATGACACTGTGCAGAACAGTATAGGAGCGTGTTGAGCTTGATTTATTTTTCACAAAAATTTGTGAGGAGGTTACACGATGCCACTATCTAGTGGTAGTTATCCTGCTCTTCCCATTGTAGTTTTCTATCACTGAATAAAGTTTTTTTAGAGGTGTGGTGTGTGTGTGGTGGATTTGTTGCTCAAGAGCACCTTTTAACTTGTGTGTGGTTTTTTGGTGGGGTTTTTTTTTTGTCAATGTGGCCACTTTCCTTGCAGAGGTGCAGTCTTAATGTGCAAAGGACATATACCAGCATCTACTCAAATGTGTGAGAGTTTTGTGCAAGAGTGCAGCTGTCTAGCATTCCCAGAACTTAGGTTTGCCAGGAGAGAAAGTGCATCATTAGTGCATTTTGCAGTCTTACTAATGTTGTTTTGCACCTGCTTTTAAATGACACATGGACAAGTTTTGCTTTTTGGAAGGGATGAATGAAAGCCAGCTCTGGTTCCAGATGTAGCCTCAGACTTATGAGTTCTCTAAGAGATGGCCACCGCAGATTCTCTGTAGATCTTTCCTTTACCGTATTTTTCGCCCTATAGGACACACTTTTCCCCCTCCAAAGATGAAGGGGAAATCTGTGTGCTTCCTATGGGGCAAATACAGGCTTTCGCTGAAGCTTGGAGAGGGAGAGGGGTCGGTGCGCACCGACCCCTCTCGCTCTCCAGGCTTCAGGAAGCTATCAGCAAGCCTGGGGAGCCCGCGGGACTTCCCGCAGGGCTCCCTAGGCTGCGTATAGCAGCCTGCCGCCTGGTGCGTGGGATGCCATGAAGCAGAGCGCCCCGCGCGCTGGGCAGACATCCGCAGCCTGGGGAGCCCTGCGGGAGTTCCCGCGGGGCTCCCCACGCTGCGGATAGCAGCCTGCCGCCCGGCGCGGGGGGTCCCCTGAAGCAGAGCGCCCCGCGCACAGGGCAGAGATCCGCAGCGTGGGGAGCCCTGCGGGAGTTCCCGCGGGGCTCCCCACGCTGCGGATAGCAGCCTGCCGCCTGGCACGCAGAATGCCCTGAAACAGAGCGCCCCGCGCGCCGGGCAGACATCGGCCAGCCCCACAAGCTCGGGGGACAGCGGGGAGGCGCAGCGCCGCCATCCTGCTGTTCCCCGACCTGGTTTTTTTTTTTGGGGGGGGGAAATAAAGGAAATTTTTTCCCCTTTATTCCCCCCCCCCAAAAATAAAATTAGGTGCATCCTATGGGACGGAGCGTCCTATGGGACGAAAAATACGGTAATTTTAACAATCCTGGCTGTTAGCACCAGGGAGTCTAAAAAAATAAATAATAATGGTGTAATCATAGCACAGTGCAGTATAATCTAGGCTTGCAGTAGCCGCACCCACTGCTACCATATTTTGTAATATTATTTTGCCATATTCATGAGTTGGGTTAATCACCAATAATAAGCAAGGCTAAATTGACCAGCAGCTAAATAACTCATTGAACCCAGGCTACATGTTTTAGTGGCTAAAGAAGCTGCTAGTTGTGAATAACATGCATGACAGCTGTAGGCAAGTTTAACATGCATGTCATTTTATGTAAGGCAATGGCGGTTAATTTTAGACTCTGGATTGTATAGTCTTGCTGGGATTAGAGTGTTTATGCTCTGTAGAAGGTAATGTGCATTGCTTGATTGACTACAAAATGTGATGAGCCAGCCTTGTAAGGACCCTCTTGCTTATTCTGTTGACTTTGGCCATTAACATCTGCACCAAAGTTCTGCTCCAATTGTACAGTTGTTCAAACCAGTAACCCATGGAGTCAATTTAACTCATGATACTTGCTTACCTAGCTAAAGCGGTACCATCCAAATGTTGTGGACTACAACTCCCATCTGCCCCACCTTGCATGGCCAGTGATAAGGTATTATGGGAGCTGTAGGCTATAAAAGTCTAGAGGGCACCATGTTCACTACCCCTAGTTTAGATAACATGAAGCATAACTTTGGCCGCCAAACTATTGACCATGTCAATTTTGCTTGGAAACCAAGGTTTTAAAGCTTTTTCACTGCCACTTAGATAAACTTGTAGAAGACGAAAGAGGCTGGCACTTCCAGTAAAGATTTCTGTTTCCATTCATTCAGACCTCTTCTGATTAAAGAAGAAGAGAGAAATGCTCACTTCAGTTCCTCTGGGGAAGTATAATGAAACATTTTATCTCAGCAACATCTATTCTTGCTCCTTGTCTCTACAATCCGTGCTAGGAAGGTCTAGGCCAGGCTTCCTCAACCTCGGCTCTCCAGATGTTTTTGGCCTACAACTCCCATAATCCCTAGCTAGCAGGAACAGTGGTCAGGGATGATGGGAATTGTAGTCTCAAAACATCTGGAGGGCCAAGGTTGAGGGAGCCTGGTCTAGGCATTCCATTAACCACCTACACCTGGTAGTAATAGCAAAGTAATAAGCAGAATGACAGCAATTGAATTTGAATCAAAGATATAACGAGTGACCAGCAGGCAATATTATTAATTTAGGTGATACTTATAGTGAGTTGAACACGGGTGGCGCTGTGGTCTAAACCACTGAGCCTCTTGGGCTTGCCGATCAGACCTCGACCTCTGCCCCCAAATCCTGACCTGAGAGCAGCAACATTGCCTCCTGCCATCCGGTCTGTTATTTCTTCTTAGGCATGTGTTGAATGCCCAGGACTTGGATGATGATATTTGCAAGAAAAAAGGTGTCCAATTCTTTACCTGTCATTGAACTTGCTTTTACATTTATTTATTACTTACATTTTATATCCAAATCATCGGCATGAAAACACATTTATGTTGGGAATTCTTACTTTTGCAGCAATATTTTGTCATTTTCCAGAACAATCATTTACTTTTCATTTAAAACATTTCCTTGAAGAAATATACTCCCCAGAATTTCTCTTTCTTTTCCTTTGCTTCTCGTAAAGGTGCTTTTCTACTATTTCACATGAGTGAAACAATATAATATGCTATATATTAATAACTGCACCATCTGGTTTCATACTAATTCGTCTTCTTTGGGAAAATTGCATGTTCCTTTAACATAATTAAAGATTTTAATACTTCTGCACGAACACTTCATACCCTTAAGGAGGTTGTATTCCCAGCACTTTTCTGCTATGCTTTCTCTGTTGTTAAAAATACTTTAGCAGTGGAGTCCTATACAGGTTTACTCAAAAGTCCAGCTGAGTTCAATGGGACTTGCTCCCGGATAACTGGGCACAGGATTCCAGCCTAAAAATAATTTGCCGTGATTGTGAAATGCACTGTGTTTCTGTGGGTAGAATTCAAATCCTTGCATTGCATGGAGTACAGCAGGTTCACGTTCAGAAAATCAGCATTGTTTTTTGGATTATAAGACATAAATAGTAATGACCTATAGCAGTGGTCAGTAGCAGGTGACTTGTGGGGCTTCAGAAGCCTGCAGATGGCAGGCTAGCATCAGTGCTGCTGAGGAAGGGAGACAGGTGCTTTGTTGCTGTGAGGCAGGAGTTGCACCAAGCCAGAGAAAAGCTGGTGTGTTTATGGGTGGATGTGGATGCATGCAAGTGGAAATGGGTCTGTCTAAATCAGAGAAGAGTTGCAAGGTTTCTAGGTATGACAAAAATCATTTTACTTGTATACTTGCTTAGATATTTATGAATTGCTCTACACCAGTGTCTCTCGGCAGTTACTGAGTGGCGCAAAAACAGCCTCACGGGTAGGCTTTTGGAGAAAAAGGAAATTCCAAAGCCCACCAGTAAGCCATCAGGTATTTCTATACCTGGTGGTGAAAGTCTAGGGGGATTGACTTGAACTCCTTTAGTTCTTGCTGCCTACTAAAATGATGCATTTTAGAGCCAGTGTGGTGTAGTGGTTAAGAGCGGTAGACTCGTAATCTGGTGAACTGGGTTCGCTTCCCCGCTCCTCCACATGCAGCTGCTGGGTGACCTTGGGCCAGTCACACTTCTCTGAAGTCTCTCAGCCTCACTCACCTCACAGAGTGTTTGTTGTAGGGGAGGAAGGGAAAGGAGATTGTTAGCCGCTTTGAGACTCCTTAGGGGAGTGATAAAGCGGGATATCAAATCCAAACACCACTTCTCCTCCTCCTCTTTCTAATTAACATACAGTTGCATTGGCACATGTTTCCTTCCCCAGGAAAGAAGCATGTTCCTCTACTGTTGGCTTAGACTGGCAGTGAGACACGTTAAGTGTGAATAGAAGAAATGCAGAGAAGCAATCTCTCTCTCTCTCTTGCAGTTAGTCTAATTTTCCACGTTGAAGAGGGCTGGACCAAAGCTGGCTCCTTTTGGAATAGAATTTATTTATTTTAAAATATTTAGAACCCACCATTCATTTATGCAGATAGATGGGGTGCAGAACATAAAACAAAGTAAAAACGAACTGGGTGATGAAATCAACAGCAAGGTGTGCAAAAGTATGACATCTTGTACTCCTCTTTGATGACGTCATGCTGTGAAACTGTCTATGAATTTGTTAAATACTAGCAATAACAACAAACAAATAAGGCAGCTAAAACCAACGAAGCTCATTTGGTAAGACTTACAAAACTCAAAATGCCTGGGCAAATAAAGACATCTGAACCTGGCATCGAAGTGACTTTGCAATTCGCATTCCCCATGTGTCCACTCATCTCTAGTTCTGTGGAAATATTTTGTCTGGCACAGGATCAAACGCTTTCCTGAAATCAAGATCTACATTGTTCACTGCACCCTTGGACAATGAGATTGGTTTCAGCCAACTCTTTCCATTGCATGTAGGAGTTTACTTCAACACATGCAGCATAGCCAGTGCCGAAGACTTAAGGCATCCGTTTATCTTGAGAGCTTTCGTGGAACCCTCTCCCACTCCATTGTAATATAAACTAGTAACATACATTTCTGATCCCCTGCTTCTTGGCGAAATTCTACTGGAGACCTTCGTTGAGAACAGTTCCTTTCGCTTTCCAAGAAAATGGGAAGAACAAATGGCAACTGAAATCTACTTATTCCACTCCCATTTCCTTGACCTGATTCATATTTAATATATTATGATTGACATATATTGTAACTAGAAATAATATACACCAACCAAAATGTGCTTGTGTATTATTCCATGTCACTTCTGTCCATCAAGCTTATTCCTCTAATAAGCTTTGCCGAAGATGTTTTGGACTACAACTCCCATCAGCTTCATTGCTGGCAACTGACAGCTACAAAGAGATTCCGGCTTCAAAGAGATTCCTGCATAAGGAAGAAATTTATTCAGTGACACTAATGCATATAATAAAACAAAGAGGGCAATGTATGAACTCAAGGGAAATACTTTTCCTCTTCACAATGCTGAATTTTACCTATAATATTACACTGGTCTTCCAAAGACAAAATGAAGCAGCACTTTTCACATGGGAAACATTTCTGCCATTAAATAATTTATACTGAGCTTTCAGTATGCTCGTGATCTATAGTCTTCAACTATCTTCTGCGTTGGGTTAGTGGGTCTGAGAAGCAGCAGAGAAATGAGATGAGCCACAGCTTTTCTTAAGGCAATTCAGCAAGTCAATAAATGACTTTGTAGACTTATTACATTTATATCCTACCTTCACTACCACATTGTTCAAGATGGCATATATATTCAACTCCCCGCCCCAACCATTTCCCCCCTCTCAATAGCTCTGTGAGGTCTGTTAGACTGAGAAGCAGTGACAGCCCTGTGGTTACGCAGTGAGCTTCATGACTGATTGGGGATTTGAATTTCAGTTTTCTAATCTGACACCCTGCGACGCGGGTGGCGCTGTGGTCTGAACCACTGAGCCTCTTGGGCTTGCCGATCAGAAGGTCGGCGGTTCGAATCACCGCGACAGGGTGAGCTCCCGTTGCTCAGTCCCAGCTCCTGCCAACCTAGCAGTTCGAAAGCACGCCAAACAAGTGCAAGTAGATAAATAGGTACTTCTTCGGCGGGAAGGTAAACAGTGTTTCCGTGCGTTGCTCTGGTTTCAGTGTTACGTTGCGCCAGAAGCAGCTTAGTCATGCTGGAAAAACTGTCTGCAGACAAACATTGGCTTCCTCAGCCTGTAAAGCAAGATGAGCGCCGCAACCCCAGAGTCATCTGCAAGTGTCAGGGGTCCTTTACCTTTTACCTAATCTGACGCCCTAACCCAGGGATGACAAACATCCATCTGATGGGACAAATGCAGTTTACAGAGACTTTAAATCTGCCCTGCAGTCTCCTCTTGGTCCTTTTCTCTGCTTAATGCACAAACAGGACCTTTCCCCCTCTTAAATCTAATCTCTCTCTCTCTCTCTCTCTCTCTCTCTCTCTGTGTGTGTGTGTGTGTAGAAATTTTCAGAGATAACAACTGGTTCTCAAATTCACTCCATTGACCCACTATTAGCTTTGTGAAGATGATAATTCTCAACACATGAAGGAATGCCGAGTTGTACCTCCATGCATTTATGGCTTCTTATGCATGTACGAGTTGCCCATATGCATGTTTTATAACCTGCATTTTTGTTAGAGTACAAGCGTCCTGTACAGCTAGGGTTGCTAGGTCAGGAGGAACCCAGACCCTGATATTTCAGGGCCCAAACTTGAGATCGGGGGGGGGGGCTGGTGTCTGGGGGCGGGCCCTGGAGATTGAGGGGAGCAGAGGCAAGTAGGAACCCCCACACATCATGTCTGTGCAGTAATTTGCGGCCAGCTCCTGCTGGGCTGAAGCTTATAAGCTGCATGCATGGCCATCTTACCGTATTTTTCGCCCTATAGGACGCACTTTTTCCCCTCCAAAAATGAAGGGGAAATGTGTGTGCGTCCTATGGGGCGAATGCAGGCTTTCGCTGAAGCCTGGAGAGCGAGAGGCGTCGGTGCGCACCGACACCTCTCGCTCTCCAGGCTCCAGGAAGCTATCCGCAAGGCCTGCGTGCCCGGGGGAATTCCCCCCAGGCGCGCAAGGCTTGCGGGCGGCAGCCTGCAGCGCGGAGCAAGGAGCGCCCTTTGGAGGACGCCCCGTGCTTCGCGCAGGTGTCCGTAACTCCCCCCGGGCGCGCACGGCTTGCGGGCAGCAGCCGGCAGCGCGGAGCAAGGGGCGTCCTCCGCGCAGGTGTCCGCAAGCCTTGCGCACCCGGGGGAACTCCCCCCCGGCGCGCACGGCTTGCGGGCGGCAGCCGGGAGCACGGGGCGCCCTTTGGAGGACGCCCCGTGCTTCGCGCAGGTGTCCACAGCCTGCGCCGGACAGATATCCGCAGCGTGGGGAGCCCTGCAGGAGTTCCCCGCAGGGCTCCCCACCCTGCGGATAGCAGCCTGCCGCCCGGCGGGTTGAGCAACCTGAAGCAGAGCGCCCCGCGCCCCGGACAGACATCTGCAGCGTGGGGAGCCCTGCAGGAGTTTCCCGCAGGGCTCCCCACCCTGCGGATAGCAGCCTGCCGCCCGGCGGGTTGAGCAACCTGAAGCAGAGCGCCCCGCGCCCCGGACAGACATCTGCAGCGTGGGGAGCCCTGCAGGAGTTTCCCGCAGGGCTCCCCACACTGCGGATAGCAGCCTGCCGCCCGGCGGGTTGAGCAACCTGAAGCAGAGCGCCCCGCGCCCCGGACAGACATCTGCAGCGTGGGGAGCCCTGCCGGAGTTCCCCGCAGGGCTCCCCACACTGCGGATAGCAGCCTGCCGCCCGGCGGGTTGAGCAACCTGAAGCAGAGCGCCCCGCGCCCCGGACAGACATCTGCAGCGTGGGGAGCCCTGCAGGAGTTTCCCGCAGGGCTCCCCACACTGCGGATAGCAGCCTGCCGCCCGGCGGGTTGAGCAACCTGAAGCAGAGCGCCCCGCGCCCCGGACAGACATCGGCCAGCCCCACAAGCTCGGGGGACAGCGGGGAGGCGCAGTGCCGCCATCCCACTGTTCCCCGACCTGGTTTGGGGGGGGAAATAAAGGATTTCCCCCCCCTTTATTCCCCCCCCAAAAAGTAGGTGCGTCCTATGGGACGGAGCGTCCTATGGGACGAAAAATACGGTAATTGTTTTTCTTTAATTAAAGGCACTCATGCCCACTGGAGAAAAAAGTGCTACACCTGCTACCTGGGGAGGGCAAGGCAAACCTGGAGACTTCAAGTCAGACCTAGGGAGGCCTGGCAACCCTATGAAATTTGTGGGTGTATATACCCTGCGAAAGAGACTCGATGCGCAGCGGCCATATGGGGTGGACAAGGCCTGTTAATATTCATCTGTCATGAATTTGCAGTTGTACATAGAGGTGTTTTTTATTATTATTCTAATCTAGATGAATGTCGGCTATTGGTTTTTGAGGCTGTCTTTGTGTCACTGGAGCAGTAAGCCAATAGTAGCTTTCCATGAGAAGAACCACCTGTCTCTGCATTCATAGCCAGAAAAAATGGATGATGCGGAAGTGTGACTACCTTTAACTGGCTGGGTGACAATATGAGACCTGCAGAAATTTGCAAGATTGCTTAAGAATGCAGGGGGAAGACTTGGGAAGAAAAAGAGGGGGTTTTTTTTGTTTTTTTTTTAAAAGTCTTAATTCAAAACCTACATTGGTGGGGTGGTGGTTTCCTGATATCCTCACAAAATGAAATTAATGCAGGCTGCACCATTATGTTTATACTGTTATGGAGGAAGTTACAGCTACCTTTGCAATCTTTCATGAATTGCCAGACAGTTCAGAAGGCAGCCCGTAAATCTTATTAGGAGAGAGCCGTATTCAATTTTGCTGGGAAATTTAAGATTGATTTCTAGTAAATGGCATTTACAGGTGGTATTTACAGTTAACGTGTAACAGTTTTGCATTATAAAATATGACATAATGTGTTGGGAGTTGAATTTCCCCCTGCTTGCTTTTATTGTATTGTGTTTCTCCATTTAAAGACTTAAATAGTGCTAAGAGTTTGTGGTTGCCAGACCCCTCAGATCCCTGGATCCAGCAAGTGTTAAAAGCTAATCAAGCCAGGCTAGCTTCCTGAACCCCTGGATCCGGCTAGCTTCCTCATGAGGTGGTTGCCTGGGGTGATGGCCTATTAAGATAACAAAGGAAATAGGGCTCTGTGTGAGAGAACAAATGGGTGGAGACCCTCTCTCAACTCAGAGATAATTAGAATCACAGAGGCAGAGTTTGAGGTAGAGTTTGGGGGCTGTGGTGTGAATTAGAGGGAAAGGAGCAAGCTGGAGAGAGGGGCAGAGCACAGTGTTTGATTTCTGTTTGAATCCAAGGCTGTGGCTATGGTGGAAATGAGTTGGTTGCGTTTGGGCAAAATAATAAGTTGTGGTCAGGGCTCCCCCCCCCCCCCAGCCGGAGCTCGCAGGAGCTCAGCTCAGCACCTCTCAGGTGGGTTCCATTGCCATTCTAAGAGAAAAAGGGAGAAGATCATGGTGAGCTTCAGCCCCTCTTTTTTTAGAAAAACAGCACTGGTTGTGTTTGATCTGCATATCATAGCTGTTGATCTTTCATATGCCTTTGACTCCTTCAACTGGCAGGGCCTATGGGAAAACCCGGCAGTTATTTTGTGGGATTAAACAACTGCATTTTCTTATGCAGCAGCTGTAGTCTCAATACTGATGTCAAAATGCTAACATAATTTCCTGTGTGCAAGGCGGGATTAACGCAGCAGGGGGAGAGATTTTGCGCCAGCTGTTTGCCATTCATTTTACCAGCCTATTCTGCCCCCTCAGTACTCATTCTGCTGCCCGTAGATACCAGCCTTGTATGTGCATGTGAATACCGTATAGCTTCTTTTGGGGATAAATTAAGGCGTGATAAAAGTAGCTTCTTCCCAGGAAAAATCAGCAAGGCATAAACTCAATAGGTGATGGAACACTTTGTGAACATGGTTAAAGCTGGGATTTCCACGCTGTTTTAGGACCATCTGTTTTTCCTATTTTGAAATGCACCTTCTCAAACCACTTCCCCACCCATTTGCTGCACTGGATACTGGTCACTGCATTCACTGCTGGACTGAAAGCCAGCTTACAAGATTCCTATGGATTCTACTAGTGACTTTAATTGACCTTCATGGGAAACATAGTGTTGACAATTAGCAGTTTTAAGGACCAGTAAAGAGGATAATTTTGAGTGATTCAGCTGGCCTGGTGAGCTTGGGTAAAGTAGGTACGCAAAAATGTGAGCAGAAATTTATTTGGAAAATATGTGTTTTCTTTGTGAAAAGCCATTTTTGAGTATTAACGGTGAAAGCTTCTCCCCACAGCCTTTAAAAAACAACAACAACCAAACAGTTTAGCTCTCCTAATCAAGTTTCTGATCTCAGCAGATGTACAAGAGAGTTTGTATGTTGACGTTTGTGTTTTCTTCTTTACAGCTCTCTATGTGAAACCTCTGCTGTGAAAACAAGCTCAAGATGACCAGCTCAGCCAGGGAACATCTGCTTTTTGTGCGACGGAGGAATCCCCAGTTGCGATACACACTGAGCCCTGAGAACCTCCAGAGTCTGGCATCTCAGGGCACCATGCCTGAGAACATGAACCTTCAACGTGCTAATAGTGACACTGATCTAGTGACATCTGACAGCCGCTCTAGTTTGACTGCAAGCATGTATGAATACACCCTAGGGCAGTCTCAGAACCTCATCATTTTCTGGGATATTAAAGAAGAAGTGGATCCCACAGACTGGATAGGACTTTATCACATTGGTAAGCAAAGAGCTTTCGTTCCAGTTGTTACCTGGCGTGCTCCTCTGAAGGTTTGTCTTTCTTTAAACAAATGGGAATGGTTAGGTAAAGATAACACAGTACAAGGTTTTCCAGTGATTCGTGTAAAAACACGCTCCACGTTATCAAAGCTTTGGGTTTGTCCTGATCTGATAGCTACGGAAAAGCAATCTTCTTGATTGCAGAAAATACGTTGTGCTCAAGCTCTTTCTATTCTTAAATACGCTTGGTTGCAATAAGGCTTAGAAGTTCAAAGGGTTGGCTCCTTTCTGTGGAAATAGGATGAAGTTTTAGCTTTCTTGTAGCTTTAACTTGGCATGCTTCGGGGGGGGGGGGCAGGGAGCCATGGAAATAACTTCAAAATCACAGGAACATATTTTTTTTTACAATGCTATTTGTTAGCGGTAGTGTGCTGTTTACGAAACTCTTGTCCATAAGCTATGTTCTTGTAGTTTCAGAACCAGGGTTTACTTATCTTGTGTAACTAAACTATAGAGTGCTTAGCTTATAATCCTGAGTCCACGTGCGCAAGATATGAATCAGTGTACAGAGCTACTCCTCTTTTACACCCTAAAGTTCGTAGTAACTTAAACTGATGCAGCTGCAGT
Organism: Podarcis erhardii; assembly: GCF_964252035.2. Lineage (NCBI taxonomy): Eukaryota > Metazoa > Chordata > Lepidosauria > Squamata > Lacertidae > Podarcis > Podarcis erhardii. Next base: position 123,158,295 of record NC_138497.1, read on the forward strand.
GAAGAGTGGAGCAAGCTGATCTGTTCCATTGTAACTACTTAGTACCTTTATTGGAAAGATGGGGACCAGCTAGTACTTTACTGTCTGGTTTAGCTGACATTTGAGATGATGCAAACAGGATAGATTCCACTTCTGCTCCACTCAACCACTTCAGCAACATGCCCCAGGTTCTGTTTATGCTGTGAACGACTTTAGAAACCAGCATCTCATGATCGGTGGCTGGTGCTAATAAATTTTGACCCATGCTGACCTTTGCACTTTACCTACACATTTAACGACTATCACTACTACTACTTCCTATTTATTATTATTTACAGTGGTTAGTCACTTTGCACAAAGAAGTCTCAAAACGATTTAACAAGACTCGACAGTGCATCTTACCTGGTTGTTGACTATACCATATCGGCTTAGGTTGTTAGCTGTGTGTGGTTAAAGCAATTTTTTGAGGCTGCTTTTGCATAAATGGTTAGCACAATAGATACACAACTGTTCATTTGTCATGCATTGTCTGAGTCTCTTTCCTTGAGATTTGCCTTTCCGTAACAATGTTGTTGGAAACATATCTATGGTACCTGGGAAAATGCTGTACTTTCCTTAGCTAACTGATCTGCAGATATAACTAGTGTCGTGCTGCACTGGTTGTGCTGGTATTTGCAAGGGGGCTCTCTGGAAAGTTCTTGTGGGATTCCACACAAAGCTCCACAGGATGCTTACCTTCTAATAAAGCTGTGGACTTCTCATTCCCCTTGCCCAAGGGGACACATCCCATGCCAACTGCACAATAACATAGTGGCTGGCCATTGCGAATTCTCTTATGCAGATCTTATCTCAGCTGTGAGCTAAGTGGCCTTCAACTCCAGTCCTTTCACCCTCAACCTCTCTATATTCACTGTGGGTGTGGTGGGGTTGATAATACTACTGACTTACATTACAAGGCTTTTGCAAACATTGCTGAGCTGTATTCATTTATTTGAATATTTGAAATGCTCACTCATATAACTGTTCACACTCTTATCCTTTTAAAAAGTGTGATTCCTTCCCCACACTTGTCATCCTGTGCATTTGCCCTATAGGTGGCGCTATGGTCTAAAGTAAACCACTGAGCCTCTTGGGCTTGCCATTTGTAAGGTCGGCTGTCCGAATCTGCACGACAGGGTGAATTCCTGTTGCTCTGTCCCAGCTCCTGCCAACCTAGCAGTGCGAGTAGATAAATACGTATTGTTGCAGCAGGAAAGTAAATGGTGTTTCCGTGCACTCTGGCTTCTGTCCCGTTGTCCCGTTGCGCCAGATGCAGTTTAGTCATGTTGGCCACATGACCTGAAAAAGCTGCCTGCAGACAAACGCCGGCTCCCTTGGCCTGAAAAGCAAGATGAACACTGCACCCTATGGTCGACTTCGACTGGACTTAACTGTCCAGGGGTCCTTTACCTTTTTACCCTATAGGGTAAAAGCTTTTGCATTTGCTGTCTAAATGGACTGAGGGAATATGAAGTTAACTTCACTCAAGTAGTGAAAAGTTCAATAAGAAGCATTTGGATGAAAAATATGGCTTTTCTACCTCTCAGCATCATGTGCTGGTCTTCTGATTTTCAAAGAATGAGCTTGATTTACAGTCAGACTAAGGCACTTGGATCTGTTTTTTTCTTTGTTTCTGCAACTTGCATACATTACGTGCAGCTTGCCTTACGCATAAGAGAGTTTGAGATGCCAGGATAATGCAGCAGTTCAGATGTACATTTTCCATCCATCCAACACTGGAGAGCTGTTTGACAGCGATGCTATTAGACCAAGGAAAATTGTTTACTTCCTAGTTCACAAAAATAGAAAAGGGGGGGGGGAACCCATCAGAGTTTGTGTAAAATAAGTTAATTCTTGTGGTGCGAAGGATAATCGATTGTTTCCTTACCACAAAATAAGCATAATTATCAATCACCCTCAAACTGTTTGACAAATGATACTTTAACAAAAATGAAGGACAAGGGCATCTGCCATAGAGTTTTTGTTTTTGTTTTACTAGAACTACCGGTAGTTTCATGCTTATGTGTATTTTTAAAGGTAATGTTGCAGATTTGTCTCTTCCATTCTCTTCTCTATCTTCCTGTAGGCATTTAACTCAACTGGTAGGGGTTGATGTTGTGTACAATATGCTTCCAACTCTTCACCATCATCAAAGAGAAGCATTCTCTGATGTGACAGAAATAGACAAAAAAAACTGGTTGCTCTTCTCCACAGGAAAGTTAATAGCTTAACCTTCCGAGAAATGATATGAAAGAGAGAAATCCACTGTAAATCTTCCATTTGCTCAGTTAACTACAATAGATTTTATCCCCTTCCTTCGAAAGGTTATTTTCCTGCCGTCATTAGTTGCTTCTTGGTTAAAGTGGCAGTGGGTTATTATGAAGGTTAGTGAGACGAGCTTATTCCCTTTTCATCAGATCCAGTCAGCATGAGCATTTTCTTGATTCTTTTATAGGTAAAGGAGCTTGTTCCTTAAAAGGCACTAGCAGCTCGCTTTGCACTATAACCTGTTGATATTTTATCTATTTGTCTATCAGGCTTCCTACCTGTCCTTCGCCGCAGTACAATATGCAATATAAAAACAAGTATAATAATTAGCAAATAAAAAGGTAAAACTGCTGATCAAAAACAGAGCTGTATAGATTCAGCAAAAGAGGTGGATCTTACAAAACAAAATACCGTAACTGCAAAAGGTGTGGGTCAAGAGGTACATTTGTGCAACAAAGATGCTAGATGCAAATCTGTGTGGAAGGAGTTCCAGAGCTGAGGTGCTCCTGCAGATAAGGCCCTCTCCTTTGCCACCAGACCCAACACTTCTGTGGGTGTCGGAAGCACCAAAGGTACCCTTTGCTGGTCTTAACACCCAAGAGGGTCTGTAGGGTGATAATCAACAGGAAATATATGTATTGCGTTTTGATTACAGTGGGAAAGTGGCAGCTTAAATATGAAGGTTTTCACTTGACTGTTGATAGTGGATGGATTCCAACTGGTGCCATTCCATAGGAGGACTTTTGATTCACTGGAAGCAACCACTAATGAAAGAAGTCAGGAGAATTTTTTTGCTGATTTGTTTTCACAACTGAACCCCCCCCCCCTTAAAAATCAAGTCCAGAAAGTTGTGGGCCCCTCCAGAACAGCATGTTAAGATGGTGTGGGAGGCAGCAGGGGAGCTGCCAAAAGTGTTGATTTGGGAAATGCATGTGTCCTGACTTGCAACAACAGGTGGTATTCAACTAAGTTTTACTCAGAATATACCTGTTGAAATTAAAGGACCCAATTTAGTCATGCTCATTATTTTCAGTGGATCTGCTCTGAAGAAAATTTAGCTGAACACCACCTATAGGAAGCTGCCTCACTCAACTTCGCTGTAGCCGAGCACATATTCTTTTGTCTTGTGGAGTTACCTGCTGTGTGTGCACCTAAATTTTATGCTGGTGACACATTCACATGTATTGTACTGGGATACATCTGCAGGGACTCTCCTGTTTTCATTGTGAAGATATCCTCTGTGCTTAACATTTAAGGTACCCACTACTGTTTCACTTCTCCCTCTCCTGCAATATATATTTACTGTCCATGCTAAGAAGAAAATTATTGAGTCACCACAGTCTTAGTATTGAGTCACCACAGTCTTAGTAATTGAGTTTTTCAGTAATGGAGTTAAATCTTCTTTTAATTAGAGATCTGTTTCGGATGGGGATTTTAAGTCCAGAAGATGATGAACTGGCATTTTACTGAAGGTTGATGCTTCTCGCAGGTTTATCAGGTTTCCATATGGATTAGTCTGTCCTGTCTGTCTTGGTGGAATACAATCAGGAAAGAACTCTAGGTTCAGCAGTACGTCTTATCAGCCGTTGGTCCCAGGTCTCAAAATTCAGACACAACAGCATTCTGAGCCCTGGCAAAAGGGCTACAGAATTAGAAGTGTAAAATTGCTGGGCAGCAGCCAAATGTTCTGTACCAGTGGGACCAACGGAGGCAGCGAGATGCCCTTCCAGAAGTGCTAACCTTTCTTTGATTAAACTCAGTCATTTCTATTTATAACTTGACATTGATAGGTATTGAATATCCTATGTATTTGATCCCATTTGTTTCCTAGATTTTACTTTGGGGGTGTGTGATCTCCTTTACTTTTATGCTGACTTGAGTATTAATTTTAGGAAACCTTATGTGGCCATTATCAATAAACACACAAATGAAAAATTGAGGTGGCCTAGAAAATATGTTGGCATCTGTCTGTCTCGAGAGACGATGGAAGAGTGTGCCATTGGTGATAAAGTCAAACTGTTGGAGAGTTACAGCATCTGCTGTGACCTATAGAGATTGATATGGGAGAGACATGTTCTATTGCAGCTGGGGCAGATGAAGATGCCCCATGGTGTAGATGCACCATGTTGCTTCTTCTCTCTGTGTTCCTCCCAGTGGTCATTCCTCCTCTGGCCACTGCTGTGGATACACAACCTGACTGTATCAAGGTTGTCTGCAAGGGATTCCCAGGTGGCAGGCCTGATGTTGCCAGCTTTCATGTCACGTTGGCAGACATCACTATAAGTCAAGAGTTGGTCTGCCAATGGGCCTGGTGCCTGAATGACATTCCCCACACTTCTTTTCAGTCAGACTCTTTAGTGGGAAGAAGTGAGAACATAGATTTAATGAACCCAAACTTTCCTACTTGCTTTATTCTGAAGAGACTTTAAAGTTTCCTTTTTCTTTTTTGGCGCATGTCTCAGTTCCATACGAAGGAATATCAAACAGACCACGGGATCCGATTGCTTTTTGGTCAGCTGGTGTCGCATTCTTAGAGGGCCTCCTTAATCCCACCATTCTTATGACAGAACCAGCTGGGCACGGTCTACTGGGGCCCCACAACTCTGCCCTTTCCCTACATGGAGTGTGTGGAAACCACTGAACCCTGTGCCGGCAAACAGATTGCTGTTGAATTGTCCATTTGTGCTTCATAGCGTTTCATCCTTAGTCCTTCTCACTACTATTGGTAGACTGTTGATTCCTGCCCTACCTAACCACCTCATAGGATTCTAGCCTAGTACGATAAGCTAGTTCCTGTGTGTGTAGCAAATGTTTTTGTATGGAGGACCATTCTGTCATAAGAGCGGCAGCCTGCAGTCTGAAGTGGTTCAGCCCAGGCACAGTGTTGGCATCTCAGGGAGAACTGAACTTCATTGACTTGAGGTGCCAACTGGATATAAGGAGTTGTATCTCTCCCCCTCCAGGTGCTGTAGGATAGCAGCTTGCATCATCCCTGGCCATAATGGTTAGGGCTGATGTTAACTGTAGTCAGATAACTTGAGGACAGCAGCCTGGGGAAGGCTACTGTGGACAGACTTAATTTCACTCTAGTCTAACTCATACTTGCTATGTAACTGGTTGCCGCAGGTGATGAAGAATTCCATGCAGGTGACAATTGCATGGAATTCCATCTGGGCAAGTGGACAGGCTGTTGGAAGATGGGCGGAGTGATCTTAGCATGTTAGTAACTTTTCTGGCATTGTATACATGGCTGGTCTAAACTCATCATTTAGAGAGGTTGTCCCTGATTGTAAAACACAAACCCTGAGGAGGATACAGTGGTGCCTCACAAGACGAAATTAATCCATTCCGTGAGGCTCTTCGTATAGCGGTTTTTTTGTCTTGCGAAGCAAGCCCATTGACAGCTTAGTGGATTAGCGCTATTAGCGGTTTAGCGGCTTTTAGCGGATCAGCTGATAAGCGGCTTATCAGCGGATCAACTGATAAGCGGCTTAGCGGCTTAGGAAAAGGGGGGGGAAAGGGGAAAAAACCCGCAGGAACTCGCAAGACATTTCGTCTTGCGAAGCAAGCTCATAGGGAAATTCGTTTTGCGAAGCGCCTCCAAAACGGAAAACCCTTTCGTCTAGCGGGTTTTCTGTCTTGCGAGTCCGTTCGACTTCCAAAATGTTTGGAAACCAAAGCGCGGCTTCCAATTGGCTGCAGGAAGCTCCTGCAGCCAATTGGAAGTCGTGGAAGCCCTGTCGGACGTTTGGGTTCCAAAGAATGTTCACAAACTGGAACACTCGCTTCCGGGTTTGCGGTGTTCAGGAACCAAAATGTTTGAGTACCAAGGCGTTCGGGATCCAAGGTACGACTTTATGTGGTTCATTTGCAGTGAAACTCTTCAACTAGAAAAAGACCTCTTTTGTTATTGTTTTGGTTGTTTATTATTTTGGTTGCTTATTAGAGCTATTCCACGCATTACTATTTCAACATGACATGCGCTTTGTGATTCTGCTAAAACAGTAATCCATGAAGCACATATAAGTCTCACTCTTTCTCCTCATGAACACCACAAAAAAACATGTAGCAGGAAAATGGAGTCAACCACATGAAATGATCTTGCAATTTGCAATATGTATTGTCCTAATATGTTAAGCTCCTGGAAGTGAAATTCAGCGGCCGTCAACTATTTGCATTATTTCTTCTGCTTTTACTGTGACCTGACATGAACTGGTTTGTGAATTTCCACAAGGGCCTGTAGGAGACTGGAAAGATACCAACCGATAATTCCGATTTGCACTTGTCGCTCCTTTTGTGTGTGTTTTAATTTAATTTGCTCACTCACTATACTTGGAGCTCCTCTGGTTAGACTGTTTCACCTTGAGGTCATTCAGACAGGTAATTTTTCTAGCTCTTACTGCGTTACAAGGCAAATGATAACATTGTAAGATTTTTCTTTCACAAGCGTGCATCTACAGTCTATCGACAGGTTGTTTCAGAATGCTTCTGAATGTCGTGAGGATGGTAGCGCATTTTGAAAAGCAAGAGTTACTCAGCAAACACAGAACAGTAATTTGTTTTGGTTTTTTTATTACACATTCAAAGCAGGTGCCCCCTCAATACTGCTGTCAAATTTGTGTGGGGTGCTGGGTGAAATTATAAAATAGATGGTAAATCGACTCTATATTTCTGCAGAAATTTTCTCTGTGTGTGTATGTTGTCTTGGCTACATTAAAAACACACACACAAAAACCACCACCTTTGAGTAGGAAGACTCAGGAGTAGCTTATGAGTCATATTGCCTTTCTCACACAATGACTCTTAGAAATGGCCCAACATTTATATCAGGGCTGTGTATTTTAAAGACTGTGTTATTTTTTATGGATTTTAGTGATTTTATTATTATTATTCAACTTTGTTGTAAAGCGCCCTGTGGTTTGCACAAAGGGCAATAAATAAATGATCCAAATAGATAAGCGAGGAAGAAAGAGGGTTGTGAGTTGAAGGTTTATCTCAAGAGTAATTTAGCATTTGTATAGATAGCACTTTCAAATTATATGTGCTTCGCTTACATTCTCTTACTGTAAGCATGACAACAATTCTGTAAGGTAGGCCACCCTCTTTATATTTCAGATGGAGGGCTGAGACACTCTTAAGGCCATCTTGGTTCATAGTTTCAGGCTGTAATCCTGTACACACTTACCTGGAACTTGAACTCACTGGGACTAACTTCTGAGTATCCATACTAAGAATTCTCTGAACTCTCCTTGAAATGGAAGAAATGTGAGAACCTGGAAGTACAGTCATGAGAAATTATTGAGCCACTATCTAACACAGAGTCAAGTGTACTTAAGGTTGTTGAAATCAATTAACTCTGTGTTGGATTTTGGTCCATATTTTTTGGTAAAACATTCTGTTAAGGAAACCCTTCAAAAATAGACCAGCATATCTGGTGATGTAAATTTTGGTGATGTACATTTTGGTGATGTACATTTTGCCTGGGGAGTAGCAACTGCTGTCAAAAATCAATAGCTATGTTGATATGATTATTTCTGAATTTCTGCCTAATTTTGAACAACGGTAGCACAAAGTTAAGAACCGAAGTAAACATTGGTTCCCTATTTTTGTGCCGCACTTTGGGATATAGATTTTTTTAAAAAAAACCTCTTCTTAAATCTAGATACTGAGAACAATTGTGGTGAAAAATATTTAAGACCTCTTTGTTTCTATCGTGGTTAATCTGATTGTCATTTTTTCACGAATAAATACAAAGCAGCTTTTCAATAACATGTTTTTTTTTTTCTTATAAGGACTATATTTGACAATTTAGATAGGATTGGAGCTTATAGTAAAACCTGCTGGGATTGGGGAAATTCTAGAGGCTTTCAATTTCAGGTCAGACAAGATTAAAAAGGGGAAAAAAGCTTTCACATAAGCTCTCTTTTAATACACTTACGCTTGTAGCTCTGATTGAGTGGAAAGATTGGGGAAAGTTCAACACCTTATGCTCAATTCCAAAGGCTTTGTTCAGCCTCTGAAATGTCTTCTGAATTGAGAACTTTAATGGATTAACAGAGCCCTGATCGTTATTTGTATTTTTAACTCGACACCTGTACAATACGAAAGTAGCAGCTACATTATGTGATGGGTTCTTTTTTCTTTTTTACCCTGATATCTATGCACTCCAAAATTATTGCTAACATTTATAAATGTTCTGCTTATTGTCTGGGATCAGAAGAGTTGCTTGAAGCATCACCTATGACAGGTCTGGAGAACCTGTGGTTCTTCTCATGTGTTTGGACCCTCAGCACCCTGCTTAGAATGGCCAATGGTCAGGGTTGAAGTACACAGAGATATAAACCAATCTTTTCCCAACATGTGCGACAATTACCATGTAGACACACAACTACATGTAAGGGTGTGTTATTGCAATCGGTCAAATGCAACTCTAACCTATGAGTGCATTTTCATCTTAGAACCAGAATGTGAAATCTGAGAAAGTTCAATGTGCTTATGTCCCATTGAAATTGACAATAAAAAGGGTGGAAGATAGGACTGTAGCATGTTGTCAGAATGATGCCTTATAGAAAAAATTATCCGTTCTGACCTGGCAGTACAGTGGTACCTCGGGTTACATACGCTTCAGGTTACATAGGCTTCAGGTTATACACTCCACTAAGCCAGAAATAGTACTTCAGGTTAAGAACTTTGCTTCAGGATAAGAACAGAAATTGGGCTACGGCGGCAGCAGGAGGCCCCATTAGCTAAAGTGGTGCTTCAGGTTAAGAACAGACCTCCGGAACGAATTAAGTACTTAACCCGACGTACCACTGTATAAACGTTGACACTTACGGTGTTGCTGCTGAAACAACACCTCACTTTCACCTGATCTGATTAGAAAAATGCTTATGTCTACATCAAATAATAATAATAATAATAATAATAATAATAATAATACCCCACCCATCTGGCTGGGTTTCCCCAGCCACTTTGCGCAACTTCCAGCACATATAAAAATATAATAAAATGACAAACATTGAAAACTTCCTGATACAGGGCTGCCTTCAGATGTCTTCTAAAAGTCAGATAGTTGTTTATTTCCTTGACATCTGGTGGGAGGGCGTTCCACAGGGTGGGCGTCACTACCGAGAAGGCCCTCTGCCTGCTTCCCTGTAACCTCACTTCTTGCACTAAGGGAACCTCCAGAAGGCCCTCGGAGCTGGAACCAGTGTCTGGGCTGAACAGTGGGGGTGGAACCATGTTTCCTTAATCAAAAAGTGAAGCTTTGTTGTTTAGGTGTGCTTCTCCCCCCCCCCCAGATTAGGAAGGCCCAATAAAACTCTGATGTGTGAAATACAGTGCTGCTGCTCTGCTTGGGTGATGGCTTTTAACCCAGTGGAGGCATCTGCTAATGTATGATAAAGGGAGTTGTTTTTCTGATTGCAAACCTGCTCCCCACAAGTCTTCCATGATGTTTTGGAGGGTCTCCCAGTCCTTTGGAACAGATTTTTGGGAGCTGCCCACTGTGATTTCCACTCATGATTAAAAAAATTGAGCCAATTGATGATATACTTGATGATATAAATGATATACTTGTTCAGAGCATATAAAGCTGACATCCCACAGTGTATGCATATACATAACAACTTGACCAGTTTTTCTTTTGCAGACGGCATATTTTCATATCCAACTACACAAGTAATTTCTCTTACAAGGCACTCCGTAGCGGACATTTCCACACACAGTGAATTAGATTTTTAGTTTTTCTTGTTTCACCCCATTGACAAAGGCATCTCCAGTCTCAAAAACAAATTCATTTCCATCACCAAGGTGTTCGTTTATTCTAGGAGATGTATTCCTTTTGTCTGCTGCAAAATTCCTCACTGACGTTGTTCTCCTCCTGGCTGGCCTGTCCTTGTACCGTGAAGCGTTGGCAATGTAGATTCACCCTCTGGAATGAGAAGTTAAAAGGATATGCAAAAGTAGGAAGCAGGCAGCAGAGCTGGCGCTGATTATAAAGAGAAGGATGGCTTGAGTTTAATCAGAAGTGTGTGTGTATGTTTAAATCAGATCAGGCCAGTTGATGGATGTGTTCAGCCCTCTTTTTTGTAATTAATGAGAAAAGACACCCATATGAAAATATTTATTTTCACAGTAGTCCACACCAAGACTGTCTTTTTGTTGCTGAATATAGTTAAACATCAGCACTGAGAAGGGGCCTTTTCGGGACACACAAATGCTCACACTTATTTTCGCTCTGCGTTGCTTTGGATGTGTATGCTTCTTTTTTCCAAACGTTTTCTTGCTCAGTGACAGCAACCGTAGAGGCCCATTCGCTGTCATTGGCTCAGCTTATCAGTATATTTCCACTGCAAAGACTTCTGGCGCGTCACTGGGATTTATGATCTTTCGGACAGAAACCAATGTTCTGTTCCATCCTGCCTTTGTGATGCGAGTGGCTGCTTCACCAGATGGAGACATTTGGCGAACAGAAACATTAGATGAACCTAAAGCATGTCAGCGCCTATTAACCCGTAAACCTCTTTTGAAAGAGCAATCCCCTCTGCTAGCCCCTGCAGCACAACACATTTTTGCTCCTGTTTTAAGAAACTGAAACTGAACACACTGGTTAACCCAACCTTACAACCTGAGGTTTTTGGGAGATGCGTGACAAACAACGGCCGGGACTGCCTCTGCAGTGCTCTAGCCCTGATCAGCTGGAAGTAGAGTAATGCTCTCTGCATATTATGGGGTGGGAATGCCTTGCAATGGGAATAGCTTGCTTTTAAAGCCATGACAAAGACACGGAAGCTTTAATAAAATGCCAAGCCCATGCTCCAAACAAATGTAATATTAAGGAAACAAGAAATAAAATATTTAATGGCATGGAGTGTGCATTGTTATGGGTGAGGAGGAAGGTAGTCTTGCAGGTGTTCTGCAATCCATCCCACCTACCAAGTTGTATATGCAAGCACTGTTGCTTTTGAGCAGTAGAGTGACTTGAGTGCTCGCCCAGCAAAAAGATTTTAAAGACAAAATGGCACCAAGTACAGTGGAAGGTGGGCTGTCACAGGCACAATTCAATAGAAAACTTAAGTTCAGGAAGAACTATGGGGGTCTTAGTGCTCTTCCTCTTTGTAGGGCATAGATAGGAAATCATATATTGCTGGTGACAAAATACAATGCGACAGCCCTGAAATATCATATTATTGTGGCTTACAAGTTTTATTTATTAAATTTCTGTCTCAGGTTTTAATCCATGGGTTCTTTCCTTCATTTAATGTTCACAACAATCCTGAGAGTTAGGTTAGGTTGAGAGATAAGTTAATTAGCCACGGTCACTAGTCCGCTTGATGGCCAAGTGAGGATTTAAACCTGAGTTTCTTCCACCCAGTCCTAGCCTGACACTATAAACCGCACAGCTTTCTAAACTTTCATGTTGATGACACACTTATTAGACATGCATTGTTTCACGGCACAGTAATTCAGTTTTAGTAGCTAACTGGAGGTTTAAATAACCCCTTTCCAGCCCCGACACACGGTTTGGAAAGCTTTGCTATAAACGCTACCTCCCATTAGTTCTTTAGTATGAGGGCAGATGTTTGAATCTCCAACAACAAATGAGTATGAATTGTGCATTTCTTGTATAAACTTTAGTTTCCGTTTAGTTATCCCTAAGACTTGAATCATGGTTGAAATTTTGCTATTTCAGTGGTTCCTTGGAATTCCTCAGTTCCAAGCTCATGAGTTTGGCTTACTTTCATTGAATTCTGGCCCTGACTCTAGCAAAGTGTCCAGATCTACCCAACAGTTCTATGGAAACCATCAGAAAGGTTGAAACTTTAATGGCATCTTTCCCAGAGTCTCTTCCTTTCCCGCCACTCCCTTGTATTTTTGGGGGGGAAGATGAGTAAACATATTTAATTATAGCCTCTTTAATGACCGGGTAGCAGACTGGTGAACAGGAAAGCTCCAATACCTATATAGGAAGGTCCCCTGATCTGACATTGTCCTCTGTGATACAAAGCAACGCGATCCTTTTTTGTTTGTTTGTTTTAGGAGTTCACATTTCCCCCACTGTTTATAATGGCCTTCTGTAACTGAACAACTCAACTATTTCCTTCCGAATTCTTCTGTTCTGTAGAACATGACACAACATGGGGCTTTGCTGTTACCTTGGGTTAGTTTTTTTTTTCCCATGTGAAGAATCAGCAGAGGTTACTGCTTCTGCTTAATATCCTCGTTCCCTTCACTCCTTTCTTACTCAGAGAGGGCAGGCCAAAGGTGATACAGTAAGGCAATAGCGAGGAAGAGGATTAGTAAAGCCCTGAACGGCCTCAGCCCAGTATACCTGAAGGAGCGTCTCCACCCCCATCATTCAGCCCGGACACTGAGGTCCAGCTCTGAGGGTCTTCTGGCACTTCCCTCACTGTGAGAAGTGAGAATGCAGGGAACCAGGCAGAGGGCCTTCTCGGTAGTGCCACCCTCCCTGTGGAACGCCCTCCCATCACATGGCAAGGAGATAAACAACTATCTGACTTTTAGAAGACATCTGAAGGCAGCCCTGTTTAGGGAGGTTTTTTAATGTTTTGTTGCTTTATTATTAATAATATTCTGTTGGGAGCTGCCCAAAGTGGCTGGGGAAACCCAGCCAGATGGGCGGGGTATAAATAATGATGATGATGATGATGTTGATGATGATGATAATTGGTGAGGAGGCTCCAGTGTCTGGGCTTGAACGATGGGGGTGGAGACACTCCTTCAGGTACGGCTGAGGCCGTTTAAGGCTTTAAAGGTCAGCATCAACACTTTGAATTTGGTTTAAGTTCTGCTAATTTCGTTTAACATAGCTAATTTGGTTTAAGTTCTGAAGAGCGCTATTTAGGTTTTACCATTCTACTCACTGCTTCAAATTATGTTTAAATTTAAAAAAATCATTATTTTGAAAAATGTCCTAGGAACAGATAATATTGAGAGATAATTAGACTACAGTTTACTAAAGGCTAGAAAATCCCATTCATAAAAGGCTAGAAAATCCCATTCATAAATTGGGGTGTTTTAAATACCATGGGACGCGGGTGGCGCTGTGGGTAAAACCTCAGCGCCTAGGGCTTGCCGATTGCATGGTCGGTGGTTCGAATCCCCGCGGCGGGGTGAGCTCCCGTCTTTCGGTCCCAGCTCCTGCCCACCTAGCAGTTGGAAAGCACCCCTAAGTGCAAGTAGATAAATAGGTACCGCTTTATACCGGGAAGGTAAATGGTGTTTCCGTGTGCTGCGCTGGTGCTGGCTCGCCAGAGCAACTTCGTCACGCTGGCCACGTGACCGGGAAGTGTCTCCAGACAGCGCTGGCCCCCGGCCTCTTAAGTGAGATGGGCGCACAACCCTAGAGTCGGACACGACTGGCCCGTACGGGCAGGGGTACCTTTACCTTTTACCTTAAATACCATAACACAAGTTTCACTTTTACTTTAATGTAAGGGGTTTCTAAATGGGGAATTTGAGTTAGCTGAAGCCATTCATGTTACAGAAATCAAGGGCAACAATATTTCTTACCAGACAAACTGGTCACAGCTCAATGTGCCATGAGCTATATTGCAATAACTCTGGCTTAATCGTGCATAACTTCATGCTTTCTTCTGGCCACTGTTAGAACAACCCCAATTTGAAAGCTAGATTAAAGACATATATCACCTTTTCTATGCTCATTATATTTTTATGGATGTATAGAACTTAAAACTTGTGACGTGTATCTATGCATTGATGAGAATTGCAAATGAAACTACTTGGGACATTGAACAATTGTGCAACTGACCATCATACGATCTAAGATGCCATCAAGTCATAAAATATTCATGGGAAAGTACTTGGTGTTGAAAACAAAATACAAATGGGCAACCAGTGGAATAAGTTTTGCAGTGGCTTAAGACCTTTAAAAATTACAAATGGCATAGAGCTCTTTGCATTGGATGCTATTTGGAGAATGAGATTAAAGCACACATTTATGTGTTTAAGAGCTGGTACAGTGTAAACAGAACATGTGGTACAATCATTGTCGTAGGATTGCACCATCTCAGCAGTGATGTTTGACAACACATGTGAAAGACACAAAAGCCCTGCTTCAGACCCTCCAAGTGTCCCTATTTCCAGGGATAGTCCTGGATTTATAGAAGCTGTCTCAGTTTCTGATTTGGTCCCAGAATGTCCCTCTTTTCCTTAGGATGTCCCTAGTTTCTTCAGAGAAATGTTGGCGGGTATGGAGTTATCCAACCCCCAAGCCATGTGAAGGCAGCCCTTTATACGGAACCCTTTAAATGTTTAATGTTATTTTTTTAAAATATGTTGGAAGCTGCTCAGAGTGGCTGGGGCAACCCAGTCAGATGGGCCAGATATAAATAGTAAAATTACTATTATAGAATAGGATATCCCTATTTCCACCGGAGAAATGTTGGAGGGTATGCTGTTTGGGCAACTAGATCAGGAGATGCTTATCTATATGGAGGAGGAATGAGTTGAATCACAACCCCCTGACCCCAGCTCTTCTGTGAGTTTCTACCCAAATTGTATGCATGTAGCCCTGCCTCTTTTTCTCCATGCAAACAGGGATGTTGCTTTTTAATATACAGAAGAGCTGGATCAAGGCCTGGAGGAGGTTGGGGATTGGCGTCTGAAAGCAATCCCTGCTCCCTGTCAGTGCACTGAGTAACTTCTGTGCTGGTCAGCTGAAGAGAGCTGGAGTGTTGGGGCAAAATATTATAGCCTGGTCTTCTCCCAGTATTCCCTGTGCAGGAACACTGGGATGTGCATAGAAGTGGGTAATGTTGGTAACGTGCCCTGTTTAAACTTTGAATCTGCTCAGAGTCTCACTAATGATTATAATTTGGTCTCGTGTGTGCTTATACGCTTCAATGTAAGCTTCTCCCCAGTGTGACTTTCGCACATGTTTCTGGATTGTGCTCATATTGTCTAACCAGATCATTTATTGGCCAAGTTGTCTCCCTTTGCAAAAGCCATACTCCTAAAATGAGCACAACTGGTAACCCCTTTCAGCTGATAAAAAAACCAGCAAATGGTTTGAGGCAGATATTCTTACAAATGTCATTAAGCGTCTTAGTTCCTTGAGGCTTGCACTTTTCGAAGCAGAATATATTTTAACATTTGTTTTAAGCTGTCACCTGAGGGCACATATTCAAAAGCCTGTTCTCTTGAAATTAATCAGCCTCTAATACGTTTTAAGACTGAGAGCTAAATTTGTGCACTTGACTATGAGGCCATGTTTTCAGATATAACAAGCTTATGGCTTTCAGGGTCTGCTTCAGAGACACCGCAAATAGAATTGTATTTGCAGCAAAATAATATTAGATTTAAAAGGGAGGGGGCTTGGAAGTTCTTCATTCACAGTTGGTAGCACACAGACAAAGGTCACCTCACCACAGGTGTGGTCAGATGTGTTGTATTTTTATTTAAAGTATTTTAACTGCTGGATTTGCACCTGTAGATTAGGACTGGGCGATAACAACTTCTCAACATAGCCATGTATCACCAGCCAAATATCGTGATACATCACAATGTTGGAAAGCAAAGGGAGAAACAAGCTGTGTCGGCTGTGGCCCCGTGAGGTGCTGGGGCCAATGCAGCTCGTTCCTTGCTCTGGACACTGGTGGCGGAGGGACTCGGGTGGTGGTGGCAGTTTCACCTGCTGGGTGATGGTGCCATTGTGCTCTGGTCCTCAAACCAGTCCTGGGCAATGTATAGATACATCGCCCAGGCCTACTACAAATCTATGGCCATTTTGTTCTCTTTTTAGGGCAACACACAAGTGGCCACGCTACGGTATGGACTTTTCTTCTTCTTATCTTAAAACTGCTTTTAATTTATAATTCAGACCCATTAGCCAGGTTATGTGGAAGCTTCATGCAGACCCCTTTCCTGGCAGTTTGCAGGGAGGAAACACGTCAGGAATCAACAGTTAAGCCTACCTTTCTATTGCATCTCTACTGTTGTGTATTGAGTCAAAGGATTTTATATCTGTATTATTATTGTCTGTATTCGCATTAGGGTAAAGTAACTGCCTTTTGGTTCCAGAGGGTACAGCTACTATTGGTTCATTTAAGCTGCTGTATTTGGATCCTCTGTCTTATTGGTTTCCTCCAAAAGGCAGGACTGTGATTGCCTGATATTGTTCCCTCCAAAATGTATCCTTTCTAGCTAGTTCCCTGTCCCTATAAATGTAGCTCTCCCCTCCTCAAGTCTCAGTCTTGTTGCTTTAATAAAGAAGTGTTACTAGAGAACTGTCTCCAGCATATTATGTCAAGAGAGCTGAAATCACAAACCCCACGTCACAACATCTACCAGGCAGCTTCAAAACAAGCTAGGTTGTGGTAGTTAATGATAGGAAGGTGGCTTCTGAATACTGGCTTCTTCGGAAACAATTGACCAAAGTTTCCCAGACTTTGCAAAGGATGCTTAGGTATGTTTTAGGGTGTACACGGGGTTCTTCTTTGGCATGGCCCAGGCCCATTGGGCTTCATTATTGACTGTTCATACCTAAAGCACAACCTACAACAGGGGCTAGCAACCTTTCTGGGTCTGTGGGCAAATTTGCAAACTGCAGAAACTGTCGCTGGCACCAGACACACTCTGTCAAAGCAAGCACTCACCCCATTGGTGACCCCTGGCCTAGAACAAGTCCTGTACTCCCTTCACCTGCATATTGTGGGTTGGCAGGGGTTGGTACTTTTGGGCATTCTTGTTTGTTAGCACTGATTTTTCCCTTTGGAGGATTCTGTAATAAACTTCCCAGGAATTCTTCTCAACAGTCTGAAAAAATAAAGTCTGCTGCAAGCCAGTATCTAATTGATCAGTGAGCACACACGGTTGCAATGTTTATATTGTACCTGGGACTATTTGTTTGATAGTTTCCACTTGGCTCAAAGTACTCTTTGATTTGTTTTAAATATTTTCATTTTCCCAAGGTTTCCTCCCCCACTTTTCTTCTTTTTAGAATAGTTCCCCTACTGTTCTGAAACTTCTATTGCTGCTCCGCATAGTGTCTGGTAAACATGAACTTTTGCTTATAGGAAATGTCTGGACTAAATCCTAGAAAGTCCAGATCAACTGTTGGTTCCTGTTTTGTTTTTAATGAAATGGTGTTTGATGTATCATTGGCTGTAATAAAAACCAAGCAAGCACAGGTGGCAGAAAGAAGTTAAGCTTGCTGCATACTGGTCATTTCTCAGAGAGATTATGTGTTGATTAATGCTGCTTCTTTTTGTCCTTTTAAAAAATTACCAAGTGCAGGGGAACAACAACAACCAGAATAATCCCGCTCGCTGTCCTGGCTTTGTTTTTAGCCTCGGGGCTGGGGGTTCAGGAGCGAAGGCGAGGTTGCGCAACCTCGCCATCGCTCCCAGAGCTTGCGGGCTGGGGGCGGGGGAAGCCCGAGCTTGCCCCGGCCCCAGCCCCCAGAACAGGCTGTTGCCTGCAAGCCTTGCGAGCCCGGGAGGAACTCCCCCAGGGCGCGCAAGGCTTGTGGACACCTGCGCGAAGCATGGGGCGTCCTCCGGAGGGCGCCCCGTGCTTCGAGCTGCAGGCTGCCGCCCACAAGCCTTGCAAGCCCGCGGGAACTCCCCCCGGGCGTGCAGGGCTTGTGGATAGCTTCCTGAAGCCTGGAGAGCGAGAGGGGTCGGTGCGCACCGACGCTCTCCAGGCTTCAGCGAAAGCCTGCATTCGCCCCATAGGACACACACACATTTTCCCTTCATTCCTAAAGGGTGAAAAATACGGTAATTAACACAAAACAGCAAAACGATGACCCCCCCCCCCACTTCCCACAGACACATTTAAAAGGCTGTAGAATATGAATCAGCCAAAGTCCTGGTTGAAGAGGAATGTTTTCACCTGGCACCTAAATATATATAATGAAGGCGCCAGGCAAACATCCCTAGGTAGAGCATTCTACAGACATTAATTCAAATTAATGTAGCCGGCTCACATTGTAGGCTATAGTCTCTGAGAGTTAGCTTAAACTTCAGCATCATCTTTGTGTTGGAACTTTGATATTGGTTAAAAAAAGGTAACCAAAAAGGCCAACCTTCTGATCAGCAAGCCCAAGAGGCTCAGTGGTTTAGACCACAGCGCCACCCGCCTCCCGTAACATAGGTTAGGACTGTGCAAATTAGGTGTTGTTTGGTGCCCTGGCTCTCACTGGATGAAGGATTCAGATTCTGTTTTCTACTACAGTGGTACCTCAGTTTTCAAACGTAATTCGTTCCGACAGACCATCTGAGTTCTGAAATGGACGAAAACTGAAAACTCTGTAGCCGACAGCCAAACCTCAAGATACAGTGGTACCTCTGGTTAAGAACTTAATTTGTTCTGGAGGTCCGTTCTTAACCTGAAACTGTTCTTAACCTGAAGCACCACTTTAGCTAATGGGGCCTCCTGCCGCCGCCGTGTGATTTCTGTTCTCATCCTGAAGCAAAGTTCTTAACCCGAGGTACTATTTCTGGGTTAGCGGAGTCTGTAACCTGAAGCGTCTGTAACCCGAGGTACCACTGTATTGCACTCAGCGGAAGCCACGTGGCGTGTTCAACTTCCAAGGCATGTTCAAAAACCAAAGCATTTACTCCGTTGACGAACCGAAATGTTCGTCAACAGAGACATTCGAAAACCAAGATACCACTGTACCACGGTACGTAACACGGTGAAGGGCACACCTGTGCAGCAGGGGCCTGACATGGCTAACCTAGCTAGGACATTGGTCCAACATTTGACACATCACCTGATCCCCCTCAGAGGTGGACATGTGTGGAATGAACAAGCAAATGGGAACTCCCAGTGGACTGGGCACAAACAGTCTGTTTGAGGTGGCTCTGTCATCTCTGTGTCCTAGGTAACAAAGGTATTGAGTGTCTCCTGGGTGGGGAGATCTTTATCCATGGGAGCTGCAGAAGGAGAGGGCTTCAAGGTGTGGGACACAGTGCCGGAGGTTCTGTTTTGACCAGCCCCTCCAAGGTGCCTCCTAGGGACTCATGACATCTGGAGTCACTCTGTTCTTCAAGGGAAGGGGACAGAAAATGCATATTTGCCTTGCTTTAATTATGTACATTAAAAAATGATATATGCATATACAAAAGCTATAGAATACATATTGAACATTAAGCTTAGATATACCTTTTCTCCTTACAAGTTCGAAACATGTTTCTTTCCCTTATGAATGAAATGGCATTTGGTGGTATATAAATTCGATCAACAACAACAACAACAAAATTAAACAAACAACAACAATAATGGCTTTTTTGCTGAACCTTGAATACAGTTTGGTAGGGCCATTAGGAGCCATGGGCTACCAGTTGACCATCCATGGTGAAGATGATTAAACATTTGATTGTAGATGAGATGAGGGCTTATTTTCAGCCAGAACTTGCCAGAACTCAATTCCAGCACCTCAGGTGGGCGCCATTATACAGAACAATGGAGGCATTCATGGTAAGTTCCAGCACCTCTTTTTCGAGAAAAATAATACTGGGTTTGTTAAGGAAGCAGAATTGGAGTCCAACATCTAGAGAGCACTGTGCTGCTTGACCCTACTTTAGAATGTTATTTGAAATGTAGCTATAAATTGCTTAAAATGCTGCAATTAAAAGCACAAAGTGTTTCAAAGATATTAAACCCCTGCCTTCCCCTCTACTTTTTCCTTTTTGTTTGAGTTTTCAGAAGATTTTATCTTGTGTGAGCCTTGGTATTATTTTCTTTCAGGATGTGTTGGTTAGTTTCCTTTAATACTTTTAAAAATTGGGTGTTGCTGGGTTGGTTTTTTTATTTATAAAAAAAATATATATACAAGAAATAACTGAGGAAGTGAGTAAGTCTCTTGAAATAAATCACTTGGCAGACTTTGGTATTCAGGAACCACATACTCTTTGGCTGACCTTATGAAAGTGAACATCCAGGTTCTTTAAGAAAGACGGAGCATTCCTGTGCTTCAGAAGGTAAAATCCATTCTTAAGTTAAATGTCTGTGAAGCAGCTTGGGGAAATACAAAAATTCAGGTTTTTAAGAATGAAAACAGTGGTGCAATTATTTTAGGATTTTTTTGTCTAATTGCCAGTCTTGGGATTTCTATTTTATATCTTTCTTTTCTGTGATGTGCACCATGCAGAATATGGAAATAAAGGAAAAAATATTTATCTTCTGGAGGAGAACTTTAAAAAGCAAAAAACCTGCTCTTAATCACCAGAAGTTGCAAAGTGTAGTCATGGTATAACCTAAGTCATGAAAAAAAGAAGTATCATGTTTTCGTAATTCTGGGATTCTGCAGATCCGAATAATAAAAGTAATTCATAATAGCATTTATTAAAATATGTTTTAACGTGAATGCAAGCAAAAAGTTCATACTTTGTAGGGTTCATTGAAATAATAAAATAATTTAAATAGATATAATAGGAAATTGGAGATCAAGCATCATAAGAGCTAACTTCTATATGAGGTCATTTGTGTGTGTGTGTGTGTGTGTGTGTGTGAGTGTGTTTTAAGTATTTTTGCCCTAAACCACGAAGCAATAGAAATAGTAACAGCAGGTTGTCAAACAGTTAGTATTTTCCCTTTATATACTGTAAGATAATAGGAAGAGCAAAATAATGCATGAGAATAAAAGTGTTGCCCAATGTGAATTTTTGGACTATGAGTGGTAGATAACATCTGT